>NC_090818.1:2873750-4310625 GCF_000390325.3 Nicotiana tomentosiformis | reverse complement strand
ATATACCTTGATGAGACATAGCCAGCGGCGTCATCACCCAAGAGTGCAGGGCTTGCGTTACCAAGACCTGCTAAGTGCTCGTCTAACCATGTCAACCTCCGAAGCTCAACTTCCATGTATATCTGATCTGACAGATCCCCTTTAAATAACATGTAAAATTGAGTTCGGTGCACTAAAGACACATGACACAAATGCCACAACATTATAATTTGCTGCCTTTGATCCTCAAACACCAAGTGCCATGACAATGGAGATTGATCGCTTATATCAGCTTCATCACTTGCAGCTTCAGTTGCCTCCAACTCCAGCACCTGGTTTTTACACGTTACACAAAAGTTAATCCAAATGATATTTTTGATTTATTCAAAGAAAAAGAAACCCTGTATTGGAGAGGTTGCATATGTTGTCAAAAAAGCGACAAGGAGAGTGAAAATAAATCCTAACCTGGCAAACAAGCAGCTGCTTTTGGTACTGTAACTTAGCCACTCTTTCTTTCAGCTCAGTGACATAAGCTTTGATACTCCGAATATTATCCTCAGCTGCTTTTTTAAACATCGTTTGCATCTTCTTCATATTAACAGAGTTTGACTGCCTTGATCCAGGAGTACAGTTACTGTCCTTACTTTTAACTGGAGTGCTCAGTTGGCTACAGAATGAGTCACCAGCAGATCCAACATTATTGCAGTCCGGCGGCGCCCTGTTCTCAATCTCACCCTCCACAATGTTGCAGGATGAAGGAGACATAGGAGAACATGGTGATCGAATTATATTTGGAATGTTACTGGTGTTACTCAAGTTAAACGGAAGCACCCTTTTCTTTTTAGATGGGGTGGTCCTTGAATCAGCAGATTCATGACAACTTGGAAGATGCATGACTAATTCGTCAATAGATCTCTGAACATTCTCAAGTTTCTGTTCTAGAGATGCAATGTTGCTTTCCTGCGATCTCAGCCGTGCAATCTCTTCTTTCAAGCTAGCTTTATCTTTTATCTCAATTTGTTCAGGAATACAACTTATTTTCTGCAGTTCTTTAATTTCCGAGAACAATTTTGCAATCGTTTCCGTGGCCCCTTGGCTGCCAATTCTGTGAGATGCAAACTCTTTGTGAAGCAACTGAAGTGCATGATTTGCTTCATCACCAAGCTGCCTCTGTCTCATCTCAAGCTTTCGGATCTCTTGCACTAGCATAGATGGATTGGTTGAGTTGGTTGACCTCCTAATGGCAGCTTGCCTCTCGAGTAGACTTTTTCTTCCCAGATTTGTAGAAAGAGATGCACCAGAAACTTCTTCATCTTCAGGTGTAAATGAAAGACATTTTACTACTTGACGAGAAGGTCCATGATGATCTGAACCCTGAAATGAGCATATGCCAACGGTTATACTTTCCAAGACTGAAATCCACCGACAAAGATGGTAAGAGTTAGGAGTTCTGTCTAAATGCATCGATTTTTTGTACCTTGAGCTCTTTCTTTGATCTTCTTTCTAGCTCGAGCTGGGATTGTGCTAGGTCACGCTGACGTTTCAGCTCACTCATCTCCTCCTCCATCTGTGCCTCACAAAATTTTAGGATAAAGATATATTCAACAATTCATATGTAAAATGGTACATTTGCAGCAAACACCACAATTCCACCTCAACTAGCTATTCCTTTCAACTGAGAAAACATGAACTTAACATTACATGTTTCAGATGTGATGCAAGGAAAGGGGCCTATCTGCATGACTACATCCAAATTTAGCAGATTCTTATACATAGTTTTTTGATAGGATCAGAAAAAGCATCTTATTACCATAACTCACCATTTGTTTAAATAAGTAATTCCCATATCTCACCATCTGTTCAGGTGCATCTAGGCAAATGGAGTATTTGGGTGCATAGCTATAATTTGTAAGGCGAGCATGTAAGCTGTAATGAAATGCTACATTGAGCTTCTGTTAACCTAGACTTTTCAATTGCATCGTACGATAAAACGAGCAACTCTTCACACATGAGAAAATGAGAAGCAGTACATGACAAATAGATGCCAGAGGGTACGACAATGTTATGCTTACTAGAAGTGCTTGCATCACCTTACGCCCCCCGCCCCCGCCCACGCCCCCCTCTTTAGCTATAGCTAAAATAATGCTGGACAAAACCTATACTACTGAAAAGCATTAGTGGTACCTGTTGGATTTTCCTCTCCTTCTGGATTAGTAGAGATCTTAAACATGGGGAGGCAGCAGGGTCAGGACTTCGGAGCTCTGCTTCAAGTCTGGAAACTTCCTTTTGTAAATGCCTCAGCAATTGCTTTTCGGCAACAACCTGAGAAAATAAACGAAAACAAGAAAGAAAAAGAAGTCAAACATGAAGGTCTTTGAATTGCAGAATTACTAAGTAGAATAAGTATAGCTTATTACAAACTCCCTGATTTTTTTGTAATACAGGTGTATTTCATTTGCATAAGAAAAAGGAACCTGTATGTACTACAGAAGTTTAAAATTCACTTCTAGATAACTTCACTTTTACAAATCCAATTCACTTTACGAGATAACCACTGATCTCATACCATGTTTACTTGCGCAGTGGTAGTCACTTCTTTTGCACTTGTTGCAAAGCATAGCGTATTGCGTGATTGCTCCACATGACTTAAAGCAGGACTCAAAGTGCATATGATTGCTGTTCTCGAATTTCCACCAAGTGAAGACTGAAGTATCCTCGTCAATTTTGAATCCCTGTAGGGAATATGGCCACTCCTTTTTCCACCGCTGCAGATGAAATTCAACAATTTATGTCCCAAGGATACTAACTGATTTATCATCAAATGGATTGTTCTTACAAGTAACAAGGATGTCAGATTCATGAAAGGTTTATCACCAATAGCAGTGGAAAGCCACTAAAGTAGTACTACCATTTATGCATATAATGCATATGGAAATAATGCACAATAATGAGAACAAAGATGTGGTTGCATAACAGTGAGAAAGGAAACCGATGTGATCACCTTCTTGTAAGTTGCAAAAACTTTCTTAAGTAACTAAATGTCATGTTTTTACTAATTACCTTAGTTTTCTTATTACATTTGTCAGTGTGAGCAAGCTACGGTTGATATGACTTCCTTCTTTCAACCTTGTACCATCTGCACTTGTTTGTGACGCACGCTCACTCCCAGCCAAATCGACAAGGTTCTACAGATATTCAGAGTATTACTTATTGGCATTTCATGCACGAGATTAGAATTATATAGTATCAGGTACGAGAGGTCTTACCAGAGTTGCCAAGAAAGATTTCACGCATCCCGAGTTTTCCCGTATGCTGCTCTCAATCATCTGAAAAGAAAGTTTCAACAAAAAATAAGCACAGGATATCAGCTGTGTGAATAGGATGCTATAACCCATGTAAAAGCATTATGGATGGAAGGAGATAAGATACATAATAATACATCATAACATTACTAATAAGCATGAAGAATATTCCATTTATATAAATCACCAAAATAAGAACTGTTGTGATTCCACCTCAGAAGTCCCAGGTCTCAGCATATAAAGAGTCGCCATGTAAAAGCATTATGGATGGAAGGAGATAAGATACATAATAATACATCATAACATTACAAAAATAACATTACTAATAAGTATGAAGAATATTCCATTTATATAAATCACCAAAATAAGAACTGTTTGTGATGCCACCTCAGAAGTCCCAGGTCTCAGCATATAAAGAGTCGCCAACTAAATACAACAAATTACTAATGTCTTGTTAAATGGTAAGGAGTTTGTCTTCACAGTTATTGGGTTATATTGGTCCAACCAAGTAAATAGCAAGAATTCTAAATGATGATGTAGTCCAACTTTAATTTTCAGGGCAACATCCTATAATCCTTATCTCATGTCAACGTGCAGAAGAAAACTTTACACGGCCAAATACTCGTAAACTTAGTAGAAAAGGGACCGGCATCTTTTACCAGTCTAATTATCTGGTGAGAACGTGAGCTTTTGTCATTTAAGGTTGTTTCACCGACCTGTCTGTGAGCTGCAACAAGCACAAGTATTTGTAGTCACAAGGTCAGCGAAAATTCTCAACTTAAATATATAGAAGACTGAGGTTTCTAAGGCTATATCTTTTACTCCATATAAGATGACGCAATTATGTATAATTAAAGAATATTTTTTCACACAAAAAGTATGTAACTTACCTTCAACAGTACCAATTAAGGTCTTCAGATGCACTTCATCCTTCACAATCTCTTCAACCTGTTTTTCTACGATAACCCCTTTCTGAATTCAAAGGCCAAAATTTCAGGAAAGATTTATTTATAAGGAATTCTAGTTAAAAAACTTGAACTCATAAATTAAGAGACTTGCTTACCTCGGGATCATCCAACAGGCGGAGTGAGACAGACTCACGATTCAAAAGGTCTACTACTGTCTCATTATATATTTCTAAAGCCGAAAATTTCAGCACAAAGTCCCTCTCAGTAGTCTGTAATGCAGAAAAAAGCAAAGCATCCGAATATTAAAACCACTTCTCAATCATACTGATGAACAACAAAAAGATTCTGGGGACAATATGATTTACCAATTTGATGCGCTCATAAATGTCATTAACAGCACTTTCAGTTATTCCCCTCATTGTGAATGTCTTCCCACTACTTGTCTGCCCATATGCGAATATAGTTGCTGCAAAAGAAAATGAGAGATTACTTCAACGAATTAAATCTAAACTTTGGGACTAAAATAAAATGTACAGTACCATTTATCCCATTTAGAGCTGAGAGAGCAACATCTCTAGCCCCTTGTTCATAAACCTTGCTAGTTGAACATGTCGGATCAAAGACATAATCTGGAACGGGAAAAAAAACCATGTAAGTAGGCAAAATTCTAAAATCTAAACCTACAACCAAAGATTATTCAGGAGATTCACATTAAATTAACCTACCAAATGAATAAGGACCAGTGTGTCTTTCATGATTTAGGTTCTTTGAGACAATTGTTTGTTCATCAGGGAAATCCCAGGCAATAAGATCATAGGCTGCTTGTTCTTTTGGGCTTAGAGGCCGCACACGAATAGTGACAAGTATCTTCTCTTCACGGATCTTTGAAGGGGTCGTCCTTCTACTTCCTGGTACACGTGAAGGTGTCCTTACAATCTTTGATAATGGTGTTGTTACTGGCGTTCCTATCACCATCTTTCTCAATTATACCATCCTATTCAACAACCATAACATCATTATAAATCACTAACCAGACCTAGAAAAAACAATTATTGGCCCAATGATTGACAGCATCAAATGAAACACCCATTCTTGACATGAAATTATCAAACCATATAACAAAATCACCAAATAAATTTTAAGAAAATTCGGAAAGGAACATAATTACTTTAATCATACACTAACTTAAGCTCCTTTCACTACTAAAGCAAAGCATTAAAAACCCCAAAATCCCACCATTTTACTGGTGTTCCGATCACCATCTTTGTTAATTATACCATCCTATTCAACAATCATAAAATGTAACATCATTATACATCACTAAACAGACATAACGAAAACAATTATTGGGCTCAGTATTAACAGCATCAAATTAAACAACTCCTATTCTTGACATGAAACTGTCCAACCATATACCAAAATCACCAGCTAAATTCCAAGAAAATACAGAAAAAGAACATAAGTTACTGTAATCATACGCTAACTTAAGATCCTTTCACTACTAAAGTAAAGTACTAAAATAATCCAAAATCCACCATTTTAAACAAGAAAATGTTTCTCTTGAACATACATAAATCAACTATTTGGCCATGATTGATAGCATCAAATTAAACACACATTCTCGACATGAAATTATCTATCCATATACCAAAATCACCAATTAAATTCCAGGAAATACAGAAAAAGAACGTAATTTACAGTAATCATAAACTAACTTAAGCTCCTTAACCCAAAATTTTAAACAAGAAAATATTAACGTTGAACCCAAAACTTAAAACAACAAAAAAGTTTCTTAAAAATAAGCAATCTTGTGAAAGATAATGTATTATCATCCCTTGCATTTCAAGCAAAACAAATAACAGATAAAAAAAAACTAAACCCAGATAAAGTAAATAGTCTTGAGATAACAAACAGGAAATAGAAATGGAAATGGAAATGGAAATGGAAATAGAAATGGAAAGAAGAAGACTTACCCCCAAGAAATGCGAAGAATGTTGAAGTAAACTGAAATCAAATATGGAAAGAAAGATTATTGATAGACAAGATTTTGCAGGGAGAAAACTTGAGAGAATAACGGCTAGTTGAATCTAATATTTATTTTTAACAAATATATTCTTTTTGTTCCGTTTCCGTACGCTTAGCGCACCTGAAAGACGTTAATTTATATCTGGGTCGGAGCCCCTTCGGTGATGATGGGTTATCCGTGAAAGTGTATTTGAAATTGTTTGGTTTGAACTTTGAATATACAGTTTAGTCCCTCAAATTTATGTTCGTGACAATGTAACCCGAAAAACCTTTTTGGTCCAAACGCTAAACAATTATTCAGTCTTGTCGACCATTAATTAGAGGTCTCGAATTCGAGTTCTAAGAACAGAAAAATCTCTTCTTTGATGAGTTCTACACGTTATCAACTTATTCGGATGGTGGATTATTCATGAAGACTTGTGCATTACTCATCGAAAGCTTTTTATGTAAGTTATAGTCTATTTGGCCAAGCTTCTTCGAAGCCAAAAATTAATATTTTTTTCATAATTCAAGTGTTTGGCTAAGCTTTTAGAAGAAAAAAAATAGTTTTGAGTAGAAGCAAGAGCAGTTTTGGAGAAACAGAAAAAAAAAAATAGCTTCTCCTCAGAAGCACTTTTAAGAAAAATACACTTAGAAACAATTTTTAAAAGCTTGGTCAAACACAAATTAATGCTTAGAAGTGCTTTTCAAATTAATTAGTATAACACAAACTGTTTATCACTAAAAATACCTTTGAAAAAATACTTTTAAAAAAAAAAATAATCTCAAAATAAGCTAATTTTTAAAACTTGGACAAGCATGGATAATTATGGCTTTAATTTGATCATTCAATTTTTTTGGTAAAGGGTCAAAATTTGGAAAAGTCAAAAAATAAAAAGTTGCATCGAATGACCAATACACTGGACGTTGATAGAATTTTGGATTAACATTCTGAGCAAACTGAAAATTATATAAAAAAAAATTAGACCTGAGTCTAACGTAGTTTCGGAAAGGATAATATTTCAAGGGTTTTCTTTGAACAACTTTTTAAAATTGGAACAAAATCTAAGCAGCAGCATACAAAAGGACATTTGTGTAAATCATGAGTCGTCTGGATTTGTAAGATACATTTTCATAATATTATAGAGAACTTCATTCTTTCATACTTTTTCAAATTTTATTTTATTTTAATTTTTTCATCGTAAGAATGTAACTAATTCATTTATGACACTAATCTTCTTTAAATTATATCAATTGAAAAAAAATCAAATTGAGAAAAGGCTCTCTATTCTCTTTTACTTTCGTTGTTTTGCAATTTTCATCTTCATTCGTCTTTTCACTTAACTTCTTAATTAAGCAAAAATATGTGAGAATGGAGAATGATATGATAGATTCATCATTCAATGAATATAAGAATATAATTTAACGACATAAAAAAAAAAAAAAATTCAAGTATGATGGGAAAGTTTTACTTTATAAATTATAGGGAAAGGGTCAGATGTGCCATATAACTTTTCAATATAGTCTAATTTATGCGTTAATTATGGAAGTTGAACCTATCCTTGCCGTTATTAAAATTGATTAAATTTACCCTTATTATTAGAGTGAAAATCACTTACATCCCCCAAGTTTACTCTAAAAATCAGACTCATCCTTCAACTTTGAACAATTATCATTTTCACCATTTCATCCTAAGCAATGTCTATTTTACCATTGACATTTTCGACTCCCCATATATGTAATCCCTTTTTATATTATTTAAATATTTTTTAATGCAAGTATTTATTTTATATGTTAAAAATATTATATTTTATTATATATTTAATCTAAATTCACTAACATTATAAATAAAATAATCATAATATAAATTTATTACAAAATGTATTGCTACTTTATTTTTATTATTTTAATGTTATGTATATTAAAATGCATATAATGTATGTCGGTATGTGTGTGATTTTAAGTTTCACTATTTTTTTTATTCTCTAAGTGTGTATAAATTTTTGAGTTCTGATTGTTATTACTAGATTTTTTCTACATTATAATTAAAGTTCATTAAAGTATAAATAGATAATTTTTGCAAATTTATTATAAAATTTACCTCTATTTTCGCCTATTATATTTTTACTACCTACATTGTATAATTTATAAATTTTTCACTCTCTTTTATTCTCAATTTTGTAAATAGATTGAGTTTTGATTGCTATTAATAAAATTACTGATACAAGTAAATTATTTATTGTAATTTTTTTTTTAATTTCATTATTGAACATCATTAACTTATATGCTTGACTACTACTTCTCACTTTTTTGGTTTCAAAAAAGTTTTTTTTTATTTGTCTATAAACTAGAGATAAGTCGATAATATAAATTAAAAAAAAAATAAATCATAATATTAAAGAATTAAAATAAGAGATAAAAATTATAGAGGGTAAAATAGGCATTTTAAGAAGCCACATTTGATATGTGTAGAAGGATGATAATTGTTCAAAGTTGGAGGATGAGTTTGATTTTTAAAAGCAAACTTCGAGAATATAAATGATTTTCACCCAATGACATAAGATTTTTAATACATAGGCTTTTTTGAGAAAAAATGATCAAATTTGCTCTTATACAATGCAAAGTGGTCAAGATTTTCCACGAATTATGCAAATTGGTCCAGATTATTATCAAAATTTGGATTTCATCATAAACAAAGACATTTATTATCAATTATTATATTTAACTTTCAGCGACCTAATATATATATATATATATATATAAAGGAGGAAATGAAAAAGGTGACTTGACACCTCTCTTTGGCCAAGGAACCTATTTATCTTTTTCCTCCTTTTTTTGATATTTCCCTATTTATGTTGTAAAAATTATAAGTTTAACAATTATTACTCCAAACGTTTCATAGGCACCTATTCATCAACTGATACTAGGAACTAAAGCACCTATTCATGAACGAATTCTATTCATATTCCCCACTAATGGTACCTAACACTCTCATTTATGACCCAAAAAAATAATACTCTAGTAAAGAGAGTCTTATATCTTTGGGACATATGAATATTCCTCACTTTAGTTCCGTTTTTTAGTTCTATATTATGAATATGGCAATACGTTATGTCACACCATCCCCTCTTTGTTCAATTTGCTAACTCTATCGTTTGGATAAGAATTTTCTAGGAATCCATACCGTTAGGCTCTTCAAGTTTTCTGAGTAATTTCTTTAAAACAAATTCAAGTTCATTTCACAAATAAGGTTGAATAACAACTTTACTGTAGTAGTATATACAAGAACCAAATTAACACTTATTTATTTTTGAAAATTTATATCATATAAGTCGTGATATCATTTTATTAATAAAATACTATAAGATATCGTCCAATTTTGATGAATGACATTGTTCATTTAATTACCTAATTTTCTTTCCATACATCATAAGTATCAAGTAATGAAAAACAATTACATGCTGCAAATAAATAATATATAAGTTATTGTGCTTGACATGTATATAAAAATAGAGAAAACTAGCACTCGAACATTTTGGAAAGAACAATTAACGTAACCTCGAGAAGGTATGTATTTCTAATATAAATATTTATATTTGTGGTTTGTCTGTATTTCATATTCTTATACATAACTTTTTTAATCTCTTCTATTTCAACTAAACTAATGAAAAAAATAATTTTGTGTATTCATTATTTATTTTTTTGACCGCGCAAAGCGCGGATATATTCTCTAGTTAACACATAAATGCATATGCAGAAACAGTTGCAACTATGTCATATACCCATACCAAATTCGAGCCAAAGGCAAAAGAAAAGCTAAATCCAAAAACCCAACCCTTTTTATCCCTTTTCTTTTAATTTTAAAGTTATCATAATTTTATCCATCCTAATTCATATCTAATATATTAAAATGTACATATAGCTGGATATGCTTGAAGCAGAAGCGAAGTGCTCTATCAACAAACATATTACCGTCAATATTCTGATAAGCACAGTAGTACTAGTGCATACTACATATAGGCCCTCTTTTTGGTCCCATCAATAATAATAATAATAATAACAACAAAGTGAAAATTAATTATTACAACAACAATAATAAATATAATAAAGCTAATTATTATTATTATTATAAATAAATTAAGGCATGAATGAATGAACGAATGAATTGCCAGAATGACGGGAAAATTTAAAGTCGCAAAAAAAAAAAAAAACACTATTCTCTACAATTGTTATGTTAATATGTAGTAGCAATTAGTTACACTATATAGGAAATTAGACTACTTTACAATTTGGTTGATAGTCTGTAACCTTTTTCCGATGTTCCAGTTTGTAATTTTCTCATTGCAGGTATTAAATTTAATATAATGAGAATTAGTAAAATATTAAAACGTGTTTAAAGAATATTTCAAGTGAAATAATGATCTACATTCATAATATATTAACTTTTGATTGAAAATGAAACTCATATCCAGCACAATAGCGTGATCGTTTATAAAAGGAATTTTTATATTCCTATACACTACTTCAATTTTTATTACCCCCTCCCCCTACTCAAGTTTTAATATAATTATATATTATATACCCAATTATCAATTATGTACATTTTTAGGCATTTAATGATAATAATTAGTGTCCTAAAATCACTCAAACGTATCTTCCACTCCCCCCACATTTCTCGTTCCACAATTCCTCCCACCTCCCCCCCCCCCCTCCCACGTATCTTGCACTCACCCATGTTTCTCTCTCCACAAACTTCAGTATCTCTCCATTAACGCCTATTTCCACTCTTCTTCAAAAATCAGTCTATATTTTTTCACTCTTTTTCAAAAATTTCTCTCCATTTTTATAGATTCAAGCTCTAAATACTCTACCACACACCTCCATTAACGTCTGTTGCTTGCTTAACTTTCAATGAAGAAGAAAACACTTTCGAAGACCAGCCCTAATTCCAGTAAGAGAGCAGCAATTCCACCATTGACAACCATTAAAAAGCTTTGAAGCTTTGAATTCGAATTTGGGTTTTCAAAAACCATTATTTGTTTGGATTGAGTGTTATTGCAAATAATTGAGAATATTGTTTGGAGTTTATATCTCATTTTTAGGGTATTTTGGTGAAGATTAGACTTGATTTTGGCCGAATTTCAGATTGAAACTCGAAGAAGAAGAAGAAGAAGAAGAAGAAGAAGAAGAAGAAGAAGAAGACATGACATACATTATACTTACGAAATTGTAGTAAAGTTGTAGAAAAATTATATTTTGTTGTTTATATATATTTTTTTATTTAAATAGTGTATGAAAGTTGAACAATATTGTATAAAAATTATATTTAAGTTGTATGATATTATAGTTGTATATAAGTGGGTAGATATAACGTATGAAGGTTGTAGATAAGTTGTATAATATATAATTAGTTGCATGAAATTTATTTTTACTACGTATAAATTAGATACAAAATATACAAAAGACATATTGTATAAAATTTGTATAAAAAATATATTTTAGTTGTATGATATTATAGTTGTATTTAACTATGTAAAAATAATGTATGAAAGTTGTAGATAAGTTATAGATTAGTTGTGCTTTTAAGCTCTTTGCCTAAACGTGTTAAAACTGTTTAAAATATTACTTAATTTCATGAAATACCTTGCAACTTAATTCAGATCGACTTCTCATAAACTTACCTATCTTCAGCATTACATGCCAGAAGGATTCCATCTTATTTTGCAGGAAAAAGTATAACCATTGTTGAGTATGATTTGTAGAATAATGCCCTCCAGATATATTCTATCCAACTAGGTTTGTCCTATTAATTATTACTCCTACTTAAAGAAAGTGAAAAGCATATGATATAATTTTTTGGAAATGGGTGCCCTTCTGATTTTGTATTTTGAACAACAACTTCAACAAGTTCTTAATTGGATAATAATTAAATAGACTTGATGGACAGGAAATAGAGTCCGATCCCCTTTTAAGGATTTAAATTAGAATTTTAATTTTATCCTAAATCCTGATAAAAAAACTTGTAAAAAGTTGTCCTCAAATATTAACCTAATCTTCCTTAATTATAGAGGAATTCTTACTAAATTCCAATGTAAAACTGAAGGGTTAAAAAGAAGAAGAAGAAAAAGGATTAGAAGAAATAACACAAAATTGTAAGTACTATTAAGACATGGTTACGTGATCAACCAGATGAAAGAGTTGTCCACTGACCCGATCACTAAATTCCTACAAGGGTGAAAGATCTGAAGAGAAAAGAGGAAAGATGAGAGAAAAAAGGAAAAAGGTATAACTAAATCCCTTGATTGAAGACACTAATATTGGATTGAGAGCCTTTTAAGGTGGAATGTATATATTTTATAAACAAAACTTGTTTAGGTTCGGTAATTAACTAAACATGGATATTTTTTATAATAAAGTTTCAAATAGTGTATATAAAGGTAAAATTCCCTTTATAAAATCAAGTATTAATGTTGGGCTTTCAGAATACTCAGCATCCAGCCCAAAAAAAAAAAGCACGAGACGTGGCCCAATTATTTATATCCTTATAACACTTAGCATTAGTAGCTCTTTGTAATAGTTAGCCCATTCATTTTTTCATTTCATCGTGTATATCTCTAACATGAAAGTTCTAGAACCCCTAATCCTCCATTAACAAACCTTCAATTCTGGTCGATTCTTTCACTGTTAACAAGGTATCAGAGCGTTGAATCCGTTTTGTCCTCATCTTCATCTATCGAGTGTTACCCCCCATCCGATTTCGTCAAGTTTCCACTTTTGCTGAAATTTTGTAGGTTTTTTTTCTGATTTCCGGTCAATGATGCATTTTTTTTGGATTCGTCTGTATTTTCTCATCATTGACAGTGCTACAATTCTGGTTTACTCCGAAATTTCTGGTGTTCATCGAAGTTCTTCTCCTAAATGATGGTTCGACCTAGCGTTTTTTTTCGAAACTGTTCGGAGCTTCATCCGAGATATTATCTACATATCCAGGCCTTTACTTCTTCAGGTCCGAAGAAGGCTGGTATTCCTATCTCTTATCCGTATTCTTACATGAGAATTGTCAGTTCGCATTTTGTGGCTTCATCTACTAATAATTGTTGTCAATCGTTCACTGGGTTAAAGTTTCTTCTTTGAATTGCTGTGTGACTATACTGTGCTTGTTATGACTGGTACTACTGATTCATCTACCAGCGTTGGTAGATCTTCCAAGTATACTCCTGACCCTTCTTCCCCTCTATTCCTTCTTTCGTTTAATGTTCCCGGAGTGTCTTTGGTATATGTCCCTTTTTCAGGGACTGGATTTGGAGGTTGGAGACGTAGTATGATAGTATCCCTGTCTACTAGAAATAAGATAGGGTTTATTGATGGGTCATGTGTCAAACCTGATGCAAATTCACCTGAGTATAAACAATGAGATATATGTAATAACATGGTTATATCGTGGCTGATTAGTTCATTATCTCCTGATATGGCTGAAAGCGTCCAACATTCTAAAACATCTGAAAGTATTTGAAAACAATTAAATAGTAGATATGGGAGTGTAAATGGGACCAAAGTATTTAAATTAAAGAGAGAACTTACTTCTACTTACCAAGGTTCTCTAGACATTGCCTCATATTTTAACAAACTTAAGAAGATATGGGATGAACCGGGGATAATGTGCAGCAGCCATGCAAACTCCTGCATTTGTGCAGCTAAAGAGGATCTTCAAAAGGAGAAAGAAGAGGACAAAGTCCACCAATTTCTTATGGGCCTGAATGAGGTATATGTGGGTGTTAGAAGCAATTTGCTAATGATGCAACCGTTACCATCTCTGGATAATGTCTACAATATCCTTCTCCAAGATGAAAAACAGAGGAAAATTAATCCAACTCTTCTATTTGTCTGTGAATCAACCTCTTTTAATGTCAATTCTGGTGCAAACAAACCTGTTCAGCCTCTTCCACCTGTAATAAAGCTGCTATGAATACAACTGATATTGTCTGGCATTATATACTTGCTCATATTCCTTTTGCTAAAATGAAATGCATTCCTGAAATTTCTTCTGTTATCTCATCTACACAATCATTTCCATGCCTCATTTGCCCAATGACTAGGCAAACTAGGCTACCATTTCCTGATAGTTTTATTCATAGTTCTAAACCTTTTCAACTTATACATGTTAATACTTGAGGGCCATACCACACTCCTACTTTCTCTGGTTCTAAATACTTTCTTACCATTGTTGATAGTTTTTCTAAAAGTACATGGACTCATTTAATGGGTTCTAAAAGTAATATTTTTCCTCTTTTGAAAGCTTTTGTCAGAATGGTTCAAACTCAGTTTCATGTCACCATCCAGAAAATAAGATCTGACAATGCCTTAGAATTGGGAGCTAGTAAAGCTGCTACTACTTTTTTCTCTGACCAAGGAATTATTCATCAAACTAGTTGCCCACACACACCTCAACAAAATGGTGTGGTAGAAAGAAAGCATAGAATCCTTTTTGAGACTTCTACAGTATTACTCTTTCAATCAAAAGTTCCAATAAGATTCTGGGGTGATTGTTTACTCACAGCTACATACATTATCAACAGGCTTCCATCTCCCTTACTTCACAACAAATCCTCTTATGAATTGTTGTTCGAAAAAGCACCAAGTTATTCTCATTTAAGAACCTTTGGATGTCTTTGCTCTGCTACTGTACCAATTCCACATAGGGATAAACTAAAACCTAGAGCCATTCCTTGTATGTTTCTTGGTTATCCCTTTGCTAAGAAAGGTTATAAACTGTATAATCTATACTCTAGGCAATACTTTGTTTCTAGAGATGTCATTTTTCATGAGCATCATTTTCCTTTTTCTCTTGATTTTTCCTTTCATGATATCTCTGCATCTTTCCCACCTGCCTCCCCACAACCAATTAATTCTCATGTTTCCTTCTCCTATGATGAGTACCCTCATGTTTCCTCTTCTCTTCCCTTTGAAGATCCTGGCTCTTCCTGCCTCCTTACCAGCTTCCAGCCAAAGTGAACCTCTTCCTTCTCCTTCCAATTCCAATTCTTTTTCTCCACTTGTTCTATCCTCACTTTCTCCTACACTTCCTTCTCCTTTCAACCCTGATTTTCCCCCTACTCCTTCTGCCTCTTCTCCTTCCTTACCCATCAGAAAGTCTATTAGACTTCATACCCAACCTTCCTATCTTAAAGATTATATCTATCAATTTCCCAATTCCTTTTCTGGTTCTATTACTCAGCAAGTAGATTTTGAACCTTATACATATTCTTAAGCTGCTCCTATTCTAGCTTGGAAGGATGCCATGACTAAAGAATTTGAGGCTTTAGAGGCTAATCATACTTGAGATATTATTGAACTACCTAAGAGTAAGAAACCTATTGGATGCAAGTGGGTTTATAAACTTAAATATAAGGCTAATGGTAATGTGGAATGATACAAGGCAAGGCTTATGATTAAGGGAGACACACAGGTTGAAGGGGTTGATTTAATGAGACCTTTTCTCCTGCGGTGAAACTTTTCACTGTTAAATACTTAATTGTAGTTGCTGTTAAAAAAAAATGGCCATTGTTTCAACTTGATGTCAACAATGCATTTCTTCATGGTAATTTAGATGAAGAGGTTTATATGAAATTACCCCCTGGCCTCTTTGTTTCTCCTTCTTATTCTTCTGTTCCTTTAGTTTGCAAGTTAAAAATATCTCTTTATGGTTTGAGACAAGTTTCTAGGCAATGGTATGTCAAGTTGTCTCAAGCCTTTTATTGTAGGAGTTATCATCATTCCCCTAATGACTATTCTCTGTTCATCAAAGGGTCTCCTGGTCATTTGATAATACTGGTAGTATATGTTGATGATATTATTGTTACAGGTGATGATTTGTCTGAAATTTTAGTTCTGAAGCAATTTCTAGACAATGAGTTCAAAATCAAAGATTTAGGTTCTTTGCATTATTTTTTGGGAATTGAAGTTTTTGTTCTTCCTTCTTGTCTTCTTTTAAATCAAAAGAAGTTTGTCATTGATCTTCTAAAGGAGTATGATTGTTTGGAGGTTAATTCTGTTGTCAGCCCCTTGGAGTTGAACCAAAAACTCAAAGCGGATGTTGACACTCTTTTGCTCAATCCTGAGAGATATGTAAGTCTTATTGGGAAGCTATTGTTTCTCACTCACACTCGTCCAGATATTTTCTTTTGAGTTTAACATTTAAGTCAATTCTTACACACTCTTAGAGTTTCACACATACCGGCACCTCTTCATCTTCTCAGGTATCTCAAGGGCACTGTTGATATTGGGCTTTTTTTATTCTAACTCTTCTGATTTCTCTGTGAAGGCCTACTCAGACAGTGATTGGGCTGCATGCCCTAATACTCGCAAATCTGTTACTAGCTTTTGCATTTTCCTGGGTGACAGTCTTATAGGTTGGAAATCCAAGAAGCAACATGTGGTGTCATTGTCTTCAGCTGAAGCTGAATATCGCGCACTAAGCAAGGTCGTGGCAGAGTTATGTTGGTTATCTAGGTTGTTGGCTGATCTTGATGTCTCATCTTCTTCTCCCATTTCTGTCTTCTGTGATAATATGGCGGCTATTCATATTGTCAAGAATCCAGTCTTTCATGAGCGCATTAAACACATCGAGATCGACTGTCATTTCATTCGCACCAAGCTGGCTGAAGGTCTCATTCAACTGTTCCATGTCTCCACTACTAATTAGCTTGCAGTTTTGTTCACTAAGTCACTACCTGGAGCTACTCATCAGTTCTTTTGGGCAAGTTGAAGGTGGTCTCCCCTCCAACTTGAAGGGGGGTGTTGGGCTTTTAGAATACTCAACATCCGGCCCAAAAAAAAAAAGCACGAGACATGGCCTAATTGTTTATATCCTTATAACACTTAGCATTAGTAGCTCTTTGTAATAGTTAGCCTATTTATTTTTTTATTTCATTGTGTAAATCTCTAACAGGAAAGTTCTAGAACCCCTAATCCTCCATTAACAAACCTTCAATTCTGGTTGATTCTTTCACTGTTAACAATTAACACTCTTGAAAAACTTTCAGGGACCTAACATTATTTTAAAAGTTAGAATAAACATAAATTGGAGAATTTATTCTAACTTTTAAAACCTCGTCACTCTGTAAAAAAATCCTTTTTACTGAAAATTGAAATTGAAATTAAAAAATAATAAGTGCTCCTACTAATATCTTTTCTATGTTCGGATAACATGGGAACAAGTACCAAGTAAATTTCATGAAAGAATAACAAGATCCATTTGCTCATATCATTCAGAGTGCAAAGAGAGACCCCTTAGTTGGTGTACATGGGTGTTGATTTTTGTAAAAAACTAAAAATCAGTTGACTTTATGTGCCGAGGCTATTGTACCTATTTTAGGTCCTATATTTTTTAAGAGTCTGTAATTCTATTAAAGATTTTTATGAAAAGAGTCTGTAATTCTATTAAAGATTTTTATGAAAATAGAAAATATAAAGAACTTATAGTATATTTAATTTTATTTGATATAATGTAGGTATAAGATAAATTTAAACGGAGAACCATGAACAATAAAAATTTACCTAGCGTAAATCCCAATTTATCTGGGATTAAGGCGTAAGAATTGATAAGTGCTGATGTGAATATATGCCTATTTTCATCAAAATTCACGTTAATTCACCACCTTCACTTATACCTAAGCATAAAGGTTTTCGCAAAGCAAAAAGTTCAAGTAATGACAAATAGAATAATTTTTTTATGTAATGATGCTGTGAGCATTTATATAATGGCTTTGGTAGAAAAGGTAGAGATAAGTAAAGGAATCTTCTGATAGCAAAAAGAAAATCTTATTTTCCTCATTAGGAGTACTTTAAATTATATTATTCCAGTATACCATGGGAAAGGGAAAAGGAATAAGACTTGAATATAGATACGCATGTTGTTTGGCTAAGAATTAGTCTAGGACGGACAGAGCGACATGAGAAATTATCCAACGAATAAACATTTCAGCCACTTCAATAATTTAATGTTTGAAACTAAACCTTTTTTCTTTAAGATTTATAACATATCTTGCTTTTAAGTTTTTTTCTTTTTTGGCTTCACCTCTTCAAGTATAACGTACTTGTCATGACCTTTAGGGAGCTGGTGTAAAGCGGATCTAGGATTTTTATAACATGAGTGCACTAATAAAAAAAGGAAAAAATAAAAATATTAAGTAAGAATTGATCCTTATTTCTCTAGGTAAATAAATTAGCATTCAACCAAGTGTATCATTTAGCTTTTTTGGAGCATGGATGTCGGTAGGTAATATTTGATCAATTCTAAAATATATTTACATAAAATACTTAGTTTGGCGGAGAGACCATGAGTTCACGTATCCCGTACACTAGGCTATAGATCCGCCCATGATAAAACCCATAGCATGTGACCTGATGCCGTGATACGCATTCAGGATTTAAAGTTTATAGGACCTGATAAACTAGGTTATGAGTTCACGTATCCCGTACACTAGGCTATAGATCCGCCCATGATAAAACCCATAGCATGTAATCTGATGCCGTGATACGCATTCGGGATTTAAAGTTTATAGGACCTGATGAGTTATATATACAATAATAATTGAATTTATAATTAAATATTTATAAATATTTGGCTAAATTTTTAATACAAATAGGAAGTTTAGACACGTAAAAGCAAACATATAAGTTTAAGGCTAGATCAGCCATGTGACATGCAATGAAAGCGAGGCACTATGTGTTCCCTCAATTCTCAAACCCAAAGAAGCAAGCCAATAGATTTGTTGGTTGAAACCGAATCCACATTGCTCAACGTACAATGTATATTCAAATGTGTACTGGATATAATCGTACATCAGACTAGCTCGGGGATGAAGAACATAAAATAAAACTATAAATAAAATAGAAAAGAGAAGTTGAAGTTCTAAAAACTTGTACTACTATCTTTTGTTATTGCATCTTATAAACTTCATTTTTGGGCTAAGAATTATAACATGAAAAAAATAGTGTTTGGAATTTAAACATGAACTGTCGTTATGTCATCCGAAATGCGTACATCTAAATCTATGTGATTTGAAGAGGAAATTCCTACGTCTTTCTTTCAATGGATGCCATTATATGTTGTACATTATTAGGAGTATGCAATAATACATGTTTATAGTAAACAAAAATATAAATAAAAATCATTTAAAGAAATAAAAAAAGAGAGAAGATTTTACACACCCTTTAAAAAATATCAATATACTAGAAATGTTCAACAAATTTAATACTCCCTTAGTTTTATCCCATGTAATTGTCAAGATAAGCTTTTACCCACCCTTTAATAAATATTAATAAGAGAAGTAGTTTGACTATTCTATTATCTGATTAATAAATAAGGAAACGCTATTTACTTGTCTCTTAATTCTAGAACAACTAATGCTAAGGGTAAAGTTGAATTTTTTTCTTAATTTTCTGAAATGACAAATATTATTTGTGAACGACTACATTTAGTAAATATGACAACTAAAATGAAACGAAGACAGTAACAACTTTTCTAAAATATATTTTAGATTACATATTTTTCTCTACTTAGTTCTCATATTTAATCTTGTTTTTAGTTGAAAAAAAAGGTAACATATTTAATGATGAAGTCCCGAGTTTAAAGAAGGAAAAGGGATTTAATTCAATTCCCATTAACTCGTCTTGTCTTGGTAGTTGGTGGATCAGATATGCTTGTACTTAAAATGGAGGAGAGAAACAAAGTAATAGTTCTAATTTCTAAATCCTACTTCTAGAATTTCATGGATCGGATAACACAAAAACACGTTATGGGACTATTAGAATTTAGAACCGTTTTTCTACGTTGAAAACACGGAAGAAGAATAGAATTTTGTTTTTGGTACAAATCGATTTCTCTTTTAATGGACTTTACAACGTACATTTAAATTAATCGAAATTCAAAAATAAATATCAAATATCGGGTAGAAATGCAAGTCGGGGCGAAATAAATGGGTCACTATAAAAAAATTAAAATTAATTATGATCTTCGTTGTTAATCAGTAGCTAAATCGCTCGTATCTAATAATAGCTAAATCGCTCGTATCTAATAATTTTTTTAATAATTCATCTCTAATCTGTGGCTAAATAAAAATATTAATAATTTTTTTATTTAACTATAGCATTTGTTCGTTGTTAATTTTTATTTTTTAGTGGTATGCGTGCTGTAAGTTGTAATTGGTTTAAGGATGATGGAGTCAAAGATAATAGGAACCTTTGAAAATTCAAGAAATCCAGAAACACAGTACAACCAAAACATAAACATATATTATCCTCACATGTACACGTGCATCTCCTCTACACCCTTTGTTCAATTAGCTTTTTCTTTCCCTAATACAAAATTGCCGTTATTATAAACACACTGTATTTCATAAGTGATTTTTTGATTTTTTTTTATGGTTCAAAATAAGTAATTTTTTTTTAGATTTAAAGAATGAATTAATTATTTTTTTTATATTACCCTTGAAATAAATAGTATTGGAGTATATATTAGGAGTATTTATATGAAAAAATAGTAAATGTTAAGATAATCAATTTTATTGCTAATTAATATTAAAATATAAATTTTTTAATTTGCGTTAAAACAACCAAAAAAATTATTTATTATGGACAGAAGAAAGTAACAAATAAAATAGAAAAGGTCAAATACCGAGCACAAATGAAAAAAAAGTAGCTCTAACAAATTGACAGAAAAAGTAAATAACAGTGAATAAGCCATCATTAACGAAAAGGGTCCCACCTATTAAACAAATTATGGGTCCATTGGATTAGTACTAAATACAGAAGCACAAAAGTGGTTTTGGTAAAAACAACTGTGAATGTAAAAAACTGTTTGTGGTTTGTGAAACTACATGCTACCTCCTTCCGTTCAATTTTATTTATCACGTTTTTTTACCGTGAACAGAGAGAGTATTTATGAACTACTATATTTAGTAAACATGATAACTAAAAAGAATGAAGAGTGTAACAAGTAACAACTTCCCTAAAAGATATTTTAGATTACATATCTTACTCTACTTAGTTTTCATATTTAATCTTGTTTTTCAGTTGGACAAAAAAAAAAACATATTTAATGACGAAAAATATGAATTTAAAGGGAAAATGACTTTAATTTAATCCCGTTAACTCATGTCTTATCTTGTCTTGTCTTTTCTTGTTCCTTGGTGGATCAGATATGCTTGTACTTAAAATGGAGGAGAGAAACAAAGTAATAGTTCTAAATTCATGGATCAGATAACACAAAATTAAACATGTTATGGGACGACTAGAACCGTTTTCCTACGTTGAGAAAATGGAAGAAAAGAAAAAATCCTGGTATGGAATAAATTTTTTTAATGGACTTTACATCATACATTCAAATTAATAAAATCTAGAAGCGGATATCAAATACCGGGTTAAAGAACAAGTTGGGGCTAAGGAAATTGCGTCATATAACATGTAATAATTGGTTTAAGGATGATGGAGTCAAAGATAGGGTTGTGCATGATTTGGTAAATACCGAATTATTGTACCGAAATCGAAAATTTTAGTATTTGATATTTGATATTTTGGTACTCGATATGATATTTGGTTTCAGTTTTTAAAAAAAATTAGTACTAGGTATGATATGTGGTATTTTAAAATGAAATACTGATACCGTACCGAAATATATATTATATTACACAATACACATATTATTAATTATAATATAAATATAAAAAATCTAAAATTTTACTTTTCTTTATTCTCCAAGTTCATCAATTAACTCTAAGCAAGTAACACGATATTTATATTGATCAAATTTATTCCTTTATGTTGAGTTTTTTCTCTTTGGGTTGATATTTGCTGGTTTTGGATAAAATTTTTGTGAACAAATATTTTTAATTTTGTACTTTTGAGTACTTTAATTAAGAATATAAAAGTTTATGACTCTATGCATTAGTTAATATTCAAATCGAATAAACCGAAGTTACCGAATCGCACAAATCGAAACCGAAAGGAGAAAAATTAAACCATACCGAATTTAATTAGGTATAGTATTTTAAAAAATAGAATATCGAATAAATAGCGAACCGAAATATTTAAATATCGTACCGTACCGACCGACGAACATCCGTGTTCAAAAAAGAATAGGAACCTTTGAAAATTCAAGAAATCCAGAAACACACTACATACAACCAAAACATAACATATATTATCCTCACACATACACGTACACCTCCTCTGCACCTTTTGTATAATTAACTTTTTCTTTCCCTATGCAGGTAATAGAAAATTGCCATAATTCTAAACACACTAACAAATAAAATAGAAAAGGTCAAATGCTGAGCACAAATGAAAAAAAAGTAGCTCCAACAAATTGACAGAAAAAGTAAATAAAAGTGAATAAGCCATCATTAACGAAAAGGGTCCCACCTATTACACAAATTATGGGTCCATTGGATTAGTACTGAATACGGAAGCACAAAAGTGGTTTTGGTAAAAACAACTCTGAATGTACAAAACTGCTTGTGGTTTGTGAAACTACGTACATTATTGGAGTAATATTTTGCAGACTTGTCCTTTAAATTGTGTCGGATTTTATTTTATTATTAAAATTTATAGAGTCGTTTGGTAAGAGGGACAAGAAATAATTAATTCGGGGATTAAGTTTGAGATGAGTTTGTCCCACGTTTGGTTGAGATAAAATCGCAGTATAATTAATTCCGATCCCGGAATTGTAATATTATTTTTATCTCTATAGGAGGGTAGGATAACAAGGATAACTAATCCCGAAATAATTAATCAGAAATAACTTACTTCTCAGCCAAACGACCCATAGAGTAATAGCAGTTTAATATATTAACGGATGAACCTGTATGTGTTTGGGGAAAGTTTAATGACATATAATGATCATATGAAATATAGGATAAGGAATGGGGATAATTTGTTGACAAATACAGCAACAATCGCCTTAATCCTGAACAAATTTAGAGTCAACTATATACATTTTCACTGATAATATTTTTCATTTAAATTCGTCTTAGATAAGTAAGTTATAAACTATTTATTAAAAAAAAGGTGATTTTAACACAAGGTTTTGAGAATTCTAATTTGTCTTCTTTTTCCAAAGTAGAAAAAGATGGAGAAGAGGCAATTGGTCATTCAATAAGCCCAAAGGACCAAACAAAAACTAGAACAGACAAATAAGAAAATACTAGTACTGATTTGAGAAAAACTAGAACAGAAATAAGTAAATACTAATACTGATTTGCCTTTCTAACACAACTTACTAGTCAAAAATGCATGGCCATCTCAAAAAGATTGAGGCCTAAAGCCAAATTTCAGAGACCCTAAGTAAGAATATCAACGACAAATTTTTAATGAAAAAGTATAAAATAAGATAGAATAATAAAATCGGTTCAAGAATTTGATAAATTGAGATACAACAATAAAATACTCAGTAAAAACCTACAAACTGGGATCAGAAAAGGTAGAGTTTATGCAAATCTTACCTCTATCCTGGGAGGTAGAAAGGTTATTTCCGAAAGAACCTCCGCTCAAGAGAAAGCATGGCAAAAAAAAAGTAAGATAAGGACAATCTATTCAATGCGGTAAGAAAATAAAAGTAACGAAAGCGAATAAGTCATGATAAAGCAGTCTAAAAAAGAACAGTAACTCTCACAGATAAATAAGATAATCGATGTACAAGAAACAATAGATAGTACCAGAAATCAAAGCGTTAAAAACTATAGAGCAAGATAAGTTGATATAATGATATCGAAAAGTGTTGCATTGCTTTAGTATCGAAAGTGTTCTAATGCTTGATATTCTGAAGAAGACAACTTGTAAACCGCGGTAAATTACCGATTGAGAGACTTTTCAATATATTGAGAATAAGAATAGTAAAAGAGAGAATGAAAAAGGTAATATATAAATAATAGTGTGGGCCCATATTAATTGTTAGTATATAAATGAAGCAAAAAAATAGCTACCCTACTCGTGTAAAAGAAACAATTAATTGAAAATTATTCCATTCTCTTATTATTACAACGATACTCACATTAAAGTTATTATACTTTTATTTTAATTTTTTTTAAAATTTAATTGTACACACATTTTTTATAATAATACATACACAATATATCTTTAAGAAAAAAACAGGTCGGGCCCCAAGGGATTGCTTCACTCGTCTTATAGTCGAGCCACCCATGCAGAAAGGTAGTACTATGTATAAAATACCTGCATTCAGGTAGGGTTCAGAGATCTAATTTAATACAAACATTTATAATTGCTCCAAATATAAATGATAGTACTAGTAGCATTTTGTAAGTAGTTAATTAAATCATTTAAAGGACACGTATACAAGTACACTTTTGTTTTGTATAAAAAGGGAGCTCTAGCCATTCCATTCCTCACTCACCATTCATAAACAAACCTCTTTCATTTGCTTCTTTGATTTCCATTCCTTTCGTTCATTTCATTTGCTGCTTATTCTTGTTCTCTTTTTCTTCCATTAGTTTCATTATTCCATTCCTTATTCCTCTCATTTTTGCTCTCTCTTCTTTTTCTTTAAAAGGTAAAGCTGCAACTTCCATTTTGCAATATTACTGTCATTTTCTTCTGTTCTGTCGGTGCGTAAGAATTTGTTTTCCAGTCTTTATCATAAATCTTTTGACGTTGTTCTCATCCCCAGAAAAAGGAATATATCTGGATTTTTAATCTTTTTTTCCACTAGCATTTACTTGAACTACTGTTCTTGATTACTTCATTTTCTGCTTTTTTTGTCATTTCTGCTTTTTTGTTAGATGATCGTCCAGATTTAGCTGCAAAAAGAACCCATATGATCAGTTTCAAAATCTTAACCATTTTTTTTTCTGTTGACTGAAAAGACGATCAGATTGTGAGAAATTTCTTGGTCGAAAAGTCTGTTTTTCAGCTAGTCAAAACATTAAAAAAAAAAGGTCTGCAAATTCAACTTTTTTTAGTGATAGAAAAATTAGATAACTAAATTTTATTGGTAGAAAAGTCTGTTCATAACCGTCACCGCTAGAATATTACGGATTATTCATTAAAAATAGCACATAAGTTTGACTTGGCTGGTGAAGGTTGACTAGAAGACAAATCAAAATTTTCTATCTACTATTCTTTTCTCCTTAAGAAATTACTCCATATTTGTGTTACACGTGTCTTTGTTTTATCAAGTAGTTTTGAGGATGTGGTCCTTTCGTTTTGACCAAGGTTTCGAGTTGGATCACTGAAATAAATAATTTTTTTGACAGAAAACATTTTACGGTTTAGTTGGACTTAACCGTAAGTTTCAGAATATTGGAAGATTAAAGAAAATGTAGTTCCTATTCAAGACATATCTATCTTCAAGAAAAATATTTTAGTATTTGATTTCGTCACAAGTTTTTCCTCTTTTTGTTTCCGAGTGAGATGTCTACTAAATTCTAGATGGCATATTCTTTTAACTTTATTCCTTTTAAAATATGACGAAAGGTGTTGCTCATATATACGTGTTTTTATTTAATTATTTATTGGTTTTCAATTGTGGTTCAACTAAAGGTGAAAAAGAATACAACATATTTTATAATAGGAAGATCGCTGTAGCTTCTCTCTGTTGTGTTTTTATTGGGGCAGATTAATTTATTTATTAACTCTCATAGTCATATTGGTTGTCACGCATAGCATAGTATTTTTTCCACATAATTATTCAATTAAGTACAGTAATAAATGTTACTATACTATTTTGGTAGGTGTACTAGTTTTACTATATAGTACTAGGTGAGGTTTGAAATTTGTTGTAGTATATTCCAGATCATTGAAAATTTGGGTGATTAGATGACTTTCTTTGACAATCTCAACTTTTTTTAATAGTACTATGTTAATTTTTTTAAAAGTTAACAGTGATATATTTGGTTTGTTACAGTTGAAAGTCATCTGAGAATTTCCAGCTGCTGAATTCAACTGCAATGGCCGAACGTGTGCTAACTCGTGTTCACAGCCTTCGCGAACGTCTTGATGCTACTTTGGCTGCTCATCGCAATGAGATTTTGCTGTTTCTTTCAAGGTATAGTCTTAGCAGATTGTTCTTTGATTTAGTTGGTGTTATTTGCCAGTTCTAATGTATGGACTAATATATGAACAAAGTGCGACCATTTCAACTGACAACTTAAAATGTTTGAGAGAACACACGTTTATTTACTTAATTATGGCTTGAGCATAGGAAGTGTATCTTGGCGTAACTCGTAAAGTTGACCTCATGTGACAAGGAGGTCACGGTTTCGAGCCGTGGAAACAGCCTCTTGCAGAAATGCAGGTAAGGCTGCGTGCAATAGATCGCCCTTCCACGGACCCGCGCATAGCGGGAACTTAGTGCACCGGTTGGGCTGTCCTTTTTTATGTCTTCAGCACAAAAATTTAGTTTAAACATGTGTATCATGGATTATTCATGCTGGTTTTGCCGGTTGCAGGATTGAAAGCCACGGAAAAGGGATATTGAAACCTCACCAGTTGCTGGCTGAGTTTGAATCAATTCACAAAGAAGACAAAAACAAACTGAATGATCATGCTTTTGAAGAAGTCCTGAAATCTACTCAGGTAATTTGTGGTTTTAGTGTTAGGTGATGGATAGCATTTATTGTCTTACTAAGATCATATATGTGTCAGTTTGTGGCTAGTATTTGAAAAGTCTGGTGTGGTTTGTCATACTAGGAAGCAATTGTCTTGTCCCCTTGGGTTGCGCTTGCCATTCGTCTGCGGCCTGGTGTGTGGGAATATGTTCGTGTGAATGTCAATGCACTTATTGTCGAGGAGCTGACTGTGCCTGAATATTTGCAATTCAAGGAAGAACTTGTTAATGGAACGTAAGTTTTAGGTTCGAAATGATGATTTGTTAAATAATATGTTCTGAACTTTTTGATTAATGTTGTGTTTTCCCCTGATGCAGCTCGAACGATAACTTTGTTCTTGAGCTGGATTTTGAGCCCTTCACTGCATCATTTCCCAAACCAACCCTCACCAAATCAATTGGAAATGGAGTTGAATTCCTCAACCGACACCTCTCTGCCAAAATGTTCCATGACAAGGAAAGCATGACCCCTCTTCTCGAGTTTCTTCGAGTTCATCACTACAAGGGCAAGGTAAACTTGTTTTTCCTGTTTGTCTATGAATTTAGTTTCTGAAAGTTGCTTTGCTTCGTGAATTTTTTAGTGGCAACTGATTTATGATTTTCTGTGCAGACAATGATGCTGAATGACAGAGTTCAGGACTTAAACACTCTCCAAAATGTCCTAAGGAAGGCTGAGGAATATCTCACTACCCTTTCCCCTGAAACTTCATACTCGGTATTTGAGCACAAGTTCCAAGAAATTGGCCTAGAGAGGGGCTGGGGTGACAATGCTGAGCGTGTTCTAGAGATGATCTGCATGCTCCTGGATCTCCTCGAGGCTCCAGACTCATGCACTCTTGAGAAGTTCCTTGGTAGAATTCCTATGGTTTTTAATGTGGTCATTCTTTCACCTCACGGATATTTCGCCCAGGAAAATGTCTTGGGTTACCCCGATACTGGAGGCCAGGTGCACTGCTTATTTGTAACACCTTACGCTTTTCCCTCTGAAACTTATTTGCGGCAAGTTCTAAGGTCCTCCTTCCTTAATTTGCAGGTTGTCTATATTTTGGATCAAGTTCCGGCCTTGGAGCGTGAGATGCTCAAGCGCATAAAGGAGCAAGGACTTGATATCAAACCGCGTATTCTTATTGTTCGTATCTCCAATAATTGCGTTTAAACTTATGATTGTGCAGGATTTGATCTGTTCAAATCTAATGACTGATTTTCCTTTTTTTTTTTTTTCCCTCAGGTTACTCGGCTGCTGCCTGATGCGGTTGGTACCACTTGTGGTCAGCGGCTTGAGAAAGTGTTTGGAACAGAGCATTCACATATTCTTAGGGTCCCCTTTAGGACCGAGAAGGGCATCGTTCGCAAATGGATCTCTCGCTTTGAAGTCTGGCCTTACATGGAGACATTCACTGAGGTGAAGCAAGCTTTCTCTATTCATTTTTCAATCTTCCAATCTGTTTTGGCAGCAATTTTTCACTTACTAACACTTTGGCTTTCGCTAAAACTTCGGATTTTATTACATTAGGATGTGGCAAAAGAAATTGCTGCAGAACTGCAGGCAAAGCCAGATCTTATAATCGGCAACTACAGCGAGGGCAACCTTGCTGCCTCCTTGTTGGCTCACAAGTTAGGTGTAACTCAGGTCTGTAATGTTTGTCACCTGTTATTTCAACTTTGCATTTCCTTTCATTTGCAACTAGAAGTTAAGAGTTCTCTCTCTTTTATCTTTTCCGTCTATTTTGCCTTCTGCAGTGCACCATAGCTCATGCGTTGGAGAAAACAAAATATCCTGATTCTGATATCTACTTGAAGAAATTTGATGAAAAATACCATTTCTCAGCCCAGTTTACTGCCGATCTTATTGCAATGAATCACACCGATTTCATAATCACCAGCACTTTCCAGGAGATAGCGGGAAGGTATTACATCACAATGGATTTCCGATATGATTAAATTAGTTAATTTAATCCTACTTCATTGTGTTTGATCCTAAAACTTTTCTAAATTTCCCAGCAAGGACACTGTTGGACAGTACGAGAGCCACATGGCTTTCACGATGCCTGGATTGTATAGAGTTGTTCACGGCATTGATGTGTTCGATCCCAAATTCAACATTGTGTCACCAGGAGCTGATATGAATCTCTATTTCCCCTACTTCGAGAAGGAAAAGCGATTGACAGCATATCACCCTGAAATTGAGGAGCTGCTGTTTAGCGATGTTGAGAATGACGAACACATGTATGTTACTAAACTAGCAATCCTGCTGCAAAATTGTGGCTAATTATGTAAAAAAGTTTTTACTGAATAGATTTGTGCTTCTATCAGGTGTGTGCTGAAGGACAGGAATAAGCCAATTATATTCACCATGGCTAGATTGGATCGAGTGAAGAACTTAACTGGACTTGTGGAGTTGTACGCCAAGAACCCACGGCTAAGGGAGTTGGTTAACCTTGTCGTGGTTGGTGGAGACCGAAGGAAGGAATCCAAAGATTTGGAAGAACAGGCAGAGATGAAGAAGATGTATGAACTTATAAAGACGCACAATTTGAACGGCCAATTCCGATGGATTTCTTCCCAGATGAACCGCGTGAGGAATGGCGAACTCTACAGGTACATTGCCGATACTAGGGGAGCTTTCGTGCAGCCTGCATTTTACGAGGCTTTTGGTTTGACTGTTGTTGAGGCCATGACCTGTGGTTTGCCTACGTTTGCAACTAATCACGGTGGTCCAGCTGAGATCATCGTTCACGGGAAGTCTGGTTTTCACATTGATCCATACCACGGCGAGCAGGCAGCTGAACTTCTAGCTGATTTCTTTGAGAGATGTAAGAAAGAACCTTCACACTGGGAAGCCATTTCCGAGGGCGGCCTTAAGCGTATACAGGAGAAGTAAGCAAGCTGCTACTCTTTTCATTTTTGCAAAACCTACCATGATCATTATTAAGCTCATTTTTGCAAAACCTACTTGTTATTCTTTGTTGCTTCCTTTTCCCTGTTTTTTGAGCCGACGTTTTATCGAAAACATGCTTTCTACCTTCACAAGGTAGGGGTAAGGTCTGCGTTTGTTATTATTGTTGTTGTTGATTCTCTGCGAATTAATTAAAAGGTACACATGGCAAATCTACTCGGATCGGTTGTTGACACTGGCTGCTGTTTATGGATTCTGGAAGCATGTTTCCAAACTTGATCGTCTTGAAATTCGTCGTTATCTTGAAATGTTCTATGCTCTAAAATTCCGCAAACTGGTGAGTTTCACTGCTTTCTGCACTCTTCCAATTGTTAGTTGAGTGCACTCATTTAAACTGTAGCTAAAGCTGTTGTAAATCTTCAGTTAAGCAGCTGCTAATGAAGTTTTTATCTTTTGTTTTTGGTTCAGGCTGAAGCTGTCCCGTTGGCTGTTGAGTAAATTGATCTGGTTGTTATCCACATTGTCTTAGAATATGTTGTCTAGTTCTCCTTATTTCTCATTTGTATCTTTTTGCTTTTCTACTTGTCTTTTTATTTGCATTTTGTTCTGTCTGTAGTTATCAAGAGGATTGCAAATTTGACATTCTGTAGCTTAAGTGCGAATAAAAATATCAAATTTCAATCTGTTTATCCTGCTTTCTTAAGACTTTACATTCTGTTATTGGAATTGACTCAAAAAGATAGCATTATTTCCTAGTTATTCCAGTTGGAAACATATTCACTCTAGAGTCTAGAGAATGACTTTTGTTACCCTATGTTATTATAAGGTCAATTTTGCCAACCACACTGGAGACAACTATATTGGATAATGTTGAATTTCCTGCCCTATATTGACAAAGGTCAAAATAAGAATCAAAGGCAAACTTTATAACTTTGACAACCTTGAGTCCTTGACGAGAAACCTTATTAATTTGGTATATTTTCTAATAGAGAAATAATTTTGTCGTTAGAAGAGAAAAATGTGGATGAGGAGAAAAAGAATGGATATAAAAACTTGGGATTATTAGTCTAACTAGTTTTTGGACTGTGTTCCAAACTCATGTCTTACAATACAAATAAATGACTTAAATAAAGGGGATAAATGCCACGTGAAAAATGATTTGGGTAAGCGATATGGTTTTAAATTCAAAATAATTGAATATGTAGATATGATTTTGTTCTTTACTGTTATTCCTACCCAACTTGGACACCATCCCGAATCGAGGTCGAAAGCACTGCTAAAACACTATCGCGAATCGATGTCGAAAGCACTGCTAGAACACTGGTTTGATTTATTTTACTATTCAGATTATCTATTCAATTCCTGGTTTATCAATTGGTATTGGATTAAATCACGTATCCTTAAAAGTTAAAACCACTAAATAAGTTTAATTGTTACTCGAATTTTAGGGTAAACAGTTTGGCGCCCACCGTGGGGTTAAGAATAATAGTGATCCAACGATAAAAAAGTGGAGACATACAATTCTTGAGTTGATCAGATACCGGGGGCACCGCCAATCTTGAAAGGGACGGATTCACTGAAAAACATATACAAAAACGCTGCTCTCTATTTCACATACTATCTATTACTGTTCATCATTGTTTATTTTGTGTTCTTTACTGTTCTTCTTACCCAACCTCGAGACCATCCCGAATCGAGGTCGAAAGCACTGCTAGAACACTAGTTTGATTTATTTTACTATTTAAATTATCCATTCAATTCCTTGTTTATCAATTAGTATTGAATTAAATAATGTATCCTTAAAACCACTAAATAAATTTAATTGTTACTCGAATTTTAGGGTAAACAGTTTGGCGCCCATCGCGGGGCTAAGGATAATAGTGATTTTTCAGTACTGATTTTGGTGAAACACACTATTTTACGCTTGTTCTTGTCAAGTATATTTGCTTTCACGTTAAAACATGTCAAACTCACAAAACGCATTCACACACGGTGACAATGGCCTCGGATTCCATGGTGAAAACGAAAATGTGATTGCTCTAGGAATCAAAGTGCCACAGGCTAATCACGGGGGAGCACCGGTTGCCAACCCCATCGATGTCAGTTCACATGTTGCTCTAAATGCGGACTTAGGCGTAGATCTCAATGGGAGTGTACGCAGAGAAGGCCGATCTAGTGGCCAAGGAACACAGGGCAGAGGAGACGAGGGAGTCAGTCTCAAAGTAATATTCGAGATGCTTCAGGCTCAGCAAGCCGCTATTGCTCAGTTACAAAATCAACATAGAGCTACGAATAGGGTCGAGTCGAAAATTACTTGCCTTACCGAGCTAGTGCCGGAGAGGCTGAATGGTAACGAATCGGGGACTGATCCTGCGATAATTAAAATGCTGGAGGAGCTCACCAAAAGAATTGAATCAGGGGAGAAGAGAATCGAAGCCAACGATAAAAAAATGGAGACATACAACTCTCGAGTTGATGAGATACCGGGGGCACCGCCAATCTTGAAAGGGATGGATTTACTGAAAACATATACAAAACCGCTACTCTCTATTTCACTTACTATCTATTACTGTTCATCATTGTTTATTTTCTGTTCTTTACTGTTCTTCTTACCCAACCTCGAGACTATCCCGAATCGAGGTCGAAAGTACTACTAGAATACTAGTTTGATTTATTTTACTATTTAGATTATCTATTCAATTCCTTGTTTATCAATTAGTATTGGATTAAATCACGTATCCTTAAAATCACTAAATAAGTTCAATTGTTACTCAAATTTTAGGGTAAACCATCCCCGAAAGCACATTTCTCGGGGTTGAGCTTCGTGTTGTATTTTCTTAAAATCTCGAACGTTTCATGGAAATAAGCCAAATGGTCCTCTGCGCGCAGGGACTTAACTAGCATGTCATTAATATAAACCTCCATTGATTTACCTATTTGATTCACTGAAAAACATATACAAAAATGCTGCTCTCTATTTCACTTACTATCTATTACTGTTTATCATTGTTTATTTTCTATTCTTTACTGTTCTTCTTACCCAACCTCGAGACCATCCCGAATCAATGTCGAAAGTACTGCTAGAACTCTGGTTTGATTTATTTTACTATTCAGATTATCTATTCAATTCTTTGTTTATCAATTGGTATTGGATTAAATTACGTATCCTTAAAATCACTAAATAAGTTTAATTGGTACTCGAATTTTAGGGTAAACAGTTTGGTGCCCACCGTGGGGCTAAGGATAATAGTAATTTTTCAGTACTGATTCTGGTGAAACACACTATTTTACACTTGTTCTTGTCAAGTATCTTTGCTTTCACATTAAAATATGTCAAACTCACAAAACGCATCCACACACGGTGACAATGGCCTCAGATTCCATGGTGAAAACGAAAATGTGATTGCTCTAGGAATCGAAGTGCCACAGGCTAATCACGGGGGAGCACCGGTTGCCAACCCCATCGATGTCAGTTCGCACGTTGCTCTAAATACGGACCTAGGCGCAGATCTCGATGGGAGTGTACGCAGAAAAGGCCGATCTAGTGGCCAAGGAACACATGGCAGAGGAGACGAGGGAGTCGGTCTCCAAGTAATATTCGAGATTCTTCAAGCTCAGCAAGCCGCTATTGCTCAGTTACAAAATCAGCATAGAGCTCCGAATAGGGTCGAATCGGATATTACTCGCCGTACCGAGCCAGTACCGGAGAGGCCGAATGGTAACGAATCGGGGACTGATCCTGCGATAATTAAAATGCTGGAGGAGCTCACCAAAAGAATTGAATCATGGGAGAAGAGAATCGAAGCCAACAATAAAAAAATAGAGACATACAACCCTCGAGTTGATCAGATACCAGGGGCACCGCCAATCTTGAAAGGGATGGATTCACTGAAAAACATATACAAAAGCGCTGCTCTCTATTTCACTTACTATCTATTACTGTTCATCATTGTTTATTTTCTGTTCTTTACTGTTCTTCTTACCCAACCTCGAGACCATCCCGAATCGAGGTCGAAAGTACTACTAGAATACTAGTTTGATTTATTTTACTATTCAGATTATCTATTCAATTCCTTGTTTATCAATTGGTATTGGATTAAATCACGTATCCTTAAAATCACTAAATAAGTTCAATTGTTACTCGAATTTTAGGGTAAACCATCCCCGAAAGCACATTTCTCGGGGTTGAGCTTCGTGTTGTATTTTCTTAAAATCTCGAACGTTTCATGGAAATAAGCCAAATGGTCCTCTGCGCGCAGGGACTTAACTAGCATGTCATTAATATAAACCTCCATTAATTTACCTATTTGATTCACTGAAAAACATATACAAAGATGTTTCTCTCTATTGCACTTACTATCTATTATTGTTCATCATTGTTTATTTTTTTTTCTTTACTGTTCTTCTTACCCAACCTCGATACCATCGCGAATCGATGTCGAAAGCACTGCTAGAACACTGGTTTGATTTATTTTACTATTCAGATTATCTATTCAATTCCTTGTTTATCAATTAGTATTGGATTAAATCACGTATCCTTAAAACCACTAAATAAGTTTAACTGTTACTCGAATTTTAGGGTAAACAGTTTGGCGCCCATCGTGGGCTAAGGATAATAGTGATTTTTCGGTACTGATTCTGGTGAAATACACTATTTTACGCTCGTTCTTGTCAAGTATCTTTGCTTTCAGGTTAAAACATGTCAAACTCACAAAACACATCCACACACGGTGACAATGGCCTCGGATTCCATGGTGAAAATGAAAATGTGATTGCTCTAGGAATCGAAGTGCCACAGGCTAATCACGGGGGAGCACCGGTTTCCAACCCCATCGATGTCAGTTCGTACGTTGCTCTAAATGCGGACCTAGGCGTAGATCTCGATGGGAGTGTACGCAGAGAAGGCCGATCTAGTGGCCAAGGAACACAGGGCAGAGGAGATGAGGGAGTTAGTGTACAAGTAATATTCGAGATGCTTCAGGCTCAGCAAGCCGCTATTTCTCAATTACCAAATTAGCATAGAGCTCCGAATAGGGTCGAATCGGAAATTACTCGCCGTACCGAGCCAGTACCGGAGAGGCCGAATGGTAACGAATCGGGGACTGATCCTACGATAATTAAAATGCTGGAGGAGCTCACCAAAAGAATTGAATCAGGGGAGAAGAGAATCGAAGCCAACAATAAAAAAAATGGAGACATACAACCCTCGAGTTGATCAGATACCAGGGGCACCGCCAATCTTGAAAGGGATGGATTCAAAGAAGTTTGTACAAAAACCCTTTCCTCCAAGTGCGACTCTGAAGCCTATTCCAAAGAAGTTTCGTATGCCAGACATACCCAAATATAATGGTACCATAGATCCCAACGAGCATGTTACTTCATATACATGCGCTATCAAGGGTAACGATTTAGAGGATGATGAAATCGAATCTGTGCTGTTGAAAAAATTCGGAGAGACCCTTTCGAAGGGAGGAATGATTTGGTATCACAACCTGCCACCAAATTCAATTGACTCATTTGCCATGTTAGCATATTCTTTCGTAAAGGCACATGCCGGGGCCATAAAGGTCGCAACGAGGAAATCATACCTTTTCAATGTATGACAAAGGGATAATGAAATGCTAAGGGAGTTCGTGTCCCAATTTCAAATGGAACGCATGGAGTTGCCACCGGTCACAGATGATTGGGCCGTTCAAGATTTCACCCAAGGGTTGAATGAGTGGAGTTCGGTAGCATCACGTCAGTTGAAACAAAATTTGATCGAATATCCAGCTGTAACTTGGGCAGATGTGCACAATCGATACCAATCGAAGATCAGGGTCGAGGATGATCAATTGGGAGCTCCTTCTGGTTTAGCACATCCTAACATGTCAGCAGTTAAAAATCAGAGGGACATCGACAGGGAGCCAAGGTCGAACAAAGACCGATATCAACCATATACCGCAGATCGAAGGAACAATAAGGATAATGATTTAGGACGTAATTCCGCTCGGAACGATCGGAGAAGTGATCGAGGACAGAATTCTCGGGGAATTATGAGCAAGAGTGGTTTTGACAAGTACGCCGATCCCACAGAAGCACCTCGGTTATCGGAATATAACTTCAGCATTAATGCATCAAGCATTGTATCGGCAATCGGAAGGATCAAAGATACTAGGTGGCCCAGACCCATACAAACTGATCCTTCTCAAAGAAACCCAAATTTGATATGCAAGTATCATGGCATGCATGGTTACAAAACCGAGGATTGCAGGCAATTAAGGGATGAGGTAGCCCGTCCATTAAATGAGGGCCACCTTCGAGAGTTCCTCAGCAATCGAGCCAAGAATTATTTCAGAGAAAGAGACGCCAACAGGAAAAGTGAACAGGAGGAACCCCAACATGTCATTCATATGATCGTCGGTGGGGTCGAGATTCCACAGGGACCCATATTCAAACGCACTAAGGTATCAATCACTAGAGAAAACGAACCCGAGATTATGTGCCCGAAATTACTTTATCATTCAACGACGAAGAAGCAGAAGGCGTTTCTCATCCCCACAACGACGCTCTGGTAATTTCTATCTTATTAAATAAAGTTCAAGTTCAACATGTTTTAGTGGATCCAGGTAGCTCGGCGAATATCATCCGATCGAGGGTCGTGGAGCAGCTCTGCCTACAAAATCAAATCGTGCTCGCAGCTCGGGTCCTAAACGGCTTCAATATGGCCAGTGAAACAACTAAAGGGGATATTATTCTACAGGTGAACGTGGCTGGAACCATTCAAGATACTAAGTTCCACGTGATCGAGGGTGACATGAGGTGCAATGCCCTACTCGGAAGGCCTTGGATCCACAATATGAGATCAGTCCCTTCGACTCTCCACTAAATGATAAAATTTCCGACATCAGACGGTGTAAAAACAGTATACGGGGAGCAGCATGCTGCAAAAGAAATATTTGCGGTCGATGAAGTAACACCGATATTGACACTATCAGCCTCGGAAAGGTCAAATATCAAATATAAATAGGAAGTTAAATAACAATCACAGCCACCAGCCTCGACCGAATTGAGGAAGCGGGAGATAGAAGAAGAGGAGGATTTTCTGACCCCTCGAACTTTTGTTTTTCCCGAAGATACTGACGCCACCAAATTAACAATCGAAAAGCTGGAACGGGTTGTATTGATCGAGTACCTGCCCGAGCGAAAGGTATACCTGGGAACGGGATTAACCCCCGAACTCAGGAAAAAACTTATTCAATTTCTTGTTGATAACATAGATTATTTTGCATGGTCCCATTTAGACATGACAGGGATTCCACCAGAGGTAACGACACATCAGCTAAGCCTGGACCCTAGATTCAAACCGGTGAAGCAAAAGAGAAAACCCCAGTCCGAAGTAAAGCATGCATTCATAAAGGACGAGGTAACTAAACTTCTCAAAATAGGATCCATTCGGGAGGTGAAATATCCCGAATGGTTAGCCAATGTAGTTGTAGTCCCTAAAAAAAGGGATAAACTTAGAATGTGTGTAGATTATAAGGATTTAAACAAGGCGTGCCCCAAAGATTCTTTTCCACTGCCTAACATCGATCGCATGATCGATGCCATAGCCAGCCACGAGATCCTTACTTTTGTCGATGCCTATTCCGGGTACAATCAAATCCAAATGAACCCGGAAGACCAAGCAAAAACTTCATTTATCACCAAGTATGGAACATATTCTTATAATGTAATGCCCTTCGGGCTAAAAACTGCAGGAACTACTTACCAACGCCTAGTGAATAAAATGTTCGAAGAACAAATAGGTAAATCAATGGAGGTTTATATTGATGACATGCTAGTTAAGTCCCTGCGCGTATAGGACCATTTGGCTCATTTGCAGGAAACGTTCGAGATTTTAAGCTCAACCCCGAGAAATGTGCTTTCGGGGTTGGTTCGGGCAAGTTCCTTGGCTTCATGGTATCGATTCGGGGAATCGAGATCAACCCCGATAAAATCAAGGCCATCGAAGACATCACCATTGTGGATAGTGTAAAAGTCGTACAGAGGCTAACTGGGCGAATAGCTGCCTTAGGCCGATTCATTTCGAGGTCATCGGATCGAAGCCACAGATTTTTCTCTTTACTCAAAAAGAAGAACAATTTCGCCTGGACCCCAGAATGCCAAAAGGCATTGGAAGAGTTGAAGTGATACCTATCGAGCCCACCACTGCTTCACACTCCAAAGGCATATGAGAAGCTTTACTTGTACTTGGCAGTATCGAAAATTGCGGTAAGTGGTGTCCTAGTTCGAGAAGAGCAAGGTATGCAATTTATTATGTAAGTCGAACCTTAGGAGAAGCATAAACTAGATATCCACACTTAGAAAAATTAACACTTGCACTGATAAGCGCCTCTAGAAAGTTAAGACCATACTTTCAATGTCACCCAATATGTGTATTAACCACTTATCCACTTCATAATATTTTGCACAAGCCCGAACTATCGGGCCGATTGGCCAAATGGGCCGTCGAACTCAGTGGGTACGACATTGAATATCAACCTCGGATGGCCATCAAGTCTCAAATTTTAGCGAACTTCGTGGACGATTTCGCACCAACCCTCGTACCCGAAGTTGAAAAGAAACTCTTGTTAAAACCGGGTACGTCATCGGGGGTATGGACCCTTTTCACAGACGGTGCTTCAAATGTGAAGGGGTCCAGGCTAGGCATCGTTTTGAAGCCGCCCACGGGTATCACTATTAGGAAATCTATCAAAACTTCTAGGTTGACTAACAATGAGGCCGAGTACGAGGCCATGATTGCAGGTCTCGAGCTAGCTAAAAGCTTGGGGGCAGAAGTCATTGAAGCCAAGTGTGACTCTTTACTGGTGGTGAACCAAGTAAACAAAACCTTCAAAGTTTTAGAGGATAAAATGCAAAGGTATTTGGACAAGCTGCAGGTAACTTTGTACCGTTTCAAGGAATGGACTTTACAGCATGTATCTCGAGAACAAACAGTGAGGCTGATGCACTTGCAAACTTGGGGTTATCGGTCGAGGAAGATGAGATCAGCTCGGGGACTGTCGTTCAACTCTCGAGATCTGTGATCGAGGAAGGTCATGTCGAGATAAACTCTACAAGCTTAACCTGGGATTGGAGTAATAAGTATATTGAATACTTGAAGAATGGAAAGCTCCCATCGGACCCTAAAGAGTCGAGAACCCTACGAACCAAAGCTGCTCGATTCACATTGGCTGAAGATGGAACATTATACAGAAGAACATTCGATGGACCATTGGCAGTGTGCTTAGGACCAGGAGGCACCAATTATGTTTTATGAGAGGTCCATGAAGGCACTTGTGGGAACCACTCCGGTGCCGAATCACTGATTCACAAAATCATTAGAGAAGGATACTACTGGGATAGCATGGAAAAAGATACTAAGGAGTTTGTTCGAAAATGCGATAAATGTCAAAGGTTTGCACCGATGATCCATCAGCCCGGAGAACAACTTCATTCAGTCCTATCCTCATGGCCATTCAAGAAATGAGGGATGGATATCGCCGGCCCTCTTCCATCGGCCCCAGGTAAAGCTAAATTTATTTTATTTATGACTGACTATTTTTCTAAATGGGTTGAAGCACAGGCGTTCGAGAAAGTGAGAGAAAAAGAGATTATAGACTTCATCTAGGATCACATTATGTGTCGATTTGGGATACCCGCAGAAATAGTATGCGGCAATGGTAAACAATTTATCGGCATTAAAGTGACGAAATTTCTCGAAGACCATAAAATAAAAAGGATATTGTTAACACCGTATCACCTAAGTGGGAACGGACAAGCCGAATCGACGAACAAGACTATCATCTAAAACCTGAAGAAAAGGTTGAACGAAGCTAAAGGGAAGTGGAGAGAAATTCTACCCGAAGTCCTTTGGGCATATCGAACAACATCGAAGTCCAGTACAGGGGCAACTCCAATTTCCTTAGTATATGGCTCCGAAGCTTTGATTCCAGTCGAAGTCGAAGAACCCAGTGCCAGGTTTTGACATGCAACGGAGGAATCAAACCATGAGGCTATGAATACTAGCCTCGAATTATTAGATGAAAAACAAGAAGCGGCACTCGTTCGAATGGCTGTACAAAAGCAACGAATCGAAAGGTACTACAATAGAAGAACCAACCTTCGCCACTTCAGGGTCGGGGACTTAGACCTAAGGAAGGTCACCATCAACACTCGAGATCCTAATAAAGAGAAGCTCGGCCCGAATTGGGAAGGATCCTATCAAGTCCTCGATATAGTCAAAAAAAGGGTCTTATAAACTCGTTACGATAGACGGCGAACCACTGTCAAGCAACTGGAACATATCACTTCTCAAACGATATTATTGTTAAGGTATGACTTTCTCCCTTCTTTCGTTTATATATATTCGACACTAACTCATTGCAGGAGTTCGACCAAAGACATCGAGACCTCGGGTTTTAAAGTACGCGTTGCACTCTTTTTTCCTTAGATCGGTTTTTATCCCAAATGGGTTTTTCCGGCGAGGTTTTTAATGAGGCAACAATTATGTGCTACCTGAGGACAATTCAACAGTATCCAAGGCTTCTTTGCAATCAACCTCGAATACTGGAGGTCATCACCCTCGGATGTTGTATTCTCGAGAATAGTACTTCATGTCAAAGGACCTCGATAGGGAAGCTTTGTAATGGGCCAAACGGTCAAGTGAACCGTGTCCATATAAATTAGTCGAGCCTCGATGGCAAAACATGTGCGCATGTATAAACTATTCAAAGAAGCATTCTCTCTTCATTTAAACATTTTGTGTCTCGAAAAAAATCCTCTACTATACAAACCTCATGTTTATGATATTGTGAGAAATGGCTCAAGAGCCAAAATGCAAATATACACTTGGGGACTACCATCGACGATAGGCATATTCGAGTTATCTAAACTCAAATTCATAAGACCTCAAAGAGGCACTCCTCGATCTATAGGCTAAGGTAACCATTCTCGGGGACTTACATTTCAAACTAGTTCGAAATGTTATTGGGAAATAAGCCCAAGAGGCATACCCGAAGGCTACAGCCAAAATACATACCCGAAGGCCACAACCAAACTAAAGGCTACGACCTAAATAACGTGGATCAGAGACTTCCGAATTTCGCAATAACGATAGGCCTTCAAATTCTCTGAAAAACCGGTTAAAAAAGGTTACCCTCGACAAATAATCAAAAGGGCTTCGATAAAATCAGCCCTCGAAAAACCTTAAGAGGTATCAAATTATCTTTAACACAAATGTGCTAAGGCACAAAAAGCAAAAGGGTTTCAACCGACATCAGATCCTCAAACAACCCAATGGGTAAAAAAAAGAAATACATGCTAAGGCATAACAAAATTTTTACTAAGTCTTTTAAGACGAAAGGGGAAAATAATAGCCGTCTTTTAGAGGCCATATGGGCCCAACCTAAAAGGTCCTAAGGGCCAATACATTTAGAGTTCGAGAATTTGTTCTCACTCAACTCGGACCTAAGGGTTCCACTATTCCGAGTTCAAATAAAGTTGACTTGAATTTAGCTCAAGGATCCGCCATAAAACCTTAAGGGGTATGTTACTATAAGTTCGAAAATTACCCATTATTTGATAAAAAACCTAAGGGTTTGCTCTATTCTAAGTTCGAAACATACTCGAACTTAGTTATAAAAACAGTGCAGTCATGGTATCGATCAAGCCATCCGAACGCTCGAGCATATTATTGAGCTCGGGGACTCGCCCTTGCGCATCTAAAAAACCTAAGGGTTTATTCTAAAGTTCGAATTAGTGTTCACTCGATTACAGAGACTACAACAACAAAATTTTCACAAGGCAAAAGCACAAAACACGTTTGAACATAAAACCGAGAAGACATTCAAAAGAAGTTTTTCTATTATATATTGGTAAAAAAGGTTATGTACAAAAGACCGATCAAGGTCTTACAAAACGAGAAATTAAGCCCTAACTACGATCAGTTTTGACCTCTTCTCCGGGAGCAACTTCCCCTTCAGGCCCCTCATCGGATCCGCCTCGACTGCCTTCTTCATCATCGCCTTCGTCATCGAAGGAGGCAAGCTGCTTGGCTTCAGCTTCAAGCACCTTGGCTTGGGCTATCTCCTCGGAGAGGTCAAAACCTCGAGTATGGATTTTCTCGAGGGTTTCCTTATGGGATTGACACTTTGCCGAGTCAATGATCCATTGCTCTCAGTCAGAAGCCTCCCTTAGCTGTATTTGAGCAGCCTCAACATCGGCCCGGTACATGGCAATGGACTTGGCCGCCATGACCATTGTCTTCTCGATATCCGCCTTGGCCTCAACAAGCCCGATTTCAAGATCCTCGATCCTCTTGGCTTGGGTCGAACTTTTCTCTTTGACGCCCCGAAGTTGAACCTCGGCCGATGACCGTTTGGCCAAGGTAGTTTCTTTTTCCACAGCCAGGCGGTCCATATTATCCTTCCACCGATCACAATCGGCCTTTACCTGATCGACTTCTCCCAGAAGCAGCTCGATCCTTTCAACCTTTTGCTACAACTAAGATAATGAAGTATTAGCCTCCACAGTTGGGTCGAGTCCGTACTTTATCAAAAGGATGCTCACTTGCTTATCTAGTTCGGCCTCTTCCTCACGAGCCTTGGCCAAATTCGCTTGAAGGTCCTTTATAGTTTCGTCTTTTTGGCCGCAAAGAAGCTTCAGAGCGTTCCTCTCCTCCGACACCTTTTGGAGCTCGGTTTCACACTGGCTGAGGTCAGCTCGAAACTTGGCGAAGGCCTATACAAAAAAGGAAAACACAAGTCAGATTTAGAGAAAAAGAAAAAAAAGAGTAAAGAAAAGAAGTGCAGTAAACTAATTCTTACCCGAGATAAGAGACGTTGGGCCACTTCTAAAAGATTAGAAGCGTCACTGATCTCAGAGGCATCATCGACTCCAGTAAAGCAATCCCAAAAGGGATCCCCTACACTAGAGCCTCCGCCTATATCAGGGGTCTTCAACTCTAGAGCTTCCCTTAGTTCCTCCTCAGAAAAAGTCGGAAGAGAAGGCAAGTGACCTGCTTTCATGGTCCCGAGCAAGTCGCTCGGGACGCTCTGATCGATCTTCGGGGTCTCAGAACTGGCCCTGTCTAGTGTAGTTGCAGATGGCCGAGAAACACTCTCGACCTCTGGTAATTCGGGATCCTCACCCGATTTCTTTTTGGAAGCCTCCTCGACACGAGGCTTGATTTTAGCAGCCACCGTCGTCTCAGAAGGTTTGGTGACCTCGACGGCTTTCCTAGGTCAAACTGTCAGTGCCGGGGCATTTTCCTCTTCTTCCTCTACTTCATCTCTCAGTTTTTGAACCGAGTGAGAGCGATTACTTTCCTCCTCACCCTTTGAGGTTTGGGCTTGGGGTCCTCGGACTGCGAGGCAGTTTTCCTCTTCTTGTCTTCCCCCGGCTTTGGAATCGGGGACTTGGTTTCTTCCTCGCCAATTGAAGGCCTAAAATTGGCATCCTTGGTCAGGCTTGCATGAAATAAAATTAGTGACGAATGAAGTATAAAAAGTGTTTCAGAACATGAAAAAGGAGATCCTTACCGTGGTTCTTGGCCTCCCATCTGCCCTTTGCCAAATTATGCCATGCGCGTTCGGCATAAATAGAAGTTGAGGCTAATTTTCGAACCCAATCTTCGAGGCAGGTACCGCTTGAGGCATCCAAGGAATAGCTGCATGTTGAAAGGGTATATCAGGCGAAGTCGAAGAAGGTACGAAGAACAAAGTTTAAAAGATCACTTACGGTCGAAGTTCCACTCCTCAGGGAACGATATCTTCTCTTCCAGGATAATGTCGCGGGTCCTCATCCGTATAAAATGGCTCATCCAACCCTGATCCTTGTCCACGTCGATGCTCGAGATCAAGGCCTTCGTTGCCCGACGTTGGAGCCTGATTAGTCCTCGATAAATTCGAGGCCGGTACAACCGCATGAGGTGAATTAGAGTAAACTCTAGCCCCTCGGCCTTGCTAGAGAAGAAGCGCAACATGATTACTATGCGCCATAGAAAGGGGTGAATTTAGCCGAGGGTGACCTGATATCTTTTATAGAGATCAATAATCACTGGGTCGAGGGGACCCAATGTGAAGGGGTAAGTGTAAACACTTAGAAACCCCTCCACATAAGCAGTGATGCTCTCTTCGGGAGCAGGAATTTGCACCATGACCTCGGGACCCCAGTTGCAGTCCCTCTTCACGGCCTCGAGGTGGCTCTTCGATATCGAGCACATGTACATCGACACATTCTCACATCGGCCCAGGATCAATGAAGGGTTTTCGACCTTGAAGTCGTATTTTAGAGTACACGGGCCGGGAACATATTCGTGGGGAAGCGGCTCCACCGGCGCCTTGCCGCCGGATAGCCGGGAAGAGGAGCAAGAAGCTTTCTCCTTCTGCGGTACGGTCCTTGAGGTTTTCGCCATTTGTATAAGTAAAGAAGAGCGAAGGAAAATGAAAAACTGGTGGTTTCGGTGCTAACGAAGGTGGCTCTACAAACGGCGAAAAGTAGGGGACGAAAAGACTGAGAATACTTAGACGTTTGATTAGAGCAAAAGTAAAGTTGGATTCAATGAAGGAGCGGGTATTTATAGGTTCACAGCGATGGTTCGGTGGCGTTAGTGGACGACCGCTAACTGACATGCATTAATGATTTGGGAAACTGAACTGAACTGGCGGGATGTTTCGATCACATCCGTCACTTACGTCATAAGGACGGCGTCATGATCAAGGTTTCGAAAAATCAAGGCTCAAACCGTTTCTTATCATTTTATTTCAAGAAACGCGAGGACTATCTGTATACGGTCAAAATCGGGCATGTCAGATTTCATAGGCACGAAGAGCTGCCTCGAGAGTAAGCTCGTAATAGACCAGGCTCGAGCTCAATGGCAGAGTATGGAGCATGAAGATCGAAGTGCTCGCTGAAGATCGAGACCGAGCATGACCGACTTCGAATAAGGCATAATGACGGAATGGCGAAATATTAGCAACCGACCGAAGATCTCGATGAAAATCCCGGAACGGATCGAATCAAGCGGTTATTGACGCCAATTATGGGATTTATTTCCGTTATTAGAATTGTACCTTATTTAGGTATCACGACCCAAAATTCAACTAGTCGTGATGGAACCTAACCCAGCCCGTTAGGTAAGCCAATTATTATCTGTCCAATTCCAATAATAATTATTAAAGCAATCTAAGTAAATAAAGCTCTTAATCTTATACAATTCCCAAGAACTGGTAGTACAAATCATGAGCTTCTAAGAATAGAATATACAAAGCGGAAATAAAATAAATACATAGTCTGTTTGAATAATACTTAAACAGAGCTTTTATAAATCTAAGGCTACCCTGAACAAGAGGCAGCTATAACAGGAACACAGGAGCACATGTACATCTTCAAATTTCGCAACCATCGAGCACAACAACAATAACAGCCAACATCTGCACGCAATATGCAGAAGTGTAGTATCAGTACAACCGACCCCATGTACTGAGTAAGCAACAAACCTAGCCGTAGGTTGAAAGTACTGACGAGCTTCTACCAAGGTCAGGTCCACAACTAATAGTCCACAATAATCCATAACAACATAAAACAAATAATACTAGAAGTAACTCAGAGATAAAATGTTCAGTCAAATCATGATTTCAAAAATAATAGTTCTTCCTTTCAAATACATCAGTGAAAACCCAAATCGTTTGCCGGAGTTGCCAAAAATATGAATAGTTTGAAAATAATAATTTCTCCCAAAATATTTTCAATAATAAATAAGATATTTCATTTTCCTTCCGGATAACCCGTGTAAAACAAATGTATCACTATGCCCATCTGTAAAAAAAAAAAGTGTAAGAAATCATGAATGATGTAATGTTGTACAGCATGAGAAAAATACATCTCTATGCCTGTATGTCATGTGTACATGCTAATACGATGCAACTCAGTGATAAAATCATAAACAACTCCTCGGGCAGAATATCACTCATATACAGCCCCTCGGGCAAACCTCATAGTCACTCATGCCTCTCGGGCATACCTCACAGTCACTCTTGCCACTCGGGCATACCTCACAATCACTCTTGCCACTCGGGCATACCTCACAATCACTCATGCCTCACAGTCACTCAGCACTCGGCACTCGCACTCATTAGGTACCTGCGCTCACTGGGAGTGTGTACAGACTCCGGAGGGGCTCCTACAGCCCAAGCGCTATAATCTGCACGGACAACTCACGTACTGCACGGACAACTCACGTGCTATAAAATCATATCAGAATCCGCACGGACATCTCACGTGCCATAATAAGCCAATAAGGCCTGCTGCAGGCGGGCAACCCCGGTCCATATAATAGTAATAATATACATAAAGCCAACATGGTATGCTGCGGCGTGCAGCCCGATCCCAAAATATCCTCATAATCAGGCCCTCGACCTCCCTCAGTCATCAATCTCTCCAGTATCTCTCTCATGGGCTCACCATGTCATGAGAATAGCCCAAAAATGATGATATGATGCATAAATAAATAACAACAGAGACTGAGATAAGATATGCAATGAAGTGAATATGACAGAGTATGAATTTTCAATTTAAACAAATAATTCACAGCAATATGACCCCAGTGAGTCCCAATAATACTGGCACATAGCCTCAACATAATTTTTAATATACTTTTCAGCTCAATTTCTTTAACTCATAAAATCGCATGGAAAATGCCAAGATCATTTAACTACAAAATTCTACAGAAATAATTATGTCACAATTTTTATAGTGCACGCTCACACGCCCGTCACCTAACATGTGCGTCACCTCCCAACAATTCACGAAATACATATATTCAGGGTTCATACCCTCAACTCCAAGATTAGAAGAGTTACTTATCTCAAACAAGCCAAATCCAATGCCGAGCAAGCTAAACAATGCTCCAGAAATTCCATTATGCACGTATCCACTCTCGAACGGCTCGAATCTAGCCACAATTAATTTGATTCAGTTCACAAAATTTATAGAAATTAATTCCATATCAAAATGCCAATATTTTCCACAAAAATCCAAAATTACGCCCCCAAAAATCACCCCTGGGACCCATGTCTCGACATCCGACGAAACTCTCAAAATACAACAACCCATCCAATTACAAGTTCAACCATACTAATTTCACTCAAATCCGACTCCAAATCGGTATTCAAACTTGAAAAATTCGTTTTGTGACATTATAGAAATTTTCTTCTATTTCTCTTGAAGATTCAATAATCTTACACAAAAAATGAAGATTAATTCATGGAATATAATCACAAGGGAGTTAAGAGCACTTACCCCATGTTGTGTGAAAAATTTCCTCTCCAAAATTGCCTAAAACGAGCTCCAAAATCCGAAAATGGGTGAAATGTCGAACCCTCGAATTTAAGGTTCTGTCCCAGCGATTTCCGCATCCGCGGATAAGAGGTCGCATCTGTGACCTTCGCTTCTGCGGGAAAAATTTCGCTTCTGCGAGAACAGCTTGGTCAGCCATAATCGCTTCTGCGATGCCAAGGACCGCACCTGCGGTAGCGCTTCTGCGCTAAAAGGTTTACACCTGCGAACTTGCCTCTCCCTCAACTCCGCATCTGTGGAGCCTCACTCGCACCTACGGGCTTGCAGATGCGGTTAACTCCTTCGCACCTGCGCCCTACCCAGGCTAGCCCAGCTCCGCTTCTGCCTAAAAATGGCCGCATCTGCGGCACCGCACCTGCGGCCAATTCCTCGCAGGTGCGATCATACCAGAAGACAGAAATTTTTCAGATTTCTTCTAAGTTCGAATTTGATCCATTAACCATCCGAAACTCACCCGAGCCCCCTCGGGACCTTAACTAATTATACCAACAAGTCCTAAAACACCATACGAACTTAGTTGAATCCTCAAATCACCTCAAACAACATCAAAACGACGAATCGCACCTCAAATCAAAATCTATGAACTTTAAACTTTCAAATTCTATATTTTGTGCCGAAACATATCAAATCAATCCGGAATGACTTCAAATTTTGCACACAAGTCATAATTGACATAACAGACCTATTAAAATTTCCAGAATCAGATTCCGACCTCGATATCAAAAATTCAACCCCCGGTCAAACTTCCCAAAAATTTATCTTTCGGCATTTCAAGCCTAATTCCACTACGGACCTCCAAATAATTTTTCGGACACGCTCTTAAGTCCAAAATCACCATACGGAGCTATTGGAATCATCAGAACTCCATTCCGGGGTCGTTTACACATAAGCCAACATCCGGTCACTATTTTAACTTAAGCTTTAAACCTTGGAACTAAGTGTTCCAATTCATTCCAAAACCTCACCGGACCCGAACCAATTACCCCGGCAATTCACACAACAACTGTAAAGTACATTTTGAGCAGTAAATGGGAAAACAAGGTTGTAATACTCAAAATGACCGGTCGGGTCGTTATATTAGGATTCCTCTACTATATAAATAGGGACCTTATTCATTTGTAGGGGGATTTGATTCACTGAAAAATATATACAAAAATGCTGCTCTCTATTTTACTTACTATCTATTACTATTCATCATTGTTTATTTTTTATTTTTTATTTTTTATTGTTCTTCTTACCCAATCTCGAGACCATCCCGAATCGAGGTCGAAAGCACTGCTAGAACACCGGTTTGATTAATTTTACTATTCAAATTATCTATTCAATTCCTTGTTTATCAATTGGTATTGAATTAAATCACGTATCCTTAAAATCACTAAATAAGTTTAACTGTTACTCGAATTTTAGGGTAAACAGTTTTATAATTAAATTATTTGAGACACAAATATGTAATATGATTATAGAAAACCTAAGTTTTCTTTATAGATGTAATATTATTTGATGTAGTATAAAACTATTTAGATAGCCTCAACTCACGCTGGCATGTTCTGAATGGAGTAATAAATAGCTTGCCAAGCTTATATTTTGACTACATCCTGCAAAAAGAAAAATTATGTTCCATTTTCTAACTATAACCTGGAGTAGTAGTTCACTATTAATATCATTTATAAATTAGTACAACTTTTCTTTGTTTTTTTTCTTTTCAAAAAAGGAACTTGTTTAACATTTTGTTATAACTTATATTTGCTTCACATATTGATGCAATCACAACTTGAGATTAATTTATGAGCAATATCCCAAGTTGAACCTTATTATTATTGTGTAATTAGTATGCAAAATAAAATAAAAACTCGATTATGATATTATATTTTTCTGGAAGAATTTAAGCAACAGATTGTAATAGAAATTTTGTCAATTAAAATCAAAGCAATTGAAATTAAAGCAAAATAGCATGCATAGCAAAATAGAAACTAAAAGTCGTGCATATTACATTTTTCTGGAAGAATTCAAAAAAGACAAAAGTAGAACAACATGCAAGACAAAATAGAAATTAAAACTTGTTCCTGCATATTATATTTTTCTAAAAGAATGTAATAATCAAATTGTTATTTGTTTATTAAGTACAAAGCAATAGATTATTATAAAAATAAACAGAAAAAAATGCGAACACAGCTATGTAAAATGATAAAAGAATCAGTACTTTAAAAATATATATGTTGCATAGCTAACTGGCCCGAATGTACCTTGACCCCAAAGTACGAAAAAGAAAAATGAACATAGGGAGTATAATTTAACTTTCTCAAGGTAACAGTGCATTTGTTTTATTCTAATAAAAGGAGAATTAATTAGTGAAATGAATTACTAAAAAATAAATAAATTGACCCCATTTGACTGATATAGGTTGGCTCCTTTGTTGCAAGAGCTCTTCTCTTCTTCTTCTTCTTCTTCTGAAGAACTTCAACACTGGTCCATTAAGTGTTGATAACGGTTTTTCAATTATAATTGTCATGTAATTATACTTTGAGAGGTTTATGATTTAACTTTCTATCTTTTTTTTTTTGTGTCTTCATTATAGTATATATTTACCTCTTTGCGCACTAATATTGTCATAATAGTATTTTCTTGTAAGGTTAAAATCTTCATTTAGTTTTTTATGGGTAAATTAACAAATTAACTTGACTTAAAAGTGTTTCCACTTTTAGTATAAAATATGATTACACTGAGGGTGTAGAGGGGTTATTGAGTCCTTCCGTCTTTACTATGTTTTATTGAACACAAAATCATTCATGCACCAATTTATTTTTAGTGTAATTCAACATATTATATTAGGTTATTTATAATTTATTTTAAATATCTCGCCAATGAGTGTTACTTAATTATGAACTGCAATTAATATTTAAATTAATCAGAAGGTGTAAATATTATTGACACTATTATTATCTCCCTCCTCTTAAATCATGTTTTGCGTATATAATATTATTAACAAATATATTACTTAAATAGCTGTATTGCAGTATGATGTTCACATGCTTTTACTGGTTTCTTAATAATATATAGATTTATTTAAGAAGAAATTAACCACCGAAATATTATTTTTAAGAAAAAGGAGAAACTATTTTATTTACAGTGGGCCAAAAAGCATGATTCTCTGTGGGCCCAGAATCATTTCGGCTACGACCCATTAAGTACTGAAGCCCATTAAATAAATCAAATAGGGTCTACATATATCTTGGTAAAATAGTTCCATGTCGTGCGGTGAGTAATTGGAAAAGATGAATAATACTATACTATATACAGTCATATCGAGAAAAATGAAAACCAATTATTTCCAGTCATTAGTGGTCTATGTTTGACATGATTAATCAGGAGAGAAGACTTAATATTTTATGAAAAAAATAATTTAGATTAGGTCAAATAGCCAAATAAACGCTCGTACTTATACCGATTTGATATTCCGATCCTCTTATATATTCCGTGGGATTTCATCTCGACACCTCAGCTAAGTAAAAACAAGTGTTTTAAACACTCACACTGCCTAATTCTCACTCGCCCTAAAAGGGTGTCTACTAGGATATATTGACACTGTAAAATTTTGTATACCTTTTAACAGAATTGATGAAGCCGGAAACTTGTTTAAGAAAGGAAAAAAAAAAGATTTAATTATATATGTCGACAGTGTAATTTTTTTTTTATTACACTATCGTTATAATTAAACCTATTACAATAGGTTATCCTTTTTGCTAGGTTACCAATTAATACTTATCATTAAAATTCATGTAATAACCTTATAAGTGACTTGATCGTGTTAGGGGCGGCTCAACGAAGCTCGTGGCCTAAAGCGAAACTATATTGAGAGACCCTCAAATTTATTTTATAAAACACTAACAAAAAAATTTGCTTTCTAAACACCAAATTAATCATTTAAGACACAAAATAGCGAATTAAAAAAATTAGGAAGAAGAGCATAAAGAATAAAGTGATTGATTATCAAATATTGAGGTCCAGAACTCAAAGCAAAAATTTTAATTTAGCTATCATCACAAACAAGAAAAAGAAATGAACGTACATAGCGTAATAGTTTAAGTTTTGAGCATTAATAGTGTCAAAAATATTTACACCTTCTGATTAATTTAAATATTAATTGCAGTTCATAATTAAGTAGCACTCATTAGCGAGATATTTAAAATAAATTATAAATAACCTAATATAATATGTTGAATTACACTAAAAACAAATTGGTGCATGAATGCTTTTGTGTTCATACGGTTTCAGAGAAGATTGTAAAAGAAATTCATTATATTGTCGATGTATAACTTAATTTCTATATAAAAGGATAAATTTAAAATTGAAGAGTGAAGCAAATATACTAATAATGAGTGAAGAAAATATCGTAATTTATAACTTATTGGTATAAAATAACCTCAATCAAATAGTAACCAAAACAAATACCGTGACACTTTTATTTATAATAATTATTTATATAAATTATATAATATAATACTACTAATAATAATAATAATTTGGGGCCTTCAAATTTTGGGGCCTAAGGCGACGGCCTCACTGACCTAGCCTTAGAGCCGCCCCTGGATCGTGTAGATATATTTTACACTGCTAATGCATGGGATTAAGCTAAAAAAATCAAGGAGATTTTAGTTTCTGTTAAGCTAGAATAGACGGTAAAAAAAAAATTTAATTCTTGGTTGTTATGCTGGTGGAAATTAGAAAACTTGAATCAATACTATGAGGAGCTAGGCAAAGAAATTAATGAGTTATTGAAAATAGTACTTACTAACTATTAGTTTCCGAAGAAACTAGCATATATAACCAACATAAATAAAAATGGAAATGAAGCTCTTTATTTTTACATTGGATTATTTGACAAGAATTTGATGCAAATGCACGGGAAACTATATATTATTTCCCAAAGGAGTAACTAAATATTTTCTTTCTAGAACTTCATACTTTTGAAAGATTAGAAGTATTAATAATTTAATTGATAGCACATACTTCATTTTATTAATCCGTTTTAAAAAAATCTTCTTTACATTTATTTTTGTTACTTTTGCCGACTTCATCTTATTCTTCTTTGTCTTTGTAATTTTTCTATATAGTTGTTTACCCGAAAAATGGATAGAGTTGAATTTATTCGTAGTTCTAAGGATACGTGGTGTAACTCGGTACAAATCAAAAAAGTAAGTAGAAATATATATCGAATATTGACTGTAAAAAAGGAATGAAATACAAATCAAATTGAGTAGAGAATGATTTATAAACAAGCAAGATGAATCAATGTCAAAGCACAAAAAGGATAATCCTTGCTATATATCAGTGTAATAATCTTTGAAATATGAGTGTATCAATGTTTGCTCCACTAGATGTTCCATCCTTTTACAGAAATGATCCGTATTCTTAATATAGTAGAAAAATTCTACTTTGGATATAATAAAAAATACATAGTGGAGATCCAATGATAGATTAATTAATTAGCTTTTCCTTAATTTCCGTCGAGATTCTCTCCCTAAGTGCGGTTGCAACGGCTCTTTGTCTCTAAGCTCGATCTTGGTCGGTCCTGGTATTGGTCGATCTCTGGATCTCGAGCTCGATATTGATTCGAGCTTGATACTAATTGGGCTCGGTACTGATCTGTCTCTGGCTCTTGAGCTCGATAACACTACTTCATATCACAACTCGATATTGATTCGAGCTCGATATTGACTCGAACTCGATATTGATGGATCCCTGAACCTTGAGCTCGATAACCTGACTTTGCTTCTTATTCCGATGTTACAATGACGACTCTCGGTTTATCATGTTCCAATCTCGACCAACTTACACGTAGGGCAAACTCGGATTTGACCGTATATTATAAGTTGATTTAACAAAAATAAAAATTCTCTTTCCTTCTTTATTTTCCCCCCTTTGCTCACGTGGCAAGATTACTTAGTACGTACTGCTAGTTAGGAGTATATGTCGTGCATGCTTGCATGCATTTTCGAAAGTATATACGTCCTATTGTCTTTGGCCCTTATTATTCTTTTTTCAATTTTCCATTTTGCGCTTGGCTATGGTATAATAGTGGTAAAAAAACACAAAAAGTAAAAGGGCCACGACTATTTTGCGCTTTCCATTTTTATTATTGGATATAATAAAAAATACATAATGGAGATCCCATAATAGATTAATTAATTAGTTTTTTCTTAATTCCTGCCGAGATTCTCTCCCTAAGTACGGCTGCAAAGACTCTTTGTCTCTAAGCTCGATCTTGGTCGGTCCTGGTATTGGTCGATCTCTGGATCTCGAGCTCGATATTGATTCGAGCTTGATACTGACTGGGTTCGGTAATGATCTGTGTCTGGTTCTTGAGCTCGATAACACTTTCATATCACAACTCGATATTGATTCAAGCTTGATATTGATGGGTCCCTGAACCTTGAGCTCGATAACCTGACTTTGCTTCTTATCCCAATGTTACAATGACAAACCTCAGTTTATCATGTTCCAATCTCGATCAATTTACACGGAGGGCAAACTCGGATTTGACCGTATACAAATAGTCCCCTCGTTTCTCGGAAATAATATGGTGAGAAACGATATGACTTTCCAACGATATGAGTAGATATACACTGACGTCCGCATCGGGCCCGACCATGACGTACTTGATAAATGTCCCGTCAGTTCAGTTACCAAGGCATTAAATATGTGTCAGTCGATGTCGGCCACTGCCAGTTTTGAACTGTCATTGTGCAACCTATAAATAGCCTCCTTCTTTCGTCATCTCAAACTTTTACTTTCAACTCTTCTCATTCTAAACTTTTACAGTTCTTCGTCTTCTGCAAAGTTACCTATTTTTAAGTTCCGAAAATTTCCTTGCTTGTTCTTCACCAACTACCAAAATATTTCAATTTTTCGTCTTCTTTGCTCTTTGAAAATTTAGATGGCCAAGATATCTAAAATCCTTCCTCAAAAAGAGGCTGCTTCCCCATCTCGGCCGGCCGGTGAGAAACTGGTGCTGGAACCACGCCTTGAAGAACTCGTTTCCGGGAGATGTGTTATTGATTCTGATTTTAAAGTTGATAAACCCTCTTCGGTTGCTGGTCGATGCGATCTGGTATCGAGATACATATGCTCGATACCAGTAAGTTTCCTTGATGTAGTGAAGAAAGATTGTAATTGGGTAAATAAAGAGGTCATGATACCGACACCGGAGGAATCGATCACTACTTACGTGAAAGGGTACCTGAGTGTTTATACTTATCCTTTCACGCTGGGTCCCCTCGATCCGGTCATCATTAATTTTTGCAAGAAATATCAGGTGACCCTTGGCCAAATTCATCCTTCTTTCTGGAGGATCGTGATCTTAATTCATTTCTTTGTGAGTAAGATCGATGAGCTCCCCTTCACCCTCGACCACCTTATAAGATTGTATAGTCCTCGACTTTACCGAGGTGGACTGATAAAGCTTCAACGTCGTACCACCAAGGTGTTCACGTCGAGCATAGATGAAGATAAGGATGGGGATTGGATGTGCCGATTTGTTCGAGTGAAGACCTAGGACCTAATCCCGGCAGAGAGCATGCCGTTTCTTGAGAAATGAAATATGAAACGTAAGTACGATCCCATTTTAAATTTCTGTTTGTCTTACTTCTTCACCCTTTCTTATTAGTGTCTTTCTCGATGTAGCCGTTACTTGCATGCCGGGTGCGATTCCACACCTTGAGAATTGGGTCAAAAACCTGGTCTTAACGTCATCTTTTGTCGAGCGCTCATGGCGTGATTTATCGAAGGGTCGATGGGAGGCTCGTACCTATGGTAAGCTTTTATTTCGGCTCACTGATCTGTTCTAGTATTTTTCCGGGCATAACTTTTTCTCACTTTCCTTTCTTTGTAAGTCTTGGAAAAGAAGCGGTTATGAGACCCCCATCAGGTGATGAAAAAATTCTACCGCCTATCTCAAAACCCGAGAAGGCGTTTAAGAGAAAAAGGGCCTCGGACTCCGAGGGTCAGAAACCCAAAAAGAGAGTGGCTCGAAAACCCAAGGTGAACATAATCCCTTTGACTATGGAGTCAGTCCTAAGTCTAAGGGATGAAGAAGAAGAAGAAGAAGAAGAAAATGATTTCGGGCTTGTAGCTCGTGCTCGGGCAAGCACCGATACTCAGAATACTTCGGTATCGGTGGGAGTTGATACCGCTCCGACTAGGCTTAAGGAGGTCGGGGAGGGGACTACGACCCAAGTTCCCGAGCCTTTGGAGACCGAGGATCTTTTACCTTGAGGTAAAAAGACCGTCGAAGAGGCGGTGGATGGCAGTGCGCAAACTGAGCTTTGGGCTCCCGAAGACGGAGGCGGTGCCTCAAAAGTTCTACTCGGGGCGATAGAGATCGGGGATTCCCCCTCTTTTCCTTCTTTCTCCCAATCGATGATACGTGATGCTCAAGCTGTCGGAACTTGTCACGGGGAAAGAGCTCATGGAGGGGAGGATCCTTTCCATGGTTATTTTATCGGTGTAGAAGATATCATCGTTTCGGGTGACTCGGAGGCCCCGAAAAAAAGCTCTAGCGAGGTGCGAGTGCCTTGCCTTTTTAACGAGGCACAACAAGCCCTGAACCGGGTAAGTTCATATTTCCCTTTCATACTTGTGTTTTCCTTTCCTTGCATAATCCTTTCTTATTTTCGTAGGCTTCTGCGCTTCATCATGAGGCATTTCTTCAATCCCGAGGGGAGCTGAGCCGGTACAAGGCCGAAGTTCGAAGGCTTACCGAGGAGAGAGATGCCTTAAATCTTCTCGGTAGGCAGAGAGAAGGAGAAGTAAAAAGACTTCAGGTCGAGCTGGAAGTATCACAGAAAGAACAAACTGAGCTGGCCGAGCAGGTACAAAGAATCTTTGGTTTTAATGATATCGACTCGGAATTGATGGCTAATAACTCGGTCCCGCAGGTTGAGCAAAAGTTTGAAGTGATTAGGCAGCTTCGTGCTGAAGTGGATGTAGTGAAATCGGAGGCCGAGGAGTGGAAGAAGAACATGGACCGCCTCCCCTCAGAGAAAGAGACCGCCCGAACACAACTGACTTCGGCTGAGGTCCAACTCCGAAACTTAAAAGAGAAAACCTTGGTGCAAGCCAAGAATATTGAGGAATTCCAGTCTCGGTTGGGCTCAATGACTTCCGATCGAGAGAGACTGGCCTCAGAACTGGCAGCGGCCAAATCAGAGGCCGAAATAGCTATGGCTAATGCCGATGCAATGGTGGCTGTTTATCGGTACGATGTTGAAGCTGCCCAGGTTCGAGCAAAAGATGTTGCCGAGGCTGCTCAAGCTCGAGCAAATTGGGTTGCTGAGCATGCTAAATTCCAATCTCGGAGGGAGACTCTAGAGGAGATTCACGCTCGTGGCTTCGCTCTTTCAGTCGAGATCGAGAATGCAAAAGAGCTTGAGGCCGAAGCCAAAGTGTTGGCCTTTCCCGATGATGATGATATCGGGAGTATGAGCGGTTCTGAGAGCGAAGGAGGCCTCGGGGGTGAAGATGCTGCTCCTGTATAGGACTAAGTCCCTTTAGCATTTTTCTTCTTTCTTTTAAGACCGTTTTGGTCTTTTGCAAAAAAAAACTTGGTCGGGTCATGGTGCCTTTGTAAATAATTTCTGGTATATATAAAATTCTTTCTTTTAAGGCCTCTGAATCTTTTGCCTTTCTTGTTATTTTTTCCAAAGGCCAAAAACTGTCTTAGCACGGGATAATTACTTGAAGGTCCGAGCGAATGTTCGAACTCGACCTTTCTTTGTAGGTAGTCCCCTAGCGAATGTTCGAACTCAAACTGAGATAACTTTTAGACTCGACGAATAGAGTTCAAGTGAAATGATTTGCTCGAATTTGAGCTAAGGTAGTCTTTAGGCTTTTCAGTCGAGTGAGTGTTTGCTCAAACTCGAAATGAGGTAGCCCTTGCGCATTGTAGTCGAGTGAGTGTTTTCTCGAATTCGAATTAATGTCAGCCCTTGGGTTCGATAGATAGTCCCCGAGTGAGAATGATTGCTCAAACTCAAGTTAGGGTAGCCCTTAGGCTTTATAGTCGAGCGAGGATTTGCTCGAACTCGAAATAAAAATAGCTGAGTGAGTGTTTGCTCGAACTCGAATTAAGGTAGCCCTTATGCTTTTCAGTCGATTGAGTGTTTGCTCGAACTGGAATTAATGGCAGCCCTTGGGCTCGATAGATAGTCCCTGAGTGAGAATGGTTGCTCGAACTCGAGTTAGGGTAGCCCTTAGGCTTTGTAGTCGAGTGAGGATTTGCTCAAACTCAAAATAAGAATAGCCCTTAGGCTTAGTGGTGGAGTGAGGACTTGCTCGAACTCGAAATAAGGTAGCCCTTGGGCTTTGTAGTCGAGTGAGTGTTTGCTCGAACTCGAATTAATGGCAGCCTTTAGGCTCGATAGATAGTCCCCGAGTGAGAATGGTTGCTCGAACTCGAGTTAGGGTATCCCTTAGGCTTTATAGTCGAGTGAGGATCTTCTCGAACTCGAAATAAGAATAGCCCTTAGGCTTTATAGTCGAGTGAGGATTTGCTCGAACTCGAAATAAGAATAGCCGTTAGGCTTAGTGGTCGAGTGAGGACTTGCTCGAACTCGAAATAAGGTAGTCCTTGGGCTTTGTAGTCGAGTGAGTGTTTTCTCGAACTCGAATTAAGGTAGCCCTTAGGCTCGATAGATAGTCCCCGAGTGAGAATGGTTGCTCGAACTCGATTAGTGTAGCCCTTAGGCTTTATAGTTGAGTGAGGATTTACTCGAACTCGAAATAAGAGTAGCCCTTAGGCTTAGTGGTCGAGTGAGGACTTGCTCGAACTCGAAATAAGGTAGCCCTTGGGCTTTGTAGTCGAGTGAGTGTTTGCTCGTACTCGAATTAAGGTAGACCTTAGGCTCGATAGATAGTCCCCGAGTGAGAGTGGTTGCTCGAACTCGATTAGTGTAGCCCTTAGGATTTATAGTCGAGTGAGGATTTGCTCGAACTCGAAATAAGAATAGCCCTTAGGCTTAGTGGTCGAGTGAGGACTTGCTCGAACTCAAAATAAGGTAGCCCTTGGGCTTTGTAGTCGTGTGAGTGTTTACTCGAACTTGAATTAAGGTAGCCCTTAGGGTTGTTTGCATAATATATCACGAAATATAGGAATATTTCTGGGATCTAAAATATCGGTAAAGAAGAAATTTCTCCTTATAAGTTATTATACACGCGTTCATGTTTTGTGCCAGGGCTCGGGAAAACTACGTGGGTAACACCCGAGATCCCTAGCCTCGATCACTTCTTTTATTGCTTTGTACGAGGTTACATCTTGGTTCGTTACCCCTATAATCTCCACTATACGGCCGATATCGGTCCTTGATCGGCCTTTGTTTTCCGTTGATGTCCCTTTTAATAACGGACCCAGAACTCAACTAGTCGTCTTCGATTGATACCGATTGTGAACATCGGCCCAGGTAATAGCTGGGTACTCGATCAGGTTCTATTTCAACTGTCGTGAAGCTATCGAGCTTCATTCGTTCAGACTTTGAGTGAAATCTTGAACAATCCAATCGTCTGTGACTGGTGGTAGGTCCATTAGTTCCATTTGGAAACGAGATATGAATTCTCTTAACATCTCGTTATCTTTTTATCTTACCTTGAAAAGGTCCGACTTCCTGGTTTTGACCTTTATGGCTCCAGCGTGTGCTTTTACGAAAGAATCTGCAAGCATAGCAAAAGAGTCGATAGAGTTAGATGGTAAATTATGATACCATATCATTGCTCCCTTTGACGGGGTTTCACTGAATATTTTCAATAATATAGATTCGATCTCGTCGTCCTCTAGATCATTCCCTTTAATGGCACATGTGTAAGAGGTAACGTGTTTGTTGGGGTCATCGTTCCATTATATTTAGGAATTTCGGGCACGCAGAACTTCTTGGCGATCGGTTTCGGAGCTGCGCTCGGGGGGAAAGGCTTTCGTACGAATTTTTTGGAATCCAAGCCTTTCAATATCGGTGGTGCCCCCAGGATTTGATCAACCCTGGAGTTATACGTTTTTACTTTTTTGTCATTTTCTTCAATCCTCCTTTCTCGTGACTCTATTCGTTTTGTCAGTTCCTCGAACATCTTAACAATTTCGGGATTAGTCCCCGATTTTTGCTCATTTGACCTCACTACAGTTGGCCCCATTTTATGGGTGACTTCTTAGGGTGGACCGGGCTCGAGCCTGGTTGGTGCCTGGGTTTGGCTCTGCAACTGGGCTATTGCTACTTGTTGAGCTTGCAATATTTCGAAAATCATACGCAAGCGGATTCCGTTTTTCTCAGCATTTTGGGTATTTCGAGCTGCAGATCGAGTTCCACCATGAATGTTATTTTCAGGGTCGGAACGTTGGTTTGCCTCGATAGCCACATGTGAATTAACATCTATTGGCTCTTCGACCCGAATTCTAACGGGATCGACAAATGGCCTTTCATCCCCGGGCGTTAAGTTGTTGTTCTCATCTTGAAGGCTAGCTTCGTTGTCGATAGGTAAGGCCATTAATTGTGAATTCGTTGTTTTCAGCCTGAAATCAAAGATACTTCCAAGAGAAAGTGTAAAATAGTGTGTTTCACAAAGATTCGCACCAAATAACCACTATTATCTTTAGCCCCACAGTGGGCCCCAAACTGTTTACCCGAAAAATGGATAGAGTTAAATTTATACGTAGTTCTAAGGATACGTGGTGTAACTCGGTACAAATCAAAAAAGTAAGTAGAAATATATATCGAATATTGACTGTAAAAAAGGAATGAAATACAAATCAAATTGAGTAGAGAATGATTTATAAACAAGCAAGATGAATCAATGTCAAAGCTCAAAAAGGATAATCCCTGCTATATATCAGTGTAATAATCTTTGAAATATGAGTGTATCAATGTTTGCTCCACTAGATGTTCCATCCTTTTACAGAAATGATCCGTATTCTTAATATAGTGAAAAAATTCTACTTTGGATATAATAAAAAAATACATAGTGGAGATCCCATGATAGATTAATTAATTAGCTTTTCCTTAATTTCCGTCGAGATTCTCTCCCTAAGTGCGGTTGTAACGGCTCTTTGTCTCTAAGCTCGATCTTGGTCGGTCCTGGTATTGGTCGATCTCTGGATCTCGAGCTCGATATTGATTCAAGCTTGATACTAACTGGGCTCGGTACTGATCTGTTTCTGGCTCTTGAGCTCGATAACACTACTTCATATCACAACTCGATATTGATTCGAGTTCAATATTGACTCGAACTCGATATTGATGGATCCCTGAATCTTGAGCTCGATAATCTGACTTTGCTTCTTATTCCGGTGTTACAATGACGACTCTCGGTTTATCATGTTCCAATCTCGACCAACTTACACGTAGGGCAAATTCGGATTTGACCGTATACTATACGTTGATTTAACAAAAATAAAAATTCTCTTTCCTTCTTTATTTTCCCCCCTTTGCTCCCGTGGCAAGATTACTTAGTACATACTGCTAGTTAGGAGTATATGTTAGGAGTATATGTCGTGCATGCTTACATGCATTTTCGAAAGTATATACGTCCTCTTGTCTTTGGCCCTTATTATTCTTTTTTCAATTTTCCATTTTGCGCTTGGCTATGGTATAATAGTGGTAAAAAAACACAAAAAGTAAAAGGGCCACCGCCTTTTACATGCATAATAAAAAGTGAACAATATCAACTCTAAAAATAGAAGATTTAGCAAACCATAAATGGTTACAAGATACTTTCTTGGTGGATAAGAATTAGTTCATATGGAAAATAAAATCTTGAAAAGGAAAAAGGATAATTACTTTTTGGTTTATAGTCTAACAATATATTTATTACACTTACCATTTATAAAATTTCAGAACTAACGGTTTATTCTCTATAAATTCCACCCATCCCCACCACTGCCATTATCTAATAATTCCTCAAACAAATTAAAGAAGTATGTCCTTTTTTCGGTTGCTTTCTTTTTCTTTTTCTTCATCACATTATTAAGGGAAGCCTTGGTGTAGCTGGTAAAGTTGCAGCCATGTGTCGTGGAAATAACCTCTTGCAGAAATGCAGAGTAAGGCTGCGTACAATATACCTTATGATCCGGCCCTTCCCCGGACCCCGCGCATAGCAGAAGCTTAGTGCAGCGGGCTGCTCCTTCATCACATTATTGTTTTCTCAGTTTTCAGCATTCCTTTAGTTCATGTTGTTGGGATAAAGGTCAACTTTCACCACCTTTATAACCTTTTTCATGCAATTTAATAGTTTCTAAAGTATAACCATAATAACCATTACGCCACAGTCTCAAGCAAGTTAGCATGTGTATCGTACGTCACTGTCCATATTGTTCCACTTAAACCCGTCTCAACCTAATATTATGAAAAAAAATTAGTTTAAATTTTTTCAGTATATGCTTCTTTTCTTCTTTATTCTTGCTGTTTTAATGTAAAGTTAATGTAGGTTAATTATGTGTAATGTCATCATTAATCTTTCAACTAAAGTTTGGTGGTTGTGTTACATCTTTTTGGTGCTCCACCAATCAATTGCTATAGCTAGCTTGCTTAGAAATATGTTTTGTGCAACTTGAGATCTCATCATTGAAATAGTATCTTCTTTTTTCCTTTTCATTTGGTCCATCTATGGTTAAGATAGTAGTATAAATTTGGCCAGATGAGTTTCATTTTTCTCATCCATTCATTTAATCCGTTCTTTCTATTTTCTTGAATAGAATCAAAGTTCTGTTTCATAGGAAGAAAAAATGGCAGGCAGTGGTCTTAGCATTAAGGAAAGTTTGGAGGAATCCATTTTGGCTCATCCAGATGAAATTTTGGCTCTCAAGTCAAGGTACATTACTGCATAATGATATTAAGACCTAGAAGCGGATCCAAGATTTTGTTACATTTTTGAAATTATAAGTTTAGAATCTAATATTTGTTATCGCTTGTTTCCTTATTATCTTGCTGTTGTTACTGCCTGTTGCTACTAGTTTCTGTTCATCCTTCCTTGAGCTGAGTTTCTATCGGAAACAACCTCTCTACTCTCAAAGTAGGAATAAGTTATGCGTACACACTACCCTCCCCAGACTCCACTTGTGTAATTTACTGAGTTTGTTGTTGTTGTTGTTGTAATCTAATACTTGTTAGAATTTTACTGATTTTTCACATATATATCTATGACCCATGTCGAAAATACTATAGCTCATGTGCTAAATACATTAGTACCATTGTTTTGTAATTGTTTTGGTTTTGGAACAGGATTGAAACTGAAGGGAAAGGGGTAATGAAACCAGTTGATCTCTTGAACCATTTGGTTTCTGTTACTAGTAAAACAAATGGAGTAAATGTTGTACCTAGTGCACTTGTGGAAGTTCTCAGTTGCAGCCAAGAAGCTGTGATTGTACCACCAAAACTAGCACTAGCTGTACGTCCGAGGCCCGGTGTATGGGAGTACTTGTCACTGAATCTTAAGACAAAGAAAGTGGCTGAATTGAGCATTCCTGAGTACCTTCAATTGAAAGAGAATACTGTTGATGAAAGGTAAAGTAATAGTCTGCGATTTCGCTTTGTGAAATTGAAGTTTTTTGTTTGATTCTTAATGTTTTGTGTATCAATTATGTTACCAGTGGAAACATCTTGGAGTTGGATTTTGAGCCATTTACAACTGTTACAACACCAAAAACACTTTCTGACTCTATTGGCAATGGTTTGGAGTTTCTTAATCGCCACATTGCTTCGAAAATGTTTCTTGATAAGGAGATTGCCAAGTGCCTCCTTGACTTTCTCAGAAACCATAACTACAAAGGAAAGGTAGTAAAAAAAGTGTTTCTTTAAACAAGTTGTATGATTATGTGTGTATTTCTAAATATGTCAATTTGAAAACAGTCATTGATGGTGAAAGAAAGCATTCAAAGCCTGGAGAGTTTCCAACTTGTTCTGAAAAAAGCAGAGGAATATTTGCACACACTGAATCCAGAAACTCCATACTCCAAATTTGAATCCAAGTTTGAAGAGATTGGCTTGGAAAGAGGGTGGGGAAACACCGCTGAACGCGTGCAAGACACCATTAGTCATCTTTTGCATCTCCTTGAGGCTCCTAACGCGTCTTCCTTGGAAAATTTCCTTGGTAGAATCCCATTGGTTTTCAATGTTGTGATTCTCACCCCACATGGTTATTTTGCTCAAGATAATGTCTTGGGCTATCCTGACACTGGTGGCCAGGTTTGTGTCCGATATAACATATCAAGAAATTTTGCATTCTTGATCATGTTCTTTATACCATTTGAACCAACATTCTTTTTTTGGTTGTGAAATGTTGAATAGGTTGTTTACATTCTTGATCAAGTTCCAGCTATGGAGCGTGAGATGCTTCATCGTATGAAGCTTCAAGGACTCGACGATATCATCCCTCGCATCCTTGTTGTAAGTGCCCTTAATTTTCCTGGTTTGGTTTACCTCTAAATGAAATTGATTTTCTGGCTTTCTAACTTTTTTGGATTGATCTTTTTGTTGTTTTATATCAGGTAACTAGGCTGCTGCCTGATGCTGTAGGAACCACTTGTGGCGAGCGGATGGAGAAAGTATATGGGGCAGAACATTCTCATATAATTCGTGTTCCATTTAGAACTGAGAAAGGAATGTTGCGCAAATGGATCTCACGATTCGAAGTCTGGCCATACATGGAAACTTTCACTGAGGTTGGAACATAAAAACAAATAAAAATCATTGGAATGTTCTTCTGCATTTGAAAATGTCTTGCTAACTAAAGACTCATTTTTAAATTAATCATCAGGATGTTGCAGAAGAACTTGTCAAAGAATTGCAAGCTAAACCAGACTTGATAATTGGAAACTACAGTGAGGGAAATCTTGCTGCCTCTTTGCTTGCTAAGAAATTTGGGGCTACTCAGTGTACTATTGCTCATGCCTTGGAAAAAACTAAGTATCCAAACTCTGACCTTAATTGGAAGAAGTTTGATGACAAGTATCATTTCTCAAGTCAGTTCACTGCTGATCTTTTTGCCATGAATCACACTGATTTCATTATCACCAGCACTTTCCAAGAAATTGCTGGAAGGTAAAAGCAAATGCACACCATCATAGTATTTCATATTTTTACCCTAGTTTATACTATTTCCATTTGTCAACTCCAACTTGTTTGGGATTGAACCATAGTTGTTGTTTGTTTATACTATTTCCATTCGCCGACCCCAACTTATTTGGGACTGAGACATAATTGTTGTTATTATTGTTTGTTTGTTTATACTATTTCCATTCTCAGACCCCAACTTCTTTGGGACTGAGCCGTAGATTGTTGTTGTTGTTGTTGTTTGTTTATGCTATTTCCGTTCACCGACCCCAACTTATTTGGGACTGAGGTGTAGAAGTAGTCGTTGTTGTTTGTTTATACGACTTCCAATTGATATTCGAATGTTTTTATTTTTGCAGCAAGAACACTGTAGGACAGTATGAGAGTCATACTGCTTTTACCATGCCTGGATTGTATCGAGTAGTCCATGGAATCAATTCGTTTGATCCAAAGTTCAACATTGTCTCCCCTGGGGCTGATATGTCAATCTACTTCCCTTACACTGAGAAGGAGAAAAGACTAACCAACTTCCACCCGGAAATTGAAGAACTCCTCTACAGTCCTGTTGAGAATAAGGACCACTTGTTAGTCTTCTTTATTTCATTCATTTTTCTACACCTTTTTTTTCAACAGATTGATTGATTGGTTCTTATCAACGTAAACAGATGTGTGTTGAAGGACCAGAACAAGCCAATTCTCTTTACCATGGCAAGGCTAGATCGCGTGAAGAATCTAACAGGGCTCGTGGAATGGTATGCAAAGAATGCAAGGCTAAGGGAGCTCGTTAACCTTGTGGTTGTAGGCGGAGACAGAAGGAAAGAATCCAAAGATTTAGAAGAGCAAGCAGAGATGAAGAAGATGTATGATCTTATCGAAACATACAACCTGAATGGCCAATTCAGGTGGATTTCTTCCCAAATGAATCGTGTGAGGAACGGAGAACTTTATCGATACATTGCAGACACGAGGGGTGCTTTCGTTCAACCAGCATTTTATGAGGCATTTGGTTTGACAGTTGTTGAGTCTATGACTTGTGGTTTGCCAACTTTTGCTACTTGTAATGGTGGACCATTTGAGATTATAGTGAATGGAAAATCTGGTTTCCATATTGATCCTAATCAAGGTGACAAGGCTGCTGATATGTTGGTTAATTTCTTCGAAAAATCTAAAGAAGATCCAAGTTATTGGGATACTATTTCCAAGGGTGGTCTGCAGCGTATTCTTGAAAAGTAAGCTTTTGCATTTGATTAGCACAAGTGTACAACCAAGATTTAACTTATGAACAAACTAAAACTAACCCTTTTTTTATTTTCTTTTGCTAGGTATACATGGCAAATTTATTCACAGAAAGTGATCACATTATCTGGGATTTATGGATTCTGGAAATATGCAACCAAGAATGACAAAGTTGCTAGTGCGAAGAAGCGCTATCTTGAAATGTTTTATGAATTTGGGTTTAAGAAATCAGTAAGTGTCACTTCTGTATTTTGTTTGAGCTTGTTTGTAAAGTTTGGCAATCTTCTGCTAATTTGTACTATATTTGTTGACTTGTGCATTTCAGGCTGAGAAAGTTCCATTGGCTATTGATGAATAGTTGAAGAGGCAAAAGCATCAACAAGAAGATGGAACACATAATGAAGGAGAGATTGTTGTTTTTGAATTTTTTTTTAAATCTTTTGCATTCTGAATGCAATTCCTTGTCCTAAATGCCCTTTCAATGGAGGGTTTTATCTTTCATGTTTTGTTTGAACTTTTGGGGAACAATGTTGCAACTTGTGCTTTTTTGATTAATGAAAGTCTAAATTTCTACTTAATTCATGCATTATTGCTTCCTGCCTTCCTTTTTTTTTTAAATCTCAAAAAGCCAGTAATTATAGTTTTGGCCAAAAGCATCAATAATACCATGAATTAGAGAAACTCTATATCTTAGACGAATCACAACACCACAAACTACAATGATATAAATCTCTAAAACGAACTGTAATTAAAGATTATATCAATAATATTTCCTTGCTTCTAGTAGCAAGAAGTAGTCGCCTCTCTACCTCTAATATGTATCTAGTATCTACAGCTTGTTGAAAAGACATGCCTTTCTCTAAGAAAAACTATATTTTCAAGATGAAAAAGACGAGTATATGAAGTTGAAAAAGAGTATTTGGAACTTGAAAGTCGAATTTGTGTTCGGACAATGATTAGACTAGGAAAAATAGTTGAAGTTTTTGCAGTATTTTCCACTTGAAATACACTTCAAACAAATTATTCAACCTCAAATTCTCTATTACAAATTGAAGTTAAGACAGTGGACCAAATTAATATAAAAACAAACATAAATTTGGAAATAATGAGGATATCCTAATATATTCTCATTTGTGGCTTCGCACACATTTCTGTTCTATTAACTAATCCTGTTCTTACATGAGTAGCATGTGAAAAATCAGTGCCGGACAATGATTTACATATAATAGGTGTAGGGCCATAATTAAATTCTGATAGACAGGGTAAAGTGGAAACACTTGATGCTGTGTACTTCATACAAGAAGTTTGATTCACATCATTATACTCGATAAAAAGAATGAATCTAAAATTTAAAATTGGCAGGAAAGGAAAAAGACTTTAGAGATGGAATAACTTTTTCTTCCTGATTGCAGAACTTCAGTGGTAAATGATCTCTATATCTTTCTTTGCAGTCGAAAAGAACAACTTACATGTACAGGTGGTATAAGGTGGGAAAAGATGTTTCTTGAAATTCCCATTTACACTTTTTACTTTGCTACAAAATTTGCCTCATTTGTACAATCATAACAACATAAGTTTACTTAAGGAGACGCTTCCTGGTAACGTCCACTGCTACAGTCATTGCTTCAAGCACAACAATCTCAGCCGCGTGTTCCAGTATAAGCAAGCCTGACTATGTGCCGAAGAAGTGGCAAAAGCAACCAACATTTCCAGCTTGCTTAACGATGCAGGTTGTATTGGCTACACGTTTTAACCAATCTTGCCAATAATAGATAGTTACATACATGTTTATTCCTTGATTTTTCTGGCTGTATTCTTCCTACGAAGAGGCTCCCCGGGGTACAGAAGTATTGCCAGTGACAAAGCAAAGGCAAAACCAACTACTCCACTAAATGGTTGAGCTGGATAAGAACCCGTGAACCATGGAGGGAACTTTGGTTGATAAGTCAAGAAACCCCCAGTGTGTAAGATATAACTAGAAGCCAGTATCCCTGAACGCAGCCCAATTGGAAGGAAGAGGCTTCCTTGGCTTCTTTGCCGAACACCAGCAAGAGTCAGTGACAATAGCCACAAACCAGGCACTGCCCATGGTGACCTGAAAAGCAATTTTAGAGTATGAAACAAACTCACCTTGCTGGAATTTCATTTGCATATAGTATTAAGAAAAAGCAATCAATCCAACAGAATAAAAGTTTTTGGGGTGGGAAGAGCGGGTACATCCGAAGAGGCAAGATAGACAGGAGGCACATGTATAAAGACAAGAGAGCACTAAACAGAATTAAGCAAATACAGGGAAAATATTCTCAGGAAACCCTAATTCAACCATTCAATTATTCATAAGTTTCGAAAGACAGAAATTGGCAGCTCGAAGGGCAAGTAACCTAAAAACTCAGGATACGTAGATCAAAGCCCGAGTGAATAAGCAGATCAAGAATGAGGGCGCACCTTTACCTTATTAAAAAAAAAAAAAAAAAAGGAATGAGGGCGCACCTTTGAAACAAAGCAAACGCAAGTCCAGAAACTATGATTCCACGATAATATCCCAGGTCAACAGCAATTTCATCAGGCAACCATGACCTGAAAAGAAGTTCCTCAACAGTGGCAATGCCTGTTGCAGTTGCAAGTCCTTGAACAAATAAAACAAACATCCGACCATACACCTTTAACCAGGTTAAAGCTGCTGACGAGGTTGGAGGAGCCACAGGCAAACAGAAATGGGCACAGCCAATTAAGGAGTTCACAGAATGTATTAGTAAAACAAGAACAATTCCTCCAAATAAACCTTTCAGATAATTCTGGCCCTGCAAGAAAGGCAGGCAGCATCTGAGTAATGCAAGTTAAAATGGATTTTCCTTCAAAGCTTCAAATTTGTAACGTAGAGAAATACTAACATTCAAGGCTAAAATCATAAATTGATACTTGAAGAATGTCATTATAGCCCATATTATGGTCTCACAATTAAGGCGAAAAGCAGAAAATGAGGGACAACGTGAAACTCTCCCTCATCCAATCCCTGTTAGCCTGTTACCATGGACACAAAAGGGAAAGAGAAAGAAAAAGAATTGTCTTGATGGAAACATTATTGCTAAAGATATGGTTTCTTTGCTGAATATGATGAAAACCATGGAAGTGTACATTACATCAAATATCTGGTCCAGATTCTTTCCTAGAGTGATATGCTTCATTGCATTCCAACAAAAAGAGAGGGAATTGGATCTTGCATCCATGAAGGGGTGGCAAAATTAGCCCATGAAGGGGAACTGGGCACATTTTCATGGAATGTCAAGTTTGGGCACAATAGCCCATCTAAAATTTGGGCTGATTTGGGCTTAATATGCAGCCCAAATTGACCCATCAGAAAACTTATCAAAATATTTTAAGTTTTTTTTTATATGGTCATAATAAAAGGAAAAAGGTTATATTCCTTTTGTTTAGTACTCCAATTACACAAATTATAAATACAAACAAAAAAATTAAAAACTTAGTTATAGTCGGGCCGGTTGGACTATGACACATTGTTTAGCCCATATTGACCCAACCCATTTAGTTGAGGAAATGAAAGGCCGGTTAACATGCTGAAGAAAACGCCATATAGACTAAATGGGTATAGCGCAGGTCCTTTACTGTGTTACTGTATTACCAATATCAGACATTGTTGAAGTAAAGACAGAACCGGCTACTGATCTTCCAGCAAGGTGCTTCCTCAAGAAGTTGTCCCTTTATCAACTTTAAAGCACTAGTTGACTTTGACAAAAAAATAAAAAACGTTTACCTTCTGCATTGATGTCATATCTATCCCATACTGCTCAAGCGGATTCTCATAGCCACGAATCCTTTTGCCCCATAAAGTAACTAGTAAGAAAATAGACATGTAGAGGCCAACAATGCAAACGAGCTCAGCAGTCCTGGATGGCTTCTGTGTTGTCCACCTTTGCACAAGTGTGAGCAGCAACGGAACGACCACCGGTGACCATAAAACAAGCACCATACCTGCAAAAGCAAGAATCCTGGTGCAAGTTCCAGAGTCAAAGCAACATCAATATAAGGTGATGAAAGAATGTCAAGCTGAGTGACAAATAACAGAGAGCTCAGTCTTAAAACTTGTTGACACATAGCTAAAATCTGCTGAACAGATGATTGAAGGCACCATTGACTCTACTCACGAAAGTAACATGTCAGTGACCTCACACTCTTGAAAAGAAACTGCGACCCTGTAATTTCTTAAATTATAGGGGCATGTCTAACAAGGGATATGAAGCTTGCCTAATAGAAAAAGCATGCTTGAAAGAGGTTCTGAGGTAAACGGCATCTCAAGATTAGCCGCACCATCCCAATGGTGATATTGAAGATCTGTAAAGAAACAGCTGCATCGCAGCTTTTTTAAAATGCAATAAGTGCATTGTGCTGGTTTATTTTACATTTTAAGAGTAGTGGTTTCTGATGCATAAATTAGTAGAATAATTTTATAAAAACCACCCCTCCCCCAAAAACCCACCAAAAAGAATGAAAAAGATCGTCAAAGAGCTGCTGCTCACTAGGGATGCCAAATGAACATATATGGTCAACAAACGGAAGTCCAGAAGGTAAACTACTTAACTACCTGGCCCAATACCCCTGGAGATTCCTAAGACAAAAAGAGCAACTATGAAGAACAAGAACTAAATTGATGAAGAAGGCCGTTTGATAAATTTAAAATCAAATCTGAAGGTGAATGTCAGGGACTAGAAGTTTCTTCATTCATGTTTCCATCCAGACTAAAGAAAGAGGTAAAAGTATGGCAGAAGCCATGAAAGGGTAATCACTAAAGTAATCCGTTCACTAATGCAAAATGGAGGTATCTATTCCATGCGGGTTAAATTCACCCACCAATGCCAATAACTACTGGAAACGGTCTAAATTTGGCCTATGATCAGTTTAACACAGCAATCTTAGTATCTAATCATGTAGAAGAGTAAGAAGAAGAAATAAACAGCGGATGTATGATGATGTCTGTGAGAATGCATGGGAGAAAAATCTCTTATTAACAATGATACAATGAGCCATATATATAATACATATTCTACTTCTACTACATATGGGATTAGGACATATTCTACTCCTACTACATATGGGATTAGGATATATTCTACTCCTATTATATATGGGACTTGGATTATTTATACATAACTATCTAACACTCCCCCTCAAGCCGGTGCATACAAATCATATGTACCGAGCTTGTTACATATGTAACTAATATGAGGACTAGTGAAAGACTTGGTGAAAATATCTGTAAGTTGATCATTTGACATACAAGGCCACTAGACTCCCCTGAGCAACAATTCCCCACTCCTTTAGCTAACTCAAACTTTTCTGGGAATCACTGTTCACGCAGGAAAAAGTGCATTGTTCACGCTAATGAGGGGATAACGCAAATCAATCTTGAGTCGTCAACCGGAAAGATGCACGGTGACTGACTTTTCTATTCCAATGGGACTGGAATGTCTGGGGTTTGGTCGCACAAGGGTTTCAGATCTGATGGTGGTACTGGTATATGCACAGTACCACTGTACCAGTGATGAACCCCGGGAACAAGAGGAAGTTGCCGGAAAATTGCACGGCGAGATCTTTCTTCCCGGATGTCGCTGGAATGACACACAACGATAATTTTCTCACTGAAGCTTTGATACCATGTGAGAATGCATGGGAGAAAAATCTATTATTAACAATGATACAATGAGCCATATATATAATACATATTCTACTCCTACTACATTGGGACTTGGATTATTTACACATAACTATCTAACAATATCTTGCCTTTCTTAGAAAAGATGTCGCCTTATCCTGAAACTTACCTTTAGCTAGTTTTCCGTAAAAGATTCAAATTATTTCCTTTTACAAAAATTGTTTCCTTTATTCACAAAATTAACACATACTACAGAGCACATCGAGCATTGGGAGATGGGTTTGGCTTCAAAACAAATACTTTGTCAACATTTGTAGTTAATTCTTTCATCCAGCACCTAGAACATAGATAAATGACGCAATACTTCATATCATAGTAAAATGACGCAATACCTTACCTCTGGGCCAAAGGACGTTCAGCAATGCGCAGAAACGAGATGAGCTTGTCAGTTAGATTAATAGCACCTCGTACACCACCCCAAAGCAATGCAACTTTTGCGACCAATTTCAGAATGCCACCCTTCTGTCCCAATTCTGCCAACATTGCCACCAACCTATTAAAATAAAAAGAGGATTTCAACTGGTTTCAATAATAACTTGAAGTTTAAAAAAAAAAAAAGGGCATGCTGTAAAGATTATAAGACCTTTCTTGATCCACTGCACCATCTTTTTTCATAGGCACCACAGGACCAGCTACAGACATGGCTTTTTCAGCAAGGCTTGTGACTATGTTATTGTGAGATTTATCATTTGATTCCTCATCAAGCTTGCCCACTTCCTTGCTTTGATTTTTCTCATCCTCGAAAGGCTTGGGAGAATTCGCAAATGTTTCAGCATCCTTTAAGCACATTCGTGCGAAATATTAGAAGAGTTCATATAGAAAAAATTGACACAGATAAATTAAGAATTGGGCAGTATAAATTCATAACATTTCTTTATCTGTAAAGTGTGAACTAATAATCCCCCCCACCCCCCCACCCCACCCAAAAAAAATAAAAAAATTAAGTGTATGAACAAGAAACAAGCCAGTTCAATTTAGGATTCCACTGAATTCTTGCCCAAAATATCCATTGCATTCTGCTCAAGAAGAAGGTAAATTGTGGTCTCTTTAGGCCATTAACAACGATGAAGAAGTAGATGGATATGTCCCTAGTTCACGAGTTCACACTCCACCATATAGAGGCTATGGTTAATGCCCTCCCAATCCTTTTCCGGGGTAAATAAGGTGAATCGTGAAGAAATGCATTGTCTTCCTTGTCAAAGCAAGATATTCAATTGTAAGTTCTGGTCAATCTCTACAGCAAAATGGTGGAAAAGTAGTTTTTAGATTTCCCAAAATGCATGAGATTCATACATGCCAAGAACTAGCCTAGATGGATAATGCAAAGAAGGTGATAGCTTATTATATTGAATAATAAGCAAGGTTGTCCAGTTGTTGCAACCCGCTCTAAGTACTACTATCAGCCAACCTTTTGACTTTTACCTGTTGATGGACAAGGAATGCCGATGCTCCGAGGGCTGCCGTAACAGCTCCAACCATAATATATTTTCTGTCTGAATTTTCTGAATCAGCTGCTCCCTCAACTTGGCAAAGTGGACTTTGCAATCCATAGACTTGTTTATCAGGATGCTTTTCATCAATCTGCTTGTTGTCTGTTTGAATAGAATTTACTTTCCCTAGTTCACTTATTTCATCAAGGACCAACTCTTTGCTTTGGCCGCTACTGTCTACTGCATCTACATCAAAAAACTTTCTCAAAGCAGCCAGGCTGCAGCCTACAATAACTCCAACAGGTAATACCCTTCTCAAGTAACTAGTTCCCTGAACTGCTGATGAAATAGCATGCACAATATGCTCTGCCTGAAGCGTACCCACTTTCTCTGAAGTACGGTTCTTACTCTTGATAAATGAAACAAGCTCCTCTCCATGCCCTACAGCCTGAGAGATAGCATTTGCAACATGTTCCAGTTCACTGAAGAGTTTGGGCTGCATTTCCTTCATGTCCGCAGCACTTACTTTTCTTCCAACTTCGACCTTTATAGCATCCACTATAATATTTCTGAAAAATAAAGCAGATCCATTTGCGGTGTCATTATCAACTTCAACATTCTCATTAGAGTTGTTTAACGTCACACATTCTTCATCAGGATCCTGGATTTCATTGTCAAATATCACATAAGATGGCTCAATAACATTATCCATATTAGTTGTTTCCCGAAGCGAATCATGCTGCATCTCCACATGAATTCTGTCATCTCCTGCAACTTCATCAGCTAAATCACTGTTACTTCCAGTCTGCTCCAAAAGTTTCCATTGTCCTTCTTCTGGGAAGTAGTCGAGAAACAAAGCTGTTGTGGTGTCTAAATCTAGTGGTTTGGTTATCACAGTCTTTGAACTTAAATAGTTTCGAAGATATTCTTTGTAAAGTGGATCTCCATAGGAATTGATAGACATGTAGACAGGAACAGTTTTTTGAATGTAATCCAAAGACCTAAGTGAATCCACTGCAGGATCTCCATTGACAATTTTTTTTCTCCTCTGATCACTTTCTGCGTGGCTTTCTCCACTAATTTCCTGAAAATTGACGGTATCACTTTGAACTTCACCAAATACAGTGGCATCTGTTCTGTATTTTTCTTGGGAAGGTGAGCATACTTTGCTCTTCTCAACATCATCTAATTCTTGGTTATCAACTGTAGGGTGATTGTTTGAGATGGAGCTAGTATTTTGATCAAGAACCTTGTCTCTGTCCTTAAGTCCATTTTCTCCGTCCCCATTCTTGATTTCACTTTTCTTAAGTCCATCTTTATCATCTCCATTATTGATTTCACTTTCCTTGTTTCTTTCCCCTTCCAACTGAGTGATCATATCTTCAAGTACATGAAATACACTATTAACTGCTACCTGAGTTGAATCATCAATTCCAGTCAGGGTATCCAATGCTTGAGAAACATCAAAACTTGGTGCATTAGGAATAATTTGATTTGATTCAGTCTGCATACTTCTTTCTTCTCTTTTGACAGTATCAGAAACTTCGTTTTCCAGTACGTTGGTCTCTGAAGGGGATGCCGCAAATGATATGTTATCCTCTGTCTGGGTGGCAGATGTTTCCTTATTCGGATCACTAGAAATATCATCATTTTTTTCTTCCTTTTGTTGGGTAGAGATCTCTTCTTTCAAGTCCGCCTGACGTTTCCCACCATCATGCTGTACTTTGGATTGCTCGGCAATCACTTTCTCAGTGCCACCATCCACTTCAGGCGCACTTGAACTCTCAAGTTTAGCTCCAGCTTTTGACTCATTTTCCCTGTAATCAGAAGTTAGGGCAGTGTTTTCTTCAGAAAGATTTGCACTTTGATTACTCTCCACATCGTTTCTATCCTTCTTATCTAAAGCAGGAACTTCACTACCATGGCTACTCATTTCTTGAGACTGACTTGTATCTACAGATTTTTGCGCGTTCTCCAACAACTCAGGTTCTGAAACTAGGTCTTGAGAATGCTTTTCTGTGCTAGAGCCGTCATTATTAAATTCTTCTGAAAAATCACCAGCCCTCTTCTTCCCATCTGATAAGTGAGGAGTTTCACTTCCACCTTCTATACTTGAAAATCCTCCATCCTTTTCTATCTTTGACTTTACTCTAGATGTCAAGTTTGGAATATGTCCAAGATTTAGTAGTCCATCAATTTTGAGATTTGAACCGTGATTGTGCAAAATTCCAGATACAGCAGTTGTGAGCTTTCCACGAACATCATCAGGTACGGCATCTTGCAAAGCTTTCATTATTGTCTCCCCTTGACCGACAGCCGTCAGGACCTGCCACAGTTTAAACAGGTAAAGTCTAGAACATATAGCAGTTATATAGCCTATCCAATGAGTAGAGTTGGCTCAGTTTACCTCCAAAAGAAAAAAGCAAACTGTTTTCAACAAATTACCAAAAGTCATAAGGTAACAGATAAGAAGTACCTTCTTCTTCTGTTCTTCTGTTAGTGTATCAGGCATTGTCACATCAAGCATATTCATAACTAGTTCTGCAGCCTGTAACATGCCTCTTTCACCATCGACAGGACTTCCAGCCTCCTCTCCTCCTGATTCTGCATCAGCAGCACTACCATTTTGTAAGGTGCTAAAGGTCTCTTGTAGCTTCTCTGTGCTCCGAAGTTCTTTTCCTGAATCTCTTCCAAATCTCGCAGCGGTATCTCCTCCTTCAAATATTTGCAGTGAAGGATCTAAGGAGTAACCATCTAAAGCATCTGAGTTAGGAAGATCCAAGAGCTTGTTTGATCTAAAACTTGGATAAGATGGTTCACGCACAAGAGTAAGACCCTTGGATGGATTAATGGTAACATCAACATCTTTCAGAAGAGGATGACGACCCTTCAAAAGTCCGAGCTCTGCAGCTGTGAGCCACTGCAGACGAATTTTGGGAACCAAAATAAATAGGGAGTATGGAGGAGAAAAAATGAAACCATGACAGATAACAGTCACGATCCTCACCTCAATAGTAAGATGCTGGCACCAAGTTAGCGTTGATCTGCCATTTGTCGTTTCATCATGTGGAAAATAAGAGCACAACAGTAGGCTTGTATATGGATTTTCTGCTATCGAACTGCGTGGAACAGAGAACAAGGGAACTGACCCTTCATCGCTCTGAAAAATCAATGAAACCAAGAAGTTCACGATTTGTCCCAATTTATAATCAATTTTCAGGACAATGCACATAGAATAAAACATGTTGAAACTTGAAAATTAGTTCTGGATACAGATATTTAACTATACTATTTCTGATTGCAGCTGTTAACCAATTTCAAGCCTGCAGGTGCTCTCTTGAAAGAGTGAAGCAACACCGTCTTTTGCATTTTATTGACATCAGACCACGACGGTTTAAAATTATCATGGAAGGACCACAAAAGATCTAGGTTGCTCGGACTCGGGTGTGGGTGTCCGATACGGATGCGGATCTAGAGGTCACATCCTTCATGATCTAAATTTAAAGATTCGAGGGTACGGATCCAGGTACGGATACGGGTGCGGTAATTCGGCTAAAAATAATTCAATTATTTAAAAATAGAGTTATAAAATTATGTTTAAATTATGAGACATTATGTGGAAAACTTACAAGGTATTCCGAGAAGGAGAAAATATTGAACAAGAGTAGAATTTTAGAAGGAGATAAAAGGAAAAATACTGACATAGAAATATACAAGGTATTCCATTTTCTTCCATATCACCCTAACTTTTGATTTGCTTTCAAAAATCATTGTATCTGTCCCAAATTTCTCCGTTGATTTTGGTCAAAGTACCCAAAATCGGTTGACCAGATCCGACACGGATCCCACACCCATACCCACACCCACGTCGTGTCGACACGGGTGCGGCACTGAAAGTGAAGAGTCCGAGCAACTTAGCAAAAGATTGTAGCCTCCAAGAAAATTTAACTTTTCAGAGCATTGTCCATTTCCAATTACATTCTTCCCTTTACTTTCATATACAGGGGGTCAAAATAAGCATGCATGCTTCACAGCCTTATTTAAGCATTGTCCATTTTCTCCTTTTTTTTTCCAATAAACTTCTCTTCATCTTACTACTATATGTCTGTCACACTGTTTCCCAATAGAATATTTTTTCCTTGCTATTCTTCCTTAAACACCTTGATTGTTCTTTCACATTCTGCAACTCACACTATTCCTTGTGACCTTCAAAGTTTCAACCAGTGTTTTATCTGTAATATCAAGGGAAAACGAGGTGCTTTGAACATTGACCCAAAAAAAGAGGTGCTTCGAACATCAATAGCTTCTGATCTTGGAAGTTCAAATGTTTGCTCACAGGAGACTCAAAACTCCTCAATGTCATCCAGGTATATCATCTCCTTAGCTAATTGAGCTGAAACTTGAGATGAAGATTCTGCAGCTCCTCTCCTTGTATTTCTCCCCAAAGTAAAGCAATTAGTTTTCTTAGAATCCCTTTAAAATACAGGCTCAAGACTAGAAATTGGGTTGGGATGAATAACTAAGCATAGCAGAATTTGGAACTATCAAGCTGTTCACTGAAGCTATTCGAAGTGTGTTGACAAAAATGTTGACAGTGCTGCAGGGAGCAGGTCTTGGTAAGAACAAACATCATGGTGGTCTTTGATAACAACTAAGAAGCAAAAGGTCGTTGGTATGGAAGGGGAGGGGTATTCAGATAAAACTTAAAGAAATCAGATTGGATGGACAGAAGTGTCCTATGTTGCTCGGACTCTCCGAAAATGTTTCCAGATCCTCCAAAAGTAGTGTATTTTTGGAGGATCGACACGGGTGCCGCCGCATTTTGGAGAATCTGCGGTAATATAGGTTTTTGGTCAATTCCTCTAAAAAGCAAAATGGCCTTTCAAAACATTACCTGGATAAAAAGAAGAGGAATCTTTACTTTGCCAACCACATCCCTTGTACTGGATTTTGCATAGAAATCTTCGATAGAATTAAATCCATAAGATACCATTGATATTGCTTTCTCAAAGTCCCGAACAGATGTCGCGAAAAGAGCATTTTCAACATCAAAGCCTTTTCCATGACCTTGAAAGAGTTCCTGCATGCATCTTATAAATGTTAAAGAGTTGTCAAGCTTCTATGGAACTCTTAAACATAGGGCAACAACGTTCAGAGCACTGCCTCGTACAACAAGCTGAACATGATCGAAAGGCCATGAAACATGCGTCAAATGAAAACTCGTTAATCCTACAGTGACAGCTTTATGTAAAGGCAGAGTCTCTACCTTGTTCGATTGCAATATATCTACTAAGCCACGTGTGAGCTTTTGGTCCACAGCAATGTGACAAGGCGTGGCTCTTGTTGCCTCCTCTAGGTCAAAAGGATTGTTTATGCAAGTAGCAGCTGTAAGAGGTGTTTTTTCTCCAACTTCAGCCAGATACTTTGTCAACATGTTGGCTCCATAACCCCAGCCCACACTCATTATTGTTGACCACGGCCTTTTCTTGTTGATAAATTGGACGGCTGTGGAGATATCATCGCTGTCAGCAGCTGTAAATAACCTACATAAATAAAGTAGTCATCTGTTCTTCCATTAGCTTATTACAAGAGACATGCTGAATGGCCATAACTAGAAGCAACTATTTTTTAACTATCCCGAAGCTAAACCACATGATTGGCATTTAAATCACTGATTTGTTCGATCAATTTAAAAAAGAGAAGGACTTATCTCCTTTCTAAACTACATACGGATACAGGATTTGGACTTTATAGGTTTGAGTTCGGGATTCATCCACAGTCTTTTGGTGGGTTCAAAAAGTATTATTTGTACTTATCTAGTGAATTTTTTAATCAGATATACAGGGGCGGAGCCAAAGTTGTTCTGAAGAACCCATAACATCTACTTCCTCCGTTTAAAAAAGAATGAAACTATTTCCTTTTTCGTCAATTTTAAAAAAATAACCCCTTTCTAAATTTGGAAAGAATGTAACCTTAAACTTCTCATTTTACCCTTAATGAGACAATTTATAGCCACATAAATATCTATGTATTGTTTTGGACCACAAGTTTCAAAAGTTTCTCTTTTTCTTGAACTTTGCACCCAGTCAAATAGGTTCATACAAATTGAAATGGAAGGTGTACACTACATCCACCCCTGTTCTAAACTAATAAGTTTTGCACACAACGGTAAGTAGGAAAAGGCTATCAAGAGTGCTAAGTAAAACCTACAATACTCCTTTCTTATTTTGACAACAAGCTATTGTTACACATAAATTGTCTGTAACAGCACCTAGTTAGTTCGGATGAGAGAAACGGAAATAGTTCTGCATTCAGTTCATAACAGGATGGTAATGCAAAATCAGCTGCATTTAAAAGAACCAAAGGAGGAACAATATAAGTACAAACACATGATTACTAGTAGTTGAACGAGATTGCAATTTCTCACCGCGCAGTAGTCAACGGCGAACCAGCACAACCTCTAGGATTCATGACAAGAGGGAAACATCCTCTCCTTAAACTCTCAACAACAAATGCTCTAATATTCTTATTCATACTTCCCTCAGTTGTTCCCGGTACAATCACAATAGCAGAATCCAATCCATATTCTTCTTCCAAATCCAAATTCGCTGGCCAATCAAGCGACACGACTCCTCCATCCTCCGTACTCAAACATACTCTCTGATACACCAACTTCTCATCATCACAAGTACTCTCATAATCATCCCTCACCTGAATTTTCCCACTATTTAGCCTCACAAAATGCCTGTCTTCCGTCACAAGCCTCTCGTTCACCTCCTCCATAAGTTCACTATCCCGAAACGAAATTGACGGACAACGTAGAACTACAAACCGATTAAACGGCGTCGGACTAGTGAATAAGATCCATTCTCCGAGGTCCGAAACAGAAGTTTCTAGAAGTTTTACTGACTTTTGCGATTGAGACAAGTGAAGAGCAAAACCAGAGATAAAACCTAGGGCTGGAGCAATTAAATCGAGTGAATTTACAGAAGGAAATTGAGAAACTATGTTTTGAAATAGATTTTCTAATGGCATAGGATTTAAATTCCGAATTGCGAGAACCGTATGATGATGATTCCGTTTCAACTTCCGATGCTTCCATCGGCGATGAAGTATTGTTCTTCTACTGCGAACACTGAGATTTCTCTGAAACGTTGAAGGAAAGTGAAAATAACTGCTACTACAGGAAAAGCTCATCGAATGTTCGTCGCATATACACAAAAATTGGATCTTCTGGATTGAAATTTGGGGATGATGAGCTTGGTGTTGAAGGTGGAAGTAGAAAGCTCGAGAAGCAGAAAAGAGAAGGAGAAATCGGACGGTGGAGAATAACGGAATGGGAAAGTGAAAATGAGGGCTCGTGGGCCAAAATTTTGGGAGTTCGGTTACGGTTAAAAATGGAGTCGGTGGGACCCGCTTCACCACAGAGCGCGCGAAAGGACCCTTACGTGGCGGAAAAGCATGCCGTTGCTTAAGTTATCAACTTTCAAACCATATATTTTAGTAAAGATAATACCAGGGTGCCTTTTTTTGGGGCTGATCTATATAGAAACAAGTTTTTTTAGTAACTGATCTTTAGGTTATGTTTATAATATATGTTTTCATAACAGTACTTTATATAACAGCCCAAAAATATCAAAATAAATAAAATTGCTATTGAGAAATTTGACCGTATAACTTAAAAATGCTGTAGACATATGCTTTTTTCGAACTTCGCGATGCTATTCTCTTGCAGTTCAAAATTTTCTTGAAATTCATGAAAACTTGTCCGAACTTCAGGAAAATTGCCTGAAGTTCGAACTGAGGCCGTTTGAACTTTAAGAAAATTGTGTGAATATAAATTTGTTCTTGCCACAAGAAGTAAAATTCTATGATCTAATATGTGCATCTAGGGGCGGCCCGACGTATTTTGGGGCCTAAAGCCAAATTTTAATGAGGAGCCTTAATGTTTTAATTTTTTTATTATTATTTGAAGTCAATTTTTCTAGTTTTTTTAGATGCAAAGTTACTAATAATTTTCTTATAATCAATTTCTCCTAATAAGTCTTTCTCAATTGACAATATAGCTAACCCATTTAATCTCTCTTGAGACATTGTTGATCTTAGGTACGATTTTATCAATTTTAATTTTAAAAAACTTCTTTCCGCTGAAGCAACGGTAACTGGAATTGTTAACATTATTCTACAAGCAATATAGGCATTTGAAAAAGAATCAAGTCTCTTTATTTGATTGAGTATATCAATTAAACTATTATCTTCTACTTGTACTATTTCCCTTAATACTTTCAACTCAAAAAATAAATCTAAACCATCAATATCGGATTGATTATTATGCTTTAAGAAAAAATCAAGATTAAGGCAATGTGTTTTTAAATTTCCATCATTTAGTGATCTTAGTTTTTTACCACTAAATAGAAAACCAAAAATATTTTCATATGCTTCAAATTGTTCAAATCTATTTTGAAGTGAAACAATAGCCTTGTCTGCAATGTATAAAAAGTAATCAACTCTAAAGGACTCTTCAAGAGACTTTGAGATTTCATTATCAACATTCTCATCAAAATTTTTCTTCCTAGATATCACACGTTTCTTACAAAATTCGGATTCGATATTCATTTCAAATGCAATTTCTTTGGCAGAAATCATAGCAGTTACAAATCCTTCTTCTCTATATTTGTTAAAAAAAGAAATCAAACCTTTTAATTGATCTATGGCAACATCAATATGCATGTCTTTTGACTGCATACTTTTGCTAACTGAATTAACAACAAATAATATATCATACCAAATAGTCATACCTAATAAAAATTCAAAATTTTCGAGTTCATATGTTACTAAGGAATTAACTTCACTTTTAGTTTTTGGATCATCACTAATTTCTACTAATTTCAATAAAGCATCTCTTATTTGTGGAGTTTGAAATCTTATTGCTTTAATACTTTCAATACGACTTTCCCAACGAGTTTGTGACAATGATTTAAGAGTTAGACTAGGTACACTATCCTTTAATACTTTCCATCGCTTAGTAGAAGATGAAAATAGTGAATATATACGTTGTACCACTCCAAAAAATGATATAGCTTTTGTACAAGAATTAGCCATATCACAAAGTAACAAATTTAGATTATGACAACCACATGGTGTATAAAATGATCTAGGATTTACATCAAGAAGTCTTTTTTGCACTCCTTGATGTTTTCCCTTCATATTTGACCCATTATCATATCCTTGCCCTCTTAAATTATCAATATCAAGTCCAATATTTTTTATTTCATCTATAATAACTTCAAAAAGACCTTTTCCGCTTGTATCATCTACTTTTAAAAATTCTAAAAAAAATTCATTAATTTTTATTGGAGTTGCCGAAATATCCACACTCCGCAGTATAAAAGACATTTGTTCTTGATGACTTGTATCTGGAGTGCAATCAAGTATGATAGAGAAATATTTTGCTTCTATAGTTTTTTTTATAATTTTATTCTTAATTTCACTTGTCAATAAGTTTATCAATTCATTTTGTATTCTATGCCCAAGGTAATGACTATGAATTTCATCATGCTTAATTCGTCGAATATGTTCTTGCATGACAGGGTCAAATTCTGAAATCATTTCAATTAAACTTAAAAAATTTCCATTATTCTCTTGATATATCTTTTCATTTTTTCCTCTAAATGCTAAATTATTTTTTCCAAGAGTTTTGATCACGGCAATAATTCTTGACAATACATTTTTCCAATGCTCTCTATCTCTATTGATTTGTTCTTGAACATCTTTATCGATTGTTTTATCTTTTTGCAGTCTTATTTCTAAATCAATTCATGCAGCCATGTTAATAATATGTTCATTTGTTGTTTCATGATTTTTGAGCTTAGTACTAATATTTCTCCAATCATTACTACCTTCACTAGTTAGTTTACTACTACAAGTTTCGGAACTCAAACTAAACAACTTACAACAAAAACAAAATACTTTATCTAAGTCTTTAGAATAAACTAACCATCTTCTATCATGTCTTTCACCATTCACCAATTTTTGAATATAATGTGTAGTAGAAAAATGTCTTGAAAATGTATCATTCGGAAAATTTGTGTCAATTATTCTAATTGGCCCCTTTTCTACTAATAGATCTCTCAACTTTGTATCTATATTAGTCCATTGACTAGGATCATATATATTTATAGGAGTTGAATTATTTATTTCATTCATAAGCATCAATGTATTATTTTGAGGATCTATTTCCGACTTGTCACTTACTTATTCTTTTTCTACTTGAATATTATTAATTTTCGAATTATCTAACTCAACTGAATTACTAACTTGCTCATCTAGAGAACACTCTCACAACTTTTCTGATTCAAGATTTTTATTATTCGATAAAAATTTGTCAAGAGCACCTTTTTGAGATTGTATTAGATTTTGAATTCTTATTCTTTTCTTGAGTTTTTCATAACCAGATTCACACTTTGTATTTGACATACTTATCTTCTAATAATATTAAATAATCTTAAAATGCACTAAATACCAAAATATTAAATTTTAAATGAGAAAATAATAAAAAGATAGAATAAATAGCAAAATATTAAATTTTAGATGAGAAAATAATAAAAGATAGAATAATAGAACCTGGTTCAAAAACGGATAGCTTGATATGAAATTAAATTTTCTGTTCGAGTATGCTTGTTGTAACTTGTAAGACTTGAATCATGAAAATAGAACAAACAAAACACTCCACTATTTTTTGAATCAATACACTGAACTCTGAAGTCTGAAGATCCAAAATAAAGCTTTGATCTTTGGCTATTGAAGAATGAAGAATGAAGAATGGAGTGTGATTAATGAACCGTTGAAAAATGGAGTAAAAACAAAGTATAAAATATAATATAGTGGCATAGCTATTAGTGCACAATGCACACATTGTCTACTTGTCTTCACTTTGCTCAATAAAGTTTTGTGAGTAAGAACAAAGTATAACATATAATATAATGGCATAGCTATTAGTGCACAGTGCACACGTTGTCTGCTTGTGTTCACTTTGCTCAACAAAGTTTTGTTTGAGAAAGTTGTGGACTTGTGGTCCACTATCTCAAATATATGTTCAAACTTCCCATTTTATTTTATATTTTTTTAATTTATAAATATAATATAGATATAACCAAAAAATGGGGCCCCCATAAATATGGACCTTAAAGCAATTGCTTTACCCGCTTTATGGACGGGCCGCCCCTGTGTGCATCCACTTTTTTTCGTGATTGCACAAAAGAAGAAAGTAAAACAAGCATCAAAGAAGCAGAGCAGAAGAACAAGAGACTATTTGTATTTTTTTAAGTCGTGGCTATTTTTCAATTAATTTGCAACACTACTTCTTGCCAAAAATAATTACAGTAGTGTATTGGGTAAAATACGTTATGTTATATGGTCACTTAAGAAAGGGACACGTGGAATCAAAATCGGGAGGATAGAAAACCGAGCACAACTACCTCGTGTGTCACCGAAGAAGGCAAGTTCGTAAGGGCATTAAGCATGCTGTACCCGATGACATTTAATGAAGAATATTTCACAACATTAAAGAGTAACGTCTCATTAAAGAAATCTGAGCATTTATGTTTAGCATTAGGTTTCCATTATCACACCTCGATAATTGCCATTAGTGGTGGGCTCGACTATTACGCCCACTGAATTATAAATAATAGGCTCAACTATCATTGTAGGACACGATTTTCTGGGCATCAAAGAACATATTCTAATACAGCATTTCACTACTATTTTCTCTCCCTAGCTTGTTGTTCTTATCATCGTCGTGCCCGGAAACCCTTTTTCAAGGTTCTCCAAATCTATTGTTTTGTCTACATTTGTACAAAGTATCTTATACGAAAGTTGATTAATTCATCATCTTTTGGGATCAAATTGATTCATCTGTATAGAAACCACGAACAAATTTAACCGTGGGGCCTAGACAGTCATGCGGTTAAATTGATCTTTATCTCCTCCACTCGCAACGCTTGATCGTTCTTGTCTTAGCAAAATCGGAAAGAATGCCAATCAATACCATTAACAACACTCACAATCCTGAGGTTCAAGGAGAACATCCCCATTTTGAGGACTCAATCAGCGACACTCGCAATGTGGGGGAAGATGCCACGCATGTATATGACGGACGGTACCCCAGACAAGTACGGGAGACGACCACAGATGGTGCCGAATAGGGACAGGTAGCAGATGCGGTAAGGATTCTACAAGAGCAACAGGCAATCATCCTAGGCCACCTCACGCGGATGGATCAGGTTATGACAGAGTTAAAACAGGCGCTATCAGACGCTTCAAATAATGAAGACAAGTGAGATCCAGTTCCTTCCGTTGTTCCTACGAACTAAACAACGCAGAGAATCAACAACAACACCCCCAGGGGCGAAGTTGGCTCCGATGGGGCTGAGAGGAGTAGATTTGGCCTCAACAGCGATAACGATCCATTCAAGGAGGAACTCTTGCGGTTCATGAAGGAAGTAAATGCCCGGATGGACCAAATCACGGGCGCACCTCTAATGTTAAAAGGCCCGAGCTCAAAGAAGTACATTCAATTACCGTACAAACCGAGTGCGGCCCCGGAACTGATACCAAAATGATTCAGAATGCCTGAAGTGCCAAAATACGACGGGACTTCAGATCCACAAGAGTACATCACCACCTACACAACAGCAGTGAAAGGAAATGATCTGGCTCCTCAGGAAATTGAGTCCGTATTATTGAAAAAATTTGGGGAGACTCTCACAAGTGGATCCTTCACATGGTACTCATTATTGCCTGAGCATTGCATAGATACCTTGGAAATGCTCGCGGATTCGTTCAACAAGGCCCATGCCGGTGCCAGAAAGGTACAGGCCCAAAAAGCCGACATATTCAGGATTGTGCAGGGAGAATCCGAATTATTACGAAGGTTCGTTAGCCAGATCCAAAAGGAAAGGATGTTGTTACCGGTTGTCCCGGACGAATGGGCAGCTGAAGTGTTCACTAAGGGTTTAAATCCGAGAAGTTCAGATGCTTCTCGGAAGTTGAAGGAAAGTCTGCTCGAGTTTCAAGCGATAATTTGGCGGATGTCCACAACCGGTACGAGTCAAAAATTAGGATCGAAGATGATCAGGTTGACTTTCCGTCATCAGCAAAGGGACAGTAGATGAGCAAGAAAAAAATTAAAGATGATGTCGACTCAAATAGATGAGTTTAAAGGGGCCGGTTTCTACCTTACGAGCAGACGGAAGGTCACAGTAGGAGCTTCCGATCGGTTGACAAGTTTACCAATGATCGAAGAACTGATCGCGGGCGGAATAACAGATCGCAACAGGATAGAGAGACCCCGGGGCCACGAGGTCCTTCCCATAAAAAATTATCAAAAAATAACTTCAACATCAGTATGGGGGAGTTAGTGTCGGCCATGGGAGATATCAAAGAGGCGTGATTCCCACGACCGATGAGGTCAGATCGCAGCCATAGGGATCTAAATTTATGATGTGAATACAATGGCACTAATGGTCACCAAACTAGGGACTGTCGGCACCTCCGTGAATAAGTGGCAACGCTGTTAAAAATGGTCAACTTAGGGAATTCTTAAGTGACCGAGCCAAAAATAATTACGGTTGGGATAGGAGCAATACACAAACCTCTAGAGCAGGAGAGGGACCTCAACGCCAAATGATCAACATGATCTTCGGAGGGAACGAAATTAATGGTATCACATTCTCGGCCGTAAAGAAGACAAAAGTATCGACAACCCACAGTGAGAGGCTCCGGGAGGATGATATCACGTTCACGGATGAAGACGCGGACGGATTACTGCTGCCACAAAATGATGCACTGGTAATCTCTTTAAATATGTTAAAATTTAAAATTAAACGTATTTTAGTGGATCCAGGAAGTTCCGCCAATATCATACAATGGAGAGTCCAAGATCAATCTAAACTCATCAGGAACATCGTCCCGGCAACAAAGCTCCTTGTCGGATTCAACCTCACAAGCGTGACAACCCGAGGGGAAATTTTGTTGTTTATAGATGTCGAGGGCGAGACGAAGACGACTCTCTTCGAAGTAGTAGACGGGGACACGGTCTATAATATCATCCTGGGAAGGCCATGGCTGCACGAGATGAAAGTTGTGCCTTCAACGTTTCACCAATTGCTGAAATTCCCAACACCCGAGGGGATCAAGCAGATAAGGGGTGATCAACCGGTAGCAAGAGAGATGAATATGATCTCGGTCTCCCATAGCAAGGGGGAGGAACCTGCGGCATAGCAGTTACCGGAATCGACTCCCGACCCCAAGCCTAAAGAAGTTTCCCCTGGGAGTAGGAGAGTCGGAGCAATATCATGTACCAAGGCATTTTCAGGTACCGGAGGAAGTGGACGCAATGAAATCTACGGTAGAGGAGCTCGAGCAGGTTGCACTGTTCAAAAAATTCCTAGAAAGGAAATTCCATTTGGGAACAGGACTACAGCTGGAGGTCAGGTCAGGTTTTATTGAATTTCTTAACATTAACACTGATTGTTTTGCATGGTCGCACGAGGATATGACAGGAATCCCTATAGAGATCGCCGTACACAAGCTAAGCTTAGACCCGAGCATACCTCCGGTAAGGCAAAAGAAATGCCTTATTGTAGAAGCAAGCAATAAATTCGTTAGAGAAAAGGTAACCCGTCTACTTAAGATTGGTTCAATCCGAGAGGTAAGATATCCGGACTGGCTAGCTAATGTGGTACTAGTTCCTAAGAAAAATAACAAATTTTGCATGTGCATAGATTATAAAGACCTTAATAATTCTTGCCCGAAAGACTCGTTCCCATTGCCGAATATTGATCAAATGATCGATGCTACGGCCGGGCACGAGTTAATGAGTTTCCTCGATGCCTGCTCCGGGTACAATCAGATCAAGATGAACCCGGAAGACCGGAAAAAGACTTTGTTTATTATAAATTTTGGTACATACTGTTACAACATAATGCCCTATGGACTAAAAAACGCAAGCATAATATGAAGCTTAACCCCGAGAAGTGCGCGTTCGGGGTTGGTTCAGGTAAACTCTTAGGATTCCTAGTCTCACAAAGAGGAATCGAGGTGAATCCCGACAAAATTAAGGCTGTAGAGGATATCCCGGATCAACTGTTTAACGTAAAGGAAGTACAGAGACTAACATGCAAATTAATGGCTTTGAGCAGATTCATTTCCCGATCATCGAAAAAATATCATCGCTTCTTCGTACTGCTCAAAAAGAAGAATAACTTCGAGTGGACGCCGGAGTGTCGGCAAGCCTTGAAGGAATTGAAGAAGTACTTGTCAAGCCCTAATTTTCTCTCGAAACCTAAAGAAGGAGAAATATTGTTGGTCTACCTGGCGGTCTCAAAAGTTTCGGTAAGCGCAGTTTTGGTCCAGGAGGAGAAAGGTACGCAATTTCCTATATATTATGTTAGCAAAATTTTATCGGGAACAGAAACTCGCTACCCACATGGAAAAATTGGCATTAGCCCTCGTGGTAGCTGCTCGAAAGCTGAGGCCTTACTTCCAGTTCCACCTGATAGCGGTGGTGACTACTTTTCCTCTGAGGAATATCCTCCATAAATCCGAGCTCTCGAGTAGATTGGCCAAATGGTCCGTTCAAATGAGCGAGTTTGATATAGAGTATAAGCCACAGACTGTGATTAAGTCGGAGGTCCTGGCTGATTTCAGCTCGGGTTTGATACCCCCTGGCTGCCAAAGAGGCAATAATGGTGTCAGAGCCGACATCGAGAGTCTGGACCTTATTTACGGATGGAGCTTCAAATGTGAAAAGGGTCCGGGCTCGGAATAGTCCTAATCACGCCTTCGGGGGAAGCCTTAAGGCAAGCCATCAGGACGGTTACTTTAACTAACAATGAAGCAGAATATGAGGCTTTGATTATAGGGCTCGAATTGGATCGGGGGCTCGACTCCGAAGCAATCAACATCAATTGTGATTCGCAACTGGTGGTAAATCAGGTCTACGAAATTTTTGATACCAAAGATGAGTGAATGCAACAGTACGTGGAAAAGGTTCAGGCCTTGTTGTCATGATTCCGGGAGTGGTCAATAGCCCACATCCCGAGGGAAGAAAACGCGAAAGTAGATGCTTTGGTAAATCTAGGCTCATCAACAAAAATTCAGGGACCAGAATCGGGGGCAGTAGTTCAACTGATAAACTCAGCCTTAGACACGAATGGTTACTATGAGGTGAATTCGGCCAACCTGGTCTGGGACTGGAGGAACGAGATAATCAATTATCTCGAACATGGAAAACTACCCAAAGACCCCAAGGCATCCAGATCGTTGCGCACCAAAGCCGCGCGATACAGCTTCGAGAAAGGACAATTGTACAAAAAATCATTCTGAAGCCCGCTGGCCCGATGCTTGGGAGCATCTGAAGCCAGCTACGTCATGAAAGCAATCCATGAAGGAATATATGGCAACCACTTGGGCGTAGATTCTTTGGTGCTGAAGTTAGTTCGGGAAGGGTATTATTGGCCCTGTATGGGTCAAGAGGCTAAGGATTTTGTACGAAAATGTGATAAGTGCCAACGCCATGCACCACTGGTGCATCAACCAGAAAAACCACTACATTCAATACTGTCCCCGTGGCCATTCATGAAATGGGGGATGAACATCGTCGGACCGCTACCACCGGCTCCGGGAAAGGTAAGATTTCTTTTAATTTTGACTGACTATTTTTTCAAATGGGTGGAAGCAAGTCCTTACCAAAAGATCGGAGAGCGCGAAGTGATCGACTTCCTGTGGGAGAATATAATTTGTAGGTTCGGAATACTAAAAGAGATTGCATGTGACAACGGGCCACAATTTATCGGCACAAAAGTCACAAATTTCTGGAAGATTTGAAGATAAAAAGGATTACCTCTTCACCTCACCATCCTAGCGCAAACGACCAAGATGAGTCAACAAACAAAACAATTGTGCAAAACTGAAGAAAAGGTTAGAAACAGCAAATGGCCATTGGCCCAAAATATTACCTGGAGTGCAATGGGCCTACCGGACAACGGTCAAGTCAAGCACAAGAGAAACTCACTTTTCCCTTGTGTACGACGCAAAAACTTTAATACCAGTGGAATTAGGGGAACCAACCTTAAGGTATTTATAGGCAGATGAAGAGTCAAACAACGAGGCAATGCTAATCAACCTAGAACTACTCGAGGGACGCAGGGACCTGGTACATATAAGAATGGCAGCTCAAAAGCAGAGGATGGAGCGGTATTACAACCAAAGAACCAACCTTCATTACTTCAAAGTAGGAGACTTGGTCTTGAGGAAGGTGACTCAAAACACCCGAGAACTCAACGTCGGTAAGTTAGCCTCTACATGGGAAGGCCCTTACCGGGTTTCAGCTATCATTGGTAAAGGGTCATACGAGTTAGAAAACCACAATGGAGACAAATTGCCCAACAACTAGAGCGTGGCATATCTCAAAAAATATTACTGCTGACAAACAACAGTGAGGCGGAAAGTATGTGCTGCACTTTTTTAACCTTGGTTCGGCTTTTTATCACAATTGGGTTTTTTCAGGCAAGGTTTTTAAACGAGGCAGCGACCATAAGTGTACTACAAAAACAACAGTAATAAGACCTTTTGATGACACGTTTTCATTCAGGGGCGATAAGGTAATCTTTGCTTCGTTAGTAAATTCTCACCGGGAAGTTAAGTTTGCTACCGAATAAAGGTTACACGATCATTCATGAGCACAAAGCACTAGAGGATTGTCAGGTATTCTTTCGCTCGACAGCATGAATTCCTAAGGAGAAAGCAAAATATGTTACCGAGCGAAGGGTTACATAGCAATTTATCGCTGGAACCTTCGAAGATACAAGACTTCAAGTGTTCCAGCATGCATTCTTCACATTAGAACACTGGGAGGATAATGATATGATTACAAGGCAACATTGAATGCTACGTCAACCGGGAATGAAAATCCAGCAAGGCAACACTGAATGCCACGTCAACTGGGAACAAAAATCTGGCAAGGCAACACTGAATGCCACGTCAACCGGGAACGAAAATCTGATAAGGCAAAACCGAATGCCATACATCATCGAGACCGGGGACTGCACAGCCAGCCCCGAAGAAACAAGATAGCCACAAGTCATGGCAGCTTCTTTCCTATATAGCAAAATGCCTATGTAAACTATAAAAATGGAAGGAATGAAATGAAATCCTTTTCCTTTTGTCTTGTTTCTTGTCTACACGATGAGCTAATTTTTTCATTTGAAAGTTAAACAAGTACTTCAAATGTTAGTACCGTAATGAACAAGAAACGTCCTCTTCAAGAGCACCGTAAACATAAGAGGGCCCTCTCTTATTGAAACCCTCTTGTTAAAGGGTTTGTTCAGGAAGAATATATGCCCGGAACCGAAAATGCTATATGGAAAAAATACACCCGAAGCCACATATGAAAAAGACGCAGAAACCAAACTTGCGCAAATACTTATTTAAGCCCTCATGTAAAAGGGATAATTCTCGACAACAGAAATGCATTGAAGAAAATGCGCGGACGAGCACAAAACACACACTTAAATTGTGCTCGCTAATCAAAGATAGTATAATATAATATCGTATCCATAGAGATTGGATTTAAACAGTATTATCATAGTTTGTAGCTAGATTGCTATTCAGGAGGATCAATAATTGAGGTTTATATAATTAATAATCTTAAATCTACAGCTATTGACTAATGGCAATAGCAACAAAGGTAAGCAAGGGAGTTATCAATGGAAGAAAATATGGATTGATAGGATAAGTGAAAGATAATTGTTTGGGATCTAACTCTAGATAATTCATTTCTAATGTTCAAGTGAGTCTCTCGAATTCACTTAATTATCAGTACAAATATTTAGTAGAAACTCCTCTCTCGATTAAGTCTCAACCTTAACCAATTTAAGCTCGGTGAAGATATGCAAGAATTCGTAATGGATTGGTCTTTAGGAGAACCTCTTTCGATTATCCTTCTAAATAAGTTTAATCAAGGATTCAACTATCCTCTTTTGATTACTTAGAAGAATCTATGAACTCAACCAACAATATAGTGCGAATATATCACAAGTTATGCCTCTTTTGATTATAACAATAAGTGAATATAGATGCAATAATTAAATCTTCCAAAAACGATTCAAATACATAAAAATAGAGTTATAATCACAAACAACCATCAATATACCAAATCCATCAAAATCCAAAAGGTTCTACTCCATAGACATGGAAAAATTCTTCACAAATAAAATAAAAGTAGAGGAAAACATAAATACAATCCAAACTCGTATCTTGAGTGAAGAAGAAATGATGAAATCCTTGTTCTTGTGTTCTTCAAATTCCTCTTTAGTCTCCTTGGCCTCCCTAGGTCGAAATCTGTCCAAAAGTGTGTCAAAAATGGTGTTTTGGGGTATTTAATCCGCCCCCAAAATAAATTCCGGATGAAACTACCCTTTCTTAGTGAAATAGGGCTTTTCCCGGAGAGGACATGCCCGACCGCGCACCCGGTCGCACACTTTGCACACCATTTAGCCCCAAGTGCACGCCCAGTGCGTGACCGCGTACTTGGTCGCGCACCTGGGTTTTATAAGTTGGGAATTTGGAAAGTGTAAAACATAAAAGTTGTATCTCTTTTAAATAACTTTCCAATGATATATTGTGGAGTCCAAACAGAGTTTCCAGTGAATAGTTATGTGCATTTTATTGGATATTGTGCAATATGCCTGCTCGATTCTTCGTTTCATTCCACTATCATCCGTTGATCCCCGAACTCGAACCCGACTTAATCCTTGGGCTTTTACTCAGACTTAATCCTTCGTGAAGAAGGATATGTATTCATTCATAAGAATGGGCTAAAAGAAATACGAAACAGGGAAAGAAAAAGCTAAGCTGCAGCATCGCTGGAATCGGGAGGAAGAGAAGTATCCATATCCCTGGGAGCTGTAGCCGGTTCAATCGATGGCTCAACATCTTCCCCAGCTTGATCTTCGGCATCATCGCCTTCCGATTTCTCTTCAGTATCAGAAATATCGGAACCAAAATCAGAAGAACCGGGAGCGTCAGACCGCGTCGGGAGTCCATTCTTTGCAGCCAACTCAAGCTCATGTGCCTTAGAAATTTTGGCATCAATATCAATAATGCCATCTTTGGCTGCTTCCAATGTTTTTCTCCTCATGCTGTACATGGCATAAGTTTTTTCAACAACGAGGGAAGCCTCTTGATGCTTGAGTTCTTTAGCTAAATGACCTCGACAGAAAGATTGTCCCGGGCAGACCTAGCGGATCGAAGACTGACATCGAGATCATGGACAATTGAACTATAGAGCCTGTTGTGATCGATAGTCTTCTTATGTTTCTCCTCCAACCGGGCATGTCTCGCCCACGCGGCAGCAAGTTCTTCAGCCATAGAATTCAAGGCTGCTTCTAAATTAGTTATCCTTTCAGCAGCAGCAGCCTTACGATCATTGGCAACAAGAATGACGTTTTGGACCTCATCCCATTTAGCCTTGACTTCATCAAAGCCAGCCCTCAGCAGCCCAATTTCCTGGCTGAGGGTTACCACTTATTGCTCACTTTGCTGCAAACGGGTTTCCAAAAGATCGGCCTCAGTGGCCCTGGTTTCTAGTTCCGAGAGGCGAAAAACATTCCCGTCCTGTTCCGCCAAACGCTAATCCCGTTCAGAAAAGAGTTCCTCCTTCCCGCGGATTAACCGTTGAAGGCCCTCGGAAGCAAGAAAATTAACCTGCGAGATAAAAAAGGTAAAGCTTAAAATGCACTCATTCATAAGCTGAACAAAATAGCAGAGAAAGAAAGGAGCATACCGCTGCAGCATTATGCATGGCATTGTTCAACAAACACTCTCCCGAAAGTATCTGCATCTTTTCCCAATCCTTCTCTGAAACCAAAGGCTTCAAATAATTTGCAAGCTCGACCGGACGGGAAAGAAGGTTTCACCCAGTAGATACCGAGAGGATAACATTCCTCATCCTCTGCGGATCTTCAAAAGCGGCAGCATAAATTTGCCCCAAATTCCCATGAACAGGAGATTGGGGAAGAGGAACACTTTCAGCACAGTCAGGTACGGCCGTTGGAGATCATGTTGTTGGGAGAAGCGAGGATGAAGATGGAAAAAAGGTAGCAGCCATTGGCGGCGAAGAATGTGGTGATAAAACTGGTAAAGGAGAAGAACGGGAAGCAGCTGCACCGAAGGCAGTACTAATTGTTGGGTGCTTACCAGCCGAGGACGGCAAAGACCCGGTACTCTGCCTTGCTGTACCGGGCACGATGATTGGAGCCCGAGAACGGGAGTTGGCATTTTCCACCAAATCAAACTCTCCCCAAAGTGTCGAGACATCATCCTCGGCGGGTATGACTACATCAACAGGTTGTGCATTCTGTTGAGAAGATAAGGATCGTTGTCTTCTATGAAGAGAAGCTCCCTCATCACTAGTTTCTTCATCATCAATCACTACAGTGCCTATGACCAGCTCGGAGGGAGGACCGGCCAACGTCGCCACCTGGGATGATTCAGAGGCATCAACCTTTGCCCTCTTATTCTTCTCCCCGGACGCAGAAGAACGCCTTCTTTTTGGTTTTTTGTTCTCTGGCTGGGGACCCCGTGAAGAAATATTTGTGCCCGGTGTAGACCCGGAGGCACCCGTTCGAGCAAGCGCCTCCTGGAGCAGCCTCGCCGCATCAGCAGGGTCGGCCAAAAGATCCTCTTCGGGGATCTTGACTGAGCCCGGAGGTAGACCTAATTTGACAAACAAGTGAGGAGATTCAGCCAAAATCCACATATGCAAAACTAAAGGAAATCAATTCATAGTTACCATGATTCTTAGCCTTCCACCCATATTTTATGGATAGTTCTTTCCACAAGCGGATTTCAGGCGTGGTAATGTCCAAAATCTTTTGAACCCACCGGTCCAAGCCTTCTACTACCGGTGGGGCCCATCGGGTCGCTATAACATACAGAAGTTAAAAGATCAAAATAGGCGTAAAAAGTATTTAGGAGGGGAGAACGTATTGAAAGAAACTCACGGTAAAAGTTCAAAGCAATCGGAAAGGATGAGGCCGTTGTTATAATAATATCACCGGAGGAAACTTCAACAAACCGTTCTATCCACCCTCGGTCATTGTCATCATCCATACTGGAAATTAAAGCATGGTGATCACGCTTGCAAAGATTTATCACCCCCCCGCGAAAGATCTTGGGGGAGTACAGATTCATCATATGATCCAGTGTTAATTCCTCTCTGGTTTCAAAGCACAGGCGCCGAAGGCAGGCAACCGTCCTCCACACGGAGGGGCTTACCTGTGCCAAACATACCTGGTAGCGAAGGCAGAATTCAGCTATCACATAATCAAGCTCGCCACTCAAAGAGAACGTACCCAAGGTAAAAGGGTACGTGTAAAAGTATATGAAACCCTCTCTGGGAAGGATCGATCGCTCTGATAGGTCAGGAGAGATTGTAACAACCCGACCAGTCATTTTGAGAGTTATAGCCTTGTTCCCTTATTTACTGCTCATTCTGTACTTTATAGCTATTATATGACTTGTCGGGGTAGTCAGTTCGGGTCCGGTAAGGTTCTGAAATGAATTGGAATACTTAGTTCCAAGGTTTAAAGCTTAAGTTGAAATAGTTGACCGGATGTTGACTTATATGTAAACAACCCCGGAATAGAGTTTTGATGATTCCAATAGTTCTGTATGGTGATTTTGCACTTAGGAGCGTGTCTGAAAAATTATTTGGAAGTCCGTAGTTAAATTAGGCTTGAAATGGTTAAAATAAAAATTTAAGCTTGGAAGTTTGACTTTTTTATATCGGGATCGGAATCCGATTCTGAAAATTTCAATAGGTCTGTTATTTCATTTATGACTTGTGTGCAAAATTTGAGGTCAATTGGACTTGATTTGATAGGTTTCGACATCGAATATAGAAGTTGAAATTTCTAAGTTTCATTAAGTTTGAATTGGAGCATGATTCACGGTGTTATTGTTGTTTGATGTGATTTTAGGTTTCGACTAAATTCGTATGATATTTTAGAACTTGTTGGTATATTTGGTTGAGGTCCCGGGGGGCCTCATGTGAGTTTCGGATGGTTAACGGATCGAAATTTGGACTTAGAACAAAGCTGGAAATTTTCTGTCATCTCATGCAATCGCACCTGTAGAATTTGGCTTGCAGGTGCGAGCTCGCAGAGGCGAGCTTGGCATCGTAGAAGCGGATGGTCCGAAGAAGCGGATGAGGCATCGCAGAAGCGACGCAATGGTTGCAGATACGGCCTAGGCTTAGGGGGGTCTTGAATCGCAGAAGCGGACGCTTCATCGTAGAAGCGAGTCTGTAGAAGCGAAGTCTGTCGCAGAAACAGGAGAGTTACTGCAAAATCAGAACCGCAGATGCAGTTAAAAATTCCGCAGAAGCGGAACCTCTGGGCAGTGTACAAAAACAGAGGGTTCTGAGTTTGTCATTTTTTGACACTTTCAACACGGTTTTGGGGCGATTTCAGAGAGAATTCACGGAAAAACTTGATGTAAGTCACTTGTGATCATTGTTAGTCAATAATATTGGATTATCATTGAGTATTTCGACTAGATTACATGTTTTTGAGGTGAAATTAGCGGATTTGGGCCTAGGGATTTCAAAATAAGAATTTGAGATTTGGAGGTCGAGTTGATGTCGGAATTTTATAAATTTGGTATGGTTGGACTCGTTGTCGAATGGATGTTCATATTTTGTAACTTTTGTCAGGTTCCAAGACGTGGGCCCCACGGGCGATTTTTGAGTTAAATTTCGGTTTTTATTGAAAAATCTGTATTTTCATTTCTATAATTTGTATTGACTGAATCGAATTAATTGTGACTAGATTCGAGCCGATCGAAGTCAAAAAATAGAGGAAAAGGCATTCTTATTGACCGATTGAGCTAGGCTTGAGATAAGTGACTTGTCTAACTTTGTGTGGGGGAAATCCCCTTAGGATTTGGTATTGTTGTAAACACTTTGTGACATGTGAGTGCCATGTACGCGAGGTGACGAGTGCGTACACGGGCTAATTGTGGAAATTTTGGTTCTTGCTGAGTTGTCTTCTTTTAAATTCCTTAACTGAGTTGCCTTAGCATATGTAGTGATCATGTTTAGCCTGGTATCGCATGTCTACGTGCATTAACTCTTACTAGCAATTTGTACAACATGCTTAGTTGAATTACCTGCTTTTCTTTGATTTGAATTAAATCTTTAAGTGTAAGATTCTTGCTATAAATTCATTGTTCCTTCGGTTATCTGCTGCATATTTACTTTGGGACTACGAGGCGTTTACTTGGGAGATCCCCCTATACTCGGAGTCCCCCTCTATCCTTATCATGTTATTTTCCTTATTTTAGTAGACTTTGATGTATAGAGACATTAGTATTTCTCTTAGAAGCTTGTGACTTGTTTCTACCGGGTTTTGGAAGATTGTAGTTCTTTGACTTGCAGTTTTCATTTATTACAACGAATGAGGTTTGAGTTTCAAACTCTTATTATGTTATTCCGCAATTTGTTAGGCTTACCTAGTCTTAGAGACTAGGTTCCATCACGACATCATACGGAGGGCGAATTGGGGTCGTGACAGTGATGATGTCCAAATTCGGGTAGCAACAGTCTTCCTTCACAGTAGGGATACTGGAAGGATGAATGGAAGATGGATACCTACTAACCGCCCATGTACGGGGGTATCAGTGGGAAATTTCTCCTCCAAATCCTTCAAAGTACTGAGCCTTTTGGGGATTATGGAACTTACTGTTGGGGGAGCAGAATCTTCATTTTTGTTCTTATTTTTCAAAGAACCAGAACGTTTAGATGAAGAAGCCATTAGAAGAGGGGAAAAAGAAATTACGTGTTTGGAAAAAATTAGAGAAGAGATGAAGAGCAAGAATGCAGGATGGAAGTTCAAGCAGCTGGTAAGACCCAAAGGAAAAGGGAGTTGATACGTATACGTAAATTTTTGGGCGGCTAAAATACTTGGCTCTAATTACCTCGATAACTGGCGGAAGGCGTGCTAAATCATAGGAGGATGCGTGTTCTAGGCATTAAATGCGGGGATACATGCGTCTAATCAACCGTCAGTAACCTACAAAAGGGATTATAGTAATTCCCGCCAAAAGAGGATTCTCACCAATTTCTCGGTAACACAAAGTTATGTCACCGGAAAGCAGGGGGACTATCTGTATTGGATAAAATACGTTATGATACGTGGTCACTTAAGAAAAGGACACGTGGAATCAAAACCGGGAGGATGAAAAACCGGGCACAACTACCTCGCGTGCCACCGAAGAAGGCAAGTTCGTAACGGCATTAAGCATGCTGCGCCCGATGATATTTAGTGAAGAATATTTCAGAGCATTAAAGAGTAACGGCTCAACTATCATTGTAGGACACGATTTTCTGGGCATCAAAGAACATATTCTAATACAACATTTCACTACTATTTTCTCTCCCTAGCTTGTTGTTCTTATCATCGTCGTGCCCGAAAACCCTTTTTCAAGGTTCTCCAAATCTATCATTTTTGTCTATATTTGTACTAAGTATCTTATACCAAAGTTGATTAATTCATCATCTTTTGGGATCAAATTGATTCATCTATCTAGAAACCACGAACAAATTCAACTGTACTATTTTTCAGGTAAACAAGTAGTTAATATAATATATAAAAATATATATCGATTATGCATAAATATTTATGAATTATATGTATATCAAACATCAATATATATTAAAAAATATACATTCGGGGGTTATTATTTTCTAGGGCAGATGCACTATATATGTTGATTTCTCCGAGTTATATTCCAAACAATAGGACTAAAAGTGAATATCTTTGAAAATCCACCAATATTTTAGTGTAACTAGGCTTTGTAGATAGAGAAAATGACCCTCTATGGCCCCTCAAAATTTTAGTAGCCCATATTTTTCATCATTGACACGAAATGACCCTGCGGCCCAAGCATATTATATTTAATAGCCCGAAATATCTCTTTTGTATATTTTTTGTATAGTGACAATCTATTTTGTATAGTAATACTCTATTTTGTATATTTTTTGTATAGTGACAGTCTATTGTACATAAATTGTATAATGACAGTCAATTTCGTATAGTAACATCTATTTTGTATATTTTTTGTATGCTGACAGTCTATTTAGTATATAAATTGTATAGTGACGGTCTATTTTGAATATTTTTTGTATAGTTGCAGTCTATTTGTATATTTTTTGTATAGTGATAGTCTTTTTTGTATATTGAATGACTACGATGTGTAAAAAATATATATACATTTTGTACTAGTGTGCACATGAATTGTAGTATATTAAAATATTTGTATATTTCTGGATGCATGAATCTTGTGGAATAGTCATTGTTTGTCAACTTGTCATGCTGCCTCTTTTTCCATTCACTGATTTTTAGCCAAGATTTATCCTTTTCTTTTGCCATATATATTTCTATATAGGGTTTCTGATTAGTACTAATAATTGATGTGGCTATCACTCGTTTCTGTTTTTTTGTATCCTTAAACAAGCAGGTAAGTCAGGACAGGGTAAGTATATGTACCTGAGCTAAGATTCTCACTTTTAAGTATATGTGCAAAACATTTCGATGTAATTGTTTAATTTTAGCTTTAATCAATCTCTTGTTTAATTTGCTTGTGTTGTTGATGAAGCTAATGGGGATCAAGTAGACCAAGATCAAGTGCTTGCATTCAAGGAATTTAGTCTTGCCGAACTCCGAGCAGAAACGAATGACTTTAGCAGTGAATTAATAGTTTCTGAAAGTGGAGAGAAAGCTCCCAACGTTGTCTACAGAGGGAAGCTTCGGAGCAACAGGATAGTGACACTCAACAGTTTGTGGTAAATCTGGTTATAAGTCAGCAGATTATATAGTGTTTTGGTCCTTTTAGCCATCATCATTGTTGAGCAACAAATGTTTAGATTTAAAACCTGAACTCTAAATTCGATATGATTTCATTGAGACACACTTATTGGTTACTGAACATCATCTGTAATAGTCGTCCATTATAGCTTTCCTTGTTTTGTTGCTTTAGTATGTCTTCGCTATACAAAATTATCATGTCACTTGGGTTTGTTAATTTTAGTGGCTAGCCATTAGAATTGGTTCTGGGCTATAAAGTGCATATTATAATTTATGGCCAGCGAATGATATTAGTTTCTACCGAATGGCTAGTAATGAATTTTGCTCTTGTATATACTGTCTTGGGCCCGTATTCTTGGGCCGTTAGCTCCAATATTGAACTCTTTGCTATAGATGCCGATTACTAGCTTCAACAAAGAATAAGATTGGTCCAAGAAAGCAACGAATTGGGCAGTTGGTCCATATTTGGCCCAAGATCAAACAATTATGGTTTACCTATTGAAGAATTAACCTAAATAGCCGCACATTCAACTCCTTAAATTAAAAATAGCCAGTGGATGTATAATATACATATAATCCATGTATAATATGTGCATAACTTTATATAATCCATGTATAATTTATATACACCGGTTAGAAAAAGCAAACAGTGAATCCGACATGCTGTTTGCGTAAAGATCCCTTACCTATTTCGGTCCTCTAGTAGTTATCTTCTTTCTATCAACAGGGACCTGTACCTTGTACAGCTATGGACTAAATATGATTGTTACTTGGGGTGTTTAGGTGCTATATTTAGTGTACTAATGAAATAGTTATATATGCCTATCCAGCGGATAATGTCTCATGACTAAAATGTGCTAATTCGAACATTAGGGAGAAATACACATAGCCTTCAAAATTGTCTTGAATTTTTGTCTTCGCTTGCCTCATGGGCAACACTTTTAACTTTTGACCTTGAAGTTCTGGTCATAGGACAAGCGGAGAGTCAAAAGTTAAAGACCGCCTCAAAAACTGTTATATTCTTGCAAATTTTTGGAACATTAGAGCTAAAAAGTTCGAACTCTATTATTCTCATGGTAACAAATGTCTACTTGGGATGAAAAGAAAAATGTCTACTTGGACCTTTTTTTACGTTTCTGTTAAGTATATGCGAAAAGAAAAACGAAATGGTCATATTTTCTTTCGTTATTCTTTTTTAAGTTTCCTTCCATTTGTTTTTCCATGTAAAGATGGGAATAAAGAGTTCATCTTCTCCTTTTCTTTTTTATTTTTGGCCCGGCAAGGGATAAAATTTGTCAACTTCAGCATATGTTTAACTAGAATTGGACTAAGTGAACAGTAGTGACATCACAAGTCTAAAGATTCTTAGGCATAATATTCAAAGTTCCTTTGCTTTTCTAGCACATGACGCAAGATCTTTTCGATTACATATACAATTCATTAAACCAAACTTTAAGCCCTTTGCCCACATGCAGGTCCTCTCTCTTATGCTAGAGCATAGAGAACATTGTTAATTATCATTTAGGGGATATAATTGCAATAACGACAACAAAAACAATAACGAGTGTATTCCCACAAGTGAATATAATTGCAATAAATTTTTTTAAAAAAAATCGCTACGAAAGACTTCCACGGCAACCCCCATAGTCCCTGAGAATAATTTTCATCCAAATTTTATTCTTAGCGGAAAATAAAATTTAATACATATTATATATGGTGGCTTAATTATAGTCGTCACTGATATATTACTTTCCATGATAACGGTAAAAATCGCTGCTAAAACTATCATGAATTCATGATATTCGCTATGCAGCGAAATTTTGGGTCGTCATAAATTTTTTTTAAATTTTGTGGTAACTCCATGAAAAGTCACGCTATTAAAAAAAAAAAAAAAAAAGGCAGCCCAGTGTACATAGTATCCGGTATTCACACACGGGAAAAGACAGCATCTCAAGCGATGTGATGTAGACAATTTACTCTAATGAAAGCAGTAGTGGATGCTTCCATACATGGCTCGAACCCGTGACATAGATCACACATAGACAACTTTAGCGTTATTTCAAGACTCCCGTTCATTACACCTTATTTCTTGTAACATTACTGTTGCTCGGTTATGTTATAGAAAAATAATTATCATAAAACACACAGTATTATGTGTTTATTTGCCGTGAGGGACGGCATGCAAATCCAGAAATGATTGGATTGTGTTGCTACTGAAGAATCAAATCTCATTACAATCCAAAAACACAATTATAAAATGTTTAAATGCCCATTAATGACAGTGACAAGAGCTGAGCATCAGATGATGGACGGATCAATTCTCTATTTCCACCAACATACCAAATCTTTTAACAATGTGTAAAATTTGAAGTGTCACCACACATACATAATCTATAAGGAATCTTAACATATATCTTTGTTTAAAAATGTTTTTTTTTCTTATGTAGTATAACAAACTAGCTAGCTTAGAAACCCTACAAAACTATACGTAGTTAAATGCCTTTTGGCAATGTTAGGTTCCTTAACCACCATTTTTTTTTTTTTTCCTCTTGAAGTTACAGATTCGAGGAGAGAAAAACGCCGACAATGTATAAAAATTAGATCTAATTTTATTCTTGATATGCCCCAGAAACGTATTTAGTGTACATGATGATCAATGGCCTAAATGTTGTAAACCCTCTAATTTAGTAAAAATGTATTCATATTTAGAAAATACATCATAATTATTTCTTTTTTTTTTTCACTATTTTATCTTTGTTTTAATGCATTTTGAGGTGTAGATTGTCCAAGGTACGTGAAAAATGAAAAAGTTTAGTGAGAAATTCTATCCTTGTATCTCTTCATAACCACTTCATTCTTTCTCTACGTATACGATCATTATCTTGTAAGCTATTATCTCACGAATTAGTTAATTAGATATGAAGACTTTTTCGAGTAGATTTCTTTTGATTTTAGCAGCCGTTTCCAGCTGTTGTTCCATGCAAGTCAGTTGTTTTACTGAAAATTTATTGGTTGGATTAATATATGGAAAAGGATATGGCGGAAATAGCTAGACAAGTGACACTTCCATGAAAATGAAGATTGAACAGAGCTAAATATAGACATGTCGTAATGTAAAGCACAAAGAAGAAAACGGCTTTATGTAAGAAATCGAAATAAATTCAGAGGATGTGTTAATTAATACTCCCTCCGTTCACGTATTTTAAAAATAAATTTTTATTTTTACTTGTCACTTTTCGCATATAAAGAGAAAAATAATTTATTTTTTCTGTTCTGCCCTTAGCATTAATTACTCATTCTAAATTATTTTTCAAATCCATTAAGACAATACACTAATTAATACGGGTATCATAGTAAAATAGTATATTTTATTTATTATTTTTTAAGGGACGCGCAAAGTCAATAATGAACAAGTAAAAGTGAACGGAGAAAGTATATACATTGATAAAATAGATAATTCCCACATGGAGGTTATGGGAGTTTTTCGCATTAAAGAAAAAGGGTTGACATGGGAAGAAATGCTTGTAATATAGGGAGAGTCCATGTGTTGTTCACATGGTTTTGCTCAAGGAGAGACGTTTTGTATCATTGTCTAGGCTTGATAAATTTGACCATGAAAAAATACAACATTAATTTGTCATTATCTACCTTCATTCTTGTCTCTTGATTCTAGATTTTTCGATTTTCTTGCACTCTAGCTTCTCTACTTTTATTTTAATACTACAACTTATTTTATTTGACATAAACGTGAAAAGTTGATACATTGAACATTTATGTTGTTGGCTACAAATTCTCAAGTGAACTCTTCACTTCTCAAATATGAAAAAGAACCAACGAATGTTGAGTGTTATTAACTCTAATACTCTATTATTCTACACATGCAGTATGGGAAGTTTTGTCCTTTTAAAGAAAAAAAAACTTAAAGAGATGAGAGTAGAATTGAGCGTCCTCAACTGATTATGCGAGTCAAAGCTCCGGAAATTTATGAAGTAGTAAATAATTTGTTTAATTTTATAATTTTAAGGGATTGTCTTCTGGAAAAATAGCGCTATAATTTTCCCACAAATTGGCGCAACTAGTCCTCATATGGAATATGATAGCTTCCATCAGTAACATATTTGCTATTCATGACATTCCCCGGCGGAAAAGAAAAATTAACACAAATAGTTGTCCAACCAACGGTTTTAAATTAAAAATAGTCCACGGATATATAATATATGTATAATCAATATATAATATGTATATAATTATGTATAGTTAGTGTATAATCTATGTATACTGACAAAAAAAAGTAAACATTAAATTTGGCCGGCTATTTGTATAAAAATCCCGTTAGAAAATGTTGTTAGTATTCCAACATATCTTTATCTGTCCAAAAATGGGTAAATTTTGTGTTCTTAAACAAAAAGTGTGCACAATATATCAAAAATACACCTTGAATTTTGTGTTCTTAAATTATATAAGTTAGAAAAAGGGAATGTTGAAACAAAAACATACTAAATCATGTAGAAAAGTGATATTATTTTTGGAACAAAAGAAAAAGAAAAACAAGAGACATAAATTGAACAAGAGAAGTAAGTAATTACATTAAAGGGAACCCTCGATTGGTCATTCTAAATATTGAGCAAATGCACAAGCATGAATTGCTAATTCTAGAAGAATCACATGAGAGGAAAATGATTCAGCGCAAGCGTGTTGTTCTTCATTATCAGAGAGAAGAACATGTACAAAGAGTAAAAATGAATCTCTTATACAGAGTATCGAATATATCTACCTATTTACACATGTAACTAGTTAACCGCCTTAAGTTATAACTTCTATTCTGTACACATTAGCCCCTCAACTTCTATTCTTTATTATCAGAGAGAAGAACATGTACAAAGAGTAAAAATGAATCTCTTATACAGAGTATCGAATATATCTACCTATTTATACATGTAACTAGTTAACCGCCTTAAGTTATAACTTCTATTCTGTACACATTAGCCCCTCAACTTATGACATATATCAGAATAGTTCATGGTGGCTCAATACTCCCCCTCAAGCTGGAGGGGAGAAAAATATTCTTCACTCCTAGCTTGCCAAGCAAATAGTTATGTTGTGTTCTGCCCAATCTTTTGGTCAAGATGTCAGCTAGTTGCTCCTTGGTATGAACATTTACAGTTTTGATTGCCCCTCCTTTCACATTATCTCTAATGAAATGACAATCTATGTCGATGTATTTGGTGCGCTCATGGAATATAGGATTTGTTACTATCTGAATTACAGCTTTACTATCACACATCAAATGCACTCGCATTTGAAGCTCAATGCCTAATTCACCAAACAAACCTGTTAACCAAACTAATACAGCCCATACTCTTGAATTCTGCCTCAACTGAGCTTCCCGCAACAGTCTCTTATTTTTTGGACTTCCAGAAAATCAAGGCTTCACCATATAAGACTAAATAACAAGTCACTCACCTTCTGGTTTGCAAATAAGCCCCCTCTCCCCCCCCACCCCCGATCAGCATCACAATAAGCAGTCAACTTGCCATTCCCTTCCGCAGGCAGTAGCAAACCTTGTCCAGGTGCTGTCTTTATGTATCTTACCACTCGTATAGCTGCATACAAGTGAGATTGCTTGGGAGCGTGAATAAATTGACTAAGAGACTGTACTGCATAAGAGATGTCAAGTCTGGTCATTATTCAGTACAACAACCTTCCTACCAATCTCTGATATATCCAGCATCCTCCAATGGACTGCCATCTCCAAAAGTGGAAGATGTCAATTTGTCAAACTCAACAGATGTCAACTTCTGATTAACTTCTAATGGGGTACTTGCAGGTTTGGAACCAGACAACCCAAGTTCTGCAATCAGCTCCAAGGCATACTTTCGTTGGCTCATGTATATTCCTTTGGAGGACCTTGCAAATTCCATGCCAAGGAAGAACTTAAGTTCTCCTAGATCCTTCATTTTGAAGAATGTCTGCAAATCTTCCCTTGTCTTCCTCATCAATGTTGAATCACTTCCTGTAACTATCAAGTCATCCACATATATAAGCACAAGTACCAAACTGCTGCCTTCTCTTTTGGTAAATAGGGAATAATCATAATAACTCTGAGTAAAGCCCATCTTTTGCAATGCATCTGTCAACTTAAGATTTCACTGTCGAGAAGCTTGTTTAAGTCCATAGAGTGACTTATGAAATTCGTATACAGGGTACTCCCCCTGCCTTGGAGTAGCCTTGGAGAAACCAGGAGGTACAATCATATAAACCTTTTTTACAAGATCCCCTTGTAGAAAGGTATTATGGATATCCATCTTGTATAGAGACCATCAAAAGTGAGCTGCTACTGCAATAATGGATATGACAGTAACCATTTTTGCTACAAGAGAAAATGTATCAATATAATCTAAGCCCTCATTCTGAGTGTATCCTTTTGTAACCAGCCGGGCTTTGTATCTTTCGACCTCCCCTAAAGCCTTGTATTTGATCTTTAAGATCCACTTGCATCCAATTGGATGCTTCCTAAGAGGCAAAGACACAATGCTCGAGGTTTGGTTGTCCTCCAATGCCTGAATTTCTTGTTGCATAGCTGCCACCCACTTGGGATCTTTAGCAGCCACAGAGAAAGATTTAGGCTCAACTTCTGCTGAATAGGCTGCCAAGCATTTCTGATAGGTAGAAGCTAAAGCTTGGTAACACACAGAGTTGGAGACAGGATACTAACAATTGCTGCTAGGGGTTGTGACTCCTACATAATCACTCATCCATATAGGGGGCTTTGAAGTCCTAGCAGACTTCCTGAGAGTAGAAGTAGCATGTGAAGGGCCAGTAACATCAGATGGTATTGAGAAGGCATGAATAGGTTGAACAATATCACCAGTAGGAGATAGATCAATAGTTGAGTCAACTGGAACATGTTGTGTAGATCCAAGAGGAGATATATCTGCAAAATCAACAGGAAAATCTTGATATTCTGAGCTAGTAGACACAAAATCTGAGTGTCCATTATGATACTAAACAATTGGAGTGAATGGTTCATCAGGAAGGTGCTGATCAACAGTAGTATCATGATCTGTTAAGAAGTGGTCAGCAGCAAGAAAGTGGTTAGCAACAGGGTCTTGATCATGTGTGTAGTCAATAAAATATTGCTGAAGTATAGGAGAATTAGCAAACTTTATACTTGATGACATCTGCTGTTGAAAGGGGAAGACATTCTCCTTGAATATAACATCTCTACTGACAAACAATGAATGATTCTGCAGATCATAAAGTTTGTAGCCTTTCTGGACAAGATAATAACCTAGAAATACTGATGGAACTCCTCTAGGAGAGAACTTATGTTGTTTCTTGAGATTTTTTGCATAACATAAACATCCAAAGACTCTGAGATGATCAAGTGTGGGATGTTTCTTGAATACCAGTTCAAAAGGATATATCTGTAATGACCCAACCGGTCATTTTAACTTTTAGAATCCCGTTCCCAAAAATAAAACTTTCTATAGGTGCTTGTAATGATTTATGACTTCGGGGATGGTTGGTTAGGGATTTGGAAGTGTTTGGGGTGAAACCAGAACACTTGGTTCCTTAAGTTGGCCTTAAAGTGTTAAGTTTGACTTCGGTCAACATTTTGTGAAAACGACCCCGGAATAGAATTTTGATGATTCCAACAGCTCCGTATGGTGATTTTAGACTTAGGAGCATGTTCGGAATTTTATTTGGAAGTCCGTAGTTAAATTAGGCATGAAATGGCTAAAAACGAGAACTTAAGTTTGGAAGTTTGACCGATGAGTTGACTTTTTGATACCGGATTCGGAATCTAGTTCCGAAACTTTTCATAGCTCCGTTATGTAATTTATGACTTGTGTGTAAAATTTGAGGTCAATCGGAGTTGATTTGATAGGTTCCGACATTGAATGTAGAAGTTGAAAACTCTTAGTTTCATTAAGCTTTAATTAGGGTATGATTCATGGTTTTAGCATTGTTTGATATGATTTAGAGGTTCAACTAAGTTCGTATGATGTTTTAGGACTTGTTGGTATATTTGGTTGAGGTCCCGAGGGCCTCGGGTGAGTTTCGGATGGTTAACGGATCAAAAATTTGAGTTAAAAAGCTGATGCAAGTTTTCCTCTTCTGTTGGATATTCTGGGCTGTGATCGAGCCCAGAAATCGAGCCAGATATCGAGCCCAGGTATCGAGCCCAGGGTTGACGAGGTACAGTCGCGAGCTAGTGTATCGAAGCCATGATCGAAGGTCCAACTCGAGGGCCATGATCGAAGGTCCAACTCGAGGGCCATGATCGAAGGCAAGGCTCGAGGGCCAGGATCGAGACCCAACATCGAGGGTCACAATCGAAGGCTCAAGCTCGATGCCATGATTGAGGCTATGATCGAAGGCCAAACCTCGATGCCCTGATCGAGGCCATGACCGAGGTCCAGGCTCGAGCCTGTGATCGAAGCCCCGATCGAGGCCCAGTTCGAGGACCAGTTTCGAAGGCTGCTGGGCAGTTTTATAAAAAGAGGGCATTCGTCCCATTTGCCATTTTTGACGAACTTGAGCTTGAGCAGAGATGACTTTTGGCAGATTTTCAAGGGAAAAACATTGGGGTAAGTGATTCTAACTCGGATTTGGTCTACATATATAAGTATATCATTGTTTTCACCATAAATTAGTGTTTTGAGATTGAAATTTGGAAAAGTTTAGAAATCTCATAGAAACGAAATTTTGAGATTTCGGTATCGATTTGGAGTCGGATTTGAGTGAAACTGGTATGGTTGGACTCGTAATTGAATGGGTTGTTGGATTTCATAACTTTCGCCGGATTCCGAGATGTGGGCCCCGCGGGCGAATGTTTAATTAATTTCGGGATTTTTATTAAAAATATAGTATTTCCTTATAGAATTTATTTTCTATAATTTTTAGTGATTGTATCAAATTATTTTGGCTAGATTCGAGCCAGACAGAGTTGGATAATCGTGGAAAAGGCAAAATTGTGGATTAAATTGGAGCAAGACGAGGTAAGCCTCTTGTCTAATCTTGTGAGGAGGAAATTACCTCATAGGTGATTAAAATTAAATAATTATTGCTAATTGCGGGGGCTACGTACGCACGTGGTGACGAGAGTCTGTGCGTAGCTACTATAAATGCTAAAGTCCGGGTAGTTTAGGACTCAAAGCATGCCTTACTTGTGTAAATTATATTCGTTGATTTATTTATATTAATTAATATCTATATGAATATATTGTGAATTGTTAGATAAAGATATTAAAGTATAAAAATCTCATAGGCTTGATTGTCTGTTTAAATCAATTAATTGTTAAAAGAAATTGTTCTCCTCCCGAATTTATCTTATAATAAATATAATTCTCCTTCCGGAGGCACATAAGAAAATGTCCTCCTTTCTTGTGGAGCGGGCCGAACGCCTCGGCAGGATAGATGCATCTATGGATCACGCCGCACGTCCCTCGGCAGTGTACACGATACTCTGGATCGGGCCGTACATCCTCGGCAGAAATCGTGCTTAATAATAATAATTACATGATACTTTAATAATTTATTTCAGCTTGAGAAGCTAATTAATAAATTGGAAAATCCTTGAAATTTAATGAATTATTATTCTTGCTTGTTTAGGAATTAGTTGTTACTCCTGTAAATGAGATTTAATTGATAAATTAGAATTTTTTTGAATTGAAGGAATTTAATTAATATATTGAGAATTGTTACATTTGAGGGAATTTGATTATTTCCGCTGATTAAATAAATTATTGTAAATTCTGTAAATCATGCTGATTTAAATATCCTAGTTTTATTTCAATTATTATTGACCTATAGTGAGTGTCAAAGTCGGTCATCTCGTCTCTACCACTTCGAGATTAGGCTTGATACTTACTAGGTACACGTTGTTTACGTACTCATACTACACTTGCTGCACTTTTTGTGAAGGATCTGAGACAGGTACTAGTGGAGGACCTATCATCACATACCCACGTCATCCCGAGGCATAGTGGTGAGCTGCCTTTCTGAGCTGTTCTGCAGCTACCAGTGTCTCTTCTTATATTTATATTTTGTCTATTTCATTTCAGACAATATTTGGAGTTTTGTATAATCTACTAGATGCTCATGCACTTGTGACACCGAATCTTGGCACAGACATTGGTAGAAATTGGTATTTTATTATTTTCTTGGAATAAAAGTTTAACCAATGTACGATTGACTTAATAGTTGGCTTGCCTAGCTGTAGTGTTGGGCGCCATCACGACCTATAGGTGAAATTGGGTCGTGACAACATGGTATCAGAGCACTTGGTTCACGTAGGTCTCACAAGGTTTGAGCAGACCCAATAGAGTCTTGTGGATCGGTACAGAGATGTCTGTACTTATCTTCGAGAGGCTATATGGTGTTAGGAAACTACCTTTCTTCATATTCCATCGTGCAATTGATGTAGTACTAAATATCCTTCTCTTATTCTCTCACAGATGGTGAGAACACGCTCTAATGAGATTCCAGACCAGGTAAGAGCTACTCCCCTAGTTGCTAGAGGCCGAGGGAGGGCTCTGGCCCATGGTAGAGGGTGAGGACGTCCCAGGACTATTACGGTTATGCCGCCAGTGGATCCAGTAGAGAATCCCATTATTGAGAAGCAGGGTGAGGTGCCTGTGGCAGAGCCAGCTCCGGTGGACTTCACATTTGCACCGGAATTTCAGGATGTCATGGGTCGTATGCTGCGATTTATGGACAATATGACCCAGGCCGGTTTATTTCCGGCAGACCCCGCCACATCTCAGGCAGGCGGGGGAGCACAGACCCCTACCGCGCAGGCTCATGGACAGGCAGCTGCTGTATATCAGACTTAGGGTGCACTACCCGTGGGTGGAGTCCAACCAGTGGCAGCAGTTACACCTGAGCCCAGGCCAGCTGTAGCCGCCAATCCTCAAAAACTATTGGACAGATGGACTAGACTACATCCTCCTGTCTTCGAGGGTGAGCGACATGAGGATCCACAGGATTTCATTGATCGTTGCAAGGATAGACTGTACAACATGAGGATATTAGAATCCCATGGGGTTGATTTCGCTACTTTTCAGCTAGAGGGTAGAGCCCGTTGATGGTGGCAGTCTTATGCTCTTGGCAGACCAGCAGATTCTCCTCCCATGACTTGGGACAGGTTCACCTGTATCTTCCTGGACATGTATATTCCACCCTCCCAGAGGGAAGAGTTACGGTTTCAGTTTGAGCAGCTCCAGCAGGGTCAGATGTCAGTGACTGATTATGAGGCGAGGTTTTCTGAATTATCTCTCCATGCACTAATGATACTCCCTACTGAGGCGGAGAGAGTGCGAAGTTTGTAGCCGGTTTACATACTGGTATTCAGGCCACTATGGCTCGAGAGGTTGAGATGGGTACTTCTTATGAGCGAGTTGTGGAGATAGCCCGAAGGATTGAGGGTGTACGTCAGTAGAGCCGAGAGCATATTATGAGAGATAAACGGTTCAGGTACTCTGGAGAGTTCAGAGGTGCTTCTTCCGGGGGCACAGGTCAGTTCGTGAGGGGACAGTAGAGCAGACCCCCATATCTAGCACCACCACCTCCTCGAGGTGCTCTAGTGCGACCTTATCTCAGTGCTATCCCAGAGAGTTCTTACCGCCCACCAGCTATTCAGGGTCCTCCCAGTGGGTATTCAGGTCCCCAGGGCCAGACACTTAGTCAGCAGCCCATCGCACCGAAGAGTTGTTACGAGTGCGGGGATCCCAGTCACATGCGGAGGTTTTGCCCCAAGCTTCGGGGTAGACCAGTACAGCAGGGTCAGCAGCCTATGCTTACCGGACCAGTTGCTCCACCAGTAGTCCGACCACCCAGAGGTGGAGGACAGGTGGGTAGGGGCTGTCCTAGAGGTGGAGGTCAGCCAGGCGGAGGCCAGACAGTTGGCGCTCCAGCTCGGTTCTATGCTTTTCCGGCTAGACCAGATGCAGAGACCTCAGATGCCGTGATTACAGGTATTAATTATGTTTGTGGCAAAGATGCCTCAGTATTATTTGATCCAGGATCTACGTATTCATATGTGTCATCTCTATTTGCTCCATTCCTGGGTGTTTTTCGTGAGTCCTTGAGTACTCCTGTTTATGTGTCCACTCCTGTGGGCGATTCTGTTGTTGTGAACCGGATCTACCGGTCCTGTATTATTACATTATGTGGTTATGAAACTAGAGCAGATCTCCTATTGCTTGAGATGACCGATTTTGAAATTATTCTGGGTATGGACTAGTTATCTCCATATCATGCTATTCTAGATTGTCATGCGAAGACTATTACCTTGGCTATTCCAGCATTGCCTAAGCTGGAAGGGTTCACCTGTTAGTTCATTTAATCGAGTTATTTCTTTTATAAAGGCTCAACACGTGGTTGAGAAGGGTTGTTTGGCTTATCTAGCCTATGTTCGGGATACTACTGCAGAGACTCCGGCTATTGATTTAGTGCCTGTAGTTCGGGAGTTCCCCGATGTATTTTCGTCAGATCTTCCAGGTATGCCACCTGATCATGATATTGATTTCTGTATTGACTTGGCTTCAGATACCCAGCCTATATCTATCCCACCGTATCGCATGGGTCCGAAAGAATTGAAAGAAGTGAAAGAATAGCTTGAAGAGTTACTAGCCAAAGGGTTTGTCAGACCGAGTGTATCTCCTTGGGGTGCACCAGTATTATTTGTGAAAAAGAAGGATGGAACAATGCGGATGTGTATTGATTATCGCCAATTGAACAAAGTCACTATTAAGAACAAGTATCCGTTGCCGTGTATTGATGATCTATTTGACCAGTTGCAGGGTGCTAGGGTATTCTCTAAGATCGATTTGAGGTCAGGGTACTATCAGTTGAAGATTCGGGATTCGGATATTTCGAAGACTGCTTTCCGTACTGGATATGGTCATTATGAGTTTCTGGTAATGTCTTTTGGTTTAACTAATGCCCCGACATCGTTTATGGATCTGATGAACAGGGTATTCAAGCCATATATTGACTCATTTGTCATTGTCTTCATTGATGACATTTTGATCTACTCACGTAGTAAGGAGGAGCATGAGCAGCATATGAGAGTAGTGCTTCAGACATTGCGGGAACAAAAGCTATATGCTAAATTCTCTAAATGTGAGTTTTGGCTAGAGTCTGTAGCATTTTTGGGACATATCGTATCGGGCGAAGGTATTAAAGTTGATCCCAAAAAGATTGAGGCAGTTCAGAATTGGCTTCGTCCTACTTCGGCGATGGAGATCAGGAGTTTTCTGGGTTTGGCAGGTTATTATCGTCGGTTTGTGGAAGGTTTTTCATCTATTGCAGCACCTTTGACCAAATTAACCCAGAAGGGTTCTCCATTCTGATGGTCCGATGATTGTGAGGTGAGCTTTCATAAGCTCAAGACATCATTGACTACAACACCAGTGTTAGTATTGCCTTCCAGTTCGGGGATATATATAGTGTATTGCGACGCTTTGCGCATTGGCTTGGGTTGTGTATTGATACAGGAAGGGCAAGTTATTGCATATGCTTCACGTCAGCTAAAGCCCCACGAAAAGAATTATTCGGTACATGATTTGGAGTTAGCTGCGATTGTTCACGCTCTTAAGATTTGGAGGCATTATCTTTATGGGGTGTCTTGTGAAGTTTACACTGATCATCGCAGTTTGCAGCATTTGTTCAAGTAGAGGGATCTAAATTTGAGGCAGCGCAGATGGCTGGAGTTACTAAAATATTATGACATTACTATCTTGTATCATCCGGGCAAAGCAAATATGGTTGCAGGTGCCTTAAGCAGAAAGGCGGAGAGTATGGGTAGTTTGGCTTTCATTTCAGCAGAGGAAAGGCCATTAGCCTCGGATATTCAGTCCTTGGCTAACAGACTTGTGAGGCTGGATATTTCAGAGCCCAGCCGAGTTCTTGCATGTGTTATGGCCCAATCTTTACTATTTGAGCAGATCAAGGTTCGCCAGTATGATGACCCACACCTGGTGGTTCTTCGTGAAACGGTATTACAAGGTGGTGCCAAGGGAGTCACTATTGGTGCAGATAGTGTTCTACGACTCCAGGATCATCTGTGTGTTCCTAATGTGGATGAAATGAGGAAACAGATCCTGGAGGAGGCACACAGTTCTCTATATTCTATTCATCCAGGTGCTACGAAGATGTATCGTGACTTGAGGCAGCATTATTAGTGGCGACGAATGAAAAAGGACATAGTTGAGTATGTAGCTCGGTGTCTAAATTGCCAGCAAGTTAAATATGAGCACCAGAGGCCAGGTGGCCTACTTCAGCAGATGACCATACCAGAGTGGAAATGGGAACGAATTACTATGGATTTTGTAGTTGGGTTGCCGCGGACCTTGAGGATGTTTGATGCAGTTTGGGTGATTGTTGACAGGTTGACTAAGTCGGCACATTTTATTCCTGTTGTGACTACGTATACTTCAGAGAGGTTTGCTCAGATTTATATTCAGGAGATAGTTCGGTTGCACGGTGTGCCAATTTCCATCATATCAGATAGAGGTCCTCAGTTTACTTCACATTTCTGGAGAGCAGTACAAAGTGAGTTGGGGACCCGTGTAGAGCTCAGCACAACTTTTCATCCGCAGACCGATGGAAAGTCAGAGAGGACAATTCAGATTTTGGAGGATATGCTCAGGGCATGTGTGATTGACTTTGGAGGTCAGTGGGATCGTTTCCTGCCTTTGGCCGAGTTTGCTTATAATAACAGTTACCAATCCAGCATCGAGATGGCTCCATTTGAGGCTTTATATGGTCGGCGATGTCGTTCACCTATCGGATGGTTTGAGCCAGGTGAGGCTAAGTTATATGGTACTGATTTGGTAAGGGATGCCTTGGAAAAGGTAAAGTTGATTCAGGAGCGACTTCGTACAGCACAGTCCAGACAAAAGAGTTACGCGGATCAGAAAGCGCGTGATATATCATTTATGGTAGGTGAAAAAGTTCTCTTGAAGGTTTCGCTGATGAAGGGAATTTTGAGATTCGGGAAGAAGGGCAAGTTGAGCCCAAGGTGTATAGGCTTATTTGAGGTGTTGAAACGAGTTAGGGAGGTTGCTTATGAGCTTGCATTGCCTCCCAGCCTATCGGGAGTTCATCCGGTTTTTCATGTATCTATGCTCCGGAAGTATCATGCCGACCTATCACATGTGTTAGACTTCAGCACAGTTCAACTAGATAATAGTTTGGGTTATGAAGAGGAGCCAATTGCTATTGTTGATAAACAGGTTCGCCAGTTGAGGTCCAAGAGGATTTCTACAGTAAAAGTCCAGTGGAGGGGCCAACCAGTCGAGTAAGCAACTTGGGAGGCCAAGGAAGACATGCGGAGCAGATATCCACACTTATTCAGTACTCCAGGTACAATTCTAAACCCGTTCGAGGACGAACGTTTTTTTAAGAGGTGGAGAATGTAATGACCCACCGGTCATTTTAACTTTTAGAATCCCGTTCCCTAAAATAAAACTTTCTATAGGTGCTTGTAATGATTTATGACTTTCGGTGATGGTTGGTTCGGGATTTGAAAGTGTTTTGGGTGAAACCAGAACACTTGGTTCCTTAAGTTGGCCTTAAAGTGCTAAGTTTGACTTCGGTCAACATTTTGTGAAAATGACCCCGGAATAGAATTTTGATGATTCCAACAGTTCCGTATAGTGATTTTGCACTTAGGAGCATGTTCAGAATTTTATTTGGAAGTCCGTAGTTAAATTAGACATGAAATGGCTAAAAACAAGAACTTAAGTTTGGAAGTTTGACCGATGAGTTGACTTTTTGATATCGGAGTCGGAATCTAGTTCCAAAAATATTCATAGCTCCGTTATGTAATTTATGACTTGTGTGTAAAATTTGAGGTCAATCGGAGTTGATTTGATAGGTTCCGACATTGAATGTAGAAGTTGAAAACTCTTAGTTTCATTAAGCTTTAATTGGGGTATGATTCATAATTTTAGCGTTGTTTGATGTGATTTAGAGGTTCGACTAAGTTCGTATGATGTTTTAGGACTTGTTGGTATATTTGGTTGAGGTCCCGAGGGCCTCGGGTGAGTTTCGGATGGTTAACGGATCAAAAATTTGAGTTAAAAAGCTGATGCAAGTTTTCCTCTTCTGTTGGATATTCTAGGCTGTGATCGAGCCCAGATATCGAGCCCAGGTATCGAGCCCAGGGTTGACGAAGTACAGGCTCGAGCTAGTGTATCGAAGCCATGATCGAAGGTCCAACTCGAGGGCCATGATCGAAGGTCCAGCTCGAGGGCCATGATCGAAGGCAAGGCTCGAGGGCCAGGATCGAGACCCAAGATCGAGGGTCACAATCGAAGGCTCAAGCTCGATGCCATGATTGAGGCTATGATCGAAGGCCCAACCTCGATGCCCTGATCGAGGCCATGACCGAGGTCCAGGCTCGAGCCTGTGATCGAAGCCCTGATCGAGGCCCTGTTCGAGGACTAGTTCCGAAGGCTGCTGGGCAGTTTTATAAAAAGAGGGCATTCGTCCCATTTGCCATTTTTGACGAACTTGAGCTTGAGCAGAGACGACTTTTGGCAGATTTTCTAGGGAAAAATATTGGGGTAAGTGATTCTAACTCGGATTTGGTCTACATATACAAGTATATCATTGTTTTCACCATAAATTAGTGTTTTGAGATTGAAATTTGGAAAAGTTTAGAAATCTCATAGAAACGAGATTTTGAGATTTCAGTATCGATTCGGAGTCGGATTTGAGTGAAACTGGTATGGTTGGACTCGTAATTGAATGGGTTGTTGGATTTCATAACTTTCGCCGGTTTTCGAGATGTGGGCCCCGCGGGTAAATTTTTAATTAATTTCGGGATTTTTATTAAAAATGTAGTATTTCCTTATAGAATTTATTTTCTATAATTTTTAGTGATTGTATCAAATTATTTTGGCTAGATTCGAGCCAGGCAGAGTTGGATAATCGTGAAAAAGGCAAAATTGTAGATTAAATTGGAGCAAGACGAGGTAAGTCTCTTGTCTAATCTTGTGAGGGAGAAATTACCTCATAGGTGATTAAAATTAAATAATTATTGCTAATTGCGGGGGCTACGTACGCACGTGGTGACGAGAGTCCATGCGTAGCTACTATAAATGCTAAATTCCGGGTAGTTTAGGACTCAAAGCATGCCTTACTTGTGTAAATTGTATTCTTTGATTTATTTATATTAATTGATATCTATATGAATATATTGTGAATTGTTAGATAAAGATATTAAAGGATGAAAATCTCATAGGCTTGATTGTCTGTTTAAATCAATTTATTGTTAAAAGAAATTATTCTCCTCCCGAATTCATCTTATAATAAATATACTCTCCTTCCGGAGGCACATAAGAAAATGTCCTCCTTTCTTGTGGAGCGGGCCGAACGCCTCGGCAGGATAGATGCATCTATGGATCGCGCCGCACGTTCCTCGGCAGTGTACACGACACTCTGGATCGGACCGTACGTCCTCGGCAGAAATCGTGCTTAATAATAATAATTACACGATACTTTAATAATTTATTTCAGCTTGAGAAGCTAATTAATAAATTGGAAAATCCTTGGAATTTAATGAATTATTATTCTTGCTTGTTTAGGAATTAATTGTTACTCCTGTAAATGAGATTTAATTGATAAATTGGAATTTATTTGAATTGAAGAGATTTAATTAATATATTGAGAATTGTTACATTTGAGGGAATTTGATTATTTTCGCTGATTAAATAAATTATTGTAAATTCTATAAATCATGCTGATTTAAATATCCTAATTTTATTTTAATTATTATTGACCTATAGTGACTGTCAAAGTCGGCCATCTCGTCTCTACCACTTCGAGATTAGGCTTGATACTTACTGGGTACACGTTGTTTATGTACTCATACTACACTTGCTACACTTTTTGTGCAGGATCTGAGACAGGTACTAGTGGATGACCTATCATCACATACCCATGTCATCCCGAGGCATAGTGGTGAGCTGCCTTTCTGAGCCGTTCTGCAGCTACCAGTGTCTCTTCTTATATTTATATTTCTGTCTATTTCATTTCAGACAGTATTTGGAGTTTTGTATAATCTACTAGATGCTCATGCACTTGTGACACCGGGTCTTGGCACACACATTGGTAGAAATTGGTATTTTATTATTTTCTTGGAATAAAAGTTTAACCAATGTACGATTGACTTAATAGTTGGCTTGCCTAGCTGTAGTGTTGGGCGCCATCACGACCTATAGGTAAAATTGGGTCGTGACAATATCCCTGACAATGTCCTAGAAGGTATTCTATTGATGAGATACACTATTGTTATGACACACTCACCTTAGAACTTCAAAGGCACATTGGCTTGAAATTTCAATGACCTAGCAGTATGCAAGATGTATATGTTCTCCTCTCCACAACTCCATTCTGTTGTGAAGTGTAGGGACATGAACTTTGATGTGTTATCCCTTCTGAACTTAGGAAATCTTTCAGTTGGTTGTTAAGGAATTCACCCCCTTGTCTTTTCTTACTGTTTTGACAGTAACAGAGAACTTGTTTTTTAACAATGAAATAAAGTGTTTCATCACTACCACTGATTCATCCTTGGAATTCATGAGACAAATCCATGTGTATCTACTAAAGTCATCAACCAATGTTAGAAAATGCCTTTTTCCATCAAAAGTAGGAATTTTTAAAGGGCCCCAAACATCTGTATGTACAAAATCACCAAATGCTTCACTTCTATTAGTACTAGTAGAAAAAGACAGTCTTGTCTGCTTGGCTACAGGGCATACTGAACAAAGTTCACTACAATCAACAAATTTAGTGCTATGAAAAACAGGAAATCTTCTTATTGTATCCATAGGGACATGGCCCAGCCTCCTATGCCATGAAAGGCCATTGATTTTATTCACAACTAATGCAGAAGTAATCTCACTAACTAGCATCTGCTCCTTGAGTAACATTCTTATTTTCATATCCAACACATAAAGGCTATGCTCCACTCTACCAATACCTTTCATCTGTCTACTGTAAATGTCCTGGAACACACAACAGTTAGAGAAGAAGGAAATGAACAAGCCTACTTCCTTTGTAAGCCTAGAAACTGATAGCAAATTGTATCTAAACTGTGGCACATACAACACTCCTTTGATAGCCTAACCATCTAATATAAAAGAAGACCCTAAGTGAGTAATTATGCTAGTTTCACCAGTAGAAAGTTGCACTTGTCTAACATCCGAGTTAGTCAACTCCATAAAATCAATATATGCATCCAAACTAGAAATCATGTGATTAGTAGTCCCTGAGTCTATTATCCATCTGTCTTCTTCTACTTGACTTAGAAGAGATAGAGGTATACCTGTGACCTTGGCATGTGCTGCAGTTTCAATAGGAGCAGTAGGTTTAAGAAGCAACTGTAGCAATTATTGATATTGTTCCTCTGTAAAGAAGTTACCTTGGACTGCAATTTTGTGACCATTTCTATCCTCCGAGCTCTGTGATTCATCAAGTTGTACATTGTGTGCTGCTACTGTGTTTCTTCCAAAAGGCTTCCTCTTTGGCTTAAAATCCGCAGGGTAATCTACTAATTTGTAACAAACATCTTTAGTGCGACCTCTCATTTTGCAATACTCACAATATACCTGATTTCTCTATTTATAGCTGCTGGTAGCTCCTTGCCTTGTGTTGTAAGCTACAACAGCTGCTCCCACCTCTAAGGTGTCGATGCTCCCCACCTTTGCTCGCTGACTCTCATCTTGAACTAACATTCCATATGCCTCATTGATAGTTGGTATTGGAATCATCAACATAATTCTAACCTTTTGCTTGAGCAAATGATTCATTTACTCCACTTAGAAACTGAACCAGTCGTTGTTGTTGATTGTGCTCAAGGAACACCTTTGATTCTGGATGTCACGACCCAAAATCTCACATGTCGTGATGGCGTCTATCTCAATACTAGGTAAGCCGACAATCTTAATAAACCACCATATCTTTTAAGTTTGAAAACATAATATTTAAATTCAGCGGAAGAAATCTCACAATTACATATATAAACACTCCCAAAATCCGATGTCACTGAGTACATGAGCATCTAATATGAATATAAAGTCTGATTGACAAAACACTGTTTGAAAGTATAGAACAGTACAATAACTGAAAGAAAGGGAGTCAAGGTCAGCGGACTCCAGGCAGCTACCTTGATAGCCTCCAACTGATAGCACTCTGAGATCTAACGGTCGCCGTGTCCGAAAGCACCTGGATCTTCAAACGAGGTGCAAAGTGTAGTATGAGTACAACCAACTCAATAAGTAACAAGACTAACCTTTGGGTTGAAAGTAGTGACGAGCTCCGCAGGTACAGTCCAGTATAAATAATAACAATACAGAAATGTAGGCATGCTTTTAAGTTCAACAGTTGCTTTCAGTACAAATAAAACAGATCAATTCTGAACAATACGAGGAATATGACATCTCTGTATCTACATGCCAATATACATACTATATGTGATGCACCTTAGTAAAACTCCGTGTACTCACAATCTAAAATACTCAATCACTCGTTAGTGTATATGGCCAATCCAGCCCACGGGAAGATCCATCCCCAAATATCAACTATTCGGACAAGATCCATGTCCAGAAAAAATCCATCCCTCAATATAAATTCTTCGGGCAAGATCCATGCCCAGGGAAGATCCATCCCTCAATTAAATGCTTCATACAAGATCCACGTCCAGGGAAGATCCATCCTTCAATATAAATCAACCGAGCTCACTGGGGGTGTGTGCAGACTCCGGAGGGGCTCCTTCAGCCCAAGCACTATAAATCAACAACGCTCACTGGGGTATGTGCAGACCCTGGAGGGGGCCCTTCAGCCCAAGCACTATATAAAGCTGATATGGCCTACTGCGGCGTGCAATCCGATCCCATAATAATAATAAAGCCTATAAGGCCTGCTGCTGGCGGGCAGCCCCGATCCATATAATAATAATATATATAAAGCCAATATGGCATGCTGCAGCGCGCAGCTCCATACCATAAATATCCTCACAATTAGTCCCTCAGCCTCACTCAGTTCTCAATCTCTCTAGTCTCTTGAGCTCAAAATGTCATGAAAATCAGCCCAAAATGATAATATGATGTATCAATAAATAGCAACATAGATTGAGATATGATATGAAATGAATGAACATGACTGAGTATGGAATTATAATTTAAAACAATCAATTCAAAAGCAACTCGACCCCATGGGTCCCAAAAATATTGGTACGTAGCCTAAACATGATCTTTAATAGGAGCCTCAGCTAAATTTCTCTAACACTGGAGGATACACGGATAATAACATGATTCTTTAATTTTTTAACTCCACACAATTTATTCAACTCACAATTTCTATGGTACACATCCACATGCTCGTTAACTATCGTGTGCGTCACCTCCAAGCAATTTATATATAACACCAAATTCAGGGATTCATACCCTCAGAACCAAGTTTAGAAGTGTTACTTACCTCAATCCGAGTAAAAATCTACTCCAAAATGCCTTTGCCTCTCAAATAGGTCTCCAAACGTCCTGAATCTAGCCACAAGTAGTACAATACAATCAATATAGACTAAAGGAATCAATTCCACAAGAAAATATAAAATTATAGCCAAAAATACGAAATCGGCTCAGACCCGGCCCCAGGGCCCACGTTTCGAAATCCGATAAAAGTCAAAAAATCTGAAAGCCCATTCACTCACGAGTCTAACCATACCAAATTTACTCAAATCTGATAAAAAAATCCCATTCAAAACCTCAAAATTCTAGCCCAAGAACTCTTCCTCATTTTTTTCCAAATTTCCATTTCAAAACACTAATTAAATGATGAAAACAATGATATATTCGTGTATATTGACAAAATCCGAGTTAGAATCACTTACCCCGATATTTTTCCTTGAGAATCTCTCAAACATCGCCACTCCCCAAGCTCCAATTTGTCAAAAATGAAAAAATGGGACGAAACCCCCGTTTTATAACTTAAAGTTTCTGTCGAAGCGCTGCCCTCGATTTTCATGACCTCGATTTCCTGCCCTTGATTTTCACGAACTCGATTTTTATGACATCGATTTCCTGGATTCGATTTTTATGACCTCGATTTTCATGACCTCGATTTATTTATTTTTTTCAGTAGAAAAATTTCAGCAGGTGTTTAAGTCCAAATTTTGATCCGTTAACCATCCGAAACTCACCCGAGGCCCTCAGGACCTCAACCAAATACACCAACAAGTACTAAAATATCATACGAACTTATTTGAAACCTCAAATCCCATAAAACAACGCAAAAACCACGAATCATACCCGAATTCAAGCTTAAGGAACTCAAGAATTTCCAACTTCTACATTCGATGCCGAAACCTATCAAATCAATTTCGATTGACCTCAAATTTTGCACACAAGTCATAAATGACATAACAGATCTATGAAAATTTTTAGAACTGGATTCTGACCCGGATATCAAAAGGTCAACTCTCCGGTCAAACTTCCCAAAAATTCAACTTTCGCCATTTCAAACCAAATTTCACTACGGAATTCCAAATAATTTTCTGGACACGCTCCTAAGTCCAAAATCAATATACGTAGCTATTGGAATCATCAAAACTTTATTCCGGGGTCGTTTACAAAAAAGTCGACATCCAGTCACTATTTTAACTTAAGCTTTAAACCTTGAACTAAGTTTTTCAATTCATTCTAAAACCTCACCGGACCCAAACCAATTACCCAAGCAAGTCACACAATAACTGTAAAGCACAAATTGAGCAGTAAATGAGAAAAACAGGGTGGTAATACTTAAAATGACCGGCCGAGTCGTTACACTGGACATGGACAAGACGGAGTAGGGGCCATGACATCATATTCATCCCATAGATCCTTTAGTTTTGAGTAGTAAGCAGAAACTGGAGCTAGTCCTTACTTCAAAGCAGCTATTTCCTAAAGTAGATTGTAGATTCTGGAGATGTTCCTTTTATCGAATCTCTCTTTCAAATCATTCCATTCTTTTCGTGCAGATGAAGCATAAACCACACTACTGTAAAACTCCTTTGTCACTGTGTTCATGATCCAAGATAACACAAAAGCATTACACCTCTCCTATTGATCATGAAGATCTTTCTTAAAGTTCTCCTTTTTATAGGATCCATCAATAAAGCCGATTTTGTTCTTCGTGAAAAGTCCAATTCTCATAGACCGACACCACAAATTGTAGTTTTCAGTCCCTACCAGCTTGAAATCGATCAGATGCTCCCCCGATGAGTTCGATGGTCGCAAATACAGCGGATGATTGTGGCTAAGCGCAGTATCATTACTCGCACAGTATCACTACTCGTACCTTTGTCAATCGCCATCTCAGATCTGAATCAGAAAACCCTAACTTTGGAACTGACCTCGTCAATGGAATTGAACACGAAATCGAAGATCAAAATCAACATCGACGCCTAATCGTAGGCTCTGATACCATATTGTGCAAATGCACAAGCATGAATTGCTAATTCTAGAAGAATCTAGAAGGATGAGACGAGAGGAAGAGGATTCAACTCAAGTGTGTTGTTCTTCATTATCAGAGAGAAGAAGATGTACAAAGAGTAAAAATAAATCTATTACAGAGAGTATCGAAAATATCTACCTATTTATACAAGTAACTAATTAACCGCCTTAAGTTATAGCTTATATTCTGTACACATTAACCCCTCAACTTATAACATGCATATATGAGAATAGTTCATGGTAGCTCAATAAATATGTTTGTTGATTCTTGTTTTGACTGCATGCTTTTTGTTGTTCAAATAGAGCTTCTTGAACAAACACTAACAAGTGTGTTAGTGGGTTGGGGCGGATCCAAAATTTTAAGCTGATGGGTTCCTACAACAATCTCAAGTTAATTTATATGATAACTGGACCATTTCAGAGTTGATTATTGGTTTTGTTAATTACTTAAAGATAAGTGTATATCATGAGCTCAACACCTATTGTGGTTCATTAAAATGATAATCTGTAATTAATTTTGCGAAGAATATTACTATATTTTATGAGCGGACCAAATACATTGGATTTTCTATAAAATCTCTCGCATTCATTTCAGTGAGAAGTTCTGGTTCTCGATCGATTTCTACCCTCTTCGTTTGTTTTGATTATTATGGATTTTGGAATCTCACTTTTTATGAAAACTTTTCCTATTGGTCCTCAGTGTAATGTCTTTTAACTTGAAACAAACACATGCCTCATCTAATCCGAACCTAAATGATCCCGAGGTTCTAGGTAAATTTAAATGAAAAATATAAGGGCTCATATGAGAAGTTTTATAAAGTGCGTGAGCTAATATTGATTGGCGCATATTTGAATTACGTAATAGATTGTTTTTCAATGGAGCAGCTAGTACGGGAGACAAGCTACGTACTTTCTTAATATTCTAGGACCGAAATATCCTCTATCTATTAGTATACTTGTACCGGCATTTAGACTAGCACTCTCTCCTCATTCAATCACAGTGTGACATTGAAGAAGCAAGCTCGCTCTCATTTCAAGAATCAGAGGAAGTCATTTCGTTCGGTAATGAATTCCCTATCAAAAAGAATTCTTATTTTTTCGTATAAATATCATAATCAAATTCTGTATTACTAGCTAGTATTATAGATGTGTCAGTTTCTTTGTTCTTAGCCCCAGTCTGGAAACAAGCTTACTGTCATTTCTCGACCTATTGTTTTCATTTGTCATTTTCATCATACTAATTTCGTATCCATTTAGAATTCTTCTCGACGTTGAACAACTAGCTGTCTGGACAGACTTCATAATATTGGTCGATATACTTTGAAGTTTGAACTCTTTCTCTCTCTCTCATCTTGTCTATTTTAATTTCTTCCCAATATTGCCTAAGAGCTTTCCTTCAATTTTATTAGTTATTTATATTCGTTAGCTGACTTCATAATAAGATAAAAAGTGGTGATACACAAATCAATTGCAGGTGCTTATAAAATAAAAAGGCATATGTTGACAAACTCTATTTAATTGTTTTGATTGAAAAATTAATGATTGATCGAGAATTGATTGTCTAAAATACTAAATTAAAAATAAATCAAAAGTTGATTATTCTTTTAGGTCTAGCAAAAACAGTAAGAAAATTGAGGTAGTTAGCACCTCTATTTGACCTCATTCTAACTAAGCTACAGTGGCGGAGCCACTCATTGGCAAGGGGACTTGGTCGAATTAAATTCTTAATTTTATGTATATATTGTTAGAATAGATACATATATACTATACATTGACTCCCCTTGATTTTTTCGTATACTTACTTATTTATATTTTGACTCTCAGTTAAAATGTTGGATCCGGCACTACTAAACTACTAAATAATGGGGGGTGGGGGGTTTGTTTCTAGTTCTTCATTTCAAATATTTTTATTTCGTTATATGCTCCTAACCCATATTTTAATAATTAATCAAAAGATAAAAGTTAAGAAGATGGACAAAAAGCTCCAGAATTTGGCTGCTCCTTTTAGCGGTTGCACATGTCTGTCGCTTTCAGCCACTTATAAGAAAAACTGTGGAAAAACAAAAGAGCAACCAAGAAAACCGATGATTTTTAGGCTTTTTTAAGGACCAACAACTTTTTTATTTTGATTCTAAATAAGTATTCATTTATATAATCAAGAAAAAACTCAATGTATTTTTTTAAAATTACCAATATATACGTATCTCTAAAAAGTCTTTTACTCCTCACATTAACTATGCTGCAATATTTAATTAAGGGTAGTTTAGTCACACTAACTACCCTTAATTATTTGTAGCGGAGCTACAATAATAGAAGGGTTGTCACTCGAACACTTTTTACATAATCTTATGATAATGTGACGATAATTTATGCGCGTAGTCTTTACAAGGACCAAATTCTCATTGAGTCTGCTCTGCGGCATCTTACATTGAATTTTTGCGAGATGATGCTTTCAAGGTTCGAACATAGTAACATGATGGCAACTCTAAAGGTTGCGCTTAAAAATCTTATTCAAGAATCAGATGACTATTGACTATTGATTTTAAATTCATTACATTGGGATTCAAATTGTGAACTTATGACCATTATGCTATTTTCTCATGGATAATTCTTAATTTTTTTTGTTAATACTCAATAGAGAGGAAAATATATAAAGGTTCGGACATGGGACCCAATCACCGAAATTTAAGGGGTAAGATTTAAAATTAGAGATTTCTAGTCTAAACAAAAGTCGTGCTAGCAATTACTTTATTGAAATTCATATTAGGTTAGATGCTGTTTGATCTATAAACAACGAAGAGCTCAAATCCAAAATGTAACGTGTCGTGTTTAGAACAAACTTAGTCCAAATTTGCAAAATGCAAACACCCATTTTAAAAACAGGAGTACTTATGTCCAAATGTTGACAGCATTTTGCTAATTAAGTATGCCTTACATTTATTTTTTCCCAAAGCATGTCTTGTTCCACTGAACAAATAAAATAAAATACGAACAGGGTATGGAGTTTCCTGGCATGTTTTAATGATTACTTACCCCTTTGTCTATTTTGTCCTTTTCCCTTAAGTTGAAAACCTTATTCAAATTGTAAAAGAACAATATTTTTTCTCGTCGTCCATAACGATTGTCTAAACTTTGGCTAATCTTATTCATAGCTTGTTTGATTAAGCTTCTTCCAGGCTAAAACTACTTTTTTTTTATTATTAAAAAAGTTTTTTTTGAAGTTGAGATATTTGATGAAGTTTTTAGTGCAGAAGAAAAAATGCTTTTAAATAGGAGCTATTTTTAGAAGTAGAAAAAAGTAATTTCTCCGTAAAAATATTTTTTTAAAATTATTTTTGAGAAAATACACTTTAAAACACTTTTTTAAATTTTGGCCAAACACTACTTGATGCTTACAAGTACTTTTCAAATTCATTAACCAAAAATAAATTACTCTCACCAAAAGTACTTTCTTTTAAAAGGCATTTTCGAAAAAATAATTTTCAAAATAAGCTGATTTTAAAAGTTTGGCCAAAGAGGCAATCAGATAGGAAAAGAAACAAATAGTAGTCTAAACTTTGGCTTATCATGAAAACGGAAAATTGTACATAAATAGAGATTAAAGAGGACGAAAGGCTTTTAGTCACACCATATATAGAGCCATACCAACAAAATGTGTTTTAGTTTTAACCTCACTTGTACTTGTTAGTAAAAGAAGTGCTGGAAATTGAAACAAAGTTAAAAGTTTAAATTTACTAGTGGTTGATATTATTGTTGGTTCGTTGAGAATGGAAGCAAAAATAATTCTTGATTTGCGGAAATAACATGACTTCGCTCTTTTCTCAAATGAAAGAAGGTTGATAAGTTAAAAAGATGGAGAAGAAAGAGAGATTTTTCATTGAAACATCTCAAAACTAAAAAATTTAAATAAATAAAAAAAACGCTCTAAAAAACTATTACCCCCCCCCCCCCCCCCGAAGAAGAGTATTTTCTATTTTGATATATGACTTGTTCCTGTTTTTTCTTGTAAATATCACTGCTAGATCAAAGTTACGGTCAGTCAGTCAATAAACTTCTATATAAGATAACTAATTCTATCATTTTAGAGTAAAAGTTATCCCCGAATTAACTAATACCCCAAATCAAACATAGAATAAAATTAATCTCAAAATTTATCCCGGGTTTATTATCCTCATTCCATATACCAAACGACCTCTTAAACTGAAGTGATTAGAACGCTACAAGTTGGCGAGTCATCTTCATTTCCAACTAAGCTAAGATGTAAAAGATCTAGTTCGAATTTTTTTTGGTTTTCCACCTGGGTGTCCGGTACCCACATTGGAGCCCGACTATATTCGAATTTGCGTCGGGTAGGGTCCCATTCGAGGGGTAGCGCACCCTACCAAGAATTTTTCCATACCCAGGGCTCGAACTCAAGACCTCTGGTTAAGGGAGGAGCAGTTCTATCCACCGCGTCACATCCTTTGGTGGTAGATCTAGTTCGAGTTATTAATAGGACAAACTGAAAAATCACTGCTGATTTTTCATAAGTGAGTGAGATCACATGGATAGTAGATTAAGGGATGGGTTATGCATGAGTAAAAGAAAATAATAAAGAGAACTTTTTTCCAGCATTTTATTTGACACTCTTGTTCTAATCCGTTCCAAAAGATTAATACTCCATCAATTTTAATTTTTATGAGGTAATTTGACTAGATATAAAATTAAAGATAAAAAGAAACATTCTATAGGTTATTAAAGGATAAAATAAAAAATTTAACGTTAAATTATTTCCAAAATATAGAATTATGTTGTTTTGTGTTGTGTAAAATAAGAAAGTATATATCTTTGTTATTTGAAAATATTTTAAATTTATATTGTTGTTGTTGTTGTACATCAAAAAAATATAAACTATGAGTACTTTTGGTATATTTTACATTTACTTGCGTGTCAAAAGTTTTTCTTCTTTTTTTCCTTAAATTTTATGTCCAGTAAATGTACCAAACCAATATTCGCAAGAAAAATAAAAAATGAAAGAAAAAATCTAGAGGTTCTCTCAAATAGGCAGAAAGCCGCAGCTGGTTTTAGCTTACCCGAAATTTGGGAGTATTATTATCACTTTTAGCCCGCCTCAGAAATTATTTATATTTGATAGCTAAAAAATTATATAAAACTTGTATAGTTTTTGTATATAACATACAGATTATATATATATATATATATAATATATAAATTTTATATATTTTTTCGACTATTATTTTTATAGCGGCGATATACGGTCAATATTGTACCAATGAATTAAGACTAACAAAAAGCCCCCCCCCCCCAAACCCCAATTGCCAAAGCAATTTAATGCAAATATGTAACTGCTGCCTATTTCAAATTTCCAATTTTACCCTTCCCCATTTCCCTTATATATCCGAACCTTCCTCCCACTTTCTCCTCAAACCTCACTCTCCCTTCATCTTCTTCTCTTCAAAACCTCTCTTTCCCCTTCAAAATTTTTCCATTTTTAACCTTACAACAATGGCCAAAGGAGGCAAACTAACGAAACTCAAATCTGTGTTAAAGAAAATGCAATCCTTCAAACTCGGCCGCGTAAATGGCAGCGCCGTCGTAGCCACACATCACTCTTCTTCCTCCTCCGACGACGAAGATTCATTTTCCGATGATAATCACTGCTCCAACAAAAATGTGTTTCCTGTCTATGTGGGAAAATCACGCCGCCGGTACCTCGTAAACTCCGACGTCGTCGACCACCCTCTTTTCCGTGAACTCATCGAAAAGTCCGGCGATTCTGAAGAATATATTACAGTTGGATGTGAAGTTGTTCTCTTTGAACATTTGCTTTGGATGCTTGAAAATGCTGATCCTCAACCTGAGTCATTGGATGAGTTGGTTGAATTTTACTCTTGCTGATGTGGAATAACTGTCAGTAACTGAAATGAAAAAATAACTGTGACGTGGACGTGGTAATTGGATATGGCCACCCACTATCTCTCTCGTATATAGTTGTAAATCTTTCTTTTCTTTTCTTTTTTGGTCATATGATTTCGATTAATTAGTAGAGAGAGGGGGAAAAAAAGAAAGAAAGAAAAAAACATGATAAAGAGGATTAATTATTAGCACATTAAACCTAATGGGTGATTATTGTTATTCAGTCGGTGCATGTTCCATTCTTTCTCTGTAATTTTACCCTTATCCATTTTGTCCTTCAATTTCTCTCTTTTTAACTTTTTGTTATTTGAAATTAACTAACATCGACAATGCTGACATTTTGCGTTTTTACTACGGTAAAATAAATTGAAATGTACAACTCATCCTTAATGGTCCTTCATTCATGATATTATTTGTTTTCAAAATTAATCATGTAAGATGACTTCAAAGAATCTACCCTACAAAAAATTGAAAAAGCTACGAACTTGTCGTCAATCTATTGCTAAATTGATCGTAACTAACATAATTTTTTAATAATTTTCCACTAATATATCGCTAAATAAGATTAGCGGCATAATTTTTTCTTTTTAGCTACAGAATTTATGTGTCGCTATTTTTTATTTTTTATTAGTATTACTTTGCGTAGAGTAAATACATTTATATCTAGGATATATAAATACAGTTTAAACTTAGTTAATTTAAATTTTAAATTCGTCTTGATAGAACTACTAATTATTGATATAGTAGTAATTTTTTCTAAATTCGAGATGGCAACGGGTCGAGGCGGGGTCAATGGGTTAAAAACAACAAAAATTGCTATGTTAAGCGGAGTTGGAATCAAGGTGACACATTACGCTAAGGTTGTCTAATAATGTTGAAAAATATCATAAATTGATACTACTTGATTTTAACATACTACAGCTGTTGGTCTTTTTTTCTCCCTTACAGCTGTTGGTTGGGGTCACCAGTTTTGAATCCTTTTTTGGTGTTTGTCCTTCACATTAACTATATTGTCCAAATTAGGCCTTGAGCTCCTTATACACGTACTCACTTTTCGTACGTATAAATGAAAATATTGATCTGTCAATCTTTTTCAATTAATTCCACAACCCATTACCACTACGTTGTTTGAGTTCTGGAGAAGCTGTATAGATTTAAACATAACAAAGGAGTTAAATTGCAAGCTGTAAGATAATGATGGGGATAAAAGCCCACCTTAATTACTTAGCTTGATTGCTTAGTTAACCATTAAAGATTATGGTGGATTAGTAATTATTTCTTTATTTTTGTCAAAAATCTCGAGTTCGAGCTTTGGAATGGAGTCGTCTTCGGAGGGGGCGCATTACCACTTTTCCTGTGTGAATCCGAATTAATTGGGCCCTAAGGCGAGGGCAGAACAAAAAAAAAGGCGGGACAGCCCGATGCACAAAGTATCTTACATTCACGCAAAAAGGGTCGTACCCTAAGGGGTGTGATGTAGACAGTCTACCTTAATGCAAGAGCATGAGTGACTGCTTCCATGGTTCGAACATGTGACCTAGATCATACGGAGATAACTTTACCATTGTTGTTAGGCTCCCTTCAAGTGCAAAACCGAGTGGAAAACAAAAAAAAAAAGATAGCTTAATTAGTTAGCATGAATGTAACTGATGTATGATTTTGTCTAATAGTATAAACTGTCTTTATGATTTGCAGATTTTCAACTCTACGACGTACGCTTGCATTAGTGAAAATAAATACATCGGTCCTACTAATGACTACGTATTATTACTTAATAAATATAAGAAATTTAAAAAGGAGAGTTTGCAGCGACCAGCTGGTTGAGGTGTGTAAAGGTGATAAGAATTTAGTGCCTCGTCCTAATGAAGCTAAGTCTTTAGTGGAACTGCTAGTTGTCTTCATAATATGTTAGCTCTTAAGCAGAGAAAAAAAATTAAAATTTTGCAATTTCTTTAATTATAAAACCCATAGCAGAAGGAAAATAGAAAAGGGAAGTTTGTATAGTTTATGATACTAATGATTGGGTAGTTGAAGATGCTTTTGGTTTTCCAAGAAACATCTCTATTGTTTTTGTTAATATGGTGATAGGTATAATGTATACATAATAAAAAATTATGTACCCAACACACGCTCTTTGTTTGTAGCTTTGTTTGTTGGTAGAAAGATATTCTTATTGCCCTTTTGAAAGAATGACTAAAAAACTAAGTATGGATTAAGGGAGGATTTTTGTATATTAATTTATTAATGCTAAGTGGAAGACACGAAAAGATATCGTTCCTAACACAAAGTGAGTACCTTATTATCTGTAACGACGCGTTTCTATTAATTTTTAAACTTGTTATATCCTCTTATTATGCTGCATTTGCCACCAGTACAACAAATCTATGCACTGAACAAATTATAAGTTAAAATACACGTATACGTCAATGTATATTAAGTGCAGGGGGCAGAGGGAGAGTATAACTTACGAATTCGTCCGAACTCAGTAACTTTCGTTCAAACCATGTATTTGTCTTAAGAAATTTATTGAACATGTATAAATTATTAATTTAGAACTCAGTAACTTAAAAGATTTAGAATCCCAAACCCATAAGTTTCAAATCCTGGCTCCGTCTCTTAAATGATTAAATGAAATCTTTTTTTGTAATACTACCTAGTGTCACTGTTTATATATATATAGTCAAAGCATAACTTAGCATTAAAACATCAAATTCGATTAGCATTATATATATATATATATTTCCCCACAAGAAAAAAGTAAAAGAAAAGTGAGGAGTATAATTTGATTTGAGAGTTGATAAAGTTGATGAACTTTAGAGAAAAGAGAGGTTTAGATAAGTGTAGGGAATATTATATTGACAAAGGAAAGGAGAGAGTATATAATATATATAGAGGGAGCATATATATCAGTTAGAATAGATGCTGAAATGACCAAACAAAATGCAGCAACCAAAGAGAAGACCGCCGATGTTCTCGGCTTTTTTATGAGAAGACATTCAGTCATGCTTCTTATGCCCAATGTACTGCCCATGGCTACAGTATATCATGCTCTTTCTTTGTCTCCTCCGGGGGTGTGTTGTACTTCTTTTTTATCCTTTACTTTTAGGCATTCGGTATATGTGACATGTTAGCTACTACTAATCTGGATTTGCATCAAATAGGCCAGCCACTCAAAGGTAAAATGCATTTTACCAAGAAGATCTTCATTTTCAAAACTTCAATGGAAGACATCTGGTTAAATGTAAAGAGATCTCAATCATCCACAATACCTCATCCATGTGTTGCTAGAAGTAGATGTAGTATTTCGGCTACGAGTTCAACTAAACACATAATTTTAGACATGAAGTATGTATTGTCTATACTGAAAGTATTAAATACCTGAGACATTAGCCCCACTAATATGAATTTGCACTGAATAAGTCCAGTCGGAAGTAAAATGTTATTTTTATCGAGAAGTAAGACATATGGTCAAAGATGGAGGGATCTTAATTAACATCAGCACCCCGTCTTTGATGGTGTGTTGCTAGCTTCTTTACCGCAATAGTTCGAGAATAAGTCACCAAACATGTTGGCGCTTCACATATTCAGAACATATTTAGTAAACATTTATTTAAATTTACTTTGTTTACAATATACCTATTTAGGAAACTATGATCATCTAATTACATGAACTGAAGCAGGTTTTTTTTTTTTTTTTCTTTTCCAACAAGCAGGTTCTGACTAATATAATAGCCGACTACATGTTTTAGATTAAACGGAATGTGGAAGTGAATTCAATGTTGTTTGAAGATTTACTCTCTCTGTTTAAATTGATTAGACCTTGTTCCTACACGGACAACGCCTAACTAGATTGAATGAGAAGGAAAGAAATTATACTATATATAGGTTAAAATCATTGTTTGTCTATATATAGTAAATGTTGAATTTCCTTGAATTATTTGTATATTTACTTCTTTATAGTTTGAATCTCCTTATTGAAATTTTTAGCTCCGCCAATGTCGATTGCGAGTCTCGTCGCATGCCAACAAATATGAATAATGGTACTAATATATGATTGTTTGACTCTCTTTAAATGATACTAGTAGTAACTTTTATTCTTCTTAAGTAAAAACCTAAGATAAAAGAAAGGCCAACCATTAATCTTAACAATGTTTTATGCAACATTGGGTACATAAAAGAATTAAAATCAGGAAAAAGTTTGAGAGACCAGCCCACGTGTGAGTGGGACGAGTAAATCTCATTTTAGCCGTACAATGACCCCCCTCATATTTAGCCCACAAATCCTCGATCATTTTAAGACAATCTTATGCCTCGTGTGGTTTGTCCACCAAGTTTACGTTTTTTTTTTTAATTAATCCTCCAAATTTACGGAATTTTTTTAAAAAGTTTTTTCTATCCTTTTGAGTTTTTATATTTTGAAAGCTAACAATTTTTAATGATGGATATGATTTCTATTTCCTCCATCATTAACCACATATCTCGGTTCGAGTCCTAGTAGGAATTGATTCCTCCTTTAATGAGCTCGAATGCGAATTAATCTGGCAAGCTTGTTCTGATCTTGGACGCAGTACATTGAAATCCTGAAGCACCACGAACGCTACCACGCGTCCGACTGCGGTGCGGTAAGGCACCACCCTGTTGTGCCAGCAGCCAACTCCGGCATGTCAGTTTAGTTATCCTCATCAAAGCTCCAATGTGGATATCGAACATCGGATGGAATGTGTTACGGAAGCGCAAGGGACAAGGGGCAACATTGTCCTAATCACCAATGTACAACAAGTAGTTCTGAAAAGAGACGTAAATGAGCTCGTAATAAAATGGGGCCCAAAACGTAATTACAAGAAAACAGAGGCAGAATAAGCAGATTCGGCCCACAGCATATTTTTCTAAACTTGGTGGGCCTAAAGCTGTCATCATCCTTTCCCCAAATTGTTTTCCTCTTTTTATTTTGTCTTTTTTTCTCTCACTATACTATATTTCCCTTATTAATTCAATAAATAGTTTAGATTCTGATGGTATAAAAATATTTATGTAAAATATTACTTAAAAGATAATTTAAAGTAACTCAATGTAAAAGCATTAATTTTTAACTTAAAATAAATGATAAATAACATGTTATAATAAGTTAAATATCTAATTTTGAAGAAAAATATTTATGTTATCAATTTCTATAACTTAAAACTTTTTAGGTGGGTAGGAAGAAAATTATCAGAAGCTGTTTGGCAGTGACTAATTGAGTTGACCTCAAAAATCTATCGACTTTTTAAGTGGTTATCAGTGTTTTAAAAGGCGGGGGCGTAAGGCGGGGCATTTTACATATGCCTCAGCGGGACGTAAGCCCCATAGGTATTTAATTTTTAATATTTTATAAAATAATATAATGACATTTAATATTTATAAACAGGTAAAATTACATAAAAATTGAAGAAAACTATATATATGTGTATTCCATCCTCATAAAAAACTAATCAAACAATCTATTATATGTTACTTACAAGCACAAGTAATTTGAATTTAAAAGAATAAAGTTTTATATATGGAGGAACAAAAAGGATGATTAACCTGCAATTTGAACTTTGGATTTGCTGTTACGAAGAAAAATATAGTTCTCTTTGTATTTGTAAAAAAAATAAATACTTGTTACTTTTGGGAGATATTAGCAGACTAGCGGACAAGATAAAAAATTGAAAAAAACCATGAATTAGAGCTTAAATCAATAAAAAAGGTCTTTATTTTTAAATTTAATACTTTTGAGTTCCTTTTTAAATCTTTTGAGTAATTACCAAACTGACTTTTGAGAATTTGGGTATTATATGAAGGACTAATTCAACAAATTTTGTTTTAATTTGAAAAAGTTTCTAGGGCTTACTCCTTACTAAAAAAACGCGCCCCGAACGCTCGGGTGTATGCCCCGAACGCCCGGGCGTACGCCCCAAATTGTGGAGCGTACGCCTCTTGAGACTTTCGCCCCACACCATCGTTCCGGGCCGTTTTTGGTATGCCTCGCCCCGGGGCTCGCCCCAGAAACGCCTTTTAAAATAGAGGTGGTTATTACAACATCCCATCACAGGTGAATCTAGAATTTAAATTTTATGGGTTCAACCTTTAAAATTATTAGCATTGAACCTACTACATTTTTAAAGTTATGGGTTCATATATATTTTTTGTTATAATTTTAGTAAATTTTATACATAAATTTATGCTCGACGTCAAAAATTATAGGTTCGATTGCACCCATAGCTTTAACGTTGCATTCGCCCCTGCATCCAACAAGAAGAAGCACCAAGGAACAACATGCCAAAAGTCCAAATTTATTGTTTCATAGAGTGTGACTGAGCCATCATTCTTTCATTCAATACATCACCTCTTGCTCTTCGGAGTCCAAATATTTTTGACATTTTCACATGCGTGAACATTACATACAAGACTCTTTAAACCTATCCATCTCCACATATATTCTATATTTATTATCGGAGTCAGGTTTTAAACTTTACGAGGTTTGAGTAGGAATTTCTACGGCGATTTTGTCAAAGGACGCGTCTCGAGACGGATTGACTAACCTAACACACCCTTAATGAGGCTTTTCCATAGTCGGATGTCCGCTTTAGTGTGATTTACGAAGGCTAGACTAGGTTTGGTAATATCCAAAATAAATGAAAAGGGGTCGGGGTCGATAGGTGGCAGTTGGCAAGGAACTTGATCTCCCCTCCCCCCTCCCCCCCCAAAAAAAAAGGGGAAAGCCACGGTCAAACTCTTATTCTGGAAATAAGTCGGGGCCCTTTCACATAGTTTTTGTTAAAGTTGTATGCTGGATTTTACAACAACATATCCAGTATAATCATACCAGTAAGGTTTGGGAAGAATAGTGGATACGGAAACCTTGCTCTTACCTTATAAAGATAAAGATGTTGTTTCCGACAGAGGACCCTCGGCTCAATAAAAGCATAAGTCGAACCCATATACTAATATTTGATCAATTAAGAACTTAAATGATCACATTATCACCCAAACTCTTACCAAAAGAATGGATCACAAGCATTATCCATAAAATCTATAAATGTAGCAACTGGTTGAGTTTGTGGCCCTAAGAAATGCACCACCTTTATGAAAGACCTTTCAGCATAAAGGAAGTTTTACACTATAAGGGCTTATTTGGTACGAGAGATAAAAGATAATTAATTGCGCGATTAAATTTGAGATAAGTTTATCCCCTATTTGGTTGAAATAAAATTGTGGTATAACTAATCCCGCGATTAGTTATTTCGAAATTATAGTATTTTTTTATCCCCATAGAAAGGTGGGATAACTAATTCCGAAATAAATAATCACGGGATAATTAATCTTGGAAAAACTTATTTCCTACCAAACGACCCCTAAGTGTATTTAATCTATTGAAAACAGGTAAGCTATATTATTTTCTAGGTTTTTATTCCCTTTTTGTATGGACAGTTAGTATACTTTTTCGATGACTTGAAAAGTTAAAAATGTGTTATATCATGGTCCTTGATAGGAGGGTATGGAGGTCGAAGATTAGGATAGAAGGGTAATAAATCGTAGTATTTTTTTTTTTTTTTACACGTTCCGAGTTTATTAGGGCTAGCCTGTTAGTACCTTGTCGTTGATTCTTAGAGTGCTAGTATTAGGGTTGTTTTTAGTACTATCTTCCACTTCAGTTTTCTGGTACTTTGTTATTGTTACTGCTTGTTGCTATAGTTATTGCTATAGCATTCTTCTATCTATTTTTTGGGGTTCATACATGATTGATATCATTTTCCTGACCTGTTATTGATATTTACTTATTTTTATTCTTTCTCTCAAGCCGAGGGTCTTTCGGAAATAGTCTCTCTACCTCGCTAAGGTAGGGATAAGGTCTGCGTACACATTACCCTCCCCAAATTTCACTTATGATATTCTACTGTGTAGTAATTGTTGTTGTTATATTATTGTTGTATAAATTAAAGTTTCTTCTTATACATCCATGCCCTCTTTATAGTCATATTAAATGCATCACCTTTCATATCAAATCACACCATCACTTTCCAGTCATTAGCCTTAGCTTTTTATCTATTGCAAATCAAATACTAAACAAGTAATTTGGAGGGTTGGAGCAATAGGGCAGTAAAATCCAAAAGCAAAGGCAACAAATTGGACATGACATGTGATTTCTCATGATCAAGTCCTCAGATCTCTAACATCCTGTGGGCTTCTTTCTTTCTTTCTTAGAGGAAAAGCGTAAAATATAGGTGTAAGAATTTCATAAATAGTGGTCAAAACACCAGAACCGTACAAATTAACACTTGGATATATAGTTACAAAAAGAAGGCACCCGGTATATGAAATATCCCGTATTCACGTAGGGCCTGGGAAGGATTGCATCTCAGGAGTCTAATGTAGGGAGTTCATCCTAATGGAAGGATCGGTGGCTGATTCTACAACTTGAATCTGTGACCTATAAATCACATAGAGATAACTTTATCATTTCTCCGATGCTCCCTTTCTCGATATATAGTAAAATTGGAAAAAATAAAACTAACTGTTTGTGCAAATAGACAATACACTGGTGAGATCAATAACCACAACAAACATTTGGGAGCTGAGACAAATGCTGAAAGCGCAGGGCATGTGCTCTCAGCCGAATTTCTCGGGACTTGCTCAACCCAAGACATCATCCACATTGCTTTTGAGCATTATACAATTCACTCATTTATTCCATTTTAATTAATTCGTATAGATTGACAGTACACATTCTTTTTACATTATTCGTATAGATTGACATGTTAGTTATCTTTTTGGATTTAAGTTATATATATTTATAGTATAATAATTCTTTACATCATGTTATAGCCGGTTCAGTAATTTTTTCATGTTATGATCAATTAAAGTATATTAAATAAATTTACCTACAATTACTTTTTAAGTGACTTGATGTCACACCTCTTTTTTTCCCCGCAAAAGATATGTGTATGGATTGTTATAGGTTAAAGAGTTTTTCCAATTAAAGTGACAAATTTGAGTAGAGATTATTTTATTTATAGAGTCGCCACTTGAAATTGATTTTTTGGGTGTTCCAAGTCACCTTTTATTTGAATCCCTATTCAAAGGAAGATTTGACTCTTTTATTATTGGTCTGCGAAAATAAAGTTCGGGTAAGGAATTCTGTTGACCGGGGAGAAGGTGTAAGGCATTCTCCAAGTCACGTGGTTCCAGTACGGTCGCTTTATTGACTACAACTTGGCTTGAATTAATTTTAAATAAACTGTAATTTATTAGTTTCCATGTTTTATCTATCCGCTTTTAATTATTAAAATATAAAATTATCTTTGAAACGAATCACGTGTGTGAATCTGTTTTATTTATTATGCCAAAATCTTATCACGCATACCTGTACACAATTAATAGCATTTTATTATTAAGATTGTTTTGGCCAAAGTTAACACATACTTCAGTTTTATTTTTGAAAATCACTATTATGCCACGCGAACGTATACATAATCACGATAAACTAATTAAAGGCGTACCTAAAGCACTTTATCAGTATTCATTATTTAGATTATTGTAAGGTCATGAATTATGGAATTACTTGTGGAAGAAGTGTATGATTTTAGATATTTGAATAAATAAACCATCATATACCAATACCCTACAATCCAACAATTGAAGCCCAAACTTATTAGGGTCCAAATCTTCCCAACTTTAAAGCTAGTTTGAATACCAAATTTTCAGAAACATGATTAAGTATATAGCATTTAATGACTAATTTACATTATTATTTATAAAGTTTAAAGGCAAATAAATAAAATCACATGAAATAAGATTAAAAGAATAGAGGAAAGAATATACCTTTAATGCAAAATTTCCAATTAAATGAGTTTTCAAGAACATGTACAGTAACTCAGATGAACGTCGAACAAGCATAAGCGAATAAGAACATCAAAGCTAGTGAACGTAGCTCCAACGGAATCCTCGACCCCGACTATTGACACGAGTAGAAATTCCCTTAGCATAGAAGAAGAAAATAAAATTCTCTTAATTCTCTCCTCTCTTCTTTTTTTCTCCTTCTCCCTCTTCTTTTCTCCTCACATTTCTCTTCTATTTATAGAAAAATAAATTCGGAATTTTAACACATTTTTTTTATTATTTTATTATTTTTTAATTAAAAAGAATTTCCACTTCCCATTTTTCTTCTTTTTAAAAAAAAATAATTCCTCACTTTTCTTTACTTTTATTTTTTAATTTCCCACTATTTTTACTTTACTTTTTTTTCCCACTTATTTTACCTTCTTTTTTTGTTTTTTAATTTCTACTTATTTTACTTTTCTTTTTTAAATTTCCACTTTGTTTTACTTTTTTTTTTAAAAACAAATTCAGCTACTTTTACTTTTATTTTTAAATTTCATATTTCTTTTACTTTTTATTTTTTAAAATTTTTCACATTCTTTTACTTTTATTTTTTTAATTTTCCACTTTCTTTTACTTTTTTTAAAAATCAATCTCCACCTACTTTTACTTTTAATTTTTTATTCCATACTTTTAATTTTTATATTATTTTATTCCCATCCGAAAATTAAAAAAATATTTAATTTTTTCAGTTTTATTTTAATTTATTTTATTTTAAAATAAAGATAAAAAATAAAAATAATACTAATAGTAATAATTTAACCTTTTAAATTATTTTTAATTTTTATCCTATATTAAAAAAAGTAACAAAGCTAAATATATATATATATATTAAAATTTTAAAATATTTACATAGTAGAAGGTGGTAAAAATTTAAATATAGTCAAAAATTAGGTGCTCACAGCTGCCCCTCTTTACTTGGAATCATGAAGAGTTTTCAGACAAAGATTAGGTGAGCCATGTGACTAATTTTTGACCAAACCGTTATTCAAAATGAAAAGAAATAAAAGATAAGGTGTAACCGAGTCCTGGTTTTAGACAGCCTACATATCCCGGGTTATAGGGGAATCGGGTCACGTATAGTTCTAGGAGAATGGTGGATTGATGAGTTGAGGAGTCGAGTGAGATTCCATCGAGGCTCCGGTCAGCGATCCTGCTATTATAAAAAAGAAACTAAACAAGTCTATCAACTATGAGTTACAAGATTCCCATCTATGAGTCTTCTGAAACTTGATCTTGAGTCTTGACTGGTTCTTCATGCAGACTCTGATCTAAACCTTGATGCTCGCTAGCTGTAAGTGCTAGTTCATTGTTCTATAGATTCTTCTAATCAAAACAAGACTCCAATGCTCGTGGCTTCAGCCATGTCTTGAGCATTCCACATCTTTTCAACTGCTTTTGCATTTTGGATTCACCTATTTTTTCTTTTCTTTTATTCTGAATTGAGGCTTCTTCCTTTGGTCATCTCAAACCCTGTTCCTCGAGGTAAAACCTACTCAGACACCAAAACAAATAAACGAACGAAATTTTTCTGCCCAGTTTGCACTAGAAAAATTTCATGAGTTATTGTAACAAAATTCTAAACTACTTCTTTATTGAAAGCAATAAAAGGTCGAGAATGGTGTACCCCAAAAAAAAAATAAAGACTAGGGAATGGAGACCCTATGTATAAAAATAAAAGAAACTAAGGAGTGAAGACCCTATATTGGAAAAGCGACTAGGGATTGGTGTACCATGATACTGGTAAGAAAATGTAACCAGGGGTTGATATTGTGTATTACGGAAAAAAGAATGTAATCAGGGCTTGGTACCCTATATTACAGAAAAAATATAGTCATGGGATGTCGTCCTATATTACTGAAAAAAAATATAACGAGGGGATGACATCCTGTATTACGGAAAAGAAATGTAACCAGGGGTTGGTGCCCTCTATTACTGAAATGAAAATGAATCTCCTGGGAGAAAAGGTTCTACCTGGGTTAAACTGCGAAAAGCGACCTGGGCGAAGAGTACTTCTATCCGGAATATGAGCTGGATCCCCCTAGGCGAAAAGTTTCTACCTGGGTTAAGCTACGTAAAACAACCTGAGCGAAGAGTACTTCTACCCGAAACTATGAGCTGGATCCCCCTAGGCAAAAAAGTTCTACTTGGGTTAAGCTACGTAAAACAACCTGAGCGAAGAGTACTTCTACCCAGAACTATGAGCTGGATCCCCTAGGCGAAAAGGTTCTACCTGGGTTAAGATACAAAAAATAAGCCTGGGCGAAGAGTACTTCTACCCAAAACTATGAGCTGGATCCCCCTAGGCAAAAAGGTTCTACCTGGGTTAAGCTATGTAAACATCCTAAGCGAAGAGTACTTCTACCCGAAACTATGAGTTGGATCCCCCTAGGCGAAAAAGTTCTACCTGGGTTAAGCTATGTAAAATAACATGAGCGAAGAGTACTTCTACCCGGAAACTATGAGCTGGATCCCCCTAGGCGAAAAGGTTCTACCTGGGTTAAGCTACGAAAATGAGAGTTATGAACAATAGTGATGCATGCTAAAAATAAACGAAAGTGGAGATTTTGAGGAAACTTACCTTTGGTGACATTCGTCTTTTAGGAGTCGATATTCTGCACTGCTTTGTTCCTGCTGGAAACAAAGATAAATTGTGAGTTTTAAAAGTGGTGGTCAGTTGTGTCCTTGATGTCTTTGGCAGCTTGGCTTTGTGCCCATTTTCTTTTGATGGTGATTTCAACTTGCCACAAGATGTTTCGTGAATATCACTTGCATTTCTGGCCCCAGAGAGCTTTTGACTTTTCAAACTTTTATATGACGGTTGGTCGCGTGGGACTTAACCTTTTCAACTTTATTTTGCCTTTATGGCATTTCACTTTCGACTGCTTTCCTCCAAAACTTTCAATTTCAGAGCATTGGGGAACCTTTGGCTCTTCAAACTTTGCCAAAACGGTTAGCCACTTGGGACTTAACCTATTTAACTTTATTTTGCCTTATAGGCACTTTCAATTTGATTTCCTCCTTTTGAGAGCTTTTGATTTCGAAGCATCAACCATCATGGCCAATCGGGGTTGACTTGATGCCCCTGCCAAGGCTGGGTGCCTCTTGAATATTAGCCTGTATCAAACGAAAACCCTATAAATCAGTCTTGCTATCCCTTCTTTGCCTTAGTTTTGGAACAAAGTTAGACCGAAAGGGATTCAACGAACAACAAACAATGGAATGGATAATGAATTTAGACAAGAGATATCCCTTTTGGGGAAAGGAAAGAAGGACTTATCTGAAGTACATGCGGACTTCAATGAACATGATATGCCTTTTAGACTGGATGCATGATCTGTGTAAACCGTCCGACTCTCAGAAATGCATCACAACTTTTGCCTCAAAACCGAGAAACCTTGCCCAGGACTGTGTCGATGCTAATGGCTGTGAAGATCCTCTTTTTGATCAGTAGTGCCCTTTGCGGGTTTTCAACTGCTGACCTCTCTCATTTCTCTTCTCACCATCGCCTTATAGTGCCATTTGCGGGTTTTCATTAACAAGACTCTCTTATTTTTATTTTCTCTGCTCGACATCGCCCTACGATGCCCGTGAGGGTTTTTATCAATAAGACTCTCTTATTTTATTTCTCTCATTTGGTTGTATCAGATCCAAGTAACTGTATCCTCCAATTCTTGAACATTCTCGTTGATTGATCAGAAAGACTTGAAAAGAATTTGGGTAAAAAAGATTTGGATTGAATTACAATTTTGGAACCTTTAAGGCGAAACCATTGCCGAACCATTGTAACATCTGCCCCAGTTTTAATTTTTTTTTTTTGGAAATGTGAATTTATATTTTGGTGTGACTGAACCCCAGAGAGAGGCTGCCTACGTATCCTTTCGGAATCAAGTCGAACGTAGTTCAAGGTAACATGAACGGTTTTTTTTGTCTTTCTTTCTCTTTACTTTTCCTTTTTTTTTTTCTTTCTTATTTTTTTTTCAATAACTCATTGAGGTTCCAAAGAGGGTAATCAAAGAAAGGTAACCGACTCAAAGGGTTGGCCAAAAGGGTTAGTGGTGTTTGGGTAGCGAGAATGAAAGTTTTCGTCATCTCAATCAAAGAGCATTAATGGTGCATGAAGGGTCAAACATAGTACCTTTTTGACTGCATCAATTTGAAGCCAATTTCCTTTAGCTTCTTCATGATGCGGGAGGATACATCTCAGAACGAGTTGCCACACTTCAAATTTTCAGGGCCGCATTTTCTTGTTGTAGGAACTAGCCATTCTTTGTTGGTATAACTGCTCGTGACAAATTGCGGCCAATCGCTTTTCATCAATCGGTGTCAATTGTTCCAATCGATTCTTGACCTAATCTTTATCCTCAATCTCGGTTTCAACAATGATCCGAAAAGAGGGAATTTCAACTTCTTCTGATTTCATTCGGACTTGGCCTAGGCCTACTGTTCCAATTATTTGTTTATTTTTCTCACAAGCCTTATCTTCAACACATTCTGCTTCTTGATTCATTATTTCGAGGTCTGACAGCATTTTAGGATCTAGGCATGAAGTCCGCAAGCATGTCATGTCATTAAAATCTGCATTAACAGAACTGAAAAGAGAATAAGAAAGGTGACAAGATTAAGAAAAAAGATATTCAATGAAATATTAATTTCATTTGATTTGATTTTTTTTTTAAAAAAAAATTAAAGATAGAAGGGTTTACATCACAAAGTAAGACAATAAAAATAAAACATCCGCATTACACCCTGAAATAATTCGGTCGCAGAAAAGATAGCAAGACCGGCTATCGAGAATCCCATCCGACAGAGAACTTTTCAGGTTTGGCGCCCGTTTTTAGGTTTCTCTTCTGCCGCGGAAATGGCTACTATGACTTTCAGTGTTGGATCAAATTCCTCATCTTCACAGATCATTCCGACTACTGGCTTATTAGTGTGAGTAGGCAGAGGATTATTCATCATATTAGGGGCCTCTTCATCCCTAAGCACAATTGCCTTGACCTCGATGCGGTCTTCCACTGCTCTCTTAAGAATCCAATAGTCTTCTGTATCATGTCCCACTACTCAAGAGTGGTATTCATATCTAGTATTAGCCCGGTGCGCCGGTTCGGGGCTACTAGCTGCAGTAGAACTAGCCTGACTAGCTTTTTGGAACAAGCTCGAGTATGATTCACCAACATGGGTGAACTAATTCCTTCTCGGGAGGCTCTCCTCTTTTTTTCTATTTTTTTTTTTGAATTTTTTTTATACTTTGATTTCTTTTTTCTTTCTCTTTTTGTTGTTTTTCGCTCTTTGTTTTTCTTTGTTATTTTTTTCGTCACTCTTTTCTTTCTTTTTTACTCAATTATTTTTTTCCAATTTATTTCTTTTACTCAATTTGTTTATGGCTAAGATCGAATCCAATGGGGATTGCCTACGTATCATGACGCCGCATGAATGAGATCATTACATAGTTCAGAAAAAGATCAGGAATAGTAAATAAACTAACTCTTTTTCCTTTATGTGTTTTTTACTCATATACAAAACAGACCACGAAATCTTCTAACAAGGAAAATAGTTTTGAATTTAGAATTTTTTTTTATAATTTTTTTTTTTTTTGGGGGGGGGGGGGGGGGGAGGTATTTGAAAGGAGAACTTCTTTAAGAATAAAGAAAATATTTTTGAATTTTGATTTTTTTAATATATATTTTTTATGTTTTTTTTGTTTTTTGTAACTTTTGAAAGAAAGAAAATATTTTTTTTTTGGATTTTGATTTTTTTTTTTGAATTTTTGGGAGAAAGAATTTTTTTAAAAAAAAGAAAGATAATATTTTTGGATTTTGATTTGATTTTTTTTTTTCAAATGAGAGACTTCTAAAAAGAAAGAAAATATTTTTTGGGTTTTAAAATATTTTTTTTATTTGGAATTTTCTAAGAAAAGACTTCTAAAGAAGGAATTAAAGGAAAATATTTTTGTATATTTTGAAAATTGGGGCCGGAACCGATGAGGGTTGCCTACGTATCTCACATCCGGTGAGAATCAGACCCGCGTAATTCGGTCGGTTTTGACACAGCAGGGAAAACATGATTTTTTTGACTCATTTTGAAATGACTTTTTTTTCAAGATTTTGGCAGAGTTTCTAGATTTTTCAAATACTGAAATTTTTGGAAATCGGATGAATTTTCTCTCTCCTACTTCTCACTTCTGCCTTTTCTCAATTTTCTGTATTTATTCTAGAAGCCGGTCAACATGCAAATTAGATTAAACAAAACGCCCTAATAGCACGCAGGATGCATCATGATGGTCTTTTATTTTTGGGTACACATGTCCTAGACGGACCTAACCCATGTATTGAGTCCCCAAAGTCAAATGTACGTGATGCAAATAAATACTCCTACTAGGGATCCGGCATGAGGCTATGTTATTTTTGGTTTAAAATTCTGGGGGAGTATTTTAGACCTGGCTTACCCAAGCGGACAGCTCGAGCCGAGGTGGGGGCAACATACCGGGAGCACGAAAGTCTACCCGGCCTAGTTACAGATCAAGCCTCGTTCTATTTGGTATGACCTCTAACAGAAAAGTGTGCCACGCGCACGTGTGCACCATAACTTGAGAAGACTCAGAAGGGAGGCGTAAGAAGGCAGTTTATACAGTTTAAATAATATCAAAGCGGTAAATGAGCAGCAATTAGCACATCATGTTCACAGACACAATAATATCAACAATCAAGAAAGCCAAGTATAGATCACATTACAAGCTCGAATTCTGAAACCCAGAACCAGAAGTTCTAGGTTCTTGTCCCCAGCAGAGTCGCCAGAGCTGTCACACCTCTTTTTTTTCCCACAAAAGATATGTGTATGGATTGTTGTGGGTTAAAGAATTTTTTCAATTAAAGTGACAAATTTGAGTAGGGATTATTTTATTTATAAATCTGCCACTTGGAATTGATTTTTTGGGTGTTCCAAGTCATCTTTTATTTGAATCCCTATTCAAAGGAAGATTTGACTCTTTTATTATTGGTCTGCAAAAATAAAGTCCGGGTAAGGAATTATGTTGATCGGGGAGAAGATGTAAGGTATTCCCCAAGTTCCGTGGTTCCAGCACGGTCGTTTTATTGACTACAACTTGTCTTGAATTAATTTTAGATAAATTGTGATTTATTGGTTTCCATGTTTTATCTATTCGCTTTTAATTATTAAAACATGGAATTATCTTTGAAACGAATCACGTGTGTGAATCTGTTTTATTTATTATGCCAAAATCTTGTCACGCGTACGTGTATACAATTAATAGCATTTTATTATTAAGATTGTTTAGGCCAAAGTTAACACATACTTCGATTTTATTTTTGAAAATCACTATTATGCCACACGAACGTATACATAATCGCGATAAACTAATTAAAGGCGTACCTAAAGCACTCTATCGGTGTTCATTATTTAGATTATTGTAAGGTCATGAATTATGGAATTACTTGTGGAAGAAGTGTATGATTTTAGATATTTGAATAAATAAACCATCTTATACCAATACCCTACAATCCAACAAGAGTGAGTTGCTCTAGTGGTAAACACCCTCCACTTCCAACCAAGAGATTGTGAGTTTGAGTCACCGCAAGAGCAAGATGGGGAGTTCTTGGAGGGAGGGAGCCGAGGGTCTATCGGAAACAGCTTCTCTACCTTAGGGTAGGGGTAAGGTCTACGTACACACTACCCTCCCCAGACCCCACTAGTAGGATTATACTGGGTTGTTATTGTTGTTGTTGTTGTATGATTAAGTATATAGCATTTAATGACTAATTTACATTATTATTTATAAAGTTTAAAGGCAAATAAATAAAATCACATGAAATAAGATTAAAAGAATAGAGGAAAGAATAAACCTTTAATGCAAAGTTTCCAATTAAATGAGTTTCCAAGAACATGTACAGTGACTCAGACGAACGTCGAACAAGCATAAGCAATAAGAACATCAAAGCTAGTGAACGGAGCTCCAACGGAATCCTCGACCTCGACTATTGACACGAGTAGAAATTCCCTTAGCATAGAAGAAGAAAATAAAATTCTCTCAATTCCCTCATCTCTTCTTTTTTTCTCCTTCTCCCTCTTCTTTTCTCCTCACATTTCTCTTCTATTTATAGAAAAAAAACTTCGGAATTTTTTCAGATTTTTTATTTATTTTATTTTATTATTTTATTATTTTTTAATTAAAAAGAATTTTCACTTCCCATTTTTCTTCTTTTTTAAAAAAAAATAATAATTCCCTACTTTTCTTTACTTTTATTTTTTAATTTTTCACTTTTTTTACTTTACCTTTTTTTTTTCCACTTATTTTACTTTTTGTTTTTTAATTTCCACTTATTTTAATTTTTTTTTTTTTAAATTTTCACTTTCTTTTACCTTTTTTTTTTAAAAAAAATTCAGCTACCTTTACTTTTATTTTTTAATTTCATCTTTCTTTTACTTTTTATTTTTTAAAATTTTCACATTCTTTTACTTTTATTTTTTAAATTTTTCACTTTCTTTTACTTTTTTAAAAAATCAATTTCCACCTACTTTTACTTTTAAATTTTTATTCCATACTTTTTATTTTCTTATTATTTTATTCCCATCCGAAAATTAAAAAAAATATTTAATTTTTTTAGTTTTATTTTAATTTAAAATAAAGATAAAAAATAAAAATAATACTAATAGTAATAATTTAACCTTTTAAATTATTTTTAATTCTTACCCTATATTAAAAAAATATAACAAAGCTAAAAATATATATATATATATTAAATTTCTAAAAATATTTACATAGTAGAAGGTGGTAAAAATTCAAATATAATAAAAATTTAGGTTATCACACTTGATAACCTAAATAATTTTTTATATTATAAGTGTATAAGAAACTCATCTTACAGATGCAACGATTCTGTAAATATAGAGTATATATTTTTTACTCCAGTTGTGCATATAAGTTAAAACTCTTTTCTTTTCAACTCCCTGAAGCCAAAGCAGGAAAAAAAGAGCACACATGAGAAGAATTATGGCCCAAAGCCTTTCGGCCACTAATTTTTTGAGAGGAATTTTCATAAAAATTATAGTTTAAGGTCTAATAACTATAATTTGTCTATTTACCATTTATAACTATTGTTCAATTATTATCAGCTTGTATCATTTGTATTTAAACGTGCAATAAATACAATCTGTATCAACTGTATTCGTGTCTGCAACGAATATAATCAATATCGGTTGTATTTATCCGTGTAATGAATACAACCAAGGCAAAATACATGGGTGTATACAAAGGATAATGGATGTATCGACCGTATTCGTATCGACTGCATTCGTTTCACCCAAGAAAAAATATAAAAATACAGAAAAATAAAATGCTCTTGTTGAGAGCCCGAACTCGAGACCTCCGCTTACTAAGTGGACGCTCTAACCAACTGAGCTATGAGGGTTTGTTGCTCTCTTGTTTCAGTTCAAAATAATTAATCTCTTGGTTTATGGATTTGCTATAAAATTTAAATATAGCCATGAATGGTAAATTTACTGAAAGTATAGCTTCGAATGATAAATACTGTGCATATGTTTGATGTGTCGCATAATTTTCCCTTTTGGAGGTAAAGCAGACGAGGCTTATTAAGTGACTCGGGATAGTTTAGGAAAATTTTCATAAATAGCCAATTTTCATCCTTGTAATTGCAAAAACAGCCACTGCCATGGAAGTTCAATTTATACACGTAATTACAGGGGCTGAAAAGTGGCTAATATCCTGGAATTTCATTTATAAAAGTTGGAACTTTCACGACAGTGGCTATTTTAATTTGGGGGCTGAAAAATAGCTAGCCCAAGCTATGATACTATAATTTAGAAGTCATTTCAAGACTTGAAGTTTAATAGTAGTATTTTTTTGGGCAGCAAGCTTTTGATCTCGCTATATTTGAAACCCAACTTCTGCATCTGCTAAATGAATGAAGTTTGAGCTTAAAAGGTTCTATACAATGCCTTGGCCCAGCTTTTATAAGTTAGGCAGTCCAATGCTTACTTGGGGGGAGACTTGCATAAATAGGATCATTTGAGGCAACTGTTTAAATTTTATCCCCGTGTAAGGAAGTTTTGCAAAAATAATCATGGCACTATACATTTGGAAGAATATAAAACTTCATTTACAAGTTTTGCGAGGTAAGGCATAATTTTGATACTATCCTCATTCTGCCGTGCACAAGGCATTCCGCGTTCGCGCAGGGTCTGAAGAAAGGTCGCACCCAAGGGATGTGATGTAGACAGTCTACCCTAATGCAAGAAGCATTAGTGGTTGCTTCCACGACTCGAATCTGTGACCTATAGGTCACGCGGAGACAATTTTACTATTGCTCCACACCCCCCTCCCCCCTCTTTCTACCTATCTTGTTAAATTGTTACATGTTTTGTCGAATGTGCAAAATTTGCATGTGTCGTTTAATTATTTACAAATTTTGCTGGATGGACAAGACTTGATATTATTTTAATTCTACTCATCTTGTCATCTTATAAATAACACGATTGTGTCTATTATTTTGTCGAATAATAATAAAAATTTGTATGAAATTATCATTTTATAAATAACGCGATTGTGTATATGCTTTCTTACACCCTCTATGCACAGAACATGAACATCATCTCTAATTGAATTCCTCTGTGTCATACAACAACAACAATAACAACAACAACCCAGTATAATCCTACTAGTGGGGTCTGAGGAGGGTAGTTTGTACGCAAACCTTACTCTTATCCTGGGGTAGAGAGGCTGTTTCCGATAGACCATCGGCTCCCTCCCTCCAAGAACTCCCCACCTTACTCTTGGGGTATCTCGAATTTACAACGTCTTGGTTGGAAGTGGAGGGTGCTCACCACTATAGCAACCCACTCTTGTCCTCTGTGCCATACCGATTGGGGAAAATTTTTTTAGTCAAAAGGATAAGAGATTTAACAATTAAAATCCCTAAAAAGTACAGTAGTATTCGTAATATCATTACAACTGTTGCCATATCTTAACTCTAATAATGCAAGTAAATTGCTTAGTTGTAAGTTGTAACACGTTAATTTAGCATTATCGAAGGCTGGCAGCTTCGTTACGGAAGAATTAGAAACAAAAGTACGTACTTAATCAGTTTAAATAATATGTTAAATCTTCTACAAAGATATCATGCTCATGACCTTGGAAACATAAGCATGTTACCAAAGATTTTATTCTCTCGCAGATATTTCAAATCTACCCTTCAGTAATAAAACTATGAGTAGCAGCAATTAAAAAAAAAAAAAAGTAGCCCGGTGCACAAAGTATTCCAGGTTCATGTAGGGTCCGAAAAATGGTCGCACCCCAAGGTGGTATGATGTAAATATTCTACCCTGATGCAAATATCAGTGGCTGATTGTATAATTCGAACCTGTAATTTATAGGTTACACGGAGACAACTTAACCAATGTTCCAATGCTCCCCTTCATGAGTTGCAACAATTTAATAGAGTTTAATTTTGTGTACTGACAACATATAATTTCCTTGCACGAGAAGTTAAGATGACCTATAACAATAGGTCGATATGATATACTATAAACTTATTATAACAGGTTAAAATACAGCTTAGCAGCAAATGGAGAAGGTAAATAAATAGAGACAAAATCAAAGCTTCAATTTTATACTAATTGCATGGACAGGAGAAGTAAAATACACTTGGCTATTTTGCTTAAAACTGCAACAGTTGCCCAGTTCAGTCAATAAACCCTAAGATATTGCAGGCTATTACCAACAAATGGTCAAAGGTTTCTGCTGTCTCTTGCCAATTAACCTTTTTAAAATTCTAACTAACTAGAGTACCTCTTTTTTTGTTTTCCTTTTTTTTTCATTAACTTTAAATACAAAGGTAGAAGGTAAAAAAAGAAAAAAAGAAAAAAAAGAATTGTCAAATCTGCATTACAAGGAGGCAATCTTAGCTTAACACCAGAACAAGGAAAAAGAAAGAAAAAATCATCCCTAAAATTTCAACCATCACTAAATCACCCCTCAATTTGCAATGAAGAGCCAGCTGCATCCAAAACAATCAAATGGTTTCTTTATTAAACAAGATGAAATTAATCACACCCGAGACTAGTTCAAGAAAGATTTCAATATGATATACAGCAAGCACTTATTCTATATTATATCCAAAGGCGAATGGTGCCAATGTTTTATAGGTTAAACTGAACTCAGTACTTTTAATATTGTTGTTGCACCCGTGTCAGATCCTCCAAAAATACACTAATTTTGGTAGATCCGATGTGTCCCAGCGGCTTTTTTGAAGAGTTCGAGTAACATAACTTTCAACGCATAACATATATTGAACATAGATTTATATGTGAAAAAACACTAAAATTTCAAAAGTAAAATGAATTCAGCGGTAAGAACCTATCAAGTTTAAATCTTGGATCGATCTGCCTCTGTCGTAATAATCAACTAATGATCCAATTCATGTAAATAGAAAGTTAGAAGGAATAAAAAAAAGACTAACCAGAATCATGTTGATGATCAGAACCATGTTCTCTCTGATGATTTTCCATACACTGAAGTAAGTACTTAAAAGTCTCAATCTCACAAGGAATTGTAAGTCCACCAGTATGATCAAATCCAAACTCTTCTTCAACTTTTTCCAACAAAACTTTGAACAAAGGATCACTAAGATAACTTGTAGGAATTATAAATCTTCTAAGCTCAGGTCCAACATAAACAGCTAAATAACCTTTAGGAACACCATGTGGTGGCTCTGGACTCTGGCAACTCTCGTCGTCTGAATCGCAACATACATTTGAACTCTTTAACCTCTTCATTATAGCTGGTGATATGCCTCCATAAATATTTCCATTACTATTGTTATTGGAAGATCGAAAATGGTGGCCATTAGTACAATGGTTTTGGTTGTTGTTTGCTTTGGGACTAAGTGTCACATTCTGCCATTTATGTAATAACTCTTTGAGTCTCACAATTTGCCTAATACCTGTCACTTTGCTTCCAACTCCATGATCTTCCATTTTTCCTTTGCTTAATTATCACAACAAGATTGATAATGATAATGAGAAGAATATTACCAAATTTGGATTGACAAAATCTTCGATTTGCTCTCGGAAAATTTGACTCATCAAATCTTGTTCCTCTGTATATTCATTGTATATAATGTATACCACAGGTATATAAGTTTCCTACTCAAGTTCTTGGAAATATGACAAAAGCTCTAATAAGGAAATTAGATAGCTTAAATAGCAATAACCTGATATGTTAATGATTTTTTGATATCCTACTTAACAAGGGAAGATTAAAGACAGATCCATTGTGCTAAGACACATTAAATTAGGGTTTTCTTAGCTGTATTATTTTAGTGATTCAATCCATGTGAAATCCACAACGCGTATGACTTTACTAGAAGGAGAAGCATTTTCCAATCACATGAATAGCAGCTAATATAATCATTTTAGCATTTAAAATACTACTACTTATTAAATACTTTAAAGTTTTGGATACATACATCCGAAGACATGAAGATATAAAATTAGTTTAATTAATATCATAAGAGATAAACAAAGAGTGGCGGTGATATGAAGCTAATTGCTTTTCTCCCTTCTTGATTTAGTTGTTAATTAAGACATCCTATTATTACTCTTTGGGCTCAAAAGATAGAAGCAAACGATAAACCAAGTTCACTAGATGTAGGGGTGTTCGAACCTAACCGAAAAATCGCATCAAAACAAAAAATCAAACAAATCGATTAAAAAACCCGACTAGGTTTGGTTTGACTTGGTTTGGTATCGAGTAAAAAAATCCGAACCAAACCGACATATAAATATATAATTTTTATATATATTTTTAAGACTTTATATTGAATTTTCTTTAAAAAAATGTAGAAATATTTGAGATCCTCTCATGTGTTAACCTTGAAAGCGTACATTGACGGAAAATTATTGGTAGACGACTAAGAAAATAACTATCATGTGTTACTAACAAAATTCTCCCATTAGAATATTTTAATAGATCATATGTTTGTCAATTTTTTCCATATTTACTAAACATATATTCACTTATCAAAACTTTATCTATAACTTTAACAAAGTAAGATTCGAATAATATTCATGTAACAAAAAACTCGAAAATCCGAAAAACCTGACAAAACCGAACCAATCCAAACTGATATAGTTGGTTTGGTTTGATTTTGATAAAACGAACCAACCCGGTCCATGTACACCCCTAATTAGATATTCTTTTTTAGGAATCTCAAATTCTCATGTGTAAAGAATATTTTTGGTATTTTGGTTAAATGCTACATTAATGAGTAAGACAGATTTGATTAATCCAAATTTAAGCCTAAGAATTTCATAATTTGGGTAAATTATCAGATTTCATATACACCCTAAATCAAGCATAAAAAAATTAAAAACAGATCATTGCATATCTTCTTTGTGATTCGATCCAATATTCATGCAGTGATACTGAAGAGAAGTGGTAATGAAATTAAGAAATGATCCAACCAGATCAATTCATACAAAACCTATGTGCGCAGACTCTCCAAAATGTTGTCGTATCTGTATCGAATCCTCTAAAAATACACTGCTTTTGTAGGATCCGACACGCATACGGCGACATTTCTGAAGAGTGCGAGCATCAAAGCACAAAACAAGCAGAAAAGTTATACGCATAATGACAGATCTAGTACTGAGGTAGATCCAGAATTTTTAGACATCAAGCCCATTCATGACCATGGGTGTGAAATTAGTATGAATATATATATTTTTCTTAATCTCTTTTTATTTTGCCCCTATATTAAGCTCTCATCTGCCCCTGATAACAGAAATTACATGCATGCATGCACATGAAAGACAATTTAATCAAATCAATGATGCAAAGAGACATTAGACAAATTAAATGAGAAAACAAAAACAATAACAGACTATATTTGATATTTACTTACCAGAATGGGATGGTCAAAAACTGGTATGAAGAATAGAATAAGACATCATATGACCATACAAAAGCTTAATTGGAATGGCATGTGCTCGTACTTTTCATTCCCTTGCTTGATTTCTAGCTAATTGCGAAAGGATGTTGTTGAGGTTAGAATAAGACATCTTTACATAATGAGGAAAATGTTGTTGAGATTTCACTTCCTCGCTTGATTTCTAGCTAATTTTTGTTGCTTTGTTTCTCTTCCGAAAAAAAGAGAAGCTTTATTGGAAGGGGAAGAGCAACTTCAATGGTGAAAGTTTTGGGCTAGAAGATGGAAGGTTCTATTTTTCTTTTGTTAAAGAGTTTCATGGATTTTTCAGAATTCATTAAAATGAGTAATGATTCTGAATAAAAGATCACATGAATTTCCATAATATCATAAATAATACTGAAAAACTGACTCTTCTTTGCTTATGTACTTGTCATTTTTGGTTGCATTCGTTTTCTCCCTTTAACCTATGGTTCCACCTGTGTTTTCGCTACTCAATTGTTCAGCTCTCACTTTTTTTCCTTATATTTCATGCGTCCCCCCGTTTTCTTTTACTATTTTGTCTTTTTAGATTATATACTTTTTTTTTGCATTTATTTTCCTAAGGTGGATAATTTATGTAACATAACTTGAGAGTATAACCAATTCGAAATTTAAATTAAATGAGTTTAACTTTTAAAATTTTTAGCATTAAATTCATGTACTTTTAGATGATATATAGTGGAAAAACTACAAGTACTTCATAGAATACTAATTATGTTATATGGAAAAAAATTGAAAACAAAAATCATATTCTCCACCCTTGATATTTTGTAAAAAATGTTCTCATTCCTTGGCTTTTTGGTACTTGCGTTGCGCTCTCCGCACAATAAACTTTCTAAAGCCAACCCGAAGCAAAATGGTTCGCCTGAGTCGAAGAAGCAGCCACTAATACTTGTATTAGGGTAGACATCTACATCACGTTTCTTGGCGTGCGCGTCTTTTTCCCCGGGTGTAAACGGAAAATAATTGTAATAAGTTTCTCATGATTCAAAGGAGTAAACCATTAATTAGTCAAAGTTGTTAATTGAAATCAACCGGCAGTTTTGTAATTACACATAAAAAAATATGAGGCCATAACAGAAGATTCTTTTCTTAATGATGTACGTTGTATAATGAGAAAAGGTAAAACCCTTGTTATTAATTAAGGTTTCACGGATACCTCGTATAGGTATTCAAAAGTTGTTCTTACAACAACGTGTGTGGCTTACAAATAACAACAGCAGTTGAAGAGCCCATGTCATACATTAGTATGCCTAATTATCTTCTACAAATTAAAGTTGACAATTATTGGTTTACTCCTTTGAATCATGTGAAACTATTACATGTGCTATACAATTATTTTGGAAAATTTGTGGATTGAGTAAATCCTTGAGGCCAGCAAACTGTCAGGATCTAGGCTAAAAAATATCGGTTTTAAAGAGGATGAAAAAGAAAATCATAGTCCATTCCCATTGCATTACAATGTTGGTATCTATTACATGTGTCTATTCTTTATTTTTTTTAACTCAAACAAAGTCTTTTATTAGGTTAAATCAGCAACCCGCAAGTTTACTAAATACAACTAGGAGTATACTCCCAATTGAAAGGACAAGTATATACTCCCAATTGAAAGGACAAGTATAATTTTTAGACTCTCTTGAACAAGCAATGAGCAACTAAATTTGCTTGTTTCTTAACCCAAACTAGAGAAATATTAGGATTTCTTCTTAACAAGAAACAACAATCCTCTTAAAGCACTTAAAAACTCTGTAAAAGCTTTATTGAGGAGTTACAAAAAGGTATAATTTTCTCGGTATTACATTTAGCTATCCTCTATCAATCTTCTCGTGCCGAGGGTCTATCGGAAACAACCTCTCTACTATTCCGGAGTCCGGAATAGGGGTAAGATCTGCGTACACACTACCTTCCCCAGATCCCACTTGTGAGATTTCACTAGGTTGTTATTGTTGTTGTTGTTGTTGTTGTTGTTGTTGTTGTTGTTGTTGTTACATTTAGCTATCCTCGGGCCATTAAAATGTTGAATCATCCAAACGAGAGCAAATGCAAACCCATAATTTCGGCATGCCTAGCATTGATACACCTCGAAAAACCAAAGAAGTTGCAGCAACAAACTGACCTGCTAAATTATGGACCGCAACCCCTCCTCCAATATTCCATTTCCAGGTATAACACATTTTGATATTGATGGAGAGGACATGATTGATCCTTTTTGCTATTTGCAACGTGTTGTATAAGGGTGTGTTTGGTATAATGGAAAACAAGTAATCTTACTCATTTTTTGGTGTTTGGTACGCAATTTAAGGAAAATAATTTCTCAAAAGTATTCATAAATAGTTTAGATATAATAAACATGAAGCCATAAACTTTCGAACCAACAACCTTCCGTACCCACAAATTTTATAAACTTCCGAACTGCTAAACTTTCGAACCCGTAAACTCTATAATTTATAAAACCCACAAACTTCCAAACCCATAATCCTCCGAACTAAAAATTATTTTTTGCCGTGCGCGGGGGTTTGGGGGGGGGGGGTGGAGGACTATAGAAAAAAATTACATAAAATTGAAAATACAAAAAAAAAAGTTAAAAAAAATGGGAGGGGGGATTAGCAGGGTGGATGGTGACGGAAAAGAAAACAAAAACTGAAATCTGGAAAGTAAAAAAAAACCTATTTGGAGAGAGGGGTGGGAGAGTTAGGGTAGGGGAGAGAGGGGGGGGGGGGAGTTGGGGTTAGATGTAAGTATAAATGGGGTTTTTGGAAATTATTTTCCTAACTTTTCTAGGGAAGTCATTTTTCTCCAATTTTAGGAAAATGTGATATCTAGGAAAATATTTTCCAAACTATTGTGCAACCAAACAGTGAGAAATTTTCGTCATACCAAACAGACCCTAAGTTATAAAATATTTTGTTTTTGCTTAAAAGGCCGTAATCACAAATGTATACTAGACCCATAAATCAAATGGTGAATAACACAATTAACCAAAAAAGCAAAACTATTTACCCTTAGGCCTTATCTACCCATTTATTTTTCTACACATCAAACTAATTATATTTCCTACTCGTAGTAATTTTTGTGGAGAATTTTCTCTTTTTTCTCCAATTTTTTTTATTTCTATGCTTCTTTTCTTTTTTCTTTTTTTCTTTCTTTTCTTCTTTTCTTTTTTTCTCGTTTTCTTCTTATTTTTTCTTTTCTCGCTTTTATTCATTTATTTTTGCCCAAATCGTATTATTGTTATTTTTACCATAACTTATTTCACACTTAATTTTGACTCCTTCTTTATTTTTTTTAATTTCTTGTTCCTTTTCTACTACCATTTAACTCCTTTTTCTTTTATTTTCTTTATTTCTTGTTCCTTTTCTAATTTCATTTACTGTTTTCACTATTTTTTCTTATTATTTTATTATACAATTAGAAAAAATAACTGATATAGTAAATATTTGTTCACCTTTTAAAAAAAATATAACTGGTATAATATACCTTTTGTCTTTTTTCTTATTTTTTAAATTTAATTATTAAACTGAGATAATATCAGTTGTCACTTGATCTAATTCACTGAATATCACACTGACTGCTGCTGAGCACCATAAATTACATAATCAGATTTTAAGAATCAATACGTGATTGCTATGCAAACCTTGATCTTCTTCCCTACAAATATCAGTAGACACTCTATCATTAGCAATAATACAAAGTTATGGAGCAAGAAAACATAATCTACGGCCACCAAATCTCCATATATACTAGTTAGAATAGAAATAATAATAAAATATTGGAAAATGCAATAAAAATATAAGTAGCAAAAAAGACTTATAGTACTATATGATACCAATATGGTATACATGTATACCAACAGAGTATATGATTGCTCTAGAATATTGCTACAACTATCTGCGACTATATTACTATACCCAAACATTAAAGAATGCAATAAAAGTATGAGAAAATTACACGCTCGCATTGCAAGCTAAATATTTGCAAAGCAACTTGCTCATTCCGTATACTAACAAGGTATATAGTTGTATGGGGTCATTCCAACGATTGCCTATAACTATAAAAATTATTACATAATACACATAATCTATGTCCATCGGCAAAAAAGAAAAAATCCAGCACTGCAAATCATGTTCATATTAATAATTTCAAAATAGAATTCACTTAAAAATGCAGTTAAAATAATCAAAAAAATATTCAATCTACCATATGATACCAATATGGCATATAACTATACCAACATGGTATACAGTTTTACTGGTTAATTTCCGACAACTATATGACTATACTACTATTACATAACATACAGGCATAAAAAAAAAATAGTGTACCACATATTAATATAATAAAGTATTTCAAGATATTATACTATATTACTATTATTAAAAGAAAATCAAATAGTGTACCAATTAAATACAGCTAATACAACCAAAAAATAATTTAACTAGCACATGATATCAATATAGTATATAGCTATACTAATAGGGTATATATTTATATGGGGTCGTTCCAACAATTGCCTATAACTATAAAAATTATTATATAATACACATAATCTATGTCCATCGGCACAAAAAAATTCCAGCACTGCAAATCATGTTCATATAAATAATTTTATAATAGAATTCACTTAAAAATGCAGCTAAAATAACCAAAAAAATATTCAAACTACCATATGATACCAATATGACATATAATTATACCAATAGGGTATACAATTCTACTAATTAATTCTAGGCAACTATATATGACTATACTACTATTACATGATACACATGCATAAAGAAAAAAATAAAAAAATAGTATACCACATATTAATATAATAATGTATTTCAAGACATTGTACAATAATATTATTATATAAAACAAACGCATAAAGAAAAAATCAAAATGATTACATAATACACATGCATAAAGGAAAATTAAAAAAAATAATAAGATATTGTATTGTTCTACTATTACTACAGAAAAATTAAATAATGTACCAATTAAATGTAGCTAATACAACTAAAATATATTTCAACTAACATATGATACATGTATAGTATATAGCTATACCAACAGGGTATACAATTGTACGCAAAGAGTTTAAATTTTTTTTTTTTAATTCAGTTATTAAACTGAAATAATATCATTTGTGAATAAAAATTTTAAAAAATTCTAAAAGGACTTAATTGTAAGAGTATACCGTTACATTATATAGTATACTATAATAGTATATCATTGGAATGAACTGTATACCAAAATAGTATATAGTATATCATTTTGGTATACAGTACAAATTCTTCTTCGCTAGTTCAACACAATAAATTATACACTATTGAATTAACCAAAATGGTATATAATATGTTATTTTGGTATATATAGGATTGATTCATTCCTTCAAAAAAAAATTAGTAGTATACCATTGTAGTTAATTATATACTCTTGAATTAATTATTATATACCAATACAGTATACAATATACCATTTTGGTATACAGTACAAATCTGTCTTCTTTGCTAGTTCAACTCAATTTCAACCTAAAATTTAAAAATCTGCTCTAAAATCTCCACCAAATTGACTCAGAATATAGCCACATCCTCCAATAAATATTTCGAACATACTCGGTCAGAATCGAATCTAAATAGTATTGAATTCTTTCAAAACAAACACACGGTCATTATTCATAATTAGTATCAAACAAGTGTAAAAAATATTTAAATTATGTAGTTAAGTTGTATCGAATTTTTCCAAACGAACTCGAGCATCTATTCAAAATTATCAACTAGTGTCATTGAGTGATGAGGCTAACAAATCACAAAAAGTTTGTTTCCCTCGTGCTTTTCATATGCTTCAAGACTCAATACTATTTATTTCATATGCATGTTTTTAAATATTTGATTAAAGTTCATGTAACACTTTGTATGTTATCTCAACTTGAATTGTCTTTCCCAAGTTGAAAAATTGTCCTCCCACAAAAGGTTTTCTTTTAAATATTTGATTAAAGTTCATGTAATAATTTGTATGTTATTCTATAACTAAAATTTTGGCGATATAAATTGCTATTTTACAATTCTAATGAATTTGTATAGTTCTTTATACGCTATTTCAATTAAATTTTAAATTTGAAAGTTCAAAATAATAATAAATTTATTTTAGAGGATTTATCATGCCTAGGTAAAATGTTCTTCATCGTGTGTCCACACCATAAAAGTGATTGTGTATTTGCAAGTTAAAGGAATATTGAGTTTGATCATTTTAATTATTACTTCTCAAAAGTTTGCTCTACGGTTTCAACTCAAAAATACCCAAAAATAAACTAAGAAGAGGACCATAATTAGAAGAGGACAAATTCAACACGATGAGACTGATGAAAAACATATGGGTCAAGGGAAAATGGGTAGTCGGGTAATTAAGTTAGATCGCATAGGTATAAAATGTAAATAGATTCAATGTAGGTAAAAACAAGTAATTATTTTAGTTTTTATAGGTAGTCTGCGTTAATTCCTCTAAATCAAACGCTTTGGCCCATTTACGTTCACCTCTTCATACTTTTGGATATAGTGTTATATATGAGGCTGTCCAACAAGGGGATGTAGCTCAAATGGTAGAGCGCTCGCTTTGCATGCGAGAGGCACGGGGTTCGATCCCCCGCATCTCCACTCAAATTTTGAATGTACAGAAATTCTATTTTGGTGGAATTATTTCATTTGTTACTTGCGCTTAAGGCTGGCAAGTGGGCCGGTCCTATAATTTGGGCCCGTTAGGGACCGACCCGGTCTCTTAGCGGGCCCAACGACTATTTTTTAATAGCCGTTGGCTATTTATGAAATAGCCATTTAACCCCCCAACTTTGTTTTAATCCCAAACTTTTTATAATTACACTTTTTCCTATTTTCAACTATAAATACCCTATCATTATTTTATTTTTTCTTACAAAATCATTAATCTATCACAATCTCTCTCTAATTTACTTCTATAATTGCTACTATTACTTATTTTATTATTACAATTTGTGAAACAATTGTGAAGTTGGTGAATTGAAGTCTTCAACGATAATCAATTTCCAACAAGTTGTTCGTCAATTCGGTAAACTCGTTCCAACTCTTAAGTTTTAATATTATAATTTTATTTATTTTATTTACTTTGCTTGATTAATTAAGATGGCTTATTCCTTAAAAAATATGTTTAGTAAAAATAAGAAAAAATCGAAGAGTGGTGAATCTAGTGGCCAATATGTTCCTCCTCCACTTCCCCCGGCTCCCCGACCCAAACATGTTACCCATCTTACACCTCCTATTCTTGATAGCGATAATAGTTTATTACAATTTATCGAGAGTCAATTTTGCCATAATATTGCACCCGGTGAACAATTAAACCATGAATATATGAATGCTCTTTATAGTAATCCAACTATTGATGAAAATGATGATGAAGAAATAGATTTTGATAAAACGCAACCGGATGATGATACACCCACTAGTCCTGCTCCTGAAGTTAACCCAACTAATAATAATCTAGATGATCCCCCGTCTGACCCTCCTATTAGTGCCCCTACTTTTTCTAGACAACCTTCTAAACGGGCAGAAACATCTTTTGTTTGGCAATTTTTTACTCAACTAAGAGAAAAAAATAGGGCTAAGTGTAAAACTTGTGGCAAAGAGTTAGTTTTTTAATATGTTGGAAGTCGCACGGGAGGGGGGGGGGGGAGTTTGACTAGACACATATTGCTACACCCTCAAGATAAAGCTAGATATTTTCGTATGAAAGCTTTGGCTGAGGGGACAAGTGCACCTAGTCAGGCTGACCTTAGTACCGGGTCAAATCAATTTCAACCGGAAATTAACACTGTTGCCGGTAATATTTTATATTATGATCCAAAAAAAGATCGGAAAGAATTGGCAAAAATGGTCACTGTTATGTGCTTACCCTATAGTTTTCCTTCTAACCCCCACTTTGTGCATTATATTAGAAAAATTTATAATCCTACTTATAAAGGTTTTCCTCGCACAACCGTAAAGAGTGATATTTATAAATATAAACATGAATATGAACAATATTTGCGCTATTTATTTACTCATATAAATTGTCGTCTTGCTATTACAACTGATATTGGTAGAAGTGGTAATGACTGTGATTACCTTACTGTTACCAGTCATTGGATTGATGAGCATTGGATAATGCAAAAGCGCATTATTGCTTATAGAATAATTAATTCATGTCACACAGGGCAGTTTATTTCTAGCACGATTGCGGATATTTGTAGATATTTTTGCATTAGTGATAAAATAATGTCAGTTTCAATGAATAATGCTACTAGTAACACAAATACTGTAGCCTTGCTTACCACTATACTAAGTCCTGTATTTAGTAATATTTTTCATGTTAGATGTATTTGTCATATTTACCATTTAATTGTGGGTGATGGTATGCGAATTTTAAATGTTGAAATTGAAAAGATTAAAATAGCTCTTAATTGACTTTTTTATTCAAACCGTAGAAGTAGACTTAGAGAATATTTTAAAAGATGCGATTAATTTGGCCTAAGAGAAAGAAAGGTTCCTAAACCTTGTCCAACTAGATGGAATTACATGTATGGAAGTTTAGTTGTTGCATATGAATATAGAAACCCCATAAACTCAACGTTTAATGCTCATATAAGTGATGATGATGAGCACCTTACAAATGCGGATTGGGCTAATGTTAAAATGCTTGTAGATTTTTTAGAAAAATTTCATATTGCTACAAATGAATTTTTTGGGCAATATTATCCTACTATTTCTAACTGTTTAGTTTATATTGCAGAACTTGCAAATTTATTTGATCATTTTTCAGAGGGTGGGGAAATTTATCAACTTGCTATTAATTACATGAGAAAAAAGTTTAAAAAATATTTTTTCCCTATTCCCCCTATTTATGGTATTGCTGCATTGTTAAATCCTACTTATAATGCTTATCAAGTTGCATTAGATCATGCTAGACCAAATGTTCCAACTCCTTCTTCTTCTAGTTCTCAATCATCTAAAAGAACTGCGGGAGTAAGAGTACTTAGTGCTTGGGCAGGGTTCAGAGGTTCTCAAGGTTCTAGTACTAGTAATTTTTCACAACTAAATGAGCTTGAAGTTTATTTGTCACAGGGAATTGAGGAAGTGAATCCCGACGGCTCCTTTAATATTTTAGAATGGTGGAAGGACAAAGAAAAATACTTTTCGATTCTTTCAAGGATGGCCCGAGATATTTTAACTATTCAAGCTTCAACAGTGGCATCAGAGAGCGCTTTCCGTCAAGTAAGACTTCAACTCGGTGATTATAGAGCGTCTATGAGGGAGAGCTTGGAAAAATCAGTACTTTTCAGAGATTGGATCCGTTCGGAAAGAAAAATTTTTGGACTTGCTGAATCACAACCAGAGGTAGACGAAGCTTACAAAAAAATGCTAGTTGAACTTGCGGAGGATGATGTTTTGCCTGGAAGCGGTGATGACCAAGCTTCATTTCCGCCACCACCAACGGAAATTCCTCCGGACCTTGAAGGATTTATGAAATTTATAAGAGATACCATGTAAATTAATATGTAACTTGTATTTTGGCACATCTTGATTAGTTTCTTTTTCTTCTCAATGGTGGTATTAGCACCTTGTTGTGCTCATTCCATAGGGGGGAGGAAGACTAAGAAAAATATTGCCATAATTTTTAATGCTATAATAAAAATATAACGCATTGATTTGAATATCTCTTTACAATATTTTTGTCTTTTTATATATCCTAAGCTATACATATAGTATAAATATAGTATAGTATAGTATAGTATATATATATATGATTTGAATATCTTATATATATATATAAGCTTATATTTATACTATACTATAGTCTATACTATATATACATCTCATAAGATATATAAGCTATATTCGATATACATATATATATAAGCCTATATATATACTATCGAATACGGCTTATATACTATAGTATAGTATAGTATAGTATATATATACTATATATACAACTTAAGATATATAAACTATATTCGATATACTATATATACATCTTAAGATATACTATATATACATAGTATACTAGATATACTAGATATATATATAGTAGATATACATGTATATATAGTATATCTTAAGATGTATATATAGTATATAAATCGAATATAGCTTATATATAGTAAGATGTATATATATTATAGTATAGTATAGTATATATATAAGCTTATATATATATATATATATATATATATATATATATATATATATATATATGTATATCGAATATATCGAATATAGCTTATATATCTTAAGTTGTATATATAGTATATACTATACTATACTATAATATATATACATCTTACTATATATATTATATATATCTTAAGATGTATACTATCGAATATGACTTATATACTATGTATATATAGTATAGTGTGTGTATATATAAGATGTATATATAGTATAGTGTGTGTGTATATATATATATATATCTTAAGATGTATATATAGTATATCTTAAGATGTATACTATCGAATATGACTTATATACTATGTATATATAGTATAGTGTGTGTGTGTGTGTGTGTGTGTGTATATATATATATATATATATATATATCTTAAGATGTATATATAGTATATAAATCGAATATAGCTTATATATCTTAAGATGTATATATAGTATAGTATAGTATATATATATAAGCTTATATATATGTATATCAAGTATATCGAATATACTATGTATATATAGTATAGTGTGTGTGTGTGTGTGTATATATATATATATATATATCTTAAGATGTATATATATACCTATAATATATATACATAGTTTATAAGTCATATTCGATAGTATACATCTTAAGATATACTATATATACATCTTACTATATATATATATATAGCTTATATATCTTAAGATGTATATATATCTTAAGATCTACTATACTATACTATATATATATATATAGTATATCTTAAGATGTATATATAGTATATTTTAAGATGTATACTATGTATATATAATATAGTATATATATATTTTAAGATGTATATATAGTATATAAATCGAATATAGCTTATATATCTTTATTACTATTTTTTTCTCTAACTTCTATAAAAAAAATTAAAAATACAAAGTTTCTGTTGGGTCCGTTTAGGCCCGTTTGGGCCCGGGACCGGCCCACTTAACCCGGGACCGTTAGTTCGTGGTCCCGATCCCGAACCGGTTCCAGCAATAAGCCCGCGAAGCCCGGAATCGTTTAGGACCGGACCGCATAGGACCGGCCCACTTAGAACTGGGCCCGCGAAGCCCACTTAGGACCGGACCCGGCCCACTTGCCACCCCTACTTGCGCTTGTGTAGGAAGGAAACTTAGGTTTTTATCACCCTTATGTAGGACAAAAACATAGGATTCATATGTTACTAACGCTCTTCTATGACAAAAACATAAGCCCACCTTATACTTTAGCAATAAAAATACACTGTGTAGATAGGTAAAAATAATGATTATATGTATATATACTATGTGTTGACTGTATATTTACTTTTATATATTTAATACCCTTTAATAAAAATTTTGGCTCCGCCACTTCCCACCCCAAGCCCCATCCCCTACTTACATCAAATGGTAGTTTTATCACTTTATTATGCAGTTCACTTTCAATTTAGATTTGAGTTGTACGCTAACTTGAAAAAAAGGCCGGCATTTCCAAATTGCATGCAGTACCAAACAACCTTTTCAGGTCTTTTTCTCGGTTGAGAATAATGGTACTGCACATATAGGACAAGATTTGTGAAAAGAAAAAGTTAGAAAGTTGGAGGAAAAGTTGTACTATCAAATTAAGGTACTTGTCCATTAATTCTAGTACTAGTATGTTGGGTTGGTGAAACAAACAAGTCACCAGTCAAGTTTAAGTAAATTAGACTTTTAGAGGCACCAAATTCTATAACGTTATCAATTTTTTGTTGCTTTCTTCACAAGCAATTTTTGAGAAAGAAGTCGACTGGTATAAGCCACGAATTGTAGGTCTTCTTTAGCTGCTCGAAAGTAATGACAAAATCAAAACATAGAGTAGCCGCCATCTTTCACCTTGTGTCTATTTCAATTCCCCCATATAATCAATGTTAAATTGACTTAACTATATCTCTCAGTTAACAAGAATATATACATTATTTTAGAATGGTTTCTTTATCACTTTTTCTTTATGCAGAAGTTCACTTTCATTTGAGATTTGAGTTGTACGCTAACTAGAAAGAAAGTCGGCATTCCCGTATTGCATGCAGTATCAAACCATATATGCGAGTCTTTTTCTCGATTGAGAAGAATGGTAATCTGTACTGGGGTTTGTCCAGAAAAAGAAAAAAAAAGACAAAATGACATCAGATATCACTTGGGCCTACGGCTCATTCGAAAATGACCCATATTTGAAGCCCTAACCTTGTTCGGCTCATATTGTACATATTTTGAAATTTTCTTTGTACCCATTAGCCCATAGTAAATTAGTAACGGTAATTTTTTTTTTTTGGCTTTCACTCTGTCTTCTTTTCACATCTTCTACATATGCTTCAAGGAGCCGCCCGCCATTACTGCTTCTCCCCCTGTGTCACATGGTTGCAATGTAAGAAAATTAAAGAGTAAAAGTCCACCATTGAATGCCATTCAAAGCTTCGCTTTCGAAAATATGATTTTTTTGAGTTTGTTAGTTGTTTGGATTGGGTGTTGTTCCACTTGATTGAAAATATCAAAAGGAGTTCATAATTTAAATTTGAAGTGATTTGAAGTAGATATGAGTAAGATTTGAGTTAAATTTCAAAAAAGACGCAAGGAAGAAGACGGAATCAGTTTTTTGTATAATTATGTATAATCTTGTATAATAGCGTATATGAGTATATAAACACATCTTATACACTATTAGACATTTTTATACACCTTTATACAAGGATCTGTAAACGAACTTCTTCCACGATATTCAGTTGCAATTCTTGTTCAAAATCAGTCCAAATCTCTATTAAATGACTTCAAATTTTATATACAACATCATTATTCTATTTCTAACAAGTCTAAATAATACCCACTCCAAATTTCTTACAAAATCAAATTTAAAATTTAAATCCACATATTTAAACTTGTTAAAAATCTAATTTTCACCACCTAAATGGATTTGGTTTGTTGAACTAATATTTGAGTCATAGTTACTGATTCGAAAATTAACTTAAAAGCTTGAGTAATCTTTTTAAAAAATTGAATAGTAATTTCGAGAACCTATTGGAGTTGAATGTTGAATCTTAGCCTATTATTTTTGGGCTAGTTGGCTGTAAATTAAAATATGGGCTATAAAATTGAAAAGTAGGGAGCCCACTTGTTTTTATGTGAAATTTTCCCAAAAAAGGGGTATGTGCGTGTGTGTGTGTTTGGGCCCTCAAAAAAAAAGTTGGGCTTTTGACATATTTGTCCGATCGGAAAAGTATTTACATCTGCTAGCTAAATCTATCTATCTATATTATTATAAAAGCATGAATAATTTATACTAAATGTTGAATGAATAAAATATTCTTGAAATATTGATCGATTTTTATGCCCTTAAATATTTGTATCATTTAAGGATCTAATGGTAAATTACCTAATATAATGAAATTCTTTTTCGATTTAAACTACACATATGCCCGACCCTATAACATTGATCCTGCTTGAACTAGAAAAGTACGTCCATAATTTTTATTCAAAAAGAATTGTTGTTCCTAATTACAATTCCTTATAACAAGGCACGTACTAAAGGAAAAATTTAGTACTACGCTCTAAAATCATTTATAACATTTTGAACAAAGTGGAAATTCTTTGTATTAGTTCATATAAAGCTAAAACTAAATTAGGTTAGTATCTTTTATGATATATTTTGTGTTCCTAAATATTATGAGTTACTACATCATTCAAATACTTTGAGTTAATTTTTTAAATATAAAATAAAAATAAAATAATTATATAATAACTTTTTAAAAATATAAAATTTAATTTTAAAGGATAAAAAATATAGGGGCAATTTTATATGAATATTTTTCTTTTACATGATAATAAAGTGGTTACATATAAGATTATGATCTTTAACTTGTTATTTATTTTTACTTCAATATAAGTAATTGATTCCTTTACAAATTTCTCCAAAACAAAAACGACGGATGTCAGATTAGGTTTCCTAGAACAAGTATGTCCAAGTCTCCTATATATTGAAGACTAACAAAATTTTTCGTTGATCGGTTTATTTTCATTAGATGCTCATGTGCCATGAATTGTCTCAAATTTAAGATTTACATCAATTTATATATATTTAACTAAAAAGTAAAATACTTTAGAATATTATTTTTAATGTAGTATGCGTGATGACTAGTATAAAAATAATTTAAAGTAACTGAAATACAATGATTGGATCGGCTTTGTGACAGAAGCAAAAATATGTTCATATAGAATGTGAAAATCGGCTGGAACTTTCCAAACAAATAGGATATTTGCATAATATAAGGTATTGATTTTACCTTTGTGTATCGTTTGAAGATATTGGGTTTATGAATTTAAGTTTTTTTTCAAACTATCTATCTTTTTCAAATTTACCTTATTCTAGCTAATAAATATTTATTTTTTAACAAAATAAATATTTGTATTTCAACTCACGGCCTTTCTACTCAAAGCATCGACCACCACATTAGCCTTTTCGGGATGATACAAAATGGTGATATCATAGTCTTTCAACAGCTCCAACTATCTTCTCTGCCTCAAATTGAGATCTTTTTGTTTGAACAGATATTGTAGGCTACGATGATCAATAAATACTTCACACGAGACACCGTAAAGGTAATGCCTCCAAATCTTCAGCGCATGAACAATGGCTGACAATTCTAAGTCATGAACATGATAATTCTTCTCGTGAACTTTCAACTGCCGCGACACATATGCAATCACCCTGCCATCTTGCATTAATACTGCACCAAGCCCAATGCGAGATGCATCACAATACACAGTATAAGATCCTGAACCTGTGGACAATACCAACACTGGCGTCGTAGTCAAAGCGGTCTTGAGCTTTTGAAAGCTCAACTCACACTCGTCTGACCATCTGAATGGGGCACCCTTCTGGGTCAATTTGGTCAATGGAGATGCTATAGATAAAAATCCCTCCACAAACCGGCGATAATAACCTGCCAAACCCAGAAAACTCTGGATCTCTATAGCCGAAGTAGGTCTAGGCCAATTCTGAACTGCCTCAATCTTCTTAGGATCCACTTTTATGCCTTCTGCCGATACAACATGCCCTAAAAAGGCAACTGAGTCTAACCACAATTCAAATTTTGAGAATTTGGCATATAACTGATTATTTTTAAAGTCTGAAGCACAATTCGAAGATGTTTCTCATGCTCCTCTCGACTGCTGGAGTAAATCAAGATGTCATTAATAAATACAACCACAAAAAAATCCAAATAGGGTTTGAATACCCAGTTCATTAAATCCATAAATGCTGATGGGGCATTTGTTAGCCCAAATGACATCATTAGGAATTCGTAATGCCCATACCGAGTCCGAAAAGCTGTCTTAGGGTCATCAGATGCCCTAATCTTCAACTGATGGTAACCAGACCTCAAATCGATCTTTGAAAACACCTTGGCACCCTGAAGCTGATCGAATAAGTTCTCAATTCCTGGCAACGGATACTTGTTCATGATAGTAGCCTTGTTCAACTGTCGATAATCTATACACATATGCATTGAACCGTCTTTCTTCTTTACAAACAATACTGGTGCACCCTAGGGCGAGACGCTAGTTCTAATGAATCCCTGATCAACCAAGTATTGTAACTGCTCCTTCAATTCCTTTAGCTCTGGTGAGGCCATACGGTATGGTGGAATATAAATGGGTTGGGTGCCCGGAGCCAAATCAATACAGAAGTCAATATCTCTGTCGGGTGGCATCCCTGGCAAGTCTGCAGGAAATACATCTGGAAACTCACTGACAACTGGAATTGAATCCATAGAAGGAACTTCTGTGTTGGGATCATGAATATAGGCCAAATAAGCTAGACACCCCTTCTCGACCATACGCCGAGCTTTCACATAAGAGATAACCTTGCTGGTGGAATGGCCAGGAGTCCCCTTCCACTCTATTCGAGGTAACCCCGGCATAGCTAAGGTCACCGTTTTGGCGTGACAATCCAATATAGCATGATAGGATGACAACCAATCCATACCCAATATGACATCAAAATCTACCATATCAAGAAGTGGAAGATCCATACTAGCCTCAAGACTCCCAATAGTAACCACACACGAACGATAGACATGATCTACCACAATAGAATCTCCCAGCGGGGTGGACACACACACAAGAGCACTTAGAGAATCACGAGGCATCACCAGATATGAAGCAAAATAAGAGGACACATAGGAATAAGTAGATCCTAGATCAAATAAAACTGAAGCATCTCTATGGAAAACTGGAACAATACCAGTAATCACAACATCATATGATTCAGACTGAGGCCTAGCTAGAAAAGCATAAAATTGGGGCTACCCCCACCACTCTAAACTGCGTCCCTAGGACGACCTCTAACTGGCTGGCCTCCACCTCTAACTGTAACACCCCAAATTTTTTACTAATATTAGCATTTTCGATTGAGCATCTTTATAATGAGGAGATATGTTTTACTTTGCACTTCCTAAACGTGAAATTAACAATACATGAAAATTTCTTACTTTAGGTTGTGTTAATATTGACAAAGAAGTTCCATGGTGTTGCTATGTATAACACTTAATATTATTTTGATGAATTGTTATTAAATTCATTATATAATTAAGGTTTTGGGATGTCATCCCTTTGTATTTATCTAAAGATATTTAGTAGGTTGGGCAGCCACATTTTTCATATTTATCCAAAGTTTTTATATTTCTTTTGTGATATGCTTTTTCATAACCTCATCTCATTTTCAGTCCTTAATGCCAAAGAAAATCCCATCACTCTCTCCTTCTTATCACCTGAAAAACTCCATGAAAACCACCATAAATTTTCACTAGCCAACCAGCAAAACTCATTCTTGGTGAAGCTCAAGTTGCTCCTCTCTTTTGTGGTAAGTTACTAAACCCGTTTTTATACTAGACAGCTATTAGTATTTTCTTCATATCTTTTTGTATAGAGCTTAGTTTTAAGTGATCTAAGACTTTCTGGAAATCTATGTCATAGATCTATAACTCTTATGAAGGAACAAAAACCTAGTTTGTCTTTTATATACCCAGAAATAGGTGATGAAGTACAGGGCAGGTGCTGCCCAGATTTTCTATTTTACAAACCCTCCTTGTACTATTGTTAGTAATTTTAGCATAACCTTTTGTACAAAATTGATACGGGGGTGATTCAAAATTGATAGTAATTTTAAAACCTTTTGTCTAGTTTGTCCTTTTTCATCTTCAAATCTGAGTTACAACACGAGATAGTGATACTGTCCAGAATTTCTGTTTCAAACATTTTGGGTAATTTTCACCAATATCATGTTTAATTTGACATGTTAAATCACTGAACTTATATAGATATTTGATTATGTATCTAAGGTATATATATACCCTTGTAAAATCTAAGGGGAAGTATTTGAGGAAGTGGACGGATTTGGTTTGTCCATGGCGTAGATGATTCGAACATCCTCAAGTTGTGGTTGAACTGTTTTGTGGTAAAACACCAAGGTTTGTGTATAAACTTTGTACTCTTTTTACTTGCTGGAATATTTTGAAATAATCTGATATTTTATTTTTCTTTTCTTCAATTAATAGCATTGTTTCGTGTTATATCAAGTATTGCAAGATATTTGCTAAATCGCCCACTCGTACGGATTGTTTGATCATTTTGCATTCTTGTTGGGACTTTGTCCTTCTTGTGGTAGTAACTTTGTCACTCATCTTGGCACGCCTCTTGATTTGGATCTTTTTCCATCTTGACTTTGGATTTGTAGTTCGTCTTAAATTATAGAACTTATCCGTGTTAAGTACGAACTAGGAAGCCATTTTTAATATGGTTCTTGATTCTTTTGACTATTGGGTTTTGACCCTACTTGATTTAGGGCTTCGGTCCATCTTGATATCTAATTTTTCTTAGTGTGATGGCATGACATACACATTGGGCGAAAAATGAATATTTGGAAAACTCTCTTGGATTGATAGTATATGCTTTCTCAACTCTTGAATCTTGAACATTGTTATTGATATTTGGAAACACTTCAAGGGTTGATATTTGATACTTTTGATATATTTGTTCACTTTGTTTTAAACTATGTTTCATTTGAGCTACCTAGGACTAAAAATGGGAATTGGAGAAGTTAATGGCTCCAAGACTAAATTTTATACGCCACTAAGCTTTATGCTTAGCGATAGTTATTTTTTATCGTAGGTAATGTACGAGATGAAATTTGAAGACGGCCTTATGAAGTGGTATTTTTGGGAGGACTTATGAAGATCACATTTGCATATGCACCTTGGTTTTATATAGTTTTGGGACATGTACATGATATATATGTCACACGTATGTATGTTATTTGGAGGCTTGTTGGATCTTAAGACCCGAATCTTGTAAGTTGAATTTGGTAACTTATTTTGCTGTTTAGGGTATGTTAATAACTCAAGTATTGTAATGTGCTAAATTTACACTTTGTCTTGTAAATATGTACAAAGGAGAAAACTAGTTTTCCTCTTTATACCCGATAGTTTGAAATTTATGTACAATACAAACTTGCAGTAATGTTGAATGAAAGTATAATTTTGTTAGAAAGTTGCTTTGACGTGTTGATTAATTAAAAAAAGAGTTATATCACCTTATGTTGATATTTTGACATTGTATTTTATTTTTTTTAATTAATTATAAAGAGTATTTTCAAAAATAAAAATATTGTACTTTGGACCTCATCACATGGGCCTATTTCCACTACTAAATTATTCTGAATGTTTTTCTTCAATTAATATTTTCTTAATGTTGTAAGTAGTAAATTAGATTTGTTTCTTAAGTAGAACCTTCCCAAAGGGGTTGCTACACTAGCGGTCTGACCTCCACCTCTAGCTGGGTGGGCGGGCGGTGAAGCAATCGGTGCTGGAATTATTACACGAGAACCCTGCTGCTGCATGCTGCCTTGAGACCTGGGGTAGAATCTAGCAATGTTCCTCGGATCACCACAAGTATAACAAGACCTCGGCTTCTGTGACTGCTGACCCTGAAACAGTCCATGTCGTCCTGAGTAACCACCTTGAAAGCTCTGATCGGAGGTGCACTGATAGGAGTTGGTGGTGCACTAGTGCCTAGAGCGCGGAATGAAACGGCCTGGGAGGATGACCCCTACCAAAATTACCCCTGCCTTCAGACGAGGCACCACTAAACCCACCGAACTGACGAGGCCTCTTATCAGACCCCTGCCCTCTCTCTTGTGCAAGAACCATCTCAATTCTCCTAGCAACATTAGTAGCCGCCTGAAAGAAAATCTCACTTCTGGTCTCCTTGGCTATCTGAAGCCTGATAGGGTGAGTAAGTCCCTCAATAAACCTCCTCACTCTCTCTCCCCCAGTAGGAAGTAAAAGGAGAACATGACGGGCTAGATCCACAAACGGGTCTTGTTCTGAGTAACAGTCATACTGCCCTGCTGGAGACGCTCAAATTGCCTGTGGTAATCCTCTCTCAATGTGATAGGGAGGAACTTCTCTAGAAATAGCTGTGAGAACTTCTCCTAAGTCAGTGCATGCAACCTAGATGGTCTGGTCAATATATAATCTCTCCACCACCTCTTGGCGAAACCCGTCATCTAAAATACAGCAAAATCAACCCCATTGGTCTCAACTATACCTATGTTCCGCAACACCTCATGGCAGCGGTCAAGATAATCAAGTGGGTCCTCAGAAGGTATACCACTGAAGTGAACTAGAAAGATCTTAGTAAACTTTTTCAACCTCAATAAAGCCTCAAAAGACATGTCAGGCCTATCACCGGCCTGTGCCGCAACAACTAGCTGAACTACCCCAACTGGTAGGGCTGCTGGAGCCTGATACTGGGGAGCCATCTGCTCTAGAGCGGGAGTATTGGGAGTCTGTGCTCCTCCCCCAGCCTGTGATACAGCTGGTGCCACTGGAAATGTACCATTCTGGGCCACGCCCTCCATAAGACTCACCAAACTAACTAGAGCGTCCTGAAGCACTAGAGTAGCTATGAATCCCTCCGGGACCTGAACTGGTCCAACGGGTACAGTCTATACTGGAACCTCCTCCTGAAGATCCACCTGAGGCTCCACTATGGGTACTGTTGCTCGAGCTCTAGCTTGAGCTCTACCTCTACCTCGACCTCTGGCACGACCTCGGCCTCTACCCCTAGTCATAGTTTCCACTAGAGGCTCTGGTCCCTGTCCGCCGTTAGATGTATTACGTGTTCTCGCCATCTGCGATAGAATAAGAATAGAATGGTTCAATCATCGATGCTATAATAAAATCGCACGCCAGAATAAGAAAGAAATGATATTGTTCCTAAATTTCATAGCCTCTAAGAGACAAGTACAGACGTCTCCGTACCGATCCTTCAGACTCTACTAAGCTTGCTCGTTACTCGTGAGGCCTAGGTAACCTAGTGCTCTGATACCAACTTGTCACGACCCAAAATTCTCACATTTGGGACCGTGATGGCGCCTAACATTTCACTTGCTAGGAAAGCCAACGTTAGAAAAATCTTAACCATTTTAAAACAAATCAATTTAAGCGGAAGTCAATTACTGAAATAAAGTGCGGAAGACCACATCAACCGAATCATCAAAATACATCCCCGAATTTGGTGTCACAAGTGCACGAGCTACTAGAATAATACAAAAAAAGGTCTACATAAAATTCAAGTTGTTTGAAAGATAGTACGCAGCTAAGATAAAATAGAAGGGGACTTCAAAACTCTATGGTACTCCCATGGGACCAACTCCAAAATCTGCACAAAAAATGCAGAGTGTAGTATGAGTACAATCGACTCCATGTACTTCGTAAGTGTCAAGCCTAACCTCGACGAAGTAGTGATGAGGCTATGACAAGACACGTACGTAAACAACATGTACAAGCATATACGAATACGAAGAAACAATAACACAATAGTTTAACAATTTATAAATTTGGGAGGGCATATGCGAAGGGGAATGATATAGAAATTTCAACAGGAGAGGTGTCACGTAACAGCCAATTAATTCATCAACAATAAAATAAGAAGCTGATAATATTAAAATGGAACGGCACCACCCTTCGTGCTTTTACTCTCATTCTTCCTATAAATTTATAAATAATTAATAAAATTGGTACAGCATCACCCTTCGTGCTTTTATACTCTATAACGACCCTACCGGTCATTTTGGGTATTATAATACCGTTCCCCCATTTACTGCTCAATTTATGCTCTATAGTTATTTTATGACTTACTGGGTTAGTTGGTTCGGGTCTGAAAGGAATTCGGAGTGAAATGAGACACTTAGTCTTATAATTAAAAATATAAGTTAGAAAAGTTGACTGGATATGGACCTATGTGTAAACGACCTCGGATTTGAATTTTGATGATTCCAATAGCTATGTATGGCGATTTTGGACTTAGGAGTGTGTCCGGAAAATTATTTGGAGGTCCGTGTTGGAATTAGGCTTGAAATGCCAAAACTTTAATTTTTAGAAAGTTTGACCGAGGGGTTGACTTTTTGATATCATCGTCGGAATCCGATTCTTAAAATTAGAATACCTCTGTTATGTCATTTATGTCTTGAGTGCAAAATTTGAGGTCAATCGGACGTGATTTGATAGGTTCCGGAGTCATTTGTAGAAATTAGAAATTTCAAAGTTCATTAGGCTTAAATTGAGGTGTAATTCATGGTTTTAGCGTTGTTTGAGGTGATTTGAGGATTCGACTAAGTTCGTATGATATTTTAGGACTTGTTGGTATATTTGGTTGAGGTCCCGAGGGGCTCGGGTGAGTTTTGGATGGTTAACGGATCAAACAATTTGGACTTGAACAACTGTTGGAATTTTCTGATATCTGATGTTGTTTTTCTTCTACACGATCGCGTGAATGCGTCTGTGATCATGTTGGCTTAGTTGGTCAGTGGGGGGGGGGGGGGAGGGGAGGGGGTTTCTACACGATCACATGGGAATATTTGCGATCATGTAGGGTTAATTTGAGGCAGTGACATTTTGTGCTTCGCGATCGCGTGAAGCGGGACGCGATCGCATAGCTATGTGAGTTTGTTATTCGCAAATGCGTGAAGAAGGTCGCGTTCGCGTAGAGGAAATTGGGCAGAAATAGAAATCACGAGTTTGTGCTTCGCAATCGCATGGTTTGGTCTGCGATCGCGTAGGTCTGTGATGTTGTGTATCGCGATTGCGTAGGAAAGTTCGCGATCGCGTAGGGATAAATCTGGGCGATGGAAATTGTTCTTCACGATCACGTGGGAATGTTCGCGATCGCGGAGAGCAAATGTCTGGGCAGAGAGTTTAAGTTTTGAAAATTTTGACGGATTGGAGCTCGAGAAGAGGCGATTTTCGGGAGTTTTTCAAGGAAAATAATGGGGTAAGTGTTCTTAACTCAATATTGGTTAAATTACCCGAATCCATGGTTGTTTTTATCATTTAATTGGTGAATTAAGTTGGAAAAGATTGAAAACCCTCTTAGTTTAAATTGAAGATTTGAGAGTCGAGTTGGGGTCGGATTTTGATAAAATTGGTATGGTTAGACTCGTGGTTGAATGTGCTTCCGGATTTTGTAACTTTTATCAAGTTCCAAGGCGTGGGCACCAAAGACAAATTTTGATCTAAAATTCAGATTTTTATGGAAAATTAGCATTTTCTTATGGAATTAATTCTAATAAATTTTATTGACTCAAACGAATTATTTATGGCTAGATTCGAGGCGTTTGGAGGCCAATTCACGAGGAAAGGACATTACAGAATAAGAATTTCCCGGCTTGAGGTAAGTAACAGTTTTAAATCTGGTCCTGAGGGTATGAAACCCCAAAATTTTGTGTCATGTGATTATTTTGGAGGTGACGCACATGCTAGGTGACGGGCGTGTGGGCATGCACCGAGGAGATTATGTCTTGGTCCGTCTTGGGGAAACTGTATAATTGAATAATTTATTGTTAGCTATATGCTCTCTATGTGTTGAAGAAATTTCACTATAAATCATGTTAGAAATCATGCTTAGGCTATGTTATAGTGTTATTGGGGCCCGCAGAGGTCGCGAACTTATTGAATTATTCGCTAATTGTTGTCTTGTACTCAGTCATGATTTTTCTTGCGTATTATACCTCAGTATTTCTGGATATTTATTGATACACTATGTTATCTTTGTTTGGGCTGATCTTTGTGAATTCTGAGAGCCCAAGAGACTAGAGAGGTTGAGGACTGAGTAAGGCCGAGGGCCTATCGGTGAGGTAAGGATCTTATGGCACGTGAGTTGTCTGTGCAGGATATTATAGCACGTGAGTTGTCCGTGCAGATTAGGCACTTGGGCTGTAGGAGCCCCTCCGGAGTCTGTACACTCCTAGTAAGCGCGGGTACCCATTGAGTGTGAGTGCTGAGGGCTGAGAGCCGAGTGGTTGAGTTGTTGTGACGAGTGGAGTGATTGTTGCCCTGAGAGGTTGTACTTTCTTTTCATTTGTTGTTGCACTTAGTTGCTATTTGTCATTGTTGTGAAATTCTCTGAAAGATTTTATATCCGGATTACATGAACTGTATAAATTTATTTGACTTAAACTGCTGGATTTGAAAGCATGTCTATTCTCTGTTGGAATTACTGAAAATGAACTATAACTGTGTAGCTCGTCACTATCTTCAATTCCTTATTTATTATTGTTACTTTCTCAGTTGGTTGTACTCATACTACACCATGCACTTCGTGTGCAGACCCAGGTGCTTCTGGACATAGCGGGTGTTGATTTTTCTCGCACATTTGATTATCCGGAGATTCAGAGGTAGCTGCCGTGTTTTGCAGATCTTGTCTCTCCTTCCCTATCTCCTTGTTTACTGTATTTGGTCTTAGACTATTATAGACCATTTCCTTTTGATTTGTATCCATATTAGATGCTCATGTACTCAGTGACACCAGGTGTTGGGGAGTGTTTGTATCAGTAATTGTGGGATTTTGTATTATATTTAAATATCATATTTTCAAACTTAAGAGAAATTGTGGTTTATGGAGATTATCAGCTTGCTTAGTATCGAGATAGGCGTCATCACGACAGGTTGGGATTTTGGGTCGTGACAAGTTAGTATCAGAGCCCAGGTTACATAGATCTCACGAGTTATGAGCAGGTTTAGTAGTGTCTTGCGGATCGGTACGGAGACGTCTGTACTTATCTTCGAGAGGTTGCAGAACCCTTAGTAAAATTGCACTTTCTTATATTCTGTTGTGCGAATGTTTTGATTCCGGGAACTAAATTTCTGTTAATCTATTCTCTCACAGATGGTGAGGACACGTATTACCGGATCGGATGGTTAGCCACCAGTGCCACCGGTTAGGGTCGCGAGAGGTCGGGGCCGTGGTAGAGGCCGGGGTCGAGGTATAGGTTGAGGTGTAGCTCGTACCACAGTTGGACCAGCACTTGTAGTACCACTAGTTGCTCTAGCTCAAGAGCAGATTCCAGATATAGCTGAGCCGACAGGATCAGCTCAGGCACCAGCTGTGCCCATCGAGATTCCAGGCCTTCAGGAGACTTTGGCCCAAATATTGACAGCTTGCACTGGTCCGACTCAGGTGGTTTCGGCTCAGGCCGCACCTGCCACTTCTTAGGCCGGGGGAGGTACTCATACCCCTGTTGCCCGTACTCCAGACCAGGTAGTACAGGGACTTCAGATACCGAGGGCACTACCAGCCCAGCCGGCTGCAACTCCTCAGGTCTCGGTAGTTCCTGTTATGACAGATGATGAGCAGAGGAGACTTGAGAGATTTGAGAGACTTCGACCTCCATCTTTTAGAGTGCGGATTCAAAATATGCTCAGGCTTTTCTGGATAAGTGTCAATGGATGCTTCGGACAACGGGTATTCTAGAGACCAGTGGGGTCTCATTCACTACTTTTCAGTTTTCTAGGGCTACCTTCAGATGGTGGAAGGGTTACGAGAGTTGTAGGCCGGTCAGTGCAGCACCCCTTACCTGGCAGTAGTTCTCCAGTCTATTCCTGGAGAAGTTCGTGCCTCAGTCCCGCAGAGAGGAGCTGCGCAGGCAGTTTGAGCAGCTTTGTCAGGGTGATATGTCCGTGACACAGTATGAGATGAGATTTTCAGAATTGGCCCGTCATGCTATCTGGTTAATTTCCACATACAGGGAAAGGATCAGGAGGTTCATAGATGGCCTCACTTTTTAGCTGCGATCACTCATGACTAGAGAGAGAGTGTCTGGTGCTACTTTCGACGAGGTTGTCAACATTGCTCGTCAGATTGAGATGGTTCACAACCAGGAGCGGGTTGATAGTTAGGCTAAGAGGCCTCGTGGTTCAGGTGACTTTAGCAGTGTTCCTTCAGGGGGTCTGTTTTACCGCTATAAGGGTTGTTCTTACAGACACGCTCAGATGGGTTGTCTAGCTCATCGCGGTGCATCAGCTAGCCACGGTTCTTATAGTGCTCACTTAGGCCAGTCTTTATTCAGTGTACTACCAGTGCAGAGTTCTCATCATGCCTCGTCTGCTCAGGCTTCTACAGGTAATTGTTCGGGTTATCAGGAACAACAGGTCCGTCAGAGGAGGGGTTGTTTCAAGCGCGGAGAATCGGGTCATTTGAAATGAGATTGTCCTAGGCAGTTGAGTGGGTCTCTGCAGCTGAGTTATCGACCAACGGCACCAGCACCAGCAGTTACACCACCCGCCCAGCCAGCTCGGGGTGGGGGTCGGGCAGCTAGGGGTCGCCCAAAAGGTGGCGATCAGGCCCGATTCTATGCTTTTCCTGCCAGGCCAGATGTTGTTGCCTCAGATGCAGTGATCATATGTATTGTTTCAGTGTGCCACAAGGAGGCTTCTATATTATTTGACCCTGGTTCCACTTATTCATATGTATCATCGTATTTTGCTCATTATCTGGATATGCCCTGTGAGTCCTTAGTTTCACTTGTTTGTGTATCTACACCGGTGGATGATATTATTACTGTGGACCGTGTGTATCGGTCGTGTGTGGTAACTATTGGAAAATTGGAGACTAGAGTTGATCTCTTATTACTTGGTATGGTTGATTTCGATGTAATCCTGGGTATGGATTGGTTGTCTCCATGTCATGCTATTCTGGACTGTCACGCAAAAATCATAGCTTTGACAATGCCGGGGTTGCCAAAGGTTGAATGGAGAGGTTCTCTAGATTTTGTTCCTAGCATGGTAATTTCTTATTTGAAGGCCCAACGTATGGTTGGAAAGGGATGTCTGTCATATTTGGCCTTTGTAAGAGATATTGATGCTGATACTCCTATTATTGATACAGTACCGGACGTGCGGGACTTTCCGGATATATTTCCTGCAGACCTGTCGGGTATCGTATTATTGACTTGGTGCAGGGAACTCGGCCTATTTCTATTCCTCTGTATCGTATGGCACCAGTTGAGTTTAAAGAATTGAAAGAGCAACTTCAGGAACTCCTTGAAAAGGGGTTTATTAGGCCTAATGTGTCACCTTGGGGTGCACCGATTCTATTTGTGACAAAGAAAGATGGTACTATGCAGATGTGCATTGATTATAGGTAGTTGAACAAAGTGACAATCAAGAATAAATATCCTTTGCCACGTATTGATGACTTATTTGACCAACTTCAGGGAGCGAGGGTGTTCTCCAAATTTTATTTGAGATCTTGGTATCACCAGTTGAAAATTCGGGATTCGGATATTCTAAAGACGGCATTCAGAACTCGTTATGACCACTATGAATTTCTTGTGATGTCTTTTGGACTAACCAATGCCCCAGCAACATTTATGCATTTGATGAATAATGTGTTCTAGCCATATCTTTATTTATTTGTCGTAGTAGTTATTGATAATATTCTGGTGTACTCACGTAGCCAGAAGGAGCATGCACAACACTTGGGTATTATATTACAGAGGCTGAGAGAGCAGAGACTTTATGCCAAATTCTCTAAGTGTGAGTTCTGGCTTAGTTCGGTGGCATTCTTGGGATATATAGTGTCTAGTGAAGGAATTAAGGTGGATCCGAATAAAATAGAGGCAGTTCAGCATTGGCCCAGACCATTTTCAGTTACTGAGATTCGGAGTTTTCTTGGCTTGGCCGGTTATTATCGTCGTTTTGTGGAGGGATTCTCGTCTATTGCATCACCTATGACTAAATTGACCCAGAAAGGTGCTCCGTTCAAGTGGTCGGATGAGTGTGAAAAGAGCTTTCAGAAGCTCAAAACAGCTTTGACTACAACTCCAGTATTGGTGTTGCCTACAGGTTCAGAGTCTTATACTGTGTATTATGAGGCATCGCGTATTGGTCTCGGCGCAGCGCTGATGTAAGACGGTAGGGTGATTGCCTATGCGTCCAGACAGTTAAAGGTACATGAGAAGAATTATCCAGTCCACGATCCTGAGTTAGCATCTATTGTTCATGCCTTAAAAATTTGGCGGCATTACTTGTACGGTGTCCAGTGTGAGGTATATACCGACCATCAGAGTCTACAACATTTGTTTAAACAGAAGGATCTTAATTTGAGGCAGCGGAGGTAGTTAGAGTTGCTGAAGGATTATGACATTACCATTCTCTATCATCCCGGAAAGGCCAATATGGTGGCCGATGCCTTGAGTCGTAAGGCGGAGAGTTTGGGCAGCTTAGCATACTTATCGGTAGTAGAGAGTCCTTTAGCCTTGGATGTTCAGACCTTGGCCAACTAGTTTGTTAGATTAGATGTTTCCGAGCCGAATCGAGTTTTGGCCTGTGTGATTTCTCGGTCTTCTTTATATGATCGCATCAGAGAGCGCCAGTATGATGATCCACATTTGCTTGTCCTTAAGGACACGGTTCGGCACGGTGATGCCAAAGAAGTCACTATTGAAGATGACGGTGTATTACAGATACATGGCAGGCTATGTGTGCCTAATATAGATGGTTTGTGTGAGCTGATTCTCCAGGAAGCTCACAGTTAGCGGTACTCTATTCATCCAGGCGCCGCAAAGATATATCAGGATTTGAGGTAACAATGTTGGTGGAGGCGAATGAAGAAAGATATAGTTGGGTTTGTAGCTCGGTGTTTAAATTGTCAACAGGTAAAGTACGAGCATTAGAGATCATGAGGATTACTTCCGAGACTTGAAATTCCGGAGTGGAGGTGGGAGCGTATTACCATGGACTTCGTAGTTGGGCTCCCATAGACCTTGAAAAAATTTGATGTTGTTTGGGTAATCGTAGATCGGTTGACCAAATCTGCGCATTTTATTCTAGTTGGTACTAATTATTTTTCGGAGCGGTTGGCTGGGATTTATATTCGCGAGATTGTTCGCCTACATGGTGTACCAGTGTCCATCATTTCAGATCGGAGCACGCAGTTTACATCACGAGATTGGAGAGCAGTGCAGCGAGAATTGGGCATACAGGTTTAGTTGAGTACAGTATTTCACCCTCAGATGGACGGACAGTCCGAGCGCACTATTCAGATATTGGAGTATATGCTACGCACTTGTGTCATCGATTTTGGGGGTTCTTGGGATCAATTTCTGCCACTCACGGAGTTTGCTTATAATAATAGCTACCAGTCAAGCATTCAGATGGCTCCGTATGAAGCTTTATATGGGAGACAGTGTCGGTCTCTGGTGGGTTGGTTTGAGCCGGGTGAGGTTAGAATATTAGGTGTTGACTTGGTTCAGGATGCTTTAGAGAAGGTCAAAGTAATTTAGGAACGGCTTCGCACAGCGCAGTCTAGACAGAAAAGTTATGCCGACATAAAGGTCTGTGATGTTGCTTATATGGCTGGGGAGAAGGTTCTTCTCAAGATTTCACCAATGAAGGGTGTGTTAAGGTTCGGGAAGAAAGGAAAGTTGAGCACTCGGTATATTGGGCCTTTTGAGATACTTAAGAAAATTGGAGAGGTGGCTTATGAACTTGCTTTGACACCTAGTCTATCAGGTGTTCATCCAGTGTTCCATGTATATATGCTCCGAAAGTATGTCGGGGATCCGTCTCATATTCTGGATTTCAGTACAGTACAGTTGGGCGGTAATTTGACTTACGATGTGGAGCCAGTGGCTATTTTAGACCGAGAAGTTAGAAAACTGAGGTCAAAGAGCATAGCATCAGTGAAAGTGCAGTGGAGAGGCCAGCCAGCCGGAGAATCTACTTGGGAGATTGAGCAGGAGATGCGGAGAAAATATCCACACTTATTAGAGACTCCAAGTATTGTTCTAAACCCGTTCGAGGACGAACGTTTGTTTAAGAGGGTGAGAATGTAATGACCCGTCCGGTCATTTTGGGTATTATAATCCCGTTCCCACATTTACTGCTCAATTTATGCTAAATAGTTATTTTATGACTTACCGGGTTAGTTGGTTCGGATCCAGAAGGAATTCGGAGTGAAATGAGACACTTAGTCTCATAATTAAAAATGTAAGTTAGAAAATTTGATCGGACATGGACCTATGTATAAACGACCTCGGATTTGAATTTTGATGATTCCAATAGCTCTATATGGAGATTTTACACTTAGGAGCGTGTCCGAAAAATTATTTGGAGGTCCGTGGTGGAATTAGGCTTGAAATGCGAAAGTTTAATTTTTGGAAAGTTTGACCGGGGTTGACTTTTTTTATATCGGGGCCGGAATCCAATTCTGAAAACTGGAATACCTCTGTTATGTCATTTATGGCTTGAGTGTAAAATTTGAGGTCAATCGGACGTGATTTGATAGGTTCCGGAATCATTTGTAGAAATTAGAAATTTCAAAGTTCATTAGGCTTGAATTGGGGTGTAATTCATGGTTTTAGCGTTGTTTGAGGTGATTTGAGGATTTGACTAAGTTCGTATGATATTTTAGGACTTGTTGGTATATTTGATTGAGGTCCCGAGGGGCTCGGGTGAGTTTTGGATGGTTAACGGATAAAAAAAATTGGACGTGTACAGCTGCTGGAATTTTCTGATATCTAAAGTTGTTTTCCTTCTATGCGATCGCGTGAATGCGTCTGTGATCGCGTAGGCTTAGTTGGTCAGTGGGGGTTTTGTTCTACACGATCGCATGGGGATATTTGCGATCGCGTAGGGTTAATTTTAGGCAGTGAGATTTTGTATTTCGCAATCGCGTGAAGCGGGACGCGATCGCGAAGCTATGTGAGTTTGTTATTCACAAACGCGTGAAGAAGTTCACGTTCGCCTAGAGGAAATTGGGTAGAAATGGAAATCATGCGTTTGTGCTTTGCGATAGCGTGGTTTGGTCCGCGATCGCGTAGGGACAAATCTGGGTGATGGAAATTGTTTTTTGCGATCACGTGGAAATGTTCGCGATCGCGTAGAGCAAATGTTTGGGCAAAGAGTTCAAGTATTTTCAGTTTTTGACGTATTGGAGCTCGGGAAGAGGCGATTTTCGGGAGTTTTTCAAGGAAAGCAATGGGGTAAATATTTTTAACTCAATATTGGTTAAATTATCTGAATCCATGGTTGTTTATATCATTTAATTGGTGAATTAAGTTGGAAAAGTTTGAAAACCCTCTTAGGTTAAATTGAAGATTTGAGGGTCGAGTTGGGGTCGGATTTGATAAAATTGGTATGGTCAGACTCGTGGTTGAATGGGCTTCCGAATTTTGTAACGTTTGTTGATTTCCAATACATGGGCCCCACGGGAGATGTTTGAGCTAAAATTCGGAGTTTTATGAAAAATTATCATTTTCTTATGGAATTAATTCCAATGAATTTTATTGACTGAAACGAATAATATAAATGATACTGCATCACCCTTCGTGCTTTTACACTCTTTCTCACCTTGGCAAGGATAATGTAAATAATATAAATGGCACGGCATCACCTTTCGTGCTTTTACAATCTTCATTACCATGAAAGTGATAATATAAATTTGGAAGAGTATTTAAATGCGGGGATATATACTTATCAATCAATTCTATACCAGAATACCGATCTTACCTTCCAAAATATTCAACAATAATTAAACTAGCAATAATCTCATGAAAAATGATCAAATAAACAATAATAACTTAAGCAAGAATATCTTAATTAAATAGTCAATTATTCACAATAAATAAATTCCACCCGCATACTTTGACTCAACCACAATGCAAAAGTACTCGTCACCTCACATATATAACACGTTGTACCCGCACATTAAATCACGTAGTAAATAGACAAATAAGTCTTACTCCCTCAAGTCAAGGTTAACCACGATACTTACCTCGCTTTGCAACCAACTCAAAATTCCAATAAACCTTTGCCTCGCGAATTCATGTCCGAAAGTTTCAAATCTAGTCACAAACAATTCAATATACTCAACACGAATTATAGAAATCAATTCTATATGAAAATACTAAATTTTCCAATTAAAATCCGAAATTTAACTCAAAAATTGCCCGTGGGGCCCACGTCTCGGAACACGACAAAAGTTATAAAATATGAACGCCCATTCAACCACGAGTCCAACCATATAAATTTTACTAAATTCCGACATCAACTCGACCTTCAAATTCCCAAATCTTATTTTCAAATCCCTAGGCCCAAGTCCTCGAATTTCATCTCAAAAATACGCAATCTAGTCGGAATAATCGATGATAACTCAATATTATTGACTAACAATGATCACAAGTAACTTACCTCAAGTTTTTTCGTGAATTCTTGCTAAAAAATCGCCCCAACCCGTACTTGAAATGTCCAAAAATGAGAATAATCTCGGAACCCCTCTGTTTTTAACATTGTTAGTGTTTTCGCATCTGCGATGCACTTGGCCGCATCTGTAGTCTCACAGATGCGAGGGTGGAGGTCGATTCTGCAGTTGGCTCGCTTCTGCGGACAATAGTCCGCTTCTGTGATGACCCAAAAGGTCATCTTTAAATTTAATAATTAATTATATGTTTTAAGGCCTCGAAAAGTACTATTTATCACTCCGCGACTTGCGTGCGCAGTCCGTATAATTTTTCGAACAGTTTTTATGTGAAAAATGGATTAAGATGTGAAATAGAGCCTTAAAACTCAACTGAGTTGACTTTGGTCAACAGTTTTGAGCAAACGGATCCGGATTAGTATTTTGATAATTCCGGTAGGTCCGTATCGTGATTTGGGACTTGGGTGTATGCCCGAAATTTAATTTGGAGGTCCCTATCTCAAGTTATGGTCATATAACGTAAACTAGTAATTTAAAGGCTAAAGATTTCCAAAAGTTTGACCACGGAGTTGACTTTTTGATATCGGGGTTAGAATCTGATTTTGGAAATTGGGATAGCTTCATTATGTCATTTATGACTTGTGTACCAAATTTGAAGTTATTCCGGATTCATTTAACATGTTTCGGCACAAGTTTTGAAAATAGAAAAGTTTGAAACTCTTAAGTCTGAATCGAGGTGTGAATTATAATTTCGATGTTATTTGATGTAATTTGAGACCCCGAGTAAGTCCGTATTATGTTACGGGACTTGTTGGGATATTTGAATAAGGTCCCGAGGGGCTTGGGGTGAGTTTTGGACGTGTTTTGGATCATTTTTGTAAAAAACTTGCAGGTCTGGTTCTGGTGTTTCGCACATGCGCAAGTTTAGCCACAGGTGCGTGGCCGCTTCTGCGATTCATCGATCGCTTCTGCGAAGGAGTCGCTTCTGCGCTCCTATTTTCGCTTTAGCGCCGCCGCTAGTGCGGCTACATTGTCCGTAGATGCGGACCCAGACCTAGTAACTCAAGTTCGCAGATGCAAACATCTGCCCGCAAATGCGATAGTGCAGATGCGCTTATTTGTCCGCAGATGCGGAAGTCCTGGGCAGAGAGTTTATATTCGAGGGTTTCTCCATTTTCTCCACATTTTGAGTTTTAGACTTCGGTTTTGGGAGATTCTTCGTGGGGTTTTCAAGCAAATCGACTGGGTAAGTATTTTTCACCCAAAATTTATTCTTTTCCATGATTATATCTTTATTTTTATCATCGATTTAGTGTCTTGAGTTGAGAAAAAATGGGGATTTTGAAGAAAACTTTCAAAACGAAAATTTAAGATTTGAAGGTCCATTTGATATCGGAATTTGATAATTTTTGTATGGTTGGACTCGTCTCGGAACGGGTGTTCGAATTTTGTAAGTGTTTCCGAGATTTGAGACGTGGGCCCCACTGTCAATTTTAAAGTGAATTTCGGATTTTATCCGGAATATTAGTAAATTAATATGGAATTAATTCCTATGATTCGTATTGAGTATATCGAATTGCTTGTGAATAGATTTGAAACTTTTGGAGACAAATTTAAAAGGAAAAGTTGTGGTCGAGTAATTGATTGAAATTGCAAAGCGAGGTAAGTGTCGTGGTTAACCTTGACTTGAGGGAATAGAACCCTTAAAGTATTTGTTATGTGAAATGCATGTGAACGACGTATAGGCGAGGTGACGAGTGTCTATACCTCATCAAATTAATTGTTTGCATAATTATTTAAAAAACTAAATTTATTTTAATACACGAATTAATTGTTATGATAATTGTTTCTCATGCTGATTTGATTTATGTGCATTAATTGCTACTTGACATTTAGCATATTAAATAGTAAACTGCCTATTTTCTCCCTGATTTTCACAATAAATTACTATTTGTCATTGTTTGTTTCATAATTAAATCATAATTATTGTATGCTTGTTATCTTAAAAAATTTATATTAATTGTTGCATTTATTGGGGCAATTTCTTTTATAAGAATTGGTAAATTGATATATTGGGGGATCGGGTTACACGCCGCAACAGACTTATTAAAAGTCCATATTAGGGGATCGGGTTGCATGCCGCAATAGACTTATTCAAAGTTCATATTGGGGGATCGGGTTGCACGCCACAACAGACTTATTAAAAGTCCATATTGAAGGATCGGGTTGCACGCCACAACAGACCTATAAAAAGTTCATATTGGAGGATCGGGTTGCACACCTCAACAGACTTATTAAAAGTCCATATTGGGGGATCGGGTTGCATGCCGCAACAGACTTGTTTAAAAGTCTATATTGGGGATCGGGTTGCTTGCCGCAACAGACTTATTTAAAGGTCTATATATACTTGATTAAAATAAATATAAGGGTAGATTGAAAATGAATATGTTGTGGGAGCGGGTTGCACGCTGCAACGGAAATTGATTGAAATAATAATTGATTATGACTGTTGAGTTGGCTTCAGCTATTAGAAATGATTTATCTGATTTAATTCTATTATTGTGGTTATTACTACTATTGCGTACAAGTTAATGTAAGTGACATGCCTTAGCCTCGTCACTACTTCGTCTAAGTTAGGCTTGACACTTACCAGTATATGGGGTCGGTTGTACTGATACTACACTCTGCACTTCCTGTGCAGATTTCAGAGTTGGTCCCAGCGGTGTACCATAGACTTGCTCGGATTTCAGCTACCAGAGGAGACTTGAGGTATAACTGCACGCCGTCCGCATTTCTGAAGTCCCCGTCTACTTTACTTTAGCTGTGTGTTTGTTTTCAGACAGTTTTATTTTATTCAGTCCTTTGTTTGTAATATTCTAGAAGCTAGTGCGCTTGTGACACTAATTCTGAGATGGTATTTAGACACTGTTATTTTTATGGATTATTCACTACATTTAGACTTTACTTCCGCATTTATTTCTTTGTTATTAATAAATTTAAAAATTATTTTAAAATGGATAATATTATTCTAACGTTGGCTTGCCTAGCAAGTGAAATGTTAGACGCCATCACGGACTGAAGGTGAAAATTTCGGGTCGTGACAGCTTCTGTGGTCCAAGGCCCCCTTAGCCCAGGCCGCATCTGCGACCATTTCATCGCTTCTGCGGTCGCGCTTCTGCGACGCGCCTTCTGCTTCTGCGGACCATCCACTTCTGCGAGTCCTGGCTCGCTTCTGCGAGCTCGCACCTACGATCAAAATTCCGCAGGTGCGATTACACCAGAATGCCAAAATTTTAAATTTTTCTTAAGTCAAAATTTTGATCCGTTAACCATCCGGAATCCACCCGAGGGACCCGGGACCTCAACTAAATACACTAACAAGTTCGAAAATATCATACGAACTTAGTCGAAACCTCAAATCACATCAAACAATGCTAAAATCACTAATTATACCCCAATTCAAGCTTAAGGAACTTAAGAATTTTTAACTTCTACATTCGATGCCAAAACCTATCAAATCAAGTCCGATTGACCTCAAATTTTGCACACAAGTCATAAATGACATAACGGACCTATAAAAATTTTCATACGTGGATTCCGACCCCTATATCAATAGAAGTCAATTTGTGGACAAACTTTGGAATCAATAAGCTTTCAAACTTCTAATTTTCAACAAATGGCGATAACTCAAGCTAGGGACCTCCAAATTAAATTTCGGGCATACGCCCAAGTCCCAAATTACGATACAGACCTACCGAAACTTTTAAAGCACTGATATGGGTCTATTTTCTCAAAACATTGATCGGAGTCAACTCAAATGAGTTTTGAAGTACTATTTCACATTTTTAATCAATTTTTCACATAAAAACGTTCCGAAAAAAATTACGGATTGAGCACGAAAGTCGGAAAAAGCTGAGTGATGCTATTTGAGGTTTTAGAATACAAAAATAATTATTAAATCTAAAGATGACCTTTCGGGTCATCACATATACGACATAATTTAAATTCGACATAACTTATAAATAATTTAGACAACCGTCACAAATATGTCGAAGTAAAATAGTGAAAGCGTAATACTTTTTGGAGGTGATTCAAAAAGGGACAACTATATATTTCACTTTAAGCCAAAGTTATAGAAGGAAACATACACCAAAAACGTCATCTATAAAGAAGTATCAGATATGATTCTACCTCACCGTATATTTATTTACTATAAATAAGATACTTTCTAACTTAACTAAATTGATCATCTTTGTAGGTTAAGCTGATATCATTTTGAATTAAAGTATTATGTTAATGTTATAACATTAATTTTTAGCATTTAAATTATTATTGTATTTTTATCATGTTAATTACTTTATAATGATCATTTCATCTTGTAAGTAATTTGTTACTAAATTTAGTTAGTTGTTCTTTCACGTAAAAGTTCTGACTAAAGATTTACGTGCAATACACGTACATAGTAACTAGTACTATATTAAAAGTACGGAGGTCTTTAATGAAATGTTGTTCGCCTTTTTTACCCTTTAGAAATAAATTTCACATTGGACATAATTGTAATTTAAGTTATTTTCTTAATATTTAGGGCATTTAAAACACATTATATTTTAGTTATTAAATATTTTCTTATTAAACTAGGTAAGAAGTCCTAATTTTTAGCCTCTATCCATCATACAATATTAATTAAATAAGAAAGCGTGAGTATTTTAGATCCAATAGAATACTATTAAATGCAATAATATTTACCTAGAATTAAATACTAAATTTAAAACTAATATTTCTTTTCATTTAAAACTTGATCTTTATCACCAAAAAAATATATTCTGAAGTCCCTCAAATTTTATGTTATATATAATTTGACACTTTATTTAATATTTATTTAATTACTTTTTAATATTTAAGAGCTTAAAATTGATTAAAATTTTACTTATTAATTTGTTTTCTTATTTGAACAATCTAGAAAGTTATAATATTTAGAGATTTATTAAAATTTCACTTGTATAAGTCTTACACGTAAACTATATATATAAATGATGAAAAAAATAGATAAAGGAAGAATAAAAAGATTTAAGAAAGAAGAGGTATGAGTTCTTGGACAATAACATAGATAGTTCACTTTTTAAAAATATACAAGATTACTGTATCAATAATATTATTCAAAATTATACTTTTAACTTTCAAGAGTTTTAAATACACTATTACAATTATACGCAATGTTGAGCAAACATCAATAAAAGAGCACAAAATAAATAAGATAATTTATGAAATTCTTTAATTTTTAATCCATTTATACATTTATAAATATGAGTCTGTTTATTGGCTAGCTTTCAATTGTAGATTCTCTTATTAGCATGCTTTATTCTTTTTCTTAATGTCTTTTTTTGTGTTTGTTATTGCACTTTTCAATTTTGTGTTTATTTATTATTAGTTTCCTACTATGTTGTAAATTGTATCCTTCAAGATTATTTATATTTTCGATGTTCTTTCCCATAAATTTGAAATTATAAAATTACAAACTTAGAACAAATTTTAAGCTGAATTATTGATAACTGAGGACTTATGAGATAGTTTCTTTGATATGGCTTTTTGGTACTGTCCCTTATTATCACGACCCAATTTTTTCTCTGTTGGGTATCGTGATGGCACCTAGTATTAGGGACTAGGTAAGCCTAATATTTATTGAATAACAACAATAATTAAATAACATCTAACAATTTTTGAAAATAGAAATCTCTATAAAATTTACAATTCCCAAAACCGGTAGTACAAGTCATAAGCTCTACAGAGTTTGCTACAAATTTCAAAATACAACTATTTGAAAATAGGTAAAACAGCGTGAATACAAAATAGGAAGATGACTCAGAAGCCTGCGAACGCAACAACAAGTTTACCTTGAGTCTCTATAGCAACAAGTCTGCACAGCTAGCTAATGATCAACTGACTTCGAAATACCTGGATCTGCATAAAATAATGTGCAGAAGTGTAGTATGAGTACACCCCGGCGGTACCCAACAAGTATTAAGACTAACCTCAGTGGAGTAGTGACAAGGAGTAGTCAAGACACCTACTGGACTAAATAACCTGAACAAGTATAAGTATAGAAACAACAGAGTATGATATCTACATAAAGACTACGCGAAGTGACAATTAATACAGTAATTGCAATAAGGAAGGAAAACAACAACTATCAGCCGAACACCATAATAATGACATAGAAGAATGAACGGAAACACAGCCTAAGTCCGATAATCACAGATAAAGAAAGGACAAGTAACAACTCAACAATACGACAACTTTCACACCGGGTTTTAGTCAATAAACTCCACGAGGTACCGAACCTCATACTATTCACAACTCACGGGTTCCAATACCTGAACCCCAACACTTCGCATCATGTGCCCTTATTACACTTCATAACCGCACTGACGACTCACGTGCCAAATAAAGCCATTCTCACATAGAAGGCAAGTAAACAAGGGTGTTCATCTATACTCAACAATATCAAGAAAACTTCTTAATTGATAAGAGTGCTCAACTACGTGTATGCTTGTGCAAGTATCCTAACATGGTTCATGCCAGCTAGTAAGTACAGGAAAAGAAATGGACATCACGTAGAATATTTTCACATAACTTTCCACAAGATAAAGCTCACACAGGTAAGTATACCACTACACAAGTATCAACAATAAGAATTCACCCAGGCCATCACAAGTAATCACAAATCAATCCCTGACACAACCCACCTTGTCTCGCCATGTGTGCAATAGTAATATAAATGCCCGCCTTGTCTCGTCACACGTGCATAATAATATTCGCACCTTGTCTCACCACATGCGCAACCCATATATATATATATATATATATATATATATATATATATATATATATATATATATATATATATATCCCTCCTTATCACGCCGCACGTGCAAATATCAATAGTAACAATAGCACAGCAAAAATCTCGTGCAACCCCATAACAATAACCGCACGGCAGAAACCTCATGCATCACAATAACAACAACCGCACGGCAGAAATCTCGTGCATCACAACAACAACTACAACAGCAACAATGACAATAATACAAGGGTACGACAAATAAGTCAACTCCGAGATTCCAGAACTCAAAGAAATAGAGGAACTAATTCACAAGGAGTAGCCACAATCGGGAATGCTGGTCATAATAAGAATAGCTTAACAAGAAAGGAAAGACTATGTAACAACGGTCCACAATATACAGTTCGACAATGAAGGAGCTAACACAAGTCGAATAATTCCAAATAAGGACAAGTCAACTAAAATATATGATATCTAACTTCTTTTAAGGTTGAAAAATTAGGAAAGAGATACAACAAATTCAGCTAAGAAGAAGCAGTGGAAAGATAACAATAACCTCAATAAGGCTAAACAATTACAGAAAAGATAGTAATAATTTCAAATAAAGATAAGCAGTTAGGGAAAGGATAACCTGGCAATAGAAAGGTAACAATTTCAGTTAAGGCACATATGAATCAAATAAATAATAAGAGTAAATCATGAAGCAATTAATTCTAATTAAGCAGGTAGAGGTAAAACTAGTAATTAAGAAGCTTAATCATAACAAGAACAACTGCATATTCAGTGAATACAAGGGCCTAAGAACCCTAAAAGGCCAATTTTCCATAAATAAGTCTGAGAACATACTCGTCACCTCGCGTACACGGACTACAATTAGCATAGAAGACTCAAATCCTAAGGGGCAGTTCCTCCACACAAGGTTAGGCAAGATACTTACCTCGAACCAAGCTCAATCAATCGGTAACGATGCCTTTTCCATGAATATCCGACTTAGAATGGCCCAAATCTAGCCAAAATCAATTACAAACCATAAATACAACTATAAGAAACTAATCTAATTAATGAAATCAAAGATAAAGCAAGAATTTAGAAAATTGCCCCAAAAAGACTCCCCGGACCCACGTCTCGGAATCGGGTAAAAGTCACAAAATACGAACACCCATTCACTCAAGAGTCCAACCATACTAGAATTTCTCAAATCCGACCTCAAATCGCCTTCCAAATTTCAAAAACTTAGTCTAGGAAGTTTCTACCATTTTTACCTAATTTCCAACTCAAATCCTTAATTAAAGGGTGGAATCAGCTATAGATTAATGAGATATAACCATAAAAGAGTTAAGAATCGTTACCCACAAGCTTTCTCTGAAAATCTCTCGAAATGTCGCCTCAATCCGAGCTCTCTAGGTTCAAAAATGGAGAATGAAATCAAACCCTCGCACTTAGCCCTTTTCTGCCCAGCGATTTCGTACCTGCGGGCCATGAATCGCACCTGCATCACCGCACCTGCGAAATTCCTATCGCATGTGCGGATTCCACTTAAAAACTTAGCATCCGCTTTTGTGATCAAAGGGTCGCACCTGCGTGTGCGCGCCTGCGGACCCATGTCCGCTTCTGCGGGTCAATAAGCACTTCTGCGGGCATCGCAGATGCGGTACCTCCTTCGCACCTGCGACCCCAGGCAGCTCCTCTCCTCTCCGCTTCTGCGCTTTCCTCTCCGCACTTGTGATCCCGCACCTGCGGTCTCCCCACCGCAGGTGCAAAAACACCAGAACTCAGATAGCTTCAGTAATTGCATAAGTCCAAAACTCAATCTGTTAAGCATCCGAAACACACCCGATGCCCCCGGGACCTCAACCAAACATACCAACTAGCCCTAAATCACCATACAGACTTAGTCGAGCCCTCAAATAACATCAAACAACGCTAAAAACACAAATCACCCTCCAATTCAAACTTAATGAACTTGAAACATCAAATTTCTACAACTGATGTCGAAACCTATCAAACCACGTCCGATTGACCCCAAATTTTGCACACAAGTAATATTCAACATTTCGGACCTACTCTAACTTCCGGAATCGGATTCCAACACCGATACCAAAAAGTCCACTACCGGTCTAAATCTCCAAAAATCCGACTTTTACCATTTCAAGCTAAATGAGCTACAGACCTCCAAAACACAATCCGGACACGCCCCCAAGTCCAAAATCACCCAGCGGAGCTAACGGAACCGGCGAAATGCCATTCCAGAGTCGTCTTCACATAGTTCCGACTACGGTCAAAATCCTAAGGCTTAAGCGTCCATTTTAGGGACTAAGTGTCCCAATTCACTCCGAATCATCCGGTAACTGAATTCAACCACGCATGCAAGTCAATACACATAATACGAAGCTGCTCAGGGCATTATGCCGCGAACGGGACTTAAATTCTCAAAATGACCGGCCGGGTCGTTACATCTTTTCCCTCTTAAACAAATGTTCATCCTCGAACGTGCCAAGAATCGCCTCGAAGTATTCAAATCACTGAAAGCACATATCCAACATACACCCGCGGGTGACCCCATGTCACCCCAATCCACATAAACCTGATGACACCATCTCAACTGTAATTCACCCTTTCTACCAACACCGATAAGCCTTAGAGTCAAAATTCTCATCTTCTATTCATCTCCAAAAGACCCGATTCTAAATCCATACACGATATCAATCTCAACCAACTATAACAACTCATGCCTACACCCACAAGGTACTACCAACCAACATGACACACCACACATAGGCCCATAATAACATTTCTGATCACAATAGCTGCCCGTAATCAAAACCAGCACCGGCAATTAGCCTCATAGCTGTTAGAGACCCATTTCAAACCTCCACAACGATGACAATGATGCAAGAAGCATGAAGACCTCATAACTATACACCCGGATCAACAAGTCTCATCTAACGCCACCGGGAACATACCCCTTAAGTTAAAACTCAAATAAGCACAAGACGAAAATGACTGATTATGTAAAGAGAAACACATAAGAGAAATATCAAACAAGCCCGACAGGCACAACTCTCTATCTGTATCATCCTACGAATCAATTTAAAAGGAAAAATCAAAGTATATGAACAAATCACAAGGATCTCATCCTGATATAACCTCCACCGCGACACGTAGCCCGGCTCAAACATATCAAATCACATGGAATCGTGAGGGTCTCACCCTCAACTCTGAACCACAAGCCGAATACATATCATACCAATTGAAATCTTCCACTAACTCAATTGTGCCAATAAAATCACATAACTTACTGAACTCTCACCCCGGTAGAGTATCAAATCACAAATCGTAACCAAATTACTCAGGAATCACATCAAACTTGCCATAATAGACAACATGAATTCACTTCTAGTCTCGTAACTTTCAATAATAAATTAAAACAACGTTAGACATGACTATCACTCATAAAATCTCTCAACAGGGGCAAACACATAAACATAATACTAAGTAATGAACTCACCCATAGGTGGGACAACAAATAGGGGAACTCGCCCCGATAAGCAGAATCGAATCAAAATACGAATGGTGCCCCTCTGTAACAAATCAAAAGCATACTTGTATGACATCATCTGGCGCAGTGGCCTCAATCCTACTATATGAAACACATCAACGGGCCGGGCCTTCCCCTCTTGGGCGCCCTCTACTGGCTTGAATACTCCGTTGTGACACACATGTCCGGAGTCTAGGACAATCTCTCACCTTGTGGCTGATATCTCCATACTCGAAGCAATATCTCTGCTGGCTTGGTTGTGGGAACTATGCGGTACGGGTACTCTGAGACCCATGAGCACCTGAAACACTGTGCGAAGCCTGAAGTGCAAACTGAACCGGCTGACCCACAAAACCTCTACCATGTCGTACTCTGCCTCCAAAATAAGGGCCAGTAGATCTCTCCGGTCTACGAGGTCTCCTCACCTCCCTGTCCTATCTCTCTCCTGACCTCGCATGTCCTCTCTCTCATGGCCCCGCCTGTCTCCTCTCTCTTGATCCCACATGCCCTCTACTTGGCAAGAGATCCCTACCACCTGCTGAAATTAAATATTCAACTCTAAATCCGGAGCCATACTAAACCGAATATCATGCCTGAGCCCCTCAATGAATCTATGGACACGCTCTCTAACTGTAGCGACCAAAGCAGGTGCATGTCTGGCCAAATCACTAAATCTAACGGCATACTCTGATACTAACAAAGTGCCTTGGCGCAGCTGCTCAAACTCTGCGCGCCATGCATCTCGAAGGGACTAAGGTACAAAGTCTCTCAGGAATATCTCTGAAAACTGAACCCATGTAAGTGAAGCTGACTTGGCCGGGCTACCCAACTCATACACCCGCCACCACTGATAAGCCGCTCCCCTGAGCTGGAACGTAGTAAAAGCAACCTCGCACGTCTCCACAATACCCATAGTACGGAGAATACGGTGACACTCCTCCAGAAAACCCTGGGCACCATCTGTCGCCAATCCACTGAAGGTAGGAGGGTGGTACTTTTTTCACCTCTTAAGTCTAAGTTGTTCTTCCTCAGATCCTGCTTCCCTAACCACAGGCTGAACTGGGACCACAGGCTGTGTCGCCATGACACCTGGAACCTGACCAACATGAACTCGCTGCTCTGGAGTGTGGGCTGTGGGAGTCTTAGCTCCTCCCCAGGTCAGTGAAATAGCTGGTACAACCGGAATCAACGCCGCCTGAGCCAATATACCAAACATGCTCAAGAACTGTGCTAAGGTCTCCTGAAGTCCTGGGGTAACAGCAGGCGCCTCCGGTACCTGCCCCTCAACTGGAACTACTAGCGGCTCCTCAACTGTTGCTCTGGTAGGTTCCCTAGCTGTGACACGTGCTCCTCGTCGGCCTCTACCTCTGCCCCTAGCGACATCTGCTCCGGGGGTAACGTCATCAGCAACTGCAGCTCGTGTCCTCACCATCTGTGAGATAATGGAATGATAAAAGTTTAAACTTTGAGACCAATGAACTCGCACGATAGGAATGAAGGAAGTGAAACTGTCCTAATAGTTCCGTAGCCTCTCGAAGATAAGTACAGACGTCTCCGTACCGATCCTCAAGACTCTACTAAACTCGCTTATGACTCGTAGTACCTATGAACCTAGGGCTTTGATACTACCTTGTCACGACCCAATTTTCCCTCTGTTGGGTATCGTGATGGCACCTAGTCTTAGGGACTAGGTAAGCCTAATATTTACTTAATAACAACAATAATTAAATAAAATGTAACAATTTTTGAAAATGGAAATCTCTATAAAATTTACAATTCCCAAAACCAGTAGTACAAGTCATAAGCTCTACAGAGTTTGCTACAAATTTCAAAATACAACTATTTAGATATAGATAAAACAATGTGAATACAAAATAGGAAGGTGACTCCGAAGCCTGCGAACGCAGCAACAAGTTTACCTTGAGTCTCCACACCAACAAGTCCGCACACCTAGCTAATGATCAACTGACTTTGAAATACCTGGATCTGCACAAAACAATGTGCCGAAGTGTAGTATGAGTACACCACGGCGGTACCCAGCAAGTATCAAGACTAATCTCAGTGGAGTAGTGACGAGGAATAGTCAAGACTCCTACTGGACTAAATAACCTGAACAAGTATAAGTATAGAAACAAAAGAGTATGATATCTACATAAAGACTACGCGAAGTGGCAATTAATACGGTAATTACAATAAGGAAGGAAAACAACAACTATCAGCCGAACACCATAATAATGACATAGAAGAATGAACGGAAACACAGCCTAAGTCCGATAATCACAGATAAAGAAAGGACAAGTAACAACTCAACAATACGACATCTTTCACACCGGGTTTTAGTCAATAAACTCCACGAGGTACCGAACCTCATACTATTCATAACTCAAGGGTTCCAATACCTGAACCCTAACACTTGGCATCCTGTGCCCTCATTACACTTCATAACCACACTGACGACTCACATTCCAAATAGAGTCATTCTCACATAGAAGGCAAGTAAACAAGGGTGTTCATCTATACTCAACAATATCAAGAAATCTTCTTAACCGATAAGAGTGCTCAGCTACGTGTATGCTTGTGCAAGTGTCCTAACATGGTTCATGCCAGCTAGTAAGTACATGAAACGAAATGGACAGCACGTAGAATGTTTTCACACAACTTTTCACAAGATAAAACTCACATAGGTAAGTGTACCACTATACAAGTATCAACAACAAGAATACCCCCAGGCCATCACAAGTCATCACAAATCAATCCCTGACACAACCCACCTTGTCTCGCCACGTGTGCAATATTAAAATAAATGCTCGCCTTGTCTCGCCACACGTGCATAATAATATTTCCACCTTGTCTTGCCACGTGCGCAACCCATATATATATATATATATCCCGCCTTATCATGCCGCATGTGTAAATATTAATAGTAACAATAGCACGGCAGAAACCTCGTGCAACCCCATAACAACAACCGAAGAAACCTCATGCATCACAATAACAACAACCGCACGGTAGAAACCTCGTGCATCACAACAACAACTACAACAGCAACAATGACAATAATACAAGGGTACGACAAATAAGTCAACTCAGAGATTCCAGAACTCATAGAAACGGAGGAACTAATTCACAAGGAGTAGCCACAATCAGGAATGCTAATCATAATAAGAATAGCTTAACAAGAAAGGAAATACTATATAACAACAGTCCACAATATACAGTTCAACAACGAGGGAGCTAACACAAGTCGAATAATTCTAAATAAGGACAAGTCAACTAAAATATAGGATATCTAACTTCTTTTGAGGTTGGGAAATTAGGTAAGAGATACAACAAATTAAGCTAAGAAGAAGCAGCAGAAAGATAACCATAACCTCAATTAAGGCTAAACAAATACAGAAGAGATAGTAATAATTTCAAATAAAGATAAGCAGTTAGGGAAAGGATAACATGGCAATAAAAAGATAACAATTCCAGTTAAGGCACATATGAATCAAATAAGCAATAAGAGTGAATCATGAAGCAATTAATTCTAATTAAGCAGGTAGAGGTGAAACTAGTAATTAAGAAGCGTAATCAAAACAAGAACAACTGCATATGCAGTTAATACAAGGGCCTAAGAACCCTAAAAGGCCAATTTTTCACAAATAAGTCCGAGTATGTACTTGTCACCTCGCCTACATGGACTACAATAAGCATAGAAGACTCAAATCCTAAGGGGTAGTTCCCCCACACAAGGTTAGGCATGATACTTGCCTCGAACCAAGCTCAATCAATCGGTAACGATGCCTTTTCCACGAATATCCGACTCCGAATGGCCCAAAACTAGCCAAAATAAATTACATACCATAAATACAACTATAAGAAACTAATCTAAATAATGAAATCAAAGCTAAAGCAAAAATTTAGAAAATCGCCCCAAAAGGTCTCCCCGGGCCTACGTCTCGGAATCGGGTAAAAGTCACAAAATACAAACACACATTCACTCATGAGTCCAACCATACAAGAATTTCTCAAATCCGACCTCAAATAGCCTTCCAAATCTTAAAAACTTAGTCTAGGAAGTTTCTACCATTTTTACCAAATTTCCAACTCAAATCCTTAATTAAAGGGTGGAATCAGCTATAGATTAATGAGGTATAGCCATAAAAGTGTTAAGAATCGTTACCCACAATCTTTCTATGAAAATCCCTCGAAATTGCGCCTCAATCCGAGCTCTCTAAGTTCAAAAATGGAGAATGAAATCAAACCCTCGCACTTAACCCTTTTCTGCCCAGCGATTTCGCACCTGTGGGCCAAGAATCGCACCTGCGGAATTCCCATCGCAGGTGTGGATTCCACTTAAAAACTCAGCGTCCGCTTCTGCGATCAAAGGGTCGCACCTGCGAACCCATGTCCGCTTCTGTGGTCTTCTTCCGCTCATGCGGGTCGTTAAGTGCTTCTGCGGGCAACGCAGATGCGGCACCTCCTTCGCACCTGAGACCCCAGGCAGCTCCTCTCCTCTCCGCTTCTGCGCTTTCCTCTCCGCACTTGCGATCCCGCACCTGCGGTCTCCCCACCGCAGGTGCGAAAACACCAGAACTCAGATAGCTTCAGCAATTGCATAAGTCTAAAACTCAATCCGTTAAGCATCCGAAACACACCAGAGACTCCAGGGACCTCAACCAAACATACCAACTAGTCCTAAATCACCATACGGACTTAGTTGAGCCCTCAAATCATATCAAACAACGCTAAAAACACGAATCATCCTCCAATTCAAACTTAATGAACTTGAAACTTCAAATTTCTAAAACCGATGCCGAAACCTATCAAACCACGTCAGATTGACCCCTAATTTTGTGTACAAATCATATTCAATATTACGGACCTACTCTAACTTCTGGAATTGGATTCCGACCCCGATATCAAAAAGTCAACTACCGGTCAAAATCTCCAAAAATCCGACTTTCGCCATTTCAAGCCTAAATGAGTTACAGACCTCCAAAATACAATCCGGACACGCCCCTAAGTCTAAAATCACCCAACGTAGCTAACAGAACCGATGAAACTCTATTCCGGAGTCATCTTCACACAGTTCCGACTACGATCAAAATTCTAAGGCTTAAGCTTCCGTTTTAGGGACTAAGTATCCCAATTCACTCCGAATCATCCGGTAACTGAACTCAACTACGCACGCAAGTCAATACACATAATATGAAGCTGCTCAGGGTCTTATGCCACATAATGGGACTTAAATTCTCAAAACGACCGGTCGGGTCGTTACACTTATTGTCTATATATTCATTAATGTGGTGCTTATACTTTCCTGAATTGAGGGTCTATTGGAAACAACCTCTCTATCTTCACAAGGTAGGGTTAAGGTCTGCGTACATATTACCCTCCCCAGATCTCACAGCGTGGAATAAATTATTATACACAACCAATATTCATGATCATCTTAAGAAGCTTACACTTTTATTTTATAAATGTTTTTAATTTGTTTTATACGATTTGAGATAGGATTCACGTGTATCGCGCGTACCCTAATACTAGTATATATAAAATATATATACTTATTATGTATAAGATTTGTATATTATATATTAATATATAAAAATATATATTAACCCGCTATTATTATTATTATTATTATTATTATTATTATTATTATTGGGGGTCGCTATACTATGTTAGTTTTCCCAAAAGAAGTTGTACAATCAAATTGAGGCGCTTGTTCCCAAATACTCGTATGATTGTTGGGTTAGTGAATAAGAAGTTTCCTTGCTAAAGTAGCTTACATTATATTACACTTTATATGCACCAACCTCTATAACATAAGTAAGCTTTTAATTGCTTTCTTCACCAGCAATTTAGAGAAACAGGTCTACGAAAATGGGTGTAATCACGAATTGTCTTTAATAATGTCTCAATCAAATGCTAGAATCACATTCTTTCACCTTGTGTTCATCTCCTCCCCAGAGGCGGATGTAGCTCACTGGCTACGGGTTCAACTGAACCCATAACTTTCGACGCGGAGTAAAAATTTGTATGTAAAAATTCATTAAAATTGCAAAAATAGTAGATATGAACCCATAACTTTAAAAATATAATGGGTTTAATGTTAAAAATCTTAAAATTGAACCCATAAGATTTAAATTCTGGATCCGCCTCTGCTCCTCCCCTATCATTGACAAATTGACTTGACTATATCTCTCAGGTAATTAGAAGTTTAGTAGTCTATGCATTGTAATATGTGACATGGACGTTAAAAAATTGCTATTTCTTGCGTATGTTTTTCGCCCATTGCAATGTGTGATATGGACGTTAAACATGCACGGTTAACTACACGTCCACTCGTTTTTAACGAATTAACGATAACAAAAAGGAAAAACATGTACTTCAACGTATTAACTACAGTAAAATTTAGCATATAGTTTCAATAAAAATGATTTAGAAAATCATTATCAAAGAACAGTTTGAATCTCCAAAGTAATAATTGGGAAAAATAAAATAGGATAGAACTATTACTAATTTATGAAAAATAGTAGCAAATGAAATAATTACATATTCTAACTTTTCAGTGTAATGGCTCCTAAAAGAGTAATTGAGAAAAAGAACACCAAGAAAGAAAGCATTTCTGCAAATGGGCTTATCGAATTGGTCTGATATCATGTGAAAAAATCTAAATATTCAACCCATAACCTTAATACAATAGGTGAAGTAGTCCATGACCGTTTGGAGATTTTTATACAACCAATGATGAATAATGATAATATTCTCTAATATATGCACAATATAATTTTTATTGAGCTGCCTTCCGCTCCAGGGACCTTGATTATACGGAGAGCTAATTCACGTGTTTCTAAGACCGAATGAAAGTTATATATGAGACTTAATTACCCTCCATGGAAACTCAATATATAGTAAGGTTATTCAAAGAGGTCAAGAATAATTTTCTTTGTCTTATGTCAATTTCAATAGTAAAGTTCAAAATATTTAGCCATACGCAATTTTCTCCAACCATGTAATATCAATTTAATGATCTTCACAAGTTCCCAACCTGCAGTTTACACGACCATCAACCTAAATTAAAATTTTTGCCATTTTTTTGCGAGCTGATTAAGTACTCTTCCCTACTTTTGAAGAAAAAGACATTTAGATATTATATGGACTAAACTTTGTTAACCTAGATTTATACTATTTTTCCTTCTAGAAGTTGTTTCCTTCAGAAAAAGGCATATGAAAAAGACTGGATTCATTCATCTCTCATCAGACCAAAGACAAATGTGAGTTATTAAAGTTTATGAATGTCAAAGCTAAGTTAGTTGAGTTTTACCTTTCAAATTCTAAATATATTAGATTCTAGAAACGTCTCATGCTTTAATTTCTCTTTTTTGACAAAATCAAATTACTAGTGAGATATGGCTTTCAGATAACGTTTTATTTAGTCTGAAAAGTTTGGTAAGTTCAATAATATAAACAAATAAGCGAATAAAAACCTGACTCTAGCTAGGCAGCTCTAATGACTCGTCTACCTTAGGCTTCCACATGTATAAGTTGGTACATGATACTATATATTTAGCCAACTTTATTAGTGCTGGTGAAATATAAACTAAAATTAGTTAGCAGTCGTTCACCAGATGAGACATTATTAATTGGGTCTGTTTTTGTTGACATTGCAATTAAATTTAAGTAATTCACGAGATCAACTAATTAAGAATAGACAGACGTAGTTTAGTACTAGCCCTAAGGTTTAATATGGGTATGAAAGTCGGAACCTTGAATTTCTTCTTAGCTTTTGTATGGGAACCATATTACTTATTTAATCGGTAAAAGATTCTTTTGATACAAATCATACAATTATAATTAGTGTAGAGTTATGAATTACCAAGCTAATCATTATTCTACTGCTATATGACGTTAGAGTAAAACTAAACTCACGTGTTGAAATTCCAACAATGGATAATTACTTTCCACGAAAAAATGACAAATAAAATAAATACAGTACTCCATATAATAAGCAAGATAAACATCAACAATAACAAACCCACTAAAATCTAACAAGTTGCTGTGTCTGAGAAGGTTAGTGTATATGCAGACTTTACTCATACCTTGTGAAGGTAGAGAGACTATTTTCGATAGACCATCGGCTCAAAGAAAGATGTAAAAGGCAACAACACAAGCGGTAACAACAACAAGGTAAGATGATGAGAGATAGCCAAAGACGAAAGAAACAACAGATAGTGATAAAATTCAGGAATAAGAAAATATGAGAATAATACTAATACTACTGATATGTAGAGACTACGTACTTACCTTCTACTCTAATTCTGGACCTCCACATCTTCCAAGATAAAAATTTAAAAAAAAATGAAAAAAGATATTACTTGGTCCTTAATTGGTGCTGAGTACCAGACAAGCTAGAATTAATAGAAATGTAGTACTACAAAACATGTAAGTGTTGGTAGGATTTCTAGAAGGAAAGTACAACACGACCTTTGTCTATTCCTTAGCCGTAACTTTGCTAGCCATTTTCTTCACAACTATTTAGTTCATTGGTTTTCCTTTGTTAACTTTTAAGTCAAATTAAAGGCATGTTATCGTTCAAATATTAAGCCAGGGTATATGCTGACAACAACCAGGTAATAAGCTAGCCCTGAATAATTACTATATGTGCAATGATTTATAAAAGTTTAGTACTAATTACTATCCACATATGTTTATTCAATTTACTGAATTTCGTATGCATTGACGTTTCCTTGTGCTATTCTTTTTGTTTATATGTTTTTAATTTACTTGAAATAATAATCATCATCTTAGATGAGGGATGAGTACACCCTCCCCCCTCTCGTCCAAGGAATTTTGAAAGTCATAATCCTCTATAATAATACTTTACTATAATGGTCAATATTTTATGTCATGTTATAATATATATTCTATATAATATCAATTTATTATAGCAATAAAAAAATATCGAAATTGTTATAGAGAAGTTTGACTGTATATGTATAAGAATATGGTAAGCTACCGACCGGCGTCTATAAGGATGATTGGGTAGCATGAACTTGGGGGAGGTCAGAGTGGAACGGAAGACACGGATATGAACGCTGGAGGACTAATTATTTAATTATCAGTCTTTAGTCTGAATATATATGATTGGTTATGACTATGATATTAGTATAAAAAATTACTTAAAAGTTTATCATAGTCGGAGCATACTAAAAAGCTTTTTAGTTTGGTATCCATAGTTTTCAAAAGGAGTTTCGTAGTAGTTAGTTGTTTGATTTAACTAATTCTTGATGCTGTCAACGCCACCTTCTGTTTAAATTTGTCATGTCTTTCGTAATAAGAAAGTTTAATTTCAACATAATTATTTCAAAAGACGTTGTTAGTATATATATCAAATACAATAATCACCTCAACTGCACACGTAGAAATATTTGAAAATCAAAAAGGTTCCACATATGATACATTGTTCCTCTATTTCTTTTTAATGTAATAGACACATTGATCGTTTAATTGATATCATTTTGTTAGCAACTATCCAATAACAAAAATCTAAATACATTCCTTAATTTGATAAATAAACAAAAATCTATATTCCTTCTCCCTTTTTTAAAGTGTAATAACTATTTGGTTAATCTATCGAGTTGGTGTAGTGTAGGAGTTCGTTTTACTCTGTAAGGAAAACGTGGTTTGGAAAATTGTAGAATATAATGTTGGAGAAGTTAATCGTAATTAGTCAAACTTGTGGTTGTTAATTGAATGAACACAAAAGGTGTGAGTTTTTTACTGTTACATATGCATCTTAATTGCCTCAATATTAAGAGAATAACTATTGCTGCTTTTAGCCCTAAAGTTCGTATTCTAGCAGTCACTGCAATAACCTGTTATTTTATATTTATTTTTTTTACTCAGCTCATTTTATTACTGTAGTATAATCATGGCGGAGCCACCTTATGCTAAGGGAGGTCACACTCATTCGTCAAAAAATTACACTGTTTAGTTAAGTTAAAAGTTTATTTTTATACGGTAGAAAATCGGCTAATCCTGGTAAGTGAGATAGCCACCTCTAATTTATTTTCACTAATTTGACTTCAACTTAAAAATTCTCAGGCTTGTCGTTAGGCTGTTCCTTGTCTCTCCCTCTACCAGAAAAATGTCAAATACTATTCAGTTAAACATTATTGTTCCCAACAAAATTTAATAGATAGAAGACCCTCTCTTAAGTACTGTCATTAACTTATAATAATTAGAGTTTCTTAATCCAGCTCAATTATCAGCTAAATTTACTTGATTATAACATAGAAATTAAGTTCTTCCAATCCCCCCCAATCCCATGTGGCGCAACAGATGCCGTAGTTTTAGCTGAAGTTTTCATCAAATTATCTTAGGCTTCACCAAGTTTTAAATTTAGGAAGTTCTGATCCCATCTTCTCTGGAAAATTCGAAAACTCTTCTTTGTGGTAATAATACCAAAATATCAAGTTGGCGCATCCGTCTTTATCTTTATTTTGATACTTATAGGCCTTTTGAATTCTCTTTTTCCCTATTTCATTAATTATGCCGTGATGTCGTCACTATTTTGTTATCGTGAACGACATCACAAGCAGCACATTGCACAAAGTATTTCACGTTCACGTGAGATTCGGGGAAGAGTAGCACCCCAAGAGCTGTCAACATTACACGAAATGCTTTGTGCGGCCCTTTTTCGGATCCTGCGTGAACACGAAATACTTTATGCATCATGCTGCCCGTGATGTCATCCACGATAACATAATAGATTTAGCTTAGAGTTTACTGCATGTGTACTAACGGCGATTGGTATTCCGACAAAATTGGTAACAAACCTAATATCGCATGTTAAATTATACTAATAGTATAATCTTTTCTAGCAGATTACCTACATAATTTTTACCCACATAATTTTTCAGGTTATTAATAGTACTTAGTATATTAATTATAGTTATAAATTTAAGTGACTTTATACTGATAGTATAATTAATTCTCTTACTCTATCACTTTATGAAATTTAAACTCTAAAAAAATATATGCATCAATAATTTCTGACAATTTTAGTGAAAAGATCAACTCCTAGGATTTGAATTTTGAAAGGAGAAAGAAAAGAGATGCAGTTTCTTTTACTATAGAATTGTTTTTCTAACACGCGTGTAATTCTATGGACGTAATATGGGTGTGTCACATGAGGTAACACTCTTCAAAGTTACATTTTACCTACTTAGTTTAATTCGCATGTCGTGTCCTAATTAAGGAGCCTTCCACGTAATTTACATTTCATCTGTGTACCATCTTAAAATAGCAATATTGAATGCTTACGAATTGATTAACCAAGTATTACGAGTTACTAGTAAAAATCAAGAAAAGGAAAATGGTAGATACGTAGTGGGTATTATGTTAGGAATGTACAACGATAGTTTACCAGTAACTTTTCATAAAAACAGTACCCCTAGGGGTCGTTTGGTACGTAGGACAAGAAGATAATAATCTAGAATTAGATGTCGGATTATCTTATCCCGCGTTTAGTTGAATTTTTGAATCCGGAATTAGCAATCCCAAGATTAATTAATCGCACAAGTAGGTATTATTTTATTCCACATTGAGGGTGGGATAATAATCTCAAGAATAATTAATGGGATCCTTACACAAATAGCCGGTAATATTCATTATTTACTTTTTTAACCATATACATAAATTATAAGTTGATTATACATAATTATACATATATAATACATAAATTAAAATGACAAAGATGCCCTTCTCCTAGCTCTTCCCCCAAAATGTTTTAAACAATTCAAAATTAAAATTAAAAATAAAAGTTTATCCCAACTTATCTTGTATACATCAAATATATGTTTATATTATATCTCATATATCCCATTTTTAGTTTAATGAACCAAATTAATATCTTTCAATAAAATATATTTATTAAATAATCTTGTCATTATTTAATTTCCCTATTATAATCTTATTGTTATAATGTGGAGGTAACTTATTTCCTTACCAAACAACCCTTATAGTAATAGAGAATAGTACAATGTAGTTATGTGATTAGTATATTATTAGTCGTAGGCTATTCTTTATAGAGTTTTCTTGAACAAACCCCAACTACTTTTTTCCTCTTTCTCTCTCTCTATCTCGCTTTCGACATGGCACCAATGTGAAATTGAGAGAGAGAGACTGGCAATGCTTAACCAAAAAAACGTTGAATTCGTGTTCAGAGATCAGTTGAGAGGTGTTTGTTTTAAGAACATTTCGGAACGAAGCGTGTGATCTCAGCCTTTTTTCTCTATTTAGTAAAAATTTCAAGCTCTATTATGAGCTGATAATTTATTTTGGTTTTACTATTGTATTCAGAAAACAATGCAGCTCAAACAATTCTTAAGATCATCATCATTTGGGAGCTGCAGCTCAAAGCGATCAACATACAGTAGGAACTTCGACTTACCGGAAGATACGCCGGCGACGGAGATATTGGACACCGGGCCGGAGTATGTCGGAGGAGCAATGTTACCGATTTTCCTCAACGATTTGCGGCAAAACAGCGACCTGCAGGATTTAGTGGAAGTTACGCTAGAATTGGATGATAATTCAATTGTTTTGTGTAGCGTAGCACCAACACCAACACACAATGCAGAAGGTAATGGAAGTGAAGAAGAAGCTCCCAACGGGTTTTTAGCACGTAGTGCGTCGGCGGCGTCGAAACTTCGCCGGAAATTCTCGTGGATCCGATCGCCGTCAGTGAGGTCACGGACGTCGGCGGCGCCATCAGAAGATGATCATTTTCAGTTTCATAATCACAACAGTAATCATAACAATACAACAAACACTGCACGAGAAGAGATGAAGTCGAAATTGAAGCTTGTAAGGAGTAAATCAACGGCTCAGCGCGCGCTTGGAGGATTAAGATTCATAAGTAAAACAACAGGTGAATCTGATACGAATGTGCAATGGAAAAAAGTAGAGGCGCGGTTTGATGCTTTGGCAAAAGACGGTTTGCTCGCTAGAGAAGATTTTGGTGATTGCATTGGTACATTCAAAGTTCTCAATTCATGTAAACCATATGAAATGCTATCTTTTTATTTGCTGAAATTATGTAAATAATGCATGAAATTAGTTTTACTGAAATGAAATATTTTTATATACTGTAGATATAATTAGTGTTATAGTGAATAATTATATTGTGTGGGGATGCATGTGCAGGAATGACGGATTCGAAAGAGTTTGCAGTGGGAGTTTTTGATGCACTGGTACGGCGGCGGCGTCAAAAGACGGCGAAGATAACTAAATCTGAGCTTCACGAATTTTGGTTGCAAATTTCTGATCAAAGTTTTGACGCTCGTCTCCAAATTTTCTTTGACATGTGGGTTCTCTTTCCTTTTCGTTTCCTTTTTACTTTTTTTGTTTTGTTTTATTTGAATTATTTCTTTCCACTTTGTTCGAAAGCATGCATTATTATCTTAACTTAACACGAAAAAGTAACCCTTTTTCTCCTATATTAAATAAGAATCTAATTTGTCTATCGGTATGTTTAAACTATCAGTCGTATATGCATTATTATCTTAACTTAACACGAAAAAGTAACCCTTTGTCTCCTATATTAAATAAGAATCTAAATTGTCTATCGGTATGTTTAAACTATCAGTCGTATAACATATTGGTTATGATTGGTCCACTTCTTCATTTTTTTTTGTTTCTCACCCGGTGTCCGGTACCCATATTGGGACCCTACTAAATCCGGATTCACGGGGAAAAAGCGTTTCCTAACAAAGATGACTTCATACCCAGGGACTCCTGATTAAGGATGAAGGAGTACTTACCACTACACCACACCCCTTGATTGGTCCACTTCTTGTATTACCTAAAGTAAATTTTATCTATGGTTTAATATTTGACCGTGCATCTGATAAGTTAGCCTGATTATAACAAAAAAGGGATTACACAATACTATAATTTACAGTTATCCATACTATATTCATAATTCAATGACCCACTTCATTCAAGAAAAAAAAAACAAAGAGAAAAACCAACACAAATATCCATACTAAAACGTATAGTAGTAGTGCAGTACCATACTTGATACGTGTATGCATTTTCTGAAGATTGAATGTTGGAAAACGAAAAAAGAAACGAACTACAAAACTAATGTATAGCATAAAGAAAAAGAACCCTCAACGCTTGTGGAAGAAAGGTAACTAAAATTATGGAGTAACTATTGTTATTATTTCATTTATACTTTTTAAAATTTTTTACTTGATGATGATATTACGTGTAATTTTTGTAGGGCGGACAGAAACGGAGATGGAAAAATCACGAGAGATGAAGTCCAAGAGGTAAGATTATCATGGGTTAACTGTTGAATCAAAATTTAAAAAGGTTTAAATTTAGGTCAAACTATATTTTATTTGTCCAGCATCCATTGGGAATAGGGGCATCTTCAATAATTCGGAAATGCATTAGTTTAGTTTTAGTTATATCATACATTAATGGAGGAGTTATATTTAATGGTATTAATACTGTTTCCTACAAGGATTTCTTATCCTATTTTATATTTTGTTCTTCCAACAGCTAATAATGCTGAGTGCTTCCGCAAATAAGTTGTCGAAATTGAAGGAACGTGCAGCCGAGTATGCTTCTTTAATTATGGAGGAATTGGACCCTGATGATCTTGGTTACATTGAGGTAACAATATCTTGTTCCTCAGATTATTTACAAACAATACCAGCCGAACATTTGATCGATTCAAGAGATGTTATAAAATAGATGTGAGCCTTCTACTTTAAATCTTTAAATCTTTAATTAGAGGTCTCGAATTCAAGGTTCGAAAATAAAAAATTCTTAAAAGGAGTCTTTCCTCTACTTAAACCATACGGGATATGAATTTAAATTAATCTAGTCATTAAACTTTGAATACCAAATAATTAAAAAAAATATATTTTATCTATCCTAAGTATCTATTAGCTGTGTTGTCCCAATCATGACTAGTACATACTCGGACCCATGATCTTCCACTTTTTTCCTTTTTTTTAGGGGTTAGTCTTTGGCACGACCTTCTTTTAGACGGCCAAGTATAAGTCAAAACATAGGGAATCCTTACTGTGTTTGGACTTTGGGGACCACTAGAACTTTTTTGAGAAAAGAAAAAGATTGGATTTAGAAATTCTGGTTTCTAACTTTTTAACCAAAGGAAAGGAATCAGAGCTCTAACTTTCAATGCTTAACAATCATTGAAAGTTAGTGCAGCTGGTTTCCACTAATTCTGTTTTGTGTAAGCTTAAGGTTATCTGACTACAATGTTATAATAGGTACATGAATTATATAAATCTATACGATTATTGAGTGAAAGAGATCACTTAACACTCTCGTTAAAAATCATTGTCAAAATTTAAAAGAAAGTGTGCCAAAAATCTTCCTATATTCTATTATTTTTTTTAAAAAACATTTCTATATTTAAAAAATTTTAACTTTAAAACTTCTCATTCTATCCTTAGTGATATTTTTATAGCCATTAAAGTATCATGACATGTTTAAAACTGCAAGTTCTAAGAGTATTCCCTTTCCTTTCAGTTATGGCAATTGGAAACACTTCTTTTGCAAAGGGACAATTACATGAATTACAGCAGACCGTTAAGCACAACAAGCGTCGGATGGAGTCAGAATTTAGGAACTCGTAGCAAGACCAGGAACTTAGTAAAGAGAGCAAGTTATGGACTCAAATGCCTTGTATTAGATAACTGGCAAAGGGGCTGGATTCTGTTGCTATGGGTGATGATTATGGCTGGACTTTTCACCTGGAAATTCTTGCAGTATAGGCGAAGAGCTGCATTTCAAGTTATGGGTTACTGCTTGACAACTGCTAAAGGGGCTGCAGAGACTCTCAAACTCAACATGGCACTTGTCCTTCTACCAGTTTGTCGAAACATTTTAACATGGCTACGGTCTACTAGGGCCAAGCTCCTTGTTCCTTTTGATGATAATATCAATTTTCACAAGGTAAACTACAACAACAAGAGAACATACTGTGCACCTGACAATTTCTCGATCTTAACAGTGTTGTTTCAATTGGCAGATTATTGCATATGCCATTGCAATTGGAATCTTGCTTCACGCGGGAAACCATTTAGCGTGTGATTTTCCTCGTCTGATTAACTCATCTCCTGAGAAATTTGCACTAATAGCTTCTGATTTTGACAACGTGAAGCCCACTTTCAAAAGCCTCTTGACCGGTATTGAAGGTATTACTGGCATTGCTATGGTGATTTTGATGGCGATTGTCTTCACACTAGCAACACGAGGCTTCAGGAGAAATGTATTGAAGCTGCCACCTCCTTTCAATCGATTAACAGGGTTCAACGCATTTTGGTATTCTCATCACCTTCTAGCAGTGGTCTATGTACTCCTAATAGTACATGGAACGTTCCTGTTCTTGGTTCACCAATGGTGGCAGAAAACAGTAAGGACATAGAACACCAAGTTGCTTTATAAAATCTAAAGATTGATATGCTGACAATATGTTTCCCATTTTGCAGACATGGATGTACATCTCCATGCCGTTGCTCCTCTATATAGCCGAGAGGAGTTTGAGAACATGCAGATCAGAACACTACACAGCAAAGATTTTGAAGGTGACTGGCTTTATCAAAGTTGTTTTTCCATCTATACAGAAATTACGCAAGAAGACTCCTTTCTGCATACAAATAAGCTTCAACTAAAACCTGCTATTCGCCTCCCTGTCTACAACCCCTCACCAATTCACCTCTCTCCAACGGTGTCAACACAGCTTAATACCTCTTTAAAAAGTTAAAAAAATAAAAAGGAAACATGCTCTAAGGTTCACAAATATAGAGCAGATGAAACGATCCAAACACCACAGCAAAACCATATATTCAATCAGCTACTTCATAAAGCAACAGAGTTTCTCTTATCCCATGCCATACTGTCCAGTGTGTACATCATAAACATGACCATCAAGCACCATCAGAAATCAATCCAAAACTCACACATTCCAACCACCAGCACCACAACATTTTTCACAATCGTCTATTGAGGAACTAAGATCACTGAGTAAATTTACAATTAAGCAAACTCAAAGTCAAGAGAGATACTCAACATATATAAAATCATTGAGTTACGGTAGGCTTTTTGTATTTAATTTGCAGTTCTGTATTCCTAGAGATAATACAAGCATCTGGTTCCTAATGACATGCACCCCCCAAGACAGTAGTAAAGGGGGAAAAAAACGACTGAGATAAGAAGACGTGGGTGAAGGAAAAAAAAAACAAGACAGGAGATCAATGAAGATGGTTTTCCTTTTCTTTTTTTTTTGAGTAAGCAATGAAAATTGTTTTTCTTTTGGTCTTTACAGGTTTCTGTACTTCCAGGAGATGTCTTTAGCCTTACCATGTCAAAGCCAAATGGTTTCAAATACAAGAGTGGGCAATACATATTCCTGCAGTGCCCAACAATCTCCTCATTTGAATGGTAAGTGTGGTGTTTCTGCATTTAAGTTAATCATGCCTCCACCAACAGGCATTTAACATAATGATGTTTCTCCAGGCATCCATTTTCTATAACATCAGCACCAGGAGATGACTACCTCAGTGTTCACATCCGCATTGTAGGAGATTGGACGAACGAACTTAAGCGGGTTCTCACAGAGGATGATAGTTCAGCATGTGAAATCGGGCGGGCTAAGTTTAAAGAACGTGGGAATGTTGATCAAAGAGGGTAAAACTCCTCTATTTGATTTTTGACCTGTCAAACATTATAATCGAGATTTCCTTATTAAGAAGTCTAAAGGGCTTGTAATGACGCAGTTTACCTCGATTGCTTGTTGATGGACCATATGGCGCCGCAGCACAGGACTATCAAAATTATGATGTCTTACTCCTTGTGGGACTTGGTATTGGCGCTACCCCTTTTATAAGTATCCTAAAGGATCTATTGAACAATTCAAGATCAGAAGAACAACTGGTACAAATTTTACTTCCAAGTTAATTTAGAACTAACCAAGTAGAATGTTAAGGGTCCAACTTACAGTCTCTCTGTCCATGATGCTACCTTAGGATTCGAATACTGAGACCAGCGCATCAGATGACAGCTGGACAAGTTATGCCTCTTCAAGCGCGGCATCAAGTGGAAAAAAGAAATCAATAAGGACAAAAAGTGCACATTTTTATTGGGTTACCAGAGAACCTGGATCCTTTGAGTGGTTTAAAGGGGTGATGAATGAAGTGGCCGAAATGGATCACAAAGTAATGTACACAGATTTGTTACAGGATATCTCAATTCCCCTCCCTCCTCCCCCCCCCCCCCCAAAAAAAAAAACCATTTATCCTCCTTTCTGGGATTCTGCTATGATCCATAACTAATTGGCTCAGCTATATCTTTTCTGATGATTTCAATGAAACAGGGTCTGATAGAGATGCACAATTATCTGACGAGTGTGTATGAAGAGGGCGATGCCAGGTCAACTCTCATCACTATGGTCCAGGCGCTCAACCATGCAAAACATGGTGTTGACATCCTGTCTGGCACTCGGGTATGATCCATCACCACTCTCAACCAAACCCTATAAAAGAGAAATGGAAAAGAAACATATAAGAAAGAACAGTTTTCAGCTTAGCTCAATGAGTGCCATGTACTAGATAGAGAAATTCTATTACTCGAAAGCTGCTAAATTTCATGAGAAGTCTTCAACCACAACACGGAATAGAGAAACAAACTTGAGGTGAATCGTTCTCCAGCTAGTACTAATTAAACTAATTCTACTGCAGGTAAGGACTCATTTTGCAAGGCCCAAATGGAAAGAAGTATTCAGCAAAATAGCTTCAAAACATCCATACTCCACAGTAGGTAAAGAATTTCTACAACCTAAACTTTGATAAACTGTAAGCATATGTGGTTCCAAGAAGTGTTGTGTTACCTGAACCTATTTGTTCACCTCTAGAGCTAAAGGACACTTCACCAATATGTCCAAACCTCCTGCCCATGGAAATTATCACATAATAGAGGCGAAGAAAGAAACTTTATATATAAAATAGAACATGAAACTTGAAGCGGAACTTTAGAGACAGAAAATATAGCTCACAATAAGGACCAGTATGTCACTATAAATCCTAACTTTATCTTTTGAAGGAATCTAAACAGGTAGTAACAGATGAGATGAAAAATGTGTTCTTTAAACTTTAAAAAAAAACTCATACAGTTGGATCAAGCTGATTAGAGAAACTATGTTAGTTTCTTCGTGACCATTTAGAAGAAAGAAGTAACCAACGGTGCGTTTCCGTGATAACATTTTTGTATTTTAGAGGGGAAGGGAAAAAGAGCTAAAAAGAAAGGAAGAGTTTTAATCAATCAAGCTAGATTTGTTAATAACACAGTTACACATGATTCACAGGAGTCTTCTATTGCGGGTTGCCTGCCTTGGCAAAGGAATTGAAGAAGCTATCACAAGAATTGACTTACAAGACATCCACAAGATTTGACTTCCACAAGGAGTACTTTTGAAATAGCAAATTTCGCAAATAAGCGACACGGTATACTTTTTTTCTTTTTATTTTTTGTAATTGTCCATAGATTAAGAGGAATGCATGTACCAATACACATTGATTCAGAGAAATGTAAATGCATATATATCATACAAGTTACAATAGAGAAAGAAATCAAAAGAGTAGAGTTCTATCTATTGGAAAATGTAAATATTTGTGCTTTTGGGATCTCCACATAAAGATGTTCCTACTGATACGAGAAAGCAATCATGTTTGTCGTTACAGTGTCAAATACATAGGAACAATATTGTCCCACTACTATGCACCTATGTGCAGTGTGTGAAGAAGGGTATATGACATCCTCAGTGCATGTGTGAATATCACTAAGCAGCAAGTGTGAGGATGAAAAGGATAATTAATGAAAAGAGCGCAAGAGAAGGAAGTAAATATGGAACCGGAAAAAAAAAGGTGTGATGCTGCTTTATGAGGGGTGAGTACATGACAAATCAAGCTACTACAAGGCAGTTACATCTATCAAGTGTCCTAACCAGCGATAGAAAGGATTATTTTCTTACTCCAAGATAAATAAATTGTCTCGTGTATTTGTTTCTAAATTTTGTTACATTTTCTTATTTTGTCAATAAGGTCCATTGACATATCAGAAATTACAGAGTGGATGAGAGCTGTCAATAAAGAATACCGAAGAAAGTTGATATATATTTTTGCATCAAACACAGGGAAACAGTGAATATAAATACATTTCAGCACTTATGCAGCAAAGAATCATGAAAGACTTCTCTATATCATGGGAAATAACAGTACAATGGGTTACCTACATGGAAAATGCAATTACAATAAGAAACTGTAAATATCCAAAACTTGTTAGTCTTTCAATCCCTTGAGAAGTTTGGAAGCCCATCGGCGTACACGACGCTTCAGTGTATAACCTACAACTACTCCAGCAACAAAGCAAATGGCACAGAGCTTTGAACAAGTCCATAGTGATACTGCTTGCCTGCAATCAAAGATATACAGCTTTACCATAAGAGCAGCACCCATTTCCATTTGTTACATTCCTTGCAATAAGGTGTTAAATCCTCATCAAAGATACGAGATTAACATCACGCGAAACAAGGTCAAATTGTAACAAATAAAATAAAACAAAATAAGCCAATATCAAGAACAAACTGAGCAAGCTCGTTCGGATAACACAGTTATAAAAGAACGAACTGCGCAAGCGGGCTCAGACACTACAGTTATAAAAAAACATATATGTATATAAAAGAGCAAACTGAGAAAATTAATACATGGGAGACCGAGTAAGCAAGAGTTGTGATTGATCAGCGGACGAAACAGAAACAGAGCCTGAAGATTTTACGGTAGGCTTTTGAAGAGCAGCAGAAATGGAACTTAAGCTGCTATTTGGATCCTGAGACATCGCGCTACGATAAGCCTTTTGTAACCCCTCCATAGTATCAGAGGCAAATTCACGAAATTGGGTACCCATTATCAATTCAATCTCCAATAATTTAAGTTTGCTCTTCTACTACTAGGGTTTTTAGGAGCTTGGACCGGAATGGGTCTTTCATTTGCAAACAAGTTATATTAATATATTAATAAAAGAGCCAAATATACATATCTACTTTAATATATTGTCCACGTCTATCCTCCGTTATACTATCGGAACATATCTATGTTTACCGTTAGCCAAACCTTTTAAAAATACCCTTCACCTAACGAAAAGCCACCAAATTAATAAAATAATAATTTAAAAAAAATCATTAACCCATAATCTGTTAAACCCATCATTTAAAAATTTAAAACCTAAATTTGTGAGACTTCTTAATACATTTTATTTATTTAGAGAGAGACGAGAATGATGGTGGAAGTAGAATTAGTAAGAACTTATATTTTTGATTACTAGTTGTTCATGGTGGCATTAGGATGTCATGTTATCACTTTCGATTATTTTTTTTGTGTGAATATAACATGGCATCCCTTTGTCTAATGTAATGCACACTTGACAGTTGGTTTGTATGTTGGTAACAACTGATATATACTTTAGTAATACTTGTATTTGGTTAATACATGAAGTTAGTGTACTTAGGTTGTTAAGTTGCTTTCCAACTTATTGGCGTACTTTCTTTCATTCTTGATGAATTTATTAGACGGTAGTTTGATATTAAATTGAATCTCCTCTAATTATTTTCTAGGTTGGAATCTAACGTTGGTTCTTAAGGCGTGATTTGGCGATAATTATTTGTTGCCCAAATGCTTAAAGCATAATAAGAAAATTATGGTACGTGAATACTCATCAACAAAGGCTCACTGCCGGAGGAAGAAATACTTCGGTAGTTGCCTTAAGACTTCAGAAGTATTAACCTAATAAGATGCTATAAACATTCAAATCATAATGGAAAGAAAATCATGATGAATACTCGATACAGTTTGACACGGTGAAAAAAACAAAGAGACAAGCTAGAAGAAATTTTTTTTTGGAAAAGTTAGAATATAATAAATATACAATAAGGATATTAAAAGAATCGGGACTCAATATATAAATGAATATATAGTTGTCGGTATTTTTATGTCTTTCAATTCTTGAGTTCAACAGGTAACTACGAAACAGATGACTAATATGTGAGGAAGAAGTATAGTAAATGAAAGGGGTTTAACGGGTTATTAATGGGTTTTAAAAAAAAAATACTTTTTTTAATTTGGTGGCTTTCCGTTAGGTGAAGGGTATTTTTAAAAAGTTTGGCTAACGATAAGGGTAGATATGTCCCGATAGTATAATGGAGGATAGATGTGAACAATATACCAAAGTAGATGGGCATATTTGACCCTTTTCCCTAAAAAGTATAGTGGATTATAATATGAGAATTAAAAAGTCTGTTTTGTCAAAGATTTTGCAAGTTCAAAATACTTTTTTTCAGCAAAATGTATTTATGAGCAGCAATATAAGCAGTTATGTGTAGTAAAAAAAAGGTTAACAAATTTCTAATTATGGATTAGAAATACCTTTGTAACAACTAAATTTCGTTCCTGAAAAATAATAATCAAGACAAGAAATATAGCGACAAATATTATATTCAATTTCAAGTGATGGGGTTATAATCTCTAGAATATCTCGAATCTAAAAAGACGTGGTCCTCTGATTCTTCTCCTCACGAATGATGGTTCAAGAGCTTGAGAGTTTGATCTTGAACTTGACGGATTTCAAATTTGCGGTGCGTCACGAACAACTTGAAGCTCGTCACGAACCAGGATTTGTTGTTGGGTTATCACGAACGGAAGATTTGAAGCCGCCCGCTTATGATTTGAGTTCGCCTTTGGAATTTGACCATAGATGATGATTGCAGATATGGATGGAGACCTTGATGCTATTCTTCACTTTAGCCTTTCCTTCTGCTTACTTGCTTGTGTCTTAGCTTTCTCCTTTGACCCCTTATATAGGTGTGGGGTGGAGTAGTCTCCAAGAAAATCCAAGTGGATCATTGGGCTTGAGACTTATGGGCCGACCTATTTGATAGAAGACCAATTGATGGGCTAGCCCAATAATACATTGGACTTTTATTTAAATCAATTCATTTTAGATTTAAATAATCGACCCGATTATACTAGCCCATAGTATCATTTGGACTAATATGTATTTAATACATGATGAAATCCAAATTACGTGTGGATTTAAATTTAATAAAATTTTGTTTATCTACAAATGCCCCCTGCTTCAAGGCTTGTCGAGATTTAGGCTTGCCGAAATGAATGGCGAGACTTGAAGTACCGGTGATGATTGTTGATACCCAATTTTCCCCTCATATTTTCTAAAAATGCATATATACTTTCAAAATGGCACATTTGCATCATCATTTATTTTATAAACCTATACAAGTATTTTCTATAACTTTCCATAATTTTTAAAGCTCTAAATCAATTTCGTTCTACATTTATATTATATAAATATCAACTAATTATCCTTTAAATTATTTTGTGATGACTTAATCATCCAAACTTATTATTTACACCAACATATATGTTTTATAATATTTTACTTCATTTTTTCAATAATTGCATTTGCATTTTTAGGCTAATTGCATATTTTTGTAATAATAGCCTATATTCATGTAATTATATTATTTGTGCCAAAATAGCTTTTTATATTTTTATAATATTAAGTTATTATTTTCAATTATTTTAGTGCACAAATAATATTTTTTGTTGTTTATTAATTATTTTTATAAATTATTTTTGATAATTTTTGGGTATTTAAACAACAGCCCAATTTTTAAACCAATTTCGGACCAAATGAATGGCCCAAACACTCAAATATCTAGCCCAATTATCCCAACCCAAAGCCAAACGACCCATGTCTAATACCCGATCGCGGCCCGCTTCTAAACGACCCGCCCGTCCAATTTTTTTATCTCAGCCGTTGATCTCTCAAGATCAACGGCCATCGTCCACTCCCCCCTCTTAAATTAACCTAACCCAGAACCCTACCCATTTCCCCTTAATCCGCCGCCCTAAATGCTCAACTCTCATATTCTCTCTTCTAGAGAACCCTAGCCGCCTCCCCTTAATCCCCTCTCCTAATCCCACTGATAATGGGATTCGACTACCATTCTCTTGCCATATTCGAATCATTTTGGTACTTGTTGTCCGTTTGTGTTATTACCTAGGTGCTTGCCTAAACATGGCAAGCAATATCTTCTGAAATCAAACCAAAAGTGGTTCGAATCTTTGATTTTGAGCACTATTTCGTCTATATACGTTCAATACCATACTGTGTGAGTTCGATTTTGTTTGGATTCTGCTAATTTACACTTTCCCTAAAAAAACTAGTGTTTACAGATTTTCTCTCTTAAATTGATTTCAAATCGATTTGCATGTTTCTTTTCCTTGTTTGTTGCTTAACTTATTTTGTTTCCTTATATGTTTGCTCGATTTTGACTGCTATATAAATGCCTCCCCCATTCCCTTTTGGACGGATTGGAATCAAAAAATTTCCACTAAAAAGCTAAAGATTTTCACTCTGTTGTTCGCTTATTCTTTTGTTCTATTTTGGCTCTTGGCCGGCTGAAAGCCAAGGCCACCGGAATTCCTATTTCTCTCGACCTTCCTTGGGTGTGAGCATTGCCCTGAGTTCCTTGAAGCCCTTAGGAACTTGACGCATCTAATGTCCTGGGTTATACTGCTTTGTTGATGTTCAAAATGATTCTATTCTTTTCTTGTTTGTCTACTTGTCAATCAGTAACTGGTGAGTTCTTTAGCCTTTGCAATGTTCATTCTCTTATATTCCTGATTAGCATATTCATGCCCTAGAAATTGCATAACCTAATGTGTTTTTAGACTATCTCTATATGTAACTCTACTTATGATATGAACCTCTCTAGCATTTGCTCATGCCTAAATTATCAGTTCTAAACTGTATTTGTGTTTAACTTGAGCAATTTAGACTGTTTGAAGTTCGTTTAGCTTAATGTATTGGTACTTTGAGTGTTTACATTGGTTATATGATGTCAGTTTATTTCCTGCCTTGTCCTGAATTTCTATAGTGATTGATTTGTATCTGTGATATGCCCCAATCCATGCTAAGACCCTCATTCTAGCTATGATTTGTTCCTATGATCATTTTATTCACTTAGTATGTCCTTACCGTGCCTAACTCTGTACTCCCTAGCAACTAGTTGGAACCTTTTCGAATAGCTTCTTAACTTGCGTTCCCTATAACATTTGATTCTGTTATCCTTATTGGTGTGAGTTGCACTGTTCAACCCATGGTGCTTAGCATAATTTGACCCTTAGGCTTGAACCTGTTAAGTTGATGTTCTGTTGTTTGTCCTATTTGGCATAATGCCTTGCTTATTAATTTCGTAATCCCAGAAACCATAATCCCCCTTGCTTTCTTACAAATGTTCCTTGCCTCAATGTGCTAAGTGTGGACTTATAATATTAACCTGTCTCTTGAGTTTGTTTACCCTCTGTGTTGATATGTTCATTGTGTGATCACTCTTGCAATGCCTGTTCCTAAAATGCAAATGCACTTCTTCAAACTCTGCTATTTGACTACTATTTTTGTTCTCATTGGTTGTTTACCCTATTCTAAACCTATAATTCTTGGGCGGCTGAAAGCCAAGGCCACTAAAGCTTTCTCTATTAACCTCCCTAGTGTGAGCACTGCTCGGGGTCCTTTTTGAGACCCTTGTGAACTCTGACACACTAGCGCCTGAGGTTCTTTGGCCATTTTCCTTACTACTCAGTTATGTCCTTCTTTCTGCCTGTTGAATGTGCAAATTGACTTGTGTAAGTGATTGTTTCTTGGATCCTATGATCAAACCATGGCTGTTGGGTTTGGTTCGAGTTTTCCTATGGTTTTTGGGCTATGCTGAGATATGTGTGGAGAAAGAGCTTAGTTGAAGGCTTGTCAGTGCTAGGTATCTTTTGGGCCTGTCTTGGGCCTACTGTTATTGCTTGTACTACTTTGTAATTTATTCATTATTGGGCCTGTAATAATTCTATAATAACAATTGGGGTGATAGTGAAATTGAGAAATGGGTATCTCTTAATATTTGCATGAAAAAGGGTAGAAAGCATGTTTATAGGATTTGTGTGATCTATTTGCTATCCGACTTGTTATATGTGAATCTCTTTGGGCACTATTAGAAATCATGTCATTAGGGGATCACACACTCACATAATTAGTATGTTTTCAATGCATGAGTATTCTATCTATTCTTGTGTCTACTGCTATGTGTTGCTAGACAGCATACCTATAGGAAATAATTGCTAATGACTGCTCCTTAATCTGCCCAGTAGATATCATGCCCATAGGATTTTAACTAATTAATTCGCTATTGCAATCTCATCGTCCATCTAGAAAGCATGCCTATAGGAGCTAATTGTATGAGAATCAGTTCCAATCACCAAGCTTTAGAAATCATGCCTATAGGACATCAATACTCGCTTTTCAAACACTGTTTTATTGTTTATCCACGCGATTATTAGGAAGCATAATAATTTTGAGCATTTCTAATAAGTTCCGTTGTTCCTTATTGTATAAATCACTTAGAAATCATGCCTATAGATGTATCAACTGATAATCTGTAATAAGCCACTTAGCAGCATCTAGCATTTACCAATTGGTATTTTGGAAATCATTAAGTCTAAAAATGGCTTGCACATCTGAATCAGATCATCTAGAAACCATGCCTATAGAGTTTAACAACTGCAATCCCTTCAATCTGAAAACTGCCTAGTATGTGAAATCTGTTTGCGTGCATTTGTTTGCCTAATTGCGGAGGCTAATGTGTGCCTTTAATTGGATCTAATTGCAGTCCTATTTGTTTTGAATTATCGCCTAGTTTTAACATCTTTGAGAAGCCTAAGTCAAATCTAGAACCACCCAAAAATAGAGGTCCAAATGCCTCCTAGACCATAGGCATGGGACGGGTAGTGCACGTATAAGGCACGATTTAGAATCAACTAGTGCGCTTTAGGTAATAACTTAAAGATGGTAATCGGGTAGCAGAAGATGATAGTCTGTACCCGCTGAATAATACGAGTAACACCCCATCTTGAGGGAGTTACGAAGTATTATTTATGTTGCACGGGGTGATCCTTTAGGCTAAAAAACTTAGGAGCCCCCATTTTATCCTTGAATCAAGTATTTGTATTTACTCAAAGTCTTTGATAATCAAACTTCCCAAACTTCTTGTTTTCTCTGTCTTTGTTTATCTGACTAATTCATATAATTCAAGTTCGGCCGGGACCCACAGTTGTGGACCTCGAAGAGTGCCTAACACCTTCTCTTCGAGGTAATTTCGAGCCTTTACCCGATCTTTGGTGATGCAAACTGGTCAAACCCGAGTCATATGCAAATAGGTGCCCTAACGCACCTTAAAAATCGTTAGGTGGCGACTCACCTCTTTTAATACCTCCTTTAAAAAAGTTGTCACATGTCGAGGCCCGATTTCGCGAGAAAACTAGGAGCGACAGCATGGCGACTCTTCTGGGGATATTTAGGCTCTTACCATAGCAAACTTGGTTTATATGAATTAGTCTTCTCTGATAAATGTGTTTCTTTGTTCTTTTATTATTTTGCTGCTACATGAATATCCCGCTCCTGTTTCCCTTTTTATTACTACATGCACACCCTTTCCCTTATTCTCCCTCGATTTGAATTCGTATTAATATGTAAATCCCTTCCCTTATTTTCCCTTCTTCGCTCAAATTGGCTCTAGCATGCGTGTTCCTTTTTTAGTCGTACTTATTTTCTCCAAGTCGCCTTCTAAATTACTACACCATGTTTCTCCCCACCTTTACTCCCTCGCTTACTTTTTACGATTTCCACATTGCACGAACTAACTTTTTCTTGTTTTCCTTTCTTTTCATGTCTTTTACGTTTCATTTTAATACTGCATTTACTGTTTTCATCATGCAAAATATTTGACAATGTGTTGTTTATCTTTGCATGAAGCATGCTCCACATCATATTCTACTCGTTCCCAATTAATACCATAGCGGCGCTTGATGAGTGTCCGCGCTCTTCCAAAATTACCCTTTAAATTTGGAAAGGCTTATTTGCGGTAAAATTAGTCAATCAGCGGTGCAGTCGACGGTTTTGTGCCTTTCCCTCTCAAGTTGTCCACTTAAGGGTACCAGTCTAGACTCTTCTAGAAACCCCACTCTAATATTAACTGTGCATGCATCATGTCAAAACCTAGTATGGGTTAGAACGCTGTCCGCGTGATAACCCGCTGAGGCAAGTCTTTTCCAAAGTCCGTCGGGATTTCCGTAATCCCAACGGATACCATCATGATATGTGCATTATTTGGAGAAAACATGCCCGTATACCGATAATTAATTTGCAAATAGTCAAATCCGGAGGGGGAAAGGACTAACTTTATTTGTTTTGCAGAAATAAGGTACGAAGTCCCAGGTTCAGCATGGTTCAAAATATCCCACCTTTGCTGCTGGATTGGTGGAAAAACCTCTCACCAAGTGACAAAAACCATGTAAAAAGAGTCCTCGAGAATTTACCCTCTTTATTAGACATTCAGCCAAACAATGCATTAATTGAGGCTGCCACCATGTTTTGGATGAGAAGAGAGTCGTCTTCCGTTTTGGCGACATAGAAATGACTCCTCGTTTAGAGAAAATAGGAGGTTTCGCTGGACTCCCATGGGATAGCCTTGGTTTGTTGGTACCGGAAAACCGTACTTCCCGGGGTTTATTGAAAATGATGGGTTTCAAGAAAAATGATGAGTTACTCTGTCTGAAGAAGTCTTATATACCATTTGAGTTCCTTTATGAGCATTATGGGCACAACAAGTCATATCGCCTTTACCATGATTAACTTGCCATTACTTCTTTGGTTTGGACATACCGTCGGGTTTTCGTATTCATTGTCTGTTTCTGGGAATGCTGATATTTCCGATGAAGGGAGAAAGGATCCACACTCGCCTAGCTATGGTCGCTAGGACTTTAATGGAGGGAATTGAGGGGCAAACTTACACCATTGTCCCTATTATTTTGGCGGAGATGTACGGGGCTTTAGACCGTTGCAAAAAAAGGTATGGGCACTTCTAGGGTTGCAATCTGTTACTGCAGGTATGGTTGTTAGAACACTTTCAGAGAGGTGAATACCGTCAAGAACTTCCGAGACGACCATGGAAGGACCACATAGCCTATCATCATCCGAAGAGAATGACTTTTATCCCAAACAGGTTTGCGCAACCAGGAAATGTTGTGAGCTGGGTACGTTTCTTCAGCAATTTGACTGATGAAATAGTGCATTGGATGTTCGAATAGTTCCCTTGCAGTGAGTTCATCATTAGGTCAAGAGAGACTCCTCATCTAGTGCTAATCGGGTTGAGAGGAATCTATCCTTATGCTCCTATAAGGGTTATGAGGCAAGCTGGGAGAAAGCAGGTTATACCTAGGGTTTCCAACATGGTCCAGTACAAAGTAGATCTCAAGGGGAACACCATTCCATTCAAGTTCGAGGCACAACATATGTGGCATCAAAAGATCATTCTGGAGAAAGATACCATCAAGCCAGATTGGTATCACGCCGGCCATGTGTACTTCTATCCATCATGGTTGGTAGATGATATAGCGGGAGATGTCAAGCCAGGGATTAATCTGAAGAATAGGGTTATAGACGATGCTGCTGAAGCAAAAATCAAATACAGGATGTTGCGCAAAAGGGTTTTCGAGTCTGAAGCCAAGCATTTGGAACAACATAAAGTGGACATGGAAGCAATCAATGATTGGAAAGGAATCGCTACTAAATCAATAGAGAGGTTAGAATATTTGGAGCAGGGATTGATGGAGCTTGAGGGAAAGATGAGGAAAAAGATCTTAGACTGTCATAATACAGAGGGCAACGAAGAAGGGCATCTAGCAAGGGCTTATCTGCTGTTGGACATGCGCGACCTGGGGAACCTGATTGATGGAGCTAAGAAGGCCAAGCATGGAGAAGGTCCCTCTGGGACCAAATAGATTAGGAATAATATTTTATTTACTTTCTAGACTCGTTTTAGACTTTGATTGTAATAAGGCAAATGCCAATTATTGTCGTTTTAGTAGAGATTTGGTTCATTTATCACATTAATGAAATGACACAATTATTGGCATCAATTTTCTCCAAACCTATATGTCTCTTAGGCCTACCTCGGGCACAATGAGGTCCCCAAAATTAGGACACGAATTTATAATACTGCAAATATCCTCTTAATAACCCTTACTGACTTGGTTACCTTTTTTGTTTTTCTTTTCTTTTGTTTATTCCCATTCCCCAAAGGTTGGTTCGTGCATACTGGCATCATTCGCATATCATACTAGATCCAGAGGTCCTCCACCTCCTCCTCCACCAAGTGATCCTAAAGGCAAAAGCAAAGGGAAAGAAAAAATGGACGATTTAAGCGGTATCAGAAAGGACAATGCAGAGCACGTTGAAACCTCGGACGACCGGAATAATCCAGCACATAACGAATTGGTCCTACGTCTGGAACAGAAAATATTGGAGCTACAAGGGGAACTTGAGAAGGTCCGGAACTTGGCAAACCTTTCCCTCACCCTAAACGTCCCCGACCTTAACCAACAAAACACAAACGCCCAAAACCCGGTACCTCCCCAAAACACACAAAATCCGCCAAATCCTCCCGTACCACATCAATACGCCATACCTCCTCAGAACCACAACCCTCAACCGATACCTACTCCTCAACAACACCATCACCACCCAACTCAACACCCATAAATAACCACATACCACACCTCTCAGAATGCACCGTAGCCTACTTCTGACCCGCAAAACTCAACCAATGACCACCATTATGCCTAAATTTTCGGAGTCCACCAAAGCAATCCCATATATATGGAAACCTTACCCCACACCCCACAACAGACACTATACATACCCGAATCCGCCGAGAAGGACCTGCTCATCAAGAACATAGTGGAGGAACTCAAGAAACTTACTGGCAGAGTTCAAAGTGCCGAAAGGGGCAAAGGCATTGAGGGTTTGAATTATGAAGATTTGTGTATTCAGCTAGATGTAGAACTGCAAGAGGGTTACAAACCTCCTAAGTTCGAAATGTTCGATGGAACTGGTGATCCGAAGGTGCACTTGAAAACATATTGTGACAAGCTTGTAGGAGTTGGCAGAGGTGAAAGAATATGCATGAAGTTGTTCATGAGGAGCCTCACCGGAGATGCCCTGTCTTGGTACATCAGTCAGAACCTAAAGAAATGGGTTAATTGGGTGAGCATGACATCGAATTTCATGGATCGGTTCAGGTTTAACACAGAAAACGCACCAGACCTTTTTTACATTCAGAATCTCAAGAAGAAGCCAATGAAAACTTTTCGCGAGTATGCTACTCGGTAGAGGTCTAAAGCTGCAAAAGTAAGGCCAGCACTGGAAGAAGAACATATGAATAAGTTCTTTATCAGAGCTCAGGATCCGCAATACTACGAAAGACTGATGGTTATTGAAAATCATAAATTTTCTGACATCATCAAATTGGGAGAAAGAATAGAAGAAGGGATGAAAAGCGGAATGGTGACAAATTTTGAAACACTCCAAGCCACAAATAAAGCCTTACAGTCAGGAGGTATCTCCAAGAAGAGAGAAGTAGGTGCGGTGATGGTAGTCCAAGGTCCAAAATCTCCTCTTACATACCAAACACTCCCACCCACATATCAGCCTTCACTTCCCAGATACCAACAACCTTACTGCCACTTACCATACTTATAACACCCAGCCAGCATACTACCACTCACCACCAGCCCGCCAAAACTACCAAAAACCTAGACCAAATTTCGACCGCAGACCACCCAGACAATACACCCCAATTGCTGAACCTATAGACCAGCTGTACGAGAGACTAAAGGTTGCCGGTTCTATCACTCCCATTCCCGTTTTTGCTATGGAAAACTCTTCCCAGTGGATTAATCCAAACAAGACATGTGCCTATCACTCAGTCATGAAAGGTCATACTATTGATGAGTGTCGTACTTTAAAGGATAAGATTCAGACATTAATTGACACCAAAGTCATACAGGCAAATGAGGCTGCACCCAATGTCCGTTATAATCCTCTTCCAGATCACAAGGGTAGAGGAGTAAACGTGATAGAGACCGATGAAGAATGGGACTCAGAGGGGTTAATTGGACTCATTCGAGAAGGGGATAATTCTGAAACATCTCCAGTCACTCTCACACCTATCATGGTACAGACTCAGGCACCAATTGAAGTTGAGATAGCTGCACCACCTCCGTTTGAGGTTGAAGTAACAACGCCCTTCACCGTGATGGTAGCACCTACGCCGTATTATAAGTCTAATGTTATACCATGGGATTATGTTGCGGAAGCAAGAAAGAAAGAAAAGGCAAAAATGGAAGAAATAGGTGCAACGTAAGCATGACCAGAACTGGTAGGATTTATACACCCGAGTATTTGGGAGGAACAAGCAAAAAAGCCGCCTCTAAACCGCCTGTCATTGATACTGGCCCAGATGATCTTTGGAGAAAGGTGCAGGCAAGAGAGTATTTTGTGGTTGATCATCTAAACAAAACCCCTGCTCAAATATCCATTTTATCACTGCTGCAAAACTCCGAGGCACATAGGAATGCCCTGATAAAGGTGTTGAATGAAGCATATGTACCCAACAACATCACCAGTGGAGAGATGGCCAACATGGTAGGGCAAGTGTTGGAAAGCCACAAGATCACTTTTCATGAAGACGAGCTGCCACCAGATGGACTAAGTCACAACAGGGCACTGCATATCACAGTGCAGTTTGAAGATAAGTTCATTGCTAGAGTCCTGATAGATGGGGGTTCGAGTCTCAACATATGTCCACTAACTACTCTGAAAAGATTGGGTAAAGGCATGCACGAGATACGAGCATGAAGTATGAATGTGAAAGCATTTGATGGGTCTTAAAGGGCCACAATTGGGGAAACCAACCTCAACCTACAGATGGGCCCAACCTGGTTTGATGTTGAGTTTCAAGTGTTGGACATATCTCCTACCTACAACCTATTGTTGGGACGACTTGGATACATGCCGCTGGGGACGTAGCTTCTACTCTACATCAGGTCGTGAAGTTTGAGTGGAACAATCAGGAAGTGATCATCCATGGGGATGGAAGTAATCCCATTTACACAAGTCAAATTGTTTCGGTCATCGAAAATAGAAAGAAGTTGGGTGGAGAAACATACCATCGCATCGAGCGCGTCAACGCAATTAAAAAGGACAAATGGTGGAGCAGTAAGATAGAAGGCATATTAGCATGGACAGTTTATGAGCTTGGCAAGGGTCTCGGTAAGAATCTCCAGGGGATCACCAAACTGATACAGCTAAAGCGTCATGACACAACTTTTGGGCTTGGGTTTGAATACACCTAGCACGAGTATCAGAATTGGTCGCCACCATGGCGTGGTCCTTATTACCCTCTAGAGCAACCAGTACCACATTTGAGCCAATCATCTAATCAAGCTGACATGATGTGTGAGTCCGAAGAAGATAAAGTTCTAGCTGGCATAAGGAATCTATTTCTGGAGGATGAAGACATGGATTGCGGTGCGATAGTTGAGGAGGAGGAGGAGGAAGGCCTCATTATTCAAACTGTGGAGGAGGGAGCTGTTCTCAAGAATTAGACTGCTGCACCATCAAGGGCCCGTCGAGTTCCTGGGTAGCCTGGCAATTAGCATTATTTATTTTGAAAGCAATTTTATGAGCATCTAAGACATTTTCAGTATTTTGTTTTAAGCATATTTTGTTTTGAAATAATTGCTCGAGTCATCGAGCCATACTTGTTTGGCATTTTCAAGATTTATCTAATGCATTGTTATTATTAGTATTTATTATTATTCTTTACATTTTTCTCTACATTATTATTATTACCTATCCGGATAAACCTACGACTGTGACATGTAATGAGACAACGCAACATAAGAATAATGATTCAGAGGATCTGGAAGATGATATAATACTCAAAAAAATTGTCAGAGAAGTGGAAAACTTTGAAAACAAGCCTAAGTCCAATTTGGATGAGCCCCAAACAGTTAATTTGGGAGACTCCGAAACGGTCAAGGAGACGCGTGGAAGCATTCAACTATCACCGTCAAAGAAGGAAGAGTATGTCCGGTTCTTAAAGGAGTATGAGGATATTTTTGCATGGTCCTATGATGATATGACCGGTTTGAGCACGTCCATAGTGGCTCACAAACTACCTACCAACCCTATGTGTCCGCTTGTAAAGCAGACGCTCAGAAAGTTCAAGCCGGATATGAGTCTAAAAATAAGGGAGGGAGTCACCAAGCAGATCAAAGCCAAGGTTCTCAGAGTGCTTGAATATCCGACCTTGTTGGCTAACATTGTGCCAGTTCTAAAGAAAGATAGGAAAGTCAGAGTGTGTGTCGACTATCGGGACTTAAATAGAGCAAGTCCCAAAGATGATTTCCCGTTGCCCAATATACATATACTGATCGACAATTGTGCCAAGCATGAACTCTAATCTTTTGTGGATTGCTTCGCTGGATATCATCAGATCTGGATGGATGAAGATGATGCCAAAAAGATAGCCTTTATTACACCATGGGGGGTGTATTACTACAAAATGATGTCGTTTGGCCTAAAGAATGCTGGAGCCACCTATATGAGGACCATGACAACCATTTTTCACGACATGATACACAAGGAGATAGAAGTATATGTGGACGATGTCATCATCAAATCCAAGAAAGTACAGATCACATAGCAGACTTGAGGAAGTTCTTTGATCGGCTTCGAAGGTATAATTTAAAATTGAACCCCGCAAAATGTGCTTTTGGGGTCCCTGCCGGAAAGTTGTTAGGATTCATCGTCAACCGCCGAGGAATTAAGTTGGATCTGTCAAAGGTCAAGGCTATCCAGGATTTGCCACCTCCGAGGAACAAGAAAGATGTGATGAGCTTCTTAGGCCGTCTCAACTACATTAGCCGCTTCATAACACAATCAACTGTGATCTGTGAGCCAATTTTCAAAATGTTAAAAAAGGAGGCCGCAAATAAGAACATCAAGAAAATATTGAGAAAGTTGGTAGACAGCCATAAGCAATGGCACGAGAAATTACCATTTGCCTTATTGGGGTATCGTACCATAGTCCGCACATCAACCAGAGCAACCCCTACTTGCTGGTCTACGGTACTGAAGTTGTCATTCTCGCCGAAGTTGAAATTCCTTCTTTAAGAATTATGCAAGAGGCTGAACTCAGTGATGCAGAATGGATACGAAGTCACTATGAAAAATTAGCTCCTATTGACGGGAAAAGAATGAATGCGGTATGCCATGGTCAACTTTACCAAAACAGAATGTCCAGAGCTTTCAACAAAAGGGTCAGACCTAGACAGTTCACACCGGGGCAGCTGGTACTGAAGCAGATCTTCCTGCATCAAGATGAAGCCAAAGGGAAATTTTTACCCAATTGGCAAGGGCCCTATATGGTTCACAGAGTACTAACAGGATGAGCACTCATACTTGTGGAAATGGACGGAGAAATTTGGCCAAAGCCCATCAACTCAGAAGCAATCAAGATATACTATGTTTAGATTGTTCGCATTTCTTCTGATGTATCTGAACTACGCTTGACTTGATTCCTGTTTAAGAGGGGATACGTAGGCAGCCCTGTGGGTTCGGTCACAACTCAATAAAATCTTCATTTTTACCATGGTCAGAAACTGTGGCAGAATTTTGAGGAGGATCCTCAAAAGTCCGGAGCAAGTCCAGCCAACTTCGTCATATGCAGACGGTCAAAGAATCGCTTATTAAACTGGGGAAGAATTTTGAGGAGGACCCTCAAAATTCTAATGCAAAGAAGTCGTAATGTCTCTAAAAGTGTCACAGTCATTGGTTCATCTAACTTACTTGATATTTCATACTACTATGTTTTAATTAGCTACATTCATCAAATGCACACATATTTTCTCAAAAACTTTATTTTATAAACAGCCAGATGCTACCCAGGACAACTCGAAGAGGATCTCAAAACAAGAGCAAAAGCAAAACAAGAAGGTGAAAGCACGGACCAACCTTCCCCGCAAAGCTCACGATTTTTCTTTGGATGCAGGCACAATGAACATAACAGGAATATTCACAAAAATCACTATTTTCATAATGATAAAGTTGCCAAACGCAAACATATCTCCAGCTAAGAAATACTCTACTATCACTCATCGCCCTCTTTTTGCATGAGGCTAAGCATTGCCTCTATAATTGCATAAGGCTAAGCATTGTCTTTCTTTGCATGAGACTAAGCACTGTCTCCTAATTGCATGAGACTAAGCACTGTCTCCTTTTCCTTGCATGAGGCTAAGCACTGCCTCCCTACTTGCATAAGGCTAAGCATTGCCTTTCTTTTCATGAGACTAAGCACTGTCTCCTAATTGTATGAGACTAAGCATTGTCTCCATTTCCTTGCATGAGGCTAAGCACTGCCTCCCTAATTGCATAAGGCTAAGCATTGCCTCCCCTTGCATGAGACTAAGCATTGTCTCCTTTTCTTGCATGAGGCTAAGCACTGCCTCCCTAATTGCATAAGGCTAAGCTTTGCCTTTCCTTGCATGAGACTAAGCACTGACTCCTAATTGCATGAGACTAAGCACTGTCTCATTTTTCTTGCATGAGACTGAGCACTGTCTCTTTTTCCTTTCATGAGGCTAAGCATTGCCTCCCTAATTGCATAAGGCTAAGCATTGCCTTTCTTTGCATGAGACTAAGCACTGTCTCCTTTTCCTTGCATAAGGCTAAGCACTGCCTCCCTAATTGCATAAGGCTAAGCACTGCCTTCCCTTGAATGAGACTAAGCACCGTCTCTTTTTCTTGCATGAGGCTAAGCACTGCCTCCCTAATTGCATAAGGCTAAGCTCTACCTTTCTTTGCATGAGACTAAGCATTGTCTCCTAATTGCATGAGACTAAGCACTATTTCCTTTTCCTTTCATGAGACTAAGCACTGTCTCCTTTTCCTTGCATGAGGCTAAGCATTGCCTCCCTAATTGCATAAGGCTAAGCATTGCCTTTCTTTGCATGAGACTAAGCACTGCCTCCCTAATTGCATAAGGCTAAGCACTGCCTCCCTAATTACATAAGGCTAAGCACTGCATTCTCTTGCATGAGACTAAGCACTGTCTCCTTTTCTTACATGAGGCTAAGCACTGTCTCCTTTTCTTGCATGAGGCTAAGCACTACCTCCCTAATTGCATAAGGCTAAGCTCTGTATCCTAATTGCATGAGACTAAGCACTGCCTCCTTAATTGTATAAGGCTAAGCATCACCTTATCCTTGCATAATACCAAATGCTACCTCTGTTATGCTACTTGAAATCTAGCACTATTTTCTACTTTCCTGGGGCTAAGCTCTGCCCCAATATTACACAAGACTAAGCTCTGTCTTGTTTCGCTTCGCATATGACCAAGCATCATGTCTTTGCATCTCATGGGCTGAAACATCGCCATTTTGTCCAAAGGTGTCATAGTCTAAAGGCATCATCCGTATAGGCGGAAGACACCATGCCATGGCCTGAGGACCTCTCAATATTGCACATCATTATTCAAAGGCGCCATGGTTCAGAGGCGCCATTCTCATGGCCCGAGAACATCATTTCATGGCCTGCAAATCCTTTATCACGCGATTCATGGCCCATGACATCATGGTCTACAGACATCATCCTCATCGTCCAAAGACGACTTTCATGGTCCAAAAGGAATTTGCATCATGTTTAAATTCTCGCAATAATCCCATATATACTTGCATGCATTGTGTTTAAGTTTTGCAGGTAATCCAGGAGGTAACCGTTCTCTTAACGGGAGCAATCTTTGCTCCGATTTTCGTTCAATGCTCACATCCTGCAGTTATTTCAAACACAGTCAACCACCATCAGTTACCCATTTTTACTTGATAACTGTTCAGATGCCCGTTCTAAGATACATCCGTTCACGATTTCATATAAACTCATTTGATATTGTCCTATCTAAAAGAGCCTTTCCGAAGCACACGACTATTCCTATAACAACTCCATCGGTTCAGTTCACCGTTGGATCCAGAACTACACACGGCCTGATTCCCGTAACACCAGGGATATGTAGGTAACTCATAAACCAGAGTTCGGCCTCCATTTTTCAAATCATCCCATTCGGTCAAAATTGGTCATCATTTCTTTACCCGACAATTCTTTCATCATTCCCGGGTAAAGAGGGGCAGCTTGTGATACCCAATATTTCCCTCATATTTTCTAAAAATGCATATATACTTTCAAAATGGCATATTTGCATCATCATTTATTTTACAAACCTATACAAGTATTTTCTATAATTTTCCATAATTTTTAAAGCTCTAAATCAATTTCATTCTACATTTTTATTATATAAATATCTAATAATTATCCTTTAAATTATTTTGTGATGACTTAATCATCAAAACTTATTATTTACACCAACATGTATGTTTTATAATATTTTACTTCATTTTTTCTATAATTGCATTTGCATTTTTAGGCTAATTGTGTATTTTTGCAATAATAGCCTATATTCAGGTATAATTATATTATTTGTGCCAAAATAGATTTTTATATTTTTATAATATTAAGTTATTATTTTTAATCATTTTAGTGTACAAATAATTTTTTTGTTATTTATTAATTACTTTTATTAATTACTTTTGATAATATTTGGGTATTTAAACAACATCCCAATTTTTAAACCAATTTCGGACCAAATGAATGGCCCAAACACTCAAATACCTAGCCCAATTATCCAACCCAAAGCCAAACGACCCATATCTAAAACTTGATTGCGACCCGCTTCTAAACGACCCGCCCGTCCAATTTTTTGATCTTAGCCGTTGATCTCTCAAGATCAACGGCCATCGTCCATTCCCCCCTCTTAAATTAACCTAACCCAGAACCCTACCCATTTCCCATTAATCTGCTACCCCTAAACGCTCAACTCTTGTATTCTCACTTCTGGAGAATTCTAGCTGCCCCCCTATTAATCCAATCTCCTAATCCCACTGATAAAGGGATTCGACTACCATTCTCTTTCCATATTCGAATCCTTTTGGTACTGGTTGTCTGTTTGTGGTATTACCTAGGTGCTTACCTAAACATGGAAAGCAATATCTTCCGAAATCAAACCAAAAGTGATTCGAATCTTTGATTATGAGCACTATTTTGTCTATATACGTTCAATACCATACTGTGTGAATTCGATTTTGTTTGGATTCTGCTGATTTACACTTTCCCTATAAAAACTAGGGTTTACAGATTTTCTCTCTTAAATTGATTTCAATTCGATTTGCATGTTTCTTTTCCTTGTTTGTTGCTTAAATTATTTTGTTTCCTTATATGTTTGCTCGATTTTGACAACTATATAAACCCCTCCCCCATTCCCTTTTGGACGGACTTGGAATCAAAACATTTCCACTAAAAAAGAAAAAAGCTAAAGATTTTCACTCTGTTGTTCGCTTATTCTCTTTTTCTACTTTGGCTCTTGGCCGGCTGAAAGCCAAGGCCACCGGAATTCCTATTTCTCTCGACCTTCCTTGGGTGTGAGCATTTCCCTGGGTTTCTTGAAGCCCTTGGGAACTTGACGCATCTAAGGTCCTGGGTTATACTGCTTTGTTGACGTTCAAAGTGATTCTATTCTTTTCTTGTTTGTCTAGTTATCAATCAGTTACTGGTGAGTTATTTAGCCTTTGCAATGTTTATTCGTTTATATTCCTGATTAGCATATTCATGCCTATGAAATTGCATAACTTAATGTGTTTTTAGACTATCTTTATGTGTAACTCTGCTTATGATATGAACCTCTCTAGAATTTGGTCATGCCTAAATTGTCAGTTCTAAAATGTATTTGTGTTTAACTTGAGCAATTTAGACTGTTTGAAGATCGTTTAGCTTAATGTATTGGTACTTTGAGTGTTTACATTGGTTATATGACATCAGTTTGTTTCTTGCCTTGTCCTGGATTTCTATAGTGATTGATTTGTATCTGTGATATGCCCCAATCCATGCTAAGACCCTCATTCTAGCTATGATTTGCTCCTATGATCATTTTATTCACTTAGTATGTCCTTACCCTGCCTAACTCTGTACTCCCTAGCAACTAGTTGGAACCTTTTAGAATAGCTTCTTAACCTGTGTTCCCTATAACATTTGATTCTGTTTGCCTTATTGGTGTGAGTTGCACTGTTCAACCCCTGGTGCTTAGCATAATTTGAACCTTAGGCTTGAACCTGTTAAGTTGATGTTCTGTTGTTTGTCCTATTTGGCATAATGCCTTGATTATTAATTTTGTAATCCCTAAAGCCATAATCCCCCTTGCTTTCTTACAAATGTTCCTTGCCTCAATGTGCTAAGTGTGGACTTATGATATTAACCCGTCTCTTGAGTTTGTTTACCCTCTGTGTTGATATGTTCATTGTGTGATCACTCTTGCAATGCCTGTTCCTAAAATGCAAATGCACTTCTTCAAACTCTGCTATTCGATTACTATTTTTATTCTCATTGGTTGTTTACCCTATTCTGAACCTATAATTCTTGGCCGGCTGAAAGACAAGGCCACTAAAGCTTTCTCTATTAACCTCCCTAGCGTGAGCACTGCTCGGGGTCCATTTTGAGACCCTTGTGAACTCTGACACACTAGGGCCTGAGGTTCTTTGGCCATTTTCCTTACTACTCAGTTTTGTCCTTCTTTCTTGCTGTTGAATGTGCAAATTGACTTGTGTAGGTGATTGTTTCCTGGATCCTATGATCAAACCCTGGCTGTTGGGTTTGGTTCAAGTTCTCCTATGGTTTTTAGGCTATGTCTAGATCTGTGTGGAGAAAGAGCTTAGTTGAAGGCTTGTCAGTGGTGGGTATCTTTTGGGCCTATCTTGAGGCTACTATTATTGCTTGTACTACTTTGTAATTTATTCATTATTGGGCCTGTAAGAATTCTGTAGTAACAATTAGGGTGATAGTGAAATTGGAAAATGGTATCTCTTAATATTTGCATGAAAAAGGGTAGAAAGCATGTTTATAGGATTTGTGTGATCTATTTGCTATCCGACTTGTTATATGTGAATCTCTTTGGGCACTATTAGAAATCATGTCATTAGGGGATCACACACTCACATAATTAGTATGTTGTCAATGCATGTGTATTCTATCTATTCTTGTGTCTACTACTATGTGTTGCTAGATAGCATGCCTATAGGAAATAATTGCTAATGACTGCTCCTTAATCTGCCCACTAGATATCATGAAAATAGGATTTTAACTAATTAATTCGCTATTGCAATCTCATCATCCATCTAGAAAGCATGCCTATAGGAGCTAATTGTATGGGAATCAGTTCAATCGCCAAGCTTTAGAAATCATGCCTATAGGACATCAATACTCGCTTTTCAAACGCTGTTTTATTGTTTATCCACGCGATTATTAGGAAGCGTAATAATTTTGAGCATTTCCAATAAGTTCCGTTGTTCCTTATTGTATAAATCACTTAGAAATCATGCCTATAGATGTGTCCACTAATAATCTGTAATACCACTTAGCAGCATCTGGCATTTACCAATTGGTAATTTGGAAATTATTAGGTCTAAAAATGGCTTGCGCATCTGAATCAGATCATCTAGAAACCATGCCTATAGAGTTTAACAACTGCAATCCCTTCAATTCTGAAAACTGCCTAATATGTGAAATCTGTTTGCGTGCATTTGTTTGTCTAATTGGGAAGGCTAATGTGAGCCTTTAATTGGATCTAATTGTAGTCCTATTTGTTTTGAATTGTCGCCTAGTTTTAACATCTTTGAGTAGCCTAAGTCAAGTCTAGAACCACCCAAAAATAGAGGTCCAAATGCCTCTTGGACCATAGGCATGGGATGGGTAGTGCACGCATAAGGCACGATTTAGAATCATCTAGTGCGCTTTAGGTAATAACTTAAAGATAGTAATCGGGTAGCAGGAGATGATAGTCTGTGCCCGCTGAATAATACGAGTAACACCCCATCTTGAGGGAGTTACGAAGTATTATTTATGTTGCACGGGGTGATCCTTTAGGCTAAAAAACTTAGGACCCCCCATTTTATCCTTAAATCAAGTGTTTATATTTACTCTAAGTCTTTGATAATCAAACTTCCCAAACTTATTGTTTTCTCTGTCTTTGTTTATCTGACTAATTCATATAATTCAAGTTCGGCCGAGACCCACATTTGTGGACCTCGAAGAGTGCCTAACACCTTCTCTTCAAGGTAATTTTGAGCCCTTACCCGATCTTTGGTGAAGCAAACTGGTCAAACCCGAGTCATATGAAAATAGGTGCCTTAACGCACCTTAAAAATTATTCGGTGGCGATTCTCCTCTTTTAATACCTCCTTTAAAAGAGTTGTCACATGTCGAGGCCCGATTTCGCGAGTAAACTGGGCGCGACAATGACTACAATATTTCCCCCATCATTTTGTAAGATACCGCACTGACAATTGTTTACATATTCTATTTTCGAAGAGTGACTTGACATCATCAATGATTGGAATTGGCAACTCTTTTACTTCATTCAAAGCGAGCCAAAACGACCCCTAATAGCAAGCTTGGCTCTTGTAGCTTAATTCCCCTTCTCTAGTGATAAAACGAATTTGGTGGCCTTTCTTATGTAGTATCAACTTAATTAAAGAATAATTAAGTTCATATCGAACTAAGTCAAACACATCCACCTAGGACAACATAGTGCTCAAAGAAAACTCTCACAATATGGTGCTCTTCCAATTTGGCTGCTACAATAATATATTTTCCTTACTCGTTATTTCCTCCTATGAATTGGAGAGACTCCACATTGGCCAGCATTAGTAACTTGACTATATCAAACATAAAAAATTTTAAAGCATTCCCCACTGTCCGATGGCATCAATCATGAAATTTTTTAAAGCATTCCCCACTTTCCCGTAAAAACACTTGGGCTAACAATAATTTTCCTTTTCTACTTTGATTTCCTAGTTTCAAACCTATTCATGTACAAATCAGACATGATATTTCCTTATTTGCACATGTCAGTAGTTTGAACACCAAGAATTTCCTTAATTTTTTTCTTGCTGGTTCCTATAAATTGACCACTTTCTCCTTGTATCGTTATCATAGCAGCAATGCTCCGCTCTTGATGAAAGCAACAGTACCACCTTTTGGTTAGTTTTAGTAGGTACTCTTCAATAGTTGGCATTACGCAATCCCGTTGCTTGATTCTCCAATTATCAGCTTTGCGCGTCTATCGGAAAAAAATCATATCTCATCGTAGGAGCTTCTAAAACTCAATCTGTTTGATCCTCCAAAAAGTAGACACTTAGAGACAAGACACGTTCAAAAACTGAGGTTAAATTCGTTTTGTACTGTCCCATGTGAACTTCTTAAACTTGGTTCCAGGTTCTGTCGTGTTCGATATTTTGGTTTTGCGCTTCTTAACCAAACAAATCATATCTTGGTGTAGGAACGCCGAAATTAGGAGCGGTTTGCAGCTACAGAATCTAGACTCGGAGTACTGCAACATATCAAAAATTTTGATTTAAATTCGCATTGTATCATCCCAAGTGAGCTTCCTAAACTTAGTTCAAGTCCTATCATGCTCAACATTTTAGTTTTGCGCGTCTTAACCAAAAAAATCATATCTTCGTGTAGGAGCATCGAAATCACGAGCGGTTTATGCCTACGGAAACTAGACTTCTGGAGATACGATATAGGTAAAAATTATAATCAGAATGTGCTGATATCTTCCCAAATACTTTCTCGAATTTAGGCAATATATTGTGACATGCTGTCCCATTCAGTCTTGCTGGTTTTCATAGATTCTTCCTTTTTCTTTTCGCAGACTCTCGGAGCAGCACATCTGACTATGAATTCCATCAGCAAGGATGCATTTTATCGACCACGATACACCATATCCAACCTTGAGATTATTAGCGACAAGCAAAATCCGCGCGCCCATGTTCTCGCTTTAAAAGTTCATCCTCCGGTGATAGGTGCTTTCGCGCTTGCTAGGAAGCCACTTGATGCCTCCCTTGATCTTGTAGAATGGTCGAATAGAGAGATGAAGGATGCATTGGACAGATTTTTGGGCAAAGCAACCAACATGAAGGTCGTACTTTTGAAGTCCTCTACCCATCAGAAGGTCGCGTCTTCTAGTCCTCCTCATCGTGATCATGATGGACGTCTCGCCTCTTGGAGTGTTTCTCCTTCCGGCTTTGGTAAAGTTCGCTATACGTCCAAATATTGGGAGTGGGTAGAAGATGTTCTTGCCCGCAACAAGTTGACTCTGGATGGCATCAAGGTCTATAACGCCATCTTTGCTTCGTTGTTCACATATGACTACAATGAGAATGTCCTCCGTGCCTTTTGTGAGCTTTGGCGTCCATCTACCAACACAATTTCTACCTCTATTGGTGAACTCTCCATCTCTTTGTGGGACTTGCGAGCAATCGGAGGCCTTCCGGTGCATGGGTCCTTCTACAACGAAGTTATCCCCTCGTCTAAGGAGTTGACACAAGCAGACGATCAAGGAAAACTTTTCCTCCCAAGAAGTTGTCTGCATCTGTTCTCGGCGTTCTACAAACTCATGAAGGATGATGTCCACGAGGTTTCCATTCGTGATTGGGTGGAGTTTTGGTTTCGAGGTCTGAGTAGGTATGCCAATCATCAAGGAATCGGACTAGAAGGCCGACGTTGAATCATAATCCTTCTGGAAATATTGACGCGAGCTTCCTACCACTAACCGATGAGGAGAATGCCCCCTTTATTGAGCTTGGTGTGGAGGAGTCACTTAGAGCTGAGACCTATTTGGCAGCTTTCCTTGCATGTTGGCTTTGTAAATTTGTGTTCCCCAATAAGAAGATAGACTACATACGTGCTGGCGTCTTCAAAATCACAAGTTTGATGACTCATGGAGAGAAGTTTTCCTTGGCGGTTCCAGTCCTTGCAAGTATCTACCATGGCATGAATGAGGTCTCCACTTCTCAAGATTTGGGTGCCTGCAAAGCACTCTTTCCTATTCATTACGTATATGGATGTATATAAGCATATTTCGACACCTACTATCGTGTTAAGTGTCCACAATGAGATCCGCAAATGTGCAAGGTTTCTGGCGAGAAGATGGCCAAGCATTTTGACCTTAGTAATGCCCGTGAGTTGTTTCAACAAGTTAGTGCGTGACAACTTCACCATTTGGCTATGCTACAAGGGAGGGAATTTCATCTTACTGATCGTGACGAACAATCAAATTCTTGGAGTGACTTTGTTTTATAAGTCTTCGCTCAAGCTTCATCACCCTTAAGCATGATGACATTCATATTGTGGAATCTTATAGCCCCAATAGGTTTAGTCATCAATTCAGCTTTTGTCAAGATGTTCCTGGCAACCTCATAGAGCGACCTTATGACGGCTCACTAAAAATGCTAGTGCAATTCTAGGACTCCTGTGTTCGTATTGGAGGTTCTTCAAAGGTTATTGTCCCTACGCGTCCTTCAGAAGAGGGGCCTCTAATGACTCGTGAGTATATAGATTGGTGGTCAGCTCGTTGAGTGCACTCTTCCCGACAAAGTACTCACATCATTTTGAAATTTCCAAGGAAAGATGATATTCCTTTATCCTCCAAAGATGATCAACGTCAAAAGAACACTCACGAAGGGTCTTCCAAGTCCAAGTTAAGATCGAAAGATCCTTCGCCAAGCACCAAGGTCTTATTCAAGTCTACCCCTTCGACGGGCGGGAATGCCCATGTGGAAAAAGGAGCTAAACATGTTTTGTTGACTTCCAAGACAACTACTGCCACTGTGGAGGTGACGATCAATCCTTGCAAAATGAAAGCGCCTCCTACTTCACCAAACAAAGATATTGCAAAGACAGCCAACGTCGTGCCAACAAACGAGGAAAGGACTCAAGCTTCTGCTTTGCCCAATGAGGTTGTGAATGTTAGTGCGACTTCCAGTTCGAACGAGAGTGATGTTAGTCACGACATACATTGGAATCGTTCAAAGAAGAAGGCTAAGGACACGAGCCATAATGAGTTTGTTGACTTGGATGCTCTTAGTATCGATACTGGATTTTTCGTAGAGGGTGACCCTATCTCAACAATGCCATTGTCTGAACTGGAGAAATGAGTAAATATTATTTCCTTCAAATTTGCTCCTTTTTTTTCGTTTTTCTTGTTTTTTTTTTGAACACCAAAGTTATTATTTTTTTTAATTGCAGTTGGATGTCGATGAGTTGTATGATGATGTACTTGGTGGCAACATGGTGGAAGACTGTGTTACAAGCCCAAATTCCCTCGGTGTGGCCGCAAAAAGTCCTCACACTTCATTTGATGGTGTTGAACATCATGATGCAAATAACGCTTCGTTGACAGATTTGAGTCTACCCAAAGAGTCACACCTCGTTCTTCCAGAAGATGTTGTGCTTTCCAAGCCAGCCATGACAAGTAAGATGGAGGCTACCGCAAGTCAAGCAAAACGTCAAAAAGCCTTCGAGCCTACTCCATGGCCGTTACATCTTGATGCTCCAAACTTCAAACCACAAGAGACTATTTCCCGTATTAAACTTTCTTTTGTTAACACGATGTGGCATACCTTGTGTGAATGGATCGAAGAGTTCTCTCTTGATTCTCTGGATAGCTTCACAAAGTTGGAGGAAAGTATCGCTTTGACTCTTGAGGAAATTAAGAAAGAAAATATTATTGATACTTCTATTTTAGAGGCTCTTGTTGAGGCTTTCTTCAAGACGTACGCAGATTACGATGCTTTAAGATCGTCCAAGATGACTAAAGAATTTCACCAAGAGTCACTTTCTGATGCACGACGACTCCTTGATGCTGCAAAACAGGAATATGAAAAAGTGAACGAGTCTGTAGAGAAACTTCAAGCCAATCTTGTGAGTGTTGAACAACAGCTAGCTGCCTTGGCCTCTAGAAAGAAGAAGATTGTCGCGCTCTTGGATAAACAACAAGTGAAGTTGGCTAACAGTCAAGAGAACATTGACATTATCGAAGGGGAGATTTATACCATTGAAGCCAATCATCCATTATCTGATGATGAAGCAGAGAAATTATCCCTCCTGAAAGGGGCAGTTGAGACAAGCCGCTAACAAATCCTTAGCTTCAAACCTTTTCCATGATTTTAGAGTTTTTTTTTTGCTTAGGATTCTCGACTTACGATTTTTTTTAATTATTTTTTTTAATTTTTTTATAACTAATATCATGTAATGGAGTACTTATTTCTTGGAGCAATAAAAGCATCTTTAGTTTTAGTATGTGATATCTCTCATTGAGACCTGGATTCCTTCTGTTACTCCCAATTATTTCTTTCTTAAATTTCAGCACATGTCTTGTGCGTTGGCTTTGTTGCTTCGCGCGCTCTTGTTAAAGAAAGTCATATCTTGAGCTAGGAGTGTCGGAATTACAATCTGTTTGCACCATTAGAAAGAAAACTCAGAGACCTAAAGTACCTATAAATTTCATGGCAGAGCTCCTTTCGGGCTATCAACAGAAAATTTGCGACATCGACTTAACTATAGTGAACTTTTAGATTTGCGTACCTTCGGCAAAAATAATTTTATCTTGAGCTAGGAGTATCAGAATTATAATCCGTTTATAATGTCAGAAAGTAGACTCAGAGATCTAAAATTCATATAAATTTCATAATAGAACTCCTTTCGGACTGTCAACAGAAAATTCACAAATTTGACTCAACCGCAGTGAACTTTCAGATTTGCGTACGTTGCAAAAATAATTGTATCTTGAGCTAGGAGTATCGGAATTACAATCCGTTTGTGGTGTTAGAAAGTAGACTCGGAGATCTAAAACTCATATAAACTTTATAACAGAACTCTTTTCGGACTGTCAACAGAAAATTTGCAAAATCAACTCAAGCGCAGTGAACTTTCAGATTTGCGTACTTTCAGCCAAAAAATCATATCTTGAGCTTGGAGTGTCGGAATTGCAATCCGTCCATACCGTTAGAAAATAAACTCAGAGACTTGAAGTACCTATGAATTTATGGCAGAACATTTTTCGGTCTACCAACAGAAAGTTTGCGAAGTCTACACAACTGCAGTGAACTTTCAAATTCGCATGCATATAGCAGTCTTTGCGGTATAAGACCTTCTGGATTAATCAAAGTTCCAGATCGTGTATTGCTTGACCCTTTGGAACCCAAGTTAAAATATTTCACAGTTAGGCCACATGATGGGGGAATAACTCACATTGGATTCAACTACACAAAGCTTTATGGTAGCATCATATTTTGAAGAAATGAAGCGAACTTGGAAAGGCATTCAAGACAAGATAGCGACAATCTTTCGCGTCAATTATTTTTATGACTTAGATTCTTCGAATAGGACAAAGTACAAATATTTTCATACTTTTAGTCTCTTGACAATGATGTATCAAATCCTTGTAGTATTAAAGCAATGAAATGTCTATTTTGGCCCGATACAAATTGCATTCTTTCTTTCTGCAATATGCGCCTATTTGAGTGATCAACGTGATGCCTCGGCTCGAATTTTGATGATCATGTCACGTTGAAACACATTTTTTTAAAGTTGATGCGACTGAACTTAGAATGAAACTCTAAGCTGCCTACGTACCTCGGTGAAGAGGATCAAGTCATAACGTAGTTCAAAATAAGTGAGTTATTTATTTTTTGTTTCCTAGGCCGCCTCTTTCAAGGTTTTCAACCTAGCGAATTTTTTTATGTCCTAACTTTTTCCTAGGCCGCCTCTTTCGAGGTTTTCAACCTAGCGGACTTTTTATGTCCTAACTTTTGCCTAGGCCACCTCGAAAGCGGACTTATTATGTCCTAACTTTTGCCTAGGCCGCCTCTTTCGAGGTTTTCAACCTAGCGGACTTTTTTTTTTGTGGGTGCCGTTCACAGTTTAGGCTCATGCAGGCCAGGAGCATGTCTTCTTCAAGGATAATACCTTTTCAAAAAATTTCCATTGATAGGGTCAATTCTCATACCATCTGCATCAACTAACTTGTAAGCTCCACTTGAATAAGCTTCTTGCACAACATATGGACCATCCCATTTTGAAGTGAATTTGCCTCCGGATTTGCGAGAGGTGATAATAGTTCTTCTTACTGCAAGAACTTGATCGCCAACTTGGAAGGACCTCAAGCAAACCTTTTTGTTGAAAGCACGAGAAAGACGAGCTTGATAACATTCAAGACTTTGTTGAGCTTCTAGCCTTTTTTCATCAAGGGACTCTAGTTCTTCAAGGCGCAGACGAGCGTTTTCTTCTTCAGTAAGACCTTCTTGGACAGGAGTCGCAAGGATAGTATTTGACACTCAAGAGGAAGAACTGCTTCGACTCCATAAATAAGAGAATAAGGAGTTGCTTGTGTCGGCGTGCGTTGAGTCGTATGATATGCCCACAAAGCTTCTTCCATTCTGTCATGCCAATCTCTTTTAGACTTGGAGACAACCTTCTTTAACAAGTTGCAAAGTGTCTTGTTAAATGCTTCGGCTAGTCCATTTGCAGCAGCATAATACATTGGCGAATTACGTTGCTTGAAGCCAAAAAGTTCACAGATCTTGGTCATCAATTTGTTATCGAACGGTTTACCATTATCTGTTATTATATAACTAGGAATACCGAAACGATATATGATGTTTACTCGAATGAAGTTTGTGACATTCTCTTTCTTCACTTCCTTGAGAGTGATGGCCTTGACCCATTTTGAGAAGTAATCAGTTGCAGCCAAGATGTATAGATGTCCTCCAGAAGATTTTGGAAGTGATTCAACAACATCTAATCCCCAAGCGTCAAATGGCCAAGATGCAACAGTAGGATGTAACATTTCAGGTGGTTGGTGTATAAAATTTGCGTGAAACTGGCAAGCCTTGCATCTTCGAGCATAATCTAAGCAATCTTTCACCATTGTCGGCCAGTAGTAACCCATCCTCTTAATGTGAAAGTGGAGCTTCGGCCTAGATTGATGTGATCCACAAACTCCAGAGTGTACCTCTTGCATAGATTGAGTTGCTTCATCTTCCCCTAAACAACGCAAGAGAACTCCCTCAAATGATCTTCGATACAAAGTGTCCTTGTAGTAAAGGAAGCGAGGGGCACGCCGACGAATTTCGGTCTTTCTCCTTGGATCTTCTGGGAGTATCCCATAACATAAGTAGTTGATCATGGTTTATCTCCAATCAACCTTCTCAGCTTCAGCGACGGCTACCAAATGCTCGAGCTTGCTTTCTTCATCCTCGTTCTCATCTGGTGGTACTATCCATTTTTGGCAGATAGTGATTTGTTTTTGGCCGGGCAGAGTCAATGTCGAAGCTAGAGCAGCTAAGGCATCGGTTTTCTTATTTTCCTTCCTTGGCACATGCTGAAGAGTTACATTGCCAAGCCATCTAATCAATTTCTGCGCATAATCATGATAAGGATGCAATTTTGGCCTTTTGACCTCGTAGCTACCTAGCAATTGATTCATCACTAACTCAGATTCTCCAAAAATATGTAATTGGAGTTGTCTCATATCAACGGCCATCTCAAGCCCAAGTATGAGTGCTTGATATTCTGCAACGTTGTTGGTGCAATGTTGTGTTAAGGTGAAAGAATATGGCAAGACTTTTCCTTGAGAAGTGATAAACACAAAACCTGTACCAGCTCTTTTACGATGTGCGGCACTATCAAAATACATTTTTCATGGTGGTTGCACTTCGATGACCATTGCATCCTCATCAGGTAGTTCATCAGTCAACTCCCAATCATCAGGTATTGGATGATCTTCCAAGAAATCTGCCAAAGTTTGTCCTTTCATAGCTTTTTGTGGGATGTACACAATCTTGAATTGTTGAAATTGGAGGTACCACCTTGCTAACCGATCATTGAGGACGGGTTTTGACATAACAAATTTGATCGGGTTCACCCTTGAGACGAGACGGATGAAATGAGCTTGAAAATAGTGCTTCAAATTTTGAATTGCGAAAATCAATGCCAGACACAACTTTTTGATCGGAGAATACTTCAGCTCATTTGGGGTCATCATTCTACTCAAGTAGTAGAGGGAATTTTCTATACTTTCACCATTTTCTTGGGCCAAAAGGGCTCCAACTGACCTTTCTTGGGCTGCAATATATAGAATCAATGGCTTTCCTGGTATAGGGGCTGCCAGAATCGGAGGTTTCATTAAGTAGGATTTGATACTTTGGAATGTGTTGCTACAAGCTTGGTCCCATTCAAAAGGTACACCCTTCTTCATGAGACGGCTAAAAGGCTGGCACTTCCCTGCTAGATTTGAGATGAATCTTCTAAGGTACGCCAATTTTCCTTGTAGACTTTTCAGTTCATGTATATTTCTGGGCTCGGGCATCTTCAAGATTGCATCAACTTTGGCTTGATATCTCCGGAGTCGTTCGAACACCATTCTTAAGCCTTGCAAGTGGTCTCCTCCCTTTCTTGATTTCACCACTAAATCATCCACACAGCATTTTCGCATACTTGTGGAGGATGTCGTCAAAGATATTCTGCATTGCCCTTTGATATGTGGCACCGGCATTCTTCAAGCCAAAAGGCATTACTTTGTAGCAATAAATTCCTTTAGGAGTGCGAAATGCAGTAAGCTTTTCATCTTTCGGTACCATACGTGTTTGATTGTAGCTAGATGATCCATCCACGAAAGACATCGCCTCATATCTGGTGGTGGCATCAATCATAAACTCTGGGATGGGGAGCGGAAATTCGTTCTTAGGGCATGCATTATTGAGGTCTCTAAAATCGACACAAACTCGAATTTGGCCATTCTTCTTCTTCTTCTTCACATGAACAATGCTTGAAATCCATGTAGGTTATTTAATCTCCTGAATGAAACCAGCTTCGATGAGTTTATTGGCCTCAACTTCGATTGATGGGATCAATTCTGGCCTGAAGCATCTTTGGGCTTGCTTAACAAGACGAGCTCCTTTCTTGACCGCGAGATGATGGACTGCTACTTTAGGATCTAAACCAGGCATCTCTTTGTAGCTCCAAGCAAAGACATCTCTATATTCTTTGAGTAGCTCCACATAAGTGATTTCTTCATCTGTGGTTAGTAGGGCACTTACATAGGTGGGCCTGGAGTCTTCTGCAGTGCCAAGGTTGACTTCCTTCAATGCGTCAACTGTCATTTTAATTCCTTCTTCTAGTTCCGAAAGAGCATCCTCGATATCTTCGTCTTCTTGGGGATCACCGTCATTAAAAGATATATGGCCACACAAAGAGGCATCTCCCAAATTTTCGTCGACCTTCCTTAGAAATGAAGTGTATTGCTCCTCATTCGCAGTAATGTGATATGCAGATCCTACATTTTTTTCATCTACGTCACGCTCTCTAGTGTGGATCACTGTGCGAGTCTTCACTTTGAGTACCTCTCCGTATGAAATCAAAAGTTCTGATTGTCGCCTCACTCTGGAAGGGATCAGGCTTTGACACTCTTTTGAGATACTTTGGACTCTAGATGGCAAAGGTCTTCTTATTTTTTCATAATTTCTTTGGGACTTGTTCTTCTTCCTTTTCAATGGCCCCAACCTCTCAAATACAGAAGTTCTTGTAGTTGGTTCTCCAAGTCGATCAAATACAGAAGGCCTTTTATTAGGATCAACGTGTTCATCTTCCATCGTGATCTAGTTACTACTTGCTCTTCTAATGGAAATGCGAACTGGTGGGGGTTGTTTGTAACCCAGACCCTTACGTGATTGCTTCGCCACATGCTCCTTATTCTTCATCGTGTTTGCTTTCTTAGTAGCTTCAGGTGGGAGCTTCCCTAGCTTAGACGGTTCGTTGGGATCATATCCAGCCTTTGCGAACAACCTGTAAGCATTCAGATCAAAACCTTCATTTGTGCGTTTCGTGGGGAGTGCCTTATTTTGAGGTATGTTAGGGGCCACAAACTTTTCCAGTAGCTTTGAAGATAACTTTATGGTATCGATCTGCTTGATAGGATGGTTAATTCTCTTAGTGCCTCTTTTTGGAGGCTTGATGGTTCTCCTTCATCTTTCTTCACTTTTGGGACGTAACGAAATAAAGGAGCTATTTTCTTGCATGCAGTTGCAGCATTATGTTTGTGAGCTTTCGAAACTTGGTATGCTTCTATTGTAACTTTATCTTCACCAGAAGCTACTTCAACCCTTTTGGACACGATATTATCATCTTTGGCCTTCATGATGTCATCAACTTTTACTCCCTTCACGATGTGGTTCTTCAAGTAGAACTTTGTATCAGCGAAGTATGCCTCGGCTTCAACGAACGGTTTGTCGTCAGCAACTATCTTCTTTTCGACTCCATCTTTATTATATTTCAAACATTGGTAGTAAGTTGATGGGACAACTTTGTTCTCGTGTATCCACGGCCTACCAAGCAACAAGTTGTATGAAGTCTTTGCATCAATCACATACATACATGCAGTTGATTGCATATCTCCCATGGTGATTTCCAGTTTGATAGCTCCTATGGCCCTTTGTCCCCCTTGATTGAATCCTTGAATCATCAGTCGGTTTTCAGAAAGTTCTTCAGTTGAGATGCCAAGTTCTTTCATTATGCAAATGGGAAGAATGTTAACTGCAGATCCGTCATCTATCAAGATTCTGTTTATCCTCCACTTGAGCACATAACCCACCATAAACAAAAGGGTGATTGTGTAGTGTCTCAGCAAGTAGGAGATCGTCTTCAGTGAAGGTGATTTTTGCATTACAAACATCTGCTTCTTGGAAGGAGGAGATAGTGATGGAGACAGTGTTTGTGTGACATCATTCTTTTCCTCTTCTTCTTTATCAGCATTACAACACAAGGCCTTATCATCATCATCAGAAATCCTCATGCGAAACCAACTGGGCAAGAATTCACCCAAAGTCACCGGGTGGCATGGCTTTTGGTGATGATGTGTCTCTATATCCACCTTCTTTGGGTTCTTAACCAGTAGTTTCTTCTTTGGTCTTCTCACCATCTTATTCCTCGTAGGTTGCTTCGTTGATCCTTTTTGCGGACTCAATTTACGGCGTCTTCGACGAGTCACCAAGATCCAACCTTCTTCATTAGGTTGATCAACTCGGACTTTGTCATCCTCCAATAATTCTTCATCTTTATTCCCTTAACAGGTGCATATCTCAATCGGATCGAATGAGCCAAAGGCAATGGACACATGGTTTGTGCTCGCCTTTTCGTCTTCAAGCTCGATCTTCTTTTGACGAGCCTAATCCATAACTTTGTCCTTGAAGACAAAACACTTCTCAAGAGGGTGACCTATAAGCTGATGATATTTGCAGTAATTCGGGTCATTGCTTTTTCCAGCTTCATCTAGCCGCTTCATCTTTGGCAGCTCAATAAGCTTTAGCTCGAGGATTTCTTCAAATATTGCAGGCACATCGGAGTCTAGAAATGGGTACTCCTTTTCTTGCATCTCTTTGAGAGTCAACTTTCGATTTGCATTGTCTTGAGAGGAAATTGTTTTCATACTCTGTTCTTGCTCACCTTGGTAGTAAACTTCAAAGGAGAGGCATTGACGTTCATGGATTCTTTGCTTTCATTCTTGGGTACGAACTTGCTCCATTTCTTGACTTCTTGCTTGTCTCTTCCCTTGCGAGGTTCGTAGATGGGCAGCCCTTCATTTCCGGTAGAAGCCATGCTCAACTCCATATCATGAGCACGAGTGGAAAGTTCTTTAAATGTCTTGGGCTTAATTCCTTGCAAGATGTAACGAAGTCCCCAATGCATTCCTTGGATGCACATCTTTATGCCAGAACCTTTGCTTAGTCTATCTTTGCAGTTAAGGCTTGCATTCCTCCATCGGTTGATAAAGTCAATAACTGGTTCATATTTTTGTTGGCGAGTGTTCGTAAGTTCCACCATGCTCACAATACGCCTCGTGCTATAAAAGCGATTAAGAAACTCTTGCACCAATTGGTCCCAACTGTCAATGGATCCAGCCTCGAGGTCAGTGTACCAATCAAAAGCATTCCCCTTTAGTGAGCAGACAAACTGCTTGACAAGGTAATTTCCATAAGTCCCTGCATTGTTTCATGTCTTAACAAAGTGCGCAATATGTTGCTTTGGATTTCCCTTGCTGTCAAACTGTTGAAATTTGGGAGGTTGATAGCCGGCAGGCATCTTCAAGCTATTGATTCTAGCAGTATACGGCTTTGCGTACGTGAGAGAAGACTTTGAAGCGACCTCATACTTATCTTTGATAGTTACCACAATGAATTCCTTCAATTATTCGATAGGAATTGATCCTTCGGAGGAGACATGAAGTTCTTTGGCAGATGACACTTGTTTTGTTGGGGGATCAGCCTTCTCATGGACTTCAAGGAGCTTTCCAGGTGCATGGCTTGATTCTCCATCCATCATGCTTTCAACTATGCCTGTCAATTTTGTGATACGAACATCTTGATCTTGAGCATACTTTGTTAAGCCATTAATTGCCTTTGTCAGGTTTGCGAGTTGCTCCTCCATTGTCAAAGTGTTAGTCATCATTGCCTCCATGATTATTGCAGATGATGAAGAATAACCGAGACCTTCCCATGGATTGAACTCAGTTTGGAACATGTCATGTGGTGAGATTGGCGTTGAGCCAACACTTAAAACTTCATCATCAGGTTAGGTAAGTTGACTCTTGGTATTATATAAAGTAAGTTGAGCAAGAGCTTTCTCCACAACTTCTGCAATATTATCTCCTCTCTCTGATTTCCTAGCAGAGGACCTTTTTTCTTCGGATGATGAAGATCTCAAAGCAAGCATTAGTGTTAACGACACTTGGAGTGCTTGTTGTCCTAAGACGTTCGCCTTGCTTCGGGTGATTGTTCCAAGACTCCCCATAGTAGCGTTCAGGATACTTTCAATGTCAGAAGAAAACTTGGAGTCAACAACTTTTGAGTCGATCTTCTTTGAAGCCATCTTAGCGATCTTGAATGTTGAGAGTTGAGAAGAGATGAGAGGTAGAGATGGTCCCACTGGGCCTGCCAAAATTTGTAACAACTAAATTTCGTTCCTGAAAAATAATAATCAAGACAAGAAATATAGCGACAAATATTATATTCAATTTCAAGTGATGGAGTTACAATCTCTAGAATATCTCGAATCTAAAAAGATGTGGTCCTTTGATTCTTCTCCTCATGAATAATGGTTCAAGAGCTTGAGAGCTTGATCTTGAACTTGACGGATTTCAAATTTGCGGTGCGTCACGAACAACTTGAAGCTCGTCACGAACCAAGATTTGTTGTTGGGTTATCACGAACAGAAGATTTGAAGCCGCCCGCTTATGATTTGAGTTCGCCTTTGAAATTTGACCACAAACGACGATTGCAGATATGGATGGAAACCTTGATACTATTCTTCAGAGGTTCTTTAGCCTTTCCTTCTGCTTACTTGCTTGTGTCTTAGCTTTCTCCTTTGACCCCTTTATATAGGAGTGGGGTGGAGTAGTCTCCAAGAAAATCCTAGTGGATCATTGGGCTTGAGGCTTATGGGCCGACCTATTTGATAGAAGACCAATTGACGGGCTAGCCCAATAATACATTTGACTTTTATTTAAATCAATTCATTTTAGATTTAAATAATCGACCCGATTATACTAGCCCATAGTATCATTTGGACTAATATGTATTTAATACATGATGAAATCCAAATTACTTGTGGATTTAAATTTAATAAAATTTTGTTTGTCTACAACCTTAAAAAAAGATTAAATTTTTTTCTATGAGAGCGAAAAGTTTATAAATACTTACTCAATAGTATCAAAATTTATAGTCTAATTAAGAGCCCGTTTGGACATAAGAATTTTTTTTAAAAAAAATAAATTCAAAACAATGTTGGTTATGAAAAATTTATATATTTTTCAAATCCAACTTGAAAATGCATTTTCGAATTTGAAAAACTGGTTACAGTTTTTCAATTGAAGAATTTGAAAGTTGGTATTTTTAAGTTTTACAAATTTATCCTATATTTTTAAAATTTATAAAAGGATCCCAATCAGTTATTAAACCTAGGTAACACCTACAACTACCCACCTTCTGATTGAGTGACCTTGGACTATATTTTGACATCCACTGTTGAGATCTACAATTTATACTTTTACTTGAAGGAGCCACTACAACTTGTATTACAGATTGTTCGTGCAGTTAAACAACCAACATGTTTGATTGTTTGTTTCAAGTAGAATAATCAAGTCGGGGTTGCTTTGATATTTTTTACAACTTGTGGGTATAAATCATGTTTCATGATTTTGAAAAAAGTACATCCAAATATGTTTCAAAAATTATAACCAAACACAACTTCATCTTCAAATCAAATTTTAGTGAAATTTCAAATTTTAAAAAAAAATCTTGGAATTTATATCCAAACGCCTACTAAACTTCGAAATTAATTTTTCTTTTCAACTACAAAAATATAAAAATAATGTATATATAAAACCAATTTGATGATTTAAAGGTGAATTTGTATCATTCGTCTATTTATGTGGCTCTCCTATGAAACAAAATTAGCATAAACTTAAAGAAAATCTTTTTTTTTTGGATTTCCCATCCCATGTCCGTTATCTGCATTGGATCCTGATTATATCCGGATCGCGCTGCGTAGGGCTCCATTCGGAGGGGGGAGGGTACTCCTTATCAAGATTTTTTCATACCCAGGACTCGAACCCGAGACCTCTAGTTAAGGAAAGAGCAGCCCCTTCAGCAACACCACATCCTTCGGTGGTGACTTAAGAAAATCTTATACCCATGTACAATGATAAAAAAATGTTCTCTTTTAAGATCTAATAGTGTTTTATTTACCAATATCGTTTACATTATATTTTTAGAGTCCATTAGTTAAATGGTCACTCAACTATCTGAAATTATCAAGTAAAGTCATCTTTCTTTCGTTTGTAAGAGAAAAGTTACTTAAATAGTCTATAGCACTCACAAGGTCACTCAACCAAAATTTTTCAACTTTTGATTATCATATACCTTTTACCCTCTAAAATAGGTACTCCATTTGATGTTACGGACTTACCTACAGAACAAATAAATTTTATCTATAAAATAAAAAATAAAAAATTATTTTTCTAGCATATATTATGTTAGAATAATAATAGAATTGAGTATAATTTTTAAGAATATATAATGTATACTATAAAAATACCTTTATTTTAAATAATTATTTTTATATTACCTGCATGGAATATATATTATCAAACCTTTATTTTCTTTCATTCTCAATTGTGTAAATATTTCTTTTGGAGTTTTTGTTATTAATATCAAAATTATTATTACGAATAAATTGGTCTATTTTTTTTTTGACTATGCTCAATATTTTATTATTTCCAACATTATATATGCTTAAACACTATTTTATTTTTTTAATTTATAAATAAAAAGTATTTTTTCTATATGTAAGTCCATAATATAAATTAAAAAGAGCAAAAAATCATAATATTAAAAAGTTTTAGAAAAATAAAAAGAAGATAAAAGTTAATAATTTAGAGGGTAAAATAGGTATTTGATAAGTAAAAGTTTGAAAAATTTAGTTGAATGATATTTTAAGTGCTAAAGACATAATTGAGTGACTTTAGTGTTAAAAAAACAAAAAGAAAAGAAAAAGAGTTTAGTAGGTAGTTAGAGTGACCACTATATTCCAAATCTCTTCCAAATCTCACCGACCGTACTGTCATAATCGGAATTGGGGTGAACAATGCTCCACGTCAAAAACCCCATCTCATCTTCGCTCGCATGCACACACTGTCTTAACTATACAAAAGCAACAATCTTGAAATCTACTACTACAATAACAACACATTTATCTTATCACATATTCCAAAAATGGCTTCTCTTTCTATCTCTGTAAAGCATACTCTCCCTTCTCTGCTCCACAATCAAATCCCAAAAATCCCCATTTCCCAGAACCTCACCATTGTTTCCAGATCATCACAATCCCAGTTTTATGGTCTTAAAATCCAAAATTCACCTTCTTTTTCAACCCCTTCTTCTTCTTCACCTAAAATTTCCATTGTTGCTAAGGTAATATAAATTGCATTGCATTTGTTACCTTCTCTTATAGCTTTTCCATTTTATTAGTGTTTTCTTGATTTCTTTTCTTCTCTGTGTATTTTATTGGATGTTTGTAGGTGAACAAAGGTATAGTGCCTCCACCATTCACATTGAAAGATCAAGATGGCAAAAGTGTGAGCCTTTCCAAGTTTAAAGGCAAACCTGTTGTGGTTTATTTCTATCCTGCTGATGAAACTCCTGGTTGCACCAAACAGGTATATCTTATGATACTTAGATTTTGCAGTTCTATTTCTTATTAGTCATGTAATTACAGATTTATGAAGAAAAGAATTAAAACAAGCTGCTTAAAATATCAATCTGATTGTGTGACTGAACTGGAGAAAATTTTATCCTTTATAAATAGTGTACTGATGAAAAATTCCCTGGAATCATGAAGTCAAGATTAAACATAGTGTACTGAAGGGGAGCTTTAGCGTATCTGGTTTGACCCGTGGTAACAGCCTCTTATAGAAATGCAGGTAAGACTGCGTACAATAGACCGTTATGGTCCGGCCCTTCCCCGGACCCCGCGCATAGCAGTAGCTTATTGTACCGGACTGCCCTTTACACGGTTATTATAGTGGTAATATGAAACTTAGTACTGGAGTTGCTAGGTCCTCTTTTGAATGACCTTCCAATTCTGACCTATTTGTAAATTATCAGTATATTAGGTCCTCTGTCTCACTGCATTTGAATTTTTGAAGTATCTTTGCTGCAATGCAATGTTTATTCAAATGCCCAATGTTTATGTACCTTAACACCTCATAGGCTAGTGTATGGGAAGTTTTGCTTTTATGGATTTGGTAGCACTTCCTCTGATAAGTAACAAGATAGACTTACTGTTTGACTGGTTTTCTGGAAATCAGCGGACAATTGCTTCTTCCTTCTCAGTTTATATCTTTTTAGACTGTGATTTATTTGCTCTAGTGCTGACCATAGTTTTGTTCTTTTCTAGATTACTGTTGTTGAAAATTTAACTAGTCAGAGTTAGATTTACATTGGGAAGAGTATTAGACTATTGTTTTTCGTTTAACAGCTTTGTAACAATGATCTGCAAAAGTTACTTTTAGTGATAACCGATATGTGAAAACTGTCTACAGGCCTGTGCCTTCAGAGACTCTTATGAAAAATTCAAGAAAGCAGGAGCTGAAGTTGTTGGGATTAGCGGAGATGATCCTGCATCTCACAAGGTATTACACATTTACTTGCTTAATGAGAAGTACCTTGTTGAACAGCTAAATATTTAGGTTGTGTTCTGTTGCCATCTTTTGAGGATAACCGAGCCGAGGTGTTTGATTCTGCAGGCCTTTGCAAAGAAGTACAGACTCCCATTTACCTTGTTGTGTGATGAAGGCAACAAAGTTAGGAAAGAGTGGGGAATCCCAGGAGACCTTTTTGGTACATTGCCAGGAAGACAGACTTATGTGCTTGACAAGAATGGAGTGGTTCAACTGATATATAACAATCAGTTCCAACCTGAAAAGCATATTGATGAAACATTGAAGTTACTTCAAAGCCTTTAAATATTAAGGTTCTCCTTTCTATATTCTTTTCCTGCCTTTTATCTTGTACTTTTTCTGCCAATTGTATGTGACCTGAGACACTGTACAACCATTTTTAGTTGTTAGAATGTGAAACGAGGTGTTAGTTTGTAGTCTTGCTACAATTTATGCTAGTAGAATGTTGAATTCGCGGTCTCCCGAGAATGATAAAACTTTTGTATATGGGCCTTTGCTCTTTGTAGTAACTGCATAATGTATAATTTTCTTCATATGCTTGAGCTTGCCACATCTTACTGTTGTCGAAGCCCCGTCGATAGTGATGGATGGTATACTAAGTTACAAATGAAAATGGAGTAACTCAAACAATCTTGAAATATTAACTGGTCAACTGGTAGAACTTATTCAAAAGAACCTTTATTCCTCCTTTTGTACTAATAAAGACAGAAGCTTTAGTCCTAAGCTGAGGTAATCTACATTTTTGGATACCTCGCTTGAGACCATTCATACATGTGATGTTTATTCGTTTTCTTTTTACCTCCCTTTCTAATCAGAGAAATATACAGTATAAGCAGATACATGAAATAACAAACTACTACATAATTAAGCAGGATATTTTCAGATGTTACTGAATTTGGTTACTTCCCCCTTGCATAATCTTGGCTGTTGTAGGGACTAAAGGCTTCAGCCAACCAATTCTTCTTCCTCCAAGATTGCCATCCCATCTCTTCACAGATTTCATCACTATGGTTGATACTGAAAGTGGAGATGCAATTTCTCTTGTAGAATCTTGTCGTCCTCTTCATAATCTCCATCTCTTGTGTTACCTGTTCAAGCATTTTCTCAACAGGGGGAAGTTTAAATAGATCATCTACAAGTCGTGACAGCCAAATGCAGCGTATCTCAGCTGAATGCAGGTTTGAAACACTTTCAAGATAGCCCACGAAAGCCATATTTGGAATCAATGGATGAACTGTACCCCTGTTAAGGAATTGGAAGATAAAATAAATTCAGTATCCACCATCAACTATCAGTGGCGGTTCAATAAAATTTGTAGCCAGAAGCCAAGCTTTAATGTTGGGGCCTAAAGACACTGCTTCACCGGCCTTACCCTCTAGCCGGCTCTATCAACAATATTTCTCTGGCTAGGAATAAATAGAAATGTTTCATCCAGAGAGTGCCTAATTACCTGTACAGTGGAATCATGCCAGAGGGAAACTCTAGCAGACTGCGAAAGGGATCTGGTAATATGTCTCTGAGTTTTTTCTTCCCATCAAAGCCAGTTGCAAGTATGACAACATCAGCTTCCAATTTGGTGTTGTCCTCGAATTCAATTCCTCCTTCCCAGAACCACCACTTCGACAATGTTCTTTTGAACAAGATTTTGCCCTTATCAGCCTCAGTGAAGAAATTTTCAGGCAAGATAGCCATCTGACAAGATGCATAGTCCTCCTCAAAGGGGTGTTCTGGTTTCAGTCCATACTTTTCCAGTGGAAGTTTCCATACCAAATAGGACTCGATTAACTTCGAAGCTCCTCTTCTCTGTCGCAATATATATATGACACTTATGTTAGTCCTATGTGAAATGATGCACTAGATTTCACGAAGAAAAAACACACACACACACACACACAAGAAAATAATGGGGCTGACCAGAGGAGAAAGCATTTGGCAAAGCAGGGTTCTGATCAGGCCTTGATTTGGTCTTGAATGTAGGAATTGAGAAGATCGAGTAGAATAGAACAAGTAAAATGGCAAACCCCAAATAGAGTAATGTGGAACTGTCCAATGCAAAGTCCTTACTACCATTGTACAAGCTTGGCCTTCAGGTCCTACAAGCAGTTACAAACAAACAAGTTCAAAAGATAAGCAAAAATTAGAAGTGAAAAAAAAGAAGCTAGGCGGTTTCTGTTTTTCAACCCTGAAATTTATTAATCTGTTGAGCAAGTTTGCTTTGGTCAAAGTCACGACTTCAATTGTAATGCGAAAAATCTATATTTAATGCGTATGACTTTGAAAGAAAAATATACCTATGATGCAGTCCTGAAGTCAAAGCATGAGACTTTAAAAATCAAAATACTATGCTTTTGACATTTATTCTCTGGTCCCTTTTTTGGTGACATCTCAGAAGAAACTAAAATAATTGTAAAGTTGAGGCTTACGTGGACAATCATGAATATGCTGGAATTGATTAATCAATATGATAACTACGGCAGCAGCTAGCATTTTCATGCAATATAAGAATAGTACTCATGTCAACAACCACAATTTAATTTCCTTTTATGGATTTTGACAAACTAACGTCCCTCTCTTTGCCTGCTTTTGGACATTACATATTTTTTATATTATATTATGCTGATAGTTGTAACAATATCTAGTTGCTGATGAAGATTAAAGGAGAAACTATGCATTGAACACAAATCTTTTTTTCTTTTTTGGGTTTCCCACCTGTTGTCTGCTACCCACATTGGGGCCCGACTAAATCCGAATTCGCGCTGGAAAGTCCCTTAGGTGATAAAGCACTCCTTAACAAAGGCGACACGATACTCAGGGTTCGAACCCGAAAACTCTGGTTAAGGATGAAGTAGTACTTACCACTCTACCACAAAAACCTTATTGGTGAACATAAATCTTTGTTAAGGAGTACTGTGTTCTTTGATGTATGAATGTATAATGAACAGAAATCTTTACCTTGATTTGCTTCAGCACATTCAACAGCAACATCTATTGCTGATTTTTTATAACCCACCACCACAACTTTCTTCCCTTTCAGAAGCTCAGTAGATTCTTCTTGATCAAGTTTAGAGTAATCAAGAGTATGCAGAACTTTACCCTTGAACATTTCTGGCCCTTTTTTCTGTGGAAAATTTGGCATATTTGGTATATCTCCATATTTTCCGGTGCACATCACCAAAAACTCGAACGCATACCACTGAAAAAGAATAAAACATGAAATGCATGCCAATTTATGTTAAATCCATTCTTCCTAATTCTATTGAAAACTAAGAAGGAAAATGAAATATAATTACATATATACTTTAGGTCAACAACAATAACAGACCCAGTGAAGTTCCACTAGTGGGGTCTGGGGAAGGTAGTACATACGCAGACCTTACCCTTGCCTTTGAAGGGTAGAGATACTGTTTCGATAACCTCTCGGCTCAAGAAAAATGGAAAGAAATAGTAGAAATAACAATATCAACTATAAGGACTAGAAAGAAAATAACAACAAAATAAAAGCCAGAAAATAGATGGAAAAATGAAAAGAAATTAAGAACCTGTAAAGTTTCAGATTGATCATTGGTTTGGACAGCAACCTCCCAAACTGGATTGCCATTCAACAAACATCCAAATTCACCATTAATTTTACCACCAAAATAATTCATTTCTCGGTCACCAACGAACTTGATCTCCACCACCTTAGAGTTGAACTTGACAAATTTCAGCACATCAAAATGTTGAGCATAGGAATATAAGTATTCCAATATTTCCTCATAAGTAGGGAAACTCATATTATCCCTTTGACTCCATGGGAAATCAGAGAACTCATAGTCACAACGAGGAGTTTGCAATTTAGTAGACTTATATGAACAGTGTTTCCAAACCCCTCCAATACAATTCGTGGCTTCGAACACCACTGGCTCGTACTTAGCTAGCTGTTTAGCAGCTGCTATTCCGCTAATTCCAGCTCCAATAATTCCAATTTTTGAACGGATTATAGCCATTAGAAAAAATAGTTATCTAGCTCGAGTATAATCAAGGAAGAAATAGAACTTGAGAATGTGTATATAATTTTGAGAGTTTATAGAAAGATGGGATGGTTTTGGACGTGAGGGTTTGAGGTGGTATTTATAGGAATTTGCATGAGATGAGATGAAATGTGAAATGAAGTGAGAAAAAGAGAGAGGTGATTGCTACAAGGCACGTGCTTAGACTTGTAAGAATAAGTCCATAACAATAGAAGGCACGTACGTACCTATAGGTATTATTAATTGTCAAATAGTTAATGTTTAATAATTATAAATAGATCTAATATTGTTGACATTTGCCTTTTTGGCTATATTTTATTGTGTTGTAGTACTGATATTGTTGTTACGCGAAGTTTGTTAGCTATGAAATGGAAATTTCATTTAGTCAAATTTCTCAATCTGCTTCAAAAAAAAATATCAGTTGAATTTCATTGCATCTTTCGTCCCTTATTTGCATCAAGAATATATTTGAAAATATAAGTTTGCTTAAAATTTTCGTAGAGTACATGCCTGGTAACATGTTGACCTTGCATTTTGGAGACAAAAAGAGCATAATAACTTTGAGATTGAGTAGGCTATTTTATTTTGAGACAAAAAGATGTCATTTTGTAAGTGTATGTGTGTATGTTGCTTATTGTAATTGTCAGCAAGCATTATAATATTCAAAGGAAGCAGACAAATATTTGTACAGAAAAGTCGTAGAATGTTCTTTAATTAAATAATGAAAATCTTTGGCATAATGTACTGATGACTAGATATATTTCGCGTTAGTTTAGTCATATTCTGGTACTTGTTAACTGCATTTGGAGGTCAAAGTCCTTAAATCTCGTAAAAAGAAGTATTCTCTGAGGTTTAAATAGTCTCGTCAAAATAAGAATTCTCTAAGGTTTTATTGTGTTACTACCTTGTATAAAAGTATAAAAGGTTACAAATAACAGACTAATTACTTTAATTATATTATACATGTTTCAGTACGTACTTTCACGTCTTCGCTTTCTAAGTGAATGTGAGATTTGAAACCCAAGACCCCTTGCTTGGTCTACTATGGTTCTAAAGTATGTATTTCATCTAAAAGTTTAAAATATTATAGAAAACACACTTAAATACTTTAATGTCTCAATATCTGAGAAATTAGATAAACTAATTTGTTTTTGAGGATTTGCACTCTAGATAATTTCGGGTTTCTGTTTCTGCCTTTTACCACATTCTTACTTTAAGCCTGACCATAAATTAAACAACAGTTAGTTAAATGTAACAATCCATGGAAGTTTCGTTCTTAGTAGAGCAAAGAACAAAAACAACTACATGTATTTTGCCACAAGATGGAGAGAGACATCGGAGTGATAGCTCGGAGGGAGAGAATTAAGAGAAAAAGGGATCTAGGGGAACTAAGTAACGGTCCAACACACTAGTCATATGGTTCGCTTTGGGCCTAGTCATACGCAACTTTAAAATACATAATTAGAGTGTAAGGCTTGTTTATTTATATACACACCATCTCTCCCGTGTTCAGTTGATATGAAATTCGTGGGGTGTTCTGAAGTCCAAAATAGTGGCAAATATGCATGAACCATTTATTCTCACGAACAAAGAAAAAGTTGAGAATTGATAAGGTGACCCTTACAAATTTCTGCAGCCCATGGGATTATGGAATCAAATGAAACATCCCAGAAGATGTGAAGAAGCTTGAAGGGAAATGAGAGTCCTATCCAATGTTTGAAATGTATTAATATAATGCAAGATATTCCAATTTGATATATCACATTATATTCATATTTGCAATATTGAAGATGAAAAGTACACGTAAATCACTTCAATAAACACAACTGGGATTCACTAATTAATGACCATGTCCTATTCTTTCTTCGTTCTAGATATATATTCGGTTTCCCCTCCTACAAGTCACTGCCTACTTAGAGAAAAGTAAAGGTACTTTTGAAGTACTGTACCCTTTTATTCTCTAGTCTATCCTCCCTTTGGCCGGCAGCTCGACGGATCTTGTGCCTTAAGGCGAAACTATATTGAGAGGCCCTTAAATTTATTCTATTAAATTTATACACTAACAACAAAATTTGCTTTCTAAACAATAAATTAATCATTTAAGACAAAAAAATAGCGAATTTAAAAATAAAAAAAAACTAGGAGGAAGAGCACAAAGAATAAAATGGTGGATTATCGAATATTGAGGTCCAAAACTCAAAGTGAAATTTTTGATTTGGCTATTATCATAATCAAGAAAAAGAAATAAATGTAATGATAGCTTAAGTTTTGAGCATTGATGGTGGCAAAAATATTTACTCCTTCTAATCAATTTAAATGATAATTGTAGTTCATTCTATTAATTAGAAGCACTTATTCGTGAATATCTAAAATAAATTGTAAATAACCTAATATAATATGTTAAATTACACTAAAAGAAAATCGATGCATGAAGGTTTTTGTGTTCATGCAGTTTCAGAGAAGATTGTAAAAGAAATTCATTATGTTGTCGATATATAACTTAATTCCACTATAAAAAGGATAAAATTAAAATTGAAGAGTGAAGAAAATATACTAATTAATGAGTGGGAAAATTATCATAATTTATGAACTTATTGGTATAAAATAACCTCAATCAAATAACAAAAAAAAATATACTGTAACATTTTTTTTTATAATAATTATTTATATAAATTATATAGTATATAGTAATAATAATAATAAGACTCGACCACATGATGAACATATTTTAAGCTAACGGTATGTCGAGCAAAAGTAGATTTGGGGCCTTCAAATTTTCGGGCCCTAAGGCAATGGCCTCACTAGCCAAGCCTTTAGAGCCACTCCTGCCTTTAGCGTAGGGCCACCGAGACCTTATTCATTCATTCAGAATTTTTTTTATTTTCACTCGATGTTTTGTATTTATATTGACGCTCGACTAAAATTGAATTCACGCTAAAAAGTTACATATTAAGGAATAAACACTCCTTAGCATATGCGGCTTCATATCCGAGGCTCGAAGCCATGCAAAAATGTCACGAACCCAAATTTTCTCCATAGGACGTCGTGATGGCACCTAGTCTCTAAGACTAGGTAAGCCTATCAATGCGGAATAACAATAGAAATATGAAATAAATAAGTCTGCAAATTCAGATAATTACAACTCCCAAAACCCGGTAGGAATAAGTCACAAGCTTCTAAGAATTTTTTCTCAATGTCTCTATATATCAGAGTCTAAAGAAAAATAAAGAAGCAACATAATAAGGATTGAAGGGGGCTCCGGAGTCTGCGGACGCTGGCAGATATACCTCGAAATCTCCGTACACATGTAGCTCACTGATATTTGGGCTGGTAGAAAGTACCTGGATCTGCACAAAAAGATGTGCAGAAGCATAGTATAAGTACACCACAGCGGTACCCAGTAAGTGTCAAGCCTAATCCCGGTAGAGTAGTGACGAGGTCAGGTCAGGCCTTACTGGAATAATAAAAGACATGGTGAAATATATAACAATATAATTAAAAAAATAAAATGACAATGGAAATGAATCAAGTAAATAGTATGTCACCATTTAACTACACAGAATAAGGGCAAATAATACCTTGCGGAAACAAAACAGGAATTTTCAACTTTAAGAAAATTACAACAATAATCAAAGGCAAGCGATCATAAATAAATATCAACAAGGGTACTCTCGAGGTACCACCTCGTAGTCCCAAATCATAAATAAATTCACAATATCTTATTTTCTTATATCACCGTGGGAGCCTTCACATTAAATTTTAGAGAAATCATTTTCAACTTTACTAAAATCACAACAATAATCAAAGGCAACTGCGGCCATAAATAAATATCAACAAGGGCACTCCCGAGGTACCGCCTCGTAGTCCCAAATCATAAATAAATTCACAATATCTCATTTTCTCATATCACCGCGGGAGCCTTCACATTAAATTTTAAAGAAATTATTTTTTCCGAAATAGCATCCCGTGTTTTAGCCACCTTTATCACACCGCATGACTTCTAGTAGTTCCCCTACTAGCCACGCGTATCAAGCCACCCTTATCACATCGCATGCGTTTCAACACCCAGACCTTATACCACCGCATGCTTATCAATATCACAATATATTACAATCTGCACCTCAAGTGCTCAAATATTTCAAATTGCCAAAATAAATCAACAACAATATTTTTCACAATAGGGAGCTCACGGCTCAATCACAATGAGTACAAAAATCTCACAAAATATTCGGGAATAAATAACTCAGCAAAAATAATATTTTCACAATTTTTAACACGTTGCCTCAATACCAAATTTAAAATATCAATTATTTCGTATTAATAATATTTAAATTAAAGAAATTCAACCTTCAAATAATGCACAGAATAAAAGAAACCAAGTTTCAACTAAATAGGTAAAATAATTAGCAGGATAAGGTCAAGTAAATTTAAAGTATAGAAATTAAATCAATGATGAAGAATATAACAAGATAAAATAATTTAATTAATATGCAACAATGATCTACATAATTTAAAGACATAATCTTCCACATTTAGTCTGTGTACACACTCGTCACCTCGTATACACGACTTTTGTCACGACCCAAAATCCATTAAGGTCGTGATGGCGCCGGACACCGCCGTCAGGCAAGCCAAAAATAAATACTTGATTTGGTTCTCATTTTAAATATTTTTTAAATCATATTTTACTTCGATTAAATAGTAAAAGATGGAATTCACAGTGTAAATAATAATATTCTTAACAATTTCAATACAGAACAACCCATAATCACCCCAAAACCCGGTGTCACAAGTGCATAAGCATCTACTAAGAAGTTAAAATAAAGTACAACATCTGTCCGGAATACAACTTAGATAGGAAGAATACAAATAACTCTGAAGGAGACTCTGCTGCCTGCGGGTCGTAATATGGAATGCAACTCACGTAAGTTCCCGCATGCATACGCGCCTCTGCTCTCACAAGGCCACTAGTCACATATGTACCTGCACAAAAATGTGCAGCAAGTGTAGTATGAGTACGTAATCAATGTGTACCCAGTAAGCATCTAGCCTAACCTCGGAGAAGTAGTGACGAGGGATCGACATCAACACTCACTAGTGGTCCAACAATATCAAGTATAGTAAGGAGGTGAGCAAATACGAGGCAAAGTAAATAAAAGAAATAAACAAGTGTAAATATGTGGTACAATTATCCTCCTTACGATAAACTCAAGCTCTTAACTAGCAAATTCCTCCTCAGCCGGAGTATATATATATGTATACTAGATCTCACCAAGCAGGTTGTTATAATTCGAATCAGGGGGAAATTTACAGATACCCCGGCTTCTTGCCAAATATTACGCACGATTTCCATGAGGATATGATATAGGAAATGTCGAGGCGTACGACCCGATGCAACATAAATATTTAAACTGTGCACACCCGAGGGTCGAATGGCCCAAACCATAGATACATCTATTAAACTGCCGAGGCGAACGACCGCTCCCATGAGAGTGTGGTACATAAATCCTGCCGAGGCGAACGGCCCGATCCCATAAGAGTGAAATACAAATTCCTGCCGAGACGAACGACCCGATCCCATAAGAGTGAAATACAAATTCCTGCCGAGGCGAACATCCCGATCCCATAAGAGTGAAATACAAATTCCTGCCGAGGCGAATGGCCCGATCCCATAAGAGTAAGAAGCTTTGACGGGTCCTTGACCCCACTCACGAATAAACGTGTGAGTTATAATTTCTTTAACAAAAACCTTTCAATGAAGTATATATATCGCGGAAACATGCCGTAAGAGGAGTAGAATTATTCGGTGACTAATCATGAACTCGTGAAGTCTCTACAATAACAAGTCTGGTCTTAAGTAGTTATGTAAAACAGAGGAATTTAATAGGCGAGAGACTGCTCAAATAATACAACTATAGCATGATGTGAACCTAAGCCTACCCGGACAATAACATGAATGTAGCTATGTACGCGCTCTCGTCACCTCGCACGTACGTAGCCCCCACAACAAGTAGCACACATCAATATACAACACCTAGGGGTAATTTTTCCCTCACAGAGTTAGACAGGAGACTTACTTCACTCCGACGTTCCAAAACCGGCTCCAACACCGCCCTAACACCGCCCTAACACCTCAAACCGGTGATCGCCGATCCAAAACTAGTCAAATAAGATGCAACTCAATCAAAATATACTCTAATACTCATAATTAATCAATTTATAATAATTTTCAACTCCGCTCGAAAAATCGATAAAGCAACCCTAGGGCCCACGAGCCCGGATTTCGAAAATTTTTGAAGACAAACACTACCCATAGGAACTCAAATATATAATTTATTCTCAATTTCATGCCCAAATTCGTGATCAAAATCCAAGAATACTAATTTCTAGGTTTTTCTTCAAAATCCCAAATTTCTACTTATTTCCATGTTTAAATCCATATATAAACCATGCATTTAACCCAAAATGAGAAGAAGTCACTTACCCCATAATAGAGGATGAAGATGGCACTCCAGACCTGCTCTAAAATCAGCTCCCATGGACAAAATGAAGTGAAATTGAACCCAACTCTCGTTTTAAAGAAAACACTACCCAACCACGATCTTCGCACCTGTCGTCCAATAGCCGCTGCACCTGCGAAAATTCCATCGCAAGTGCGGTTCAAGCTCAGCCCAACATTTCCCGCATCTGCGGCCCGGCAGCGCTTCTGCAGCTTTTCGTGCGCAGGTGCGGTCCCTCTTCTGTGGAACTTGTCCGCATCTACGGTCCCAGCATTCCCCCAACCAGAACCGCTTTTGCGACCCTCTTGTTCGCTTCTGCGGCTCCGCACCTGCATCCAAAACCTCGCAGGTGCGGTTACACCAGATACCAGCTGCCTTAGCATTTTTCTTAGTCCAAAAATCGATCCGTTAAGCATTCGAAACCCACCCGAGGCCCCCGGGATGCCAACCAAATATTCCAACAAGTCCTAAAACATCATGCGAACTTAGTCGAGCCTTTAGGTCACATCAAACAACGCTAAAAATACAAATCACTCTCTAATTCAAACTTAATGAACTTTAGAACTTCAAACTTCTATATTCGATGCCGAAACCTATCAAATCACGTCCGATTGACCTCATATTTTGCACACAAGACACATTCGACATTACAGACCTACTACAACTTCCAGAATCGGAATCCGACCCCGATATCAAAAAGTCCACTCCCGGTCAAACTTCTCAAAAACCTTCAAATTTCTAACTTTCGCCAAATGATCCCAAAATGACCTACGGACCTCCAAATCCACATCCGGGCGCGCTCCCAATACCAAAATCACCTTACGGAGCTATTCCCAGACTCGGAATCCCAAACGGATATCAATAACATTGAAATGCACTTCAACCCAAATTTAGGAAATTCTTTCAAAAATTCCAACTTCTATACTAGGCGCCGAAACGCTCCCGGGTCATATAAAACCCGATCCGGACATACGCCCAAGCCCAAAATCATCATACGAACCTGTTGGAACCTTCCAATCCCAATTCCGAGGTCGTTTACTCAAAAATCAAACCTTAGTCAATTCTTCCAACTTAAAGCTTCCGAAATTAGAATTTTCTTCCCAAACTAAATCCGAACTTCCTAAAATTCAATTCCGACCATACGTATAAGTCATAATACCTGAAGTGAAGCTGCTCAGGGTCTCAAACCGCTGAATGACGCGCTAGAGCTCAAAATGACCGATCGGGTCGTTACATTATCTCACACTTAAACATACGTTCGTCCTCAAACGTGCTAAGAACTGCTTTGGAGTTGTCCGAAATCATTGTGTAACACCTCGTGCACCTATCCGTGCTACCACAACCCAGTTGAGCACATTTGCGCGAGCAAACCTGAAAATCCTCCCTTTTATCTAGTCAAATAAGCCTTAGAGCCAAATTCCAATATCTGAAATTCTCTACCAGGTCTGTTTCCAACATACGAACACTGTATCCATCACTACATGATGTACCAACACATGATTGTATACCCTTAATGAATTCTTACCATGCACCGCGTAACTCATTTGCCTAAGGCAATCTTTCCAAGGCACAGTAGCTAAAATTTCCACTGACCCGAAGCCCGTGGTGTACCTCATGACCAATTATGCCCTGCTTTAACTCTCGCAATACTGCCACAACATAAAAGATGTGTAGAACTCATAACCATCTGCCAAATAACAATTTATGGAGTCTCTCCTCCCGACAAGAACCATTACCTCATTCTGGACTGAATAACAATATTTACTCTTTAATATGCTTCATATAAATCTGATCGCACTGATCCCAGATCCAATAATCTCGTCTCACCCAGTACAAGCTGCTCAGGCAATAAGCCACCTCAGACACTGCCAAAAATCTCGTATGATGCCACAATGTGCCAACATGCTACAAACTCGAATGTGATACATAAGGAAAAACGAACTCTGGAAAGAACTAAACCCACGTAACTAATTAAACAACCAAAAGGATGTTATGAACCTTCATCAAGAAATGAGAAGCAAAACACGCAATAATAGATATGGGAAACTGTACTCAATAACACACCGTTGCTACGTGCAACCCGATCCAACCATGATACCCGCGACGGCGTGCCACCCGATCTAACCACATACCTGTAGCGGCGTGCCACCCGATCCAACCACATACCCGTGGCGGCGTGCCACCCGATCCACACATAATAATCTAAAGAAAACACACATCGAGCCGTAACGCATATACTCACGAAATGCCCGTATATCAACTATAAGCACGCCAAATGCATAATACAAATCCTGGGGAGACGGGTAGCGTCACGCGCTACAAAACTCAAGCACAACTAAGGTGCGATATATGATCTGAATCTCGAGAGCCATCCTGCTCACATAATACCACAAACCATACGGGACCTTAAGACGAGTCCGAATAATCAAACCACCTCACAACCCACCTGGTATAATATAGATTACATGGAATAGCTGACGACAGAAATAACATCCAAGGCCCGAAAACCCTTCCGAAAATAACGCTATGCTGAGATGAGCACATCCGGCCTTTATATAGAGCCCATATTCACATTTAGATCCATCCACGGACCTCAAACCGATTCTGATCATACCATGCTTGGCTAAATAGCCTCTCAAGAACCCACAATGACCTATTCACGACACATAAGAACAACCGTCAAATCCAGAACAAACTTCCATATTCTACAACCAAATGAACCGAGCGCCCTTTAGGCATAAATTCTCACATTAGCGATAGTACCAAATCTCCATACTTGGTTCCAACCTTTAATCGATCAGGTGACTACATGTCACACTTATGCAATCTTCCCGTGGGGTACGCTCCCACGACTTTTCGCACCAAGTAACAAGTCTGCATATCCATACCACCACCCACACTAATGCTGTAAAGAAAATCAAGAAGCCGCAAATCAATACACAAAGCCTCTTACACAGGACACCGATCTCAGGTGACGCTAAAGACAATACCAGCTTACTCTAAACATCCGAATTCTTCCCTAATCATCCGAGCTCGTGACATTCTTGTAAACACCGAACCGCAACCTTGATCCTCAGCTTCCAATTTCCCCTACCGCTCGCTGCACCTAACATGCCAATACGTGAGAGTACCATAATTCCATAATAACCCCTGACTCACTAATAGGATAAACACTTCATCATATAGAAACCTTTTACTTAACTCATTTCAGGAGAACCATTGCCACACATGATTGAATTCCCATAACTGCAGAAAATACAAACCTCGAGTGGTGGTCTAAACCACCATAATTCTTCCGGGATCCATCTATACATAACATGCCATAATACTCGAATGCCTCCAAATAAAATCAATTACAGCGGTCGTCAAACCTCGCACGTACCGCCACAAATCACATGTATAACTCAACATGCTGAAGGAACTGATCATTGCCACCATCATGCCAATTCAACCATATCTAACCGAATCCGACTTCTTCTAATTTATCTAGACTTGCCTTAGGAATAATAATAGCCCCATTATAAACATCATGAACCCAAATCCGCACTCATCCTGAGTGACCTTATTTCATGAGACCACGTTGTCTCCAAAATCCACGAACTATTTCATACCCTCCTTATGCGCATATTCACATCTTCAACTGGTACACCCATTCTGAAAACCCCTCTATGAATCCGAAGTTATTTTCTCCCACTCCTCAAATGCTACACCGCAGGCCGACGATAACATAGAATATTCCAAGTCCCCTTTTTCCATAATCCGCTGCCAAAACTCGATACTTAACCATACCACGGACTGGAAATCCTTTGGCATCACACCTTAAACTTTGAACCTACTAGGACCATTGTTGAGAGTCACCCACTCTGACTTGTCCCCGAATATAATCAAACTCCAACGCCCTGCTAGCACATGAACACCCTTTCAAAGAAGCAACCGGCTGAATTCCTCTCCTTATACATCACATCCACATGAAGCATAAACTCTGGGTCTTCCCAAAACCTGAACATGAATCGATAAGGTCAAAGATAACACACATTCCTCAAATCCTTTGCTCAAATTACCACTGATGTGTTCTTTCCTTAGTTGTAATAACCCATCAATACTCCGATACCCCGAAACCGCACAAGTTGACAACTACGCAATCCAATCATAGACGGTGGGGCTCTCCCACTTAGCTTGAAACTATAATTACGTAACCCTGGGACCCACCAAGGTTCACCCACCAAGGTTCCTTCTTCCGTATTGACATCAGCTAAAAGTCCAACAAAGCATTCCAAACTCGAAGTCATGTTGCATCCAAATAAAATCCATCGTCCTAGTCACTGCCCATCACGATTCCCAAATTGCTCTAAGCTTCCCTCAATGCGTGTGGCTATCCTACCACAGAACCCATATGCTACCCTGCCACTCTCCCACTTTGGTCAAACCCTCTCCTTTAAGAAGCTCCCTGACTTCTACTTTTCACCCTTGACCTCCTAACAATTCAACCACCGCAAGACACCTCTCACATGTCCTTCCTCATCCTTCACTGCCCAATTGTTGCTCCAAACCCGAATCCATCTCTGTAATATCCGAACACATGAGTTGCCACTAACTCCAAACCTCTTAAAAGATCATCTTTCTCGAGCCATTAATACTAGAAGTACCAATTCGATTCCGAAATCGCTACACTCTGTTATCTCTGACAACCGCATCTCAGGCACCATTTCATAACACCCTGCCCCGAAGGCAAATTGAAGAAGACCATAACATCGGCGAACCTTAACGCATTCAACAAGGACGACAACACCACATCATAGATGAAAATTCCACCATGCTCAAAATACCAAGTCTCGTTACTCCATCAACCCAAACACTCATGGTCCGATTGCCTTTCCTCCGCTGGAAATAAAAAACTGAGCCTCTGAATCATGCACTGAGTAAAACCTCCTTTCAAGTCATTCATTGCCTCGACGCATAGACATGCATCCTACCATTACACAATCACGGTGCGATAACAATGCACGAATCGTCAGAACAATCAGTGACAAATCTTAAAACCATAGGAAATACTGATGCTGAGTTGAAACGACAGGACGACCTTCCTCAAGGCGACGGTAATAGCCCAATCAAACACGCAGGCAGAGACACCCTGCACCACCTCTGTAGTACCATGACAATTCCTCGATTCCCAATCTATAACAAGCGTTTCACGTCACATAAGATTGAATAGAAAAAAAATAAAGGTACAAGCCTCAAAAGAATCAATTCGCACGATGAGGAATTAAGAAGGGAAGTGCTCCTAACAGCCTTGTAGCCTCTCGCAGATAAGTACAGACGTCTCCGTACCGATCCGCAAGACTCTACTAGACTCGCTCATGACTCGTGAGACCTAAGTGAACCTAGCGCTCTGATACCATGTTGTCACGACCCAAAATCCATTAAGGTCGTGATGGTGTCGGACACCGCCGTCAGGCAAGCCAAAAATAAATACTTGATTTGGTTCTTATTTTTAATATTTCTGAAATCATATTTTCCTTCGATTAAATAGTAAAAGATATAATTCACAGTGTAAATAATAATATTCTTAACAATTTCAATACAAAACAACCCATAATCACCCCAAAACCCGGTGTCACAAGTGCATGAGCATCAACTAAGAAGTAAAAATAAAGTACAACATCTGTCCAGAATACAACTTAGACAGGAAGAATACAAATAACTCTGAAGGAGACTCTGCTGGTTGCGGGTCGTAATATGGAATGCAGCTCACGTAACTCCCAGCATGCATACTCACCTCTGCTCTCACAAGGCCACTAGTCACATATGTACCTGCACAAAAATATGCAGCAAGTTTAGTATGAGTACGTAATCAACGTGTACCCAGTAAGTATCTAGCCTAATCCTGGAGAAGTAGTAACGAGGGATCAACATCGACACTCACTAGTGGTCCAACAATATCAAGTACAGTAAGAAGGTGAGCAAATACGAGGCAAAGTAAATAAATGAAATAAACAGTTGTAAATATGTGGTACAATTATCCTCCTTACGATAGACTCAAGCTCTTAACTAGCAAATTCCTACTCAACCGGAATTTGCTACTAATTTCTAGGTTTTTCTTCAAAATCCCAAATTTCTACTTATTTCCATGTTTAAATCCATATATAAACCATGCATTTAACCCAAAATGAGAAGAAGTCACTTACCCCATAATAGAGGATGAAGATGGCACTCCAAACCTGCTCTAAAATCGGCTCCCATGGACAAAATGAAGTGAAATTGAACCCAACTCTCGTTTTAAAGAAAACACTACCCAACCACGATCTTCGCACCTGTCGTCCAATAGCCGCTGCACCTGCGGAAATTCCATTGCAGGTGCGGTTCAAGCATGAATATAGCCATGTACGCGCTCTCGTCACCTCGCACGTACGTAGCCCCTACAACAAGTAGCACATATCAATATACAACACCTAGGGGTAATTTTCCCTCACAGAGTTAGACAGGAGACTTACCTCACTCCGACGTTTCAAAACCGACTTCAATACCGCCCTAACACCTCAAACCGGTGACCGCCGATCCAATACTAGTCAAATAAGATGCAACCCAATCAAAATATACTCTAATACTCATAATTAATCAATTTATAACAATTTCCAACTCCGTTCGAAAAATCAATAAAGCAACCCTCGGGCCCGTGTGCCCGAATTCCAAAATATTTGTAAGGGGAATTTTTCCCCCACAAAGTTAGACAAGTTACTTACCTCGAGCCACGCTCAATCAGTTAAGTAGTATGCCTTTTTCTTAATTTTCCGACTCCAATCGGCTCGAATCTAATCATAATTAATTCTATTCAATCAATACAAATTATAGGAAAAAATTCCATAAGAAAATATAATTTTGCTAACAAAAATCCGAATTTGGTATTCGCAATTGCGAATGAACAGTACCTCACCAGAAACCAGCAAATTCAAACTTCTCCGAAATGATCCGAAACTACCCTGAAACTCATCCGGAACCTCCCGGACACAAACCATATATGAATTTCAATCATACAACATGCTATAGACCTGCTCGATCACTCAAAACACTGAAAAGAGGTCTTCTTGACCCGATATTGACCATCGTCAAACTCCCAAATTTCTTAACTTTACTAGTCTCTCAACCAATGATCCAAAAATACAACCAAGCCCATCGGGACCCGTCAAATCATACCAACAAGTCCTAAAACATCATACTAACTTAGTTGAAACCACAAATCATACGAAACAATGCTAAAACCACGAATCATACCCCAATTCAAGCTTAAGGAACTTAAGAATTTCCAACTTCTACATTTGATCCCGAAACCTATCAAATCAAGTCCGATTGACCTCAAATTTTGCATACAAGTCATAAATGACATAACGGAGCTATGAAAATTTTTAAAACAGGATTTCAACCCCGATGTCAAAAAGTCAACCCCCCGGTCAAACTTTTCGAAAATTTCACTTTCGCCATTTCAAGCCTAATTCCACTATGGACTTCCAAATAATTTTACGGGCATGCTCCTAAGTCCAAAATCACCCTACAGAGCTATTGGAATCATCAAAATGCTATTCCGGGGTCGTTTACCCATAAGTCAACATTCGGTCACTATTTTAACTTAAACTTTAAACCTTGGAACTAAGTGTCCCAATTTATTCCAAAACATTACCGGACCCGAACTAACCACCCTGGCGAGTCACATAACAATTATAAAGCATAATTGAGGAGTAAATGGGGGAACGAGGTTGTATTACTCAAAACGACCATCTGGGTCGTTACATTCTCCCCCTCTTAAGATGAGAATTATAACTGGAGTGGTGAAAAGTTGAGGATAGTGGTTACGCATATCATGCTCGGTCTCCCAAGTCGCCTCCTCGACTGGATGACCCCTCCAGTGTACTTTTACTGAGGCGATGCTCTTCGATCTCAACTTTCTAACCTGTCTGTCCAAAATGGCCATTGGTTCCTCGACATAAGATAGATCCTTGTCCAACTGGACTGAGCTGAAGTCTAACACATGAGATGGATTGCTGTGATACTTCCGGAGCATGAAAACATGGAATACTGGATGAACTGTAGAGAGACTAGGTGGTAGTGCAAGTCTGTAAGCCACCTCTCCAACTCTCTCAAGAATCTCAAAAGGTCCGATATACCTCAGGCTTAACTTGCCCTTCTTTCTGAAACTCATAACAGCTTTCATAGGCGAAACCCAGAGCAAGACCTGCTCACCAACTATGAATGCAACATCATGAACCTTCCGATCCGCATAACTCTTTTGTCTAGATTGGGCTGTACGAAGTCAATCCCGAATCAATTTAACCTTTTCCAAAGCATCTTGAACCAAGTATGTACCCAATAGTCTAGATTCACCCGGTTCGAACCAACCCACTGGAGACCGGCACTGCCTACCATATAAGGCCTCATACAGCGCCATCTGAATGCTCGACTGATAACTGTAATTGTAAGCAAACTCCGCAAGTGGTAAGAACTGATCCCAAGCACTCCCAAAATCTATCACACATGCACGAAGCATATCCTCCAGTATCTAAATAGTTCATTTGGACTGCCCGTCCGTTTGAGGGTGAAATGTTGCACTCAACTCTACCCGAGTACCCAACTCACGCTGTACTGCCCTCCAGAACCGTGATGTAAATTACGTACCCCGGTCAGAGATGATAGATATCGGTATGCCATGAAGTCTGACAATCTCGCGAATATAGATTCGAGCCAACTACTCTGAAAAATAGGTAGTCATCACAGGAATGAAATGAGCTGACTTGGTCAGCCTATCCACAATCACCCAAACTGCATCAAACTTCCGCTGAGTCTGTGGAAGACCAACAACAAAATCCATAGTGATCCACTCCCATTTCCACTCCGGAATATCTAACTTCTGAAGCAATCCACCTGACCGCTGATGCTCATATTTTACCTGCTGACAATTTAGACACTGAGCTGCATACTCCATTATGTCTTTCTTCATCCGCCTCCACTAATAGTGCTGTCTTAGGTCCTGATATATCTTTGTAGCACCCGAATGAATGGAGTACCGTGAACTATGAGCCTCCTGGAGAATCAACTCACGCAAAACATCTACATTAGGCACACATAGCCTGCCCTGCATCCGTAATACACCGTCATCTCCAATGGTGACTTCCTTGGCATCACCGTGCTAAACTGTGTGCTTAAGGACAAGAAGATGGGGGTCATCATACTGATGCTCTCTGATACGATTATAAAGAGAAGATTGAGAAACCACACAATCCAAAACTCGGCTCGGCGCAGAAATATCCAATCTGACAAACTGGTTGGCCAATGCATGAACATCCAAGGCTAAAGGCCTCTCTACTACCGGTAGATATGCTAAGCTTACCAAACTCTCCGCTTTACGACTCAAGGCATCGGCCACTACATTGGCCTTTTCGGGATGATAGAGAATGGTGACATCATAATCCTTAAGTAACTTCAACCACCTCCACTACTGCAAATTAAGATCCTTATGCTTAAACAAATACTATAAACTCCCGTGATCGGTATAAACCTCACAATGGACACCGTACAAATAATGCCGCCAAATCTTTAAAGCATGAACAATAGCTGCTAACTCAAGGTCATGTACAGGATAATTCTTCTCATGCACCTTTAACTGCCTGGATGCATAGGCAATCACCCTACCATCTTGCATCAACATTGCGCCGAGACTAATACGCGATGCATCACAATACACAGTATAAGACCCTGAACCTGTAGGCAACACCAATATTGGGCCTGTAGTCAAATCTGTCTTGAGCTTTTGAAAGCTCTCCTCACATTCCTTGGTCCACCTGAACGGAGCACCCTTCTAGGTCAATTTGGTCATAGGTGCGGCAATAGAAGAGAAACCCTCTACAAATCGGCGATAATACCCTGCCAAACCAAAAAAACTCTGGATCTCCGTAGCTGAGGACGATCTGGACTAACTCTGCACTGCTTTAATCTTCTTCAGATCTACCTTGATCCTATCACACGAAACTATATGACCCCAAAATCCCATTGAATCAAGCTAGAATTCATACTTTGAAAATTTTGCATATAACTTCTTTTCTCTTGTGCAGTAATCATGGCCTGAGAAACCTGAGGGACCTGTGGAATAGGTGGGGCCTGAGAAATTTGTGGAGGTGCACCCCCCCAAATCTGGGGCAATCCCTCATTATATGACCAGTGTCACCACACTCAAAACAAGCCCTCGAAGGACGTGGCTGTTGGGACTGGCTCGGGCCTGATCGACTAGACTGCCCGCTGAAAGAACCCCGTACAGGAGGTACAGTAGATACTGGCGATGCATAATAAGGAACCTGAGGTCTGGGAGTAGCCGGAATACCACTGGAAGCTGGAAGTGCTGAATGAATAGGACGACTCACATAGCCTCTACCATAACGGGCTGCAGCTGGGGCACGAGAATTATTATATGTGCCAGAATCTCAGGGTCTCTTAGCTTCTCTCTCTTCCCTCTCCCGGATCCGCATACCTTCCAATATCCTAGAAATTGACACCACCTGCTGGTACGTGATGTCCATCTCTAGCTCTCGGGCTATACTAAATCTGATACTAGGGTGGAGATCCTCAATAAATCTGCGAACCCGCTCTCGAACAGTAGCAACTAAGGTTGGTGCATGCCTAGCCAAATCACTGAATCAGACCACATACTCTGACACAGTCATAGAACCCTGGCGCAATTGCTCAAACTCTGCGCGCCATGCATTTCTAAGACTCTGAGGAACATATTCCCTCAAGAACATATCAGAAAATTGAGTCCAAGTAAGTGAAGCTGCCTCAGCCGGACTATCCAAATCATATGCCCGCCACCACTGGTAGGTCGCTCCTCTAAGCTGGAATACTGTGAAAGAAACCCCACTGGAATCTACAATGCCCATGGTATGGAGGATACAGTGACATTCCTTAAGAAAACCCTGAGCATCCTCTGAAGCTAAACCGCTGAATGTGGGAGGGTGGTACTTCTTGTACCTCTCGAGCCTGAGCTGCTCCCCTTCTGAAACTGCTGTCCTAACCTCAAGCCGAACTGGGACAACTGGCTGCACTTGTATAACCTCTGGGGCATGGTCAACCTGGTCCCTTGGCTCTGGGGTACGGGTGGCAGGAGTCTATGCTCCTCCCCCGGCCTGAGATGTGGCAGGAGCAAGTGGAATCAACCCTGCCTGAGCTAGAGTATGAAACATGCTCAAAACTGGGCAAGAGTCTCTTGAAGTGCATGAGTAGTAACAGGCATCTCAGGTGCCTGCTCTCCGACTGGAGCTACCGGTGGCTATGCTGCTACAGCTCATGCAGGTGCCCTGGCTGCACCACGTGGTCTTCCTCGGCCTCTGGCACAACCTCTGCCCCGACCCCGGCCTCTTACGGCTCTAACATGGGCGTGGGTGTCTGATTATCGGATCCAGTTGTGCGTGTCTTCATCATCTGTAAGAGAATAGAAAGACAATTATTTAAAATTTTGAAGTCAACAAATGCGCACGATAAGGAATCAAAGAAGTGAATATTTCCTAACAATTCCATAGCCCCCCGAAGATAAGTACAGACGTTTTCGTATCGATCTGCGAGACTCTATTAAACCTGCTTGTGACTCATAACACCTATGAACCTATAGCTCTGATACCAATTTGTCACGACCCCAAATTTTCTCCGTAGGATGTCGTGATGGCATCTAGTCTCTAAGACTAGGTAAGCCTATCAATGCTGAATAAAAATAGAAATATAAAATAAATAAGTCTGCAAATTCAGATAATTACAACTCCCAAAATCCCGTAGGAATAAGTCACAAGCTTCTAAGAATTTTTCCTCAATGTCTCTATATATCAAAGTCTAAAGAAAAATAAAGAAGCAACATAATAAGGATAAAAGGGGACTCCGGAGTCTGCGGACGCTGGCAGATATACCTCGAAGTCTCCGTACACAGGTAGCTCACTGATATCTGGGCTGATAGGAAGTACCTGGATCTGCACAAAAAGATGTGCAGAAGCGTAGTATGAGTACACCACAACGGTACCCAATAAGTGCCAAGCCTAACCCCGGTAGAATAGTGACGAGGTCAGGTCAGACCCTACTGGAATAATAAAAGACATGGTGAGATGTATAATAATATAATAAAAAAATAAAATGACAATGAAAATGAATCAAGTAAATAGTATGTCACCATTTAATTACACAAAATAAGGGCAAATAATACCTCGCAGAAACAAAACAGAAATTTTCAATTTTAAGAAAATCACAACAATAATCAAAGGCAACTGCGGCCATAAATAAATATCAACAAGGATACTCCCGAGGTACCGCTTCATAGTTCTAAATCATAAATAAATTCACAATATCTCATTTTCTTATATCACTGCGGGAGCCTTCACATTAAATTTTAAAGAAATCATTTTCAACTTTACTAAAATCACAACAATAATCAAAGGCAACTGCGGCCATAAATAAATATCAACAAGGGCACTCCCGAGGTACCACCTCGTAGTCCTAAATCATAAATAAATTCATAATATCTTATTTTCTTATATCACCGCGGGAGCCTTCACATTAAATTTTAAAGAAATTATTTTTCTCGAAATAGCATCCCGCATTTTAGCCACCCTTATCACACCGCATGACTTCTAGTAGTTCTCCTACTAGCCACGCGTATCAAGCCACCCTTATTTCACCGCATGCGTTTCAACACCCAGACCTTATACCATCGCATGCGTATCAATATCACAATATATCACAATCTGCACCCCAAGTGCTCAAATATTTCAAATTGCCAAAATAAATCAACAACAACAATATTTTTCACAATAGGGAGCTCACGACTCAATCACAATGAGTACAAAAATCTCACAAAATATTCGGAAATAAATAACTCAGCAAAAATAATATTTTCATTATTTTTAACACGTTGCCTCAATACCAAATTTAAAATATCAATTACTTCGTATTAATAATATTTAATTAAAGAAATTCAACCTTCAAATAATGCACATAATAAAAGAAACCAAGTTTCAACTATACAGGTAAAACAATTAGCAGAAAAAGGTCAAGCAAATTTAAAATATAGTAATTAAATCAATGATGAAGAATATAACAATATAAAATAATTTAATTAATATGCAACAATGATCTACACAATTTAAAGACATAATCTTCCACATTTAGTCTGTGTACACACTCGTCACCTCGTGTACACGACTTTCAACACATCATAATTATCATATCAATACCAATCCTAAGGAAAATTTCTCCCACATAAAGTTAGACAAGTCACTTACCTCGAACCACGCTCAATCAGTCAAGTAGTATGCCTTTTCCTCGATTTTCCGACTTCGATCGGCTCGAATCTAATCATAATTAATTCTATTCAATCAATACAAATTATAGGAATAAATTCCATAAGAAAATACAATTTTTCTAACAAAAATCCGAATTTGATATTCGCAATTGTGAATGAACAGTACCTCACCAGAAACCAGCAAACTCAAACTTCTTCGAAATGATCCGAAACCACCCTGAAACTCATCCGGAACCTCCCGGACACAAACCATATATGAATTTCAATCATAAAATATGCTATGGATCTGCTCGCGCACTCAAAACACTGAAAAGAGGTCGTCTTGACCCGATATTGACCATGGTCAAACTCCCAAATTTCTTAACTTTACTAATCTCTCAACCAATGATCTAAAAATACAATCAAGCCCCTCGGGACCCGTCAAATCATACCAACAAGTCCTAAAATATCATACGAACTTAGTTGAAACTTCAAATCATACAAAACAACGCTAAAACCACGAATCATACCCCAATTCAAGCTTAAGGAACTTAAGAATTTCCAACTTCTACATTCGATGCCGAAACCTATCAAATCAAGTACGATTGACCTCAAATTTTGCATACAAGTCATAAATAACATAACAGAGCTATAAAAATTTTTAGAACTGGATTCCGACCCCGATATCAAAAAGTCAACCCTCCGGTCAAACTTCCTGAAAATTCAACTTTCGCCATTTCAAGCCTAATTCCACTATGGACTTCCAAATAATTTTTCGGGCATGCTCCTAAGTCCAAAATCACCCTACGGAGCTATTGGAATCATCAAAATTCTATTCCGGGGTCGTTTACCCATAAGTCGACATCCGGTCACTATTTCAACTTAAACTTTAAACCTTGGAACTAAGTGTCCCAATTCATTCCAAAACCTCACCGGACCCGAACTAACCACCCCGGCGAGTCACATAACAATTATAACACATAAATTAAACAGTAAATAGGAGAACGAGGTTGTAATACTCAAAACGACCGGCCGATCGTTACAAAAAAAAGCTCTGGCCAAGGATGACATTCACACTTGATTAAGCATATGCCATCTTCAGCAAAAGGACAAAAATATTGACGATGTTCCCTTCTTGTTAAACATTCAAGCATAATATGAATACTATGATCATTACATTGTCCAAACAACTTATAAATTCCACAACATACTAGTCTTTTGAACATTTTAGTTGTAAAGGTATCTACCTCCTCATGTAATGGTTCAATGTATCAAATGATGCTGTGACATATATTTATCCGAAATGACTATAGTACCGCAAAATGACATGTCGGAGGAATAAAGTTTTAATAGCATTTATTTTCCTGGCCTCTAAAAAGATTTAAAAACGAATATGAGATGAATATTTATTCTTCTCCGTAAATCTGTAATTTGGTGTTTAATTTATTTGTATATGTTATTTTTGTTAACCAGTGAAATACTGAGAGATAGTTCAGCGACAGAATTACAATCATATGAATTAGAGACTTTAATACATTGTAGCGACCAGAAGAAGATGCCATCTATTTAAAACTTGAAGTTTACGTAACAAATAAGCCTTAGACCATATGAGGACTTACCCAGTAAGTTTAACAGAGGCTAAAGCTTTTACTAAACTAGTAAGTTTTAAAAATATTCTAACCCAAGTCAAACTTGATCGTCAAATAAAATGAGGTCGTTCTTGCATGATATTTCGCCGTAAATGTCTCGACTTTTACGGAGTTAGAATTTTAACTTTATGAGTTTTGGATTTTAGCATAACAAGTTCAAGTGTTAATATTGAGTTTTAAATTTAATATGTCTACATAATTAATAATTTTTTAACACAAATACACTATATAAGTAAAAGCTAAAAAATTCAATCGTACGCATATATTTGAGCTATTACGTCCTCCACTCCTTAATAAAAACAGCCTAGATTGAAAACCCAAGCCCTTGCCTTGATATTAGATTATTATGTGTAGGTAAAATGAAGTGTTGATTTTGACCAACGTTCGTTTCAATCTAAACATTTTGACTCAAAGGTTGAAGTCAGAAAATTCTACTTTTCAAAACTGTAGCACAAAGTCAACCAATAAAGTAATATATTGGAAAATTGCTCAAAAGATTGCTTGAATAAGAACTGTACTACCTAACTTCCAGAAACGGACAGAACCACAATTGTAAAACAAAAAAGAAGCTGCAAAATGGAAATTAGCTATGGAACAATATTATATAATTTGATGTTACACTCAAGGACCCGCTTAGCATGACTACTAATTACTATAAATTATTATCAATCTTAAAGATAATATCAAAGTTGATCGTGTGTTTTGTTTAATTCCGAACCATCTCATCTAAAAATTTAAACTATTAACGAAAAATAATACTTTTATTTACTTATGTCTCAACAAGCAAACATGTTTGCATGCTAGGTACAATCGACTCGTTCTTTATTTGCGTAGCCACCTCAAACTCATGCACCATATGAAGATATACTATAATGCATGATTTGAAAGATAAAAAAGATTATTACTTTGATTATTATGTTGAAAGATAAAAAAGATTTAATTCTCAAGAAGAAGAAGAATAAGACTTGAGTGACCCATGACCATAGACACATGCAATTAGTACAATATCCCATAAATCAGAACAAAATAGTCAAATATACATATTTCAAAAAGAAAACTGCATTCTATTTTGGTTGCCAAGTGTAGTCCAGTACAGCAAGGGAATGACATGGTCTAGCTCCCCTCCATTAAAATTTGAAAGATTGCAGAAGAAAGATATACGTATTATAATATTATAGAAGCATTAATTCCCATATGACAGTCACCTAAAACTCTGAAAATTATTAAACAACTGAAATGGCCTACCTTATTATGTTAATTAAAGAATTTGAGCATCCAATCAAAAAACTTTCGGACTACAGGTGGAGTAGGTTTAACTCTGGTTAATGTTAACAGGCAAAAAATACCGGATTATTTTATTTTTTTGAAGCTAACATCGGTTCCAGCAAATCGAAAAATGTTGGTTAACCTACAAAACAACATACTCAGTGTATTCCGTCAGTGTGCGTCTAAGAAGGGTAGAGTATGTATAGACCTTGACTCTACCTCGAATAGATAAAGAAGTTGTTTTCGATAAACTCTCGTCTAACCTAGCTAATCATTGAGTACTTATCCTTACGTATATAGTTCATAACAACATGGGGATCCATGAACCGTGCCAGTTCACTTGTGAATTAAGACCCTTCAATTCTTTTGTATTATTGACTAATGACTAACTAGTCATAACAACCAAAATGGAGCAGTCGTCTTATTGAAATATACATTTGACTATTGGGTTTTGATTTATTGAGTAGTACTGATTAGTTCATGTGTATGGTCATTGTTCAATTTTAGTCTTCTTATTCGACTTCTTCTTCTTTGTTGAGAATTCAAAGGGTCGTGCATTTAATAATTTTACTTTTTGAAACATCCTGCCTTAGCACCTTTCTACGTTGCATGAGTTTGGATAAATATAAATGTATAGATTTAAGAACAAGTCCAACTCCAACCATATACCTTTCATGCCAAGTTACTAATTTAGATTCTCTTTACGTATTGCGATTATATATAACTATTTTAACTTGCTAAGTTCGTATTGTGATCTTGCAAAGTTATCAAACGCTTCAAGCTTGACATCTGTAGTTTTGATTATAATCTAATATATATTATAAGCAGTTAACTAAGGGGGTCCTTGAGGTAACATCATGATCATATAATATTAATTATTCTTCAATAGCTAATTACCCAAAATTAATTCCTTTTAATTTGGTACACTTTGTACTACAATTTCAGAGTCGTAACAATTCTTTGACTTCAATCCTTGCGTCAAAGTGTTTAGATTGAACAAAGGTCATGGTCAACTTTTCATTTCTAATGCCCAAGTACAAGAATTTGAATTTAATTTCAATAAGGATGTATTTAATTTGTATACTAGGGAATAGGTAAAATAATTAAAAGTCTTTAGTCGTGAGTCGAGACACAAGAATGATCTCCTTTTCTTTGATGATCAAACTAGACTTTGATTAGATTAATTATTTTAAAAATTTACGTACTAGTCCAGTAAAAGTTTTACGTAGCTAGGTCGTTTCCATGGTCCAAAGTTTATTTATTACGTCAAGAGTCATGTTTTTAATCGGTGGCATCCTCTGGCAGCAGGAATAATGTATTAAAAATCTATCTATTTATATTATATTAAAAGCATGAAAGCCCTTAGTGAAATATCATTCGTCTTTATTACACGTTAAAAATAGATTTCATATTGGATAAAATTATAATTTAATTATTTTCTACTTCTAATATTTAGGATTTAAAATCAACTAAAATATTACATATTAAATAATTTCCTTATTCAAACTACTATTTAAAAAGGTCCTAATATTTAGGATGTTATAATCAATTAGAATTTACCTTATAGAGATACATGGTAAAATAGGAGTAGTAATTAAGTAATATATAAAACCTAACCTACGAAACTTCATAAGACATATACTTTCTTGAAGATGAGGAATCCAAAAGAGTAGAAATAATCGAATTCAATTTGACACTGATTTTGTTTTTTATTTAGGCCGTGTATATTTTTTTTTTTGTTTTTGTTTTTTCTTTTAGAAAATAAGATGAGCACAAGTTTTATGTAAGATTTTGTGAGAAAATAAGTAATAAATAATAGTAATTGATATTGACCATTTGTATAAATAAAAGTATTTATCGTCTATCCTTCTTAAACTGAAGGTAGAACTAGAATTCTATTAGAATACCTCTTCTAGGAGGGCTGAAAGAATTGATTAAAAAATTATTACTATAAATTTTGATATTGTTACTTAGAATTCCAGTACAATAACTCTATGCTTTCTAGGATGGCTTAAGAATTTAAATTTAAATTTTCCGAAATAAACTATAATATTAATATTTAAAATTTGTAACGAATCTAAAGTTCAATACTTTGATCATTCCTTGTATTGAAATTCAATAGCCACTTTAAGATAACTCTTATAGTCAACATCATATACTTTAATTAAATCAGTCAAATTGATGCTCACAAGGAACTATAATATTGTGTGCTTAGGAATTATAATCTGAATTCATCCTAAATATTAATTGTTCAAGTATTTTTATGAGTTTTTTACGTCAAGATAACCATGAGAGTTTTACTACACGTGAACTTCCTATTTAGTTTCTTTTGCATGATTTTATCTATTTAAAAACTACGTTTTGAGTCTTTGTATCCAAAATATTCACTTGAGGTCCAGTAAAGAAGAATACTTGTGATGACCCGATAGGTCATCTTAAATTTAATAAATTATTTCTGTGTTCTGAGACCTCAAATAGCACTATTCATTATTCCTTGACTTGCGTGCGCAGTCCGTATAATTTCCCGAAAAGGTTTTATGTGAAAAATTGATTAAAATGTGAAATAGAGCTTTAAAACTCAATTGGATTGACTTTGATTAACATTTTGAGCAAACGGATCCGGATCAGTATTTTGACAGTTCCGGTAGGTTCGTATCGTTATTTGGGACTTGGGCGTATGCCCGGAATTGAATTCGGAGGTCCTTATCTCAAATTATCGCCATTTAACGAAAAACTAGAAAATAAATGCTAAAAATTTTCAAAGTTTGACCGCGGAGTTGACTTTATTGATATTGGACTCGGATTGAGATTTCAAAAATTGGAATAGCTCTATTATGTCATTTACGACTTGTGTGCCAAATTTGAAGTCATTCCGGGTTCATTTAACATGTTTCGGCACAAGTTTTATAAATTAAAAAGTTTAAAACTCATAAGTCCGAATCGATGTGTGAATTATAATTTCGATGTTGTTTGACGTGATTTGAAACCCCGAGTAAGTCCGTATTATATTTCGGGACTTGTTGGAATATTCGGACGGGGTCCCGAGAGGCTCGGGTGAGTTTCGGACCGTTTCTAGGCCATTTTTAGCTGCTGATTTTTAGTTACAGCAGTGTGGTATGCGATAGCGGATAATTGGCCGCGATCGCGATGAGTAAAATGGGAGAAATTGACCAGTGCTTCGCGATCGCGGATGACCTTTCGCGATCGCGTAGAGGAAACTTCTCCTGCACTTACCCGATTTTGGAAGCTTATATCTCGCAATCTATAAGGAATTTGGAGATAATCCAAAAATAAAAGTTGTAGCCCTTTGTATTCAGTTTTCATAAAATTAAACTATTTGGAATTTGGAGTTATATGCAAAAAGTTATGGTTGGTATACTACAAGCTGTCCGAGAAGATGTTTTGAAATCGCGAAGAAGAAATTTATGTTGCACAGGGCTGAATTTGATAGCTTGTATCTCAAAATGTATAAGGAATTAGGAGATAACAAAAATATAAAAGTTGTAGATCTTGGTGTCTAGTTTTCAGAAAGATAAACCATTTATTATTTAGAATTTTGTACAAAAAGTTATGACTATTATACTAGAGGCTGTTTGGAAGAGTTAGAGAAGGCTGTTGGAAAACTTTGTTTAGAGTAAAAAAAATGCTGGAAAATTTTTGTACATCGCGATCACGGGAGTTTGGCCGCGGTCGCATAGGGTAAATGAATGGGAAACAGAACTTAAGTTCTGGAAATGGGAATTTGCCCATTTTTTATTATTCATGATTTTGAGCTCGGGTAAGGCGATTTTTGGGCGATTTTTACTGAAAAATATTAGGATAAGTGTATCTTATCCTATATTAATTATATTTCATGATTCCATACTCATTTACATCATGAATCCGTAAATTTATGAAAGAAAAATTATATTTTTATAAAATCTTCCAAAAATGTAAAATGAAGATTTGTAGGTCAATCCGATGTCGGAATTCGATAATTTTTATATGGTTGAACTCGTATCGGAACGAGTATTCAGATTTTGTGAGCTTTTCGGAATTCGAGACGTGGGTCCCATTTTAGAATTTTAAAATGAATTTCGAATTTTAATTCGAAAAATTAGTAAATTCATATGGAATTAATTCATACAATTTGTATTGAGTATATTGAATTGTTTATGACTAGATTTGAGGCTTTCAGACACTAATTCGTGAGGCAAGGATTTATTGGAATCTTGAATTTGGTTGCGAAGCGAGGTAAGTATCGTAGTTAACCTTAACTTGAGGGAATAGAACCCTTGAATGATTTGTTATATGAAATTCATGTGAACGACATATAGGCGAGGTGACGAGTGTTTATACGTCGTCAATTTAATTATTTGCATAATAATTTGAAAATCATAAATTATTTTAAATCATGAATTAATTATTATATTAATTATTTCTCTCATATTCCTTGCTCAATATTATGCCTTGAATCCATGCTATAATTGCTACATGCTTATTTGATTTACGTGACTTAAATGCTACTTGACATTTAGCATACTAATTATTAAATTGCCTATTTTCTCCTTAATTTTCACAATTAATTTCTACTTGTCATCACTTATTTATAAATAGATCATAATTATTGTATGCTTATTGTCTAATAATTTTTTATTGAATGTGGTATTTATTGGAGTATTTTTATTATCTTTAAGAGTTGTTAATTTATATTGTTGGAGCGGGTTGCACGCCGCAATGGAAATGAAAATGAATAAATTGGAGATCGGGTAGCACGCCGTAACAGATTATATTTTAAATTTATATTGTTGGAGCAGGTTGCACGCCGCAACGGAAATGAAAACGAATAATTTGGGGGATCGGGTTGCACGCCTCAACGGATTATATTTTAAGTTTATATTGTTGGAGCGGGTTACATGCCACAACGAAAATTGATTGAAATAATAGTTGCTTATGATTGCCGAGTTGGCTTCAACTGTTGAATTGAGTTAATTGTTTTATTTATATTATTGTTGTTATTACTATTATTGCGTACAAGTTAATATAAGTGACTTGCCTTAACCTCATCACTACTTCGTCGAGGTTAGGCTCAGCACTTACATAGTACATGGGATCGGTTTTACTCATACTACACTCTGCACTTCTTGTACAGATTCAGGAGTTGGTCCCATCGGCGTACTGTAGATTGTGCTCGGATTCAGCTACCAGTGGAGACTTGAGGTATAGCTGCATGACATTCGCATTTCTGAAGTCCCCTTCTACTTTATTTTAGTTGTGTACTTTCTTTCAAACAATTTTATTTTATTCAGACCCTTGTTTATATTATTCTACAAGCTCGTGCACTTCTGACACCAATTCTGGGATGGTATTCAGACATCGTTAGTATTATGGAATATTCACTTTATTTCAGACTTTATTTCCGCATTTATTCCTTTGTTATAAATTAATTTTTAAAAAGCATTTGTTCTAAAATGGCTAATATTATTCTAACGTTGGCTTGCCTAATAAGTGAAATGTTAGGCGCCATCACAGTCCCGAAGGTGAAAATTTCGGGTCGTGACAATAATGATGATATTTTTTGTGTAGAATTTTATTTTTTGGTCTTTTCTAACCAGAATGTGCATGGCGGATATTGCATATTGCTCTCCACTCTCCTCTTAGTAATCTAAAATTTTTGGATCACGATTTATATATTTCTTTTCTTTCGTTTTTCTTCACATATATGTTTCAATGTTTTTTAAAATCAAAATGAAGTTGTTGGATTCAAACTTTTGCAATAGTAACTTAAAATTTTAAAATTTATTGAAAATAATTCATATCGTATCACTTATTGCTTAAAGAAATGAAATAATTTGTATTTTGCTCGCGACAAAGAGGGAAAAAAGGAGCTTTTCTTTTATCTTTTAGCTGACCCTCTTTGTATATCTTCTAGAATGAACTTGAGAATAGCTTTCAAAGTTTTCATTTTAAAAAACTCTTAAATTTGTATAAGTCGTGTTCTTGATAAAGTGGAAAAGAAATATGATAATGGGTAAAACTTAAGTGATAAAATTATAAAACTGGAACAAAGTTTAAGTTGAATGATTAGTTTTGACCTCGTTTTATTTTTTGAGTTAGCTATATAGGATCAACATTAATCAATTTCAGGAGTTTACACTTTTATATACAACTCAAACACGGTCTTTAATATACTATTATATATTGCTTAAAAATACTCATGGATACGATATGTGATTGCTTTACAAAAGTTAATCATGAAGATGGGTACACACGTAATTGTCACGACCAAATTTTTCCTCCGTTGGGTATCGTGATGACACCTAGTCTTAGGGACTAGGTAAGCCTAACATTTACTAAATAACAACAATAATTAAATAACATCTAACAATTTTTGAAATGAAAATCTCTATAAAATTTACAATTCCCAAAACCGGTAGTACAAGTCATAAGCTCTACAAAGTTTGCTATAATTTTCTAAATATGACTGTTTGAAATAAAGTAAACAACGTGAATACAAATCAGAAGGTGACTCCAGAGCCTGCGAACGCAGCAGCAGGTTTACCTTGAGTCTCCACAGCAACAATCGGCACAGCTAGCTAATGATCAACTGACTTCGAAAATACCTGGATCTGCACAAATATGTGCAGAAGTGCAGTATGAGTATACCACGGCGGTATCCAGCAAGTATCAAGACTAACCTCAATGGAGTAGTAACGAGGTACATTCAAGACACCTACTGGACTAAATAACTTGAATAAGTAGAAGTATAGGAACAACATAGTATGATATCTACATAAGGACTACGCGAAATGGCAAATAATACGGTAATTTCAGTAAGAAAGAAAAACAACAACTATCAGCAGAATACCATAATAATGACACAGTAGATGTACGAAAACACAATCTAAATCCGGTGATCACAAATAAATTAAAGGCAAATAACAACTCAACAAAACGACCGCTTACACACCAGGTTTTAGCCAATAACCTACACGAGGTACCGAACCTCAGAATATTCCAACTCACGGGTCCCAATTCCTGAACCCTAACACTTAACATCCTGTGCTTTTATTATATTTTATTACCGCACTGACGACTCACGTGCCAAATAGAGCTATTCTCACATAGAAGGCAAGTAAACAAGGGTGTGCATCTATACTCAACAATATCAAAAAAATCTCTTAACCGATAAGAGTGCTTAACTACGTGTATGCTTGTGCAAGTGTCCTAACATAGTTTATGCCAGCTAGTAAGTATAGAAAAAGAAATGGATAACACGTAGAATATTTTTCCATAATTTTCCACAAGATAGAACTCACATAGGTAAGTGCATCACTACACAAATATCAACAATAAGAATGCCCTCAGGCTATCACAAGTCATCACAAATCAATCTCTGACACAACCCACCTTGTCTTACCACGTGTGCAATAATAAAGTAAATGCCCGGCTTGTCTCGCCACACGTGCATAATAATATTCCCATCTTGTCTCGCCATATGCGCAACCCATATATATATATATATATCCCGCCTTGTCACGCCGTATGTACAAATATCAATAGTAATAATAGCACGGCAGAAACCTCGTGCAACCCAATAACACTCGCATGATAGAAACTTCGTGCATCACAATAACAACAACCGTACGGCAGAAACCTCGTGCATCACAACAATAACTACAACAACAACAATGACAATAATACAAGGGTACGACAAATAAGTCAACTCAGAGATTTCAGAACTCATAGAAACGGAGGAACTAATTCACAAGTGTAGCCAAATATTGGGAATAATAGTCATAATAAGAATAACTCAACAAGAAAAGAAATACCATGTAACAATAGTCCACAATATACAGTTCGACAACGAGGGAGCTAGCACAAGTCAAATAATTCCAAATAAGGACAAGTCAACTAAACTATAGGATATCTAACTTCTTTTAAGATTGGAAAATTAGGAAAAAGGTACAACAAATTTAGCTAAGAAGCAGCAGCAGAAAGATAACCATAACCTCAATTAAGGCTAGACAAATACAGAAGAGATAGTAATAATTTCAAATAAAGATAAGCAGTTAGGGAAAAGGATAACATGGCAATAGAAAAGTAACAATTTCAGTTAAGGCACATATGAATCAAGTAAGCAATAAGAGTGAATCATGACGCAATTAAATCTAATTAAGCAGGTAGAGGTGAAACTAGTAATTAAAAAGCGTAATCATAACAAGAACAACTGCATATTCAGTGAATACAAAGGCCTAAGAACCCTGAAAGGCCAATTTTCCATAAATAGGTCCGAGCACGCAATCGTCACCTCGCGTACGCTGACTACAATTAGCATAGAAGACTCAAATCCTAAGGAGAAGTTCCCCCCCACAAAGTTAGGCAAGATACTTACCTCAAAGAAGACAAACCGATACTCTAAAATGAACTTCTCTGTGAAATGGCCTCCAGACGGCTCAAATATAACCAAAATAACTTCAAAGCACAAATAAAACTCATAAGAAATTATTCCGAGTCATAAAGACTTAATCTTTATTAAAATCTAAAAATCAACCCAAAAGTCGACCCCCCGGGCCCACACCTCGGAACCCGACAAATTTTATAAAACCCGAACACCCATTCCAATATGAGTTCAACCATACTAAAATTATCAAATTCCGATACCAATTCGTCCCTCAAATCATGATTTTTCATTTTGAAAATTTTCTTCAAAAACCTCTATTTTCCTCAACTCAAAATACAAATTAAATTATGAAAATAAAGATAATATCATGGAATATAATAAATTCTAGGTGAAGAACACTTACCCAATCAATTTTCTTGAAAAACCCATAAAGAATCGCTCAAAACCGAGCTCTACAAGTCAAGATATGATAAAAATGGCCTAACCCTCGATTTGGAAGATATATTCTGCTGCCCAGGTGTTTATGCATCGCGAACGCGGAAGAACAATCGCGTTCGCAAAGAAGAAAAATGAGTGTTGTCCAGTTTGTGCTTCACGAACGCAACAACACGCTCGCAAATGCGGAGGAGAAATGTATGATGGCCCAACGACTGCTCTTCGCGAACACGTGAACTAGTGCGCGAATGCAAAGAGTGGAGTGGCATAACTACGCGAACGCAAACGCGAAGAAGGGAAGGGCTGGCTTCCGCGATCACGAAATGAGGCATGCGAACGCGAAGAAAAATTATTCCTTCCTCCAAAATTACTCTTCGCGAACGCGTAGGATCAGACGCGAACGCAAAAGAGAAAACCAGATGACAGATTCAGCAGTTCAAAAATAGAAGAAAGTGCCCTGTAGCCCATCCGAAACACACTTGAGGCCCCCGGGACCCCGTCTAAACATACCAACAAGTTCCATAACCTAACACGGAAACGCTCGAGTTCTCAAATCACATCAAACAATGTCGAAACTACGAATCGCACCATGAATCAAACTTATGAACTTTCAAATCTTCCAACTTCTAAAACTCGCGCTGAAACCTATCAAATCAACACGGAATGACATCAAATTTTGCAGGCAAGTCCCAAATGACATAACAGAGCTGTTCCAACTCTCGAAATCGCATTCCGACCCCGATATTACCAAAGTCAATTATTGGTCAAACCTCTCCACCTTCCAAACTTCAATTTTTCCAATTTTCGCCAAAATGCTTCAAATCACCCTACGGACCTCCAAATCCAAATCCGGACGCACGCCTAAGTCCAAAATCATTATACGAAGCTGTTGAAATCATCCAAAATCTATTCCGGAGTTGTTTGCACAAAAGTCAAATTCCGGTCAACTCTTACCGCTTAAGCTTCCAAAGCTAGAATCCTTCTTTTGATTTAACTCCGAATCATCCGGTAACTGAACTCGACCACGCACGCAAGTCAATACACATAATACGAATCTTCTCAAGACATTATGCCGTCGAACGGAACTTAAATTCTCAAAATGACCGACCGGGTCATTACATCCTCCTCCTCTTAAACAAACATTTGTCCTCGAACGTGCCAAGAATCGCCTCGACGTCTTCAAATCACTGAATGCACATATCCAACATACACCCGCGGGTGACCCCACGTCACCCCAATCCACATAAGCGTCGCGACACCATCCCAACTGTTATTTATCCTTTCTACCAACACCGATAAGCCTTAGAGTCAAAATTCTCACCTTCCGTTCATCTCCAAAAGACCCGATTCTAAATCCATACCCGGTATCAGTCTCAACTAGCTGCAACAACTCATGCCTACACCCATAAGGTACGACCACTCAACATGACACACCACACATAGGCCCATAATAACATTTCTGATCACAATATCTGCCCGTAATCAAAACTAGCACCGGCAATTAGGCTTATATCCGTTAGAACCCAATTTCAAACCTCCACAACACTGAAAACGATGCAAGAAAAATGAATACCTCTTAACTATACACCCGAATCAACAAGTCACAACTAACATCACCGGGCACACACCCCGCAAGCTAAAACTCAAGAAGCACACAACAAAAAAATGACTGAATATGTAAAGAGAAACACATAAGAGAAATATCAAACAAGCCCGACAGGCACAACTCTCTCTATGAGTACCATCCTACAAATCAACTTACAAGGAAAAATAAAAGTACATGAACAAATCACAAAGATATCATCCTGAAATAACTTCCACCGCGGCACGCAACCCGGCTCAAACATATCAAATCACATGGAATCGCGAGGGTCTCACCCTCAACTCTGAATCACAAGTAAAATACATATCATACCAATGGAAATTTTCCAATAACTCAATTTTGCCAATAAAATCACAGCACTTACTAAACTCTCACCCCGATAGAGTATCAAATCACAAATCGTAACCAAAATTACTCAGGAATCATATCAAACCTACCATAATGGACAACCGAAATTCACTTCTAGCCTCGCAACTCTCAATAATGGATAAAACCAAACGATAGACATGGGCTACCACTCATAGAATCTCCCAACAGAGGCAAACACATATACAGAATACTAAGTCATGAACTCACCCATAGGTGGAGCAACAAATAGGGGACTCACCCCGATAAGCAGAACTAAAATAAAGTACGAATGGTGCCTCTCTGTAACAAATCAAAAGCATATATTTATGACATTATCTGGCGCATCGGCGTCAAGCCTACTATATGAAACACATCAACGGGCCGGGTCTCCCCTTTTGGGTGCCCTCTACTCGCCTGAATACCCCACTGTGACATATCTGTCCAGAGTCTGGGATAATTTCTCACCATATGGCTGGTATCTCCACACTCAAAGCAACCTCTCTGCTGATGTGGCAGTGGGAACTGTGCAGTACGGGTACTCTGAGACCCATGAGTACTTGAAACACCGTGTGAAGCCTAAAGCGCAAACTGAACTGGTTGACCCACAAAACCTCTACCATGCCGTACCCTGCCTCTAAAATTAGGACTAGTAGATCTCTCCGGTCTACGAGGCCTCCTAGCCTCCCTGTCCTCTCTCTCCTGACCTCGCCTGACCTATCTCTTATGGCCTCACCTGTCCTCTCTCTCCTGGTCCCGCATGCCCTCCACTCGGTGAGCGATCCCTACCACCTGCTAAAATGAAACATCCGACTCTAACTCCCGGGCCATGCTGAACCGAATATCATGCCTGAGCCCCTCAATGAATCTACAGACACGCTCTCTAACTGTAGTGACCAAACCAGGTGCATGTCTGGCCAAATCACTGAATCTAACGACATACTCTGACACTGACATAGTGCCCTGGCGTAGCTGCTCAAACTCCGCGCGCCATGCATCTCGAAGGGACTGAGGTACAAACTCTCTCAGGAACATCTCTGAAAACTGAACCCATGAAAGTGAAGCTGACTCGGCAGAACTACCCAAGTCATACACCCGCCACCACTGATAAGCTGCTCCCCTGAGCTGGAATGTAGTAAAAGCAACCCCGCTCGTCTCCACAATACCCATACTACGGAGAATGCGATGACACTCCTCCAGAAAACCCTGGGCATCATCTGTCTCCAATCTACTGAAGGTAGGTTGGTGGTAATTCTTGTACCTCTCAAGTCTAAGCTGTTCTTCCTCAGATGCTGCTGCCCTAACCACGGGCTGCAATGGAACCACAGGGTGGCGGGAGCCCGAGCTCCTCCCCCGGTCTGTGAAGTAGCTGGTGCAATCGGAATCAATCCCGCCTGAGTCAATGTACCAAACATACTCAGGAACTGTGCTAAGGTCTCCTGAAGTCCAGGGGTAACAGCAGGCGCCTCCGGTACCTGTCCCCCAACCGGAGATACTAGTGGCTCCTCAACTGATGCTCTGCTGGATGCTCTAACTGCGGCGCTTTCTCCTCTTCGGCCTCTGCCTCTGCCCCTAGCGACATTTGCTCCGGGGGCAGCGTCATCAGTAACTGCAGCTCGTGTCCTCACCATCTGTGAGAGAACGAAATGATAAAAGCTTCAAACTTCGAGATCAATAAAATCTCACAACAGGAATGAAGGAAGTGAAACTATCCTAATAGTTCCGTAGCCTCTCGAAGATAAGTACAGATGTCTCTGTACCGATCCGCAAGACTCTACTAAACTCGCTTATGACTCGTAGCACACATGAACCTAGAGCTCTGATACCAACTTGTCACGACCCAATTTTTCCTCCGTTGGTATCACGACCCCAAATTCCCTCCGTAGGATGTCGTGATGGCACATAGTCTCTAAACCTAGGTAAGCCTAACAATGCGGAATAATAATAAATATCTGAAATAAATAAACTACAATTCAAACAATTTCAACTCCCAAAACCCGGTAGAAATAAATCACAAGCTTCTAAGAATTTATTCTCAATGTCTCTATATATCAAGGTCTAAATAAAATATAAGGAAGCAACATAAAATGATAGAAGGGGACTCCGGAGTCTGCGGACGCTGGCAGATATACCTCGAAGTCTCCGTACGCAGGTAACTCACTGACGTCTAGGCTGGTAAGATGTACCTGAATCTGCACAAAAAGATGTGCAGAAGCGTAGTATGAGTACACCACAGCGGTACCCAGTAAGTGCCAAGCCTAACCTCGGTAGAGTAGTGACGAGGTCAGGTGAGGCACTACTGAAATATAATAATGGAATGGTAAAATATTTAATAATATAGTAAAATAAAATGACACTAGAAATGAATCAAATAGTATGTCACATTTAATGACACCAAATAATTGCAAATAATATCTCTTGGAATCAAAACAGAATTTCCTTCAACTTTATGAAAATCACAACAATTAATCGAAGGCAACTATGGCCATAAATCAATATTAACAAGGGCACAACCGAGGTACCGCCTCGTAGTTCCAAATTATAAATAATTTCACAATATCTCATTTCCTTATATCACCGCGGGAGCCTTCACAATTTATTTAAATAAAATATTTTTTTTTCCGAAATAACATCCCGCGTTTTAGCCACCGTTATCACACCGCATGACTTCTAGTAGTCACCCCTACTAGCCACGCGTATCAAGCCACCCTTATCTCACCGCATGGGCTTCAACACCCTGATCTTATACCACCGCATGCATATCAATATCATAATATATCATAATTTGCACCTCAAGTGCCCAATATTTCAATTTTTCACGAAAAAAAATCTCACAAAAATATTCAAGAATAAATAATTCAGGAAAATAATATTAAAATTTTTAATACGTTGCTTTAATATCAAAATTAAAAATGTCAAATACTTTATATTAATAATATTTAATTTAAATAAAATCAACCTTTAAAAATAATGCACAGTATGAAAGAAACCAAGTTTCAATTAAACAGGTAAAACAATTAGCAGGAAAAAGGCAAACAAATTTAAAATATATATCACATATCAATGATGAAGAATATAACAAGATAAAATAATTTAATAAATGCGCAACAATGATCTACACAATTTAAAAATATAATCTTTCACATTTAACCCGTGTATACACTCGTCACCTCGTGTACACGACTTACAACATATTTCAATAATCACATTAATATCAATCCTAGGGGAAATTTCTCTCACGCAAGGTTAGACAAATCACTTACCTCGACTTGCTCCAATTTAACCAAGTATTATGCTTTTTCCTCGATTTTCTGACTCCGATAGACTCGTATCTAGTCATAATTAATTCGATACAGTCAATAAAAATTATAGTAATCAATTTCATAAGAAAATATTACATTTTCATTAAAATCCAAAATTTGCCCATGGGGCCCACATCTTGGAATCCGGCGAAACTTACAAAATCTGACAACCCATTCAATTACGAGTCCACCCATACCAATTTTATCAAAATCCGATAACAACTCGACCTCCAAAACTTAAATTTTTATTTTTGGAAGATTTTGCAAAAATCTTGATTTTTCTACCATAAATTCACGGATTCATGATGTAAATGAGTATGGAATCATGAAATATAATCAATATAGGATAAGGAACACTTACCCCAATGTTTTCTCGTGAAAATTGCCCAAAAATCGGCCAAGAACCGTGCTCCAAAAATCCAAAACGAAATGAATGAAATGACCATTTTTGGTCCTTAAGTTTCTACCAATCCGTCACTAAAAGTCCATTTTCCGTCACTAAAAGTCCACTAGAAACTGCTCTACCAGCCTTCCTTCAATTGATCATAACTTTATGTACAAATGTCCAAATGATAAATGGTTTACCTTTCTGGAAACTAGAATCAACCGACTACATCTTTTATGTTTTGCAACTTTTCTGATTCCTTATGAATTGTGAGATATAAGCTTCCAAAGTCGGCTCCATGTATCAGAATTTCTGGCGAAACTGCTGCAAATATCCAACAACCTTCTTTGTCCGAAATCCATTCTGTTTACCTTCCGAATTCCACCCGAGACCTTCGGGACCTTAACCAATTATTCCAACATGTCCCAAAATACAATACGAACTTAGTCGAGGCTTCAAACCACATCAAAATGACTAATCGCACCTCAAATCAAAATCTATGAACTTTGAACTTTCAATTTCTACAAACAACACCGGAACCTATCAAATCCAGTCCAATTGACCTCAAATTTTGCACGCAAGTCATAAATGACATAACAGAGCTATGAAAATTTTCAGAATCGGATTTCGACCCCGATATCAAAAAGTCAACCACTCGGTCAAACTTCCCAAAAATTCAACTTTCGGCATTTCAAGCCTAATTTCACTACGGACTTCCAAATAAAATTTTGAATACGCTCCTAAGTCCAAAATTACCATACAGAGCTGTTGGAATCATCAAAATTCTATTCCGGGGTCATTTTCACATAATTCGACATCCGGTCACTATTTGAACTTAAACTTTAAATTTTTCATCAAAATTTCATATCTCGGGCTAGTGACCTCGGAATTTGATTCCGGGCATACGCCCAAGTCCCAATTCACGATACGGACCTATCGGAACATTCAAAACACTAATCCAAGTCCGTTTGCTCAAAATGTTGACCAAAGTCAACTCAGTTGTGTTTTAAACATCTAATTCACATTTTAATCCATTTTTCACCTGAAAACTTTCCGAAAAATTTTACGGACTGCGCACGCAAGTCGAGAAATGATAAATAGTGCTTTTCGAGGTCTTAGAATTCTAAATTAATTATTAAATTTAAAGATGACATTTTGGGTCATCACATTCTCCACCTCTAAAACAAACGTTCTTCCTCGAACGGAGTTAGAAAAAGAGCCTAAGCTGGTGAATAAGTGTGGATAACAGCGGCGCATATCATGCTCAGTCTCCCAAGTCGCCTCCTCGATCGGATGACCCCTTCACTGAACCTTCATGAAAGCAATGTTCTTTGACCTCTGCTTTCGAACATGCCTATCCAAAATAGCCATTGGTTCCTCAACATAAGATAGATTCTTGTCCAACTGAACCGAACTGAAGTCTAACACATGAGACGAATCGCCGTGATATTTCCGAAGCATGGAAATATGGAATACCGGATGAACCGCAGAGAGACTAGGTGGTAGTGCAAGTTTGTAAGCCACCTATCCAACTCTCTCAAGAATCTCAAAAGGCCCAATATACCTAGGGCTCAACTTGCCCTTCTTCCCGAACCTCATCACACCCTTCATAGGCGAAACCCGGAGCAATACCCGCTCACCAACCATGAATGCAACATCACAAACCTTCCGATCCGCATAACTCTTCTGTCTAGATTGGGCTGTATGAAGTTGATCCTGAATTAACTTAACCTTTTCCAAGGCATCCTGAACCAAGTCTGTACCCAAAAGTCTAGCCTCGCCTGGTTCGAACCAACCCACTGGAGACCGGCACCGCCTACCATACAAGGCTTCATACGGAGCCATCTGAATGCTTGACTGGTAACTGTTGTTGTAAGCAAACTCCGAAGTGGTAAGAACTGATCCCAAGCACCCCCAAAATCTATCACACACGCACGAAGCATATACTCCAATATCTGAATAGTGCGTTCGGACTGCCCGTCCGTCTGAGGGTGAAATGTTGTACTCAACTCTACCCGAGTACCCAACTCACGTTGTACTGCCCTCCAAAACCGTGAGGTAAACTGTGTACCTCGGTCAGAGATGATATATACCGGTACACCGTAAAATCTGACAATCTCGCGAATATAGATTCGAGCCAACTACTCGGAAGAGTAGGTAGTCATCATAGGATTGCAATGAGCTGACTTGGCCAATCTATCCACAATCACCCAAGCTGCATTGAACTTCTTCTGAGTCTGTGGGAGCCCAACAACGAAATCCATAGTGATCCTCTCCCATTTCCATTCTGGAATCTCTAACTTCTGAAGCAAGCCACTCGGTCGTTGATGCTCATATTTCACTTGTTGACAATTTAGACACCGAGCTACATACTCCACTATGTCTTTCTTCATCTTTCTCCACCAATAATGTTACCTCAAGTCCTGCTACATCTTCGCAGCACCTGGATGTATGGAGTACCGCGAACTGTGAGCCTCCTAGAGAATCAATTCATGAAAACCATCTGCATTAGGCACACATAGCCTGCCCTGCATCCGTAATACATCGTCATCTCCAATAGTGACTTTCTTGGCATCACCGTGCTGAACTGTATCCTTAAGGACAAACAGATGGGGGTCATCATACTGGCGTTCCATGATACGATCATAAAGAGAAGACTGAGAAACCACGCAAGCCAAAACTCGACTCGATTCGGAAACATCCAATCTGACAAACTGGTTGGCCAAGGCCTGAATATCCAAGGCCAAAGGCCTCTCTGCTACCGGTAAATATGCTAAGCTGCCCAAACTCTCCGCCTTATGAATCAAGGCATCGGCCACTACATTGGCCTTCCCAGGATGATAGAGAATGGTGATATCATAATCCTTAAGTAACTCCAACCATCTCCGCTGCCGCAAATTAAGATCCTTCTATTTAAACAGATGTTGTAGACTTCGGTGATCGGTGTAGACCTCACAATGGACACCGTACAAATAATGCAGCCAAATTCTTCAAGGCACAAACAATAGCTGCTAACTCAAGGCCGTGGACCGAAAATATTTTCTCATGTACCTTTAACTTTCTGGACGCGTAGGCAATCACCCTACCGTCTTGCATCAACATCGCGCCGAGACCAATACGCGACGCGTCACAATACACAGTATAAAACCTTGAACATGTAAGTAATACCAACGCTTGTGTCGGAGTTAAAGTAATCTTGAGCTTCTGAAAGCTCAACTCACACTCGTCTGACCCTGTAAATGGGCACCCTCTTGGATCAATTTGGTCTTAATAGTTAGTTGTTCATAATCAATTACAGAATCGTCATTTAACCTCATGTTAACAAAAATATCGTTGCAAACCTTCACAATACTGATAACTAGATACGAGGCATGAAGACCTCATAATTATTTACCCGAATTAACAAGTCATATTTAACGCCACCTAGGCGGGCACTTACCTCGTAGGTTAAAAATTAATAATTACAACATGAATTTGACAACTATGCATAGAGAATTTCATATAAGAATTTTTAAATAAGCCTAACAGGCATGACTCCCTATTAGTACTATAGTACAAATTTAATTTCACAAGGAAGAACTTAAACACAAGAATTTTCCTCACAAGGATCTCGTCTTTATATAACTTTCACCGCAGCTCGTAGCCCGATTTAAACATATCAATTTATATAAAAATGTGAGGATCCCATCCTTAGTTCTAAATCACAAGTAATATGCACATCGTGCCAATTGAAAATTTCCATTTTCTTCTTTTAAATAATTTCGGTTACACAAAATCACAACACATAATGAACCCCACACCGGTAGGGCATATAATTCACAATTTGCAATTAATTACTCGGAATTTACATCAAAATTTACCGAAATGAGTAACAGAAAGCCACATTTAGCCTCGCAGCTCTTATTAGTGACCAACACGAAATGATAGGCGTAGTTATCTCCATAAAATCTCCCAACAGGGGTAAACATATAAATAGATTATAGAATTATGAAGCTCACTCATAAGTGGAGCACAATAGGAGGACTCGTTTCTATACTGAGAACCGAATCAAGTTAAGGAAATTATTCCTTTATATTAAATTGAGGTCGTACCTGTAATGACACCATCTGATGTAACGACTTCCGCCATACCGCAAAACAAATATATCAACGGTTGGGTCTCCACCTCTAGGACGCCTTCTACCCGTCTGTCCTCCACCCCTAACTGGTCGTGTGGGTGGTGTAGTAACTGCAATGGGGCACGTAGCCTAAGTGCTTTGATGAAATAAGTCTCTCCCACGTTTGGGATAATTTTCTCATGATGTGCCTAGTATCACCATATTCATAACAACCCCTTTGCGGGTTAGGCTGCTCATATTGAGTCTGTTCTAAATAACTGGAATAACCATTGTAGGAACGCATGTCGGTGGTGCATTAAAAGAACTTACTGGAGCACCCCGAGTAATCCGATGTGCTGACTGGGCTGGCCGTCTGCCCGAGCCCCCTCCATAATGATTTATACTTGCAGAGTAGAATCCACTGAATCCCCCAGAAACTCGAGACGTCTTGGTCTCCTTAGTTTCCTTTTTTTTTTCTCACCCCGAACACATTCTAATATCTTGGAAATTTGTACAACTAGCAGAAATGAAGTATCAGCTTGTAGCTCCCGAATCGTGCAAAATTTTACGATTATAATTGAGTCCTTTAATGAGTCTGTGGACTTGCCCTCTAGCTGTAGGAAGCAAAGTAGGAGTATGACGGGCTAGCTTATTGAACTTGATGGCATATTCTGACACCATCAATGGGGACCTGACGCAACTGTTCAAACCCTATGCACCACGCATTACAGAGAGTCCGGGAAACAAACTCTTTCAAAAGCATTTCTAAGAACTGAGCCAAGTGGGCGGTGTTGCATTGGCTGGTCTGCCCTCTTCATAGGCTTGCCACGAACACTGGTGGAGAATTATCTCTCCCAAGGCAAATTTCTTCTTTTGTTATGCTGACTCAACACTGTTGAGCTGACCAATTTCTCAACATACTCTTCGATTCTTCTTTGGGGTAACCCTTACCCCTATTTATACACAACGATCACAAAAGTAGAGCTCCATATAGACAAATCTTATCACGAACCACATAGTCCAGATTCTCGTCAACAAGTGTACTTCCTCCGAAGCACCCCAAAATACGCAACAGTGACGTCCACGCTGAGTAGACCTTCTACAAATTTAGAGTTGTTTCTATAACTCCTTTGGTATTGAAGTATAGGATTATTAAGGAGGCGGACACACCGCAAGTCCCAACCTTATCCTCTACAAAATCTCAGGCCTTAAACATGTGTAAATTTTAGGGAACCTTTCAGTACCACATATATACATTTCAGGCCAAAACTAATATAATATGACACCGTAATCCACCTATTGATAGTGGACGGCGCGAAGTCATAGGTCACAACGTCCGATGATCCACAATAATAACCTTCACAGCTCGTATAAATCAACTAGACGCCAATGTCCATTGCACCCCGCACATGATTCACTAGGTGATCTCTCAATACGCCCGCATCTTCAGTCCGAACCACACGTTAAGGCAATGTTTGAGCATCTCTGGCTCCATCGTAGTCCATCTGCGGTATCACGAACCTTCGACGCACAACTGATACCGAGTGCGCAATGTCATACACGAGTGAATATAAAGGAATATGAGATATATGTTTCAAGCTAAATCAATGTCGCACGATAAGGAATCAAAGAAGTGAATATTTTCCTAACAGTTCCATAGCCTCCCGAAGATAAGTACAGACGTCTCCGTACCGATCCACAAGACTCTACTAAACCTGCTTGTGACTCATAACACCTATGAACCTAGTGCTCTGATACCAACTTGTCACGACCCCAAATTCCCTCCGTAGGATGTCATGATGGCACATAGTCTCTAAAACTAGGTAAGCCTAACAATACAGAATAATAATAAATATCTGAAATAAATAAACTACAATTCAAATAATTTCAACTCCCAAAACCCGGTAGAAATAAATCACAAGCTTCTAAGAATTTATTCTCAATGTCTCTATATATCAAGGTCTAAATAAAATATAAGGAAGCAACATAAAATGATAGAAGGGGACTCCAGAGTCTGCGGACGCTGGCAGATATACCTCGAAGTCTCCGTACGCAGGTAACTCACTGACGTCTAGGCTGGTAAGATGTACCTAGATCTGCACAAAAAGATGTGCAGAAGCATAGTATGAGTACACCACAGCGGTACCCAGTAAGTGCCAAGCCTAACCTCGGTAGAGTAGTGACGAGGTCAGGTGAGGCCCTATTGGAATATAATAATGGAATGGTAAAATGTTTAACAATATAGTAAAATAAAATGACACTGGAAATGAATCAAATAGTATGTCACATTTAATGACACCAAATAATTGCAAATAATATCTCTTGGAATCAAAACAGAATTTCCTTCAAATTTATGAAAATCACAACAATTAATCGAAGGCAACTGTGGCCATAAATCAATATTAACAAGGGCACTACCGAGGTACCGCCTCGTAGTTCCAAATTATAAATAATTTCACAATATCTCATTTCCTTATATCACCGCGGGAGCCTTCACAATTTATTTTAAAAAAATATTTTTTTTTCCCGAAATAACATCCCGCGTTTTAGCCACCGTTATCACACCGTATGACTTCTAGTAGTCACCCCTACTAGCCACGCGTATTAAGCCACCCTTATCTCACCGCATACGTTTCAACACCCAGACCTTATACCACTGCATGCGTATCAATATCACAATATATCACAATTTGCACCTCAAGTGCCCAATATTTCAATTTTCCACGAAAACAAATCTTACGAAAATATTCAAGAATAAATAATTCAGGAAAATAATATTCCAAAATTTTAATACGTTGCTTCAATATCAAAATTAAAAATGTCAAATACTTTATATTAATAATATTTAATTTAAAAAAAATCAACCTTCAAATAATGCACAGTATGAAAGAAACCAAGTTTCAATTAAACAGGTAAAACAATTAGCAGGAAAAAGGCAAACAAATTTAAAATATATATCACATATCAATAATGAAGAATATAACAAGATAAAATAATTTAATAAATGCGCAACAATGATCTACACAATTTAAAAATATAATCTTTCACATTTAGCCCGTGTACACACTCGTCACCTCGTGTACACGACTTTCAACATATTTCAATAATCACATTAATATCAATTCTAGGGAAAATTTCTCCCACATAAGGTTAGACAAATCACTTACCTCGACTTGCTCCAATTTAACCAAGTATTATGCTTTTTCCTCGATTTTCCGACTCCAATCAACTCGTATCTAGTCATAATTAATTCGATATAGTCAACAAAAATTATAGTAATCAATTTCATAAGAAAATATTACATTTTCATTAAAATCCGAAATTTGCTCAAAATTTGTCCGTGGGGCCCACATCTCGGAATCCGGCAAAACTTACAAAATCCGATAACCCATTCAATTACGAGTCCACCCATACCAATTTTACCAAAATCCGATAACAACTCGACCTCCAAATCTTAAATTTTTATTTTTGGAAGATTTTGCAAAAATCTTGATTTTTCTACCATAAATTCACGGATTCATGATGTAAATGAGTATGGAATCATGAAATATAATCAATATAGGATAAGGAACACTTACCCCAATATTTTCCCGTGAAAATCGCCCAAGAACCGTGCTCCAAAAATCCAAAACGAAATGAATGAAATGACCATTTTTGGTCCTTAAGTTTCTGCCAATCCGTCACTAAGAGTCCATTTTCCGTCACTAAAATTTCCTTTTTCGTCACTAAAAGTCCACCAGAAACTGCTCTACCAGCATTCCATTAATTGATCATAACTTTATGTATAAATGTCCAAATGATAAATGGTTTATCTTTCTGGAAACTAGAATCAACCGACTACAACTTTCATGTTTCGCAACTTTTCTGATTCCTTATGAATTGCGAGATATAAGCTTTCAAAGTTGGCTCCATGCATCAGAATTTCTGGCGAAACTGCTGCAAATTTCCAGCAAACTTCTTTGTCCGAAATCCATTCCATTTACCTTCCGAATTCCACCCGAGACCTTCGGGACTTTAACCAATTATTCCAACATGTCCCAAAATACAATACGAACTTAGTCGAGACTTCAAACCACATCAAAACAACTAATCGCACCTCAAATCAAAATCTATGAACTTTGAACTTTCAATTTCTACAAACAATACCAGAACCTATCAAATCCAGTCCAATTGACCTCAAATTTTGCACGCAAGTCATAAATGACATAACGGAGCTATGAAAATTTTCAGAATCGGATTTCGACCCCGATATCAAAAAGTCAACCCCTCGGTCAAACTTCCCAAAAATTTAACTTTCGGCATTTCAACCCTAATTCCACTACGGACTTCCAAATAAAATTCTGATCACGCTCCTAAGTCCAAAATCACCATACGGAGCTGTTGGAATCATCAAAATTCTATTCCGGGGTCATTTACACATAATTCGACATCCGGTTACTATTTGAACTTAAACTTTAAATTTTTCATTAAAATTCCATATCTCGGGCTAGGGACCTCGGAATTTAATTCCGGGCATACGCCCATGTCCCAATTCACGATACGGACCTACCGAAACTGTCAAAACACTGATCCGAGTCCATTTGCTCAAAATGTTGACCAAAGTCAACTCAGTTGTGTTTTAAATATCTAATTCACATTTTAATCCATTTTTCACCTGAAAACTTTCCGGAAAATTTAACGGACTACGCACGTAAGTCGAGAAATGATAAATAGTGATTTTCGAGGTCTTAGAATACAAAATTAATTATTAAATTTAAAGATGATATTTTGGGTCATCACAGTTGGGTATCGTGATGGCACCTAGTCTTAGGAACTAGGTAAGCCTAACATTTACTAAATAACAACAATAATTAAATAACATCTAATAATTTTTGAAATGGAAATCTCTATATAATTTACAATTCTCAAAATCGGTAGTACAAGTCATAAACTCTATAGAGTTTGCTACAATTTTCTAAATACGACTGTTTGATATAAAGTAAACAATGTGAATACAAATCAGAAGGTGACTTCGAAGCCTGCGAACGCAGCAACACGTTTACCTTGAGTCTCCACAGCAACAATCCGCACAACTAGCTAATGATCAACTGACTTCGAAAATATCTGGATCTGCACAAAAATGTGCATAAGTGCAGTATGAGTACACCACGGCGGTACACAACAAGTATCAAGACTAACCTCAATGGAGTAGTGACGAGGTACAATCAAGACACCTACTGGACTAAATAACCTGAACAAGTATAAGTATAGGAACAACATAGTATGATATCTACATAAGGACTACGCGAAATGGCAAATAATACGATAATTTCAGTAAGAAAGGAAAACAACAACGATCAGCAGAATACCATAATAATTACACAGTAGATGTACAGAAACACGATCTAAATCCGGTGATCACAAATAAATGAAAGGCAAATAACAACTCAACAAAACGACCGCTTACACTTCGGGTTTTAGCCAATAACCTCCACGAGGTACCGTACCTCACAATATTCACAACTCACAGGTCCCAATTCCTGAACCCTAACACTAAGCATCCTGTTCTCTCATTATAATTTATAACCGCACTGACGACTCATGTGCCAAATAGAGCCATTCTCACATAGAAGGTAAGTAAACAAGGGTGTGCATCTATACTCAACAATATCAAGAAAACCTCCTAACCGATAAGATTTCTTAACTACGTGTATGCTTGTGCAAGTATCCTAACATAGTTCATGCCAGCTAGTAAGTATAGGAAAAAAATGGACAACATGTAGAATATTTTCCCACAATTTCCCACAAGATAGAACTCACACAGGTAAGTGCACCACTACACAAATATCAACAACAAGAATGCCCCCAGGCTATCACAAGTCATCACAAATCAATCCCTGACACATTCCACCTTGTCTCGCCACATGTGCAATAATAACGTAAATGCCCGCCTTGTCTCGCCACACGTGCATAATAATGTTTTTACCTTGTCTCGCCACATGCGCATGGCAGAAACCTCGTTCATCACAATAACAACAACCGCATGACAGAAACCTCGTGCATCACAACAATAACTAAAACAACAACAATTACAATAATACAAGGGTACGATAAATAAGTCAACCCAGAGATTCCAGAACTCATAGAAACGGAGGAACTAATTAACAAGGGTAGCCACAAATCGGGAATGCTAGTCATAAATAGGAAAAACTCAACAAGAAAGGAAATACCATATAACAACGGTCCACAATATACAGTTCAACAACGAGGGAGTGAACACAAGTCAAATAATTCCAAATAATGATAAGTCGACTAAAATATAGGATATCTAACTTCTTTTAAGGTTGGGCAATTAGAAAAGAGGTATAACAAATCCAGCTAAGTAGCAGCGGAAAGATAACCATAACCTCAATTAAGGCTAGACAAATACAGAAGAGATAGTAATAATTTCAAATAAAGTTAAGAAGTTAGGGAAAAGGATAACATGGCAATAGAAAGGTAACAATTTTAGTTAAGGCAAATATGAATCAAGTAAGCAATAAGAGTGAATCATGAAGCAATTAAATCTAATTAAGAAGGTAGAGGTGAAACTAATAATTAAGAAGCGTAATCATAACAAGAACAACTGCATATTCAGTGAATACAAGGGCCTAAGAACCCTAAAAGGCCAATTTTCCACAAATAAGTCTGAGCACGTACTCGTCACCTCGCGTATACGGACTACAATTAGCATAAAAGACTCAAATCCTAAGGGGTAGTTCCCTTGAAGTTAGGCAAGATACTTACCTCAAAGAAGACAAATCGATGCTCTAAAATGAACTTCTAGGTAAAATGGCCACCGGACGGCTCAAATATAACCAAATTAACTTCAAAGGATAAATAAGACTCATAAGAAAATATTTCGGGTCATAAAGACTCAATCTTTATCAAAATCTAAAAATCAACCCAAAAGTCGATCCCCCGGGCCCGCACCTCGGAACCCGACAAATTTAATAAAATTTGAATACCCATTCCAATTCGAGTTCAACCATACTAAAATTATCAAATTCCGATACCAATTCGTCCTTCAAATAATGATTTTTCATTTTGAAATGTTTTTCAAAAACCTCCATTTTCCTCAACTCAAAACACAAATTAAATAATGAAAATAAAGATAAAATCATCGAATATAATTAATTCTAGGTGAAGAACACTTACCCAATCGATTTCCTTGAAAACCCCACAAAGAATCGCTCAAAACCGAGCTCTACAAGTCAAGATATGATAAAAATGGCCTAACCCTCGATTTGGAAGATATATTCTGCTGCCCAGGTGTTTATGAATCGCGAACGCGGAAGAACAATCGCGTTCGCGAAGAAGAAAAATGAGTGCTGTCCAGTTTGTGCTTCGCAAATGCGACAACACGCTCGCGAACGCGGAGAAGAAATGTCTGATGTCCAACGGCTGCTCTTCGCGAATGTGTGAAGTAGTGCGCGAACGTGAAGAGTGGAATAGCATAACTACGCGAACGCGAAGAAGGGAAGGGCTGGTTTTCGCGATCGCGAAATGAGGCATGTGAACACGAAGAACAAATATTCCTTCCTCCAAAATTACTCTTCGCGAATGCGGAGGAACAGACGCGAACGCGAAAGAGAAAACCAGATGACAGATTCAGCAGTTCAAAAATAGAAGAAAATGGCCCGTAGCCCATCCAAAACACACCCGAGGCCCCCGGGACCCCGTCTAAACATACCAACAAGTTCCATAATCTAACACGGACTCGCTCGAGGTCTCAAATCACATCAAACAATGTCGAAACTATGAACCACACCATGAACCGAACTTATGAACTTTCTAATCTTCCAACTTCTAAAACTCGCACCGAAACCTATCAAATCAATCCGGAATGACGTCAAATTTTGCAGGCAAGTCCCAAATGACATAACGGAGTTGTTCCAACTCTCGGAATGACATTCTGACCCCGATATCACCAAAGTCAACTATTAGTCAAACCTTTCTACCTTCCAAACTTCAACTTTTCCAACTTTCGCCGAAATGCTTCAAATCATCCAACATTCGCCGAAATGCTTCAAATCACCCTAAAGACCTCCAAATCCAAATCTGAACGCACGCCTAAGTCCAAAATCACCATACGAAGCTGTTGAAATCATCTAAAACCCTTTCCGGAGTCATTTGCACAAAAGTCTAATTCCGATCAACTCTCACCGCTTAAGCTTCCAAAACTAGAATTCTTCTTCCGATATAATTCCGAATCATCCGGTAACTGGACTCAATCACGCACGCAAGTCAATACACATAATACAAAGCTGCTCAAGACCTTATGCCGCCGAACGGGACTTAAATTCTCAAAACGACCGACCGGGTCGTTACAGCATTGCACGTATCCTAAGACTAGTACTATATTAAAAGTAGAATACGCTTAGCGAAATGTCGTTCGTCTTTTTTTACCCCTTTAAAATAGAGTTCACACCGGATAGAATAGTCATTTGATCATTTTTTTATATCTTTCTTTATTTTTCTAATATTTAGTACTTTAAAATCAACTAAAATTTAAATTATTAAATCTGTCCTTATTTAAATTATATTAGAACTCCTAATATTTAGAAATATTTTGCTTAAACTTATTTTTTACTTCACAATTAATTTGCGTTGTAATTTGTTTAGCTTAACTTTCTTCCGTCTATAGTTAGGTTTAATTTGCGTTGTAATCTGAGTTTTAGGTTGCCTTCTTTAATTTTAATAACATAACAATTTTAGATTAAACAAATTTTATTTTGGTAAAACACGCTGATTAATTTAGTACGGATTCAAGAATTATTTATCAAAATATTGGAAGAAAAAGTATAGTATAAACCAAACGTGTTGTTTTTTCCATTTATGATTTTTAATCTTGTACTAAATTAATATTTTTCAATTCATCTGTATTTTATGACATTTGAAAACTACACACAATAATTAAAACAAGTAAACAATAAAATATTTAAGAATGTATAAGAGAGAGAGAAGACATGGTTTGTAAAAGCCAATAACACAAATAATTCTCTAAACACAAAGGTCCAAAAATAAAACGTGAGAAAGATTGTTTTACCCTTTCAAAATATAACTATTAGTAAATAAAATTATGACTACAATTAAATATTTAAAGGACGAGCTAAATATTAAGATTGAGTAACAAAAAATAAATTATTTCCTTTAATAACAATAAAATAATATTTCCTTTAATAAAAAAATAGTATTAAGTTTTTAAATTAATTTCTTAGACGAAGAATCCAATTTAAATTAATCATATAAAGAGAATTAATTTATTTCAAGTTGATAAAACTCTTTATAGTACTAAAACTCGTGTTATTAATAATGCTAATTTGAAGCAACAAGGATGAAATAGTATAAGAGAAAACACATTCTAAATAAGTTATAATTATTTGATTTTCACATTTATTCCAACAAATGATCTTCATTCATAAATTTTAGAAAGATTAAAAGATTTAATTTTTTAATTTGTATTATCTGACAATTCTTTGAAGAATCGTAATAAAAATATAGCCGATCATGTTTGTGTCTTCTCTAATGAACTTGAGAACCATTTTTCAAAAATATTTTTAGAAAAAGACTTAAATATTCAAGAGCTTTGTGTTCTTGCTGAAAGTAAAAAGGCAACATTGACAACTTGTGAAATTAAACTGTTAAAAATATAAAATTGGAATAAATTTTAAGGTGACTATATTGAATGGTGATTGAGGAATTCTATGGGATAGAATTTCTTCCTTTATTGAGATAGCTATTTAGGATCAACGTTCATCAGTTTTAGGAGCTTACATTTATATTTTATTATTTGAATATAATTTTTAGTAATATATTTCTGAGAATCTTAAAAATAATTATGCAATGAGACGAGGTACACGCGCGTACATTAATACTAGCAAGTAACATGTTTTATATATATATATATATATATATATATATATATATATATATATATATATATATATATTAACATTATTTTAATCAAATATACATTACAGTTTTATTTTTTTCTTTTTAAATATCTTTTTAGGGCACGGGGAAGCTCGTGGCATATATGAATTTTTTATAGAGGAATTTTCAGAAACCACTATTGTTTAATGGTTATTAACTTCCTATAGCTATCATATACACAATTACTTTCTATAGCTACTATTCAGTTGTTACGCGGCTATATTTGTTGTATTCGCGCTACTGTATTCTTGAATACAATAGCGAAAATCGCCTAAAAATAGGGTAGTCCAGTTGTACGCGACTGTATTCGCTGTATTCGCGCTACTGTATTCATGAATACAGTAGCAAAAATCGCCTAAAAAATAGGGGAATCCAGTTGTTTAATAACGGAAACATGATCAATTAGTGTGTATCACTCTAAATTTAACTCAATAAAATCAATTCTAAAAAACTTTCGCTGCTACTGTGTTGTATTCCATATATTCGCGCGACTGTATTTATAAATACATTGAGGTAATCAAGAAATAATGTGTATACCGTTCTATTCAATTCAACTGTTGTCACGACCCCAAATTCCCTCTGTAGGATGTCGTGATGGCACCTAGTCTCTAAGACTAGGTAAGCCTATCAATGCGGAATAATAATAAATATCTTAAATAAATAAACTACAATTCAAACAATTTCAACTCCCAAAACCCGGTAGAAATAAGTCACAAGCTTCTAAGAATTTATTCTCAATGTCTCTATATGTCAAGGTCTAAATAAAATATACGGAAGCAACATAAAATGATAGAAGGGGACTCTGGAGTCTGCGGATGCTGGCAGATACACCTCGAAGTCTCCGTGCGCAGGTAACTCACTGACGTCTAGGCTAGTAAAATGTACCTGGATCTGCACAAAAAGATGTGCAGAAGCGTAGTATGAGTACACCACAACGGTACCCAGTAAGTGCCAAGCCTAACCTCGGTAGAGTAGTGACGAGGTCAGGTGAGGCCCTACTGGAATATAATAATGGCATGGTAAAATATTTATCAATGTAGTAAAATAAAATGACATTGGAAATGAATCAAATAGTATGTCACATTTAATGACATCAAATAATTACAAATAATATCTCGTGGAATCAAAACAGAATTTCCTTCAACTTTATGAAAATCACAACAATTAATCGAAAGCAACTATGGCCATAAATCAATATCAACAAGGGCACTCCCGAGGTACCGCCTCGTAGTCCCAAATCATAAATAAATTCACAATATCTCATTTTCTTATATCACCGCGGGAGCCTTCACAATTTATTTAAAGAAAATATTTTTTTTCCGAAATAGCATCCCGTGTTTTAGCCACCCTTATCACACCGCATGACTTCTAGTAGTTCCCCTACTAGCCACGCGTATCAAGCCACCCTTATCTCACCGCATGCGTTTCAACACCCAGACCTTATACCACCGCATGCGTATCAATATCACAATATATCACAATTTACACCTCAAGTGCTCAAATAATTTAACTTGCCAAAATAATTCAACAACAATATTTTTCCACAATAAAGAGCTCACGGCTCATGCCAAAATAAATCATCAATAATAGTTTTCCACAATAAAGAGCTCATGGCTCCCTCACAATGAGTATAAAAATATTCAGGAGTAAATAATTTAGGAAAATAATATTTCAAAATCTTTACTACGTTGCTTCAATATCAAGTTTAAAAATGTCAAATACTTCATATTAATAATATTTAATTTAAAAAAATCAACCTTCAAATAATGCACAGAATAAAAGAAACCAAGTTTTAACTAAACAGGTAAAATAATTAGTAAGAAAAGATCAAACAAATTTGAAGTATATATCTCAGATCAATGATGAAGAATATAACAAGATAAAATAATTTAATAAATGCGCAATAGTGATCTACACAATTTTAAAATATAATCTTTCGCAATTTAGCCCGTGTACACACTCGTCACCTCGTGCACACGACTTTCAACACATTTTAATAATCACATCAATACCAATCCTAGGGGAAATTTCCTCCACATAAGGTTAGACAAGTCACTTACCTTGACTTGCTCCAATTTAATCAAGTATTATGCTTTTTCCTCGATTTTCTGACTCCGATCGACTCGTATCTAGTGATAATTAATTCGATACAGTCAACAAAAATTATAGTAATCAATTTCATAAGAAAATATTATATTTTTATTAAAATCAGAAATTAGCTCAAAATTTGCCCGTGGGGCCCACCTCTCGGAATCTGGCGAAACTTATAAAATCCGACAACCCATTCAATTACGAGTCCACCCATACCAATTTTACCAAAATCCGATAACAACTCGACCTCCAAATCTTAAATTTTCGTTTTTGGAAGATTTTGCAAAAATCTTGATTTTTCTTCCATAAATTCACGGATTCATGATGTAAATGAGTATGGAATCATGAAATATAATCAATATAGGATAAGGAACACTTACCCCAATATTTTTCCGTGAAAATTGCCCAAAAATCGCTCAAGAACCGTGCTCCAAAAATCCAAAACGAAATGAATGAAATGACCATTTTTGGTCCTTAAGTTTCTGCCAATCCATCACTAAAAGTCCATTTTTCGTCACTAAAAGTCTACCAGAAATAGCTCTACCAGTCTTACTTCAATTGATCATAACTTTATGTACAAATGTCCAAATAATAAATGGTTTAACTTTCTGGAAACTAGAATCCACCGCCTACAACTTTCATGTTTTGCAATTATTCTATTTCCTTATGCATTGCGAGATATAAGCTCCCAAAGTCGGCTACATGCATCAGAATTCTGGCAAAATTTCTGGCGAAACTGCTCTACCAGCTTTCATTCAATCCATCATAACTTTCTGTACAAATGTCCAAATAATCCATAGTTTAACTTTATGGAACCTATAATCAAACTACTTCAACTTTCATGTTTTGCACATTTTCTGATTTCTTATGATTTGCGAGATATAAGCTTCCAAAGTTGGCTCCACGCACGAAATTTCTGCAACAGAAATTTCCAGCACTCTTTGTCCGAAATCCATTCCGTTTACCTTCCGAAATCCACCCGAGACCCTCGGGACCTTAACCAATTATTCCAACATGTCCCAAAATACCATACAAACTTAGTCGAGGCTTCAAACTACATAAAATAACATCAAAACGACAAATCATACCTCAAATCAAAATCTATGAACTTTGAACTTTCAAATTCTATAATCTTGTGTCGAAACACATCAAATCAATTCGGAATGACTTCAAATTTTGCACACACGTCATAAATGACATAACGGAGCTATGAAAATATTCAAAATCGGATTTCGACCCCGATATCAAAAAGTCAACACCTCGGTCAAACTTCCCAAAAATTCAACTTTCGGCATTTCAAGCCTAATTCCACTACGGACTTCCAAATAAAATTTCGATCATGCTCCTAAGTCCAAAATCACCATACGGAGCTGTTGGAATCATCAAAATTCTATTCCGGGGTCGTTTGCACATAATTTGACATCCGATCACTATTTGAACTTAAACTTTTAATTTTTCATCAAAATTCCATATCTCGGGCTAGGGACCTCGGAATTTGATTCCCGGCATACGCCTAAGTCCCAAATCACGATACAGACCTACCAAAACTATCAAAATACTGATCTGAGTCTGTTTGCTCAAAATGTTGACCAAAGTCAACTCAGTTGAGTTTTAAAGCTCTAATTCACATTTTAATTCATTTTCACCTGAAAACTTTCCGAAAAATTTTACGGACTGCGCATGCAAGTCGGGGAATGATAAATAGTGCTTTTCGAGGTCTTAGAATATAAAATTAATTATTAAATTTAAAGATGACATTTTGGGTCATCACATTCTCCATCTCTAAAACAAACGTTCGTCCTCGAACGGAGTTAGAAAAAGTACCTAAGCTGGTGAATAAGTGTGGATAACAGCTGCGCATATCATGCTCGGTCTCCCAAGTTGCCTCCTCGACCGGATGACCCCTCCACTGAACCTTCACGGAAGCAATGTTCTTTGACCTAAGCTTTCGAACATGCCTATCCAAAATAGCCACTGGTTCCTCAATATAAGATTGATCCTTGTCCAACTGAACCTAACTAAAGTCTAACACATGAGACGGATCCCTATGATATTTTCGAAGCATAGAAACATGGAATACCGGATGAACTGCAGAGAGACTAGGTGGTAGCGCAAGTCTGTAAGCCACCTCTCCAACTCTTTCAAGAATCTCTAAAGGCCCAATATACCCATGGCTCAAATTGCCCTTCTTCCCGAACCTCATCACACCCTTCATAGGCGAAACCCAGAGCAATACCCGCTCACCAACCATGAATGCAACATCATGAACCTTCCGATTCGCATAACTCTTCTCTCTAGATTGGGCTGTACGAAGTCAATCCTGAATCAACTTAACCTTTTCCAAGGCATCCTGAACCAAGTCTGTACCCAATAGCCTAGCCTCGCCCGGTTCGAACCAACCCACTGGGGACTGGCACCACCTACCATACAAGGCCTCATACGGAGCCATCTGAATGCTTAACTGACAACTGTTGTTGTAAGAAAGCTACGCAAGTGGTAAGAACTGATCCCAAGCACCCCCAAAATCTATCACACACGCACGAAGCATATCTTCCAGTATCTGAATAGTGCGTTCGAACTGCTCATCCGTCTGAGGGTGAAATATTGTACTGAACTCTACCCGAGTACCTAACTCATGTTGTACTACCCTCTAGAACTGTGATGTAAACTGCATACCCCGGTCAAAGATGATAGATACCGGTATGCCGTGAAATCTGGCAATCTCACGTATATAGATTCGACCCAACTGCTCGGAAGAGTAGGTAGTCATCATAGGATTGCAATGAGCTGACTTGGTCAATCTATCCACAATTACCCAAGCTGCATTGAACTTCCTCTGAGTCCGTGGGAGCCCAAGAACGAAATCCATAGTGATCCTTTCCCATTTTCATTCTGGAATCACTAACTTCTGAAGCAATCCACTAGGTCGTTGATGCTCATATTTCACTTGTTGACAATTTAGACACCGAGCTACATACTCCACTATGTCTTTCTTCATCTTCCTCCACCAATAATATTGCCTCAAGTCCTACTACCTCTTCGCAGCACCCGGATGTATGGAGTACCGCGAATTATCAGCCTCCTGGAGAATCAATTCACGAAAACCATCTATATTAGGCACACATAGCCTGCCCTGCATCCGTAATACATCTTCATCTCCAATAGTGACTTCCTTGATATCACCGTGCTGAACTGTGTCCTTAAGAAAAAGTAGATGGGGGTCATCATACTGACGTTCCATGATATGGTCATAAAAAGAAGACTGAGAAACCAAACAAGCAAAACTCGGCTCGACTCGGATACATCTAGTCTAACAAACTGGTTGGCCAAGGCCTGAACATCTAAGGCTAGAGGCCTCTCTGCTACCGGTAAATATGCTAAGCTTCCCAAACTCTCCGCCTTATGACTCAAGGCATCGGCCACTACATTGGCCTTCCCAAGATGATAAAGAATGGTGATATAATAATCCTTAAGTAACTCCAACCATCTTCGCTGCCGCAAATTAAGATCCTTCTGTTTAAACAGATATTGTATATTTCGGTGATCGGTGTAGACCTCACAATGGACACCGTACAAATAATGGAGCCAAATTCTTCAAGGCACGAACAATAGCTGCTAACTCAAGGTCGTGGACCAATTTTGTTTTTTTTTATACCTTTAATTGTCTAGACGCGTAGGCAATCACCCTACTATCTTGCATCAACATCGCGCCGAGACCAATACGCGACGCGTCACAATACACAGTATAAGATCCTGTACTTGTAGGTAATACCAATACTGGGGCTGTAGTCAAAGCTGTCTTGAGCTTTTGGAAGCTTAACTCACACTCGTCTGACCCTATAAATGGTGCACCCTCTTGGATCAATTTGGTCTTAATAGTTGTTCATAATCAATTACAGAATCATCATTTAACCTCATATTAACAAAAATCTCGTTGCAAACCTTCACAATACGGATAAATAGATGCGAGGCATGAAGACTTCATAATTATTTACCCGAATTAACGAGTCACATTTAACGCCACCTAGGCGGGCACCTACCTCATTGGTTAAAACTCAATAATTATAACACAAAATTGGCAACTATGCACAGAGAATTTCATATAAAAATTTTCAAATAAGCCTAACAGGAATGACTCCCTATTAGTACTATAGTACAAATTTAATTTCACAAGGGAGAACTTAAACACAAGAATTTTCCTCACAAGGATCTCGTCCTTATATAACTTCCACCGCAGCTCGTAGCCCGATTTAAACATATCAATTTACATAAAAATGTGAGGATCTCGTCCTCAGTTCTGAATCACAAGTAATATGCACATCGTGCCAATTGAAAATTTCCATTTTCTCCTTTTAAATAATTTCGGTTACACCAAATCACAACACATAATGAACCCCACACCGGTAGGGCATTTAATTCATAATTTGCAATTAATTATTCAGAATTTACATCAAAATTTACCGAAATGAGTAACAGAAAGCCACATTTAGCCTCGCAGCTCTTATTAGTGACCAACACGAAATGATAGGCGTAGTTATCTCCATAAAATCTCCCAACAGGGATAAACACATAAGTAGATTATATAATTATGAAACTCACTCATAAGTGGAGCACAATAGGAGGACTCGTCTCGATACTCAAAATCGAATCAAGTTAAGGAAATTATTCCTTTATATAATATCAAGGTCGTACCTGTAACGACACCAACTGATGTAGCGACCTCCGCCATACCATAAAAGAAATATATCAATGGCTGGGTCTCCACCTCTAGGACGCCTTCTACCCGTCTTTTCTCCACCCCTAACTGGTCGTGTGGGTGGTGTAGTAACTACAATGGGGCACGTAGCCTGAGTGCTTTGATGAAATAAGTCTCTCCCAAGTTTGGGATAATTTTCTCATGATGTGCCTTGTATCACCATATTCATAACAACCCTTTTGCAGGTTAGGCTGCTCAAATTGAGTCTGTGCCAGATAACTGGAATAACCATTGTAGGAACTCATGTCGGTGGTATATTAAAAGAACTTACTGGAGCACCCCGAGTAATCCGATGTGCGGACTGGGCTGGCCGACTGCCCGAGCCCCCTCCATAATGATTTATACTTGCACAGTAGAATCCACTGAATCCCTCAGAACCCTGAGACGTCTTGGTCTCCTTAGTTTCTTTTTTTTGTACACCCCGAACACATTCTAATATCTTGGCAATTTGTACAACTAGCAGAAATGAAGTATCAGCTTGTAGTTCCCGAGTCGTACAAAATTGTACGATCATAATTGAGTCCTTTAATGAGTCTGTGGACTCACCCTCTGGCTGTAGGAAGCAAAGTAGGAGTATGACAGACTAACTTATTAAACTTGATGGCATATTCTGACATCGTCAATGGTGACATGACGCAACTGTTCAAACCCTATGCGTCACGTATTACGGAGAGTCCAGAAAACAAACTCTTTCAAAAGTGTTTCTGAGAACTAAGCCAAGTGGGCGGTGTTGCATTGGCTAGTCTGCCCTCTTCATAGGCTTGCCACGAACACTGGTGGAGAATTATCTCTCCTAAGGAAATTTTTTTCTTTTATTATGCTGACTCAACACTGTTGAGCTGACCAATTTCTTAACAAACTCTTCGATTCTTCTTTGGGGTAACCTTTACCTCTATTTATACACAACGATCACAAAAGTAGAGCTCTATACAGACAAATCTTGTCATGAATCACATAGTCCAGACTCTCGTCAACAAGTGCATTTACTCCGAAGCACCCCACAATCCGCAATAATGACGTCCACGCTGAGTAGACCTTCTACAAATTTAGAGTTGTTTCTATAACTCCTTTGATATTGAAGTATAGGATTATTAAGGAGGCGGACATACCGCAAGTCCCAACCTTATCCTCTACGAAATCTCAGGCCTTAAACATGTGTAAATTTTAAGGAACCTTTCAGTACCACATATATACATTTCAGGCCCAAAACTGATATAATACACAACCCCGCAATCCACCCATTGATAGTGGACGGCGTGAAGTCATAGGTCACAACATCCGATGATCCACAATAAGAACCTTCACAGCTCGTATAAATCAACCAGACGCCAATGTCTGTTGCACCCCGCATATGATTCACTAGGTGATCTCTCAATACGTCCGCATCTTCAGTCGGAACCATACGCTGAGGCAATGTTTGAGCATCTCTGGCTCCCTCATAGTCCATCTACGGCAATGTTATACACGAGTGGATACAAAGGAATATAAGATATATGTTTCAAGCTAAATCAATGTCGCACGATAAGGAGTCAAAGAAGTGAATATTTCCTAACAGTTCCATAGCCTCTCGAAGATAAGTACAGACGTCTCCGTACCGATCCGCAAGACTCTACTAAACCTGCTTGTGACTCATAACACCTATGAACCTAGTGCTCTGATACCAACTTGTCACGACCCCAAATTCCCTCTGTAGGATGTCGTGATGGCACCTAGTCTCTAAGACTAGGTAAGCCTATCTTAAATAAATAAACTATAATTCAAACAATTTCAACTCCCAAAACCCGGTAGAAATAAGTCACAAGCTTCTAAGAATTTATTCTCAATGTCTCTATATGTCAAGGTCTAAATAAAATATACGGAAGCAACATAAAATTATAGAAGGGGACTCCGGAGTCTGCGGATGCTGGCAGAGACACCTCGAAGTCTCCGTGCGCAGGTAACTCACTGACGTCTAGGCTGGTAAAATGTACCTGGATCTGCATAAAAAGATGTGCAGAAATGTAGTATGAGTACACCACAGCGGTACCCAGTAAGTGCCAAGCCTAACCTCGGTAGAGTAGTGACGAGGTCAGGTGAGGCCCTACTGGAATATAATAATGGCATGGTAAAATGTTTATCAATGTAGTAAAATAAAATGACATTGGAAATGAATCAAATAGTATGTCACATTTAATGACATCAAATAATTACAAATAATATCTCGTGGAATCAAAACAGAATTTCCTTCAACTTTATGAAAATCACAACAATTAATCGAAAGCAACTATGGCCATAAATCAATATTAACAAGGACACTCCCGAGGTACCGCCTCGTAGACCCAAATCATAAATAAATTCACAATATCTCATTTCTTTATATCACCGCGGGAGCCTTCACAATTTATTTAAAGAAAATATTTTTTTCCCGAAATAGCATCCCGCGTTTTAGCCACTCTTATCACACCGCATGACTTCTAGTAGTTCCCCTACTAGCCACGCGTATCAAGCCTCACCGCATGCGTTTCAACACCCAGACCTTATACCACCGCATGCGTATCAATATCACAATATATCACAATTTCCACCTCAAGTGCTCAAATACTTTAACTTGCCAAAATAATTCAACAACAATATTTTTCCACAATAAAGAGCTCACGGCTCATGCCAAAATAAATCATCAATAATAGTTTTCCACAATAAAGAGCTCACGGCTCCCTCACAATGAGTATAAAAATATTCAGGAGTAAATAATTTAGGAAAATAATATTTCAAAATCTTTACTACGTTGCTTCAATATCAAGTTTAAAAATGTCAAATACTTCATATTAATAATATTTAATTTAAAGAAAATCAACCTTCAAATAATGCACAGAATAAAAGAAACCAAGTTTCAACTAAACAGGTAAAACAATTAGTAAGAAAAGATCAAACAAATTTGAAGTATATATCTCACATCAATGATGAAGAATATAACAAGATAAAATAATTTAATAAATGCGCAACAGTGATCTACACAATTTAAAAATATAATCTTTCGCAATTTAACCCGTGTACACACTCGTCACCTCGTGCACACGACTTTCAACATATTTTAATAATCACATCAATACCAATCCTAGGGGAAATTTTCCCCACACAAGGTTAGACAAGTCACTTACCTCGACTTGCTCCAATTTAATCAAGTATTATGCTTTTTCCTTGATTTTCTGACTCCGATCGACTCGTATCTAGTCATAATTAATTCGATATAGTCAACAAAATTATAGTAATCAATTTCATAAGAAAATATTATATTTTTATTAAAATCCGAAATTAGCTCAAAATTTGACCGTGGGGCCCACATCTCGGAATTTGGCGAAACTTATAAAATCCGATAACCCATTCAATTACGAGTCCACCCATACCAATTTTACCAAAATCCGATAACAACTCGACCTCTAAATCTTAAATTTTCGTTTTTGGAAGATTTTGCAAAAATCTTGATTTTTCTTCCATAAATTCACGGATTCATGATGTAAATGAGTATGGAATCATGAAATATAATCAATATAGGATAAGGAACACTTACCCCAATATTTTTCCGTGAAAATCGCCCAAGAACCGTGCTCCAAAAATCCAAAACGAAATGAATGAAATGACCATTTTTGGTCCTTAAGTTTCTGTCAATCCGTCACTAAAAGTCCATTTTTCGTCACTAAAAGTCCACCAGAAACAGCTCTACTAGTGTTATTTCAATTGATCATAACTTTATGTACAAATGTCCAAATGATAAATGGTTTACCTTTCTGGAAAATAGAATCCACCGACTACAACTTTCATGTTTTACAATTATTATGATTCCTTATGCATTACGAGATATAAGCTCCCAAAGTCGGCTGCATGCATCAGAATTTCTGGCAAAATTTCTGGCGAAACTGCTCTACCAGCCTTCATTCAATCCATCATAACTTTCTGTACAAATGTCCAAATAATGCATAGTTTAACTTTCTGGAACCTATAATCAAACTACTACAACTTTTATGTTTTGGACATTTTCTGATTCCTTATGATTTGCGAGATATAAGCTTCCAAATTTGGCTCCATGCACAAAATTTCTGCAACAGAAATTTCTGCAACAGAAATTTCCAGCACTCTTTGTCCGAAATCCATTCCGTTTACCTTCCGAAATCCACCCGAGACCCTCGGGACCTTAACCAATTATTCCAACATGTCCCAAAATACCATACAAACTTAGTCGAGGCTTCAAACTACATCAAAACGACAAATCGCACCTCAAATCAAAATCTATGAACTTTGAACTTTCAAATTCTATATCTTGTGTCAAAACACATCAAATCAATTCGGAATAACTTCAAATTTTGCACACAAGTCATAAATGACATAATGGAGCTATGAAAAGTTTTAGAATCGGATTTCGACCCCGATATCAAAAAGTCAACCCCTCGGTCAAACTTTCCAAAAATTCAACTTTCGGCATTTCAAGCCTAATTCCACTACGGACTTCCAAATAAAATTTCGATCATGCTCCTAAGTCCAAAATCACCATACGGAGCTGTTGGAATCATCAAAATTCTATTCCGGGGTCGTTTGCACATAATTTGACATCCGGTCACTATTTGAACTTAAACTTTTAATTTTTCATCAAAATTCCATATCTCGGGCTAGGGAACTCCGTATTTGATTCCGGACATACGCCTAAGTCCCAAATCACGATACAGACCTACCAAAACTATCAAAACACTGATCTGAGTCTGTTTGCTCAAAATGTTGACCAAAGTCAACTTAGTTGAGTTTTAAAGCTCTAATTTACATTTTAATTCATTTTCACCTGAAAACTTTCTGAAAAATTTTACGGACTGCGCATGCAAGTCGGGGAATGATAAATAGTACTTTTTAAGGTCTTAGAATACAAAATTAATTATTAAATTTAAAGATGATATTTTGGGTCATCACAACTGTATACATTGTATTCAAGTCACAGATATTCATTATTCATTATTATACATTGTATTCAATTCACCGTATTCAATTCGACTGTATTTAAACAATAAAAAATACAAAAGATAGTGATATTCAGTTGTATTAAAAAAATATAGACCTTCGGAATACATAAATACATGCGAACAAATAATGTATTTATACAAAAATACAGTGTATTTGAGTGTATTTGTACAAAATATAATGTATTTGTATCATTGTATGTGACTAAAAAGCAAAGAAGAGTAGAAATTAAAGTGGAGCCGGCGAAATCCAAATCGAAGTTGTGGCTTTCGAGGAAGAAAAGGGCTTCGGGTTTGGAAGCATAAGTGATTTCACAGAATGTGTTGACGAGTGCTTCTCTTGTGGATCGGCGATGGGGTTTGCTTGATTTTCCATATTTTTCTGTTGTTGCTTCTTCGTCTTTCTCTCCTTCTGCTTCTATTAGGAGTACTAGTATGTATTACTTCTCCTTTTTCTCTAGAGGCAGAGTTTGATATATATTCATTTCTTCAGCCGAAGTTGGAGTTTTATGACTATGGACAGATTTGAGGGATAAGAGAGAGGATTGAAAATTTTGCTGATAGAGAGAGAAGGAAGAGAGATATTTCACGCCTCAATAGTAGGGTATAAAATAAATACCTATTTTGCTATAGAATAGAAAAAGGTAGCTATAAGTAATAATATTTTAAAATTATTTTGGTTTATAATAAATAAGGTGCAATAGTTTGCTATAAGAGGTAAAATTTCCTTTTTTATATCACTAATATAATTTAACTTATTATAACATGTTATTCACAAACTCTAGGTTATCAATAAATCATATTAAATCTTGTTATTCGATCATCGAGGGATATTAAGTATTCCTTAGACTTCTTTGTTTACCCTAAAAAATGATTAATAATTATATTTGTACGCTATTTAAATGATATGTGATTTAATTAAATACGAATGATCTAAGAACAACAAGTAATGAAGATAAAGATAAAATAAAAGACCAAACCAATAGTAATGTGACGATCAAGCCTAATCTTAGGTTGAATAGTGAAATTCGACCTCGATCGGACCCTCGATATGAGCTCGGTTGCGAGTAAAGGAGAGAACAAATGAAAAACACTTTTCAATAATAGCTAGAAGACAAAAATAAACTTTTATTGCTTTGATTTACATGTCACAATGTGTCAAAATAAAATAAACTTTTTCCTTTATATAGTAGGGGAATTTCAGTCTTAGTACAAGTCTAAATAAGGTAAAAATCTTCTTTTTCCGGTAAATGTCGATTCATAGCCAATGTCGGACAAGATTCGAGCCTTAATATCCGATTGATGGCGAACATTACGGCTCCCTACTTGTCATGCCTAACCGTTCCTGCATTTTTCGTGGTGTAAAAACTTTACTTGGTTTGGGTCCGTTATTTTACCGTGCCCAATCCCTCACACACCGTTCATTCCTCCTGGGTTCCGATATAAGGGGTCCTTCAGTCTTGCTTATAGTCGCGTCGGTTTGTGCTTCCTTCTTGTTTCCTTATCGGGAAATCGGCGAAAACTTTTGCCCCCGATTTTAACTGTACACAGATAATCCCCTCGCTTTTCGGAGAGCAGATTTATCGAAGCGATGAGAAGCGATGAATTAACCCCGATTCCTTATCCCGTACGCTATAACCGAGTTGACGGGTCAGTGAAACGTCCCATCAGTCGCATTATTATTATGCCGGACACGTGTCAGCCGCCGGTTAATTATCCACGAATGCGAAACGTCACCCATTGATTACCCCTTCTCTATAAAAGTTTCGGTCCCTTTTTTACTTTTTTACTTTCCGATTCCAGAGCTCCTTAATTTACCCTCGAACTCTTCACTTATTCTTAACCCCTTTAAACCTTCATACATTGTTTCCTAGATTTTCATATTTTCATCTTCCATCTTCAAATCTTCATACTCCATGTTTAAATCTTCAAATCTAACCTTCACACCTTCATCCTTATCTTCAAATCTTCATCCCCACCTTCAAACCTTCATATTTTCCAGTATTCGATGGCGAAGACTTTGAAATATGTGCCTCAACAGACCGTCCCTTCAATTTCTAAACCGGCCACAGATGCTGAGGCAGCCGTGCCTAAGGTGGCCCCGGAACCTTCCCTGAAGAGCTTCATCCCCGGAGGCTGCTGCATTGAGAATGACTTCAAGGTCAAAATAGCTTCCAGTTAACAAGACGGAGGCGGGGTGTATGGAGGTACATGTGCTCCATTATCGAGGATACACTCCCTATAGTTCGGGAGGGCTGCAATTGGGAGGGCAAAGAAGTAGTCATCCCCTGTCCCTATGAGGAAATTACCACTCATGTGGAGGGGTACCTAAGTGTTTACACTTACCCTTTCACACTTGCCCCGGTGGATCCCATAATCCTTAGCTTTTGCAAAAGGCACGAGGTCTGCCTCGGACAGATTCACCTGTCCTTTTGGAGGATCGTTATCCTCCTCCACCATTTTGTCAATAACAGCGAAGTACCTCAATTCACCATCGCCCACCTGCTTCGTCTCTTCAGTCCCCGAGCTTTTCGAGGGGGGCTAATCAAGCTCGTTCGTCGGGCAAGTAAAGCTCTGTTTTCGATCACTAATGAAGATCAGGATCGAGGGAGGTAGGGGAGATTTATTCGGGTAAAAATAGAAGATCGTATTCATTCCTAATGCTAGCCATTCCTTGATGAGTGGAACTCAGTCCGTAAGTTTCTTTCCCTTCTGAATACTTGGGAATTTCTTTTGTTCTTTTTTTTAATGCATGTTTCTACTATCGTGCATCGGTTGCCAGAGTTTCCAACTCAGTCCCTCGCTTCAAAGAGTGGGTCGAGGGGTTCTGCAAATACCTATCATACTTTGAGCGCAAGTGGCGCAACCTCTCAAAGGGCAAGTGGGAGGCTCGTTCCCATGGTAAGTGCTCCTCTCGAACAAGTCTACTTTCATACTCAACCGTTATTTCCACTAAGTTATTTTTCTTTCATAGGTTTGCCCAAGACCACTGAGCTTCAACCGTTGGACGAGGATGAGGCTCCGTCCTCACTTGATAAACCCCCCGCTTCGGAACAGCCTGGAGCTGCTGCGCAGGAGGAGAAAAAGAGAAAAAAGAGAAAATCTTCGAATTCCCCAGACGCCAAAGCTTAGAAAAAGAGAGTAACAATTTAGGGTCGTAAAAGCAGCAAGAAGAGTACCCGGGCCATGGTACCGGACTCTGACTCCCACCGGCTCAGGGATTACCCTAAAGATGACGATCTAGAGTTCGTCGCTCATGGGTCGGCCATTGATGAGGAATAACAGGTGGAAACCAGAGAAGGTGGACAAGAGTGCGACCCCTCTTTAGCCCGGGAGCCCGAGGGAAAATCTGAGGCTACGGTCTCCCGAGAAGCCATCCCTACTCTGAGGGAAGTTGCCAGTGTCGTCGACATCACAGAATCGCTATCCCATATAGAGTCTTTATTCAACGAGGCTCAGGTCGTCAAGGAAAAGCCAAATGAGATGGTACGAGCCACAGACGAAACCCTCAATATGTTCTTTGATGATGTGGACATGGGCACGTTGGAGGATTATTTTGGGCTTAGTCACCTGGAGATCCCGAAAAAAGACATGTCATCGGGGGCAGGTGAACGTAGCTCGAGCCCGAAGCTGATGATGTAGTTCCCTACTTCGAGCGTGGATCCTGATCACAAAAGAACGGTCGTGTTTACTATCTCGGTGGACACCCAGGTGCAGTCCGCTCCGGTAAGCGTGACCATCTATCTTCGCTGCCTGGTGACTGGAGAGGACATGCAAAAATGAACGAAGTGAGCACCTCGAGCCTCTTCAACGAGGCACAACAGGCACTGAATCAGGTAAGTTTCCCCTTCCTTGTGCCCTCGTACATCTTATTTAACTTCAGCATGTCCTCATGATCTTACCGTTTTGTTTTTCAGGCTTTGATTCTCCACCATGAAAGCTTTCATCGATCTCAGATGGAAGTCATCTAGCTCAAGTTTGAGATCAAGAATCAAGTCCGGCAGAAGGACATGTACATGGTTCTCAGCAAGCAAAAAGACGAGGCTCTTAAGGATTTCCCTATTCTTCGAGCCGAGCTGGAAAAAGCTCAAAAGGAGGCTTTGTCCGTGAAGTGGGAGCATGCCGAACTGGTCGAGAAGGTAAAGATTTTTGAGGTTAAATACGAGAGGTTACGCGTAGTGACTAACGACGTAACCTCGCAGGTCCAAGAGAAGATAGACTAGATTGACCAGCTCTGGGCCGAGATGAACAAGCTCAAAACTTTGACCGAGACGCTGAGGAGAAGGATTGGCCTTCTAGCCTCAAAAAAAAGGATACAAAATAGGAGTTAGTGTCGATCAATGACCAGCTCTCTGTGGCAGAGGATAAGGCCGACAAGTGGTGTCGGCTAAATGATGAGCTTCGGGCACAACTGGATTCAGCCGTCTCGGAAGGGGACGACCTCGGCCAAGAATATACTATGTTGGAGTCCAAGTTAGAGGCAGCCTCGATTAATTCCTCCGAGGTCGAGGAAATGTTGGACCAATACAAGACATATGTGGAAATAGTTGAGGCCCGCTTGATAAAAAGGCCGAGTATTTAAAGCGTCTATCCCGGAAGGGGACCCTTGAGGAGATTCATACCTGGGGGTTTGATTTGTCGGCCAAGATTGAAGAGGACAAGAGGCCCGAGGCCGAGGCAAAGGAGCTAAACGAGCCCAAAAGTCCCGAAGGTTCCGATGTTGAGTCGAGCTCTGTTGAAGATTAGGCGGAGATGCCTTAGCTCCTTTTTGTCTCTTTTTGTATATTTTTTTTTGTTTTATTTGAGGTCGTTTTATTATGCCTTTGTAAATACCTTTTGGAAAATATATAAAAAAATTTCCTTCGGCAACACTGTGCCTTTTACTTTTCAGCATCTGTTTGTAATTTTTTATTTGTGGATCGTCATTAATGCCTTAGCATAGAATTGGACGTAATCTGGATTACCCGTTCTCCGGAAGCCCGAATGAGGCCTGGTTACGATAATAACTCTGAGTTGTTCGTGGCTTCGAAATCTTGATAAAAACCGAAGGCCTTTAAGATACTTGAGTATTTTAGTCATACACGACATTGTTTTGCTGAGAGTAACCCTTTAATAGATTTAAACATACGTAACGGCCTTACTTTTTGAGTAAGGACTTGGACGTCTCCGAGCCATTTTAGGTTGACCGTAGCCTTTCATGTTAGGGCCCTGCCTAATAGGCTCTGTTCCTCCGGGATTCGATAGCCCATGCCATCCGATTTTTTTTATCAGACGACATTCCCCGAGTCGGGGTAGCCCGTGGGCTCTAGGATTTAGGATCCATTATTTGTTCTAAGTAATTTAATGAATGTATCGATGGTGCAAAATGCATAGTGATAAAATATAAAGGGCCAATTTCTTTCATTGCTTTGTATGTAGAGTACATAATCGGAGGCGCATAAGCCTTGTGCCATGGCAAAAGTGGGCTACATGGGTACAGTTCATTTGACCGTTTGACCCATACAACGAATCCTAACTACCAAGACTTGGCTTTTAATATTAAGTAAGAACACCTTCTAAGGATCCTAACTTGGGGGTAATGGCCCACAATATTTGTGGCCGAACTTGTGAGGGCCCAATACTGTTGGTCCGGTGTAGGTGATCAGCAACTCCGGCATTAGGACGACCTTCAAAACTAAGATATCACGTTTTACTGTTTCCTCGTTAAAACCCTTGCTGTAAAACCCACTTCGAAAAAAACGATTCAAGGGAAAAAGAGTGCAACATGTGCTTTCGAACCTAATAGTCATATTTGACCTCGTTCGAGTACCTGCATAAGTTAGTCCGTAATATAACAAATTTCAAAAGGGAATCGTCCTCGTACCTTAGCAATATTACTGCTTTAAGTGTGCCATATTCCAGTTGTTTGGTAGTTGTACACCATTTCCCGACTCGAGTTTATATGAACCTTTCCCGGTTATTTCGATAACTCTATATGGTCCTTCCCAGTTTGGGACTAGTTTCCCGTCATTTGGGGTTCTTGGTGTGTAGAGTTACTTTCCTTAACACCAAGTCCCAGACTTGAAAATGTCGAAGGTTAGCTCTTCGGTTGTGGTACCTCCCCACTCGCTGCTTTTGGGCGGCCAACCGAACTAGGGCGACTTCCCGTCTTTCGTTAAATAAGTCCATACTCGTGGTCATGGCCTCGTTGTTTTACATTTCAGTAGCATACTGGAACATGAGGGTCAGTTCACCCACCTCGATCGGGATTAAGGCTTCCGTGTCGTGGACTAGAGAGAACGAGGTCGCTCTGGTACTCAACTTCGAAGTCGTTCGGTATGCCTACAAGACTTTGGGCAAGATTTCCTTTCACTTTCCTTTCAAATCGGTCAGTCTCTTTTTCAAGTTTGGGAGTATAGTTTTGTTCGTCGACTCCGCTCGTCCGTTCCCACTATTGTGGTATGGTTTTGATAATATCTTTTTGATTTTGTGGTCTTCGAAAAACTTACTTACCTTGTTGCCGATGAATTCTTTTCTGTTGTCACAAACGATCATGGTCGGTATCCCAAATTGACATATTATGTGATCCCATATGAAGTCGATGACCTCTTTCTCCTGGACCTTCTCGAACACATGAGTCTGTACCCACTTAAAAAAATAGTCGGTCATGAGTAATATGTATTGGGCTTTACCGGACGCCCATGGCAGGGGACCGACGATGTCCATCCCCCATTTTATAAACGGCCATGGCGACAGGACCGGGTGAATCATCTCTCCCGGTTGATTAATCATTGGGGCATGTCTTTGACACTCGTTGCATTTCCGTACAGAGTCTTTCGCATCTTTCTCCATTTCATTCCAGTAGTAACCGACTCTGATTAACTTACGAACCAGGGATTTTGCCTCCGAGTGGTTCCCGCAAGTTCCCTCAGCTCTGATTACCTCTCTCATAGCGTATTCAGTCTCTCCCGGACCCAAGCACCTAGCTAGCGGCCAAAGAAGGATCTTCTAAACAACACCAAGCTGAACCTGGCAGCTTTAGTGCGTAGGGCTTTTGATTCTTTGGGATCCGATAGCAATTTTTCTATCTTCAGGTAGTCTATGTATTTGGTTCTCCAATCCCAAGTCAAACTTGTCGAGTTTACCTCAGCGTGACCTTCTTCTACCACCGAGTTCATCAGTTGTACCACTACCCCCGAGTCAAATTCATCGGAGTCAACAGATAACCCCAGATTGACCAGTGCGTCATCCTCGCTATTTTGATCCTGAATGTACGTGTTGTAGAGTCCATTCCTTGAATTGGTGCAAGGTCACCTGCAACTTATCCAAGTACCTCCACATCCGTTACTCCTTTACTTTGAACTTCCAATTAGTTTGATTTACGACAAGGAGGGAGTCACATTTGGCCTCGATCTCTTCAGCACCTAGACTCTTAGCCAATTCCAGACCTGCAATCATAGCTTCATACTCGGCTTCGTTGTTAATCAATTTTACAATTCTAATGGACTATCTAATTACGTTACCTACAAGTGGTTTTAATACGATACCGAGCCCGGACCCCTTTCGTGTTGGAGGCACCGTCCGTGAATAGGGTCCAGATCCCCGAGATAGTCCCCGAAGTGAGTATTAATTCCCTCTCAACCTCGGGTATCAAGGCCGGCATAAAGTCGGACACAAAGTCTGCCAAAGTCTGAGATTTTATTGTAGTTCGGGGTTTGTACTCGATATCATATCCGCTAATTTCAACGACCCATTTAGCCAGCCGTCCCGAGAGCTCGGGCTTATGCATGACATTCCTCAGCGGTTAAGAGGTCACGATACATATGGGGTGGCATTGAAAGTACGATTTTAATTTTCTAGAAGCACTTATTAAGTCAAACACTAATTTTTCTAGGTGAGGATACCTTGTTTCGGCATCGCCTAGGGTTCTACTAACATAATAAATAGGAAATTGTGTACCTTCTTCTTCCCGGACCAGGACACCACTTACCGCCACCTCGAAAATTGCCAAGTAAAAGTACAACTGTTCGTCCACCTTCAGAGTGTGCAACAAGGGGAGAGGCTCGATAGGTATCCCTTGAGTTCTTCTAAAGCTTGCTGGCATTCCGGGGTCTCAGGGAAGTTGCTCTTCTTTTTCAATAGTGAGAAGAACCGACGGCATTTATCCGACGATCTCGAAATGAACCGGCCCAACGGGGTATCTTCCCGATCAGTATTTATACTGCCTTAACATTATCGAATACGGCGATGTCCTCTATGGCCTTTATTTTATCCGGGTTGATCTCTATTCCCCGTTGGATACCATGAATCCAAGAAACTTTCCCGAGCTGACCCCAAATGCACATTTCTCCGGTTTTAGATTCTTGTTATACTTCCTTAATATGTCGAAGGTTTCCTGTAAATATTTCAAATGGTCCTTTACTCGCAAGGACTTAACCAACATATCATCAGTATAAACTTCCATTGATTTCCCTATTTGATCTTCGAACATCCGATTGACTAGGCATTGGTATATGGCACCGACGTCCTTTAACCCGAATGGCATTACGTTATAACAGTAGGTGCTGAATTTGGTTATGAAATAGGTCTTTTCTTGATTTCTCGGGTCCATCCGAATTTGGTTGTACCCGGAATAGGTATCGAGAAAACTCAGTATCTCGTGTCCGGCCGTAATGTCGATCATTCGATCGATCTTAGGCAAAGGGAAAGAGTCCTTCGGACATCCTTGTTTAGATTCTTATAATCTACATACATCCGAAGTTTATTTCCTTTTTTAGGTACGACTACTACGTTAGCTAACCAATCCGAGTATTTAACTTCCCGGATGGAACCTATTTTCAGAAGTTTGGATACCTCATCCTTAATGAATGTGTGTTTAATCTTGGACTATGGCCTTCTCTTCTGCTTGACCGAATGGAACTTCGAATCCAAGCTCAACTTGTGAGTGGTCACCTCTGGTAGAATCCCTGTCATGTCTAGATGGGACCAGGCGAAACAATCGGCGTTAGCTTTAAGAAAATCAATAAGTTTTTTCCTGAGCTTGGGGGTTAATCCTATGCCTAGGTATACCTTTTGATCTGGTAGGTGCTAGATCAATATAACTTGCTAAAACTCCTCGATCGTCGATTTGGTGGCGTTAGTGTCATCGGGTGCTATGAATGATCTCGGGACGCTTTAATCATCCTCATCATCAGCTCCTTGCCCCTTCTGTTTTACGGCTCAACTGAGGCTGGTATCATTTATTGCTATTTAGTTTCTTCTTCTTTGGTCGGTTCCCCGCCTTTTTATATTTAAACCACAGGCACGAGGATTACTTCATCGACAATGAACATTTCCTTTGCGGCTGGTTGTTCTCCGTAGACAATTTTGACTCCTCCCAGAGTGGGACATTTTAGCACCTGGTGTAAAATCGAAGGCACCGCTATCATGTTGTGAACCCATGGCCTTCAGAACAAGGCGTTGTACCTCATATCCCCTTCGATCACATAGAACTTTGTTTCTTGGGTGGTCCCTGCAGTGTTTACTGGTGAATTTATCTCACTTTTTGTGGTCTCGTATGCCATGTTGAATTCGTTCAATAACCAGACCGACGGTACGATTTGATCCTGTAACCCCAGTTGCTCTACGACCCTTGATCTGATGATGTTGGCTGAGATACCTGTATCAATCAACACACATTTAACCTGAGATTTATTGGTAAGTACGGATATTACTAGTGCATCGTTGTGAGGCTGTACGATGCCCTCGGAGTCTTCGTCGCTGAACAAGATAGCTCCTTCCAGGACGTAATCCAGGGTGCGTTTTACTCTCGTGATAGAAACTTTGGTACATTTTATCATCAGCCCTTGGTGGACATCAACTCCCCCAATGATCATGTTGATTACGTGATGAGGCTTCTTTTGTTCGACCTATTTGTTGGCGTCCCTGTTTCTGAAGTGATTTTTGGCTCACTCGCTTAAGAATTCTCGAAGGTGCCCATTGTTGAACAATCGAGCTACTTCTTCTCTTAGCTATCGCAATCTTCGGTCATATGACCGTGAGTACCATGGTACTTACACACCAAACTAGGATATCTCTGGGCAGGGTCGGACTGCAATGGTCTTAGCCACTTAGTCTCTTTGATGTGCCCTATGGCTGACACTATACTTGCAGCGTCCACGTTGAAATTATACTCCGATAATCTTGGTGCCTCCTTACTCCCAAGTAACCTGTCAACCTCGCTCTTGCTCATCAGGCCTTTGTTGCTCAGTCCTCGATCATTTCTCTTGTCGTTCCTTATCGGGTGTCATCCGGATCGATTTCCCCTCTGATCCGTGTCGTATGGCTGGTATCGATCTCGGACCGGCCTCGGCTCTTGATCGATGATTCTCTTAGACCTTTCATCGGTTCTGATAGGGTAAACAGACCCTGAAGGGGTACCGAGGTGGTCGTCCTTGACTCTGATCTTCGATTGATACCTGTTGTGAACGTCGGCCCAAGTGACCGCCGTGTACTCCATCAATTTTGCTTTAGTTGTTGAGAGGCCATGAAACTTTGGGGGTTGGGCCCTTGAGTAAATTCCTTAACGGCCTAATCATCCACAACCAATGGCAAATCCATCTGTTCCATCTGGAACCTTGACACGAACTCCCTAAGCATCTCGTTATCCCTCATTTTGACCTTGAAAAGGTATGACTTTCTCGTCTCGACCTTGATGGCACCGGCATGGGCCTTTACGAAATCATCTGCAAGTATAGCAAACGAGTCTATAGAATTCGGAGGCAAATTGTGATAGCATATCATTGCTCCCTTGGAAAAGCTTTTCCCAAATTTTTTTAGCAACACCGACTCGATTTCGTCGTCTTCCAAGTCATTCCCTTTGATCGCGCATGTATAGGAGGTTACATGCTCATTTGGATCCGTGGTCCTATTATACTTGGGATTGTGTCACGCCTCGACCTCGGGGAGCGTGACTGGCGCTCAACCGAGATACCATGGTTAAGCAAGCCTACTAGATGCCTTCTACCCAACCTTGCCCATTAACAATATAAGAATCAGTACAAGAGATAGACATGAGAAGCGTCAAATGTTCCATATTCTTTTTCCATTACTAAATGATATTCATTTATGAATTTCAAAATATTACAAGTTTATAGATATGATGAAAAATATGTTTGCCCAAATACCGACACTTACTAGTTTAATTCCCAACATTAAATACCACCCACAACCTGTCTACGGAGCCTCTAAGAACAACAGAAGTGAAGAATGGAAGTGCCGGTGATAAGGCCTGGCTATACCTCAAAACATAAAGTACAACATCAAATGACATGAAGCCCGGAACATAGTAGGGCTCACCAAAATCTGCAGAACAGAGAGTAACTGCTAATAAGGATCAAAACCGCCCGCTGTCGTACCACCTACATCCATTGAAGATGTAGCTCCCTCAGCAAAAGGGACGTTAGTACATATGGAATAGTACTAGTATGTAAAGCTAAATATCCTCTTTAAAAATAGAATGCCAATATAAGAAAGGGAAAACCATAGAAACAACAAGTCACAATCAACAATATCTAAATGCCCAATTAAAACATAACAATTTTCAAAATACGAAAATAATATATATTTTTGGTTGGGAGATCATTAGCACTGATATACCACAATATTTTTAGCACGGAGTCTGATTACGCCCGATCGTCCAGGCCATCTCCCCACGAACAATGTGATTTGACATGTGATGCGAAATAAATGGTGTTACCAAGAGTAGTACCACCATGTGCGCAACATGGCATCCGACCACCACCCGACCGGCTAGGTCGTCTCCCAACATATGCCATGTGAGTCGACATTAAATCTAGGGCTATCAACAATCTCATCCCAATTAAGGGGAATAATCACAATCACATCAATATTTCAATCTCATCCCAAATAAAGGGAATAATCACAATCCACTCCTACACCGGCACATGTAGTTTCGGGTGTCGGCCTTACGACCCACTCTTCCTCGGTTTGCTAATGATACTCCCAAAAATATTTTGTTTTGCACACAAGGGAAACAAAAGTACAAACATATGTTATATTCATGTCATTATCTTTTATACTATAAATATCTTCATTAGTACTTTCAATCATTCACAACATCGTTATTTCCTTGGCTCTCTTGGCCATACTTATGATTCTTCATTTATGGAATGTTGGCCGTATTTCTTATTCCACATTTTTATTTATTTACTTTCATGGATCATCATAACAAACATTAACATATTGAATATTCCAGAAATCATAACTTCAAGTTCATTAGTAATGGAAACTTTAGACACAATAGGTTTCTTCCCAAAGAATGGGGCAAACTGACCAGCAATAGAAACACACGTTAAAATCATAAACGATCAATACACCATTTATTTTTGAAATATTTTTTCCCAAAAGGGCAATGCACAATTTCATCTCGTGAGTAGGTAAGAACTCTAGTCACATTGGAATTACTTATAAAGGAGAGCATGGTGATTTACGATTGAAACACAAATTCGATTCAAGTGCTCTAGTTACAACAACCATGGCCACATTTTATATCTCACTCTTACTTCTTCCACTTCCGAACTTAGTCATAGTTTATCAACAATAAGGACACTTGGAAATCGAGATTTGATATGTATATGAACAATAAGAGTCTTAGCACATTGAGTTTTCTTCCACAACTATAACGACCCAACTGGTCGTTTTGAGAGTTCTAGTCCCGTTCCCCTATTTACTACTCATTTTATACCTTATAGCTGCTATATGACTTGCCGCGGTAGTTGGTTCAGGTCAGGTGAGATTTCAGAATGAAATGAGATACTTAGTCTCAAGGTTGAAAACTTAAGTTGAAATGATTGACCTGATGTTGATCTTTGAGTAAATGACTCTGGAATGGAGTTTTGATGGTTCCTTTAGCTCCGCTAGGTGATTTTAGACTTAGGAGCGTGTCCAGATTGTGGTTTGGAGGTCCGTAGTGGAATTAGGTTTGAAATAGCGAAAGTTTAAATTTTTGAAAAGTTTGACCGGGAGTTGACTTTTTGATATCGGGGTCGGATTCTGATTCCGGAGGTTGGAGTAGGTTCGTAATGTCAAGTGTGATGTGTGTGAAAATTTTGGGGTCAATTGGATGTGTTTTGATAGATTTCGGCATCGTTTGTAGAAATTGGGAGTTTATAGTTCAATAGGCTTGATTTGGGGCACGATTCATGGTTTTGAAGTTGTTTGATATGATTTAAGGGCTCAACTAAGTTCGTAACGTGTTTTAGAACTTGTTGGTATGTTAGGTTGAGATCCTGGGGGCCTCGGGTTGATTTCGGGTGGTTAACGGATCAAGTTTGGATCTTAGAGAATTGCTGAAGTTGGAAGTTGCTGCTGTAATCGCACCTGCGGAAGTCTCATCGCATGTGCGAGCTCACATAAGTGAGCTTTCCATTGCAAATGTGGCCTGGCGTGGTTGGGGATGTGATCGCAGGAGCGACAGGTGGACCGCAGAAGTGGTCCCGCACCTGCGGGCGTTTGTTCGCAGAAGCGCAAGGGCGCTTGGTGAGGCAGCTTCGCAGAAGCGGACAGCCCCTCGCAGAAGCATGTCCGCAAAAGCGGACTGGACTCCGCAGAAGCATGAGTGGTTGTATATGTGGCTAACCGCAGAAGCGGTTTAGCTGGGCAGAGTTAAAAATACAAGGGTTCGCGATTTTTCTCCATTTCAAACATTTTGAGCTCGGTCTAAAGCGATTTTAGACAGGATTTTCGAGGGGATTCTTGAGGTAAGTCCCTTGTGCTCGTTTTTGATCAACAATCTTGTTTCCCCATTGATTTTCCCCCTAGGTATTTGGAGGGTTTGATTTGAGGATTTGGGTGGCGATTTGGTGTCGGATTTTGATAAATTTGGTATGGTTAGAGGATGGGTTTTGTGACTTTTGTCGGATTTTGAGATGTGGGCCCGGGGGCCGGCTTTGAGCTGATTTCGGATTTTGATTAATATCTTCATATATTCTAGTGAAATTGATTCCTTTAGCCCGTGTTGATTGTATCGCATTGTTTATTGTTAGATTCAAGGCATTCAGAGGCCATTTCGCGAGGCAAGGGTGTATTGGAGTTTGAGATTTGCTCGGATTAAGGTAAGTAACATTTTTAAATTTGGTTATGAGGGTACGAAACCCCGTATTACGTGTCATGTGTTTGGTTTTGAGGTGACGCACATGCTAGGTGATGGGCGTATAGGCGCGCACCGTAGGAATTGTGACTTGGCCAAATTCCGTAGAACCGTGTAGTTGTATAATCTGTTGTTATCTGTACATTCTCCATGTATTAGAGAAATTGATCCACAAATCATGTTTAGACTACGTGTTGGCATTGTAGGGACCTACAAAGGTCATATACATATTGAATTATCTGCTAAATTGCTGTTTGTACTCAGTCACAGTTTATTTGTATATTACATCTTAGTCTCTATTGTTCATTTTTTTATGCATCATATCATTGCTATCTGGGCTGCTTATTATGATTTCTGAGAGCCCGAGAGACTGGAGAGGTTGATGACTGAGTGATGCCGAGGGCCTGATTGTGAGGTATTATACTATAGCATGTGAGTTGTCCGTGCAGCACATGAGTCGTCCGTGTGGATCCAGATATTATACTATAGCACGTGAGTTGTCCGTGCAGCACATGAGTTCTCCGTACGGATCCAGATATTATATTATGGCACATGAGTTGTCCGTGCAACACGTGAGTTGTCCGTGCAAATTATAGCATTTGGGCGGAAGGAGCCCCTCCGGAGTCTGCAAACACCCCCAGTGAGCGCAGGTACCTACTGAGTGCGAGTGCCGAGTGCTGAGTGAATGGGAGGGATGAGTGACTGTGGCCATGAGAGGATGCATTTGATTTCATACTTATTGCATTTAGCTACCATGTATCACTGTCTTGATAATTTCTGAAGGATATTACACTCTGTTTCAGTTGAACTTGACATGAAATTACTATTTTGGCCTTAATTGTTGAACTTGAAAGCATTCCTACCTCCCATGTTAAAATCACTGTAATTGAACTATAACTGTAAAGCTCGACACTACTTTCAGTTCTTTATTTAGTATTGTTACTTGCTGAGTTGGTTAAACTCATACTATACCATGCACTTCGTGTGTAGATCCGGGTATTCCCGGACATAGTGGGTGTTGATTTGCGCGCACAGTTGGTCTTCTGGAGATTTTGAGGTAATTGCCGGCGTTTCATAGACCTTGTTTCTCTTTCCCTATCTTTTCACTTATTGTATTTAGTTTCAGACTATATTAGACAGTGTTTTCCAGACTTGTGATGTATAAACGCTCATGTACTTAGTGACACCCCGATGTTGGGATGTTTCGTGTTGTATTTTGGGATTTTCTATCTTGTTTATGAGAAGTTGTCATCATTTAAACTATTTAAAACCCTTTTCTGTTAAGTGTTGGAGTTATTTCATAAATGTCGGCTTGCCTAGTACCACGATAGGCACCATCACGACATGTTAGGATTTTGGGTCGTGACAACAACTTGGCATAATAACTTGCAATAAAACATGATTGAAATCATAATATTCCGACACATTGGTCACGTTTGGATACATTCCCGAAGGAGAGCACAATACGATATGAGCATTCGGTACACATTTGTGGTACATATCTTTTAACACAAGCTTACTCGGAATTGTAAAATTTATAAGGAATAACTCGAAACATGGGAACTAGGAACTTGGATCAACCACACATGAAACTTACGGGGCCATTATGGAATCCGATTCTAAAAGAGAAGTTTAGCCAATATACCTTGCCTGAGCTTTCCTTAAGTTACTACAATGCCCCAACACTTCTAGCAATAACAATCTATAGGAAGGTAGCGATAATCGGTTAATAATTAGAAGGATTCCCATGGTGTAACTCTCTTAAGAATTTTGTCAAACACCTAGTATGCAAAATAGACTACAAAGCTCTTCAATGGTAATCCCTTCCTCCCTCAACTAATTCAACAAGACACTAACCAAAATGGTTCATTAACCCCACATACTACAACCTATTATCACATGCATGGCCTATTTCCAACCTCACAATATATTTGAACTCATAACCTCTTGCATGAAAGATTAGGAGTGGGACTTATCCAGATAGATGATAATCTAGTGATTGGCTTTCTTGATTCTTGAAGATTGGCGCAAGAATAGGTGATTAGAATGCTAGATTTCTTCCTTCTCTCTCTAAAATGCTCTTACCTCTCTCTAAAATCATCAGACAATCGTTCCAAAATAAGCCCCAAAGGCTATTTATTAAAATGGGGTCGGGTTATAAAAATAGAAAAACGGACCCTCCGAACTCAAGTCTGCGGTCGCAGAATGGACCCCGGAACTGATATGCGATCCGTAAAATGGATCGCAAAAGTGATTCCCAAAAACTGCAATGGTCTGGACAGGTCTGCGGTCCGCAGACTACTTATACGGCCGCATAATGGACCGCAGAATCGGCCAACAAAATTTTTCATACAAATTTATGACGGATGTGCGTACTGCGAAATGGAAATGTGACCGCAAAATGGACCGCAAAACGACCTTCAAAATTCAACTATTTTTCTTCTCAACTCTGCGACGGGTATACGGCCTGCATAATGGATCTGCGGTCATGAATTTGACCGCATAACTGGTCCTTCAGCATTTTCCACCAACACCTTGATGCATTCTTCAACCCAAAAAGTTCGTACACATTACCAGACCTCGGCACCACAAAACTAGAATTCCTTAGCAAAATTTTACTGGGCCTTACAGATTGTCGGGCATTCAAAACCTCTTCGGGATCGGCTTCAGTGCCGCGCTCGGGGGGAAAGGCTTCTGAATGAACTTTATGGAGTCTGGTCCCTTCATTATCGGAGGCGCTCCCGTGATCTGATCGACCTTGGAGTTATACATTTCCACTACTTTCTTGTCGTTGGCCTCAATCTTTTTCTCACCAGACTCCACCCGTTTTGTCAATGCTTCGAGCATCGTCATCACCTCAGAAGTTTCCCAGGGCCTGAATTCACCCAGTTGCACGGCAACTTGTTCATCCCTCTGAGTATTTTCCCGGGACTACTCGAGTTCGACCCTGTTAGGGGCGTGGCTATGGTTCTGCAACTGTACTATCGTCGCTTGCTGAGCCTCAACATTTTGAAAATCAAACGCAAGCTCACCCCCATCACCTTCACCTCTGGGTGCCTCTCGAGCCGCTGGCTGGGGTTCCCCACGAACGTTGTTTTCATGATCGGTCGATAGATTGATGTTGATGGAAACCTGTGAGTTTGCATCAACCGGGTCGGCGACTGGGACACCATTTGGATCGACAGGGGGCACATCATTGCTAGGTATCACACTATTATTCTCACCATGGTGGCCTAACTTAGCATCAACGTTCAAGTGAGCAGACTGAGAATTTGACATCCTTAGGCTTACCTGGAAATCAAAACTTCAAAGAACAAGCGTAAAATAGGGTGTGTTATGGAGATTTGCATTAAATCATCACTATTATCCTTAGCCCTGCGGTGGGCAGCAAACTGTTTACCCTAAAAAATGAGTATCAATTAATTTTGTACGGAGTTTAAAGGATATGTGGTTTAATTCAATACGAATGATCTAAGAACAACAAATAATTAAGTTAAAGATAAAATAAAAGACCAAACCAATCGTAATGTGATGATCAAGCCTGATCTTAGGTTGAACTGTGAAATTCGACCTCGATTAGACCCTCGATATAAGCTCGATTGCGAATAAAGGAGAGAACAAATAAAGAACACTTTGAATAGAAGCTAGAAGACAAAAATAAACTTTTATTCCTTTGATTTGCGTGTCACATTGTGTCAAATAAAAAAAAAAATTTCCTCTATATAGTAAGGGAATTTCAGTCACAGTACAAGTCTAAATAAGGTAAAAATCTTCTTTTTCGGTAAATGTCGATCCGCAGTCAATATCGGACGGGATTCGCGCCGTAACATCCGGTTGATGACAAATATTACGGCTCCCTACTTGTCATGCATAACCGTTCCCGCATTTCCCGTGGTCTAGATACTTTACTTGGTCTGGGTCTGTTATTTTATCGTGCCCGATCCCAAATACACCGTTCATTCCTCCCGGATTCCGATACGAGGGGTGCTTCGGTCTTGCTTACAGTCGCGTCGGACCGTGCTTCCCTCTTGTTTCCTTATCCGGGAATCGGAGGAAACTTTTGCCCCCGATTTTACCCGTACACATTCTTTTCTGTTAGTTAGTAATCTTTTAAGGTAGATGGTACTTCGATCGTATATTAATTTTTTTTATTTATCAAATGATACAACATTAGTTATTACTAATCTTCACATTGTACTGGAGGCTGAGGACTATATTCTCCTCCATTTTTTGTTATTTTGCGATGGTAATATAAAGGTAAGGCATAATGCCTAACCCCCTCCCCTCTCCTCCCCTTCCCTCACACACAAACAAATTGGTAGAGTTTGATTAAAAAAATCAATACTATTAAATAGAGTTATTTGCAATTACTTTCTAAGTGATCTGATTATATGTGTGTAAATACTTTTTGCGCCGTCAGTGCATAATAACTTAACTCTAAATAAAAAGTGCTCACTAAAATATGGTGAAAACCTATCTTACACCTCTAAATTCAAGATGTACAGCAACTCCAATACTGCTAAAGTATTATTCAATACAGGGTCATTAAACTACTGAATTACAGAGGAAAAAGAATTCATCATTTTTGCCAGATGTATAAAAAAAATTCTCCTACTTCTAAAGTATATCCCTCGGATCGATATTGGTTATAAGAATGTATGTAGTATAGAGAAGCATTTGATACAATGAAGCATTACGTGAGAATATTGCAATTACTACAATACGTACCAAAATTACTGCAGTGAGTTATTGTAAAAGGAAGAAAAACGAATATCACGCATCAAACCTTGTTAATTTATTATGAGTAAGCGGCAAGTTGAAGTAAAATTATGTATTACTCCATTAATAATGATTAAGTGATAAAACTTATGTAGAAAACTAATTTTTTTGCACTTATTCTTTGGTGCATGAACCAATTGAATTGAGGGTAAGGATTTTCCACAAAATACATTTCAAACATTGACAGAACATTGTTTAATTCATTTCCCACAAGCTTCTTCCTATCTTCTCGGATGTTTCAAATGTTTCCATCCCATGGGCTGCAGAACATCTTCAGAGTTCAGAGGTCACATTCTTAATTCTTAACTTTCTTTTTTACGTGAAATAAAAGATTCATGCATAATTGCCAGTTCTTTATTTGCTTTTTCTCTATTGTACTAATTCTTTTCCACAGTGTGTTATCGCTCTCAAATGTCTCTCTCTTATCTCTGACTTTTGATATGCAGTTGTTTGTAGTTATGCTCTACTATAACTTCCATGAATAGTTCCATATAACAAACTTGCAATATTATGGTTAAGCTTAAAGGTTGAGTAGAATGGTAAGTATGCGTTCATCCTTAACTAGAGATTTCGAGTTCGAGTTCTGGGTATGAAGTACTCTACTCCAGAGTAGGATTTTCCAGCGCGAATTCGATTTTTTCGGAATTAGATACTGAATATGGGGTGGAAAACCAAAAAATAAAAAAAGTCTAGAGTTGAAAATTATAATAGCAACACCCTCCCACACACAATCACATCTTTTATTTTGTGACTAATAGAATTTGCCAATTTAATTAACCAGCTCACAAGTAATTTCAATTTTCTTGGTCCCACAGTCTGTATGATACAAGAACAAAGAATTTGAAACTCTGAAATTATACGTTTTCGTCAAACAAAATTGTCAATATTTATTTACTATTACACTTATACAATATGCTAGTCAAAATAAACATTTTCAAAAACGTCCTAGTCATCACATAAAATAAGAAAGAGAGAGTAATACATTTCATATGATATAAAAAGATTTATGAGACTTTCGTTTTACTTAGAGTACAAGTTTCAAACTTTTTATTTTATACTTTCAAATACACTCTTAATTAATTAACAATAGTGTCAAGTCAAACTAAGGCCTCATTTATTTTATTTAAGATTAAGACGTCTGAATCTGAATATATATCTAAATATCAAGATGTGTATTAAATTAAGACATCTAAATCTGAATACACATCCGAATATTAAGATGTGTATTAAGATCTGAATACTAAATGATTAAGACTATTTGATTTTTAATATCTAAATGTATAAAATTTATTTTTATTTGAAAATTAATAAACATAAAATTCAAATGAAATGCTAATTAATCTAATATTTTATCAATAAAATATATAATATTTTTTAAAATATAGCAGTTGCTGGTGGTGATGGCTAACAGTGGTGCTTGTAAATGCCGATTATAGGCGGTGGTAGGTTTGGTTGATGGTGGTGGTTCAGGGTTGTAGCTAGTGGTGATTAGTAGTGGTGGCGATTATGATTGAGGATGGTGGTGGTGAGTGGTGATAGTTAACAATGGCGGGTGGTGGTAGTAATTGTGACTGAGGAAGGTGGTGGTGGGTGGTGGTAATAAACATAAAATTCAAATGAAATGCTAATTAATCTAATATTCTATCAATAAAATATATAATATTTTTTAAATATAGCAGTTGCTGGTGGTGATGGCTAACGGTGGTGCTTGTGAATGCCGACTATAGGCGGTAGTTGGTGGTAGGTTTGGTTGATGGTGGTGGTTCAGGGTAGTAGCTAGTGGTGATTAGTAGTGGTGGCGATTATGATTGAGGATGGTGGTGGTGAGTGGTGATAGTTAATAATGGCGGGTGGTGGTGGGTGATGGTAGTTTATAATGATGGGTAGTGCCGGTTATGATTGTTGACGGTGATTGGGTAGTTAGTTGTGGTAGTTGAGGTGTTTAAGTGTTTGTGGTTGAGAATGATAGTGGTGGGAGTGGTGCGGATGGTGGGTAGTGGAAGTCGATTATGGTGGCGATGGCTGTTGAGTATGGTGGTGGTGGTGGTAGTGGTAGTGGCGGCATGGTGGTAGTTGATAATGGTAGGCGGTGGCGACAATTAATAATGAATATGGATGATAGCATCTTAATTAAATTAAGTCTATGTTATGGATCTTGATCATACAGACCTATTCAAACCCATTAAGTGGTTGTGAAGTAAAAAAAAATAAATACACTTATTGATTAAGATCGGAATAATTAAGATTCAAATTTTAAAAACAAACGCACTGAATGTTTAAGATCAGAATGATTAAGATTCAAACCTCCATCAAGTGCAAATAAATGAGGCCTAAGATGGATTAATTTCCGAAATTTTCTAATCGAAAGATTATTTTCGCTTACTGGTGTTTATGTTACTCGGTTTATGCTTATTGAATACTCTAACGTCGTTGTTCTCCTAAAGAACAATGCTAAATAAAGGACCGAAAAACAGAATGAATACTGATTCACTTTTTTGAAGCAGATATTGAGAACTTACTAAGGGTGTGTTTGGTATAATTTCTCATTTCTTTGGGTTAGATGTGAAGGTAGGTGGAGTTTTTGAAAAATATTTTCCTAATTTTTTATAGGGAAGTCATTTGCTTCCATTTTCAGAAAAATGTGATATTTAGGTGGTAGAGATCAACACTTTGATGCGTTGAAATTTGTCACGTTCAACTTTAAGGGGGTAGAGATCAAGTTCGTTGGTGATCGAGAAATGAATTATTTTGGTGGTAAAAATTAATGGTGAATATGGATGTTTGTTGAATAGCAATACAGTTTGGGAGGTAGCTGTCCAAACCAATCAATCTGAAACTTTACAGGTTTTTCTTTCATTTATAACATTACATTAAGTATATATTCTGATCTAATTATTTATGAGATACTTTTCGTTTTTCGAAATTCAAACTTATTAATTTTGACTGTATATTCGGACATAGAATCTTTATGTTTTTCAAAATAAAATTTACATATTCGGAAACTATGTAAAAAGTATTATAAGTCACAATAATTAATTCAAAATATTTAAATATATATAAAAAATCACGATCAAAGAATAACGTAACTAGTTTGACTCTCAAAATCCGAACACCTTCACATAAATTGAGACGAAAGGATTATGTTATATTTCATTTCCTTTCTTAGTTTCAATAGAATTAGGAAGAATGGATGTAACATAAATTGCGCATTTTATTTTTGATTCTTTTTCAGTGGTATGCGTTCGAGTTTTTGGTGATGTGCACTGGAAAATATGGAGATATACCAAACATGCCAAATTTTCCACAGAAAAAAGGGCCAGAAATGTTCAAGGGTAAAGTTCTGCATACTCTTGATTACTCTAAACTTGATCAAGAAGAATTTACTGATCAACTTCTGAAAGGGAAGAAAGTTGTGGTAGTGGGGTATAAAAAATCAGCAATAGATCTTGCTGTTGAATGTGCTGAAGCAAATCAAGGTAAAACTCTCTTCCTTATTCATACCTCAAAGAATACAGTATATCTTAACCTATAGTTTATTGAATGGGATTTTTGCTTGTCGTAGAAAGTTTTGTAATATATGTATTTTTAAAGTGGACTGTCCCACGTTCGAAGGCAAACATGAGTTTGAGCCGTTGTGTATAAAAAGACACATGTATATTCCATTTTGGGCTCTAAATAAAAGTGTGGTAGCTGTAACAAATTGAGCTTTTGATTTTTTTTTTTTTCCATAAAGCCATTAACTTAATGTCTTATCAATGGATAATTACTCCTCTTCATCAGCAACTATATAAATTGTTACAAGTATCAGCATAATATAAAATTAAAAACAATAAAATAGCGTAATGTCCAAAAACAGGCAAAGAGAGGGACGTCCTTTTGTCAAAATCCATAAAAGGAAACTAAATTGTGGTTGTTGATATGAGAAGTAGTACTATTCCTATAGAAAATATAGCAAGTGCACGACATATTAGTGAAAAACAAGCTGTTGCCAACTTGCCATAATTATCATATTTGATTAATCAACTTATGGTTGTCCACATAAGACTCTAAAAATTAAAAAAGGGAGCAGAATAAATGTCAAAAGCAGTATTTTGATTTTTCAAGTCTCATGCTTTGACTTCAGTACTGTATCATAGGTATATTTTTCTTTCAAAGTCACACGCATTAAATATTTAGAATTTTTGCATTAGAATTGAAGACAGGACTTTGACCTAAGCAAACGTGCTCAACAGATTAATACTGAAGGGCAAAATATAGAAACCACTACGTTTTTTTTCACTTATAATTTTTGCTTATCTTTTGAACTTATAAAACTTTTTTACTGTTAGAAGTAATTCTTTCATTTTTTTCTTTTCCTTTTTTTTTGTAGGACCTGAAGGCCAGAAATATATACTATTAACCATGAATTTTGGTTTGGATATAATATTTATTATGGAGCAATTGCTTATTCAATTTTAATAAAGTTTTAAATAGATCACATATCCGTTTGTGTCATTTACTTATATAGTAAATGATTTAATGTATAGAGTTTAGCTTATACACGGAAGATTAAATCATCGGTTATTATGAGTATAAAGATCATGTTCACAATCTAATGATGGAATTGGACAAACTATTAGGAATGAGTGTAGCACAAGATTGAATATAATTTATCTTGATTATGGGAATGGTTTAATTCCAACTTCTTGTGCTAGTACATTTTGTATGTATTGAACGGACCAAGTAGAAATAAGTATTTTATACTGACTTAATAAAATAAATTCTCTAGCCATTAAATGTACTTATACTCTTAATCTTAATATAATTATTATTAGTTGTGTATATTATTATTGTTTTGATTTATTAAAAGGCGATATCCTTTCGTGGATCAATATACCTAGTAAATTAGACAATAATGATATACATTGGCAAAGTAATAGTTAGTTGATAGAATCCACGACTCTCGGTCTAGAGATTGATGATACACCTTTATGAAAGCTTATAAGTTTTCATGTGTAAAACCTGCATGTGGATTTTGTATACGTCACACGAAATAAGTTAAGCGAAAGTCTAAAAGAAATAATCAATGAATTAAATTGTCAGTAATTTAATTTATTTGATTAGTATCTGAATCTTAACATGGGGAGTTAAATAAGATTTAATGAAAGAATTTCGAAATTGAACTGAGGAGTGCAATTACGAATGTTTAGTGGAATAATTCGTAATTGATTATGGTAATATTAATTCGGATATTTCGAATTAAGTTCATAATAGGAAGTCTCGTTAATTAAATATTGTGGTCCTAGTTGTGCCCGATTAATTATGAATTAAATAAAATTTTATTTCTCGGTGGAAAAGGAAGACACAAAAGGTTTAGGAAAATGTTTTAAACCCTAAAACCTGTGGCTATATAAAGGTGTCTTATTCCATAAGGAGTCTATGTTGATAGTTTTTGTCCATGTTTAAAGGTCTTTTCGCGATCGCGATATTAACTGTTTGCTTCCGCTGTTTATACCGTTTTTCAACAATTGGTATTAGAACCTTGAAAGTAGATAACCCAGAAAATATGTGCATGTCCGATTACAAATATGTTCATGATTAACAGCCTTGTCAAAGTTTTTTATGCAAAGTTCAAAAACTTGTGTGTTATTCACCGCCGCAGTTGATGACAAATAAATTGTCACGAATTAAGAGTTTTCTTCTGATGTTCGAACGAAAAGTTATTAAGAATGATCGGCCAATGGGGAACGAATTGTTAAAAGAAAAAGGGCGAAGTTTGGTTTGGCATTCGTTGGTTTTTGACGGCGGAACTTAGGTTACTGCCAGACATTGGAAAAAAGTTTTATTTCGTTTGGGCTTTTGGTTATTTGAACGTGTAGCCCACTAGGAAAGAAAGATGATTGCTAAGTGTAAATGTTTCAGTTCGACCGATTACTTTATAAAATTTATACCGTACTAATTTTTCAGTTATTTTATTATATATAATCAAAATTAAATTTTTGAAACCGTTCCAATTATTTCGATATCGATACGGTTCGTTTAATTTTCGGTATTTTTTTAAATATCATGTAAAAATCACTAGTAAAAATAGAATGTCATAACATACATATTTTTATAGGACTTATCAAAACTCTCTAGATAATTTTACTGTTTAAATTGTGATGAATTAAGAAAATATGAAAGATGGCTAGAGTATAGATCCATCAACTACTCTACAACAGTATAAAAGAAACTAAGCAAAGACAAAGAAAAGATAAATCACACGAGTAGAAAAATATTAACTAAGCTATGACTCATGAATAAAATCTACAGAAAATTAAATATTCAAAAAGAAAAATCTAAATTATACTAAAGATAACATATTCAATACATTGTAGTTTGCTACTCATAACCGCTAGAATACTTTGTGTCTTGGGAATTAGGATTTTGAATTTAATTACTTACTGGCTTGTAACAATTTTTATAATTCCTAGGCCCAAAGAAAAATTTAATTATTATTTTTAAACTTAACATATATATTTTTCACATGTAAATTTATTCGGTACGGTTCAATATTTTTTCACTTTATTTTCATAAAATAAAAAATCTACCTTAATTATCGGTACGATTATAGATTTATAAAAAAACCTACAATTTTATTAATAGAAACCTAAAAATCAATTCGGTGCGATATCGGTTTAGTCCATTTTCAAATAAACATTTACACCCCTAACTGCCATGTTACTTTTAGTTGTATATTGGTGGTTACTTTTCTATGTAAACTTTTCTTGCATTCTATGTTTGTGGCCAGTGATATGTTTCCAATTGTCATAAGATTGTTTTTACATTCAAGGGGCCAATCGCTTGCCGGAATTTTCTGATTGAGATAGAAATATTATCCTAGATGTTTATGAATGTAACAACCGGTATGGCACTATTACAAGACGTATAGTCCAATTCGATGTCATATTTGGATTGGAGTTTTGTTTAATTCATCTAGCCGGATGAACTTTATTTAAAAGGTTGTAATTATATGAGCACTTTATTTGTATCCTTTTCTTTCTCACATTATATTATAGTATATAATCAAGAATTTATGATTAATAAATAAGTACCATTAATGTAGTTTATTTATTGAGAATCATTGAAAATTCTTAAAGTTTTATACTTGTGAGATGATATGATACATGGATTGGGAATTATAATATAAATAGGATCTACTAAAGTAGTCTATTTATTTGAGTCATTGAAAAGGTGCTCAATGCACCATGTGAGATTTGTCGTAAGTGTAAGCTAGTGTTTATGGGTTACCTGTCCAAAAGAGATTACCGTAATAACGCTAAATTAAACATGAGAAGAGATATTGAGGTTTTCATCCAAAAGAAAAGGAATATTTAATATCTCGGATTCTCACGTGTACAAATAATTAAGAGGACAATTTGGTGTAAAAGGCGGTTTTATGTACTTTACGCCAAAGGAAGGACATAATCAATGTCACGTGCTCATGGAATAATTATTAGGATAATAGAAAGTATGATCGTATTTATTTTAATCCATAAAAATGCCAAAAACGGTTATTCTCCGAATTTGATCATAGATTTTGGAGGTCATGATTTTGACGAACTCCAATTAACCTGAAATTTGGAAGGTCCATCGAAAATGACTTGGTGAAAAATACTTACTGCAGTATAGTGAATCATGTCATTTAATGTGTTTCGAGGTCGTTTAGAAGGAGTTTTAAGCATCTTATCGGGTTAAATGAGTTTTAAATATGAAAAACTATTCTTTATATATTAGTTTTATTTGTGTTAAATTTGAAACATGATTACACATGGTGGTTTAAGTTGATATGGTATATGAAAAGAATTTAAACCACATTGATTTAATCTTAAATTCGACCAAAGGGATTTATTCGAATTTGGTCTAGTTTCGATCATCATAAATTTCATGATCTCCAATTGACCTAAATTTGGTGGGTTCATCGGGAACAACTTGATAAGAAATACAAAAGTAGTGATTACGTTGTATTTTGGTAGTTCGAGATCGTTTAGATGGATTTTTGGCGGTTTAAGGGATTAAAATGTGATTTATATGAAAAGTTATTCCTTTTATGTCAGTCTTATTTGTTAAATCTGGAACATGATGGCACATGTTTATTTAACATGAATTGATATATGGTTGGAATATATGCCATATTTTAAATTCCTAAAAATGCGTAAACGATAGCTTTTCAAATTTGGTTGTTGTTTTGAAGATCATGACTTTTATGATCTCCGATTGACCTAAAATTTGGTAGGTCTATCGGAAAATCCTGGTGAATAATACTTGATGTATGCCGTGAATAACATTAATTTTAGTGTTTCATAATTATTTAGGTGGGTTTTTGAGCATTTTGTTAATTTTGGAACATAATCCTTAGAGAAAATTTCGTGGTTGTGATCAAGTGGTGATAGGAATTAACTCTTATGGTCTTCCACTCTCTATTTATAGTGAGATAATAAATTTACGCATTGACATTAGGTCGTTCTCCATATCAGATAAATTTATTATGAACTCATAGTGTATAATTACTAGTTATTGATAACTTGTATTGACTCTCCATCTGAGCTTACATGTTGAATCAATTTTGTAATTATAATGTAACCATGATTAAGTGGTGATAGGAATATTTTTCTAGGGTATCCCACTATTAATTTCAAGTGAGTGCAAATTTACGCGTCTAGTTTAGGTCTTCCTCCATATCAGATAAATTTATTGCAAGCTCACTAGGTGAAATACTAGTAATTGATTGTCACGACCCCAAATTTCCTCTGTAGGATGTCGTAATGGTACCTAGTCTCTAAGACTATGTAAGCCTATCAATGTAGAATAACAATAGAAATCTGAAATAAATAAATCCGTAAATTCACATAATTACTACTCCCAAAACCCGGTTGAAATAAGTTACAAACTTTTAAGGATTTATCCTCAATATATCTATATATCAGAGTCTAAAGAAAATAAGGAAGACAACATAATAAGATAGAAGGGGACTCCGGAGTCTGCGGACTGTCATGACCCAAACTGTAGGGCCGCGACGGGCACCCGGTGCCTTACACAACCGAGTACCAACGTAACGTATCCTCTTATCATACCGGCATGTGTAAAGGAACCGGAAAGGCCGTCATGAGATAACTAGAATTAAATATAAGGGAATACTAGACATGTGATGACCCATCATGATATAGAAGCTTATGCATGCGACATACAGGCCTATAAGGCCGATGTGATTATTTGTATACTCAAAACATAGGCCGACAAGGCCATACAAGTATCCATATACATGACATCTGTCTACAAGCCTCTAAGAGTACATAAATATCATAATTGTCGGGACAGGGTCCCACCATACCAATTAATACATGTCCAAATCATACTGACCAAATAGGCAACTCTGGAGCAAGTGGAGTGCACCAACACCTTCCACTGAGCTGATAGCCTATTAGGAGGACTCTCAAACTGTCTATCGGGACCTACGGGCATGAAATACGGCATCCCCAAGAAAAAGGGACATCAGTACAAATAAAGTACCGAGTATGTAAGGCATGACATTAGTATATAAAAGATATGAAAGAAACATGGAGTAAAGAATTCAACCTGAAATTCTGAATAGCTCTGTGAATCATGAGAAATTTATAATATCATGCATGTGCATATAAATGGCATACCATGCATAGGTATATGCATACATAACATCATCAAGCCTTTGAGGGCATCCTATCATATCATCTCAACCAATGTGGGCGAAATCATCAACGTATACCAGCTGATCAGGTGGTGGTGCGTATATAACGCCATAACCTTTTCCATATCCCATATACATATAATATAAGCGTATATAACGCCATCTGGTCATGTGTCAATATACATATATAAATGAATGCAATGCATAATGAATTAAGTCAGTCAGATCTCTCTGAATGTCATAAGATCAATATGCCTTCGGTTAATATCATGAAATAAACTTTATCAACTTACGTATTTTCTGAGACCCATGAAAAGACGATATAATAATAGGACACATGGGGAATCAAGAACATAGGCACCCCTAGTACTTCTAAGAATAGAATCATTTGTGAAAGTTGCGTTCTTGCTAGTTTCGTTGCATCATATGGATCATGCCAAAAGGAAAGAAGGGAAAACCTTAACATACCTTTGCAATCTTCTCTCCAATCGTCAACCAAGCTCAATATGATCTTCTTACGTCTACAATGAGTAACCCGACTTCGTCGTCATTATATAAGCATTGTAACTCTCATATTTCAAAATCAATATTCTACAAGAAAACGGTCAGCCCCTCCCTTATTTTTACTACATCCCATAAGTTACTAAAAGTCACCAAACAACCCAAATAACAACAATATAATTCACAATAAGCTCTCTGATTATTTCACAACCATTTTGAGCGGCAAGCTCGATTTACAATTAACAAAATATAATTTAATCCAATTCCTTTTCCATGAATCTGCCTGCAACCTATATAACATCATACTTATGCTTACCATATCATTTGTATCCCAAAACATCATAAGAATAATCTTCAAAAATAGTCCACACGCCTAGCACCTTAACCTTTATCGTCACCCTCTTGTTTTTCGTGTTATCTTCTTCAATCCACTGAATTAGCACATAGATAAGCTTAACAAAAACAGCCACAACATAATCAAATATTTATAACAATTTTCAGCCACAACAAACCATATATATAGCCTCAACACAGCCCACAAAAAAAGGATAACGATTCCTTATGCCATGTCAATTACTATCTTGAAGATTTTAACTCAAACAACACATGATTAACCTCAAGCACAACCAAGAACATGATTTACATGCCTTAGGAATTAGATACAACTTGAAATACCCAGCTGGTGTAGCTCACAACAACCCTCAATCACACCACAAGACTATAGTGACTCTCTTCTTCACTTAGGCTAACTTTGATGTTTGATTACAATGTATTTCTTTGGAGCCTTTGGCGAACTGTTTGGGAGGGTTTGGAGTGTGTAAGTTTGGAAGGAGGACGAAAAATGAGCAAAGCTCATCCCAAAAACAAGATAAGAATAAGTGAAGGTCGGGCCCCGACCAAGTGGGTCCCATAGGATCTTCCTACGCAGTCTCGCAAAAACGTAAATATCTCTCTACACCGATGTTGTATTGACGAACGGTTTGCGGAGTTAGAAACTAGATATATGGGAATTTAATTCAATATAAATATCTCCCAGTAACTCTCAATATATTAGGATAAAACGGCCCCGCAACCTAGCCTATAAACCTGCCAGTTTCTCTGAAGTGCGGCAACGTGACTTATCGACCCTACTTTAAAAATCCATATTTCTCTACCCCTATATCGTATGAATAAATGGTTTGAACCTTTGGAAACTAGGTTCAAATACCTTCATTTGGGTATGATATATGTCCCAAAATGACATCATAAAGCGTAGGAATTAATTTCTCAAAACGACTCGTTACAAGGCACATCTTAGCTCGATTTTTCCGCAACTTAAATCCGATTTTTCCAAAATTTATATTTCTATCCAAACATTATATATAGTCATATCATGACTTTAAACTCATTTAATATCATAATTATTAAGTCTTATATTCATCTTAACTTATTTAAGACTTCGGCAAACCTTTTTTATCCTTGTAGTAGGATTTTATCCTTTTTGAGCTTATATTAGATAATCCTATAATGACAGTGACATCTGAAGTATGGGGTGTAACAACATGTCCCCTTAAAAATATTTTTTCCCGAATGATAACTCTTAAAGGCTTGCGAAAACGGGACGTAACATCGTTAAATCACTTTATATACTTTCAAAGAGGATCCCATTTTCAAACTTATATCAAATGACTTTCGACGTACTTTCACGTACAAAAATATGAAGTGTAACATCATTCTGTAACGACCCGACCGGTCGTTTTGAGCTCCAGCGTGTCGTTCGGCGGTTTGAGGCTTTGAGTAGCTTCACTTTAGGTATTATGACTTGTGCGTGCGGTCGGAATTGAATTTTGGGAAGTTCGGAGTTGATTTGGAAAGAAAATTCTAATTTCGGAAGCCTTAAGTTGGAAGAATTGACTAAGGCTTGATTGTTTGAGTAAACGACCTCAGAATCGGTATTGGAAGGTTCCAACAGGTTCGTATGATGATTTTGGACTTGGGCGTATATCCGGATCGAATTTTGGATGACCCGGGAGCATTTCAGCGCCTATTGTGGAAGTTGGCAATTTGGAAGGATTTCGTAACTTATGGTTGGAGTGCATTTCAATGCTATCAATGTCCGTTTAGGATTTTGAGTCTGGGAATAGCTCCGTATGGTGATTCTGGTATTGGGAGCAAGTCTAAAAGTGGATTTGGAGGTCTGTAGGTCATTTGGCAAAAAATAGAAATTAGAAGGTTTTTGGAGAGTTTGACCGGCAGTGGACTTTTTGAAATAGGGGTAGAATTCCAATTCTGAATGTTGGAGTAGGTCCGTAATGTCAATTATGACTTGTGTGCAAATTTTGAGGTCAATCAGATGTGATTTGATAGGTTTCGGCATCGAAGGTAGAAGTTTGAAGCTTCAAAGTTGATTAGGTTTGAATTGGATAGTGATTCGTAGTTTTGATGTTGTTTGATATGATTTGAAGGCTCGACTGATTTTCATAATGTGTTTTGGGACGTGTTGGTATAATCTGTTGAGGTCCCGAGGGCCTCAGGTAGAATCCGGATGGTAAATGGATCGAGTTGGGACTTGGAAGAAAGGCTAAGGGTTGTTGTCATCTGGTGTAACCGCACCTGCGAAGTTTTGGCCGCAGGTGCGGAGGGCGCAAAAGCGACATAGGAGCCGTAGAAGCAGAGCAGGTCGCCTAGGTGAAGGACCGCAGGTGTGGAGTTTTGGCCGCATCTACGCAAGCATATAAGCGAAGGGTTGAGCGCAGAAGAGGAAGAAGGCGTAGAAGCGAAAGGGGTCTCGCACTTGCGAAGCCGCAGATGCGGAAATGGCGCTGGGCAGAATGGTTTTAAGAGCGAGATTTGGCTCTTCTTCTCTCATTTTTCACTTGGTTGGGGCGATATTGGAGAGCTCCAAAGGGATATTTTCATCAAGCAACACAAGGCAAGTGATTCCCACTTATTATAAGTTAAATACATAGATTCTATGAGGATTTAAGCATGAAAATTTGTAGAAATTGTGGGGTTTTGGTAGAAAACCTAGAATTTGGTATTTTTGGATTTTAACCACGAATTTGGGCATTTAATTGGAAATAAATTATATATTTGAGTTCGTGGGGTTATGGGTAAAGTTTATCTTCGAAAATATTCGGAATCCGGGCACGTGGACCCGAGGGTGATTTTTATCGACTTTTCGAACGGAGTTGGAAATTGTTGTAAATAGGATTATAATGAGTATTTGAGTATATATTTATGGAATTTATCAATTTTGACTAGTTTTGGAGCGTTGGGCGTCGATTTGAGTTGTCGGAAGGCCTTGAGAGCCGGTTATGGAAATCCGGAGAGAGATAAGTCTCCTTTATAACCTTGTAAGAGAGAAATAACCCCATAGGTAAAATAATACGATATATGCTTCTATTTGTAGGGGCTACGTACGCACGAGGTAACGAGAGTCTGTGCGTAGCTACTATTATGCTAACTCTAGATAGTCTAGGACCCAAATCATGCTATACTTGCGATATTTGCAACCTTATTGTTAATTTAAATTGCTTAAATCATATTGAACTTGGTAAATAAATTTTTAAAAGGTTAAACTTCATTTTTCTTAACCGTTAAATGAGAATTGACATTTTCTTGGATAATTGCTCCATAAAGAATTTCTGATTGATTGTTGAATGTGTTTATCTTTTGTGGAGCGGGCTGAACACCTCGGCAAATTAAGATGCATCTATGGTTCGCGCCGTTCGACCCTCGGTAGTGCACAATTTAAATATTTATGTTGGAGCGGGTCGTATGACCTCTGCATGATTTGCGCATGATTGAATTGATTGCATTGGAATTTATAATATATGATATTGCCTCCTTGGCCTGAGATAAATTGTTAAATAATGGGAAATAAATTTGGAGATTTCTTAATTATAAAAGAACTGCTTACTTACTTCAAAATATTGAGCTTGCAACCGTTTTATATAATTCATACTTAATTATATCATTGATATCCTATTTATAGCCCATAGTAAGTGTCGAAGTCGACCCTCGTCACTACTTCTTCGAGGTTAGGCGGGATACTTACTGGGTACGCGTTGATTTACGTACTTATACTATACTTGCTGCACATTTTTGTGTAGGTACATATATGTTTAGTGTCCTTGTGGGCGCAGAGGCGCGGTTATGGCGGGGACTTAGGTGAGCTGTATTCTATACTACGATCCACAGCCAGCAGAGTCTCCTTCAGAGTACTTACATTTTTCCTGTCCAAATTGTATTCCGGACAGTTGTTGTATTTTATTTTATATTCCTAGTCAATGCTCATGCACTTGTGACACCGGGTTCTTGGATGATTATGGTTTGTTCTGTATTAAATTTGTTTAAAGTATTATTATTTACTCTGTAAATCCCCATTCTTTACTATTTAAATTGAAGGAAAATATGATTTCAAAAGTAACAAAATGAGAACCCAATTTAGTATTTATTATTGGCTTGCCTGACAGTGGTGTCCGGCGCCATCACGACCTTTATGGATTTTGGGTCGTGACACATTCGTCCTCGAATGTTGACTGATGTGCTTATCAGTCTCATAACCTATAGCTCTTGCTAATACTTTAATATTGTCCTTGCTATCTAGGCAATTGTTCTGTGAATAAATTGAAAGACCAGTGCATTTTCCCTATAGGCCTCTTCTCACATCACGACTTGTGATCGAAATTCTTCCAATATCGTAACTTTGACTACCTTCTGTGATGAAGCCTGTGTGACTCTGTCCTTTTATGCACGGATCTTCTCTTTTTTTTTCTCCAGCTTTTTGCCAATCTCTTGGCCTCACTTTGTGAACATATACAGAACTATGACAAGATATCCCTCGGGGAATATATAGGTGTACTGAAGTCCTTTGCTTGGTACTTTGTCGAATGTACCACTATTGCTATTTTTTATTTCCTATCATTGGTTATCTGTCCTTATGGATTTAGTGCATCTAGGTAGGTCGTATTGTACTATAACACTTACTTTAGCTTATTATTACCGAGGTGTGCTACAAAACTCTAGGTTACTCTCCCACTGCTTATCTCATAACCCTCTAGCGCAACCCTGCCACATTAGCAACACAAAATTGACCTTGATATCTGAGGACTTCATATCCTGTAATCTCAAATGGTGTCTTCTCCTTTTGAGGGGTTGTATCTTTGTAATGAGCTAGCACATGATCTTCATACTGGCATTCCTTCAATTAAGTTACTAAAGAGGATGTTTCCATGTCCTGAATAGTAACTTCGGTACCACCTGAATCTAGTAATCAAACACAAGCTATCTCACTCTTCTCTGGCTGTAAATATGATAGGCTACCCATAAATCTATGGCTAAGGGCATCGACTACTACATTCGCCTTCCCGGATGGTATAAAATATCAACATCATAGCCTTTCACTAGCTCCAACCATCGCCTATGACGTAATACATTGTCACTAGGGCTCACGTCTCATCGGGGAACATCTGAAGTGATTTTCCTGGTCCACCTAGGGGTGATACTAAACTTCAATAACCGTACTTCATATCATCCCAACGTGATTCATCTTATGGGGGTATTCTAATACCGTTCCATCCAAGAAAATCCCTTTTCTTTAAATTATTACTCAACCAAAGCCCTAAACGTCATCCTCTTATCTATCACCATTATACCCTTATTATACTACTAGGGCTGCATTTCATCTCTTCTAATTGCTCCTATTCTTAGACTCCTCTAAGTTCGTTCAGACTGTACTGAGCTTATTACATCGTAGACCCGAAAGAAGTTTTGATGTTTTTACTCGCCTATAACTATCCTTAGTTATTTACCTCTGCGCCCTTGTGCTTGTAGGGTTGATTCTGAACTGAAATTTTGGTTGTCTCCTTAGTGGCACTCTCTTTTATTTCTGTAACACTTATACGATACCTTTAATTACTCCAACTCTTATCTGAATATTTCTCAAGGGTTACGACATCATATCTGCGAGACTGAATTCACTATGTTAGGGTTCACTACGTCTATCTTGCATGATCTATTTATTTATCTCTGACCTCTTGTCTAGACATAACTAGGCTCTTCCTGAATTAACTACTAACTACTCGTTGGTCTATTCTCATATCTATATTCTGCGTAACCCCTCTTGGGTTATGTCCTTTGTCTTAACATACCTATCGTACTGTCTCCTTATGTATCAAGTGTTCATTCTCACTTATTTATCAGTATCATCCGGTGCAGAACCCTTGCTGCCTCTCTCTGGCGTCATGCTTGCATAATGTTCTAGAGTCGTATCATATCTGTAGGATCTGAATAAATGCAAAATCATTCCTTTCACCTTTTTACCACATTCTTTCTTTACTATTCCATAGTTACCTCTTCATCTTTGGCGTCTTTTCACATCTTTACTGACATCTTACCCGCCTTGCGGTAACCCTTCTATACCAAAGATAACTAAAGTTCTTATGCATGAGGGTGACACCTAGTGTAACTGGCACACTTAGTCCTTTAAGCTTAACTCTGCTCACAGTGCTTGCTTTAGGGAAGCATCTTCCTGAATGACCTTTAAAGTTATTCTTCTGTTGTGCATTCTATTATCGCCGCAACGTGATCTCTAAAATTCTCATGATGCCGACTATTGTCAAATCATTTGGTCCCTAATTCATATTCATTTTATCTTGTTCACCAGCTCATGCTAATTTCTATTACTCCGGTGTCTAATGTTTCCTTCTGGTAATCACGTTGGAGTCACCAACTTATTTCTCGAAAGAAGGATATGACTTTATGGCTTATACTCTTCTATTGTTTTAAGGCATGTCTCCTCTTGTCTTTTCCTTCACTTGACTATAGACTATGTCATCGTGTCATATTTTGATTTACCATTATCACCCATATATCACATCTTACTAATGATGCTTCATTTACTCTCTTCTTATTCTCCGGATAATATTTTTGTCTATCACTTTATTTTGAAAACTTCAACAAAAACGTTCTTTCACTTTTAGCTCCCCTTGCTTCATCTCACTGGCTCTTCGGAATGCCTAACATTCTCCTTTTTTTTACTCAGGGTTGGAGTCGTACTAAGGTAAATACTTATCCCTTATAGGATTCCACTGCCTATCTTCTGAAATTTCTGAACATTCTAGTATTCACATCTGACTGTACTATTCTAGAGTTCACTATCTGTGTGTCTCACAAGGAGATCTATTACCACATTTGCACTATCTTCGGAAATGTTAGCTAATGATAATAATACATCCACCATTTTTGGGTTACTCTAACCCCAGCTGGATCCTGATATCCTATCCTTCTCTTAAACTATATCTGCTGGCTCCCATAGGGTATATATAAGATAAGTGTGGCCAATTGTATATAACTCTATTACTGTTGAAAGTTACTTATAATGCTTGTATTTCTCTGTTTTAATTGCAAATACTAATAATCTTCATTAACTAGGTATCTCGTGTCCTTCTTCATCTTGTTTCTTTTACTTGCCAAAACTTGTATCTACCATCTGATTCTCTTATTTATTTTTACCATATATGCGGACTGATATTCTCTCGTTAGGGATCCTTATCAAGAAGCTTACACATCTTAGTACACACATGATCTGCTGAAGACCTCACATTTACTCATCATAAGCATGATGCAAAATCGAGTTCCTCTAACTCAACTCTTCCACAGCCACATTCAATCTCTTACCAATTGTCTTTATGGATGTAGGTATCGTTGTATTATGAATAAAATAAAATTTAGGAGTTTGAATTCTTACAATAGAGCTCTACCACACGATCTAGAGTAAGAAAAAAGAGTGACAATCCTAAATGCCTTGTAGCATCCTGCTTTTAAGTATGGTGTACAACACACCCATAAACAAGACTCTACTAGACACGGTCTGTAGACTCCCTGGGACAGAACTGCTCTAATACCACTTTTGTCACGACCCAAACAGTAGGGCCGTGACGGGCACCCTATACCTTACACAACCAAGTACTAACGTAACGTATCCTTCTTATCATATTGTAATGGGTAAATGAACCGTAAAGGCCGTCATGAGATAACTAGAACTAAACATAAGGGAATACTAGACATGGGATGACCGATCATGATACAGAACATAGGCCGAGAAGGCCATACAAGTATCCATATACATAACATATGTCTACAAGCCTCTAAGAGTACATAAACATCATAATTGTTGGGACAGGGTCCCACCATACCAATTAATACATGTCCAAATCATACTGACTAAATAGAAACCTTTGGAGCAAGTGGAGTGCACCAACACCTTCCGCTAAGCTGATAGCCTACTAGGAGGACTCTCAAACAGTCTATCGGGACCTGCGACTATGAAACGCAGCATCCCCAGGCAAAAGGGATGTCAGTAAAAATAAAGTACCGAGTATGTAAGGCATGACAGTAGTATATAAAAGATATGAAAGAAATATGGAGTAAAGAACTCAACCTGAAATTCTGAATAGCTCTGTGAATCATGAAAAAATTATAATATCATGCATGTGCGTATAAATGTTATACCATGCAGAGGTATATGCATATATAACATCATCAAGCCTTTGAGGGCATCTCATCATATCATCTCAGCCAATGTGGGCGAAATCATCAACGTATACCAGTTGATCAGGTGGTGGTGCGTATATAACGTCATAACCTTTTCCATATCCCATATACATATAATATACGCGTATATACTGCCATCTGGTCATGGGCCAATGTACATGTATAAATGAATGCAATGCATAATGAAGTAAGTCAGTAACATCTCTCCGAATGTCATAAGATCAATATGCCTTCGGTTAATATCATGAAATAAACTTTATCAACTTACGTAATTTCAAAGACCCATGCACAGACGATAGAATAATAGGACATATAGGGAATCAAGAACATAGGCACCCCTAGTACTTCTAAGAATAGAATCATTTATAAAAGTTGTGTGCTTGCTCGTTTCGTTGCATCATATGGATCATGCCAAAAGGAAAGAAGGGATAACCTTAATATACCTTGCAATCTTCTCTCCAATCGTCAACCAAGCTCAATATGATCTTCTTACGTCTACAATGAGTAACCCGACTTCATCGTCATCATATAAGCATTGTAACTCTCATATTTCAAAAATAATATTCTACAAGAAAACGGACAGCACCTCCCTTATTTTTACTACATTCCATAAGTTACTAAAAGTCACCAAACAACAACAATATAATTCACAATAAGCTCTCTGATTACTTCAACATCCATTTTGAGCGGCAAGCTCGATTTACAATTAACAAAATATAATTTAATCTAATTCCTTTTCCATGAATCTGCCTACAACTTATATAACATCATACTTATGCTTACCATATCATTTTTATTCCAAAACATCATAAGAATAATCTTTAAAAATAGTCCACACACCTAGCACCTTAACCTTTATCGTCACCCTCTTGTTTTTCGTGTTATCTTCTTCAATCCACTGAATTAGCACATAGATAAGATTAACAACAGCATACACAACATAATCAAACTTTTTATAACAATTTCCAGCCACATAAAAACCATATATATAGCCTCAATACAAACCACAAAAAAAAAAAGATAACGATTCCTTATGCTATGTCAATTACTATCTTGAAGATTTTAACTCAAACAACGCATGATTAACCTTAAGCACAACCTGAAACATGATTTACATACCTTAGTCAGTATATACAACTTGAAATCCCCAGCTGGTGTAGCTCACAACAACCCCCAATCACACCACAACACTATAGAGACTCTCTTCTTCACTTAGGCTAACTTTGATGATTGATTATGGTGTATTTCTTTGGAATTTGTTTGGAGTTTTTGGAGAACTGTTTGGGAGGTCTTGGAGAGTGTGAGTCTGGAAGGAGGACGAAAAATGAGCAATGCTCTTCCCAAAAACGAGATAAGAATAAGTGAAGGTCGGGCCCCGGCCAAGTGGGTCCCATAGAGGCTTCCTACGCAGTCTCGTAAAAATGCAAATATCTCTCTACAACAATGTCGTATTGATAAACAGTTTGCGGAGTTAGAAATTAGATACATGGGGATTTAATTAAATATAAGTATCATCCAGTAACTCTCAATATATTAGGAGAAAACTGCCTCTCAACCTGGCTTATAAACCTGCCAGTTTCTCTGAAGTGCGTCAACGTGACTTGGCGACCCTATTTTAAAAATTTATATTTCTCTACCCCGATATCGTATGAATAAATGGTTTGAACCATTGGAAACTAAGTTCAAATACTTTCATTTTGGTATGATATATGTCCCAAAATAACATCATAGCTTATGAATTAATTTCTCAAAACGGCTCATTACAAGGCAAATCTTAGCTCGATTGTTTCGCAACTTAAATCCGATTTTTTCCAAACTTTATATTTCATATCCAAATATCATATATAGTCATATCATGACTTTAAACTCATTTAAATTGTAATTATCAAGTCTCATATTCATCTTAACTTACTTAAAACTTCGGTAAACCTTTCTTATCCTTGTAGTAGGATTTTGTCCTTTTTTAGCTTACATTAGATAATCCTATAATGACTATGACATCTGAAATACGGGGTGTAACCACATTTTCCCTTAGAAACATTTGTCCCCGAATGATAACTCTTAAAGGCTTGCCAAAACGGGACGTAATATCGTTAAATCACTTTATATACTTTCAAAGAGGATTTCATTTTCAAACTTACATCAATTGACTTATGACGTATTTTCACGTACAAAAACATGGGGTGTAACACGGACGTTGGCAGATAAACCTCAAAGTCTCCTCGTACGGATAATTCACTGATGTCTGTTCCGATAAGATGTACCTGGATCTGCACAAAAAGATGTGCATAAGCGCAGTATGAGTACACCACAACGGTACCCAGTAAGTGACAAGCCTAACCTCGGTAGAGTAGTGATGAGGTCAGGTCATGCCTTACTGGAATAATAAAAGACAAGGAGAAAAGTTTAACAATATAATAACAATAATAACAATGGGGATAAATCAAGTAAGTAGTATGTCACAATTTAACTATACAGAATAATGGCAATTAACACCTCGCGGAAGGAAAAATCAGAAATTTACAACTTTAAGGAAATCACCCAAATATAACCAAAGACAATGCAGCCATAAAGCAATATCAACAAGGGCACTCCCGAGGTACTGCCTCGTAGTCCCAAATCATAAATAAATTCACAATATCTCATTTCCTTATATCACCGCGGGAGCTTTCACATTAAATTTTAAAGAAAATATTTTTCCCGAAATAGCATCCCGCGTTTTAGCCACCTTTATCATATCGTATGACTTCTAGTAGTTCCCCTACTATCCACGCGTATCAAGCCACCCTTATCTCACCGCATGCAATTCAACACCCAGACCTTATACCACCGCATGTGTATCAATATCACAATATATCACAATGTGCACCTCAAGTGTCCTAATATTTCAACTTGCCAAAATAAATCAACAATATTTTTCCACAATAAAGATCTCACGGCTCATGCCAAAATAAATCAACAACAGTATTTTCCATAATAAAGAGCTCACGGCTCTATCACAATAAGTACTAAAAGCTCACAAAATATTCAGCAAAAGTAATATTTCACAAATTGTAACGACCCGACCGGTCGTTTTGAGCCTTAGCGCGTCGTTCGGAGGTTTGAGGCCTTAAGTAGCTTCACTTCAAGTATTATGACTTGCACGTGTAGTCGGACTTGAATTTCAAGAAATCCGGAGTTGATTTAGAAAGAAAATTCATATTTCGGAAGCTTTAAGTTGGAAGAATTTACTAAGGTGTGATTTTTGAGTAAACGACCTCGGAATCGGGATTTGAAGGTTCCAACAGGTTCGTATGATGATGTTGGACTTGGGCGTATGTCCGGATCGGGTTTGGACTTGGAAGGAAAGCTAAAGCATCTGTCTTCTGGTGTAACCGCACCTGCGAGGTTTTGGCCGCAGGTGCGAACCGCAGAAGCGGCCAAGAGGGTCGCAGAAGCAGTTCTGGCTGGGGAAGACTGGGACCGCAAATGTGATCGAGTTTCGCAGAAGTAAGACCGCACCTGGGAATGTGGAGCCGCAGAAGCGAAGGTGCAGAAGCGTGTATGGGGCCGCAGATGCGGAATTGAGGGGCCTAAAAGAGGACCGCAGAAGCGGTATTTCAGCCGCACCTACGGGGCCGTAGAAGCGGTCAAGTGATCGCAGGTGCGAGAGGTCGCTGGGCTGTGTGCTCTTTTAAGAGCGGGTTTTGGCTCATTCTTATCACGTGGAGCCGCACTATTTTCACCATCAATCATGAGGTAAGTGATTTCTACTAGTTGTGAGTTAAATACAAGGTTTATACATGGATTTAGACATGAAAAGTTTTGTAGAAATTTGGGATTTTGAAGAAAAACCTAGAAATTTATATTTTTGGATTTTGACCACGAATTTGGGCATGAAATTGGAAATAAATCATATATTTGAGTTCGTGAGGTTATGGGTAATGGCTATCTGCGAAAACATTCGAAATCCGGGCACGTGGGCCCGAGGGTTGCTTTATCGATTTTTCGAGTGGAGTTGAAAATTGTTATAAATTGATTAATTATGAGTATTAAAGTATATTTTGATTGGGTTGCATCTTATTTGACTAGTTTTGGAGCGACGGGCATCGGTTTGAGGTGTTAGAAAGGCTTTGGAGCCGGTTATGGAATTTCTAAGCGAGGTAAGTCTCCTGTCTATCTCTGTGAGGGGGAAATTACCCCTAGGTGTTGTATATTGATGTGTGCTACTTGTTGTGGGGGATACGTACGCGCGAGGTGACGAGAGCCCGTACGTAGCTACATTCATGTTATTGTCCGGGTAGGCTTAGGTTCACATCATGTTATAGCTGTACTATTTGAGCAGTCTCTCGCCTATTAAATTCCTCTGTTTTACATTACTACTTGAGACTAGACTTGCTATTGTAGAGACTTCATGAGTTCATGATTAGTCACCGAATAATTTTACTCCTCTTACGGCATGTTACCTTGGTATCTATGTTTCGTTGAAAGGTTTTTGTTAAAGAAATAACAACTCACATGTTTATTCGAGAGTGGGGCCAAGGACCTGTCAAAGCTTCTTATTCTAATAGGATCGGGTCGTTCGCCTCGACAGGATTTATGTACCACACTCTTATAGGATCGGGTCGTTCGCCTCTGCAGGATTTATGTACCACACTCTTATGGGATCGTGTTGATCGCCTCGGTAGGATTTATATACCACACTCTCATAGGAGCAGGCCGTTCGCCTCAACGGTTTAACAGATGTATCTATGGTTCGTGTCGTTCGACCCTCGGTGGTGCACAATTTAAATATTTATGTTGGATCGGGTGGTATGCCTCGGTATTTCCAATATCATATCCTCATGGATTCGTGCGTAATATTTGGCAAGAAGCCAGTGTATCTGTGAGTTATTCCCGATTTGAGTTATGACGATCTATCTGATGAGATCCACTATATCTATCTATCTATTTATATATATGCTCCGGTTAAGGAGAAAATTTCTAATGGAGAGCATGAGTTCCTCGTAAAGAGGGGGATTCGTACCACGTGATTTATTACTTGTTTACCTCATTTATTTACTCGGCCTCATATTTACTTATCTCTTTACTGTACCTGATGTTATTGGACCACTAGTGAGTGTCTATGTCGACCCCTCGTTACTACTCCTCCTGGGTTAGGCTAGATACTTACTGGGTACGCGTTGATTACGTATTCATGCTACACTTGCTGCACATTTTTGTACAGGTACATATGTGACTAGTGGCCTTGTGAGAGTAGAGGCGTCTATGCATGAGGGGACTTACGTCAGCTACATTCCACATTACGACCCGCAGCCGGCAGAGTTTCCTTTAGAGTATTTATATTTCTCCTGTTCAAATTTGTATTTCGGACAAATGTTATATTTTATTTTACATTCCTAGTTGATGCTCATGCACTTGTGACACCTATTTTATTATCATTTACTCTGTAAATTCCATATTTTACTATTTAATGGAAGGAAATATGATTTCAAAAATATTAAAATGAGAACCAAATTGACTATTTATTGTTGGCTTGCCTGACAACGGTGTCCGGCGCCATCACGGCCTTTAATAGACTTTGGGCCGTGACACAAATTTAACACCTTGTCTAAATATTAAATTTTTAAATGTAAAATACTTTATTTTTAATAATATTTAAATTAAGAAATTCATCCTTTAAGTAATGCACAGAACAAAAGAAACTGAGTTTCAACTCTATAGGTAAAACACTTAGCACGAACAGGTTAGGAAAATTTAAAATACAAAAATATATTAATGATGATGAATATAATAGAATAAAATAATTTAATAAATATGCAACAGTGTTCTACACAATTTAAAGACATAATCTTCCACATTTAGCCCGTGTACATACTCGTCACCTGGTGTATATGACTTTCAACACATCAACATTTTAATATCAATACCAATCCTAAGGGGAATTTCCTCCACACATGGTTAGACAAGTCACTTACCTCAAACTACGCTCAATCAGTCAAGTACTATGTCTTTTCCTCGATTTTTTGACTCCGATAGGCTCGAATCTAGTCATAATTAGTCTGATTCAATCAATAAAAATTATAGAAATAAATTCCATATGAAAATATAAATTTTCTAACAAAATTCGAAATTTAACCCAAAAATCACTCGTGGGGCCCATGTCTCGGAATCCGACGAAACTCAAAAATCTAATAACCCATTCAATTACGAGTCCAACCATACTAGTTTCACTCAAATCCGACTCCGAATCGACACCGAAATCTCAAGAAATCATTTTGTGAGATTTCAAAAAATTTCCCCAAATTTCCATCTCAAAACACTGATTAAATGTGAAAATAATGATATATTCGTGTATATTGACCAAATCCGAGTTAGAATCACATACCCTAATGTTTATCCTTGAAAATCTCTCAAATATCGCATCTCCCAAAGCTCCAATTTGTCAAAAATGAAAAATGGGATGAAATCCCCGTTTTATAACTTAAAGTCTTTGTCCAGGCGCTGCCCTCAATTTCCTGACCTCGATTTTTAACCTCGATTTTTGACATATGAAGGAAACCATATCAGCCAAAAACCAGCAAACTCAACTTCAGCAGTCTCCCAACTTCAATTCTTGATTCGTTAACCATCTGAAACTCACTCGAGGCCCTCGGGACCTCAACCAAATACACCAACAAATCCTAAAATATCATACGAACTTAGTTGAAACCTCAAATCACATAAAACAACGCTAAATTCATGAATCATACCCCAATTCAAGCTTAAGGAACTTAAGAATTTCCAACTTCTACATTCGATGTCGAAACCTATCAAATCAAGTCCGATTGACCTCAAATTTTGCACACAAGTCATAAATGACATAACGGAGCTATGAAAATTTTCAGAACTGGTTTTCGACCCTGATATCAAAAGGTCAACTCCCCGGTCAACTTCCCAAAAATTTAACTTTCGTCATTTCAAGCCAAATTCCACTACGGACTTCCAAAAACTTTTTCGGACACGCTCCTAAGTCCAAAATTACCGACAGAGCTATTGGAATCATCAAAACTCTATTCTGAGGTCGTTTACACATAAGTCGACATCCGGTCACTATTGAAACTTAAACTTTAAACCTTGGAACTAAGTATTCCAAGTCATTCCTAAAACCTCACCGGACCCAAACTAATCACCCCGGTAAGTCACATAACAAATGTAAAGCATAAATTGAACAGTAAATGGGGGATTGTGGCTACAACTCTCAAAACGACCGGTCGGGTCGTTACATTGATATCATGTACTTACTCTCCATCTGAGTATACATGTTGGATCAATGGAACTAGAGCAATTTGTTATGATGTTCACTTGACGTAAATTAACAGTATATTCTCCATCTGAGTTGGGTCTGCTTTAATTTATTGGAGTAAATAATCTAGCATTACATGTATATGTTGCATGAGTAGTTCTTTTCCCATCGAAATTTGCTATTCAAGGTGCATGAATATATGTGTGTAGTGTGTTTGAAATTTTCGTATTAAATGGTTATATACAATTCACTAAAAATAATAGTTTTCTCTCCATCTGAGTTGGTTCTATGTCTTTTTGGATTGTATAATTCTTGCATTATATAATATACTTTGCATGAATTACTCTTTTCCCATCAAAATTTGTTATTCGAGATGCATGTATGTATATATATTGAACGCAGTCTGAATTTTATAATTCAGTGTTAATTGACTTATTATGATCTATTTAATATTATATATCTCAACTCCACAATGATTTCATGTAGTTTGTCGTATTACTTGTCAAAAACTTCCTTTGGTCGCGATAAGACATTAATTTAAAGGATGCCATATATGTACCATTTGCTATATGGAATTTAATTTCGGTTTTTGAGAAAAATAAGAGATGGATATCTGGTTTATTTTCGAATATCTCTTGTGTTATAAATCTTGATAAATATTTTATCTCTTGTGATACATTGATACATGACCTTATTATTATTAATAACTCTCCTGAGCTCAATAATATTAATCTACCTTATATGTGCACTTGCGTCTAAGTCATAATTATCTGGATAGGGTTTTAATTGGTCAATGATGAACCTTAAGGTTCATTGAAAGTAGAGGCACTACCAAAGAGAGCTGGTGATAAGTTAGAACTAATTCAGTTTTTCTTATACTATCTAATGAATATATAGGTAAGAGGTAGTTTTGAGTATTTTTATGACATTTATAAATGATTACTTGGATTATGAATATATTTATTTGATGCACCTTAAGTCTGAATGCTTTGAATAATTTCAGAATTTTAAGGCTTGATACGGAGAAGCACCATAAAAATATATTAAATTACTACGATCTGATCATAGGTGGCTAGCACTTCTCTACAAAGTTCATTAGTTACTTATCAAAATAGAAGATTATATCTCAATTATCTACACCGGATACTCCATAATAGAGTGGTGTAGTAGAGAGAAGAAATAGGACTCTTATGGAGATGTTTAGATTAATGGTGAGTTATTTTGATTTATTTCTTTTTTCATTATGGATATGCCTTTGGAACTGCAATTACATTCTGATTTTAGTTCTTTCTAAGTTAGTATCTTCGACCCCATAGAACTGTGAATTTAACATAAATCCGTTCTGCGACAAGTTCGGTTATGGAATTGTCCAATATATATATACTGAAATGGAAAACGGATAATACAAAATCAAAGATGAATGTTTGCGCGTTTATTGGATATCCAAGGGAATGAAAGGAGGTTTATTTTATTTTCCTAAAGAAAAGAAGGTAATTCCGTGATGACCCAAAATGTCATATTTAAATATAATAATTAATTCTATGTTCTAAGATCTCGAAAAGCACTATTTGTCACTAATCGACTTGCATGCAAAGTCCGTAAAATTTTCCGGAATGTGTTTATGTGAAAAATGGATTAAAATGTGAACTAGAGCCTTAAAACTCAACTGAGTTGACTTTGGTCAATATTTTGATCAAACGAACCCGGATCAGTATTTTGATAGTTTCGGTAGGTCCGTATCGTAATTTGGGACTTGGGCGTATGCCCATAATTTAATTTGAAGGTACCTAACTCAAGTTATGACCATTTAACGAAAACTAGTAATTTAAAGGCTAAAGATTTTCAAGTTTGACCACGGGGTTGACTTTTTGATATCGGAGTCGGAATCCAGTTTTGAAAATTTTCATAGCTCCGTTATGTCATTTATGAATTGTGTGCAAAATTTGAGGTCAATCGGACTTGATTCGATAGGTTTTGGCATCGAATGTACAAGTTGGAAATTTCATAATAGACTAAGGTTTCAAGGGAATTTGTACAAGATCTAACTTCAAACTATTATACCTATCTTGATATGAAGAGTTATATGGTTTATTACCTATCAAAAGAAAGGTCTGTGTGTCTAGTTTCCAACGCTTTAAACCGTTTGTCATTTGGACATTCCTACAAGAAGTTATGACCAAATTACCAAAAACTGTCATAATGCAATTCTGCGACCAATTATGCGACCATTATGCGATCGCAAAATGGTTATGCGACTGCAAACTGGTCGCAAAATGGTCCAGAACAACCCAGTTCTGGGCACCAATTTGTGCGATCAATGTGTGACCCGCACACCAATTGTGCGGTCTATTGTGCGACCGCATAACTGAGTTCTGAGGGTTAATTTTTCTATTTTCATAACCCGACCCTATTTTGATAAATAGGCTTTGGGGTTTATTTTGGAGCAATTATCTGAGGTTTGTTTAGAGAGAAGTGAGAGTGTTCTAGAGAGAGAAAGTAGATGAAGTGTTGTTTTTATCAAATTCTTGTTCAAGCCTTGAAATCCAACAAGAAATCCCTCAAGTTCTTCATCAAAGAGGTAAGGTTCTAACCCCTAATCTTCAATTTCGAGTTTGGGTAATGATGGGTGATTAAGAATATGATTCTTAGAGTAAGTATTCCTTATCCTATATTGATTATATTTCATGATTTTATACTCATTTACATCATGAATCCGTGAATTTAGGGAAGGAAAATTAGATTTTTATAAAATCTTCCAAAAACGAAAATTTAAGATTTGAAGGTCCATTTGATATCGGAATTGGATAATTTTTGTATGCTTGAACTCGTAGCGGAATGGGTGTTCGGATTTCGCAAGCTTTTCAGGGATTTGCGACGTGGGTCCCACTATCAAATATTTAAATAAATTTTGAATTTTTATCCGAAAAATTAGTAAATTCATATGGAATTAATTCCTATGATTCGTATTGAGTATATAGAATTTTTTGTGAATAGATTTGAAGCTTTTGGAGACAAATTTAAAAGGAAAAGTTGTGGTCGAGTAATTGATTGGAATTTGCAAAGCGAGGTAAGTGTGGTGGTTAACCTTGACTTGAGGGAATAGAACCCTTAAACTATTTGTTATGTGAAATGCATGTGAACGACGTATAGGCGAGGTGACGAGTGTCTATACGTCGTCAAATTAATTGTTTGCATAATTACTTGAAAAATCATAAATCGTATTAAATCATGAATTAATTATTTCAATAATTATTTCTCTCCTATTATTTATCAAATATTAATTCTTGAATTCCTGCATTAATTGTTACATGCTATTTGAATTATGTATCTTAATTGTTATTTGACATTTAGCATATTAAATATTAAACTATCTATTTTCTCCCTGATTTCCATAATAATTTGCTATTTCTCATTGTTTGTTTCATAATTAAATCATAATTATTGTATGCTTGTTGTCTTATAATTTTATATTAATTGTTGCATTTATTGGAAAAATTTCTTCTATAAGAATTGGTAAATGAATATGTTGGAGGAGCGGGTTGCACAACGCAACAGGATTGATTGAAATGGATATATTGGAGGATCGGGTTGCACGCCGCAACGAACTTATTAAAAGCTCATAGTTGAGGATTGGGTTGCACGCCACAACAGACATATTAAAAGTCCATATTGGAGGATCGGGTTGCACGTCGCAACAGACTTATTAAAAGTCCATATTGGAGGATCGGATTGCATACCGTAATAGATTTATTAAAAAGCTGATAATATATATATATATATATATATATATATATATATATATATATATATATATATATATATATATATATATATATATATTTTTTATCAGGTTACACGCCGCAACAGACTTGATTAAAATGAATATATTAGAGGAGCGAGTTGCACGCCGTAACAGAGTTCATTAAAATGAATATATTGGAGAAGCGGGTTGCACGCCGCAATAGAATTGAAGGTGAATATATTGTAAGAGCGGGTTACACGCTGCAACGGAAATTGATGGAAATGATAATTGGTTATGACTGTTGAGTTGGCTTCAATTATTGTTACTAATATTGCATACAGGTTAATGTAAGTGACCCGCCTTATCCTCGTCACTGCTTCGTCGAGGTTAGGCTCAGCACTTACCAGTACATGGGGTCGGTTGTACTGATATTACACTTTGCACTTCTTGTGCATATTTCAGAGTTGGTCCCAGCGGCGTACAATAGACTTGCTCGGATTTCAGCTACTCAGAGGAGACTTGAGGTATAACTGCACGACGTCCGCAGTTCTGAAGTCCCTGTCTACTTTACTTTAGTTGTGTGTTTATTTCCAGATAACTTTATTTTATTCAGGCCCTTATTTGTATTATTCTAGAAGCTCGTGCACTTGTGACACCAATTCTGGGATGGTATTTAGATACCGTTATTTTTATGGATTATTCACTATATTTCAGACCTTACTTCCGTATTTATTTATTTTTTTATTAATAAATTTAAAAATTATTTTTAAATGACTAATATTATTCTAACGTTGGCTTGCCTAGCAAGCGAAATGTTAAGCGCCATCACGGTCCGAAGGTGGGAATTTCGGGTCGTGAAAAATTATTAGCACAAATACGAGTTCTCTATAATAGGATTATTTAATAAACTACGTTCCTAGAAGTAAACTAATTTTACAGGAACTAAGCAAAGAAATAACAAATGAATCATCTGAAAATTCAAACGCTCAAGAACATACAACTCTATATGTCGCAATTGACGTTCCATTACACTTAAGTAGTGGGAGAAACGTTAATAGACAAAAAAAAATTACTACCTCCAAGTAGTGGGAGTGATGTTGAGAAGAGACCAATACAGGAAGAAGTCATTAATATTTCAATACCGTAAGGTAATGAAGATAATATTAGTAGTACTTCGTCGTAATGGGAGAATAGTAAGGAAAATCATAGTTTGGTATGTACTCTTGGGAGATTTTCATTACAAGATCCCTGACGAGCTTAATACCAAACTAGTTAGTTACGACAAAATACTACTAGACAAAGATTGCATTTGAAAATAACTTGGCAAGTTCCTTTTAGCAAGAGCTTATTGGCAGAGACTTTTAATAGTCGTGCAAAAGGATAGCTGTGAAAGTTATAGATACGTGGTTATGAGTCTAAGTGGGAGATTGTTAGGGTATATACTATTAACCATGCATTTAGACATAGTATATTCTAATAATTGTCATGGTTAAAAGTCTAAGTGGGAGATTGTTCAGATATATACTATTAACCATAGAATTTGGTTTTGATATAGTATTTATTATGGAACAATTGCTTATTCAATTTTAATAAAATTTAAATAGATCATATAATTCTTTCGAATAAATATCTTTCACATATAATTCTTCCGATTAAATCTCTTTCAAATATAATTCCTTCAAATAAATATCTTTCAAATATACTTTCTTTAAATAAATCTGTCTCAAATATAATTTCTTCAAATAAATACTTTCGAATGTAATTCTTTCAAATAAATCTTTTTGAATAAAAATCCTTCCAAATAAATATTTTGAATATAATTCTTTCAATTAAAAAGTCACCATGTGACACTTCATTTCATAATCATACAACTACGGGTCTCAGCCCATTTTTATATTTTTCATAAACACGGGTCTCAGCCCACTTTAATATTTTCACGGCACTTCGTGCCTATAATTAAATCATCATATTTTCCTGGCACCTCGTGCCCTCATTTCATATCACAACTGCAAGGACAATTCACGTGTCAATTTCATCATTATTTACTCACGACACCTCGTGTCCGCATTTCATATCATAATCTGCTTGGCAATGGCAACATACCTCAATTTCAACATAAATCAGATTATTACCAATTTACCAACAACAAGACCAATTGCACAAGATATAAAAATAAACACAATAAAAATCACAACATTACATAAAAATTTCCAACGTAACAACCCTACATCATCCCTGACAATATCCATCTTTATCTCTCCTATAATGACAACATCATCACCGTGTTGTCACATATCCTTCAATGATCTGGATCCTCATGAAGATGAAGATGTGAAAGATGCTCCCCGAAACTTGAAGAAGGGGTGAAGTCAACGATTGATGCCTTAAAAGAAGTTAACCTTGGCACAGATGAAGAACCAAGGCCCACATACCTAAGTGTTTTACTAGCAATCGATGAAGAAAGCACTTATATTGAGTTACTCAAGGAGTTCAAGGATGTCTTTTCTTGGAGTTACAAAGTGATGCCTGGCTTGGACCCTAGTAGCAGTTCATCACTTTGCAGTCAAGAATGGCGCTCATCCTGTTAAAGAAGCCCAAAGGCGCTTTAGGTCGGACTTGGTTCCCTTGATCGAAAGTGACATTAACAAACTCATTGAAGTTGGATTTATTCGCGAAGTTAAATACCCAACATGGGTCTCAAGTATTGTCCCTGTAAGGAAGAAAAATAGCCAGATTCGGGTGGTGTCAAGGCCCCAAATTCCCTCTGAAAGATGTCGTGATGGCACCTAGTATTTAAGACTAGGTAAGCCTATCAATGCAGAATAACAATAGAAATCTGAAATAAATAAACCTGTTATTCACCTAATTACAACTCGGAGTCTGCGGACGCTGGCAGATATACCTTGAAGACTTCTCGTATGACTAATTCACTGATGCCTGGTCGGATAAGATGTACCTGGATCTACACAAAACGATGTGCAGAAACTTAGTATGAGTACACCATAGCGGTACCCAGTAAGTGCCAAGCCTAACCTCGGTAGAGTAGTGACGAGGTCAGGTCAGGTCAGGCCCTACTGGAATAATAAAAGACATGGTAAAATGTATAATAATATAATAAAAATAAAATGACAATGAAAATGAATCAAGTATATAGTATGTCACCATTTAACTACACAGAATAAGGGCAAATAATACCTCGCAGAAACAAAACAGAAATTTTCAACTTTAAGAAAATCACAATAATAATCAAAGGCAACTGCGGCCATAAATAAATTTCCACAAGGGAACTCCCGAGGTACCGCCTCGTAGTCCCAAATCATAAAAAAAAAATTCACAATATCTCATTTCCTTATATCATTGCGGGAGCCTTCACATTTAATTTTAAAGAAAATATTTTTTCCGAAATAGCATCCCTCGTTTTAGCCACCCTTATCATACCGCATAACTTCTAGTAGTTCCCCTACTAGCCACGCGTATCAAGTTACCCTAATCTCACTACATGCGTTTCAACACCCAGACCTTATACTACCGCATGCGTATCAATATCACAATATATCACAATTTGCACCTCAAGTGCCCAAATATTTCAACTTGCCAAAATGAATCAATAATAATATATTTTCACAATAAAGAGCTCACGGCTCATGCCAAAATAAATCAACAACAATATTTTACATAATAAAGAGCTCACGGCTCCATCGCAATGAGTACGAAAATCTCACAAAATATTCAGCAAAAATAATATTTCACAAATTTAACACCTTGTCTAAATATCAAATTTTGAAATGTAAAAAAATTCATTTTTAATAATACTTAAATTAAGAAAGTCATCCTTCAGGAAATGCACAGAACAAAAGAAAATAGAGTTTCAACTAAACAGGTAAAACACATAGCAGGAACACGTCAGGCAAATTTAAAATACGAAAATATATTAATGATGATGAATATAACAGAATAAAATAATTTAATTAATATGCAACAGTGTTCTACACAATTTAAAAATATAATCTTCCACATTTAGCCCGTGTACACACTCGTCACCTCGTGTACACGACTTTCAACACATTACAATTATCACATAAATATCAATCCTAGGGGGAATTTTCCTCACACAAGGTTAGACAAGTCACTTACCTCGACTTGCTCCAATTTAATCCACTAGTCGGCCTTTTCCTCGATTATCCAACTCTGAATGGCTCGAATCTAGACAAAATAATTCGATACAGTCAACAAAAATTATAGGAATTAATTTCATAAGAAAATACTATATTTTCACAAAAATTCCGAAATTAACTCAAACATCGCATGTGGGTCCCACGTCTCAGAATCCGACAAAAGTTACGAAATATGAACGCCACTTCAAGCACGAGTTCAACCATATGAATTTTACTAAAATCCGACATCAACTCAACCCTCAAATATTCAATTTACACCAAGAGGGTCTTCTAAATCTTCCAACTTAATTCACCAATTAAATGTTAAAAATAACTATGGATTCGAGTAATTTGTCCAATATTGAGTTAAGAACACTTACCCCGTTGTTTTCTTTGAAAATCTCCCAAAAATCGTCTCTTCCCGAGCTCCAATTCGTCAAAAATGATCCCATTTTCAGAACTTTAACTTTCTGCCCATGCTTTTTCTTCTATGCGTTCGCGGCCAAAGGCACGCGATCGCGAAAAACAAAATAAGGTTGCCCAGAATAAAGCTTATGCGATCGCGGATGAAGTAACGCGATCGCGAAGAACAAATCCCCACTGTCCAAAATTGACACTGTACAATCACGGATAACTCCACGCGATCATGAAACACAACATTCCCAGACCTACGTGATCGCGGGTTCATCCATGCGATCGTGAAGGGTTAAGCGCGTGGACCAGCTTCTGCATCGTTTCCTCTTTGCGAACGCGGTCTTAGTCACGCGTTCGCATAGCACAGCTTGCCAAACTTACGCGATCGCGGACTTTCCCACGCGATTGCATAGCACAAATTTTCCAACTGCCCAATTAAGTCTACGCGATCGCAGACCTTCTCACGCGATCACATAAAAGGAAACCAGACACCAGATTTCAGCAATTCTAAGTGCAAATGTTTGGTCCATTAACCGTCCAAAACTCACCCGAGGCCCCGGGGACCTCAACCAAATATACTAACAAGTCCTAAAATACAATACGAACTTAGTCAAAACTTCAAATCACATCAAACAATGCTAGAAACACGAATCACACCCCAATTCAAGCTTAACGGAAACTAACATATTTCAACTTCTATATTCGATGCCGAAATCTATCAAATCAAGACCGATTGACATCAAATTTTGCACACAAGTCATAAATGATATAACAGATCTATGAAAATTTTCGGAACTGGATTCCGACCCCGATATCAAAAAGTCAACTCCCGGTCAAACTTTAAAATTTAAATTCCTATTTTAGTCATTTCAAGCCTAATTTAACTACGGACTTCCAAATAAAATTCCGAACATGCTTCTAAGTCCAAAATCACCATACGGAGCTGTTGGAATCATCAAAATTCAATTCCGGGGTCGTTTACACATAGGTCGACATCCAGCCATCCTTTTCAACTTAAGTTTTAAAATTTGGAACTAAGTGTTTCAATTCATTCTAAAAACCTCACCGGACCCAAACCAATTACCCCAGCAAGTCACATAATAGTTATAAAGTACAGAATGAGCAGTAAATGGGAAAACATGGCTACCACTTTTAAAATGACTGGTCGGGTCGTTATATGCATTGACTTCTGAGATCTCAACAATGCGTGTCCCAAATATGAATTCCCGCTTCCTATTCCATATATGATGATTGATGCTACTACTGGGTATGAGGTAATGTCATTTATGGACGGTTCATCGAGCTATAACCAAATTCGCATGTCGCCAAAAGATGAAGAGCTTACTGCATTTCGTACCCCAAAGGGTATTTATTGCTACAAGGTAATGCCTTTTGGATTAAGGAACGCTGATGCTACTTATCAAAGGGCTATGCAGAATATATTTAATGATCTTCTCAACAAGAATGTCAAATTCTATGTGGACGACTTGGAGGTAAAATCAAGAAAGAGGGGCGACTACTTGAACGACTTTCCGCCTTTGGAGTTACTTCCGGAAAGTTCCATGGTTTCATTGTCTGGCATCGAGGGATTGAAATTGATCAAGCCAAAGTAGATGCAATCTTGAAAATGCTGGAGCCTCGGGATATTCACGAATTGAAAAGTCTGCAAGGAAAGTTAGCTTACCTTAGAAGAATCATATCAAACCTAGCTGGGAGGTACCAACCATTCAGTCGCCTTATGAAGAAAGGTGTCCCTTTCAAATGGGACTAAACGTGTAGCAATGCCTTTGAGATCATTAAATCTTACTTGATGAAGCCTCTGGTTTTAGCAGACCCTATACCTGGAAATCCATTGATACTATATATTGCGGCGCAAGAAAGGTCTGTTGGAGCACTATTGGCCTAAGAAAATAATGAGGGGAAAGAAAACTCTCCTTACTACTTGAGCAGGATGATGACACCAAACGAGCTGAATTATTCGCCAATTGAAAAGTTGTATTTGGCGCTAGTCTTCTCAATTCAAAAGTTGAAGCACTACTTTCAAACTCATGTTGTTCGTCTTGTTTCTAAAGAAAATCCCATCAAGTTCGTGATGTCAAAACCTGTTCTTAGTGATCGACTAGCGAGATAGCATCTCCAATTTCAACAATTCGAGATTTTGTACATCCCTCAAAAGGCTATAAAAGGACAAGCATTGGCAGATTTCTTGGTTGGTCATCTGATACCTGATGACTAGGAGCTAACTGATGAAATACCTGATGAGGACGCAATGGTCGTTGAAGTTCAACCTCCATGGAAGATGTACTTTGATGGCGCTGGGCATCGCGGAGGAACTGGTGTTGGCGTGGTATTTGACACTTCCCAAGGTGAAGTCTTGCCCTACTCCTTCACCTAGACACAACTCTGTTCCAACAATGTTGCTGAGTATCAAGCATTAATACTTGGGTTGAAATGGCTATTGATATGAAGCAGTTACAGTTGCAAGTCTTTGGTGACTCCCAGTTGGTGATCAACCAGCTTTTAGGTAGATACAAGGTCAAGAAACCTAAACTACGCCTATATCATGATTATGCTAAAACATTAATTGGGTGGGTCGGTAACGTGACTATTCAACATATACCAAGGAAAGTGACACGACCCAAAATCTAACCATGGTCGTGATGGCGCCTATCGTGTTACAAGGCAAGCCTATTTCCCAAAATATTACTACTAAATCTATTATAAGAATTTAATAAAACATTTTCAATATTTGAATTTTTCATAAATTAATCAACTCTAAATATAATTATAGAAAATACGGAAACGAGCTTCAAACATCGGGGTATCACTAAGTCATGAGTGTCTAAATCTATGAACTAAGAAATAAAACTGTCTAACTGTCAATACAGTCTAAAAGAAGAAATGATAAAAGGAGTAACAAGGTCCTGCGGACACTAGCAACTACCTTGCAGTCTCCAACGATAGCCGGCCTGAACTCAACGATCGTCGCGCTCTAACTCACCTGGATCTGCACATAAAATGCAGGGTGTAGTATGAGTACAACTGACTCAGTAGTAACAGAAATAACTAAGGAACTGAGTAGTAGTGACGGAAAAAGTAGAACAATTCAATTATTTCTTTATCACAATTTAAAATAAATAGAAATAAACAGGTAAATTCCATCAACTCAATAAATGCTTGGTGAACATCTGATGCACTGCCTCGGTAGTGTTGGCAACAGAGTCTGGCTCCTCAGACTGGCCAGCCGGTGCCACCTGTGCTGATGGTGCTGCAGGATCTGGGTCTGAAGAGTGTGGGTCAATCAACATGTCGAAAGGGATGTCTCCGGCTGCAGCAAGTTTGGTCACCTGCCTCCAGAGCTTGTCCACTGACTTATTACTGGCCTGGGACTTTCTCATCTTCTTTACTTATTTTCCCAGCTCTTCGATCACTGACCCGTGTTGTACCAAGGTAGCCATGAAGGTGTTCTGGTTCTCTAGGAGCTTCTTCAATGTCTCCTCAACTGTCGAGCGAATCTGAGGTGCTTGAACTAAAGACTGTGCTGCAACAGTACTAGATAGGTCAGACATCTTTACAGTGGTTGTCTGCATCTAGTTATTGAGGCTCGCCAATGTCTCTGAGACTCGCAGCGTAGAAAGTGGTTCAGTAGGCAAGGGCATCGGCTTCAAAGCCGAGGTGGAACCTGTGATAGGAACTGCAGAAGAGGCTATAGATGATGGTGGTGGCATAACTGCAGCAGTAGAGGAAGGCTCGGTCGAAGTAGATGGGACATCAACTCCCTCCGCAACTACCACAGCTGGCTCATCAGACTGGCTTGTGGTGGTAGACGGTTGACCTTTTCTCTTCAGGTTGCTTGTATTCTTAAGTGAGTACCATGAGAAAGGCTTCTTTGGCCGCACCTTTGTATAATAATCCCTTGACTCTACCCTCGCATCTATGAGATACTCTGTAATAGTGTTGGGATACGGGTAGGACGAGTCATCTTGCCAAGCAATGACTGAGATATTGGCCGACATCATGATACCCACATTGATAGGTTACCCGGCCATGATCGAAGCACACAACAGGTACCTATTGAGTGTTGAGTGTTGTACACTCCCCCGAAGATAGGTCTCATTCTGGCTCGGGTACAGCACTCAACACTTGATTGGTACCTTCACTCACTTGGGGTGAGTACAAACTCCGGAGGGACTTCCAAAGCCCAATCTCTAAGCACGGACAACTCATGTGCCATAATATCAATCCCTGGATCCGTACGGTCAACTCACGTGCTACGCAGACAACTCATGCGCTATGGTATCAATACCTGGATCCGCATGGACAACTCACGTGATGCACGGACAACTCACGTGCCTCAATCAAATACCTCACAACAAGCCCTCGGCCTCACTCGGTTATGTACCTCTCTAGCCTCACCATCATCAACAAATAAGGGAAACACAGCCCACGTCAAGTATCACAGCATATCAGCAAAATAATAGGGACTGAGGTAAACATGTACAATAAAATCTATGACTGAGTGCAAATAATGTGAGCATTAATAAAGCCTAAGAATGATCTCTAACAAGAAGGCAAACAAGTTCAACAACAAATAAACACATAACCACAGATAATAGCTATTAGGCCTCACAGCCTCACGGGATGGACCAAGTCTCATTCCCTCGCGGTGCACACCCACACGCCTATCACCTAGGCTAGCCCATTTAGTTGGGCTACAAATGATGAGCCCATTTTTTTAGGCCCAAGATATCATCTTCCTAGAGGCCCAGTTTGGTGTCACACGTGAAATGACGTGGCACATCAAGTCAAGCGAAAGAGCCAATACGATCGTGCCATGTGGCAAAATGACAAGGCATGCCAAGCCAAATTAAAGGGCTACTGAAACTGCGCCACGTGTGCAAGTGACATATTCTGGCCAATCAAATGCGGCCTTGTCACACTTCACTTTGATTGGTCGAAAAAAGTTTGTTCTTATCATAATTCTTCCCTCCCAAAACTATAAATAGGGATCTTCATAACTCAGAGAAGACACCAGAAGTTATAACAAGAACCAAGAGGGAGCTCGTGGAACAAACGCTGCAGATTTCTCTAAAGGCTACAAGCATTCAAGTGTTCTAAGGATTAAAAGATCAAGATGAAGATTCAAGAACAAGCTGCAAGCACTTGGATTAAAAATACGTCAAGATCAAAATCAGGCCTCAAGCACTTGGATTAAAATAAAATAAAGTTTAAGGTACACTCAAATTATTTGAAATCAAATACTACGATTGTTGCAATATTTTTCGGTCTTGATTTTATTTTCTTGACGCAAATTTATTGTTTACACATATATCCGTTTGTGTCATTTACTTATATAGTAGATGATTTAGTGTATAGAGTTTAGCTTATATACGGAAGATTAAATCATTGGTTCTTATGAGTATAAAGATCACAATCTAATGATGGAATAATTATTGAAAGATTCAAAATCTAATGATGGAATTAGACAAAGCATCAGGAATGATTGTAGCACAAGACTAAATATAATTTATCTTGATTATGGGAATGATTTAATTCCAACTTCTTGTGCTAGTACATTTTGTATGTATTGAACGGAGCAAGTAGAAATAAGTATTTTATACTGACTTAATAAAATAAATTCTCTAGCCATTAAATGTACTTATACTCTTAATTTTGATATAATTATTATTAGTTGTGTATTTTATTATTATTTTGATTTATTAAAAGGCGAGATTCTTTTGTGGGTCAATATGCTTGGTAAATTGGAAAATAATAATATACATTGGCAAAGTAATAGTTAGTTGATGGAATCCATGTCTCGGTCTAGAGATTGACGATACACCTTTATGAAAGTTTATAAGTTTTCATGTGTAAACTCTGCAGGTGAATTTTGTAATCGTCACATGAAATAAGTTAAGCGAAAGTCTAAAGGGAATAATCAATGAATTAAATTGTCAGTAATTTAATTTATTTTATTAGCAACTGAATCTTAACATGGGGAGTTAAATAATATTTAATGAAAGAATTTCGAAATTGAACTGAGGAGTACAGTTACGAATTTTTAGTAAAATAATTCGTAATTTATTATGGTGGCATTAATTCAGATATTTCGAATTAAGTCCATAATAGGAAGCCTCATTAATTAAATATTGTGGTCCATGTTGTGCCCGAATAATTAGGAATTAAATGAAATTTTATTTCTTGGTGAATAAGGAAGACCCAACATGTTTAGGAAAAGGTTTTAAACCTTAAAAACTGTGGCTATATAAAGGGGTCTTATTCCATAAGGAGCTATGATTTTTACTACACGATTTTTCTTAGAGAAACTCGCCCACATGAGTTTCGCTAATTTCGGGCATTATTCGTGTCACACAGCAGAACACCGGGGAACTAGAAGATGATCATGTGGATGGTTTTTGCTCATGCTTGAAGGTCTTTTCGCCATCACAGTCATGCTTCAAGAGATAAGTATCTATTTTATGTTTGATTAAAATATGTGATTATGTGTTGTTTATATTGCATGCAAGTGATCTTGGATATTTGTAATTTTGGATAGATATTGCTCTTGAATCAACTTACGAAGTCGTTAACTGATAGAGCCAATAGGCCTGGCTGTTTCACTAACTCTGAAATCTAACCCTTCATTAGGTTGGTCAACTGAGTTTTTGGGCCAAGTGACAAAACTGAATCGGGCTTTAGACCAATATATTTTTGAGAAATATATAGAGAAATTTTCAAAAACCACTATTGTTTAGTGGTTATTAACTTCCTATTGCTACCATATACATAATTACTTCCTATAGCTACTATTAAGTTGTTAAAGTAGCGTATTCGCTGTATTCATCAGCAAAAAACGCCTAAAAATCATAGTAGTTCCAGCTGTAGGCGCTTGTATTCACATGTATTCGCGCCATGTATTCATGTATAGAGCAGTAAAAAGCGTCTAAATTCAAGGCAGTCCAGTTGTACGCGCATGTATTCACATGTATCCGCGTCATGTATTCATGAATACAGTAATGGCAATCACCTTAAAAATAGGTATGTCCAACTGTCTAATAACATAAATAATATCAACTAACGTGATACACTCCTAATATAACTCAACAAAATCAATTCGAACATGCCTCATTATCAACCCCATTAATTAGAATGATTTTTCAGTTTTATATAACTTTTGTATTTAGTACGTTTTAATATTATTTTTTTACTGTTGCATTCATCATATTCAATATATGTATTTACTGTATTCGTTATTTTATATACAGTGTATTCAAATATATTTGTATTAATAGTATTTTAGTTATTCCTAATACATGTTATATATTACTATTGTATTCACTATATTACATTGGTTGTATTCACTATATTTCTATTTGTATTTAGTGTATTTTACTGTATTTTAAAATTAAATGTACTCACTATTTATATTTTGTTCTGTTTTTATGTTTATATTCAGTCTATTTCAATATTTATATCATGTATTCATGCATGAATACATATGTATTCAGCTGTATTGAAAACATACAAACCTTCGAAATACATAAATACAAGAAAAAATGTATTTATAAAAAAATACAATGTATTTAAGTTAATTTGTACAGAACACAATGTATTTATATCATTTTATGTGACTAAATAGCAAATAAGAGAAGAAAAATCATCAGAGATTGCATTTTAGGTCAAGCAAAATATTGTATACATTGTATTAAAACTAAAATAGAGACAAACAAAAACCTCGGCCTTCGGATCTTCTCTAGCGTAAACAATATTGCAGTATCCATGTAGAGGACTCCATTGCAATATCTGGCGTAGAAGAAAGACGCAGTGGACCTCTTGTTTCAAAGTTGTTGAATCCGTGTCACAGCCTGAAATTCTCACATTCGGGACCGTGATGGCGCGAAATATTTCACTTGCTAGGCAAGTGTAATGACCCGACCGGTTGTTTTGCGTATTACAACCATGTTTCCCCATTTACTTCTCAAATTGGGCTTTACAATTGTTGTGTGACTTGTCGGGGTAATTAGTTTGGCTCAGGTGAGGTTTTGGAATGAATTGGAATACTTAGTTTCAAGATTTAAAGCTTAAGTTAAAATAGTGACCGGATGTCGACTTATGTGTAAACGACCTCGGATTCAAATTTTGATGATTCCAATATCTCCGTATGGTGATTTTGGACTTAGGAGCGTGTCCGGAAAATGTTTTTGGAAGTCTGTAGTGGAATTTGGCTTGAATTGCCGAAAGTTAAATTTTTGGAAAGTTTGGCCGGGGGTTGACTTTTTGATATCGGGGTCGGAATCCGATTCTGGAAATTGGAATAGGTCCGAAATGTAAAATGTGACTTGTGTGCAAAATTTGAGGTCAATCGGATGTGATTTGATGTGTTTCGGCGCAAGTTGTAGAATTTGAAGTTTCAAGGTTCAATGATTTCGAATTGAGGTATAATTCGTCGTTTCGATGTTGTTAGGTGTGATTTGAGGCCTCGAGTAGGTCCATGTTATGTTATGGGATTTGTTGATACAATTGGTTGAGTTCCCGGGGGCCTCGGGTGAGTTTCGGACGGTTAATGGATCAAATTTGGACTTAAGGAAATGCTGGAACTGCTGCCTACTGGTGTGATCGCACCTGCGAAGATTTTGATCGCAGGTGCGAAGACGCATGTGCGCGAGATCAATCGCAGAAGCATCCAAGAGTGGGACTGAGCAATGCTGGCAGGTGCGAAGTCGCAGGTGCGAAGGTGTTGACGCAAATGCGGACCGGGGCTGGCCTGGGGCGAAGGCAGGTGCGAAGGGTTTTCGCAGATGCGAGAAAAGGTCCGTAGATGCGAGGTTTTGGGAGGCTGGCTGTTTCCACAGGCGCGAATTTTTGTCCGCAAAAGCATATGCGAAGGTGCGAGCCCAGGCACCGCAGGTGCGGAAATGTCTGGGCAGTGTTTAAAACGAGGGTTCCGAGAATTTTTCTCATTTTCAGATTTTGGAGCACGGTTTGGGCGATTTTGGAGAGGAAATTTTTCACATAACTTGGGGTAAGTGTTCATAACTCCCTTGTGATTATATTCCATGAATTAATCTTAATTTTTGGTGTAAGATTATTGAATCTTCAAGAGAAATAGAAGGAAATTTCTATAATGTCACAAAATGAATTTTTCAAGTTTGAATATCGATTTGAAGTCGGATTTGAGTGAAATTAGTATGGTTGAACTTGTAATTAGATGGTTTGTCGTATTTTGTGAGTTTCGTCGGATTTTGAGACGTGGGCCCCACGGGTATTTTTGGGGCATAATTTAGGGTTTTTGTGGAAATTATTAGCTTTTTCATATGGAATTAATTCCTATGAATTGTGTGGACTGAATCAAATTAATTGTGGTAGATTCAAGCCGTTCGGGAGTTGATACACACATTATGGGCTTTCAGGAGCATTGTTTAGCTTGCTCAACATTGGAGTCGGCTTGTTCGAGGTAAGTAACTCTTCTAATCTTGGAGTGTAGGGTATGAACCCTGAATATATGTATTTTTTTTAATTTTGGGAGGTGACGCACATGCTAGGTGACAGGCGTGTGGGAGTGCACTATAGAAATTGTGACATAATTATTTCTATGGAATTTTATAGTTAAATAATCTTGGCATTTTCCATGCGGTTTTATGTGTTAAAGAAATTGAGCTGAAAAACATATTAAAAATCATGTTGAGGATATGTGCCAGTATTATTGGGACCCTCAGAGGTCATATTATTGTGAATTATTGTGTTAAATTGTAAATTCATACTCAGTCATATTTATTTCATTGCATATCATAACTCAGTTTTATGACTCTATTTTGATGCATATAAATGTTTTTGGGGCGAATGCCCTGTTTTACTGAAATGCCCGAGTGGCTTGAGAGATTTATGACTAAGTGAGGCGAGGGCCTGATTTATGTTACATATTTATGGGATCGGGCTGCACGCCGCAGCATGTTTGATATCGGCCGAGGGCCTGATTGTGAGGATGAGTGTAGATCGGGGCTGCCCACCTGCAGCTTACTTTATTATTATGGCACGTGAGTTGTCCGTGCAGCACGTGAGTTGTCCGTACAGATTATAACGCTTGGGCTGAAGGAGCCCATCTGGAGTCTGTACACACCCCCAGTGAGCGCAGGTACTTACTGAGTGCGAGTGTCGAGTGCTGAGTGACTAGGAGGCATGAGTAATTGTGAGGTATGCCCGAGTGGCAAGAGTGATTGTGAGGTATGCCCGAGTGGAAAGAGTGATTGTGAGGTATGCCCGAGTGGCAAGAGTGATTGTGAGGTATGCCCGAGTGATACGAGTGACTGTGAGGTTTGCCCGAGGGGTTGTATATGAGTGATGTTCTGCCCGAAGGGTTGTTTATGATTTTATCATTAAATTGCATCGCATTGGCATGCACACATGACATACAGGCATAGAGATGTATTTTTCCTCATGCTGTACAACATCACATCATTCATGATTTCTCACACATTTTTTTATAGATGGGCATAGTGATGCATTTGTTTTACACGGGTTATCCGGAAGGAAAATGAAATATATTATTTATTATTGAGAATATTTTTGGAGAAATTTATTATTTTCAAACTATTTATATTATTGGAAACTTCGGCAAACGATTTAGGTTTTCACTGATGTATTTGAAAAGAAGAACTATTATTTTTGAAATCATGATTTGGCTAAGAATTTTATCTCTGAGTTACTTCTCGTATTATTTGCTTTATGTTATTATGGACTGTTGTGGACTATTGGTTATGGACCCGACATTGGTGGAAGCTCGTCACTACTTTCAACATACAGCTAGGTTTGTTACTTACTCAGTACATGGGGTCGGTTGTACTGATACTACACTTATGCACATTGCGTGCAGATGTTGGTTGTTGTTGTTGTTGTGCTCGATGGTTGCGGGACTTGAAGATGTACCTGCGTTCCTGCTGTAGCTGCCCCTTGTTCAGGGTAGCCTTAGATTTTATAAAAGCTCTGTTTATGTACTATTCAGACAAAATATGTTTTTATTTCATTTTCGCTTTGTATACTCTATTCTTAGAAGCTCATGATTTGTACTACCAGTTCTTGGGTAATGTATAAGGTTAAGATAATTATTTACTTAAATTTCTTTAATAATTATTTTTGGAATTGGATAGTTGAAAGTTTGCTTACCTAGCGGGTTGGGTTAGGTGTCATCACGACTAGTTGGATTTTGGATCGTAACAGCAAGCCAACGTTAGAATATAATTAGCCATTTTAACAAAATTTTAAATTAATTAATAACAAGGAAACAAATGCGGAAGTAAAGTCTGAAATAAAGTGAATAATCCATAATAATAGTGATATCTCAATACCATCCTATAACTGGAGTCACAAGTGCACGAGCTTCTAAAATAATACAGATAAAGGTCTGAATAAAATTCAAGCTATTTGAAATATAATACACAGCAGAGATAATATAGAAGGGGACTTCAGAACTGCGAACGCTGTACAGTTATACCTCAAGTCTCCACTGGTACCTCAAGTCCGATTGACCTAAAATTTTGCACACAAGTCATAAATAACATAACGGAGCTACGAAAATTTTCAGAACTGGATTCTGACCCCGATATCAATAAAAGTTAATTTATGGTCAAACTTTGAAATCTTTAAGCCTTTAAGCTTCTAGTTTTCGCCAACTGGCGATAATTCAAGCTAGAGACCTCCAAATTAAAATTCGGGTATACGCCCAAGTCCCAAATCACGATACTGACCTACTGAAACTGTCAAAATACTGATCTGAGTCCGTTTGCTCAAAATATTGACCAAAGTCGACTCAGTTGAGTTTTAAGGCTCTATTTCACATTTTAATCATTTTTTTCATATGAAAACATTCCAGAAAATTATACGGACTATGCACCCAAGTCGAGGAATGATAAATAGTGATTTTCAAGGTCTTAGAACATAGAATTAATTATTACATTTAAAGATGATCTTTTGGGTCATCACATTCTCCACCTCTAAAACAAAGCGTTCGTCCTCGAACAGAATTAGAAAAGTACCTGAGCTGGTAAAAAGGTGTGGATATTTACTCCGCATGTCCGACTCGGACTTCTAGGTAGATGCCTCTACCAGCTGACCCCTCCATTGCACCTGAACTGAAGGATAACTCTTAGACCCCAATTGTCCGGGTTAGAATAGCTACCGACTGGACTGAGCTGAAATCTAACACATGGGATGGATCACCATGATATTTTCGGAGCATAGACACATGGAACACCGGATGAACCGTTGATAAACTAGGTGGTATTGCAACCCTGTAGTCTACTTCACCCTACCCTTTCAAGATATTCGAAGGGTCCTATATACCTAGGGATCAACTTGACCTTCTTCCCGAACCTCATTACACCTTTCATAGGTAAAACCCGAAGCAATACTCTTTTTCCAACCATGAATAAAATATTTCAAACTTCACGGCCGGCATAACTCTTTTGCCTGGACTGAGCTATGCGAAGTCAATCCTGAATAACCTTAACCTTATCCAAGGCATACTGTACCAAATCGGTACCCAACAACCGACCTTCTCCAGGTTCAAACCAGCCAATTGGCGATCGGCGTCGCCTTCTGTATAATACCTCATATGGAGCCATCTGAATGCTTGACTGGTAGCGTTTATTATAAGCAGACTATACAAGTGGCAAGAACTGATCCCAAGAACCTCCAAAGTCTATAACACAAGCGTGAAGCATATCTTCCAATATCTGAATGGTGCGCTCTAACTATCCGTCTGTCTGTGGATGAAATGTTGTGTTCAACTCAACCTGTGTGTCAAACTCACACTGTACAACACTCTAGAAGTGTGAGGTAAATTGCGTACCTCGATCTGAAATAATAAACACGGGCACACCGTGAAGGCGGACAACCTCACGAATGTAAATTTCAGCTAACCGCTCTGAAGAATCAATAACTGCCATTGGATGAAATGTGCTGACTTGGTCAACCTGTCTACAATGACCCAAACTGCGTCAAATTTTCTCTGAGTCCGTGGGAGTCCAACAACAAAATCCATAGTGATACGCTCCCACTTCCACTCAGGAATCTCTAACTTCTGAAGCAAACCACCAGGTCTCTGATGCTCGTACTTAACTTGCTGACAATTCAGACACTGAGCACATATGCAACTATATCCTTCTTAATTCTCATCCACAAATAATGTTGCCGCAAATCTTGATACATTTAGGTTGTACCTGGATGAATAGAATACTTGGAACTATGGGCCTCTTCCAGAATTAATTCACGAAGCCCATCCACATTAGGCACATAAATACGACCCTGCATTCACAGAACTCCATCTTCCCCTACAGCAACCTATTTGACATCACCATGCTGCACTGTATCCTTAAGGACAAGTAAATGAGGATCATCATATTGTCGCTCTCTGATGCTCTCATATAAAGAAGACTGAGCAACTGTGCAAGCTGGAACCCGACTAGGTTCTGAAACATCTAACCTCACGAACTGATTAGCCAAAGTCTGGACATCTACAGCTAATGGTCTCTCACCAACCGGAATATAAGCAAGGTTGCCCATACTCACAGCCTTTCTACTCAAGGCATCGGTCACCACATTAGCCTTTCCGGGGTGATACAAAATGGTGATATCATAGTCTTTCAACAAATCCAACCATCTTCTCTACCTCAAATTAAGATCTTTTTGTTTGAACAGATACTGAAGGCTACGATGATCAGTGAATACCTCACACGAGACACCGTAGAGGTAATGCCTCCAAATCTTCAGCGCATGAATAATGGCTGCCAATTCTAAGTCATAAACAGGATAATTCTTCTCATAAACTTTCAATTGTCGCGACGCGTATGCAATCACCCTTCCATCTTGCATTAATACTGCACCAAGCCCAATGTGAGATACATCACAATATACCATATAAGATCCTGAACTTGTGGATAATACCAATACTGGCGCCGTAGTCAGAACATTCTTGAGCTTCTGAAAGCTCAACTCACACTCGTTTGACCATCTGAATATGACACCTTTCTGAGTCAGTCTGGTCAATGGGCTTGCTATAGATGAAAATCCCTCCACGAACCGACGATAATAACCTACCAAACCCAGGAAACTCTGAATCTCTGTAACTGAAGTAGGTCTAGGCCAATTCTGAACAGCCTCAATCTTCTTAGGATCCACTTTTATACCATCTGCCGATACAACATGCCCCAAAAGGACAACTGAGTCTAACCAAAATTCACATTTTGAAAATTTGGCGTATAACTGATTATTTTTCAAAGTCTGAAGCACACTTCGAAGATGCTGCCCATGCTCCTCTCGACTGCTGGAGTAAATCAAGATATCATCAATGAACACAACCACAAAGGAATGCAAATAAGGCTTGAACACATGATTCATAAAATCCATAAATGCTGCTGGGACATTTGTCAACCTGAATGACATCATTATGAATTCGTAATGCCCATACTGAGTCTGAAAAGCTGTCTTAGGGACATCAGATGCCCTAATCTTCAACTGATGGTAACCAGACCTCAAGTCGATCTTTGAAACCACCTTGGCACCTTGAAGCTGATCGAATAAGTCATCAATTCTTGGCAGTGGATACTTGTTCTTGATAGTAGCCTTGTTCAACTGTCGATAATCTATACACATTCGCATTGAACCATCCTTATTCCTTACAAATAACACTGGTGCACCCCAGGGAGAGACACTAGGTCTAATAAATCCCTGATCAAGCAGGTCTTGTAACTGCTCCTTCAATTCTATCAACTCCAGCTGGGCCATACGGTATGGTGGGATAGAAATGGGCTGAGTTCCCGGAGCTAAATCAATACACAAGTCAATATCTCTGTCGAGTGGCATTCCCAAAAAATCTGCAGGAAATACTTTTGGAAATTCACGAACAACTGGTACTAAGTCCATAGAAGGAACATCCGTACTGGGATCGCGAATATAAGCCAAATATGCTAGACACCCTTTCTCGACCATATGTCGAGCCTTCATATAAGAAATAACCTGCTAGCAGAATAACCAAGAGTTCCTTTCCACTCTAACCGAGGTAACCCCGTCATGGTTAGGGTCACCGTCTTGGCATGACAATCCAGTATAGCATGATAAGGTGACAGCCAATCCATACCCAAGATGACATCAAAATCTACCATATCAATAAGTAGAAAATCCACACTAGTCTCAAGACTACCAATAGTAATCACACACGAACGATAGACATGGTCTAGTACAACAGAGTCTCCCACCGGTGTAGATACACACACAGAAGCACTCATAGAATCACGAGGCACAACCAAATACGAAGCAAAATAGGAGGACACATAGGAATAAGTAGATTATGGATCAAATAGAACTGAAGCATCTCTATGGAAAACTGGAATAATACATATGATCACGACATCATATGACTCGGCCTCAAGCCTATATGGAAAAGCATAAAATCGGGGATGGGCCCCACCACCCTGAACTGCGTCTCTGGGATGGCCTCTAACTAGATGGCCTCCACCTCTAGCGGCCTGACCTCTACCTCTAGCTGTCTGACCCCTGCCTCTAGCTAGCTGAGCAAGAAGTGAAGCAACTAGTTCCAATATGATGGCACGAAAATCCTGTCAAGATCTGTTACTCGAGAACCTACGGTAATACCTCCTGATGTGACCAATGTTCCCACACTCATAACACCCATCCTAATGCCGTGGTTGCTGAAGCTGAAGCTGCCCCAAACGGACCGGATAACCGTTGTAGTGACTCTGGAGTGGTGGTGTATTGATAGGAGCTGAATGTGCACTAAATGCTAGTTGCCTAGAGTAAGGCATAATAGGATCGTGACTCCCTGAAGCATAAGGAGATGCCTGAAGTGCTGAATGAAGCGGTCTGGGAGGATGACCCCTACCAAAATTACCCTTGCCTCTAGACGAGGCACCAATGAAACCTCCTAACTGACGAGACCTCTTATCAGACCTCTGGGCTCCTCCTCGCGATATTAACAGCTTCCTGAAAGGAAATCTCACTTCCAACCTCCTTGGCCATCTGAAGCCTGATAGGGTGAGTGAGTCCCTCAATAAACCTCCTTCTCTCTCTCTCTCTCTCTCTCTCTCTCTCTCTCTCTCTCTCTCTCAGTAGGTAGTAAGAGGAGAGCATGATGGGCTAAATCCATAAAACGGGACTCATACTGAGTAACAATCATACTGCCCTGCTGTAGATGCTCAAATTACCTGCGGTAATCCTCTCTCAATGTGATAGGGAGGAATTTCTCTAGAAATAGTCATGAAAGCTGCTCCTAAGTCAATGCAGGCGATTCAACTGGTCTGGTCAATGTATAATCTCTCCACCACCTCTTGGCGGAACCTGTCATCTGAAATACGGAAAAATTGACCTCATTGGTCTCGACTATACCCATGTTCTGCAGCACCTCATGGCAGCGGTCAAGATAATCCTGTAGGTCCTCAGAAGGTGTACCACTTAAGTGAACTGGACAAATCTTAGTAAAGTTATCCAGTCTCAATAAGGCCTTAGAAGACATGGCGGGCCTATCACCGGCCTATGCCGCAACAACTGGCTGAACTACCCCAACTAATGGGAATGCTGGAGCATGATTCTGGGGAGCCATATACCCCGGAGCGGGAGTAGTGGGAGTTTGTGCTCCTCTCCCAGCCTGTGAGACGTCTGGTGCCGCTAAAAATGTACCATTCTGGGCCACGCCTTTCATAAGACTCGCCAAACGGACTAGAGCATCCTGAAGCACTGGAGTAGCTATGAATCCTTCCGGGACCTGAACTGGTCCAACTGGTACATTCTGAACTGGAACCTCCTCCCGAAGATCCACCTGAGGATCTACAACAGGTGCTACTACTCGAGCTCTAGACTGAGCTTTACCTCTGCCTCGGCCTCTAGCACGACCTCTACCCCTGGCCAAAGTTGCCACCGGGGGCTCTGGTCCCTGCCCGTCAGTAGATGTATTACGTGTCCTCGCCATCTGCGAGAGAATAAGAATAGAATAGTTCAATCATCAATGATAGAATAAAATCGCACGACAGGATAAAAAAGATGTGATATTGTTCCTAAACTTCATAGGCTCTGAAAGATAGGTATAGACGTCTCTGTACCGATCCTTCAGACTCTACTAAATTTGCTCATGACTCGTGAGACCTATGTAACCTAGTGCTCTGATACCAACTATCACGACCCGAAATTCCCACCTTCGGGACCGTGATGGCGCCTAACATTTTACTTGTTAGGCAAGCCAATGTTAGAATATAATTAGCCATTTTAACCAAATTTTAAATTATTTAATAACAAGGAAACAAATGCGAAAGTAAAGTCTGAATTAAAGTGAATAATCCATAATAATCTGGATATCTCAATATCATCCTAGAACTGGAGTCACAAGTGCACCAACTTCTAGAATAACACAGATAAAGGTCTCAATAAAATTAAAGTTTTTTGAAATATAATACACATAAGAGATAATATAGAAGGGGACTTCAGAACTGCGAATGCTGTACAGTTATACCTCAAGTCTCCACTGGTAGCTGTATTCGAGTAAATCTACAGACCAACTCTGAAATCTGCACAACAAGTGCAGAGTGTAGTATCAGTACAACCGACCCCATGTACTGGTAAGTGTCGAGCCTAACCTCGACGAAGTAGTGACGAGGCTAAGGCAGGTCACATACATTAACCTGTACGCAATAATAATAATAACAACAATAATAGAAATAAAATAGGTGTCTCTTTTCAACAGTTAAAGCCCACTCGACAGTCATAACCAATTATTATTTCAATCAGTTTCCGTTGCGGCGTGCAACCCGATTCCACAATATATTAATTTCAATCAATTATGTTACGGCATACAACCCGCTCCCCCAATATAAACTTTAAATAAATCTGTTACGGTGTGCAATCCGATCCCCCATATAAACTCTAAATAAATCTTTTGCGGCGTGCAACCCGATCCCCCATATAAACTTTAAATAAATCTGTTGCGGCATGCAACCCGATCCCCCATATAAACTTTAAATAAATTTGTTGCGGCGTGCAACCTGATCCCCCATATAAACTTATACAACTCTTAAATGTATTAGAAATACTCCAATAAATACCACGTTCAATGAGAAACTATTAAGCATCAAAACATACAATAATTATTATTTAATTATAAAACAAACAATGTCAAGTAGCAATTAATTGAGGAAATCAGGAAAAAAATAGGTAGTTTAATATTTATTATGAAAAACGTCAAATAGAATTTAGGACACATAAATCAATTAAGCATGTAACAATTATTGCAGGAATTCAAGAATTAATATTTGACAAGGAATATAAGTGAAATAATTATTATAATGATTAATTCGTGTCTTAATTAATTTAATATATTTAAATAATTAAGCAAACAATTAATTTGACAAAGTATAGGCACACGTCACCTTGCCTATACATCGTTACATATGAAATTCACATAGCAAATAATTCAAGGGCTTTATTCCCTCAATTCAAGGTTAACCACGACACTTACTTCGCTTTGCAACCAAATTCAAGAATCAAATAAACATTTGCCTCGCGAATTCGTGTCCTAAATCCTCAAATCTAGTCATAAATAATTCAATATACTCAATATAAATCGTAGGAATTAATTTCGTATGAATTTACTAATTTTGTGGATTAAAAATTTAAAATTCATCTCAAAAGTCAATAGTGGGACCCACGTCTCGAATCCTGGAAAAACTCACGAAATCCGAACACCCGTTCCGATACAAGTTCAACAATACAAAAATTATCGAATTCTGACACCGGATTGACCTTCAAATCTTAATTTTACATTTTTGGAAGAGTTTATAAAAATTTCATTTTTCTTCCATAAATTCACGGATTCATGATGTAAATGAGTATGGAATCATGAAATATAATCAATATAGGATAAGGAATACTTACCCCAATGTTTTTCCGTAAAAATCGCCCAAAACTCGCCTCTCCCCAACCTCCAATTAGTCAAAAAAATGGAAAATGGGACGAAGTCCCCTGCTTTATAACTTACAGTTATATCCAGGCTGCCCGCGGCCCTCGATCCTCAGCCTTCGATCCTTGACCTTATCCTGGGCCTCGATCTTGGGCCTTTGATCCTGGGCCTCGATCCTAAGCCTCGGCCTTCGACCCTTGGCCTCGATCCTCGGCCTTCGACTCTCGGCCTCGGTCTTCGGCCTTCGATCCTAGGCCTCGGTCTTCGGCCTTCAATTTCTGCCCCCGGATTTCCAGCAAAAACTATTGCAGTAACTATTGCAGCTGCTATTTAAGTCCAACTTTTTATCCGTTAACCATCCAAAACTCACCCCAGGCCCTCGGGACCACAACCAAATACACAACAAGTCCTAAAACATCATACGAACTTATTTGAAACCTCAAATCACATCAAACAATGCTAAAATCACAAATCACACCCCAATTCAAGCCTAATGAAACTTAAGAATTTTCAACTTCTACTTTCGATGTCGAAACCTATCAAATCAAGTCTGATTGACCTCAAATTTTGTACACAAGTCATAAATGACATAACGGAGCAATAAAAATTTTCAGAACTGGATTCTGACCCTAATATCAATAAAAGTCAATTTGTGGTTGAACTTTAAAATCTTTAAGCCTTTAGGCTTCTAGTTTTCGCCAACTAGCGATAATTGAAGCTAGAGACCTCCAAATTAAATTTCGAGCATATGTCTAAGGCCCAAATCACGATACGGACCTACTGGAACTGTCAAAAATACTAATCTGAGTCCGTTTGCTCAAAATATTGACCAAAGTCAACTTAGTTGGGTCATCACAATCCGCCATTAAAGAGGAAATTTGGAGTTTTTTGCTGAAAACCTAACAATGGTGAAGATTTTTTTAAAAAAAGTGAAGAGAAAAAGACGAAGCTTGAACCGACCAACAATCCAAAAACTTTAATACTTACCACGAATTTTTGGAGCAAAAATGTAGAGAGAGAGAGAGAGAGAGAGAGAGAGAGAGAGAGAGAGAGAGAGAGAGAATCGTATTGTGAGATAATCGTACTTCAAAATCGCGAATACAATCTTGCTGTGAGAGAGAGATCGTGGAGAGAGAAAGAAGAAATATTTTGCTGTGATTTTGGGAGAGAATAACTGAAAGAATGAGAGAGAAAAATGGTACATAGTTTAATGCCTTAATGGTAGTGTATACCATAAATACCTATTTTGCTATAAAAGATAGCTATAGAAAATAATATTTTAAAAGAGTTTTGATTTATAGTAAATATGGTATAAACCTTTGCTACAAGAGGTAAAATTTTCAAACGTGTATATTTTTGAAGAATTAACCCAAATAGCCGGCCACATAATCTCTTAAACTAAAATTAACCGATAGATATATAATATGTATAATTCATGTATAATACTCCCTCCGTTCCAGTTCATGTGAACTTATTTCCTTTTTGGTCCACTCCAAAAAGAATGACCCGTTTCTAAATTTGGAAATAATTTAGCTTAGACTTCCAATTCTACCCTTAATGAGATGCTTTTATAACCACACAAATACTTTAGTCCATTTTTGACTTGTTTAGGACCACAAATTTCGAAAGTCTTCAATTTTTCTTAAACTCTATGCCCAGTCAAACAAGTTCACATAAATTGAAACGGAGAGAGCATGTGCATAACTGTGTATAATCAATGTATAATATTTGTATACCGGCTGGAAAAAGTAAATAGTTAAATTGGTCGACTATTTGTGTAATAATCCCTATTTGTTTAGGGAATCTTACATAAATGTCCCAAATAAGTTCTAACTTACCAACCTCTAGCCATTAATTATAGACATACCAAAATTAAGCACATATAAAAATTGAAATCCCAAATAAATATGGTTCTTTCTCTCCAAGAATCATACACAAAGATCTCCTTCCATATTTTTAAGCGTGATCAACAAGAAACATTGGATGCAAGATGGAATGAAAATCTTATGGATGATGTCACGACCCAATTTTATCATAGGCCGTGATGGCGCCTAACACCGTTGTTAGGAAAGCCAACACTGATAGATCTGGTGATTTCCATTTTTAATATGTTTGCAAAGTGAATAACTTTCCTCATTTATAAAAGTTTTAGAAATTTACTACTGTTAAGTAATTAAACAAAAACAACTGAGCGCAAATCTAAGTCACAACAACAAAACCAAAATCATAAGTCTACTAGTGTGTGCCAAGACCTGGTGTCACAAGTGTATGGGCTGCTAGTAGAATATACAAAAGAATACTAGTCTACTGTCTCAAGGAAATAGACAGAAATATAAATCCAAAAGAGAGACTCTGGCTACTGCTGAACGGCTCGAAAGGGCAGCTCATCGTGTAGTCTCGAGCTAGAAGTCAAACGTGTGCGCCGGACTGGTAACCAGATGCACCTGCCTCAGAAGTGTAGCGTGAGTACGTAAACAACGTGTACCTAGTAAGTATCTAGTCTAACCTCGAAGAAGTAGTGACGAGGGGTCGACTTCGACACTTACTAAGGGCCAAAACATAATAATGAGAAGTTCTAATAAAGCAGGTAATGTACAATAATAATAGAGATCAAAACTGGAAGTAAGTAAGCAAATCCTTCTTTCAAGTAAGAATCAAACCATTTCTTTCATCTATTCCTATTACCTTTCAAGTCCGTGAAGCATTATTAAATATAAAAAGGGATTTCGGTATCACTACGCACGAGTTATGCCGAGGATGTATGACCTGATACAAATATACATAATAATATATTGTGCACTGCCGAGGGTCGAACGGCCCGAACCATATAATATATCAATAAATCCTGCCGAGGCGAACGACCCGCTCACATGAGAGTAGTGGAAGTTTACCCCGCTCGCGGAATATATTTGGGAAGCGGTTGAACATATAATTTCTCAATTTATCGTATTATTCCTCAATTTCTTTAAAAAAAAATAAGAAATTCAACTTGGAGCTTTAAAAATTGAGACCTTCAACTTCCACTTTAATCCAACAACTAGTAAGCATAAACAAGAAACGGTATCAACAAATCATGGTGTAAGCCTAGATCTACCCGGACAAAAGCATGAATAGTAGCTACGCACGGACTCTCGTCACATCGTGCGTGCGTAGCCCCCATAATTAAAAGTACATATTGATTTATGTTCACATATGGGGTTAATTCCCTCATACAAGGTTAGAAAAGAGACTTGCCTCGTCTCAAAGTCTACTTCTAGGTTCAAGAATGCGCTCACACCCTCAAATCAGTGTCGAATCAATCCAAACTAATCAAATAATATACAAACTAATCAATACGTGCTCAAGAGTTCGTATTCCAACTATTAAAGAGGTTACCCAATCCTAAATGCAAGATTCTAAAAATTCACCCCGGGCCCACGTGCCCGGATTCCGAAAATTTTTGAAGAAAGTTGTTACCCATAACCTTAGAAACATAAATATATGATTTTTACTAAGTTCAATAATCATTTTCGTGGTAAAATCCATTTTTTTAAACCCTAGGTTTTTCATCTAAACCCAAGATTTCTACCAATTTTTATGTTAAAATCTACCCATAATATATGTATTAAACTCACATTAAGTAGAAATTACTTACCTCACAAAACTAGGTCAAAATCCCCTCCTTCAAAGCTCTCAAATCGCCCAAGAGTGGATGAAAATGTGATAAAAATGTCCTAAATCCAGTATTAAATAAACCCTCACTGCCCAACGACTTTTGCACCTGCGGTGCTTTGGGCCGCATCTGCGGTCCCGCACTTGCGGCAAATGCCTCGCAGGTGCGCCTTTCCCTCACCTAGCTGGGCTCCGTATCTGCGGACAAGGAGGGTTGCTTCAGCGAGCCTAGCCGCGCCTGCGCTCACGCAGGTGCGCCCAATCTTCCGCATCTGCAGATTCTGGGCTGCCCTTCATTTCTCGCTTCTGCGGCTCCTGGCTCACAACTGCGAGCCCGCACCTGTGGCTGGCCAAGTGTAGGTGCGATTATGACAGATCTGGGAGCTTCAGTTGTTGCTCCAAGCTCTAGACTTGGTTTGAGCCTCGTCCGATTGATACTCGGACCCTCCCTGCCCGAACATACCAACAAGTTTAGAATTATATAGCGGACTCGCTCGAACTCTCGGAACGCCCGAAACAATATTAAAACTAAGAATCGCACCCCAAAACCAATTGAATCAAACTTATGAACTTCAAGTTCTTCTATTCACTCAAAATGTGCCGAAACATACTTAGACTACTCGGATTGACACCAAATTTTGCGTGCAAGTCTTAAATAATATTACATAACTATTCCCGGTCCCGGAATTCTGTTTGGATCTCAATAACACCAAAACCCGCTCCAAACCAAATTTAAAGAACCTCAAAATTTTCAAGAACCAACTTTTGATATTAGGCACCGAAACGCTCCCGGGTCATCCAAAATCCGAACCGAGCATACGCCCAAGTCTGAAATCATCATACGAACGTATTGAAACCGTCAAATCCCAATTCCGAGGTCGTTTACTCAAAACATTGACCGAAGTCAAACTTAGCCTTTTAAGGCCAACTTAAGGGACTAATTATTCTGATTTCAACCTGAACCCATCCAAATCTCAAACTAACCACCCCCGCAAGTCATAAAACAGTAAAAGCACATTCGAGGAGTCTTATTTAAGGGAACGGGGTTCTAGAAAGCAAAATGACCGATCGGGTCGTTACATTCTCCACCTCTTAAACAAACGTTCGTCCTCGTACGGTTCTAGAATCATACTTGGAGTGTTGAACAAGCGAGGATATCTGCTCCTCATGTCTTCCTCGGACTCCCAAGTCACCTCCTCGACTGGTTGGCCCCTCCACTGGACCCTCGTTGTGGAAATCATCTTGGATCTCAACTGGCGATCGTGCCTATCAACAATGACAACCGGCTCTTCTTCATAACCCAGACACTTATCTAACTGAATTGAGCTGAAGTCTAACACATGTGACAAGTCGGGATGATACTTCAGGAGCATAGACACGTGGAAAATCGGATAAACTCCCGATAGACTGGGAGGCAAAGCAAGCTCATAAGCAATCTCCCCAACTCGCCTAAACACCTCAAATGGGCCTATAAACCTTGGGATCAACTTGCCTTTCTTCCCAAACCTCATGATCCTCTTCATCGGCGAGACTTTCAAGAGAACTTTCTCGCCACCATGAATGATAAGTCACGCGCCTTCCGATCCGCGTAACTCTTCTGTCGGGATTGTGCTGTGCGGAGTCGCTCCTGAATCAGCTTTACCCTTTCCAAGGAATCTTTCACCAAATCAGTACCATACAACCTAGCATTGCCGGGCTCAAACCATCCAACGGGAGAACGACATTGCCGACCATATAAAGCCTCGAACGGAGCCATCTCGATGTTGGACTGGTAACTGTTGTTGTAAGCAATCTCGGCCAAGGGTAAGAACTGATCCCACTGTCCTCCAGGTCAATCACACATGCTCTGAGCATGGCCTCCGATATCTGAACTTTCCGCTCCGACTGCCCATCGGTATGTGGATGAAATGTTGTGCTGAGCTCCACACGGGTCCCCAATTCACTTAGTACTACTCTCCAGAAATGTGAAGTAAACTGAGGACCTCTGTCTTAAATGATGGAAACAAGCACACCATGCAGCCAAACTATCTCCTGGATATAAATCTGGGCCAATATCTCTGAAGTATATGTAGTCATTATAGGAATGAAGTGTGCCGACTTGATCAATCTGTCTACAATGATCCAAACTGCATCAAACTTCCGCAAAGTCTGTGGCAACCCAACTATGAAGTCCATAGTGATGCGCTCCCACTTTCACTCAGGTATGGTCATTTGTTAGAGTAGGCCTCCTAGCCTCTGGTGCTCATACTTTACCTTCTGGCAATTTAGGCATCTAGACACATACTCAACTATATCCCTCTTCATCCGCCGCCACCAATAATGCTGCTTCAGGTCGCGGTACATCTTTGTAGTACCTGGGTGAATGGAATATCGAGAAATGTATGCTTCTTCTAGGATCCTTTCCCTCAAACCATCGACATTAGGAACACATAGGTGACCCTGAAGTCGCAGAACACCATCCTCGCCAATAGAAACCTCTTTGGCACTACCCTGTAGTACCATCTCTCTGAAAACCAACAGGTGCGGATCATCAAACTGTCGAGCCTTGATCTGCTCCAACAGTGAAGACTGGGCAACGACGCAAATAAGAATTCGGATGGGCTCAGAAATATCCAACCTCACAAGTCTGTTAGCCAAGTATTGAACATCCAAGGCTAGTGGACTCTCCTCTGCTGAAATGAATGCCAAGCTACCCATACTCTATGTTTTCCTACTCAAGGCATCTGCAACTATATTCGCCTTTCCCGGATGATAAAGAATGAAGATGTCATAATCCTTCAGTAACTCAAGCCATCTACACTGCCTCAAATTGAGATGCATTTGCTTGACCAAATGCTGCAAATTGTGATGATCGATGTAAACCTCACAGGACACCCCATAAAAATAATGCCTCCAGATCTTAAGAGCATGAACAATCGCGGCCAACTCCAAATCGTTCACAGGATAATTCTTATCATGGGGCTTCAGCTGACGTGAAGCATATGCAATAACTCGTCTCTCCTTCATCAATACACAACTCAAGCCAATGCGTGAAGTATCGCAATACACAGTATACATCCCCAAACCGGAAGCCAACACAAGGACTAGTGTTGTGGTCAAAGCTGTCTTGAGCCCAATCTTCCACATCTGTGGATTCTGGGCTGCCCTCCATTTCTCACTTTTGTGGCTCGTGGATTGCACCTGCGAGCCCGCACCTGCGGCTGGCCAAGCGCAGGTGCGATTATGACAGATCTGGGAGCTTTAGCTATGCTCCAAGCTCCCGACTTGGTCTGAGCCTCGTCCGATTGACACTCGGGGCTCCCGGGGACCCGCCCGAACATAACAACAAGTTTAGAATCATATAGCGGACTCGCTCGAACTCTCGGAGTGCCCGTAAAAACATTAAAACTAAGAATTGCACCCCAAAACCAATTGAATCAAACTTATGAACTTCAAGTTCTTCTATTCACTCAAAATGCGCCAAAACGTACTTAGACTACTCAGATTGACACCAAATTTTGCATGCAAGTCTTAAATGATATTACAGAACTATTCCGAGTCTCGTAATTATGTTTGGACCTTGATAACACCAAAATTCACTGCAAACCAAATTTAAAGAACTTCAAAATTCTTCAAGAACGAACTTTTGATATTAGGCGCCGAAGCGCTCCCAGGTTATCCAAAACCCAAACCGAGCATATGCCAAAGTCTGAAATCATCATACGAACCTATTGGAATCATCAAATCTCGATTCCGAGGTCGTTTACTCAAAACGTTGATCGAAGTCAAACTTTGTCTTTTAAGGCCAACTTAAAGGACCAATTGTTCTGATTTCAACCCGAACCCTTCCAAATCTCAAACTAACCACCCCCGCAAGTCATAAAATAGTAAAAGCACATTCTAGGAGTTTTATTTAAGGGAACAAGGTTCTAGAAAGTAAAACGACCGGTCGGGTCGTTACAGATGAGGTAGGAAATAAGGTGACAAAATACAAAAATATATATATATACAAGACTCCAAAAATCTAAGAAAAAATTAATCTTTTTCAATGGGTATAGTTAAAATTCATTGAAAACATATAGATGAGTCAATATACAAATTTTGAGGAAGATTGGAAGTGATTTGGATTGATTTTGGTATCAAAATTCGTAGTTAAAATCGAGTTTAAAAAATTCTTTTGCGACACATGCATCAAACACGTATCACGCATATATCACACACACAGGTATACATGAATATACATGTGATACACATTTGATACAAATATGATACATATGTGATTCATAAATTATACACAGTGTAATACACATATTTTTTTTATGTTTCATCTTCGAGTTGTATTTTCAAGTGGTCATAGCTGGTAGTTTTCCTTATTTTTAGCCCCTTCCAAAATAATAACCGACAATATATATATATATATATATATATATATATATATATATATTATGTATATATATATTATATAAGTTTTATATACTTTTTAGCTACGAATACAACTATTTTTTATCCACCTGCCAACTTTTTATTTTGCCCAATACTTTGTAGTTAAGATTTCGCTCACCATCATTCGGTGCAATTGTAGGTCATGGACACTGGACACACCAAGTTGTTGATGATAGTCTAGAGTCTAGACCACTATACAAAGTTGAAATATTTTTTGGTCGAAAATATAAATGCAGCAATAAACTGATGCAAAAACCACTTTTTTAACTCTGAAATTAAATTAATAAAAACTGAGAATAATAAAGAGTCCGAAATTAAGTAAAAACCACTTGTCTGCCAATTGGCTAAGGATGAAATAACTAATTATCTTTCTTATATTTTTGGGTAGAAGTAGGAAATAGGATTAAACTTAATAGTTATTCTAACATATATATTAGTGGTACGAGTACCACCAGGGTTCATTGTTCTGGCAGCTATCGTACATACACTATTGGAAAGATTTCTAACAAAATAGTTCTATTTTAAAAAACTGTAGTTTTATTTGAATATGAAAACTTGTATTTGTTACAAAAAAACATCAGGATCAATGGGACAGAAAAACCTTCGCGCTATAGACTTAATAGCCAGAGAAAAATAATAAATCCTCGCTTTCATTATCATCCATAAGTAAATACTAACAGAAACTTCTGGCCTGTCATTAATCAATTCGGACAAAACTACCTGCAATAATGGGGAATAAATATAATGCCCTCAAATTCAAACACTATCTTCTCCACCTTAACCTAACGTCTAGAATAAAATACTTTTCCGTCTCATATTATGTGTGTCGAATATTAATTAGGAAAGGAATTTGACTATTTTACCCTTATTTCATTTTTTACTTTTAAAATGACAAATAATTTGAGATAACTATTTTTAATAATCACGACTGTTAATATGAGCCAAAGGGAGAGTATAAGACTATATATAATTTCCTTGTCCAAATATTGGGTCCAACAACTAAATCCTTAATCATTCCAACACATCATAGCCTACTAACTTTAAGAGATTTCTTACGCAAAAAAAAAAAAAATGAATAAACCAAATCACAGTAAACGAAATGAACCAATGGTATGATTATTGGCCAATAAATTGAATGAAAATCATAGAAAATCTAAATTCAAAATACTAAACGAAACCAAAAAAAAATTATAGGATTTATTTTCCATTCCCAATTTCGATCACTACAGTAAGTAAAAGCAACGGAATATAGGCCAATAGCAATTCCGGCACGATGTGAGAAACAGGTTTTACATAACGGTAAAACTGGGACGGAAACATTTTCATGTGATCAATGAGTCACGGCAGTGAAAAAGTATAAATAAAAGAAAAACATGTTGCCGTACTTAATATTTCGTATCAAAACCAGTTATTTAGTCTTGATGATTGCAAATTAAAATAAGATTATTTGTCAATTAATCATTGTGAGAAGATATAAATTTATTAATCAAACACATATTATCTATTTAATAATTTGATATAAATATATCGAGTATGAATTAAAAGAATTGTCAAGGGAAAGGTTGTTTACCTTGCACTTCCAAATATTTCTATTTTTTTCGGTTAACCATTTAATTATTCAAATTCACATTTCCAAAATTATAATCTAAGATCTTAATTAGGGGTGGAGAACTCTAATCTTTACACTCGACTTGGCGTGGTTAAGTATCTCCACTTCCATATATATATATATATATACGCGGTCAAACCTCTTCGTAACCGTCTTATTTGTTCTGAATTTTTTTGGTTGTTATTAGAGGTGCAAAAATCATAAAGAAAAACAGTTATCCACCCATATTATCCATTAAAAATGGGTTGGATAATGAACTTTTTAACAACAGGTCGAATATGGATAAGAACCATATTATCCACTTAGAAAATGGATAACCAGATGGATAATTAATGGGTTAACTTTTATATTTGTAAAGACTCAAATTGGGAATTTCTCAAGTTTGGGATACTAGGAATTCTTCCAAAAGTGATCATATTCAAGAAGCCACGGATAATACGGATATTCATATTATCCGCCGGATAGCTCATTTTTTATCCGTATTAAATATGGGTCGGGTCGGATAATTTACCCCATTTTTAAAATTACATATTTTCGACACGTTCATATCCAACCCGACCCACCCGTTTGCCACCCCTAATTGTTATAGTGAAATGTTGTTATAGAAAATGTGGGTTAATTTCACTAATGGTCGTCCAACTTATCATTTATTTCACAAAAATCACTTATCTATTTTTCATCACTTAAAAGTCACTCAACCTTACCTTTGTAACTTAAAGTCATTCTAGTTCAAAGCCTATAAAATATCCTATAAAAATATGATATAGCATTAAATTTAACTAAAAAATCTAATTATAGTGTCACATAAGCTTAAATGGACCATACCCAATTTAGACTCATTTCATCCACAATTTGATTTGACCCATAACCCAAACGGGTTTTAATATTTTGAACATTAGACATGGCATGGACCTATACAATATCCAATAAAAAATATGACACAACATTACATTTAATTAAAAAATCTAACAATAATGCCACATAAACTTAAATAGACCATATCTAAGTTAGACCAATTTCTTCCCGATTTGACCTGTAACCAAAATGGGTTATTAATATTTGAACAATTAACTGGACTAGCACTTTGATTTTGTGATTAATTTGTAGAAAAAGAAGTCTAAGAAATTTAAGAAAAATTAGGTCTTTTGAATTTATCTTTAAGTTTTGGTTGTACATTTACGGTCAATGACACAATACGTTCTCTTTCTTTTGTCCAAACTATCGCTATAGATTGTCTACGATTGTGGTGTGTATTGACAACTTCTACCATGCAATTTCATTGTGGGTGTTTCTTACTGAGCAGTATTTTTGTCTGTTAGTATTGCTTAATAAGCAATATTTTGACTTTAATGGAATAGTAATTTGTGAAAATAGGTTCTTATTAGCTTGTTGTTCTTGTCTGTTATTGATACATATATATGTTATGTAAGATCGATATGGTAGTATTTTAACTTCATAAAAAATTATAAAATGATATGAAGGATGCAAAAACTGGTTATGTGCTAGTTCTGTTCATATTTTTAATGAAATTATAGGTGGTGGCATTAAGGTTATTACGTAACAAATAAAATAAGATATTTTTAGCACAAAATAATTGTTCTCTTCTTTTCCTTCTAATGTTCAAAATATTAAAACCCATTTAGGTTATGGGTCAAATCAAATTGTGGATGAAATGGGTCTAAATTGGGTATGGTCCATCTAAGCTTATGTGGCACTATAATTATATTTTTTAATTAAATTTAATGTCATGTCATATTTTTATAGGATATTTTATAGGATTTGAACTCGAATGATTTTTAAGTTACAAAGGCAAAGTTGAGTGACTTTTAAGTGATGAAAAATAGATAAGTGACTTTTGTGAAATAAATGATAAGTTGGATGACCAGTAAAATTAATCTTAGAAAACGTATATTATAACGTAGCATGAAAATTGATTCTATAAATAATTTGAATTTTATAGTGAATGAATGTTATATAGGGAGACGTGGAATATATAATATGGTACCATGTAATTGGAATTTGGATCTGCCTTGGCATCTTCGCTCACGATTCCTAGCATCTAATCTCATATGCTTCTCTGATTTCCTTCTTCCTCTTGTATCCGACGGCTCACATTTGTCACCCCACTCCCATATATTCCCTACATTAAAGTACTCCACTTACCTAAGAGAAAAGGAAAAGGAAAACTGATCAGGAAAAGTTTCAAAGAAAATTGATCAAGACATGAATGCATTGGAATCTCCGCTTGAAGCTCTTGCTTTCAGTTACTTGAGCTTCGGTTTCATTACTATCGTCAACAATGTCTGGACATGGGTCGCGGTTCTCACGGCCGCCATTAGCTTCTGGAGAATCAAAACATGTTCGACGTTACCTGCACCGGAGCCACGTGCAGACTTTTCCGGCCATGCCCCATCTCCACCCCCGCCGACGCCAACTTTGGTAACGTCGTCTATGTCTTCACCGTCATCACAGGTAGAAAGGGAGTCAACTGATCAGCAGGCAACAATATCAACAGCTACTACTATTATGTTTCATGTTGTTGCTTTGACCAAAGAAGAAGGAAAAAAAAGGAAACTAACGGTGTATTTTAAGCAAGATATTGCCGGTGGAGAATATGACGGTAACGGTAATGAGGAAGGAGAAGACGGCGGCGTAGAGTTGAGTAAGGAGCTGTTTGAGAATTGGGAGAGTGCGGTGAAAATGAGGAAAGGAGAAATGGAGTGGTACTCTTACCAGGACATGAGGGTTATTGACGGCAGCGTCGTTAGGTTGTGGGACGGTTGTAGACGGCGGAGGAATGCAGAAACCACTGCTTTCTCGGTTGGTGTAGTTAGTACGTCGTAGTTTAGGAGTCGTACGTAGCTAGTAGGTTGCTGTTATAATTAGTAGAGAATGTAATAACGGGTTTCACCACTATGGAATTTTAGCAAGAAAAATTGTACATATTCTAGCTATTAGTGTTTAGTGGCGGAGCTACTATATACTATAAATAACACCACCCTTTGATTAGTTAATGAATTTATTTTTTTATATTTAAAATCCTAGCTTTGTTAGCGTTTGTAATACCTAAATCTTTACAACGGAAATGCTGCATTTTTTGTCTTTGTTCTCTAAGCTTATAACGCACAGATTGTAAAAACAACAGCAAAGACAGGGCCCTACATCGTACGTAGCTTGTTGAATCCATATTTGCAACTTCATTTTCATGCTTTGAAACTTATACTACTCGTTTGACTGCTTACACTTTGTTACAGGAAGAAATTACGTAGTCTGCTTGCATTTCCTAATATTTTTTTTGGCTAAAGATAACATGGAAATATATCAAAATTACAATACATATCTAAATGCATGTTTTGTGTTCTTATAAGTTGTTGTCAAAGTATATATATTAAGAATAGTTACGGGTAAAATTAAAACAGTCCGAATTCAATGTACTAACTGGAGTACATATAAAGTTAAAAGCTGCACGGTCCAGTCTTGTCTGCCACAAGATTTAAAGAGAAAACAACCCCATTTGCGTTACGTAATTAAATATTTAATATTCTCCGGGAACGGACTTATAGTTTGGCCAAGCTTCTTGCCACGTCAAAGGATTTTTTATTTTTTCAAAAAAAAGTTTTTTTTTCTCAATTTGAAGTGTTTGATCAAGTCTTTTTTTTGAAAAAAAAATGTTTTTGGCTGGAAGTAGAAGTAGAAAAAAGTAGATTCTCTCTAGAAGCAGAAGCAGAAATAGTTTTGACTTTTCTTCCTACCAAAAATATTTTTTACAAAATATTATATATACCAAAATAGCCTTACTTAGTTGAAACTATTAAGTAATATAAAATAACTTTTGGGATGAATTTTCATATTTATTGGATGATTTTTTTATATATTTAAATTATCTTGAAAGAATAAAGTACTTTTTAATTTTATTTTTATATTTTACTTAAATAAAATAAAATATTTAATTATTATCTTTAATAATAAATATTTATAATTATTTATTTATTTATATATTATTTACTTATATAATATTAACTATTAAGCAAATCTCTTAATATCCTTATTTGTAATTTGACATATAAAAATACTTTTTAAAAAGATTAGTCAAACAAAAATTATTGTTCAAAATTATTTTTCAAAATTGATTAGTCAAATTGGTAAAGATGGTAACAACGACCCCATGTAAGATAAATGGTTAAACAAATGGAGTAGTGGAATTGAATCCAAGAGTAAATATGCGAATATCCAACTAAAGAAGCCAAATTAGAAATTCAAACATTTCTTATTATTAACTCACGCAACTACTGCCGTTTGATGTGATCTTTCCTTTTGTTCTCCTTTTTATTTTGTCTTTTTAAATTTTCTCTTACATAAATAAGAGCAGCAACTATTTTTAGGCTGTGTTTGGTATGAAAGAAAATATTTTTCGAAAAATATTTTTTAATTTTTTCATGTTTGATTGATTTAAATATTTTGAAAAATATTTTTCTTATTTACTCATTTTCCTCCAATTGGAGAAAATATTTTCCATATTAAGAGAATAGAAAACCTTTTCCAAAACTCCTTCTCAACCTTTCTACTCTATTTCCCACTCTCACCAACCCACCCCACACTCACTCACCTAACCCCACCTTATGCCTACCCACATCCACCTCCTCTCTCCAAAAAGACTTTTTTTTTTTTTTTTCAAATTTCAGTCTTTTTTAATCACCACCCACCCTACTACCCCCACCACCACTCCACTCCGCAAAAAAATATATATATAATTTTAAATTTTTATTTTTTCATTTTTTCTGCACCACCCACCCCCACCCCTGCACAAAATTTTTTTTACTTTTTTTTGTAATTTTAAAATTTCTATTTATTTCCTTTTTTCTGTACCACCCACCCCCTTTCCCCACTCCACACCCACCCACCACCCCTCCCCGCACAAAAAAAAAATACTTTTTTTTTATAATTTTAAAATTTCTGTTTTTTCTTTTTTATGCACCACCCACCCCCTCCCCCCATAGGATTTTTAAAAAAAATTATTTTTCGTAATTTCAAATTTCGTTTTTTTTGTAGTTATGAAATTTGTGGGTTCGAAGGTTGTTGGTTCGAAAGTGTATGACTTCATGTTTATTGTATCTAAATTATTTATGAATACTCTTGAGAAGTTATTTTTCTTAATTTGCATACCAAACATCGGAAAATGAATAAGATTACTACTTGTTTTCCAAAAAAATATTTTATTGAAAAATATTTTTCACCAAAAACTAAACCAAACTCACCCTTAATTTCATTCCAATTCAATCCTGAGAAATGGCGCCGTCCTATGCGATCTTGTGATTACACTCTCAGACGCTATGAGTGATAGTGAACGAGTGTGTATTCATATCCTCAAATTGAACAAGTGACTCTAGTTGTAGTTGGCACAATTTGGTCTCCCCATCGATGTGTCCTGCCTCACGTGCACTCAAATACATGGGAACTTTATACATATTCATTCTTTATTTTTTCTAGTCATATACATAATTTATACATTAATTATACATAATTATATATATATATAATACATAAATTATGTATATATTATACCTTTGCCGGCTATTTTTAATTTAAACAGTTGGGTGAACGGTTATTTTGGTTAATTCTTCCAAATACATTGTGGTGGGGTGTCAAATGGGCAGATTGGGCAAAGTTACTTGGAATGAGATGAGTTGGGTCAACTAAATTTGGGTCATAACCCAATCCGCCCAACTTTTATCAAACTTTAATTAATGTATGTTGTTTTCTTATGAATGGTTTAATTATCAAATAAGACTTTTTTTTCTTCTTTTTGTTACTATTATATACTATAACATATCAAACAAAAAATATATATTTTAAAGATATTTTAGCAAAGTTATTCATTATTAAGTTTCGAATAAAAATCAGTTCAACTTTAGATGGCATGAGATGAATTGGGTCAAGAATGAGTTCAACAAATGAACGGGTCAATATCCGACCTAACGCGCGCGAATTGGACGGGGGAGATGGGTTAGGCTCAAATTGCCACTCATTCGTTCATATAGTAACAGCCATAGGAATTTGGATCTTACCTTAGCATCTTCGCTCACGATTCCCAGCATCTAATCTAAAGATGCTTTTCACTGTTCCCTTAATTATTTCACGGCTAGCTCACGTTCATCACCCCAACTTCCATATATATATATTCCCTTCTTTACGCTCGACTTTCTGCATTAACATAGAGAGAAAAAGAAAACTCTAGATATATAGACTCTTTGTAAAAGACATGAATACAATATTGGAATATCCGCTCGAAGCTCTTGCTTTTAATTACTTGAGCTTCGGTTTCCTTACTGTCGTCAACAATGTTTGGGCATGGGTCGCCGTTATTACGGCTGCCGTTAGCTTTTGGAAGATCAAAACTTCTTCAACTTTGCCCTCACCGGAGCCACGTGGCGACTTTTCCGGTGCCCCATCTCCATCTCCACCGCAAACGACGTCGGTACCATCATCTTCAACAGTTACTACTGAGATGTACACTGGTGTTGTTATGAACAAAGAAGAAGGAACAAAAGGGAAACTCACGGTTTATTTTAAGCAAGATGACGGCGAAGAATGTGACGTCGATGGAGACGACGGTGATCAGAAAGGAGAAGACGGCGCCGTTGAAATGTGGTTTGAGAATTGGGAAAATTTATTGAAAATGAGAAATGGGGAAATGGGGTGGTATAGATACCAGGACATGAAGGTAATTGACGGCAACGTAGTTCGGTTGTGGGACGGTTGTAGACGGCGGAGGAAGGCGGAAACCACCGCTTTCTCGGTTGGCGTAGTTAGTACTTGGTAGATTTATAGAATGAATCAATGGTAGTAAGAGTAGTAGCTAGGATTTTATTAAATATGGAATCCATGGACGCAGAAGTCGAGCTAGTGTATTTTGAGTTAAGAAATTCATTAAATATGTACAAATATTAAATTTGGAACTCAATTATAAGTCGAGCTACAGGTTAATAGTGTATTTTGTGTTAAAAAATTCATTAAATATGTACAAATATTAAATTTAGAACTCAATTATAAGCACTTAAAGTCGTAATTCTATGATTCGGAACTCATAAGGTTGAAATACTAACTCCGCTTGTGCATCTAGCTAAGCCTCGATGACCAAAGTTAATTACTCCCTCCGTTTCAATTTATGTGAACCTATTTTCTTTTTAGTCCGTGCCAAAAAGAATGACCTCTTTCCCTATTTGGAAACAATTTACTTTTATGCAATAATTTATAGCCACACAAAATATATGTGCCTCATTTTACACCACAAGTTCAAAAGTCTTCTCTCTTTTCTTAAACTCTGTGCCCAGTCAAATGGGTTCACATAAATTGAAACGGAGGTAGTATTTGTTATCTGTGTTGTACAGAATAATTGGTATCCAAAGGTACCTTTTATTTGTATGGATGGCTCGAGGCCGAGGTTAGTAAAGCATTTGTTTTAGACCTCTAAAATTTTGAGGCCCCAAAAAATATTAATGGTGGAATACATAATATTTTCACTTAAACAATATTGAAATTTGTAGAAAAAGGTATAAAATATGTGTAAAAAAAAAAGAAGAAACAAAAAATCTCTACTATTTGGCATTAGAAATATTATAGAACTTTGAATTAAACTACTCAAATCTTCATATTAGTAAATAAAATTTTTTTACAACAAGATCCAAGGAAATATATTGCAAACATATGACTAAATCTTCTTAACTTGAATTCACCTGGCTATTATAAATAATAATATTACTAAGTAAAGTTAAAAGTTCTATATCTTGTAAAATAACTACAATATAAACAAGTATGAAAAAAAGGAAAGATAACATTAAATTGTGTGCATATATTTGTATAGGTTTATAATTTTTGAATTATTATTATTATTATTATTATTATTATTATTATTATTATTATTTAAGTGCTACATGAACACCTAAAAGTTGAAGTCACTATGTATAACCCTTTGAGTCAAGTACACGAATCATAATGGTTTGACAAAAATGACAAGAAAACTGATAAATAGAATTTTTAAAGTAGAACAACGCACCGTTTGAGCCTTAGCTGTTGTGATGTTGGTGCATAATATGTTATGCAACTTGAGATACTGATATAGGAGTACCTCTTAATATGTTTCACTACCAATCTTGACCATTAAGAATCGGTATCACTAGAAGCGAACCAACGCTCAGAAGCAGCATTCCATGCCTCATCTTCACCGTTGGAGCGATCGTGGTCTTGGTATTTTGGCAACGAAAAATTGGCACCATCGTCCATCCCTAATTTGCATAATTTAGAAGATTCAGCCGACCAAATAAAGGCAAAATGAGAAGAGATGAAGCTCAGCTATGCAAAACAGGAATTTCAGCAACCAAACAACAACTCCATAGCTTAATTATCACGTGAAATTCCAGGAATAAGAAGCAGAAGAGTAGAAGTTCCAACTAGCTTTAGAATATCTCTTTTGTTTTTTGTTTTTGTACTCAATTTTTGAAACTCTTTCGTTTTCTAGTGGGACAATACATGTGAGCACTTAATTTTTGACTATATTTGAATTTTTACTACCTTCTACTATGTAAATATTTTTAAAATTTTAATATATATATTTTTTTAGCTTTGTTACATTTTTTTAATATAGAGTAAGAATTAAAAATAATTTAAAAGGTCAAATTATTACTATTAGTATTATTTTTATTTTTTATCTTTATTTTAAAATAAATTAAATTAAAAACAATCGAAAAAAATAAATATTTTTTTTTAAAATTTTCGGATGAGAATAGAATAATAAGAAAATTAAAAGTATGGAATAAAAAATTAAAAGTAAAACTAGGTAGAAATTATTTGTTAAAAAAAGTAAAAGAAACTGGAAAATTAAAAAAATAAAAGTAAAACAATGTGAAAATTTAAAAAAATGAAAAGTAAAATAAAGATGAAATTAAAAAAATACAAGTAAAGGTAGCTGAAATTTATTTTTAAAAAAGTAAAAGAAAGTGGAAAATTAAAAAAAGAAAAGTAAAATAAGTGAAAATTAAAAAAAGAAAAGTAAAATAAGTGAAAAATAAAAAAAAGTAAAGTAAAAAAAGTGGGATATTAAAAAATAAAAGTAAAGGAAAGTGGGGAATTATTCTTTTAAAAAAAGAAGAAAAATGGAAAGTGGGAATTCTTTTTAATTAAAAAATATTAAATAAATAAATAAAATAAAAAAAACTGAAAAAATTCTGAATTTTTTCCCTATAAATAAAAGAGAAATGTGAGGAGAAAAGAGGAGAAGGAAGGAAAAATAGAGGAGAGAATTGAGATAAAAACAAAATTTTTCTTCTGCGCTAAGTGAATTTCTACTCGTTTCATTATTTCTTTCGAAAATTCAAGCAATTCATCACCCTATTTAAGACCCAAAAATACCTCAAATTCAAGCCTAAAAACACCTTGTGAAGCTTCATTGATAGTCACCTCTCTCACGCCAAAAACCAGCAGCCTCACGAGGTACAATCGAGTTTCGGTCCGGGCTCGAATTTTAGAAGGTTCGTCACTAGATTTTCTGCTCATCTGCCGATTTACCCTTGGTTTGGTGTATTTGCTCGACTCAGAATTGTTTTGCATTAATCAAGTTCTAAAGGAATTTTTCTGCTTAAAGGTTCATTGTTTATCCTCCCTTTGTTAATTATTTCATTGTTTTGTGTGATATTCTTATAGAGGTTCATGTGATAATTTTTTGTGTTGTTTTATTTATACACATTATCATGTTGTAGTTTCATTTTACATGTTTCAAGCGATTTGTCAACAGATTATTTGAATAGGATTTCATCTTAATGAGATTTGTTATTTAGAATTAAGAATAAAGATCTTGCCATATTAATAGGTCATGCGTTGGAGTTCAAGTAAGTGAACCAGAAATGAGTCACCACATTTAATAGGAAAGAAAGAATTAGACATGGGTTGGATTGAGTATAAATTTATCAGGCCCAATAATTTTGTCACTAGACTAATAATTAGCTCATTCTTCCATAATGGATAAATGTCTCCTAATTTCAAAGATAGAATAATAAGTTGTAAATATTTCTAAGTGTGGATGACTTTTCAATACTTTTAATAACTAATATATTTCAAATTAGTTTAGGAAAATAATACAAGTGCGCATTCACATGACTTGATCAATCAACTTCGAATAATAATAAATGTGTTATTGATTGCGTACACGTACGAGTGACATGATTTTTGACGCCAAACAAAAATGAGTACATGTACGCGTGACTTATTTCAAGATAATTTTTATAAATCTAATCAAGCAATAAAAGCGGACATAGGTAAAACATGAGAACCAATAAAACACAGGTTATCCAAAAATAATATAAGCCAAATGTAGTCAATAAAGCGACCGTGCTAGAACCACGGGACTCGGGGAATGCCTTACACCTTCTCCCCAGTCAACAGAATTTCTTACCCGAACTTTATTTTCACAGATCAATAATAACATATTCAAACCTTCCTTTTACTAAGTATTCAAATAAATGGTGACTTGGAACACCCAAAAAATCAATTTCAAGTGGCGATTCTGTAAATAAAATAATCCCTACTCAAATTTGTCACTTTAATTGGAAAAAATCTTTAACCCACAACAATCCATAACACATATATCTTTTGTGGGGGGGGAGGGGGGAGGGGGGAAAGGAGGTGTGACAGCTCTGGCGACTGTGCTGGGGACAAGAACCCAGAACTTCTAATTCAGGGTTTAGAATTCGAGCTTGTAATGTGATCTATACTTGGCATTTTTGATTGTTGATATTACTGTGTTTGTGGGCCTAATGTACTAATTGTCGCTCATTTACCGCTTTGATATTATTTGAACTATATAAATTGCCTTCTTACGCCTCCCTTCTGAGTCTTCTGAATTTATGGTGCACACGTGCGCGTGGCCCACTTTTCTGTTAGAGGTCATTCCAAATAGAACGAGGCTGGATCAACAACTAGGTCGGGTAGACTTCCGTACTCCCCGTACGTTGCCCCCACCTCGGCTTGAGCTTTCCGCTTGGGTAAGCCACGTCTAAAATACTCCCCCCAAAATTTTAAACCTAGAATAACATAGCCGCATGCCGGATCCCTAGTAGGAACGTTTGTTTGCATCACAGACATTTGACTTTGGGAACTCAACACACGGGTTGGGTCCGTCTAGGACAGGTGTACCCGATAATTACAAGACCATCGTGATGCATCTTATGTGCTACATGTACATTATGTTTGATTCGGTTTGTGCATGTTGACCGATTTCTAAAACATAAAAATAAGAATTGAGAGAAAACCAAAAGGAAGAAAATAGGAGAGAGAAAATTTACCCCTTTTTTTAAAAAAAAACATTCTCGGTATTTGAAAATCCAAAAACCCTTTCAAAACTTTACCCCAAAATGATTATTACAAAATAAGATTGAATTTTTCCCAAAAATAAAAGTGTCATCCCATTCCTGAAATATTGACCGAACTATGCGGGTCTGATTCTCACCGGATGTGAGACACGTAGGCAAACCTCATCGGTTCCGGCCCCAAATTTTCAAAAATTCAAATATATTTTCATTTAATTCCTTCTTTAGCAGTCTTTTGCTTCGAAAATCCCAAATAAAAGAAAAAGATTTTAAAGCCAAAAAATATTTTCTTTCTTTTTAGAAGTCTCAAATTTGAAAAACAAAATCAAATCAAAATCCAAAAATGAGTTTTTTTTTTAGAAGTCTAAAAAATATATATATATTTTCTTTCTTTCGAAAATTATCAAAAAAATAAAAATAAAAATAAAAATAAAATTAAAAATCCAAAAATATTTTCTTTCTTGTTTAAAAATCTTTCTTTTGAAAATTTCGAATAAAAAAAGAGAGAAAATTCTAAATCCAAAATATTTTTCTTGTAAGGAGCTTTTGTGGTACGATTTTCAAAAAAAAAAGATTGATGAATAAATTAGGAAAAGAGTTAGCTTATTTACTTTGTTTCTGGTATCCTCGAACTACGCAAGATCTGATTCATGTTCCCACATGATACGTAGGCAACCCACATCAGGTTCGATCGAATGGTTAAAAAAACAAGAAAAAAAAAGTAAAAAAAGAGAAAAAAAGTGTGTGTTGTTTTGAAATAAAAGCTAGTCAAAGGTGGTCGGTTTGTTGGTTTGTAATGGCGAGTCACGAAAATAATCCAGGATCACTCTATCATCTTCTCAACCAAGGGAATAAGCGCTGCTATTGTTGATCCAACTAAGGTCGCGAAAAGACAAGTTGACAGTTTGGTGGTAAAAAATAGAGGTAAACATTGGTTAACTTTTACCAGGTTTGAGCAACAGGACATGCTTTGTGTGAGATGATCTGTGATGATAGGGAGATAAGAGAATTTATTCAAGTCTTTTGGCAAATCTGTTGCTATAAAATTTTCCATGTCGTTAGTCCTGAAATCCGATAGCCAATATTGGGAATGGTTTGATCAAAAAGTCAAAATTTGAATGTTGATTCCAAAGCAATCAAAATTAGTGAATGCCATAGTAATGCTGATGTGCAAGTCCCTAGCTAAGATGTTGCTTAGTAACTGAAAATCCACTCCTCTTTCAGCCGGGGAGGAGTCATGGCAGCTTATTTTATCATCTTTTCTTCTTCTTTTTATGTTATCGGACCCTGCTATCCTTTATTCAATAAAAAGCAGTCAGTCATTTTGTGTCATTTTGTGAATAGTTCTTTTTACGCTAGTTCTAGCGACATGACATGCATGCAGAATTTTTGGCCAGATCTTAGAAAACTGATTTAGTTTTGAATTCGATAAGTGAGAAAGAGACACTTTTGAATATGAATAAAGACATGAAACATTTGAAAAATAAGTATAAGCCAAGTATACATGGAACCAAAGCAGTCATACCCATGGAAGTTAAGGATCTCTACCTATGAATTGTTGTGAAGATCGGGCTTAAGGATGATCAGATGGGTTGAAGTCTGTTTAGCACTAAAAGATAGAAAGTATTTTTCAAAAGAAGGTGCAATACATATAATTTGAAACGAATCAATCAGTCTCGAAATGCACACTTCCATATCAAGAAAGAAAGGTCACCCAAATTGACAATGGTAATTCCTTACGAGGAAATTAATGCTCTTACAAATTTACGCTGGACAAGACCCAGAAGACAACATGTTTATCAATGTCATGATTGAAGAGATAATATGTTTGGCGTTCTTGAGGCTAGGAGGCCCTTTTTCTGCTACCCAAATACTTTATATCATTTGTTACCCCTTTTGAGCCTTGTTATAATCTTTGACCCCCCTTCTTGGAATCAAGTCTAGAGTCATAAGTCCAAAAACAAAAATAGTCTAAGTTCCATGCCCCTAGAACATAAGAGCTGAGGCATTTTGCAACCAAAAGAAAAAAGAAAAAAGAGAAAAAAAGAAAAAAAGAAAGAAAGAAAGATGAAAAAAGAAATAGTTAGGCCATATGTTTGAACTACGTTTGAATTAATTCCTTAAAAAAGGGATACGTATGCAGCCTTACACGGTTCGATCCAACCAAATAAGAATTCTAAAAGAAAAAAGAAAAAAAAAAGAAATCCAGTATCTAAAACTGGGGCATGAGTTTGTTTTCGTACTTTGAAAGAGTCGATTCCAAGAGTTGAAAGTGTAAAACCCATCATATTGAGTCTACTTTGAGCCTTCATGCCGTCATTTCTTTCTAACCATATCCAAAAGCCTTCTAAACAAGACCTCCTGATCAATTTTGAGAATGCCAAGGGAAATACGCAATGAGCAATGGTTGTCATATGGAGGACATGGTCATGGTTCTCACTCAAGGAATCAAGAAAAGAAAAGAAAAAAAAAGAGAAAAAAATAAGAGAGTCTTACTAGTGAAAACCCTCACAGGCACTATAAGACGACGGAAAGTAGAGATAAATAAATGAGGAGACTTGTTGGTGAAAATCTCTCGGGGAACCACTAGTCGAAAGTAAGCCGTAAAACTGATGTATAGAATTAACACAAACAATCCCGACTTCAAGGCCCGAAGGAATAACGGAATGAATGATTAGAACAGTTTGATAGATCAGGTCGTTGAGTCCAAAATGCATGTCATGATCATTATGGCTAGTTACCTCATCCAAAAAAAAAATAAAGCCTTTTCCTTCTTTATATATATATATATATATATATATATATATATAACTCTTCCTTCTTTCCTTCCCGATGAAGGCATCTCTTGTAAATATTATTTTTTCGCATTATTATATTCTTTGCTTTGAGTCACTCCTTGTCAAAATAAGTAAGAAAGGATTTCAAAATCTGCTACTAGCTTTTCAGTTTCACAAAGCAAATTCTGGCCAGAACATTCAAGATAACATTATCGGAGAAGTAACATGCACACAGTTGTTACAGTCGACAAGTCTTGAGGATTCGTGCAGTACAAAGGTTCCCCGAAAGATATGTTTGTCTCCCTACTTGTCAAAAACAAGCAAAGAAAAGACCGCAAGATTGATTACGAGTTCCCTGTAGTACTGAACAGAGACTATGAAGTGTGCACATCACGCAAAAGGCGCATACCCAGTTGCGATTCTCTCTGACAAACAAATTGCTCGAAAAGCAAGAAGCCACTCAAGATATCAGAAAAGGCCACCTAAGCAAATATCTCCAGTTGGGATAAGGTTGATTGATCCACAAACACAATCAGGGTTGGTACAGAGAGCAAAAGTCTCTTGAAAGAAACAACAGAGTCTACCAGCAGTGTAGCCAACTACCAATATAGTCGATCTTCCTGAAGCGAATGCGCACAAAGCCAAGCTGCCAAAAACATCAAGGCCTCAAACCGACCACCACTTTGAAAACTCACAATTTTTCTTTATTTGAAGTAGGAACAAAGCAGCGCATAATGGCTGTGAATACCTAATTTTTGTATTGTTTTAACACCTTCTAAAGTCATTAGTGTTTTGTTGCTTTAATTATTTTTCCCAATTTTTGTGTCTCTGGTTGCATATTTCCTATCATAAAAATACCAAAAAATAGTTCTTTCTTTATTTGTGCATTTTAGGAATTAACTAACTATTCAATTGGTGAATTAATCTAGTTAATTGATCATTTGAATAAGTTACTTAATTAATTTATTTGTTTGTGTAAATTTAGTTTAATAAGTAGGATTAAGAAAGAAATTGGGCCAAATTTGAAAGAGAAAGTGTCCAAAAGTTCAAGATAAAGGGTTGCCCTTGAAAGAGTCTGAAACGACGTAGTTTTGCCTCAATACTACGTCGTTTCATGAAGTGACCCAAGATCAAATCTCACTCATTGATCACCCCTTGATCTAATGGTCCATATTTGATCTCTCAAGAGATATTTAAAGCCTAAAAAAATTGAAAAATTCCCTCATTTCCCCCATAACTCTTTCTCTCTTCTCTCTCTTCTCTCCACTGCCGCCGCCGGAAATCACCCACCGGCGGCGGACCACCTCCAAACACCTTCAAATTAACACCATATAATCTCCACAACCTCCTCTTCCCATATCTCCAAACCAATTCCTTCAAAAAACCCTCAAACTCCTTGAATTTTAGATCTAGGAAACTTTAGCCGCCACGTTTTGGTCTAAATTCTTGAAGCTCCGGCCAACACCACCCTACAACACATACATGAATGGATAGAGCTCCACGAGACCTATCTTTTCCTACCCATTTCACCCCCGAAATCCCCGTCGCCGCCGGCCCGCTCCTCACTGCCGCCGCGGCTCCACTGCCTCACCACCGCCAAAATTTCCCAAACCCCCATCTTAGCTATTTTTCGACTCAAAGACACTTGTTTCTTTTGGCGAGATGTTGAAACTCATTTCGTTCTAGCATCTACCCGAAAGAAATGTGCATTTCGGAGTCGGGCAGTCGCCTTTTAGCATCTCCTGCGTCTTCTCGTGGCTCGAACAGCTTCAAGCATACTTGTTAGATCTCCTGCGTCTTCTCCTGCATCTCCTTAGTTTCTGATTTTTGATTTTTCTGTTTTGGTTGTTTTTTGTTAATTAGAGTTTCAAGTTAGGTTTATTTAATTAGTTATCTCTATTTAGTTTAGTGGTTTGTTAGATTTGTTATTGATTTAAACATGATCTTTAGTGTATTAGTTAAATCGTTCACTTAGTTAGTCGATTATTTAGTTGTTGTTAGTCGTTGTCCGATTGTTAACGATGCTCGTTCTGTTTTGAGCATTAGTTTGTAAATTTAGTTGTTTGTTTAGTAATTAGTTTGCACAAATCGAATTCATTCCCATCAAGTTGGTTTCAATACTTAGTTCAATTACATTTTTAGTATCGTCTATGCTTTGTCAGTTCATAGTTGTTCAAGTTTGATTTGTGTTGAGTAAGTAGTTTGTTGTTGATGGTTAAAATCTGAAGTTTAGTTTATTTTATCACAAAATAGGGTAATAGTATCTTACTTTTACTAGTAGGGTGACTGAAATGATATTTTTTCTCCTTGCTTCTGACACAGCAGATTTTCAGTCTGTCCTTTCATCTTTGGGACAAATCTTGAATAGTGTTTAGCACACAAAGTCAGTATTTTGGACAGATTTTTGATGAACCAAAATCTGTCCTAAAAAAGGGACTTTATTTGCCTATTTAAGGGGCTGTTATTTTCCTCACTTGAGGACGGGGATCACACATTTGTTGGGCAGTCTTTACACCCTAAAAATACAACATGGAGAGTAAAAAATCAGCAACTAAAGCACCCTTTAGTAAGCGGAAATGGTGAGCTTTGTGAGTAAATTTTAGAGTGCAAACTTTTAGAAAAGTATAAGTCTTCTTTAGAGCTGGTTCTGGGTTTCTTCTAAAGTTTTCGGGCTGTTTAAACACGAAACTGCTGATGCTTTCTGCTATGTTTGTTGCTTTTGTTTTTTCCTGTTGAGCTCTATTTCTTTACTGCTGTATTTATTTTCTGCAATCCAGGTATTTTCTTAAAATTTGCAATGCAGGTTTTTATATTCAATGGATGAGGATATGGCTCTTTTTCAGCTCTATGGATATGCTTGATATGCTTTACTGGAATAAATGAATGTTTAGCATGTTATTCATATAGCCACATTTCAACATGTACATATGTAATATTTGGTAGATCTTCGATTTTTCTTTACATGTGTAGCTCAAATAACATTATGTTAAGTGTATCTAGTTAAGGAAAAGAAACATCTTTTAGAATTATTATGTAAAGTTTAGTTTCCTTTTGCCTTGGTTTTTTGTATTTGTGGTTTTGTCATTTTAATTTTTTTCTTAGTGCTAAAAATAAATGATAGTAATACTTCTCTTCTTGGTTAAGTTGAAATGAAGTTGAAGAATAGTATGTGATGAGTGTGCTGGAGAGAGGAGAGAACCAGTGAAAGAATTTCTTAAATGTGTTATGGCTATTTTGAACTTCTGTTTGGTTGAGCTTGATGCATATGTTTTTTTCTAGTTATATGTCTAGAAGTCCATGTTCATTAATGCATTATTTTTAGCTACATGTCCTAGTTGGGTTTACATTAACTTTAAGAATATTTTAGGCCACTATCACCTTTGGTTTAAATTTGCTGGCCATTTTTTTTTAACATCAAGGCTACTGGAAAATTTGAATTTGTCAAGTTTAAAGTAGTAAACAAGTTTTGACTCAGTCTTTTAAACACTAGATTTCTTTATTAAATAAATAGTTTTAACAAATGAATTAATTTAAATGCTAGGCAATTAGTAAGCGCGTTTTTAACTTCACGAAATCGCTTGAGTAGCGTGAATTTTAACATTCAATAAATTAGTTCAATAACCTCACACCATAACCATTAGTTTTAGTTAATTCTTTGCTAAAATCGCTGATTCGCTTTCGTAGCGCGATAGTTAACTTTTAATAAATTTCAAAAAATAAAAAAATAATTTTTTCAAATGCAGTAATTTTCCCAAAAGTCATAGCGTGCTAATAATCCTTGTCATGACTACGCATTCGGTTGCGTAGTGTGGTTATGATATCTTGTTATTCTTTATCAATTCTAATAAAGCAAGTATTAAAAGCGGATAGGTAAAACATGAAAATCATATAAATCACAGTTTGTCCAAAATTAATTCAAGCCAAGTTTTAAGTCAATAAAGCGACCGTGCTAGAACCAAGGGATTCGGGGAATGCCTTACACCTTCTCCCCGGCCAACAGAATTCCTTACCTGAACTTTATTTTCGCAGACCAATAATAATAGAGTCAAACCTTCCTTTGACTAGGGATTCAAATAAAAGGTGACTTGGAACACCCTAAAAATCAATTCCAAGTGGCGACTCTGAACAATAAAATAATCCTACTCAAGTTTGTCACTTTAATTGGAAAAACTCTTTAACCCACAATCAACACACATTATCTTTTTGGGGGTAGAAAATGGGTGTGACAGCTCTGGCGACTCTGCTGGGGAGTCTCAAGAATTCGAGGTTGTACATTTACTTTATTTGTCTTTATTAATTTTTGTATATACTGTGATTTATTTGGGCCTAATGTGCTATTTGTTCGCTTTTTACCGTTTTGATATTGTTGAACTGTACATATAAATTATATCTTCTCTCACATCCCACTGAGTCTTCTGATAATTAGTTATGTTGTGTTTGCCTACCAGCATCACAAAATTTCTATCTTGAGATAAAGCCAGTTAGCCTACCAGCTTCTGGTGAAGGATTTAGTCACACATGTTTAGGCGGGAGAGTCGTTAGCTAGCCAGTGTTGTTCTACTACTAATGACGCTTGATGCTCCTCGGCTCGGGTTGTCTGCCCGGGTAAGCCAGGTCTAAATACCATCTCCTTTAGGATTTACTAACTTAGAAGAACAAGCCACAAGCAATGAATATCCCTAGTAGGCTACGCTTTATTTGCATCATGTGCATTTGACTTAGCAGCGCTCGACACAGGGGCCGAGTTTTGTTTTAGGACAGGCCTTGTTGAGACCATTATGTCATGTTATGTGCTACTTGTTGCATTATTTGGGAGGCTTGCATGTCGACCGACTTTAGCATAAATCAATTGAACGAAAAGAGAAAAAATGATGTGGTCTAGTGCATATGGTTTTTAAAGATTAGTTTTCAAAAAAAATAACATAGTCGATTTTAACCGAACTACGCGGGTCTGATTCTTACCGGATGTGAGATACGTAGGCAAACCTCATCGGTTCCGGCCCCCAATTTTCAAAAAATCCAAAAAAATATTTTCCTTTAATTCCTTCTTTAGAAGTGTTTCTTTGAGACGTCAAATCCAAAAATCCAAAAATATTTTCTTCCTTTTTAAAAAAATAAAAAATTAAAATCCAAAAATATTTTCTTTCTTCTTTAGAAGTCTTTATTTCACCAATTCCCAAAAAAAATTGAAAATATTTTCGTTGCTAGGAGATTTTGTCGGATTAATTGTATATTAAAAAAAGAGTTAGTTTGTCTATTTTATTTATTACGTTCCTGAACTACGTAATGATCTAATTCATGCGGTGGCATGATACGTAGGCAATCCACAAAAGATTCGATCAAAATATTTTTTAATGATTCTAAGATAAGGGATCAAAATGAGGCGTGAGTGAAAAGAAAAAAAGGAGAGAAGAATATAAGAGCGTCAATAAGAAGCAACCTCATAAGCCGGAATGAAACATGAAGCTTCCAAAAGCATGTTAGAAATAGTGACAATGATAGGAGCACGACACATTACGTGTGATTCATATCTATAAAATGCTTAACCCTAACACGTTTGTTGTCTCTTATATAGTAAGCTTAAGGTGGTTGGTTTGTGGTGAAACTGGCAACACACCATTACTTCACCAGATCTAAGGGAACAGTAGTAATGGCCAACGATGATGAGATCGAGTAGATCAGTGACGACCCCCAGGGTCAATCAGTTGAACAAGAGTCAGAGGAAATAAGAAAATTGAGACATCAATTGTCTGATGTATATTAAGCTTGGGTGTCTGATCAGCCTCCACCCCGGGGTCCCTCAGAGGGAACTTTCACCGTACCCCTGGCTACTCAACCACCGCTCCATGAAACGAGCGACCACATTCCACCACCAGGGTATGTGCCAAACTACAGCCTCCACGCTGCTCTGGTACCTCTAATGTGCGACCTCCAGTCGCACCGGTCAAGAACACTCCTCTAGTCGTGTCTGGCGCACAGGTATACACAATCCCTCCTCCACCTCATGTGATGAGGCCAATCAATGAGCCATCATCTCATGTTTATGATGGCCAATACTACTCTCCAAATATGGCTTTGGGGGTCTCGGCTCCATATAATCAAACTCCTCAGTACGAGTCACTAGTGGAATATGAAAAACCTGCCAAGATTGTTGAGCCGGATGAGATGGCCAGGAAAATGAAAAGTCTTGAACAGAACATAAAGAACATACAGGGACTAGGTGGTCACAAAAGTGTTCCGTTCAGTGATTTATGCATGTTCCCTTATATCCATTTGCCACCGGGTTCAAGACCCCAAAATTTGAGAAGTATGATGGACACAGCGACCCTATCGCCCATTTGAAAAGGTACTGCAACCAGCTGAGGGGTTCAGGTGAAAAAGAAGAATTGTTGCTGGCTTATTTTGGGGAAAGTCTTGTGGGAGTAGCCTCCGAATGGTTCATTGACCAAGATATCTCTCACTGGCATGTCTGGGACGACATGGCCCAGGACTTCGTCAAACAATTTCAATACAACATTGATATTGCGCCGGATCGCAATTCCCTATCCAATATGAAGAAAAAGCCGACTGAAAACTTTAGGGAGTATGAAATCAAGTGGAGGGAGCAAGCGGCTAGAGTTAAGCCACTCATGGATAACCACGAGTTGATCACTATTTTTTTGGAGGCCCAAGAGCCTGATTACTTTCAGAACATGATGTCTGCAATGGGCAGACCTTTTGCGAAAGCGATCAAAATAGGAGAAATGGTCGAAAATGGCCTCAAGACTGGCAGAATTGTAAGTCAAGCTGCTCTCAAAGCCACCACCCAAGCTATCCAAAATGGGTCGGAAAGTTTGCCAAATAGAAAGAATAAAGATGAAGGGTCTATGATGACTTCGGGATCCAGGGAAGTTCAAAGAGGGGCATCGCACCCTTATGTGCAAGTTCAGCAGGGGCAATCCAGCTACCCTCAACATAACTATCCCCCGCCAATTCCTCAGTACTCTATGGGACCGCCACAGTATACAGTGTTTAATGCTCAATCCTATGCTCGTCCTCCCAATCAACAGGTACGGGCACCAGCTCCAAGATTCCGCCGACCTCAGCAGCAAAATTTTCGGGCACTCTACAATGCTCGTCCTAGGTAGGATTATGGTCGAGAGCAGAGGCCGGTGTAAAGATTTACTCCATTGGCCGAATCATACTCTAGTCTGTTCCAGAAGTTGAAGCAGATGGGCGTGATTGGACCCATCGCTCCCCACCATATGCATCTCGATTCACATGGATTTCAAGCAAATGCTAGATGTGAATATCATTCAAGTGCTCCAAGGCATAGCACCGATGACTGTTGGACCCTGAAAAGAGCCATAGAAAGACTCATTGTTGAAAAATTGATTGTAGTCACGAATGGCGAGGACCCTCCTAATGTGACCAATAACCCGTTACCGGTACACAATGATGTTCATTTTGTGGGAATGATTGGCCAAGATTGTGAATACAAGCCGGTTGGTCGAGCAGAAATGACAGTGGTAACGATTCAAGAGGGAACCAAACTGGAAGTAAGTCCAAGGCGAGATACATCGTTGATTGTGAAAGGCACCCGGAGCTCAGAGAGGGCAACTTTATTTGTTCCAAAAAGCTCGAGGTTGGAAGTTCGCTCCAATGTTCCAAGCCCAAAGTTATACGTCCTTGGAGGTCACCCCATCACAAAGCATAATCAGGGCGGTACGACGGGTATAATAGAGCCGATCATAATCAAGCCTGCAACACAACCCCGTGTAACAAATACGAAAACCATCCCTTGGAACTATAACAAAACTGTAGTAACATACGAAGGCAAGGAAATCATAGAAGAAGTGGGGGAAACTGGAGGTTTGACTCGATCAGGGAGGTGTTACTCTCCAAAAGAGTTGAGGAAGGATAAGCAAATCAAATAAGGCCAAATGCCAATAAAGAAACCGGTTACTGAAGAAGAGGCGGAGGAGTTTTTGAAAAAGATGAAAGTTCAGGATTAAGTCATCAGGCGCCCATCTGGAGAACGAGGGAATTTTTCTCAAGTTTTAAGTCATCAGGCACCCACCTGGAAAATGAGGGAATTTATTTCAAGTTTTTAAGTCAGCAGGCACCCACCTGGAGAATGAGGGAATTTATTTCAAGTTTTAAGTCATCAGGCGCCCACCTGGAGAACGAGGGAATTTATTTTAAGTTTTTAAGTCAGCAGGCGCCCACCTGGAGAATGAGAGAATTTATTTCAAGTTTTAAGTCATCAGGCACCCACCTGGAAAACGAGGGAATTTATTTCAAGTTTTTAAGTCAGCAGGCGCCCACCTGGAGAATGAGGGAATTTATTTCAAGTTTTAAGTCATCAGACGCCCACCTGGAGAACGAAGGAATTTATTTCGAGTTTTTAAGTTAGCAGGCGCCCACCTGGAGAATGAGGGAATTCATTTCAAGTGTAAGTCATCAGGCACCCACCTGGAAAACGAGGGAATTCATTTCAAGTTTTTAAGTCAGCAGGCGCCCAAGAGACCAGGGGCGTCATCATGGACCCAGAACCAGTCGAAGCCGCGGACTCAACTATAGATAACCTCGACCCCGTTCAATTAGACCCCAACGACTCCAGCAAAAAGGCCTACATCAGCTGTAAACTCTGAGAACCATGTAAATTTAGTCAATTTTTAATAAAGAATGCAGTCTTGTTTGCCTTCATCCATGCAGATATGCCATGCATCCCCAAGGAGATTTCCACACACAAATTAAATGCCGGTCCATTCTACCCCTGGTAAGGCATGTCAGACGAAAATTTAACCCCACCATCAATGATGTCGTTCACGAGGAGGTGGAAAAGCTATTAGAAAATGGCTCCATCAGGGAGTCAAAATACCCCAAGTGGATCGCCAATGTAATGATGGTCAAAAAGCAAAATAGGAAATGGAGGATGTGTGTAGACTTCACAAACTTAAACAAAGCATGCCTTAAGGATTCGTTCTCATTTCAGCATATCGACCACATCCATTGACCAGCTGAGAAAGACTCCTGCCCAAATCTCTCTGTTATCTTTGCTCATACACTCAGAAGAACATGCTCGTGTACTAATTGAAATCCTGAACAAGGCATATGTATCAGAGAAGACTGTCGTGAATCAGTTAGAGAAGATGACCAACAGATTTTTTGAGGTGAACAGAATCTCCTTTGCTGATGATGAACTTCCCGAGGAGGGATCCGGGCATAATAGGGCTTTGCACCTGATTGTCAAATGTGAGGGGCATTATGTAAAGCGAGTCATGGTTGATGGAGGCTCGAGTGTAGATGTATGCCCTCTCTCTACCTTGTAGAGCATGAAGATCAACACGGATAGAATCCGACCCAGCAATGTTCGCATCCGGGCTTTTGATGGCTCAGCGAGAGATACTATTGGCGAGATCAACCTCACCATGACGATTGGGCCTTTTGATTTTGAAATTGTCTTCCAAGTAGTGGACATGGAAACTTCTTATAACTTTCTTCTTGGAAGACCATAGATCCATACGGCCAGAGCTGTGCCATCCACCTTGTATCAGATACTCGAATTCAAGCACGACATGCAAGAAATTATTGTTCACGGAGAAGACGAGTCATCCATTTATAAAGACCCATGTTGAGGGATAGGTTGTTGTGGACCATGTTGAGGAAGGAAAGCCCATTCTGCATCCTCGTCTCTCCGCCATATCTGTAATGGTGGCTGCACTTATGGTAAGACAAGGTTATGAGCCAGAAAAAGGCTTGGGGGCATCATTGCAAGGAATTTCAGAACCCATTTCTCCGTTCAGTAACATGGGTACTTTTGGTTTAGGCTTCAGGCCAACACAAACAGACGAAGACAAAGCCAAGCACCGCAAAAAGCACGGGTGGGTCTTGCAGCAACCTATCCCTCATATTTTCTACACTTTTGTCAAGCCACGATTCAAAGAGGGTCAAAATTCCTCGGCGCATGCAAACATTGATGGAATTTGCCATGGCCTCAGCCAGATATTTTCTAAAGTGAATATGATTTAGGCTGGTGAAGGCACTAGTCGTGCCGATATGCAACTAATTGGCCCAAACACTATGCTCAATAACTGGGAAGCAACTCCTCTCCCCACAAGGAAGGAGTCTTGGTAGTTGACTTTTGCAGCTTCTTTCATTTGTACTTTGGGTTACTTTCAGGGTTGTAATCCAAATATCTTAGTATGATTGTTTTATTTTGATGTTAACCCTTTTATCCTTTCAAATTCAATGAAATGCAGTTCAGTTTCGTATTAAATTTTGTATCTTTTCCTTTTCCTAATTCCTGCCATTTTATTTCCATTTCAGTTTTGTTAATTCGTCTTTAATAACATGACATGCATGCGGAATTCACGTCCAGATCTCAAAAAGTTGTCTAATTTTGAAATAATGCATCAAGAGGTCGAATATGATGAAGATAAGGTTGTTGATGAAATAAAAAGAGAGTTAGAACAATTTGAAAACAAGGCCCAGCCACAATGAAACTGAGCCAATTAATATCGGAGGTCATGAAAAAGTCAGAGAAATAAAGATAAGCATTCACACTGAACAAAAAACCATAGATGCCTTGATTCAACTTTTATTTGAGTATAGAGATGTGTTTGCTTAGTCTTATGATGATATGCCGGGTTTAAGCGCCGATTTAGTAGTTCATAAGCTTCCCACGTATCCTGATTTTCCACCAAACCAACAGAAGCAACGTAAATTTAAAACGGATATGAGTGATAAGATCAAAGAGGAAATAATGAAGCAATTGAGCGCCAATGTTGTCAGAGCCATACGATACACCACCTGGGTGGCAAATGTTGTGTATGTGCCAAAGAAAGATGGAAAAACTAGAGTCTGTGTTGACTACAGAGACCCTTTGCCAAACATCCACATTCTTGTAGATAATTGCGCAAAGCATGAGATACAGTCGTTCGTGGATTGCTATGCTGGGTACCACCAGATTCTAATGGATGAGGGTGATGCAGAAAAGATCGCTTTCACCACTCCATGGGGTACCTATTGTTACAGGGTCATGCCATTTGGTTTAAAGAATGCAGGGGCAACTTACATGAGGGCCATGACCATCATTTTTCACGACATGATGCATAAAGAGATTGAAGTATATGTCGATGATGTCATCATAAAATCAAAGACACAGGACGATCACGTGCACAATTTAAAAAAGTTCTTCGAACGGCTTCGAAGGTATGACCTTAAGCTCAGTCCATCCAAGTGTGCATTTGGGGTTCCATCTGGGAAACTCCTCGATTTTATAGTTAGTCGGAGAGGCATCGAATTAGATCCATCTAAGATAAAGTCCATTCGAGATCTGCCACCCCCGAAGAACAAAAAGGAGGTCATGAGTTTGCTCGGGAGGTTAAACTACATCAGTAGGTTCATTGCTCAGCTCACAACCACATGCGAGCCCATCTTTAAGTTACTGAAAAAGGATGCTGCAATCAAGTGGACGGACGATTGTCAAAATGCTTTTGACAGGATCAAAGATTATCTATCAAAATCCCCTGTACTGGTCCCACCTGAACCTGGTAGGCCTTTGTTTTTATATCTATCGGTGATGGATAATTCCTTTGGATGTGTTCTGGGGCAACATGATACAACAGGTAAAAAGGAACAAGCAATATATTATTTGAGCAAGAAGTTCACCAATTATGAGGTTAAGTACACTTTTTTAGAAAGGACATGTTGTGCCTTGACTTGGGTCGCTCAGAAGTTGAGACATTATCTTTTGACCTATACTACTTACCTCATATCCATAATGGATCCTCTGAAGTATATCTTCCAAAAGCCAATGCCCACTGGAAAGCTCGCAAAATGGCGAATCCTGCTCACAGAGTTCGACATCGTCTATGTCACTCGCACCGCGATGAAAGCACAGGCTTTGGCCGATCATTTGGCAGAGAATCCAGTTGATGATGAGTACAAGCCACTTACCACATACTTCCCAGACGAAGAGGTCAACTCGATAGAGGAAGTAGTTCCAGACGACAACCCAGTATGGAAAATGTATTTTGATGGAGCTGTCAATATCAAAGGAGTTAGGATCGGGGCAATCCTCATCCCACCTATTGGACAGTATTATCGGACAACGACCCGACTTCGATTCTTCTATACTAATAATACGGCAGAATACGAAGCCTGTATCATGGGTTTGAAAATGACCCTCGATCTGGATGTGCATGAACTATTGGTTATGGGAGATTCTGACTTACTTATCCGGCAAGCCCAAGGCAAATGGGAAAGTCGAGACATCAAGCTTATTCCATACAGACAATGTGTACAAGATTTGAGCAAAAGATTCAAATCCATCGAGTTCAGGTACATTCCCAGGTTTCACAACGAGCTAGCCGATGCTTTGGCTACTTTAACCTCGATGCTCCCTTATCCGGGAAACACTCATATCGATCCACTAGAAATCCAAGTTCGGAATCAACACGGTTACTGCAATACAATTGAGGCAGAACCAGATGGTGAACCATGGTATCATGACATAAAACGATTCCTAAAAATAAGAGAATACCCAGAGCATGCCAAGGGAGATCAAAAAAGAACTATAAGGCGGCTCGCCAGCGGTTTCTTCCTGAATGGGAAAATTTTGTACAAAAGGACCCCATATTTGAACTTGTTGAAATGCGTAGATGCCACAGAAGCTGAGCGGATCATGAGTGAAGTGCATTCGGGGGTATGCAGACCTCACATGAATGGATATGTTTTGGCGAAGAAGATTCTGCGGGAAGGGTATTATTGGCTTAAAATGAAGCGATATTGCTTCATTTTTGTTCGCAAGTGTCACCAATGCCAGATTCATGGTGACCTGATTCACTCGCCACCTTCGGAGTTGCATCCCATGTCCTCTCCTTGGCCTTTCGTTGCTTGGGGAATGGATGTTATTGGGCCAATTGAGCCAAAGGCTTCAAATGGGCATAGATTCATTTTGGTTGCAAGTGATTACTTCACCAAGTGGGTGGAGGCCGTCACTTTCAAAGCAGTCACCAAGAAAGCAGTGGTAGACTTTGTTCATTCCAACATCATCTGCTGCTTTGGTATCCCAAATACCATTATCACTGACAATGCAGCCAATCTCAATAGTCATTTGATGAAGGAGGTATGCGAGCAATTTAAAATTATGCATCGCCATTCTACCCCTTACCGGCCAAAAGCCAATGGAGCCATTGAAGCGGTGAACAAGAACATCAAGAAAATTCTTAGGAAAATGATCCAAGGTTCCAGACAATGGCATGAAAATTTGCCTTTTGCTCTTTTGGGATACCGCACGACTGCTCGAAAATCTGTTGGTGCAACTCCTTATCTGTTAGTATATGGAACGGAAGCTGTAATACCGACTGAAGTCGAAATTCCCTCTCTTCAGATCATTGTGGAGTCAGAGATTGAAGATACAGAATGGGTAAAGACCCGATTAGAACAACTAATGCTGATTGATGAAAAACGGCTAGCAGCAGTGTGCTTGGGCCAGTTATACCAGCAAAGAATGACACGCGCTTACAACAAGAAAGTGCATCCAAGGCACTTCGAGGTAGGCCAACTCGTTCTGAAATGCGTTCTTCCACACCAAGTAAAAGCTAAAGGAAAGTTCGCCCCAAACTGGAAAGGACCCTACATCATCAATAAAGTGTTACCAAAAGGGGCCTTTCACTTGGTATTAGAAGAAGGACGAGTACCAGACATAACTATTAATGCATATGCAGTCAAAAGATATTATGTCTGATATATACCCACTGTGAAACTTTCATGCATGATTTTCTTAGATCGAGATGACGAAGTCTACCATTGCTCGCTATTCCAAACAAGTGTCACCCTTTTGTTACCCCTTTTAAGATGTATTTTTCTTCCTTGTTTTCCACTTTTTGGAACCTGTGTACTTACAAAAAAAAAAGAAGAAGTCAAACAACAAATTTTCTGAGTCATTGAACTACGTTCGACCTGATTCCGAAAGGATACGTAGGCAGCCTTACCCTGGGTTCGGTCCCATCGCAACAAGAAATTCATATTCCCAATACTCCAAAACTGGGGTAGAAGTTTGTTTTTATCTTACGGTTTTTTCTATAGAAACAGTTCCAAAAGTTGTAATTCAGTTCAAGGTTTTTTTTTTTGCCTTTTTCTGTTAAGAACTTGTGATCGATCTTTGAGAATACTTGAAATCCCCATGCCAGGGGCATTGGCCAACTTTCCGCATGTCATATCTTAGTTAAAAAAAAGAAACAAAAGAAAGAAGATATGAAAGAGTCTTATCGGTGAAAACCCGTATAGGCACTGTAAGGCAACAGTGAGCACAGAAATGCGAGAGTCTTATTGGTGAAAACTAGATGGGCACCATAAGGCGACAGTGATTAGATAAATGAGAGAGGTCAGTTAACAAAAACCTGCAAAGGGCGCTAATAGCCGAATGAGGGTCTTTGATGCTCCGGCATGAGCACAACCAAGACAGTTTCAAGATGAAAATTTGCGACGTATTTTGAGAATTAGACAGCTCAGACAAATCAGGCGTCCAGTCTAAAATGCATGTCATGATTCATTGAAGTCGGCACATATCTCCAAATAAGTCTCCTTATTTCTCTCCCCGAAAGGGACACCTTTTATTTAGACACGATTCCTTTTTTCACTTCCAATTGCTCGTCTATTCTTTTCCATAATTTTTCTTAGATTCCCTTTCGGTCTAATCTTGCATCAAAAGCAAAGCAAAAACTGGCTGCAAAACTGGATACAGTTTCCCCGTAATACCGAGCACAATTTGGAGCATATTTGGCATCGACGAAGGCAGGAATCTATCTGTGATCTCTTTTGATAAGGCAGACAAAGTGTCTCAAAGAAACTGAAAAGGTCGCCTAAGCAAGACTTGCTTCATGGAAAAAGTTGATAAGCACTACAGATAGAAATTGGTTCTGGGTGCAAGACAACTAAGTTTGATTTTAAAGGAAAATTGCCTTGCCTTAGGGACAAGGATTAGCGGTACCATGGACATTCGGGTATGAAATATCCAGAGGCAACGTTAGAAAGACAATGTCTCTAGAAAGCGATACAGAGTATCCGGGAACCTCGGTACCACACTGACAAAATCAGTTCTTCAACAGCGGAGGGGTGAATTCAAACTACTCAGGGCATCAAGGCCACAAACCAACCACCACTTTAAAAACTCACAAATATTTCTTTGTTTGAAGCAGGATCAAAGCAGTGCAGAATGGTGATTCTCAAAGGGCGAATGTCACCAAAGGTAAGTTTCCTCAAAATCTCCACTTTCCTTTATTTGAAGCATGCATCATTACTGTCCATACCTCCCATTTTCGTAGCTTAAACCAGGTAGAACCTTTTTGCCTAGGGGGATCCAGCTCATAGTTCCGGGTAGAAGTACTCTTCGCCCAGGCTTGTTTTTCGTAGCTTAACCCAGGTAGAACCTTTTCGCCTAGGGGGATCCAGCTCATAGTTCCGAGTAGAAGTACTCTTCGCTCAGGTTGTTTTTCGTAGCTTAACCCAGGTAGAACCTTTTCACCTAGGGGGATCCAGCTCATAGTTCCGGGTAGAAGTACTCTTCGCTCAGGATGTTTCACGTAGCTTAACCCAAGTAGAACATTTTCACTTAGGGGGATTCAGCTCATATTTCTGGGGAGAAGAACTCTTCGCCCATGCTTGCTTTTTGTAGCTTAACCCAGGTAGAACCTTTTCGCCTAGGGGGATTCAGCTCATAGTTCTGGGTAGAAGTACTCTTCGCTCAGATGTTTTATAGTAGCTTAACTCAGGTAGAACCATTTCTCCTAGGGGGATCCAGCTCATATTTTCGGGTAGAAGTAATCTTCGCTCGGGCTGTTATACGTAGCTTAACCCAGGTAGAACTTTTTCGCCTAGGGGGTTCCAGCTCATGTTTCCGGGTAGAAGTACTCTTCGCCCAGGTTTGCTTTTCATAGTTTAACCTAGGTAGAACCTTTTCGTCCAAAGGATTCAACATCCTTTCGGTAATACAGGGTACCAACCCCTGGTTACATTCCTTCTCAGTAATACAGGGTGCCAACCCCTAGTTACACTTCTTTCGGTAATACAGGGTACCAACCCCTGGTTACATTCCTTCTCAGTAATACAGGGTGCCAACCCCTGGTTACACTTCTTTTAGTAATACAAGTTGCCAGCCTCTGTTACACTCATTTAAGTAATACATGGTACCAACCCCTGGTTACACTCCTTTCAGTAATACAGGGTACCAACCCCTAGTTACACTCCTTTATGTAATACAGGGTACCAACCCCTGGTTATACTCCTTTCGGTAATACAAGGTACCAACCCCTGGTTTCATTCCTTCTAAGTAATACAGGGTGCCAGCCCCTGGTTACACTTCTTTCAGTAATATAGGGTGCCAACCCCTGGTTATACTCATTTCAGTAATACAGGGTGCCAACCCCTGGTTACACTTAATACAGGGTACCAACCCCTGGTTACACACCTTTCGGTAATACAGGGTACCAACCCCTGGTTGCATTCCTTTCGGTAATACAAGGTACCAACCCCTGGTTACATTCATTTCGGTAATATAGGGTACCAACCCCTGGTTATGTTTCCTTTCGGTAATACAGGGTACCAACCCCCGGTTACATTCCCTTTCAGTAATACATGGTACCATCCTCTAATTCCATTTCCTTTGATAACATAAGTTACTTCCCCTTGTAATTGCATATCCTCACATAGTTAGTTTATACTACTCCCGTTGTCTTCATTTCAACAAATTAGATACTTTAGCTTTCTCTAACTCACAAAATTTTCCTAGTGTCAAACTGGGACAGAAAAATTTTGTTCGTTTTGTTCGTCTTTGATGGATTTGCAGGCCCCGCCGCATAGCACAAGTGATGATTAAAGCTTGCAGTTTCAGCTTTCTCATCAGAATAAATAAGTTTTTCGGTCACAAGATAGTTGGAGTTAGCATGGATAATGTGTTAGCGTCCCAGCTTCTCGAGTTTCATTTTCTCGAATTCTGATCCGAAAAGCAAGCAATCGAGAATGAGCCATGATCTTTTCCTCAAAGACCATCAAGATCCAATCTAAGGTCAACACAAGCGAGCAGGTCAAGAATCAAGATTTGACTCCACAAGACACATAGATTAGAAATTTTGTAACTCTTAGTTTGTAGACATATGTAGTTCTTTCTCTTTTCCTTTTGATGTAAGCAGCAAGTAACACTAACAGCAACAACAACAGCAACAACAATCTTAAATCTAGTGTCTGGTAGTCCCATCTACCAAATTTTCCCAGAACTACACTGACCTATTCCTTTAAATAAGGATATGTAGGCAACCTCAGAAGCAGGGTTCGGTCACCATTTTTTTTAAAAAAAATGCTTTCATTGGAGTGATATGTGAGAAAACATTAGCCATGGCATTCACTTTTCTTTGCACGAAAACTCTTCATGTTCTCGAGCAAAGAGGGGCAGCTGTGAATACCTAATTTTTGTATTGTTTTAACACCTCCTAAAGTCATTAGTGTTTTGTTGCTTTAATTATTTTTCCCGATTTTTGTGTCTCTGATTTCATATTTCCTATCATAAAAATATCAAAAAATAGTTCTTTCTTTATTTGTGCATTTTAGGAATTAACTAACTATTCAATTGGTGAATTAATCTAATTAATTAATCATTTGAATAAGTTACTTAATTAATTTATTTGTTTGTGTAAATTTAGTTTAATAAGTAGGATTAAAAAAGAAATTGGGCCAAATTTAAAAGAGAAAGTGGTCAAAAGTGCAAGATAAGGGGTTGCCCTTGAAAGGGTCTGAAACGACGTAGTTTTGCCTCAAAACTACGTCGTTTTTATTAAGTGACCCAAGATCAAATCTCACCCATTGATCACCCCTTGATCTAATGGTCCATATTTGATCTCTCAAGAGGTATTTAAAGCCTCAAAAATCTGAAAAATTTCCTCATTTCCCCCATAACTCTTTCTTTCTTCTCTCTCTTCTTTCTGCCGCCGCCGCAGCCGGAAATCACCCACCGGCGGTGGACCACCTCCAAACACCTCCAAATTAACACCATGTAATATCCACAACCTCCTCTTCCCATATCTCCAAACCAATTCCTTCAAAAACCCCTCAAACTCCTTGAATTTTAGATCTAGGAAACTTTAGCCGCCACTTTTTGGTCCAAATTGTTGAAGCTCCAGCCAACACCACCCTACAACACATACATGAATGGATAGAGCTCCACGAGACCTATCTTTTCCTACCCATTTCACCCCCAAAATCTTTGTCGCCGTCGGCCCGCTCCTCACTACCGTCGCGGCTCCACTGCCTCACCACCGCCAAAATGCTCAGAACCCCCATCTTAGCTATTTTTCGACTCAAAGATACTCGTTTATTTTTGGGGAGATGCTGAAACTCATTTAGTTCTAGCATCTACCCAAAAGAAACGTGCGTTTCGGAGTCGGGCAGTCGCCTTTTAGCATCTCCTGCATCTTCTCGTGGCTCGAACAACTTCAAGCATACTTGTTAGGTATAATCGCCATCTCTTTAATTAATTTCTGATTTTTTATACTAGTAGATTAGTTTCTGATTTTTGATTTTTCTGTTTTGGTTGTTTCTTGTTAATTAGAGTTTCAAGTTAGGTTTATTTAATTAGTTATCTATTTAGTTTAGTGGTTTGTTAGATTTGTTATTGATTTAAACATGATCTTTAGTGTATTAGTTAAATCGTTCACTTAGTTAGTCGATTATTTAGTTGTTGTTAGTCGTTGTCCGATTGTTAACGATGTTCGTTCTGTTTTGAGAATTAGTTTGTAAATTTAGTTGTTTGTTTAGTAATTAGTTTGCACAAATCGAATTCATTCCCATCAAGTTGGTTTCAATACTTAGTTCAATTACATTTTTAGTCTCGTCTATGCTTTGTCAGTTCATAGTTGTTCAAGTTTGATTTGTGTTGAGCAAGTAGTTTGTTGTTGATGGTTAAAAGCTGAAGTTTAGTTTATTTTATCACAAAATAGGGTAATAGTATCTTACTTTTACTAGTAGGGTGGCTGAAATGATATTTTTTCTCCTTGCTTCTGACACAACAGATTTTCAGGCTGTCCTTTCATCTTTGGGACAGATCTTGAACAGTGTTTAGCACACAAAATCAGTCTTTTGGACAGATTTTTGGTGAACCAAAGTCTGTCCCAAAAAGGAACTTTATTTGCCTATTTAAGGGGCTGCTATTTTTCTCACTTGAGGACGGGGATCACATATTTGTTGGGCAGTCTTTACACCCTAAAAATACAACTTGGAGAGTAAAAATTCAGCAACTAAAGCACCCTTTAGTAAGCGGAAATGGTGAGCTTTGTGAGTAAATTTTAGAGTGCAAACTTTTAGAAAACTATAAGTCTTCTTTAGAGCTGGTTCTGGGTTTCTTCTAAGATTTTCGGGCTGTTTAAACACGAAACTGCTGTTGTTTTCTGTTGTGTTTGTTGCTTCTTCTTTTTTTTTCCTATTGAGCTCTATTTCTTCACTGTTGTATTTATTTTCTGCAATCCAGGTATTTTCTTAAAATTTGCAATGCAGGTTTTTATATTCAATGGATGAGGATATGGCTCTTTTTCAGCTCTATGGATACGCTTGATGTGCTTTACTCGAATAAATGAATGTTTAGCATGTTATTCATATAGTCATATTTTAACATGTACATATGTAATATTTGGTTGATCTTCCATTTTTCTTCACATGTGTAGCTCAAATAACATTATGTTAAGTGTATCTAGTTAAGGAAAAGAAACATCTTTTAGAATTATTATGTAAAGTTTAGTTTCCTTTTGCCTTAGTTTTTTTTATTTGTGGTTTTGTCATTTTAATTTTTTTCTTAGTGCTAAAAATAAATGATAGTAATACTTCTCTTCTTGGTTAAGTTGAAATGAAGTTGGGGAATAGTATGTGATGAGTGTGCGGGAGAGAGGAGAGAACCAGTGAAAGAATTTCTTAAATGTGTTATGGCTATTTTGAACTTCTGTTTGGTTGAGCTTGATGCATATGTTTTTTTCCAGTTATATGTCTAGAAGTCCATGTTCATTAATGCATTATTTTTAGCTACATGTCCTAGTTGGGTTTACATTAATTTTAAGAATATTTTAGGCCACTATCACCTTTGGTTTAAATTTGCTGGCCATTTGTTTTTAACATCAAGGCTACAGAAAAATTTGAATTTGTCAAGTTTAAAGTAGTAAACAAGTTTTGACTCAGTCTTTTAAACACTAGCTTTCTTTATTAAATAAATAGTTTTAACAAATGAATTAATTTAAATGCTAGGCAATTAGTAGGCGCGTTTTTAACTTCACGGAATCGCTTGCGTAGCGTGAATTTTAATATTCAATAAATTAGTTTAATAACCTCACACAATAACCATTAGTTTTAGTTAATTCTTTGCTAAAATCGCTGATTCGCTTGCGTAGCGCGATAGTTAACTTTTAATAAATTTTAAAAAAAAATAATTTTCTCAAATGCAGTAATTTTCCCAAAAGTCATAGCGTGCTAATAATCCTTGTCATGACTACGCATTCGGTTGCGTAGTATGGTTATGATATCTTGTTATTCTTTATCAATTCTAATAAAGCAAGTATTAAAAGCGGATAGGTAAAACATGAAAATCATATAAATCACAGTTTGTCCAAAATTAATTCAAGCCAAGTTTTAAGTCAATAAAGTGACTGTGCTAGAACTACGGGACTCGGAGAATGCCTTACACTTTCTCCCCGGTCAACAGAATTCCTTACCTGAACTTTATTTTTGCAGACCAATAATAATAGAGTCAAACCTTCCTTTGACTAAGGATTCAAATAAAAGGTGACTTGGAATACCCTAAAAATCAATTTCAAGTGGCGACTCTGAACAATAAAATAATCCCTACTCAAGTTTTCACTTTAATTGAAAAAACTCTTTAACCCACAATCAACACACATTATCTTTTTGGGGGTAGAAAAGGGGTGTGACAATGGCGATTCTCAAAGGACGAACGTCACAAAAGGTAAGTTCCTCAAAATCTCCATTTTCTTTTATTTTCAGCGTGAGTCACTACTATTCATACCTCCCATTTTTGTAGATTAACTCAGGTAGAACCTTTTCGCCTAGGGGTATCGAGCTCATAGTTCCGGGTAGAAGTACTCTTCGCTCAGGATGTTTTACGTAGCTTAACCCAGGTAGAACCTTTTCGCCTAGGGGGATCCAGCTCATAGTTCCGGATAGAAGTACTCTTCGCTCAGGATGTTTTATGTAGCTTAACCTAGGTAGGACCTTTTCACCTAGGGGGATCCAGCTCATAGTTCCGAGTAGAAGTACTCTTCGCTACGTTATTTTACGTAGCTTAACCCAGGTAGAACCTTTTCACCTAGGAGGATCTAGCTCATAGTTCCAGGTAGAAGTACTATTCGCTCAGACTGTTTTTCGTAGCTTAACCCAGGTAGAACATTTCGCCTAGGGGGATCCATCTCATAGTTCCGGGTATAAGTACTCTTCGCTCAGGTTGTTTTACATAGCTTTACCCAGGTAGAACATTTTCGCCTAGGGGGATCTAGCTCATAGTTCCGGGTAGAAGTACTCTTTGCTCAGGTTATTTTATATAGCTTAACCCAGGTAGAAATTTTTCGCCTAGGGGGATCCAGCTCATATTCCGAGTAGAACTACTCTTCGCTCAGGTTGTTTTACCTAACTTAACCCAGGTAGAAACTTTTCGCCTAGGGGGATCCAGCTCATATTTCGGGTAGAAGTACTCTTCGCCCAGGCTCGTTTTTCGAAGTTTAACCTAGGTATAACCTTTTCGCCTAGGGGATTCATTTTCATTTCAGTAATACAAGGCACCAACCCCTAGTTACATTTCTTTTCTATAATAAATGGTGTCATCCCCTAGTTACATTTCCTTTCAGTAATACAGGACGCCATCCCATGACTACATTCTTTTCAGTAATACAGGGTACCAACCCCTGATTATATTTTTTTTCCGTAATACAGGGTACCAACTCCTGGTTATATTTCCTTACCAGTATCAGAGTACACCAATCCCTAGTCGCTTTTCCAGTATAGAGTCTCCACTCCCTAGTTTCTTTTATTTTATACATAGGGTCTCCATTCCCTAGTCTCTGTTTTTTTTCGGGGTACACCATTCCCGACCTTTTATTGCTTTCAATAAAGAAGTAATTTAGAATTTTGTTACAATAACTCACAAAATTTTCCTAGTGCAAACTGGGGCAGAAATATTTTGTTCATTTGTTTGTTTTAGTGTCTGAGTAGGTTTTACCTCAAGGCACAAGATTCGAGATGACCAAAAGAAGAAGTCTCATTTCAGAATAAAAGAAAGAAAAAATAGGTGAATCCAAAATGCAAAAGCAGTTGAAAAGATGTGGAATGCTCAAGACACGACTGAAGCCACGAGCATTGGAGTCCCGTTTTGATTAGAAGATGCTATAGAACAATGAACTAGCACCTACAGCTAGCGAGCATCAAGGTTTAGATCAGAGTCTGCATAAAGAACCAGTTAAGACTCAAGATCAAGTTTCAAAAGACTCATAGATAGGAATCTTGTAACTTATAGCTGATAGGTTTGTTTAGTTTCTTTTTCTTTTTTATAATAGCAGGATCGCGGACCGGAGCCTCGACGGAACCTCACTCGACTCCTCAACTCATCATTCCACCATTCTCCTTGAACTACACGTAACCTGATTCCCCTATAACCCGGAATATGTAGGCAGTCCAAAACCAGGACTCAGTTACACCCTATCATTTATTTCTTTTCCTTTTGAATAACGATTTGGTCAAAAATTAGTCACATGGCTCACCTAGTCTTTGCCTGAAAACTCTGCATGTTTTCAAGCAAAGAGGGGCAGTTGTGAGCACCTAATTTTTTTACTATATTTGAACTTTTACCACCTTCTACTATGTAAATATTCTTAAAAATTTAATATATTTTTTTTTTATCTTTGTTACATTTTTTTAATATAAGGTAAGAATTAAAAATAATATAAAAGGTCAAATTATTACTATTAGTATTATTTTTATATTTTTATCTTTATTTTAAAATAAAATAAATTAAAAAAACCGAAAACAATAAATATTTTTTTAAATTTTCGTATGGGAATAGAATAATAGGAAAATTAAAAGTATGGAATAAAAAATTAAAAGTAAAAGTAGGTAGAAATTATTTTTTAAAAAAAGATGAAAAATTAAAAAAATAAAAGTAAAAAAATGTGAAAATTTAAAAGAATGAAAATAAAAGAAAGATGAAATTTAAAAAATAAAAGAAAAGGTAGCTGAAATTGTTTTTTAAAAAAAGTAAAAGAAAGTGGAAAATTAAAAAAAGAAAAGTAAAATAAGTGAAAATTAAAAAAAGAAAAGTAAAATAAGTGAAAAATTAAAAAAAAAAGTAAAGTAAAAAAAGTGAGATATTAAAAAATAAAAGTAAAGGAAAGTGGGGAATTATTTTTTTTTAAAAAAAGAAGAAAAATGGGAAGTGAGAATTCTTTTTAATTAAAAAATAATAAAATAAAATAAAAATAAATCTGAAAAAATTCCGAATTTGTTTCCTATAAATAGAAGAGAAATGTGAGGAGAAAATAAGAGAAGGAAGGAAAAATAGAGGAGAGAATTGAGAGAGAAAAAATTCTTCTTTTGCGCTAAGTGAATTTCTATTCGTTTCATTTTTTCTTTCGAAAATTCAAGCAATTCATCACCCTGTTTAAGACCCAAAAATGTCTCAAATTCAAGCCTAAAAACATCTTGTGAAGTTTCATTGATAGTCACCTCTCTCACGTCAAAAACCAGCAGCCTCACCAGGTACAGTCGAGTTTCAGTCCGGGCTCGAATTTTAGAAGGTTCGTCGCTAGATTTTCTGCTCATCTGCCAATTTGTCCTTGGTTTGGTGTATTTGCTCGACTCAGAATTATTTTTGCATTAATCAAGTTCTGAAAAAAAAAATTTGCTTAAAGGTTCATTGCTTATCCTCCCTTTGTTAATTATTTTATTGTTTTGTGTGATGTTCTTATAGAGGTTCATGTGATAATTTTTTGTGTTGTTTTATTTATACACATTATCATGTTGTAGTTTCTTTTTACATGTTTCAAGCAATTTGTCAACAGATTATTTGAATAGGATTTCATCTTAATGAGATTTGTTATTTAGAATTAAGAATGAAGATCTTGCCATATTAATGGGCCATGCGTTGGAGTTCAAGTAAGTGAACCAGAAATGAGTTACCACATTTAATAGAAAAGAAATAATTAGACATGGGTTGGATTGAGTATAAATCTGTCAGGCACAATAATTTTGTCACTAGACTAATAATTAGCTCATTCTTCCATAATAGATAAATATCTAATAATTTTAAGGATAGAGTAATAAGTTGTAAATATTTCTAAGTTTGGATGACTTTTCAATACTTTAAATTACTAATATATTTTCCGACTTCCAAATAATTTCCTATCCATAAACTCTTGGTCTTACAATAATTTCAAATTAGTTTAAGAAAATAATACAAGTGCGCGTTCACATGACTTGATCAATCAACTTCGAATAATAATAAATGTGTTATTGATTGTGTACACGTACGCGTGACATGATTCTTGACGTCAAATAAAAATGAGTACACGTACGCGTGACTTATTTCAAGATAATTTTCATAAATCTAATCAAGCAATAAAAGCGGACATAGGTAAAACATGAGAACCAATAAAACACAGGTTATCCAAAAATAATATAAGCCAAATGTAGTTAATAAAGCGACCGTGCTAGAACCACGGGACTCGGGGGAATGCCTTACACCTTCTCCCCGGTCAACAGAATTCCTTACCCGGACTTTATTTTCGCAGATCAATAATAATAGAGTCAAACCTTCCTTTGACTAGAGATTCAAAAAAATGGTGACTTGGAACACCCAAAAAATCAATTCCAAGTGGCGACTACGTAAATAAAATAATCCCTACTCAAATTTGTCACTTTAATTGAAAAAACTCTTTAACCTACAACAATCCATAACACATATATCTTTTGTGGGGGAAAAAAAAAGTGTGACAATACATAATTACCCCATTAGGGTTGTAGCATATTACCAAATGCACCCTTATATTTTGGGAGATCCTATGACCTCTTTGTGCTTGTTAGAAGTATAATAAGTACAACCTTCTAAGCTGATGTGACATAGAGAGTGTAAATCAACTGATGTGGCATAGAGAGTGTAAATCACTCTCTTGAAAAGAGCGAGAAGTAACAAAATTATTAAAAAATTATTTTTATCAGCATTTCTGTCATTAAATATTAATTTTTCTAGCTTTTTATGATTTTTTTTCTCTTCCTTTCATTTTTTGTTCTTCTGTCTCTTTGGCATGACAACATGGTTGCCTTCAGCTTTCTCCTTCATCATTACCCCCTCTTTTCTCCCATTTTCTATACCATTATTAATCGGCAAATATAATATAAACAAGATTTATTTTTTGGTTACTTTTTGTCGCATTCAGTATTTTATTCAGGTTTTGCATTGGGATGTCGTTGCTTTTAGAATCTAAATAGAGTTTCTTGCTATCGAGAATTATCGTGTTTGTTAATATTTTTTATTTGTGCAATAGTTTGATGGTACTAAATTACTTGAATTTTCTGCGAATTCTTCAAAATTCATTGTGCTAACAAAAATTCCGACGACCTCTTCGCTGGAAAATATGGGGATCAAGTTCAAAGATTTAAAATATGAAGCAATCACTTACTTGGAAATCTAAAATTTCACCAATTGCAGAGATGAAAAATCGACTGGGGAGAAAAGACCCATCGATTGTAATAGTAATTTTGATTGGCGATGGTGAATTTGATTTCCGGTGGACATGAGTGGTGGCGACAATGGCTATGGAGGAGCCACTGTTATGTCGGAGAAGAAGAAAACAAAAAATAAAAGATAAGAAATAAGAAAGAAAAGCGAAAAGGTAAAATGAAATGAATAAATAACAAAGAAAAACAGTATAAAAAAAGAAAGAAATTACATGGCAAAATGTGATTGGTGCGTGTTGTCTACTAATTTTCTTGAAACTAGAACTAGCCACCAAAGGGGAACTTATTTCACTTCAAGCAATGATTGAGGCTTCATAGGACCCCCTCAAAGTTTGAGGGTCCAACTGATAAAGTTATACAACCTCAATGGGGTAATTATATATTATCCTGTTTCTAGATCTGAGATTTAATTTTTGAACCTAGAAAGCTATCTTTTGTTGTGAGAGGTGTGTAATTTTGGATTCTTATTAAAAATTTCAGCTATCTTTTGTTGTAGCTTGTTGGATCAACATTTACTCTTCATTTAATTTTTCATATGTTCAACTTACAAGTATTTGCCTATTTTTCATCAATGCGTAACATCAACACTTGTAAATCATCAAAACTTAAGAAGTAATTATGTACTTCGATGAATGACTAGCGCGATCCTCCTATCATCTTGTAATCTCATAGTCTACTTACACTTTGTTTTTCATAAGAAAATAGTAATACATAGTTTGTTTGCGGATATTTTCTAAAATCTCTGTGGCTATTCAATGTGTTAAAAAAAATTTAAAAAAATAAAACAACTAACTACAATTCACACGAATGGTCATTTAATTTTGTTTTCAGATAATTTCAAACAATAAGATAAAGTTCAACGAAACAGAATCTCTTTATTGGTTACAAATTTGAATTTATAGTTTTTGAATGAAAACTTTTATGTTCAACTAAAGATAAAGTGGAAATATATTAAAATCGCAAATGCATTTCTAAATGCTTAGTTTTGTATTCTTATGAAGAAAACTTACGGGTAAAAGTAAAACAGTCCGAATTCAATGTACTAACTACAGATTAAGTTTAAAGCTGCACGGTTTAATCTTGTCTGCCGCAAGTTTAAAAAAGATAAGAAAAAGATTGAGACATTCGCAAACGAAATCGGTTAATTACAAATAAAAAAGAATTAATATTGTCAGACTAAAATTCATATACTTTAAATCATGAATATTTAGTTACGAGGTAACCAACAGCTATACACCATTTAAGAAATGGTTAAACAAATGGAGTAGTAAAATTGAATCCCAACAGTAGATATGCGAATATCCAACTGAAGCAGCCAAATTATAAGATATTCAAACATTTTCATCATTAACTGATAATGCTACTGTCATTTGATGTGATCTATATCCTACAAAGAGTATTCTATGTTACGTATACAGGACAAATTGGCCTAAAAAATTAATTAGTTAATTTGATTCATTGATTTTTTTCTTCTCTCTTAAAATAAACTGTGTCCTGTGTACTTAATAGAGTAATTGATTATCTCGAAATTATATTCATTTTACTAAAAAAGAATTTTATATAGTAAAAAATTCAGCATTATTGTAATATTTTATGCAAATAAAAACCCGCTCTTATGCTAAAATACTCAAATGATTGTAAAAAAATTATATTCTTAATCCACTTTTATACAAAATATAATTGGTTCACTAATAACCGTGTCTAAAATCTAAAATTACCCAAATTGGGACGAAAGTAAGTACATGGTTGTAGCAGAAAAACACATTGAAGTAAGTTAAAAGTGATTTGATATTAACCACACATTAAATTAAAACATAAATATCCATTATATAAATTAGAATTTTCATCGTCTTTTTCATTCCAATTTAGACCGGAGTGATGGCGCCGTCATATATAGATCCTGTTGATGACACTCTCAGACACTGATTAGTACTCCATCCATATCCTCAAGTTGAACGTGTGATTCTAGTTGGCATATGGCGCTATTGGTCCTTTTTATTTGAAAGTTCTATGGTTTCTGTTCTTTTTGTTTTTCGTTCAGCGTACAGTACTCGTATTGGGGTCTGATGAAATATTAATTCATGCCGAAAAATTATATATTAGAGGATAACGTACACTCTAGCAAAGACGATTATATATGCATAGCTCGAATCCTAAACCATATGGGATCATATGAAGGGGCGGGTTATAACCCCAATTATGGGGCCGATGAACTTATGCTCTTACTATCACACTGGGTATTTTATATACGTATTTTTTAGAATTAATATAATATTATCTGTTGGCACTTATACTTTCAAAAGATTGAATGGTGCACTTGGTTAAATGTTGGGTTGTTTACCTTAAAGAACAGAGATCAATTCTTACTAATACTAATTTTTTACTTTTTTTTTAGTAGTGCACCCATATTCAAGAAATTCTAAATTTGCCTCTGATATGGTTTCAGTTTCGAAACTAAACAACTATATATATTATACTAGAGATATATATAGCTTCCCAGTTTATTCTTCTTTCTGTGATACGGACTTGTGATAAGTAAACACTTATAAAACCCTTTAATGCACCAAATAAAGCTTTCAAGAATGTGCCAAAGAAAGAGGTTTCTCCTATTAAACACACATTTTTTTTCCTGGAAAAAATTAAAAACAAGAATAAGAAAAAATAATTGTGGACCTCTGCTAGTCTGAAGGGCTAAGGACGTTGTGGTTTATAATATTTTTACTAGTTTTAGGATACGCGCTTTGCGCGTTTACCAATATCATGAGTATATAATTTTTTTAAAGATAAGTAACTTATATTAAATAATCTTTTTGAGTTATTGAACAATAATTAACGAAAAAGATCTAAGCTCCTAAAAAATATAAATATTGATCTCATTTAGCATGTTCAATAAATAAAGAAATTATGTCTTACATATGCGTTATTATAATTTCTTAGAACATATTTGGATATCTTATGCACATCCTTGTTATTTTGTTACCTAATACCAAAAACAAATAACAAGTTAAACTATAACATAATATTTTGCTCTATTTTTTATTGTTTTAACCGTCAATGCTCTTCTCGTGAAAATAAATTTATGTACCTTAAGAGTTTTATTTAAAATAATTTTATTTATATGATGATTTTAAAAAAGAAATAAATTGATTATTTTGCTAATTACTCCCTCCTTTTTAGTGTATGTGAATCTTCTCACTTTACAAGAGTTAATTTGACTAACCTTTAAAGCTAAATTGAATTAGATTAATTTGATATTTTAAATTTAAAGCTTAGATATTCCAAAACTATACGAGAAATACTATGAAGCTGCAATTGTTTCATGTCAATATGATAAAAAAAATATTTAAAATTTTTGATCAAAGGTTATATAGTTTGAATCTCGAAAAACTAAAAGGTTTTATATAAACTGAAACTAAGGAAGTAATTAATTCAAAGACTTAATTACTTGTTCTCATTATTAAAAAAATAATCTTATTTTTTTCCGCATTGGGGTTTAGTACTTTTACAATAATATAAAAATATAACAATTTTTGAACTCCTTCCCTACTCGAATAATATTTTCTCTTTATTATTTTTTGTATAATATTTGAAATCTACATTCGCGCGTTGCGCATGTATCCTATCTTGATGAATAAAATATTATATTAAACATTATACTTGATACATAAACTAAAAATTTAAACTCTTGAAATTGAAGAATATTGATTATGCTTCCTTTTTAATTTCAGCAAAAATATATAGCCTTTAAAAATTTTAGAGCTTTTCTGGAAAAAAAACTTCAGTGTTTATTTTTGATTTAGTGATTTTTTTTTTCGTTTACCTTTTTTTTTGGAGTATCCATTTATAACTTTGTTTGCTCTAAGTTTTTCTGTCTAGCTTCATTCTCATCTTTATCTATTCATATTATTTCATGGATAAGATGATTGAAACAATAGTCTTTTTTAATTATTGAAAAATAACTTGCACGATTGATATGTACCTCGAATAGTTGAGATTGCAGTCTGTGCAATATTAGTTTCTTGCTTTTGAGTTAGTTGTGTTGCTAAAATTAATTATCGTTATATTTCTTTAACGAAGATCAAAGAATCTTAACCCTAAAAGGAGTCCTTAGTGGTTAAAAAAAGGAGTCATAGGACTAAAAATATTTTTTTACTTAAACGTTTCCAAACGTTGCTTTTCTGTTAATAGATTTGTTATGTTACATCATTATTTAAGGATGGATTTATGCAAGATGTTTAATATTAAAACTTTGTGTACATACCTCAAATAAGGAAGGATTTAATGTATTAATTTAGTTTATTTAAAACTCCTAAATATTAGGGAGAAAACTTAAAATGACGATTTTGTCTAATATAAAATTTATTTTTAAGGGGCAAAAAAGACAAATAATATTTTCGCTAGGGCCTTCGTGCTTTTATATAGTATAGATTAAAGAGTTCTTAAATATTTAAAATTTAAGTTTAAAAGAATTTAAATTCCGATTTTAGACCAATAATTTTTAAACTTCCTCCAAGCCACATATATTGTTTCTAATCTACTACCATAAAAAGGAAAAAACGAATGTGACATGTACATTTCTTCCTACTATTTGGTAAAGGAGAATATTCAAGAGCAAACTTCATTTGTAGTCATCCGAAAAAAACTAATTGCAATAGATAGTCACAAAATAAACCATATAATTAATAGCCCAAAATCATTTACAAAGGGCTACCCCAAAACCATCGTTGCTCCATTTATCTCTTGGGCGTATGATTTTCATGGTAAGAAAATATTTTCTCCAACTAAAAGAAATTTTCTAGTGATTTTTTGGGATGCTTGATTTATCATTGCCAAATTGGTACTGATCCAGAAAGTTTTTTTTAGTTAATCATGATTTAAGGGGTGATTTTACTTAAAACAAATATTGAACCCTTAGATATGAAAATGGTCATGTGTGATAAATATAAACGTGTACTTGGCAAACTGGAGGACACTGTAATGGAGAGACCCTAACAAATAGGTTAATTTCCTCATTGATTTAACTTGGTTAACAGGTTTATTAACATCATATCATCCTACCCATTGGACACCCACAACAGCGGGTTAGTTTGCAAGTAAGCTAGCGTTCAACCCGACCTAACAAGTAGTTGGAGGCATAGGGAGGCCTAGAATTTGGAAGAGAACAGTGGTAAAGCAGACTTGGGCTTCTGAGTATCTGATTACACATTATTTAACTTATATATACTGTAAAAAAAAATATACTATATCAATGAATTTAGCCCATTGATCTAATTTTTCAAGTGTCACTATACAAAATATATACTAAATAGACTGTCACTACACAATTTATATACAATAGACTGTCACTATACAAAATATATACAAAATAGACTGTCATTATACACAATATATACTAAATAGACTGTCATTATACAAAAAATATACAAACTATACTGTCACTATACAAAACATATACAAAATAGACTGTCACTATACAAAAAATATACAAAATAGACTAGCACTATACAAACATATACTAAATAGACTGTCACTATACAATTTATATACAATAGACTGTCACTATACAATATATATACTAAATAGACTATCACTATACAAAAAATATACAAAATACACTGTAACTATACAAAAAATATACAAAATAGACAATTTAGGCTATTAGATGTAATATATTTGGGCCGGAAGGCCATTTTATGTCAATGAGGAAAAATATGGACTATTAAAATTTTGAGGAGATATAGAGAGTAGTTTTCTCAATATTCAAGGATTCCAAATGCTGTTATATGAAGATTATCATTTGTAGAAAATATTTTATTTTGGAAATTATTTTTTAACAAACCGTCGAGTATAAATTAAGTGAAAGGTGATAAACATACAAAACGGAGGAGAGAGTACGATTATAGTGATATGATGTTATTTTGAAGTGTTAAAAATTAACAATAATGTAGCTGTTGATTAAAACCAATGATATTGAGTTTGAGTTGGAATATCTGTAAATTAAAATAATTTAATTTCGCTCATATTTGAGGAAAGTCATTTTAAGACTTCTACTGGAAATATTTTAGATAAACAAATACATAAAAATTATTCGTATCGTAGACTAAATTTTAATAAAATAATTTTTATCATATCAAATTATAATCAATATATACCGACTAGAAAATGTAAACAGTGAAACTGGTTGGCTATTTGTGTAATAATCCCATAAATACTTGGGATGTGGTTGTGGTCCTTGTGGAGCTGCAAAATTGGGCTTTAATTGGGGTTTCTTGTCCAGATCTCGAACAACACCACAAAATTTCGTGCGACATAAATGGCATAAAAGGCCCATATATAGGTTGGTTTTAAGTGGTTTTATTATGATAGATTATAAACTCAAGGTTAGTATTAAACAACTTGTATATTCAGAGTAAACTTTTTGTAGTCTTATATAACTTAAATTCTTTATGTATGTTTTTAACACGCTTAATCCTAACCTAACCCGTGACCCTAGAATCATTAGATTAATTTGTTCACCCTGCACTATCACCTGATTAATCTTTCTATGAGCCAAAAGAGAAGTTATTCTTTTCGTATGTTTACTTTTTCTTTTTTCCTTTTTTTTCCTAGTAGATAGATGGTTAGGAAGTCTTCGGTTGTAACGAAATAATATCTTCTTATTTTTTGGCCTGGAAATATATATAAATGAGCTGCCTTAGGCAGGTGCAGTATTTTTCATATGGACATACATTTATGGGAGGCAAAGAAGGGGCCATTTCGAGGAACAGTTGCTCTGCAACTCGCACATGCCCTGCCTTTTGGACATAAATAAAGTGAAAATGAAAAGACTTTGATAACTCAAATTGCTTTGCTCTCTCGTGATTTCACACTCAATAATACATAAAATTGGACCATCACAATGTGTACCACTCCTATCTTTTCTGACATTTGTTTTCAGATTCATGCAACTACAAGTTCTAATTTCTAAACTACCTAAATGGTCTATTTAAATTTTCTATCCAAATACGGAATTTTTTACCATATTGTTGCTATTCTTGTTTATGATTTAGGGGTACCGGCTCAAGTATAAACTAATTACAAATTCATCTTTATGTAAACAATAATTAAAACTTGATAATAATAATAATAATAATAATAATAATAACTACTCTAAAACATTAATGACTCTTTTCGCTACATTTTAAATAATTTTTTGATCATTTTCTTATGACCCTTAATATTTAATTTTTTCAGATATCAAGAAGAAATTAATTTCTTTTTCTAATGTTGTACTTGAAATAAAGAACCTAGGAGTATTGTTATATTTCTAATAAATAAATTAAAGTTAATATGATCAATTTTATTATTAATTAATATTAAAAGGTAATAAAAAATTTGGAACCAAGGGAGCAGTAAATAGAAGAGATATTTGCAACTTCTCCTCATGTGAATTGACACCTGGCAGGTAAGTCAAACTTACACACCATCCACATGGGGTTAAATAGTCAAATTTTATCTAAATATTGTACGGCTTTTAATAATCCATAAAATTAACTGTTTGTGTGACCCTACGTGATATAAATAATTTGCTGTCCTTTTACCTTTTGGTTTGTCCCATTCTTTCTGATTGGCTGGTTTTTCGACATAGCCAGTTAATAATTGACAAGTGCCAACTTTCCACTGCCAGTATTGTACTCTTTGCTCTGTTCAGCGGCGGTGCATTTACTTCTTCCAATTTTTAACTTTTCTTTCAAATTCAATGAAATTGAACTTACTCATGTTATGACATTATTTGCTAATGTCCCAACTATGTGGATACTTTATCGTAAACGTATTTCCAAAATTGTGTAATAAAGAGTGGAATCTCACACTATAATGTCAAGAAAGTTGCCCACTCTTAATTAATATATTTCGACTAATTAAAATGCCGATAGAGACAAACGAAGATGGTAAAATCAAATCTCTCTATAATAGTCACGTTTGTTCGATATTTTTTGGATGTTATATTGATGTGATATTATAAAGGACATATACTATAACATAACATAAAAGATCGATTCTGAGAAAACCTTAGCTTTTATGGTGAATAATTGTTATAAAGAAATGTTAGATCGAGATTTGACTTTACTTGCGAATCAAGGCAGAATTAAAGGGAATCAATTGACACTACATCTTCAGAAAATTTCAGCATAAATAAGTAACTATAAGAAATTTTGAAGCCTCTCGACTTTTTTTATATGTATTTTTTAACTAACAGTAACTGTTTGTATGATTCTTCCTCCAAAATTTGAAGGCCTATAAATGCATGCACACCAATACACACCAACCCCTAGAATTTAAGAAATCAGCAGCTAACCTCCCCTCCCACCCACCCAACCCCACCCCCCCCCCCTCTCTGTTTCTTGTACCCTCGTAATAAACCCTTTGCCATTGCCCCCTACCAACAGCCTTATACTTATATCACACTTTCATACAAAAACCATCACAAATTTATCACAAGAAAAACCAAGAATCCTTCGTATAGTAAGCTAAGAAATGACAACAAAAATGCCTTTATGCAAAACTCTACTTCTTGCTCTTATTCTCCTCCATCTTTCCCACTTCACAACTGGGAAAAAACCAAACACATCTTCTTCTTCCACTGATCTCGTCCGCACATCTTGTGTGCACGCCAGCTATCCGACGATTTGCATCAGAACACTTTCCTCCTACTCAGGTTCAGCAATCAACACACCTCAAGATTTAGCTCAAGCCGCTGTAAAAGTAAGCCTTTCCCGAGCCCAAAAAGCGTCTGATTTCCTCTCCGCGCTGAAAGTACAAAGCAAAAGAGAAAAAGGAGCATTGAGTGATTGTGTCGAACAGATGGCGGACTCAATGGACGAGCTGAGCAAAACTCTATCGGAACTCAAGCATTTGAGCAAAGGGAATGCATTTAAGTGGCAAATGAGCAATTTGGAGACGTGGGTCAGTGCTGCTTTGACAAATGAAGATACTTGTATTGATGGGTTTAAGGAAATTGACGGCAAACTTAGGTCTGATGTGAAACGTAAGATTACTAATGTTGCTAGAGTTACTAGTAATGCACTTTACCTTATCAACCGACTTGATAATTCTCGGAACAAATTTGCTACTCATCCTTGATTATTCGGTTGGTTAAATTAATCTTTTTTATGGTAGCTATATTTTTATAATATAAACTATAGTAATATTTGTGCAATTGTAATGTATGATTGTCTAAATTTCAGTTTGGTACCTATTCTTGTGTGTTGATTTTACTTGTCAGATTGTCTCATACCATAGCTCCAATTATGTTTTTTGTTTGACATTTCTTGCTTACTGTTGGATCTACAATTAAATCCCTTTGTTCAAGTGACTCAGTTGAAGCTTTGCGCATAAAGAGAAATGAGGCCAGGAGAGCAGAGTCCATTATATATGTCGTTGTAAGAATACGTTTGGATTAACTTATTTTAAGTGACTTTTAAGTATAAGCCATAAGTTAGGAATTATATCTTTTGGCTTTTAACTTTTTTTTTTGGTCATTTTAGCTTAAAAACAAATGTTTAAAAGCACTTTTTTACTTTATCCAAACAATACAAAATGACTTAAAAGCTATTTTGGCTTAAAAGCACTTAAAACAAGTCAATCCAAACGGGCTCAAAGTGTTTATGTATGAAAAGGCATTTTAGGTAGAAGAATTAACCCAAATATTTGCTCAAATAATTTTATAAAATAAAAATAAATGGCAGATGTATAATATATAGTATATATATCGTTTATGTATAATGTGTGTATAACTATGTATAATTTATATATACTGATTAGAAAAATTAACCAGTGAATCTGACTAGCTATTTGTGTCACAATCCCTTTTAGGTAAATGTTTATATTAAGTAGAGGTTGGAATTGAAGTTAGAAAAGAGGGCCTAAAATCTGTTAAGAGTAGGAGTAAATATTAACCTTAGTAAAATCCCAATTCATATGACTTCTAGAGTCCCATACCAACACATTAATTTGTGCCCCTCTCTGTTTCAATAATTTTGTGAAACTTTCACAAGGGCAATTTCGTTTCTAGTCATATTAATTGGTTTCTGCACGCTAGCATGTTTTTTTTTGGGGCAAACTTACTAGTAAGTATTTAAAAGATGAACGATGGATAGTTGGTAGAATTAATTTCTTGTCATGTGAATTTAGGTTGGAAGTGTCCCCTGTACAACAAAAAAAACTAAAGACTCTGCAATGTACTCGAACTGAAAATTAAATTCAGTGTGATACCATAACGTGAGATTAAAATGGGTGAAATTAGGGACAACTTATTCATGTACATAGTTTTGCATTGTCATGTCATGTGCAATTTCGACTAGCTTTTTAATAATTAATCTAAATAGTCGTCAACTCAAAGATCCTTAGTTTTTGGAAGGAAAAACGTCTATTACTTCATTAAGAACATAATATGTCCAAAAGAGCGTATATCATCATTTACCATTTAACTTGTGAACAACCCTTTTCATGATACAACTTTCACTAAGAAAACATAAAAATTTGCTATATTATGAGTAGAGGTGTACAAAGAAAATCAATAAACCGTACCAAACCGATAATTCGAGTCAAACAGTAAAAAAAAAACCTGACGTGGTTTGGTTTGGTTTGGTTTGGTTTGGTATTGGAAAATAAAACCCGACCATAATTGGTTTGGTTTTGTTTTAACTAAAAAAAGTCAAACCGAAACCAAACCAACTTGACAGTACATTTATATAATGTTTAAAAATATTTTATACATATAAATATTTATTGTAATATAATTTATAAATATTTCTTAAACTTTTTCACAGTTTTATCTTTTAACATATTATTTTAAGTTTAGACTTAACATTCTTGAATGGTAAATAAATTTTATAGCCCATAAATGTAGTAACTCAAATAAAATTCAAATCAATACTAATGCTAACAAAAGAAATTCAATTCAATACTAGGAATGACGATAGTGTTGAATATTAATTTTAGTTTTACATTGATTTATAATAAAAATGTATAACTTAGTTTATCTTTTTCTTTAGTGCTTAGTTATGTAATTAATATTAGTACTTATTAGCTATACTTATTTTAGCATGACTTATATAGTATTTTTAGATTATGTTAAATTTCATTATGGCTTATTAATTAGCAATATTTGTTTTATGTAATTTTATTTTTTTTATCTTTGTTATTGAATATTTTAGTATAATGCTATGAATTATCTCATATTATTATGTTACTTTCTTATAAAACACATTATATAGTTGTATTTTACTATGACTTAAGAAATATTTGAAGTACAAGTTACATATTTTATGCTATGAAGACTTTACCGGGAAAAAACCCTAAAACCCAAAAAAACTCGAAAAATCCGGAAAAAATCGAGATTGAAAAAACCCGACTTTGTTGGTTTGGTTTGGTTTATAAATTTAAAAACCTGACACCATTAGTTTGGTTTGATAATTGAAAAATTCGAACCAATCCGACCTATGTACATCCCTAATTATGAGTAACATAATTGAAGTTCGTACTCTTGTACTCTAGGTCATGCAATTCCAAAAGGTTGTTTACGTTACTTCAAGCACATACGCCAACATCTCGATACAATTAGACATGAGACTTTTTTAGGACACCCCAACAATTAGATTTCTCAATATATTTTACTTCTTTTAAGTCGGGCCTGCTGGAGGGTCAAGCCACCAAAGCAAAGGCTTTAGGCCCAGCTTTTGAGGCCCCATTTGTTTTATTAATAGTCTAGTTTTTATAGTTAATCTTTCTTAGCAAAATACTATTTATTGACTATTGTATGGTAAAAAAATAAAGTACAAGATTTTTTTTTTTTTTTAAATGAAGGAGAACAATTTAGCTATGTGATTGATGGTGACAATTGAAAATTTTCATTTCATTTCTTATAATAACACTTGTACCGCATACTTTCCTTGTTTCTTCCTGTTAAGATATCTATTCTTTGAAAAATAAGGGCAAGGGAATTGGATAAATTAAATTGTGCATATTCCTTTTCATCTTTTAAAGTTTTCAAGCATTACAACAAGCAAACTGAATCAGTGAAATTATAGTAATATCAAATTATCAACTTTTAGAATTAGATTATATTATTTCAACTTTCTCTTATATTATTAAATTTAGCACTGGTAGATTTAGCTTATAGGTGTATATTGCTTTCCATTGAATATAAGAATTCAGATGTGTCAACTAAAAAATATAAATCAAATTACCCAAAACACACAAAAAGGAAAAAAAAAAAAAGAAAAAAAAAAAAGAGGAGAAGAACTGAACTTCAATACAATCTCATAAAAGGAGCTATTTAATCAATGTCTTACGAAAACTTAAATGAATTGGTTAAATTGTAAACTAAAAAAGAAATATAAAGAAAATCGATTATAAAAACTTATTAACGACGTTGCATCTTAAAAATTTAGAAAATTTAATTTAAATAAAAGTATATATGTGAATTTTTTCTCCAAAAAAAAAAATTTAAGGTCCCTTTATAAGTTTTGCTTGAGGCCATCAATTTGGTTGAGCCGCCTCTTCTTTTAAGGATATCATTAACTTGCTCATCTCTTTCATAATTCAAAGTAGTAAAAACGAAGTATTATTTTATGTTTCAAACCCTACTTGATATTTCACTGGCTAGTTGTGCCACTTTTTTACATTTTACATCAGTAGTATATTCTATTACAACCTAATTTAATAGTTTATTTAAATATCTTATTTTTAATAATTTATGTCCATTAGCTTCTGAGGGCATGAATGCTGTTTGTGGAGTCAATGAGAGAGTGCCTTAAACAGGAGGCGAACAAAAAAATAGTACTATAATATTTCCATTTCAAAACTAAAAAATCTCAAGGTAGCTGGTCTCATATTCGCATGTAGAAGTAGCTAGGGAAGGATGGGGCTTGTACGGCAGAGGTTAAAAACAAGAAACTAAATGAAAATCTCAACTTAATTTCCGAAAATCCCCCTACACTCATATATATATATATATATATATATATATATATATATATATATATATATATATATACATATACATATATATATATATACTAGTATCTATGAACGTGCGTTGCACGTTAATAATGGTACGTGATGATTTTAACATTTATTTATATGAAGGAACAATAAAATTTAATTAATGAGAGAAATTTTATGTATAATAATACAACAATCATCCAAATACCGAAAAATATTACTACATTAGCATAATACATGAATTTAAAATAAAAGAACATCATCAAAACTTACACAAATGATCAACTTTGTCATGTTAGTTTGATAATTACAGTATATATTATAGTTTAAAAGTATATAATGTGATAGTATCTTAACGAACACTTCTTTGTGGACAATATTTTATTGTGTATATTTCCTCCTAATGCGTTGGTTGCTCTGCCTTAACTAGAACTCTTGTTGTCAATCTTAACATCCCTCTTAAAAGTACAACATACAGTTGTTCGTGCAAGAAAATATATTGCGGTAAATATAGTCAAATATTTAGGATGTTTGTCCTTAAACATTATTTATTATATTTGCAAAACATAAACATACTAAAAATTATTTTCACACAAATTTAAAAGGAGATTCCTTAGTTTTCGGAAGACGAAAGTTGAATTCAGGAATAAGAATATACTTAGAAGCACATTAACCAGTATCATAATTTTGGCATGTATGATGTTATTGTCAAAACTTTTGTATACCATCTGTGTGCTATTACATAAGCTATTCGGCGTATCTAAGTTTTTCAGTAGAATGACAAGCATATTTTTCTTCAAAATTAACCTATATACAATGGAAGATCAATTTTAGCTTAATCTATTATATATATGGTGACACTAATATGCGTAAGAAATAAGAAACTTGACAACATACATGTACGATAGAAGGCCATTTGGTATTAAAGTATTTAAGTATTCTTCTTGGTAGTAATTATTGGTATCATTTTCTGCTGACTAAAAAACTGAAAAATATTTTGTTTTTACTATAAAATTTTGCAATCAACCTTTTATTTAGTTGATCAACATATTCATTTCTGTTAGCTAAGATATATTTTTAATTCTTATCATGTGATTTGCACAAATTACATTTTAATATAATGATAGAAATATTTCTCTTATTAAATGCACTACTATTACCATTGGGATTGATAACCAAGTATTCAGGAAGAACCAAATCATTATTTATTGGATGTTCTTCTTCGTTTTCAACCCAAAGCAAGAAGACACTGAATATTGATTTTGTTCTTATTTTATATTTCTGTCATTTGAATTTTTTCCGTTTGAGGCTAGAAGTATAACTTTGGCAAGCTAGCTTTTACAGTCTCTGTTTTTGTCGATTTTGGAACTACTGGTAGTACTTGACAGAAATCACCTCCCAAACCATTAATTTTTTACCAAACAGTTTATTAATATCCAATATATCTCTAGAACTCATGACAATTATTTAGATCGTTTGACACTTAGCCATAAATGATTCATTCTATATTATCAATTTTATTTTTCTTATAAATTTAGCACCATTGCTCTGTTTTGATATATTTGTGATAGTTATTTAAGTTGTTTGAAGAGGTACATCAAATCTAAAGTGGGTGGCCTCGCAATAAAATCGTTATTGATACACCACTTGCTATTATTGGTAACACGGTCATGCCTCTTGATATGATATTTGCAAGTAATGCATGACATAGTAATATTATTTTGATTTCGTCGGAGACATCTATAATGAATAATCCTGTTATACCAGAGTCACTCTTTATATATAATCTTGAAAGCTTGTTCTTGTTTATGATTTAGTTTTGATTGTGCTTCCTCATACACTTGTATAATTTTTGATTATTAATAATATGTTGTTATGAAAATAATTATATTATAGATGTTTATTTATTACTCCGCTATAGATAATCTTCCTGAAGAAGATTATCCATTTAGTACTCTGTTAAAGTTTATCTACAAGCAGCTGATGTAGGCAGGTTGCAAGCAGCTCAATGAAATGATTTGCAGCAGCTTCTTATTAAACAGGCAGGTTACAAGCAGCTCATGCAGACAGCTTACAAGCATCTAAAGAAAAGCTTTGCAGCTGCTTTCTGAAAAGCCTTGCAGCTGCTTTCTGAAAAGCCTCGTAGCTGCTTCCTTTCTTTTATAAATAGAGGAGTTTTCAGTTCATTATGTACATGAATTTGAAGTTGAATAATATATCAGTTTCTCTCTATACTTGTCTTCAGTTTATCTACTTTATAGTATTTATTTTATAACACGTTATCAGCACGAGTTTCTAATCTTGTCATCAGTCTGAAAGTATTTTTATCAGAATGAAAATCACCAATTGACTGTAGGCAACTCGGCAAATAAAGGTGGAGTGCTTCTTCTCTCGTGACGTAATTGGTGAGTCTTTGTTATAAATTCCATTTCTCTGAACACCTGAGATGCAATCCTACTGGTATTCTTAAGATAAGTACTACTATTAAATTATGTTCTTTATGTATTTTGAGCTTGAATAAATATATGTTTATCATATATGTTAATTACTGTCTTTCTAGCCAACAAATGATGCCGATGCCGTTTTACTTGGATGTGGTCTCGTGAAATTGAAAAAAAATAATTGATTTTACTTAAGTTGTTATATGGTAGCGAGACACACCAGTTTTTATATGGCAAACGATTGCGGTCTACGTACATGTATACAATAGTTATTTTGTGCTTATTGTCATCCTAATTATCTTAATAATGGATTACAAAGTGGATACCATTGTTAGATCCACTTAAACTCCAGCAGAGTTTGCAAGAAATATACAACCACCAGAAGTGGTTATATTTCGTATATTTCATTGTAACTAAATTTTGTTAATCACCAGAAGTGGTATATGCCTATGACCACCAGAAGTGATAATTTAGGCTTTCTGTGGTTATAATTAAAGATAAGTTAGAGAAATATTCTCTATATTACATGCACGCCTCGATTTGCTCCTGAAGTAGTAAATATTTTAAAAGAGGTTGAAGCATCACAATTGATGTGATTAATGCGCGTTCAGATAATTATATTCGATTTTCTGAATGATGAGAATTTTTGATAAATATTAATCCATTCCCTGAAGTGAATGTGATAATATTAATAAAGTCGTAGATATGAATGTGCTCTTGATGTAAATATATTACAATTCACCTCCAGAAGAGGTAATATGATTGAGAGAATATATACTCAATTTTTCATATTTTAATTTGCTCCTAAAGAAGTAACACAATTGAAATTTTCTCCCGAAGCAGGAAAATATTATGAAATTGTATCTTTCTGTGCGTAAATAAAATAATGAGCTATTCAAAGTTATTTTTGAAGCACATTTCCATTCCCTGTAGTGAATGAAAAAATACCACAACTCACCTCCGGAAGAGTTAGAATAACAAATGATATAAATATTATTTTTGTGGCATAAAGATCATTGTCGCACGTACCTGTGTACGTAAAACATCTTGGATAATTTTATTAAGTATCATTCTAAGGCAAAAGCATTCTTGTAAAATATTTTCTACTACAACCACATTAATATATTATGGTTAGTTATTGAGTTCCCCGAAGAAAATAACAACTCGTGTATCTTTCCTTAAAAGATGCAATGACTATGTGATTGCCGTATTGATACAAAATATTCAGATGTTAATGATATTTCTCCTTGAAGGAGATATTTGTCAAAAAGTTAGTGGTAGAAATATTAAAATTCTTAATTTTCTTCATTTACAAATTTAGAATTAGTTTTATATTATTCATTTGATTATGATTTTCTCTCATGATACCAGAAGTGTCTGAGCAATATTTGTTAGTACAAAATGTATCAACAACTCCTGAAGAGCTAATTGTTGTCTAGAAGACATATGACACCAGTAGTGTCTGGTAAATATTAGATTGTGAATAATAAAGAAAGGCTCTCGAAGAGCTTATATACAAATATGTCATTCATATTATATGATTATGGTCAAAACATGTGTTATAGTAAACCCGAAGTTTACTGATACAAATGGCTATTATATTGAGACCACAAATGATTGGAAGACTGAAAATCTCCATATTTTCACAATCATATGTGGTAAAATAATATGTATGTGAGAAGTTACCCACCTTATTCTTCAAGTTGTACTATATCATGTATCACAGTAAACCAGAAGTTTACTAATGCAAAAGCAGTCACAGTAAATCAGAAGTTTTACTGATGTACAAGTAGCTATAGTAAATCAGAAATTTACAGATACAAAAGTAGCCACAGTAAATCAGAAGTCTACTGATGCAAAAGATTATGCCATAGTAAACCAGAAGTTTACTTAGAGATAGCACATGCTATGATAAACTTGAAGTTTTCATTTGCCATCTTTAAATGAGATATTTGAGAATTCAGATAAGCATATACTGAAGAACTAGAAGATTCTTCAAGAATTCTCTTGTGTTGCTTGTTCTCATAATAACTTGATTATACCAGCTAAAGTTGGGACTAAAATCCCTGAATTCTGAAATATATAAAAGGTGAATTTGGGCCCATTCCCCTATCATGTGAACCACTTATAGATACATATATAAGATGGTTACATGTATGTTTATTGTCAACCTGTAGTTTGGCATTTGAAATTATCTTTCTCAATTAAAAACATAATTTTCAGATTATGAAATCAAGATAGTTCATCTTGATGATGTTGGTTTATATCCAAGCTAGTTTAGCATTGAATACCTCCTATTAATGGCTAAACTATTGCTTATGAGAACAAAGCCTCATGTGTTGGTCTAATATTTCCTAAATTGCATACAGTAGCACTTGTATGCATCAGACCAACAAAATATGATAAGTCCTCCCCTCATAATTGGTTTAGGATCAGAAACCAAATATTTTTACTATCTAATAACTTTTGATGTGTGGTATATGATTAATTTCTCTATCACAATGCACAAAGATAGGTTTTCCAAAGAAGATTGAGGATATGAGTTAGTTTTTCTAACATTTGGGGGATGGAATAAAACAGCTAAAAAATATGCTATATGAATTAAATTATCATTAATATGATCCTCGCTTAGAAGATAATTCAAGTCAAATGCCAGAAGCATTTGCTGATCCAAAATTAAATATCATATTCCAGCTGCAAATGCTCCTATTAAAATTAAGTCCCTGAAGGATAGAGTTTACTGTACGCATGAAGCGTGGTAGACCAATCGGTTCCAAAGGTAACAATCCTTGAAAAGAATAGGAGCAAATGATCAAAATGATCATAATAAGGAGGAAATAAGCTCTGGAAGAGCCCACGACATAACATTTCATGAAACTCCGGAAGAAGTTCAGGTACCTGAAAATAAAGAAAGTGATGAGATCTCAACAAGTTATGTCACTTGCGAACCGATATAAAATGATCGTCGACGATATGTTTGATACAATATAGTGCACAATATTGTAAAAGATTGTGAGGATCGGACCTGTAGTCCAGACACCTGAAGATGTCATGCCATCTAAATGCAAGGCATAACCTATATGACTCATTTGATTAAGTCTATATGAAGATCCCTGAAGGATTTAAAATGCCTGAAGCATATAGTTCAAAGCATCATGAAATGCATTCAATCAAAGTACAAAGATCTTTGTACGGTTTAAATCAATCTGGGCGCATGTGATATAATCGCCTCATTGAATTGATGAATGAAGATTATGTAAATGAAGGCATTTGTCCATGCATTTTTACAAAGAAAATAACATCATAGTTTGTTATACTTGTTATTTATGTTAATGGCATAAATAACATAGGAACTCCAGAAGAGCTCCAAAGGAAAAAACTTTGTCTTAGTCTGCAAATTGAATATTTAGCAGACGAGATCTTTATCCATCAATCTGTCTATACAGAAAAGATCTTAAAATGTTTTTACATGGACAAAGCGCACCCATTAAGTACACCAATTGGGTGTTCGATAACTTGAAGTGAATAAGGATCCGTTCTGACCTCCAGAAGAGGATGAGGAACTCCTTGGTCCTGAAATACTCTATCTCAGTGCAATTGATGCACTTATGTATCTTGTTAATGCTACAAGGCCTGACATAGCATTTTCTGTTAATTTACTAGCAAGATATAGCTCTTCTCCTACACGGAGACATTGGAATGGGATTAAGCATATATAGTGATATTTAAAGGGAACTCTTGACATGAGTTTGTTTTATGCTAACAAAGGTAGTGCAAATCTTGTTGGTTATGCAGATGCAGGTTATTTATCCGATCCCCATAAAGTTCGATCTCAAATCGGGTATGTGTTTACATGTGGAGGTATTGTCATATCATGGCACTTCACAAAGCAATCTATTGCTGCTACTTCTTCAAATCATGCTGAGATAATAATTATTCATGAAGCAAGTAGGGAATACATATGGTTGAGATCAATGATTCATTTTATTCGAGAAAAATATGGGTTGGAATGTGATAAAAGACCCACAATTTTATACGAAGACAATGCTGCATGCATAGCCCAATTGAAGGGAGGATTTATAAAAGGAGATAGAACGAAGCACATTTCACCAAAATTATTCTATACACACAATCTTCCGAAAAATGGTGACATTGATGTGCAACAAATCCGTTCAAGTGATAATCCGGCAGATTTATTCACTAAATCTTTACCAACTTCAACTTTTGAGAAGATGGTATACAAGATTGAAATGCAGAAACTTAAATATTTGAAACAAGGTTTTCATCAGGGGGAGTAAAATACGCGATGTACTCTTTTTTCCTTACTAAGGTTTTTTTCCCACAGGGTTTTCCTTATATGGTTTTTAATGAGGCAGCTAGCAATGCGTATTACTAAATATGTGTACTCTTTTTCCTTTACTAGAATTTTTTTCCACAGGGTTTTTTCCTAGTAAGGTTTTAATGAGGCACATTATCTTTTAATGAATATCCAAGGGGGAGTGTTATGAAAATAATTATATTGTGGATGTTCATTTATTACTCCACTATAGATAATCTTCCTGAAGAAGATTATCCATTTAGTACTCTGTTGAAGTTTATCTACAAGCAGCTGATACAGGCAGGTTGCAAGCAGCTCAATGAAATGATTTGCAGCAGCTTCTTATTAAACAGGCAGGTTACAAGCAGCTCATGCAGACAGCTTACAAGCAGCTAAAGAAAAGCCTTGCAGCAGCTTTCTGAAAAGCCTTGCAGCTGCTTTCTGAAAAGCCTCGCAGCTGCTTCCTTTCTTTTATAAATAGAGGAGTTTTCAGTTCATTATGTACATGAATTTGAAGTTGAATAATATATCAATTTCTCTCTATACTTGTCTTCAGTTTATCTACTTTATAGTATTTATTTTATAACATATGCTAACATTTTTACTTTGTGTTCTAACGCTCTTTTATGGAATAAATTTATGTACCCTTTTTTTCTTTAAAACTTGAATAAGAACTTTACTGGTATGATGAATTTCAAAATAATTGAATTGGATTCTCTTGCTAATTAATTAATTAAAATATTTAATTATTTAGTTTTAACATAAAACTAATTTATTCTATGTTGTTTCAGATCTTAGTTGTAACGATCCGACTTGCCGTTTTAAGAATTTATGACCCGTTCAGCAATTTAAGGTCCTGAGCAGCTATGTATTGTGTATTATGACTTGCGAGTGTGACCAAGTTTGATTTTCGGACGATTCGGGATCAAATTGGAAGAACAATTCTTATTTAAGAAGCTTAAAAGAAACGAGTTGATCGGAGAGTTGACTTTTGAGCAAATGACTCCGAAATAGAATTTCGATGGTTCCAATAGCTCCGTATGGTGATTTTAAACTTATAAGTGTGTACGGATATCTTTTGATCTATACGGAATTTGGAGATGATCCAAAAACGAAAGTTGTAGTCCTTTGAGTCTAGTTTCCAGAAAGGTAAACCAATCATCATTTGTACATTTGTACCGAAAGTTATGGTCAATTTACTGAAGTCTGATAGTGTAGTAGCTGCTGAAGTGCGGCCGCAGAGACCTTAAATGTGCGGACCGCACAAAAATATGTGCGGTCAGCACTTTGGAGGTCAGATGTGGTACCATATAAATGAGGTTTCTATCTCATTTTTCATTTTTGGACATAGAGAGCCCGGTTTGCGATGATTTTTCGTGGGTTTTTCAAACAAATCATCGGGGTAAGTAATTCTAACTCGGATTTGGTTAATATACATGAATATATCATTGTTTTCATCATTTAATTAGCATTTTGAGATGAAAATTTTGGGAAAAATTGTAGAAGTTTTATAAAAAGAATTTTTGGGATTTGAATGTCGATTCGGAGTCGGATTTGAGTGAAACTAGTATGGTTGGACTCGTATCGGAATGGGTGTTCGGATTTAGTAAAAATTCTGTCGGGTTCTGAGATGCGGGCCCGCGTTGACTTTTGGTTGATTGTTTTATGTAAAATTATAAGTTGACGTTTTATTATCCGAAATTATTTCCGATGAATTTAATGAAGTTATACAATTAATTTGGTTAGATTTAAGGTGTCCGAAGGTCAATTCAAGCAAGAGGGCGATTTTAGAATATCGTCCAAACTTCAAAAAGGTAAGTATCTTGCCTAACCTTGAGTGGGGGAATTACCCTTTAGGCATTGAGTTTTATGTAGAAGTTATGTGATCGAAAGCCGGGTACGCGAGGTGACGAGTACATACTCGGGCTTATATGTACAAATTTTATTGGTTTAAAGTCTTAGGCATTTTTATCTATTAAATTGGATAATTGTTGGCATTTAGTAAATTTGGTGTGATTGTCACTTGGAGTTTTATGTGAATTCCGTGTATTTGTTAATTTGATATTTTCTTGGAATTTAATTCCTTATGAATTTTCCATCTGTAAATAATTAATTAAATAAGTTTAAATTGAGGCGTTAATATAATTATCTAAAATTTGGATTTAAGAAGGCGTTGTTCCTTGACGAATCACTTTTCAGTTCATGTTGTTGAAATTGGTATTGAGTTATAAAGGCCGTAAATCATATTGAGGCAAAGTGTTAAATTGTGAAATATTATTCTGTTGAGTTGTTCACTTCCGGATATTTTTGTTATGATTTTATGCACATTATGATCGAGCCATGAACCCCTTATTGTGTAAATTAATGTATTGTTGATTTCTGTGGCGAGTTGTAATATTTGAGCACTTGATGTACAATCTGTGATATGTTGTAATATTTGAGCACTTGACGTGCAATTTATGAGATGTTGTCATATTGGCACGTGATATTGTTAGGAGGTTTGTTCGGGTATTTGCACGAGGTTTCTGCCATTTTATTGTTACTATTGATATATGTGTATGCGGCGTGACAAGACAGACTCTATATATATATATATATATATATATATATATATATATATATATATATATATATATATATATATATATATATATGTGTGTGTGTGTGTGTGTGTGTGTGTGTGTGGTTTGAGCATGTGGCGAAACAAGGTGAGAATATTATTATGCGTGTGCGGTGAGAGAAGGCGGGCATTTATTTTATTATTGCGCACGTGGCGAGAAAATGTGGGTTATGTCGGGGATTGATTTGTAATGACTTGTGATGGCCTAAGGGCATTGTTGTTTGTTGAAATTTATTTATGATTTGGGACTACGAGACGGTACCTCGGGAGTGCCCTTTTGTTGATATTTCTCTATGGTTGCACTTGCCTTTGGTTATTTTATTTTTCCGTAATATTTAAATTTATATATTTTCCGTGATGTATTATTTGGCTTAATATTAAGTGTTTTGTATTTTTTGTAGTATTGTTTTGGCTTTGGCTTTTTTGTACGAGACTCTGAGGATTTGTATTTCTGGTTTGTACTTGTTCTTGATGATTGAGTTATTTTAAATAAAAGAAATTACTATTATGTTTTAATTTAATAAGTTGTACATCCAAATCAGTAGCTTATCTGATGCTTTATTTAAATTGAAATGTCATTTTCTTCACTCAAACTATTTCTAAAATAAACTCATTTCTTTGTTGAGTTCTTACTTGGTTTAAAATTTGTAACCTTACTTTATTGAAAATAAATTGATCGTGCGAATTTTATGTATTGACATATTTTGTACGAGAGTTGTCCGTGCGGTTGTGATAGAGATATGGGCACGAGGTGCAGTGAGAATATGAAAGGGGACTGAGACCCGTATTTTATGATTATGATATAAGATATTTATTTGAAAGAGTTTTATATTCGAAGGATATTTATTTGAAGAAATATATTTGGAGGGTATTTATTCGAAAGAATTATATGTGAAAGATTTATATTTGAAAGACTTGTTTAATTGGTTGTACTTGTGTTTCTTATTCGTCTGAATAATAATTATGGTGTTTATGTTGCCTTGCTGTTTACATCACTAGTTGATTATTGTTGCTATCACTGCTATTTGTTATCTATTATTTTTGTATACTATATTGCACAGGTTATTAGACTAGTGAGTATCTTGACTGTACCTTGTCACTACTCCACCGAGGTTAGTCTTGATATTTACTGGGTACCGACTGTGGTATACTCATACTATACTTCTGCATATTTTTGTGTAGAGCCAGGTATTAGAGATATCGAAGTCGGACAGAGTTAGTGTGTTGATCACGAGGATTCAAGGTAGAGCTGTGTCACGACCCAATTCTCCCTCCATAAGATGTCGTGACGGCACCTAGTCTCTATGACTAGGTAAGCCTAACAAAAATGCGGAAATAAATAAATGGAAGGAAAACTTAAATACTAACAGCAATAGATAACTGATAACAATGTCGCTCGGCATGTATAATAACCAACACTCTAGTAATACACGGTATTCCCAAAATCCGGAACATCATAAGTCACAAGCTACAGAAGGAAACTAGAATCTCTATACACCATAGTCTAAATAAATAAATACGGAAAGTAGATGACATAGAAGAGAATAGAGAGGGACTCCGAGATCTGCGGACGCGACAGATTGTAATGACCCAACCGGTCATTTTGACTTTTAGAACCCCGTTCCCCTAAATAAAACTCCACGTATGTGCTTTTATAAATTTATAACTTGCGGGGATGGTTGGTTAGGGATTTGGAAGTGTTCGGGTTGAAATCGGAACACTTAGTTCCTTAAGTTGGCCTTAAGATGCTAAGTTTGACTTTGGTCAATATTTTGAGAAAACGACCCCGGAATAGAATTTTGATGATTCCAATAGCTCTGTATGGTGATTTTGGACTTAGGAGCGTGTTCAAAATTTTATTTGGAAGTATGTAGTTAAATTAGGCTTGAAATGGCTAAAATAGGAATTTAAGTTTGGAAGTTTGACCGGGGATTTAACTTTTTGATATCGGGGTCGGAATCCAGTTCTGAAACTTTTTATAGCTTTGTTATGTCATTTATGACTTGCATGCAAAATTTGAGGTCAATAGGACTTGATTTGATAGGTTCCGGCGTCGTTTGTAGAAATTGAAAGTTTCAAAGTTTGTTAGGCTTGAATCTATGTGTGATTCATGTTTTAGTGTTGTTGGATATGATTTGAGGACTTGAATAACTTCGTATGATGTATTAGGACTTGTTGGTATATTTGGTTGAGGTCCCGAGGGGCTCCAGTGAGTTTCGGATACTTAACGGATCATTTTTGGACTTGGCTTGATAGCTGAAGTTCTGGTTTCTGCAGGTTCTGGTTTACTTCTATGCGATCGCGTGAGAAGGTATGCGATCGCGTAGGGTTAATTGGGCAGCTGAAATTTTGTGATATGCGATTGCGTGGGCGAGTCAGCGATCGCGTAGGTTTGGCAAACTGTGTTATGCGAACACGTGGCTAAGACCGCTTTCGCAAAGAGGAAATGAAGCAGAACCTGATCCACGCGCTTAACCCTTTGTGATTGCGTGGATGAGTATGCGATCGCGTAGGTCTAGGAATGCTGTGTTTCGCGATTACGTGGAGTTATACGCGATCACATAAGCTTAATTCTGGGCAACCTTATTTTGTTCTTCGCGATCGCGTGCCTTTGGCCGCGATCGCATAGAAGAAATCACTAGGCAGAGAGTTTAAGTTCTTTCCATTTTTAACAATTTTGAGCTCGGATTGAGGCGATTTTTGTGAGATTTTCAGAGAAAATATCGGGATAAGTGTTCTTAACTTAATCTTGGTTAGATTATCCGAATCTATCACTATTTTTAACATTTAATTGGTGATTTAAGTTGGAAATAAATTGAAAACCCTCTTGGATAGAATTGAGGATTTGAAGGTCGAATTTTTATTAGAATTTAGTCATTTTGGTATGGTTAGACTCGTGGTTGAACGGGCGTTCATATTTCGTAACTTTCACCGGATTCCGAGACGTGGGCCCTACGGGCAACTTTTGAGTTAATTTCGGATTTTATTGAAAAATGTAGTATTTTCTTATGAAATTGATTCTATAATTGTTGTTGACTGTATCGAATTAATTATGATTATATAGAGTCGATAGGAGTCGGAAAATCGAGGAAAAAGTATACTACATGATTAAATTGGAGCAAGTCAAGGTAAGTGACTTGTCTAATCTTGGGGGGAGGGGGGGATTTTCCCCTAGGATTGGTGTTGAAGTGATAAATTTTAATGTGTTGAAAGTCGTGTACACGAGGTGATAAGTGTGTACACGGGATAAATATGAAAGATTATGTCTTTCAATTGTGTAGATCATTGTTGCATATTAATTTTAAAAAAATTACCTTGTTATATTCTTCATCATTGATTTAAATGTTTATAATTTAAACTGCTTGACCTTTTCTTGCTAATTGTTTTACCTGTTTAGTTGGAACTTGGTTTCTTTTATTCTGTGCATTATTCGAAGGTTGATTTTCTTTAAATTAAATATTATTAATATGAAGTATTTGATAGTTTTAAATTTGGTATTTAAGCAACGTATTAAAGATTTTGAAATATTATTTTGTTGAATTATTTATTCCTGAATATTTTTGTAAGATTTTCGTACTCATTGTGATGGAGCCGCGAGCTCTTATTTGTGAAAAAATATTATTGTTGATATATTTGGCAGGAGCCGTGAGCTCTTTATTGTGAAAATATATTATTATTGAATTATTTTGGCAAGTTGAATTATTTGGGCACTTGAGGTGTAAATTGTGATATATTGTGATATTGATACGCATGTGGTGGTATAAGTTTTGGGTGTTGAAGCGCATGTGGTGAGATAATGATGGCTTGATACGCGTGGCTAGTAGGGGAAACTACTAGAAGTCATACGGTGTGATAAGGATGGCTAAAACGCGGGATGCTATTTCGGAAAAGATATTTTCTTTAAAATAAATTGTGAAGGCTCCCGCGGTGATATAAGGAAAAGAGATATTGTGAATTTATTTATGATTTGGGTCTACGAGGCGGTACCTCGGGAGTGCCCTTGTTGATATTGATTTATGGCTGCAGTTGCCTTTGATTATTGTTGTGATTTTCTTAAAGTTGAAAAGAATTCTGTTTTGTTTCCACGAGATATTAATTGCCATTATTTGGTGTAATTAAATGGTGACATACTAATTGATTCATTTCGATTGTCATTTTATCTTATTATATTGTTAAACATTTTACCATGCTATTATTTATTTTTCAGTAATGCCTGACCTGACCTCGTCACTACTCTACCGAGGTTAGGCTGGGCACTTACTGGGTACCGTTGTGGTGTACTCATACTACGCTTCTGCACATCTTTTTGTGCAGATCCAGGTATATCTTATCAGACCATGCATCAGTAAACTAGTTGTACGAGGAGACTTCGAGGTATATCTGCAGCGTCCGCAGACTCCGGAGTCCCCTTCTATCTTACTATGTTGTCTTCCTTATTTGTTTTAGACTCTGATGTATAGAAACGTAGAGAATAAATTCTTAGAAGCTTGTGACTAATTTCTACTGGGTTTTGGGAGTTGTAATTATTTGAATTGTAGTTTATTTATTTCAGATATTTATTATTATTCCACATTGATAGGCTTACCTAGTCTTAGAGACGGTGTCATCACAACCTTCTACGGAGGGAATTTGGGGTCGTGACAAGTTGGTATCAGAGTACTAGGTTAATAAGTGTTATGAGTCACAAGCAGGTTTAGTAGAGTTTTGCGGATCGGTATGGAGACATCTGTACTTATCTTTGGGAGGCTATTGAATTGTTAGGAAAATATTCACTTCTTTGATTCCTTATCGTGCGCAATTGTTGAATTCGAAGTTCTAAACTGTTATCTTTCTATTCTCTCACAGATGGTGAGGACACGCATAACTGGATCCAATGATCAGACACCCGCGCCCCTTGTTAGAGCCGCAAGAGGCCGGGGTCGGGGCAGAGGCCAAGCCAGAGGCCGAGGAAGACCACGTGGTGCAGCCAGAGCACTTGTACGAGCTGCTGCACCAGAGCCAACAGTAGCTCCAGTTGGAGAATAGGCACCTGAGACGCCTGTTACTAGTCGTGCACTTCAGGAGACTTTTGCCCAGTTTTTGAGCATGTTTGGCACTCTAGCTCAAGCAGGGTTAATTCCACTTGCTCCTGCCACATCTCAGGCCGGGGGAGGAGCACAGACTCCCGCCGCCCGTACTCCAGAGCCACGGGCCCAAGTTGACCATGCCCCAGAGTTTATACCAGTGCAACCAGTTGTCCCAATTCGGCCTAAGATTAGGACAACAGTTTTAGAGGGGGAGCAGCTCAAGCTCGAGAGGTACAAGAAGTACAACCCTCCCAATTTCAGCGATTTAGCTTTAGAGGATGCTCAGGGTTTTCTGGAGGAATGTCACCGTATCCTTCGTACTATGGGTATTGTGGATTCCAGTGGGGTTTCTTTCACAGCATTCCAGTTTAGAGGAGCAGCCTACCAGTGGTGGTGGGCATATGAGTTGGACAGTCCGGCTGAGGCAGCTTCACTCACTTGGACTCAATTTTTAGATATGTTCTTAAGGGAGTATGTTCCTCAGAGTCTTAGAGATGCATGGCGTGCAAAGTTTGAGCACCTGCGCCAGGGTTCTATGACCGTGTCAGAATATGTGGTCTGATTTAGTGAGTTGACAAGGCATGCACCAGCCTTAGTTTTTACTATTCGAGAGCGGGTTTGCAGATTTATTGAGGGTCTCCACCCTAGTATCAGATTCAGTATGGCCCGAGAGCTAGAGATGTACATCACATACCAACAGGTGGTGTCAATTGCTAGGAGATAGGAAGGTATGCGGACTCGGGAGAGGGAAGAGAGGGAATCTGAGAGACCCCGAGATTTTGGCACATATAATAATTCATGTGCCCTAGTTGTAGCCCGTCATGGTAGAGGTTATGTGAGTTGTATTCATTCAGCACTTCCAGATTCCAATAGTATTCTGGCTACTCCCAGACCTCAGGTTCCATATTATGCACCGCCAGTGTCTTCTGTACCTCATGTACGGGATGCTTTTAGTGGGCAGTCTAGTCGATCAGGCCCGAGCCAGTCCCAACATCCACGTCCTCTGAGGGCTTGTTTTGAGTGTGGTGACACTTGTCATATAGTAAGGTATTGCCCCAGATTTAGGAGGGGTGCACCTCTATAGATTTCTCAGGCCCTACCTATTCCACTCCACCTGCACAGCCAGCTAGAGGTGGAGGTCGGACAGGTAGAGGTCACCCTAGAGGGGGAGGCCAGGCCAGATATTATGCCTTTCCTTCTAGGATAGAGGCCATTGCATCCGATTCTATTATCACAGGTATTATTCTGGTCTGTCATAGAGATGCATCAGTCTTATTTGATCCAGGCTCCACTTATTCTTATATGTCATCTTATTTTGCCCCGTATTTGGGCGTATCACGTGATTCCTTGAGTTCTTCTATTATTGTGGACTGTGTGTATCGGTCGTGTTTAATTGTTATCAGTGGTTTTGAGACCAGAGCTGATTTATTATTGCTCAGTATGGTAGATTTCGATATTATTTTGGGCATGGACTGGTTGTCTCCCTATCACGTTATCCTTGATTATTATGCCAATACGGTGACGTTGGCTATACCAGGTCTACCGCGGCTAGAGTAGAGAGGTACCTCAGATCATGTTCCTAGCAAGGTTGTTTCATTTCTTAAAGCTCAACGAATGGTTGAGAACGGATGTGATGTGTATCTGGCCTATGTGAGAAATGTTAGTGTTGATACTCCTACCATGGAGTCAGTTCCTATAGTAAGGGATTTTTCTGATGTATTTCCAGTGGATCTCCCGGTTATTCCACCCGACATGGATATTGATTTTGGCATTTATTTGTTATCGGGCACTCAGCCCATTTCTATTCCACCATATCGTATGGCCCCAGTAGAGTTGAAAGAATTAAAATAACAATTACAGGAATTGCTTGATAAGGGTTTCATTTGGCCCAGTGTATCGCTTTGGGGTGCTCCTGTCTTATTTGTAAAGAAGAAGGATGGTTCTATGCGGATGTGTATTGATTACCTCCAGCTGAACAAGTTTGTAAAGAAGAAGGATGGTTCTATGCGGATGTGTATTGATTACCTCCAGCTGAACAAGGTTACAGTGAAGAACAGGTATCTATTGCCACGTATTGATGACCTATTTGATCAGGTTCAGGGTACCAGAGTGTTTTCTAAGATCGACTTACATTCATACTTTCACGAGTTGAAGATTCGAGAGCCAGATATCCCGAAGACTGCTTTCACGACTCGGTACGGTCATTACGAGTTCCTTGTGATATCTTTTGGGCTGACCAACGACCCAGCAATATTTATGCACTTAATGAATAGTGTATTTCAGCCTTATCTTTATTATTTCATCATTGTGTTTATTGACGACTTTCTTGTGTATTCCCGGAGTCGGGAATATCATGAACAACACTTGAGGACTGTACTTTAGACTTTGAGAAAAAAAAAGTTATATGCAAAATTTTTAGAGTGTGAATTCTGGCTTGATTCAGTGAGATTTTTGGGCCATATAGTTTCGTGTGAGGGGATCAATGTCACGACCCAAAATCTCACTTGTCGTGATGGCGCCTATCTCAATACTAGGCAAGCCAAAAATCCCAATAAATCACCATTATTTTTAAATTTGAAACCAAAATAATTAAATTCAGCGGAAAAAATCTCAAATTTTCAAATGTATCACTCCCAAAATCCGATGTCACTGAGTACATGAGCATTTAATGTGAATACAATATTTGACTGATAAAAACCACTGCTTGAAAGTATAGAACAGTACAATAACTGAAGGAAAGAGACACAAGGTCAGCGGACGCCAAACAGCTACCTTGATAGTCTCTAACTGATAGTACTCTGAAATCTTACAATCTCCGTGTTCGAAAGCACCTAGGTCTGCACACGAGGTGCAGAGTGTAGTATAAGTACAACTAACTCAATAAGTAACAAGACTAACCTCTGGGCTGAAAGAAATGATGAGCTCCGCAGGTACAGTCCAGTAAAAATAATGGTACAGAAATGTAGGCATGCTTTCAAGTTCAACAAATAAACTCAGTACAAGTGAAATAGATCAATACTGCATGATATAAGGAATATGACATCTCAGTAGCAAGACCTCCTGTAGATACTGGTCACCAATAATTCGGTCACTCGGTACAGTTTATGGCCAGTCCAGCCCCGGGGTGTTTCAACCCGTATATATATACACATCGACTGACAGTCAGTCATTCAGTGCCGTATAAGGCCAATCCAGCCCTGGGATAATTTATCCCCAAATGCAAATGATACGGACAAGATTCATGTCCAGGTAATTCATTACAATATAAATAAGTAAGGCAAGTCCATGCCATGGGAAAATCCATCCCAAACACACACACACACACACACACACATACACACACACACACACACACACACACACACACACACATATATATATATATATATATATATATATATATATATATATATATATATATATATATATATATCAGTAAGTAAGGCAAGTCCATGCCCTAGGAAATCTATCCCGAATATATATAATCATCTACGCTCAATGGGGGTGTACAGACTCCGGAGGGGCTCCTTCAGCCCAAGCGTGATATAAAGCCAATATGGCCTACTGCAGGCGGGCAGTCCCGATCCATATAATAATAAAGTCAATGAGGCATACTGCAGGGGGACAACCCCGATCCATAAAATAGTAAAGCCTATAAGGCCTACTACAGGCGGGCAACCCCGATCCATAAAATAGTAAAGCCTATAAGGCCTGCTGCATGAAGGCAACCCCGATCCATAAAATAGTAAAGCCAATAAGGCTTGCTGCAGGCGGGCAGCCCCGATCCATAAAATAGTAAAGCCAATAAGGTCTGCTGCAGGCGGGCAACCCCGATCCATAAAATAGGAACATATATAAAGCCAAATGGCTTGTTGCGTTGCGCAACTCAATCCCATAAATATCCTTACTCTGGACAATTATTACTGAGTGTGAAATGTATATTTTAGAACAATTAATTCAACAGCATCACGACCCCATGGGTCCTAAAATATCGGCACATAGCCTAAACATGATCTTTATTACTAGCCTCAGCTAAATTCCTCTAACACGTGCCACATGTTCAGATAATAACATGATTCTTTAATTTTACAACTTCACCGGATTTATTCAAGGCACAGTTTCTGTGGTGCACGTCTACATGTTCGTCACCTATCGTGTGAGTCACCTTCAACAATTTAAATCATACCAAATTTGGGGATTCATACCCTCAAAACCAACTTTAGAAGTGTTACTTACTTCAAACCGTGTAATTCTTTAATCCAGTATGCCTTTGCCTCGTGAATTTGCCTCCAAACGCCTCAAATCTAGCCACAATTAATTCGATTCAGTCAATAAAATTTATTAGAATTAATTCCATAAGAAAATGCTAATTTTCCACAAAAATCCAAAATTTAGCTCAAAAATCGCCCGTGGGGCCCACGTCTCGGAATCCGATGAAACTTACAAAATCCGACAACCCATCCAATTACAAGTCCAACCACACTAATTTCACTCAAATCCGACTCCGAATCGGTATTCGAATCTCGAAAATTTATTTTTATGAAATTGTAGAAATTCCTCCAATTTCTCTTGAAAAATCAATAATCTAAATCCGAAAATGAAGATTAATTCATGGAATATAATCACAAGGGAGTCAAGAATACTTACCCCAAGTTTTGTGAAAAATTTCCTCTCCAAAGTCGCCCAATCCGAGCTCCAAAATTCGAAAATGAAGAAAAAAACCAAAACCCACGATTTTATCTTTTGTCCAGTCATTTACTCTTCGCGATCGCGAAGCACAAAAATTTTTAGCCCAAAATTTGCCTTTCGCAATCGCGAAGAACAAATTCCCAGCATTTCCAGACAGCCTCTAGTATAATGGTCATAACATTTTGTACAAAACTCCAAATTGCAATTGGTTTAGCTTTCCGAAAATTAGACACCAAGGGCTATAACTTTTATTTGTTGCTCATCTCCCAATTCCTTATATATCCCGAGATATAAGGTTCCAAAGTCATCCCTGTGCAACAGAGAATTTCCAAACTCTTCCGAGACAGCCTAGAGTGTATCCATCATAACTTTTTGTACACAACTCCAAATGAGAAATAGTTTACCTTTCTGAAAACAAGACATAAAGGGCTACAATTTCAAAACTCTTCCGAGACAGTCTAGAGTGTATCCATTATAACTTTTTGTACACAACTCCAAATGACAAATAGTTTACTTTTCTGAAAACAAGACAAAAAGGGCTACAATTTTTATTTTTGAATCATCTCTAAATTCCTTACAGATTGCGAGATATAAGCTTCCAAAGCCGGGTCAATGCAGCGGAGGTTTGTTCTATGCGATCGCGAAATAGCTTCCGCGATCGCGATTCACAACACCCCAAACTGCTGTTTACTCTTTGCGAACGTGACCTGATGTTCGCGATCGCTATTCACACCTCTGTGGACAAAAACCAGCAATTTAAAATGGCCTAGAGATGGTCCAAAACCACCCCGAAACTCACCCGAGCCCATCGAGACCTCAACCAAATATACCAACAAGTCCTAAAACATCATACGAACTTAGTCGAAGCCTCAAATCACATCAAACAACGCAAAAATCATGAATCATACTTCAATTCAAGCCTAATGAACTTTGAACTTTCAAATTCTATAATACATCAAATCAATCCGGAATGACTTTAAATTTTGCACACAAGTCATAAATGACATAACAAAGCTATTCCAATTTCCAGAATTGGATTTCGACCTCGATATCAAAAAGTCAACCCCCTAGTCAAACTTCCCAAAAATTCAACTTTCGGCATTTCAAGCCAAATTCCACTACGTACCTCCGAATAATTTTTTGGACATGCTCCTAAGTCCAAAATCACCATACGGAGCTATTGGAATTATCAAAACTCCATTCCGAGGTCGTTTACACATAAGTTGACATCCGATGACTATTTTAACTTAAGTTTTAAACCTTGAAATTAAGTATTCCAATTCATTCCAAAACCTCACCAGACCCGAACCAATTACCTCGGTAATTCACACAACAACTGTAAAGTACAATTTGAGCAGTAAATGGGGAGATGGGGTTGTAATACTCAAAATGACCGGCCGGGTCGTTATAATCAAGGTAGATCCGAAGAAGATTGAAGTAGTGCAGAGTTGGTCCAGACCGTCCTCAGCTACGGAAATCCGGAGTTTCCTTGGTTTTGCAGGGTATTATCGCCGATTTGTAGAGGGTTTCTCTTCTATTGTTATATCTATGACCAAATTGACCCAGAAAGGTGCTCCGTTCAGGTGGACCGAGAAATGTGAGGAGAGCTTCCAAAAGCTCAAGACAGCTTTGACTACAGCCTCAGTATTGGTATTACCTACAGGTTTAGGGTCTTATACTGTGTATTGTGACGCATCGCTTATTGGTCTCGGCGCAGTGTTGATGCAAGACGGTAGGATGATTGCCTACGCTTCCACACAGTTAAAGGTACATGAGAAGAATTATCCGGTACACGACCTTAAGTTAGCAGCTATTGTTCATGCCTTGAAGATTTGGCGGCATTACTTATACGGTGTCCATTGTGAGGTCTACACCGATCACCAGAGTCTACAACATCTGTTTAAATATAAGGATCTTAATTTGCGGCAGCGGAGATAGTTGGAGTTGCTTAAGGATTATGATATCACCATTCTCTATCATCCCGGGAAGGCCAATGTAGTGGACGATGCCTTGAGTCGTAAAGCGGAGAGTTTGGGCAGCTTAGCATATTTACCGGTAGCAGAGAGGCCTTTAGCCTTGGATGTTCAGGCCTTGGCCAACCAGTTTGTCAGGTTGGATATTTCCAAGCCGAGCCGAGTTTTGGCTTGTGTGGTTTCTCAGTCTTCTCTTTATGATCGCATCAGAGAGTGTCAGTATGATGACCCCCATCTGCTTGTCCTTAAGGATACAGTTCAGCACAGTGATGCCAAAGAAGTCACTATTGGAGATGACGGTGTATTACGGATGCAGGGCAGGCTATGTGTGCCTAATGTAGATGGTTTGCATGATTTGATTCTCAAGGAGGCTCACAGATCTGAGTATTCCATTCATCTGGGTGCTGCAAAGATGTATCAGGACTTGAGACAACACTATTGGTAGAGGAGGATGAAGAAAGACATAGTGGAGTATGTAGCTCAGTGTCTAAATTGTCAACAAGTGAAATATGAGCATTAGCGACCGGGTGGATTGCTTCAGAATTTAGAGATTCCAGAATGGAAATAGAAGTGAAATCACTATGGATTTCGTTGTTGGGCTCTCACGAACTCAGCGGAAGTTTGATTCAGTTCGGGTGATTGTGGATAAACTGACTACCTACTCTTTTGTGCAGTTGGCTCTAATCTATATTCGCGAGATTGTCAGACTTCACGGCGTACCGGTATCTATCATATCTGACCGGGGTACACAGTTTACATCACGATTCTGGAGGGCAGTATAATGTGAGTTGGGTACTCGGGTAGAGTTGAGTACAACATTTCACCCTTAGACGGACGGGCAGTCCGAACGCACTATTCAGATACTGGAGGATATGCTTCGTGCGTGTGTGATAGATTTTGGGGGTGCTTGGGACCAGTTCTTACCACTTGCGGAGTTTGCTTACAACAACAGTTACCAGTCAAGCATTCAGATGGCTCCATATGAGGCCTTGTTTGGTAGGCGGTGTCGGTCTCCAATGGGTTGGTTCGAACCGAGTGATGCTAGGCTATTAGGTACAGACTTGGTTCAGGATGCCTTGGAGAAGGTTAAATTTATTCAGGATCGACTTCGTACAACCGAATCTAGACAGAAGAGTTATGCGGATCGGAAGGTTCGTGATGTTGCATTCATGGTTGGTGAGCGGGCCCTGCTCCGGGTTTCACCTATGAAGGGTGTGATGAGGTTCGGGAAGAAGGGCAAGTTGAGCCCTAGGCATATTGGCCATTTTGAAATTCTTGAAAGAGTTGGAGAGGTGGCTTACAAACTTGCACTACCACCTAGTCTCTCTGCAGTTCATCCGGTATTCCATGTTTCTATGCTCCGGAAGTATCACGGCGATCTGTATCATGTGTTAGACTTCAATTCAGTTCAGTTAGACAAGGATCTATCTTATGTTGAGGAACCCGTGGCTATTTTGGATAGGCAGGTTTGAAAGCTGAGGTCAAAGAACATCGCTTCCGTGAATGTTCAGTGGTGGGGTAATCCGGTTGAGGAGGCGACTTGGGAGACTGAGCATGAGATGCGCAGCTGTTATCCTCATCTTTTTACCACTCCAGGTATAATTCTAAACTCGTTCGAGGACAAACGTTTGTTTAAGAGGTGAAGAATGTAATGACCCAACCGGTCATTTTGACTTTTAGAACCTCGTTCCCCTAAATAAAACTCCCCGTATGTGCTTTTATAAATTTATGACTTGCGGGGATGGTTGGTTAGGGATTTGGAAGTGTTCGGGTTCAAATCGGAACACTTGGTTCCTTAAGTTGGCCTTAAAATGCTAAGTTTGACTTCAGTCAACATTTTGAGAAAATGACTTCGGAATAGAATTTTGATGATTCCAACAGCTCTGTGTGGTGATTTTGGACTTAGGAGCGTGTTCGAAATTTTATTTGGAAGTTCGTAGTTAAATTATGATTGAAATGGCTAAAATAGGAATTTAAGTTTGGAAGTTTGACCGGGGAGTTAACTTTTTGATATCGGGGTCGGAATACAGTTCCGAAAATTTTCATAGCTCCATTATGTCATTTATAACTTGCATGCAAAAATTGAGGTCAATCGGACTTGATTTGTTAGGTTCCGACGTCGTTTGTAGAAATTGAAAGTTTAAAAGTTCGTTAGCCTTGAATCTATATGCGATTCATGTTTTTAGTGTTGTTGGATGTGATTTAAGAACTCGACTAAGTTTGTATGATGTATTAGGACTTGTTGATATATTTGGTTGAGGTCCCGATGGGCTCGGGTGAGTTTCGTATGCCTAACAGATCATTTTTGGACTTGGCTTGATAGCTGAAGTTCTGGTTTCTGCAGGTTCTGGTTTCCTTCTACGCGATCGCATGAGAAGGTATGCGATCGCGTAGGGTTAATTGGGCAGTTGAAAGTTTGTGCTATGCAATCGCGTGGGCGAGTCCGCGATCACGTAGGTTTGGCAAACTGTATTATTCGAACGTGTGGCTAAGACCGCGTTTGCGAAGTGAAAACGAGGCAGAACTTGGTCCACGCGCTTAACCCTTCACGATCGCGTGGATGAGTATGCGATCGCGTAGGTCTAGGAATGCTGTGTTTCGCGATCGCATGGAGTTATACGCGATTGCATAAGCTTAATTCTGGGCAACCTTATTTTGTTCTTCGCAATCACGTGCCTTTGACCATGATCGCATAGAAGAAATCACTGGGCAGAGAGTTTAAGTTCTGAAAATGGAATTTCGTCCCATTTTTCATTTTTAACGATTTGGAGGTCGGATTGAGGCGATTTTTGGATATTTTCAGAGAAAACATCGGGGTAAGTGTTCTTAACTCAATCTTGGTTAGATTACCCGAATCTATCACTGTTTTTAACATTTAATTGGTGATTTAAATTGGAAATAAAATTAAAAATTCTCTTGGATAGAATTGAGGATTTGAGGGTCGAATTGTTATTGGAATTTAGTCATTTTGATATGGTTAGACTCGTGGTTGAACGAGCGTTCATATTTCGTAACTTTCACCGGATTCCGAGACATGGCCCCACATGCAATTTTTGAGTTAATTTTGGATTTTATTGAAAATATAGTATTTTTTTATGAAATTGATTCTATAATTTTTGTTGATTGTATCAAATTAATTATGACTAGATACGAGTCCATCGGAGTTGGAAAATTGAGAAAAAGGCATACTACGTGATTAAATTGGAGCAAGTCGAGGTAAGTGACTTGTCTAATCTTGTGTGGGAGAAATTTTCCCCTAGGATTGGTATTGAAGTGATAAATTTTAATATGTTGAAAGTCATATACACAAGGTGACGAGTGTGCACACGGACTAAATGTGAAAGATTATATCTTTAAATTGTGTAGATCATTGTTGCATATTAATTAAAAAAATATTACCTTGTTATATTCTTCATCATTGATTTAAATGTTTATAATTTAAATTGCTTGACCTTTTTTCTGCTAATTGTTTTACCTGTTTAGTTGGAACTTGATTTCTTTTATTCTGTGCATTATTTGAAGGTTGATTTTCTTTAAATTAAATATTATTAATACGAAGTATTTGACATTTTAAAATTTTGTATTTAAGCAACGTATTAAAGATTTTGAAATATTATTTTATTGAATTATTTATTCTTGAATATTTTTGTAAGATTTTCGTACTCATTGTGATGGAGCCGTGAGCTATTATTTATGGAAAAATATTATTGTTGATTTATTTGGCAGGAGCCGTGAGCTCTTTATTGTGAAAATATATTATTGTTGAATTATTTTGGCAAGTTGAATTATTTGGGCACTTGAGGTGCAAATTATAATATATTGTGATATTGGTACACATGCGATGGTATAAGGTTTGGGTGTTGAAACGCATGCGGTGAGATAAGGATGGCTTGATACGCGTGGCTAGTAGGGGAAACTACTAGAAGTCATGCGGTGTGATAAGGATGGCTAAAACGCGGGATGCTATTTCGGAAAAAATATTTTCTTTGAAATAAATTGTGAAGGCTCCCGCGGTGATATAAGAAAATGAGATATTTTGAATTTATTTATGATTTGGAACTACGAGGCGGTACCTCGGGAGTGCCCTTGTTGATATTGATTTATGGTCGCAGTTGCCTTTGATTATTGTTGTGATTTTCTTAAAGTTGAAAAGAATTCTGTTTTGTTTCCACGAGGTATTAATTGCCATTATTTGGTGTAATTAAATGGTGACATACTAATTTATTCATTTTCATTGTCATTTTATCTTATTATATTGTTAAATATTTTACCATGCCATTATTTATTTTTTAGTAGGGCCTGACCTAACCTCGTCACTACTCTACCGAGGTTAGGGTTGGCACTTACTGGGTACCGCTTTGGTGTACTCATACTACGCTTCTGCACATCTTTTTGTGTAGATCCAGGTATATCTTATCAGACCAGACATCAGTAAACTAGTTGTACGAGGAGACTCCGAGGTATATTTGCTAGCGTCCGCAGACTCCGGAGTCCCCTTCTATGTTATTATGTTGTCTTCCTTATTTGTTTTAGACTCTGATGTATAGAGACGTAGAGAATAAATTCTTAGAAGCTCGTGACTTATTTCTACCGAGTTTTGGGATTTGTAATTATTTGAATTATAGTTTAATTATTTCAGATATTTATTATTATCCCGCATTGATAGGCTTACCTAGTCTTAGAGACTAGGTGCCATCACGACTTCATACGGAGGGAATTTGGGGTCATGACACAGATATACCTTGGAGTCTCCGTACAACAGTAAACACTCTTAGCTAGTAGCGGGGCTGATAAGAAGTACATGGATCTGCACACAAAACATGTGCAGAAGAGTAGCATGAGTACACCACAACGGTACCTAGTAAGTGCCAAGCCTAACCTCGGTAGAGTAGTGAAGAGGTCAGGTCCGGGCCCTACGGGTATATAATAATAAGACAGATGCTATAATAAACATGAAGTAAAAATGTAGAAGACAACAACAAGTATTCACAAAGCAATAACAACACCGCACAATGATATAACAATAGGGGTGCTCCCGAGATACCATCTCGTAGTCCCAAAAGTAAATATACAGGGAGAACTCACGAGGTACCGCCTCGTAGTCTCAAAAGTAAATATGCAGGGAGAACTCTTGAGGAACCGCCTCGTAGTCTCAAAAGTAAATGTGCAGGGAGAACTCCCGAGGAACCGCCTCGTAGTCTCAAAGTAAATATACAGTGCAGGGGGATCTCTCGAGTAAATGCCTAGTAGTCCCAAAGTAAATATGTTGTACATGGGGATCTCCCGGGAAACCGTTTCTTAGTCCCAAAATAAATATGCAACTCAAACAAATGAATATAACAGTTACAGCAAGAAAACCTACAATTTAGGCTAAGTACAAGTCAAGAAAGAAACATGACTTACTAAACATGCTGCAAAGAGTTCAAATAGGCAATTAGGACACGTAGACGTGTTATTCTAGGCTAACAGGATAACTACACATGCTAGTATACTCAGATAAGATGAAAACAGGCTATTACTCAATAAAAATTAGGTTTTTCCACAAATAGCTCGTGTACGCACTCGTCACCTCGCGTATACGGCGCTCACATATCATAACAACACCAAATCCTAAGGGGATTTCCCCCACACAAGGTTAGACAAACCACTTGCCTCGAACCAAGCTCAATCAATCGGTGACAATGCCTTTTCCACGAATATCCGATTCCGAATGGCCCAAATCTAGCCAAAAATAATTACATATCATAAATACAACTATAATAGACTAATCTTATTAATGAAATCAAGACTTTAACAAAAATTTCGAAATCCGTCCTAAAAAGTCAACCTGGGACCACGTCTCAGAATCGGGTAAAAGTCACAAAATACGAACACCCACTCGACCACGAGTTCACCCATACCAAAATTACCAAAATCCGATACCAAATCACCACTCAATTCCTCAAATCAACTCACCAAATCCCTAACCTCCAACTCCTAATTTCCACATTAAATACACCCTAACTAGGTGGAAAAATAAATGGGGAAGCAAGATTATTGATCAAAAATAAGCACAAGGGACTTACCTCAAGAAATCCCTCGAAAATGCTCTCAAGAAATTGCCAAACCCGAGCTCAAAATGTTTAAAAAGAGCAAAAATTGTGAACCATTGCATTTTAGTGTTCTGTCCAGCATTTTCGAATTTGCGGACCTCTAGTCGCACCTGCGATGCCGCACCTGCGGAAAAACCATCGCAGGTGCAGATTCCACTTATGGCCAGGGTTTCCGCTTCTGCGGACCAAGGATGGCACCTGCGATCTCGCTTGTGCACGGACCCTTCCGCTCCTGCGATCCTAAACCTCCCAAGTCTCTCCGCTTCTGCGTTCAAGCTCCCGCAGAAGCGACTCCGCTCCTGCGGCCTTCATGTCGCACCTGCGACCCCAGGCCAAACTCCTCCAACCCGCATCTACGATCCGCTGCTCGCACGTGCGAGCCCGCACCTGCGGTCACCCCATCGCAGGTGCGAAAACACTAGAAACCAAAAACTTCAGCAATTTGCATAAGTCCAAATTCAATCCGTTAAGCATCTGAAACACACCCAAGGCCCCCGAGACTCCAACCAAACATACCAACTATTCCTAAATCACCATACGGACTTAGTCGAGCCCTCAAATAACATCAAACAACGCTAAAAACATGAATCACAATTTAAACTTAATGAACTTTGAAACTTTAAACTTCTATAACCGATGCCGAAACCTATCAAATCACGTTCGATTGACCTCAAATTTTGCACACAAGTCATATTCAACATTACGGACCTACGCCAACTTCTGGAATAGGATTCCGACCCCGATATAAAAAAGTTCACTACTGGTCAAAATCTCCAAAAATTTGGCTTTCGTCATTTCAAGCCTAAATCAGCTACAGACCTCCAAAACACAATCCGAACAAGCTCCTAAGTCCAAAATCACCCAACAGAGCTAACGAAATAGATAGAACTCCATTCTAGAGTCATCTTCACACAGTTCTGACTACGGTAAAAATCCTAAGACTTAAGCTTCCGTTTTAGGGACTACGTGTCCCAAATCACTCTGGAACAAAAAACAAGACCTCCCAGCAAGTCACATAAGCAAAAACCGATACGGGGGAAACAGTTAATAGGGGATCGGGGCTATTACTCTCAAAATGACCGGCCGGGTCGTTACATCCTCCCCCTCTTAAAATAATCATTCGTCCTCGAACGAGCATAAAGATATACCTGAAGTGGTGAAAAGATGAGGATAACGGCTGCGCATATCCTGCTCGGTCTCCTAAGTCGCCTCCTCTACCGGCTGACCCCTCCATTGAACCTTCACAGAAGCAATATTCTTTGACCTCAGCTTTCGAACCTTCCTGTCCAAAATAGCCACTGGCTCCTCAGCATAAGATAGATCTTTGTTAAACTGGACTGAGTCGAAATCCAACACATAAGACAGATCATTGTGATACTTCCGGAGCATAGAAACATGAAATACCGGATGAACTCCTACTAGACTGGGAGGTAAGTCAAGCTCATAAGCAACCTCCCCAACACGCCGCAACACCTCAAAGGGACCAATGAACCTTGGGCTCAGCTTGCCCTTCTTCCCGAACCTCATAACGCCTTTCATAGGCGAAACCCGGAGCAAGACCCGCTCTCCAACCATGAATGCAACATCGCGAACCTTCTAGTCTGCATAACTCTTCTGTCTGCACTAGGCTGTGCGAAATCGATCCTGAATCACCTTCGCATTATCCAGGGCATCCTGAACCAAGTCTGTACCCAATAATCTAGCCTCGCCCAGCTCGAACAAACCCATTGGAGACCGACACCGCCTACCTTACAAAGCCTCATATGGTGCCATTTGAATGCTCGACTGATAAATATTATTGTAGGAAAACTCCACAAGTGGGAAGAACTGATCCCAAGCACCCCCAAAATCTAACACACAAGCTCGGAGCATATCCTCCAGTATCTGAATAGTTTGCTCGGACTGTCTGTCCGTCTGAGGGTGAAATATTGTGCTCAGCTCAACCCGAGTACCCAACTACTGTTGTACAACCCTCCAGAACCATGATGTAAACTGCGTACCCCGGTCAAAGATGATAGATACAGGTACGCCATAAAGCCTGACAATCTCGCGGATATAAATTCGAGCCAACTGCTCGGAAGAATAGGTAGTCATCACAGGAAGGAAATGAGTTGACTTGGTCAACCTATCCACAATCACCCAAACTGCATCGAACCTTCGCTGAGTCCGTGGGAGTCCAACAATGAAATCCATAGTGATCCGCTCCCATTTCCATTCTGGAATTTCTATCTTCTGAAGCAATCCACCTGGCCGCTGGTGCTCATACTTCACCTGCTGGTAATTTAGACACCGAGCCACAAATTCCACTATGTCCTTCTTCATCCTCCTCCACCAGTAATACTGCCTCAAGTCCTGATACATCTTCGCGGCACCCGGATGAATGGAGTACCTCAAACTGTGAGCCTCCTAGAGAATCAACTCACGCAAACCATCAACATTAGGCACACAAAGTCTGGCGTGCATCCTCAATGCACCATCATCCCCAATAGTGACCTCCTTGGCATCACCGTGCTTGACCGTGTCCTTAAGGACAAGCAGATGGGGGTCATCATACTGACACTCCCTGATACGATCATAAAGAGAAGACCAAGAGACCACACAAGCCAATACTCAACTCGGCTCAAAAATATCCAATCTCACAAACTGGCTGGCTAAGGCCTGAACATCCAACGCCATGGGCCTTTCTACCGCTGGTAGATATGCTAAGCTCCCCAAACTCTCTGCCCGGTGACTCAAAGCATCGGCCACCACATTGGCCTTCCCAGGGTAGTACAAAATGGTGATATCATAATCCTTAAGCAACTCTAATCACTTTCTCTGACGCAAATTAAGATCCTTCTGCTTGAACAAATGCTGCAAACTCCAGTGATCGGTGTAGATCTCATAAGGAACACCGTACAAATAGTGCCGTCAAATCTTCAAGGAATGAACAATAGCTACTAACTCAAGGTCGTGGACAGGATAGTTCTTTTCATGCACCTTCCGCTGTTTGGACACGTAGGCAATCACCCTACCATCCTGCATCAACACCGCACCGAGACCAATCCATGACGCATCACAATACACAGTATAAGACCCTAAACCTGTAGGCAGTACCAATACTGGGGCTGTAGTCAAAACTGTCTTGAGCTTCTGAAAGCTCTCCTCACACTTCTTTGTCCACCTGAACGGAGCACCCTTCTGGGTCAACCTGGTCATAGGTGCTGCATTAGATGAAAAACCCTCTACAAATTGACGGTAATACCCCGCCAAACTAAGAAAACTCCAGATCTCCGTAGCTGAGGACGGTCTGGGCCAACTCTGCACTGCTTTAACCTTCTTTGGATCCACCTGGATACCATCACTCGATACTACATGACCCAAGAATGCCACTGAGTCTAGCCAAAACTCACACTTTGAGAATTTTGCATATAACCTCTTTTCTCTCAGGGTCTAAAGCACAGTCATCAGGTGTTGCTCATGATCCTCCCGAGTCCGGGAGTACACCAGAATGTCTTCAATAAACACAACGACGAAGGAGTCAAGATAAGTCCGGAATACATTGTGCATCAAATGCAAAAAAGCTGATGGGGCATTGGTCAGCCCAAATTATATCACAAGGAACTCGTAATGATCATACCGAGTCCTGAAAACAGTCTTCGGAATATCTGGCTCCCGAATCTTCAACTGATAATAGCTAGAACGTAAATCAATCTTGGAAAACACCCTAGCACCCTATAACTGATCAAACAAGTCATCAATACGAGGTAATGGATACATGTTCTTCACTGTGACTTTGTTCAGCTGGCGATAATCAATGCACATACGCATAGAACCATCCTTCTTCTTGACGAACAATACCGGAGCACTCCACGGTGACACACTGGGCCGGATGAAGCCCTTATCAAGAAACTCTCCCTTCAACTCAGGAGGAGCCATACGATATGGAGGGATAGAGATGGGCTGAGTGCCCGGCAACAAATCAATACCAAAATCAATATCTCTGTCGGGCGACATGCCTAGAAGATCAGCTGCAAACACATTTGTTATGTCCCTCACTACTAGAACTAACTCATTTGTAGGGGTATCAATATTAAAATCTCTCACATAAGCTAGATACACGTCACACCCCTTCTCAACCATTCGTTGAGCTTTAAGAAATGAAATAACTCTACTGGAAGTATACTCTAAGGTACCTCTCCACTCAAATCGTGGTAATCCTGGCATAGCCAGCGTCACGGTCTTAGCGTGACAATCAAGAATAGCATAATTGGGCGACAACCAATGCATGCCCAAGATAACATCAAAGTCTACTATGCTGAGTAATAATAGATCGGCTCTAGTCTCAAAACCACTAATAGCAATAAAACATGACCGATACACGCAGTACACAATAAGAGAATCTCCCACAGGAGTAGACACATAAACAGGAGAACTCAAAGAATCCCGAGATACGCCCAAATATGAGGCAAAATAAGAGGACACATAGGAATATGTAGAGCCTGGATCAAATAAGATTGATGCGTCTCTATGAAAGATCGGAACAATACCTATAATGATAGGGTCGGAAGCAACTGCCTCTGTACGAGAAGAAAGATCATAATATCTGGCCTGGCCTCCCCCTCTAGGGCGACCTCAACCTCCCCGACCTCCACCTCAAGTTGGCTGAGCAGGTGGGGCGATAGCTGGTGTTGGAATCATAGCCTGAGGACCCGGTGGAGCACGTTGTGCCTGAGAAGTCTGTGGAGGTACACCCTCTCCCTCCAAATCTGGGGTAATCCCTCACCATATGGCGGGTGTCGCCACACTCAAAACAAGCTCTCGGAGGGTGTGACTGATGTGACTAGCTCGGGCCAGGTCTACTGGACTGGCTGCTGAGAACACCTTGTACATGAGGCACACTAGATACTGGCGGTGTATAATAAGGCTCCTGGGGCCTAGAAGGGACCGGAATACCATTGGTGGCTGGAAGTGCGGAATGAATGGGGCGACTCACATAACCCCTACCATGGCAAGTTGTTGGGGAACGAGCACCAGAATAAGAACTAGTCTCTCGAGACCTCTTGGCCTCTATCTCCTCTCTAGCCCGGGCAAGCATTCCCTCCAATCTTCTGGCGATACTCATAACCTACTGATAAGAAGTATCCGTCTCCCACTCCCTGGCCATACTGATCCGGATACTGGGTGGAGTCCCTTAATAAATCGACGAACCCTCTCTCGAACTGTGGCAACCAAGGCCTGTGCATGTCGGGCCAAATCACTAAAACAAATTGTATACTCTGACACAGTCATAGCACCCTGGCGTAACTGCTCAAACTCCGTGCGCCATGAGTCCCTGAGGCTCTGAGGGACATACTCTCTCAAAAACATGTTCGAGAACTAAGTCCATTTAAGTGAAGCTGCCTCAACCGGACTATCCAGCCCATAAGCACGCCACCACTGATAGGGTGCTCTTCTAAGATGGAATGTAGTAAAAGAAACCCAACTGGACTCCGCTACACCCATAGTACGGAGAATACGGTGACACTCCTCCAGAAAACCCTAGGCATCCTCCGACGCCAATCCATTGAAGGTAGGAGGGTGGTGCTTCTTGTACCTCTCAAGTCTGCGCTGCTCCGCCTTAGAAGCTGTTACCCTACCCTCGGGCTGAGTTGGAGCTACCGGCTACATCGGTAAAATCTCTGGAACCTGGTCGACCTAAGCCTACTGCTCTGGAGTACCGACGATGGGAGTCTGTACTCCTCCCCCGGCCTGAGATGTGGCAGGAGAAAGTGGAATCAATCCATCCTGAGCTAAGGTGTTGAACATAATCAGAAACTATGCTAGAGTCTCTTGGAGGGCTGGTGCAGCAACAGGTACCTCAGGTGTCTGCCCTCCAACTGGAGCTACTGGGCTCCTCTGTAACAGCTCGTGTGGGTGCTCTGGCTGCACCGCGTGGATGTCCTCAGCCTCTACCCCGGCCCCGGCCTCTTGCGGCTCTAGCAGGGGGCGCGGGTGCCAGGTCATCAGATCCGCCTGTACGTGTCCTCACCATCTGTGAGAGAATAGAACACAGAAGTTTAGAATTTCAAAGTCAATAATTTTGCACGACAAGGAATCAAAGAAATGTAATCTTTCCTAATAGTTCCATAGTATCCCGAAGATAAATACACACGTCTCTGTACCGATCCGCGAGACTCTACTAAACTTGCTTGTGACTCACGACACCTATGAACCTAGTACTCTGATACCAACTTGTCACGACCCAATTCTCCCTCCGTAAGATGTCGTGATAGCACCTAGTCTCTACGACTAGGTAAGCCTAACAAAAATACAAAAATAAACAAAATGGAAGGAAAACTTAACAACTAACAACAATAGATAAGTGATAACAATGCCGCTCGGCATGTACAATAACCAACACTCTAGTAATACACGGTATTCCCAAAACCCGAAACATCATAAGTTACAAGCTACAGAAGGAAACTAGAATCTCTATACACCAGAGTCTAAATAAAGAAATACGGAAAGTAGATGACACATAAGAGAATAGAGGGGGACTCCAACATCTGCCGACGCGGCAGATATACCTTGAAATCTCCGGACAACAGCAGCCACTCTCAGCTAGTAACGGGACTGATAAGAAGTACCTGGATCTGCACACAAAACATATGCACAAGAATGGCATGAGTACACCACAACGGTACCCAGTAAGTGCCAAGCCTAACCTTGGCAGAGTAGTGACGAGGTCAGGTCCAGGCCCTACTGGTATATAATAATAAGACAGATGCTATAATAAGCATGAAGTAAAAACGGAGAAGACAACAGCAAGTATTCACAAAGCAATAACAACACCGCACAATGATATAACAACAGGGGCGCTCCCAAGATACCATCTCGTAGTCCCAAAAGTAAATATATAGGGAGAACTCCTGAGGTACCGCCTCGTAGTCTCAAAAGTAAATATGCAGGGAGAACTCTCGAGGAACCGCCTCGTAGTCTCAAAAGTAAATGTGCAGGGAGAACTCCCGAGGAACCGCCTCGTAGTCTCAAAAGTAAATGTGCAGGGAGAACTCCCGAGGAACCGCCTCGTAGTCTCAAAGTAAATATGCAGTACAGGGGGGATCTCCCGAGTAAATGCCTCATAGTCCTGAAGTAAATATGCAGTACAAGGGGATATCCTGGAATACTGTCCCATAGTCCCAAAATAAATACGCAACTCAAGCAAATGAATATAACAGTTATAGCAAAAAAACCTACAATTTAGGCTAAGTACTAGTCAAGAAAGAAACAAGACTTACTAAACATGCTGCAAAGAGTTCAAATAGGTAATTAGGACATGTAGACGTGTTATTCTAGGCTAACAGGATAACTACGCATGCTAGTATACTCAGATAAGATGAAAACATGCTATTACTCAATAAAAATCTGGTTTTTCCATAAATAGCATGTGTACATACTCGTCACCTCGCGTTCACGGTGCTCACATATCATAACAACGTCAAATCCTAAGGGGATTTCCCCCACACAAAGTTAGGCAAGCAACTTACCTCGAACCAAGATCAATCAATCGGTGACAATGCCTTTTTCATGAATATTCAACTCCGAATGGCCCAAATCTAGCCAAAAATAATTACATATCATAAATACAACTATAATAGACTAATCTAATTAATGAAATCAAGATTTAACAAAAATTCCGAAATTCATCCTAAAAAGTCGACCCTGGCCCACGTCTCGAAATCGGATAAAAGTCATAAAATACGAACACCCACTCGACCACGAGTTCACCCATACCAAAATTACCAAAATTCGATACCAAATCGCCACTCAATTCCTCAAATCAATTCACCAAATCCCTAACCTCCAACTCCCAATTTTCACATTAAATACACCCTAACTAGGTAAAAAAATAAATAGGGAAGCAAGATTATTGATTAAAAAATAAGCACAAGGGACTTACCTCAAGAAATCCCTCGAAAATGCTCTCAAGAAATCGCCAAACCCTAGCTCACAATGTTTAAAATGAGCAAAAATCGCGAACCTTTGTATTTAAGTGTTATGTCCAGCATTTCCGCACCTGCGAAAAAACCATCGCATGTTCGGAGTCCACTTATGGCCAAGGTTTCCGCTTCTGCGGACCAGGGATCGCACCTGCGATCTCGCTTCTGAGGAGACCCTTCCGCTCCTACAATCCCAAACCTCCCAGGCCTCTACGCTTCTGCGTTCAAGCTTCCGCAGAAGCGACTCCGCTCATGCGGCCTTCATGTCGCACCTGCGACCCCGTGCCAAACTTCTCCAACCCGCATCTGCGATCCCTCTCTCGCACGTGCGAGCCCGCACCTGCGGTCACCCCACCGCAGGTGCGAAAATACCAGAAACCAGAAACTTTAGCAATTTGCATAAGTCTAAATTCAATCCGTTAAGCACCCCTGGTGTCACGCCCCTTTTTTCCACCACCTTAACCCTCTTTAAATAAATAAAAACAAGCAGTTTAAAGCTCAAAAGTGTTTCAATTTGAAAAAGACAAAAGATTGTATTTCAAAGGATTTTCAGAGTCGTCACTTGACATTTGGTTTCGGTGTGTCAAGTCACCGTTAAAAAATGATTTTTCTCTTTAAAATATATTTAAACTCTAAAATATAGTCTGCACCAGATATTCCGAGTAAGGGGGTTCTCTTAATTCGGGGAGAAGGTGTTAGGCATTCCCCGAGTCCCATAACTAATACGGTTGCATACTCAATCTAGTTGGCTTTAAAGAATATCAAATTGAGATAAAAACACACACAAAGCAAATAAACACAAAAGAAGTCTGAGGTTGTCCCTACCTAATAAAAGAAAAGGAAAAGAAAAGACAAGAAAAGCCCTAAACTAATCTACACTATGTTTACTCCACGATGCTTGTCACGGCTTTCAAAATATTTACAAGTTCTTCGGGGCATTCCCCGGATAATATAATTGACTAAAGGGACAACCTCTCGCCTCAAAGGAAACTAAAACAAAAACACCCTAAAAGTTTGCCTACCCAAATGTGGTCGGCCTAAGCATGCTATTAGCGAATAATATAATAAATTAAATAAATAAATAAATAAAAGAGAACTAAATAAAAGAAAAATTCTAAATCATACTCATATTCTTTTAACTTCTTATTTCATGTATTTGACCAAGCCCAATTCCTAAAATATGGAGGCAAATTAATTACTAATGGGCTTCGGCCTTTCCCTACTTCCTACGACCCAATTCAGTCATCAGAAACATTTTAATCCAATCATCCACACAAACATATAAAATAGACAACCAAGCAAATAAGAAAAAAAGATAGTCCAAAGAAAGTGAAAGTACGAAAGTTAAGAAAAATAATAAAATAAGACAAACCGAAGCTACCAGTTTCAGCAACAAACATCAACAAATAAGTTTTCAGATAAATAAAGGATCCCATCACACAGTAAATAATTTCTTAATTCCACCTAAATAAAGCTTAAAACATGGAAAGTTTGTCGCGACTCAGAAAGATTTTGACTCATACCAATTTAACAGATTAACCATAAAGAGACCAAGATATTACTCACATAATTATTGCACTAGATTATTTAATATAAAAGAATAATGCATTTGCTGAAATTTACCACAGAAATATTCTTTTAGAACATATGACCCAGAACTAACATGTATTTTGAAGGAACCAAGAGTTTTTTTTTAACTAATCACTACGAAAAAACCTTTAAGACACGATTAAGGAAGAGAAATGTTATGTTGGGTATTCCATTCTGAGAGCTTTAAACCATTTAATAAGAAAAAATTCACGACTGAAAAATAAAACCAGGTTGAGCTCAAAGAATGAACGAAACAGACTCCGTGGCACTTTAATTTAGACTCTAGATTCCATTGATGGTCCATCAACTTTCAAGCAAAGCACAATTTACTCATCATACTTAAACTTTAATGAGGTCAAATAAACCTTTTGAATACATTCTTCACACGAAATTAGACTAGACAAATACATGCAGGAATAAACTCTTACTCAAACACATACTCTTAAGTAGTCAAGCAACAGATTCTCTTTACAATAGTACTACGACAAGAAGGGATCCAAACAATTTGAACAGTAAATAATTTTGGACCAAACATTCAGCAACGAATTCTAGCAAAACCCCAACTACTATGTACGAAAATCATTCTCATGTTCTTTATAAAACTCAAACAGAAAAGAGATTAAGAGTAATAGGCTAATACCATGTTTAAAAAGCACAAGTCTTAGAAAACAATAAGAAAAGAAAAGAGATGAACCTGAAATAGCAATCTTCCTTAATAGCAATTGTAGAATCATCAAATACATTATTTTCGACTCCAAAATCCTAACGAGGTTCAACAGCAACAAGAACCCGAACAGAAACCAAAAGCACGACTCGGAACCACGAAGGGACTGGTCTGAGACTCAATCGAACTCCATCTTTGGAAACTTTTTGCCAAAATCAAAGGAAGAAGCAGAAGAGTATTTCTTTTTGTATTTTTCTGATTTTTCGAGATTAAAAAAAATCAACAAGCAACAGTAGTGTATGAATACCAAAACTCTAGCTCTGGTTCTCTCTCTATCTGTGATCTCTTCTGCTTCGGCTTTTTGGGTATCTTTTTAAGAAGAAGAAGTGAACATCAAAGTGGACTCCATTAATGTGAGTGGAATTCTATGGGATTTCAATTGATGATTTTGTTATTTATGTGTGTGCTTTTCTATTGGCCAAATATGTGAGTGGAATCCTATGGGAATTCAATTGATGATTTTGTTGTTTATGTGGGTGAGAGGTGACGTGAGGAATGACCAAATATTAAGAGTGAAAATTTGTAAGAATGTATACTATGTGTGCTTTGTTTCTTTCTAAAAAAGACATGAGGTTCCAAAGTTTGTTAAAGAAAAAGACAAAAGGCTAATGGGACCTTTCTTTCTTGAACTGACCGGGAAAAAACTTTGAAATATCAAAATACAACTAGTTAATTAAATTAAAAAGAAAATAACATATCAACTTTGCACAATAATGAAAAGTTCGAAGAAAAGCAAAAATACTATGTACTAACCACTTATACTATGTACATCTAAATTTGTACTAAATTAAAAGAAAACTATTTTTTATTATTTTTTTTTGGAGAATAAAACTAGCACTACTTAACACAATTAAACTAACATAATAAAACTCCATAATTTAAAAACCCATGTGACCTTTTTCTTTTGTGTATTTTTTTTTCTTTTAAATTTTATCAAAAGTAAGATAAACTAAAAGTAACTAATAAAGGAAAATATTTTTGTAGTTTTCATTTTAAGAGAAACTAAAGCAAAAAGGTCAAAACTAGTAAAAATAGCAAATTAGACCTAAAATAAGTATCTAAGTACTAAAATATGTAAAATTTCAGGGAGGGTAAAAAATTACATGTCTACAGCTGCCCCTCTTTGACTGAAAATACAAAGGATTTCCAGACAAAGAACGACGAGACAAGGTTTTTTTTACTCGACCTTTATTCAAAAGAGAATAATGTGACCGAGTATTGATTTTGGATAGCCTACATATCCCTGGCTATAAAGGAATCAGGTCACGTGTAGTTCAGAAGTAGAAAAAATGGAGAAGGATACCGAGGTAGAGAGTCGAGTGAAGTGTCGTCGAGGTTCCGGTTCGCGGTTCCTGCAATTACATAATAAATAAAAAATCAAATAAAATAAAAATTACAAGAAAAACTACAAAATCTTATCTACTGTTATGTCTTGAATCCTCTATAGTCTTGTTGTGCATCTCGAACCGTTGACTCGCATTCTTGAGGCGAGCTTCTGCTACTTCTAACTTGAATTGACCTTATTCTTCAGGTGGGCTCCTTCTGTTGATTTGAATTTTAATTTAACTCTGAAATGAATTCCCTCGTTCTCCATGTGGGCGCCTGCTACTGACTAGAAACTTGAAATAACTCTGAAATGAATATCCTCGTTCTCCAGGTGGGCGCCTGCTACTAACATGAACTTGAAATGAATTCCCTCAAACTCTAGGTGGGCGCCTGCTACTGACTTGAAACTTGAAATAACTCTGAAATAAATTCCCTCGTTCTCCAGGTGGGCACCTGCTACTAATCCTGAAACTTGAAATAAACTCTGAAATGAATTCTCTCGTTCTCCATGTGGGCGCATGCTACTAACTTGAAACTTGAAATAAATTCTGAAATGAATTCCCTCGTTCTCCAAGTGGGCGCCTGCTACTGACTTGAAACTTGAAATAAATTCCCTCATTCTCCAGGTGGGTGCCTGCAATCACAAGAAAACAGACAAACAAAGAAAATTTTCTGCCCCAGTTTGTACCGGAACATTTGTGAGTGTTAGTTGAATTTCATTATCCAGGAGGGTCCTGAAAACTTAAAACTAAACCCCATTATCCAGGAGGGTCCTGAAGACTAAAATTAAATCCTATTATCCAGGAGGGTCCTGAAAACTTGAAAACTAAATCCCATTATCCAGGAGAGTCCTGAAAACTTAAAACTAAATTCCGTTATCCAGGTAGGCACTAAAAACTTAAAACTAAATCCCATTATCCAGGAGGTCCCTGAAAACTTAAAACTAAATCCCATTATCCAGTAGGGTCCTGAAAACTTAAATTAAATCTCATTATCCAGGAGGGTCCTGAAAACTTAAAATTAAATCCCATTATCCAGTAGGGTCCTGAAAACGTAAATTAAATCTCATTATCCAGGAGGGTCCTGAAAACTTAAAACCAAATCCCATTATCCAAGAGGGTCCTGAAAGCTTAAAACTAAATTCCATTATCCAGGAGGGTCCTGAAAACTTAAAACTAAACCCCATTATCCAGGAGGTCCTGAAAATTTAAAACTAAATCCCATTATCCAGGAGGGTCCTGAAAGCTTAAAACTAAATCTCATTATCCAGGAGGGTCCTGAAAACATAAAATTAAATCTCATTATCCATGAGGGTCCTGAAAGCCTAACACTAAATCTCATTATCCGGGAGGATCCTGAAAGCCTAAAACTAAATCCCATTATCCATGCTCCTGAAAACTTAAAATTAAATCTCATTATCCATGAGGGTCCTGAAAGCCTAAAACTAAATTTCATTATCCATGAGGGTCCTGAAAAGTCAAAAATGAACTTAAAACTAAATCCCATCATCCAGGAGGGTCGTGAAAGCCTAAAACTAAATCTCATTATCCAGGAGGGTCCTGAAAGCTTAAAACTAAATCTCATTATCAAGGAGGGTCCTAAAAACTTAAAACTAAACCCCATTATCCAGGAGGTCCTGAAAATTTAAAACTAAATCCCATTATTCAGGAGGGTCCTGAAAGCATAAAACTAAATCCCATTATCCAGGAGGGTCCTGAAAGCTTAAAACTAAATTCCATTATCCAGGAGGGTCCTGAAAAACTAAAATTAAATCCTATTATCCAGGAGAGTCCTGAAAATCTAAAATTAAATCTCATTATCTAAGAGGGTCCTGAAAACTTAAAAACTAAACCCCATTATCCAGGAGGGTCCTGGAAATTTAAAACTTAATCCCATTATCTAGGATGGTCCTGAAAGCATAAAACTAAATCTCATTATCCAGGAGGGTCCTGAAAATTTAAAATTAAATCCCATTATCCAGGAGGGTCCTGAAAGCTTAAAACAAAATCCTATTATCCAGGAGGGTCCTGAAAGCTTAAAACTAAATTTCATTATCCAGGAGGTCCTGAAAGCATAAAACGAAATCCCATTATCCAGGAGGGTCCTGGAAATTTAAAACTAAATCCCATTATCCAGGACGGTCCTGAAAGCATAAAACTAAATTTCATTATCCAAGAGGTCCTAAAAATTTAAAATTAAATCCCATTATCTAAGAGGGTCCTGAAGAATCAAAAATGAACTTACCTGAAACATGCTTTCCTCATGGAGGATCTCTGCAGAATGAACAAAATTTCTTGCCCTTGTTTCAAACAAAGAAAATCTTGTTAGTTTGAAAACATGGAGGTTAGTTTGTGGCATCGTTGCTGAAGGTGTCCACTTCTGCCACTGTCATGCTTTATTTGATTGGTTGCTTCGAGCTGACAAGGACTTGTCTGCCTTTTAACCACACCTTAACTGTAGAAGCCTTTAAGTGATTGGATCTCTTACCACTCATTTGTTGCATTGAACTTTGAATTTGACAACTGTCAAACTTTATGTTTCTCAAAATTCAAGAATCACTTAATCATCTGAACTCAAATTATTGCCACATTGCATCTTCTGAATCATGTCACTTGTGATGTGCTTGGCCAAACTTTGCCTTGTGCAATCAAAAAGCTGGCAATAGACATTGAAGTCCTTTATTCCTTGTTTTAACAAAAACTAACTTGAAAGAGACTCAAAGAAACAGAATCAAAAGAACAAAGTGAAGTAAATTTTTGCAAAAAGGAATAGAAATAGAAGGTCTGAACAAAGATGTCTATTTGGAGAAAAGAGGAAAAGAGACTTATCTGAGTGAAGCAGCTGGCTCCAATGATCATGACATACATTTTGGATTGGACAACCTGATCCTCCAAACCAATCACACCTTCATTTTACATCATTCCTTTATACTTCGAAATCGGGCTTCAATGACTCTATTTTTCTGTAAAACCTACAGTTCTCACTCGACTTGTAGTGCACCGAAGGGTTTTCACCAACAATCCTCTCTCATATGTTTATCTGTCAACTCACCATCGCCTTACAGTGCCCGTGAGTGTTTTCACCAATAAGACTCTCTCATTTTATTCATTTTTGTTCTCATGAACAAAGTGCCTCCCATGATGTAAGAAATCATACCTCTATCTCATGCTTGACTTGGCATCCTCAAAGATTAATCGGAAAGTCTTTCTTTGGACCGTAATGTGGGATTTTGGTCAAGGTTAGGAATAAATGATGCCATGAAGGCTTAAAATAATTTAAGATAAAAGGATTTAGAATTACAACTTTTGGAATCAGATCTTTTGTCAAAACTAAAACTTCTGCCCTAGTTTCTTTGAGTTTGGGGAATTTTAGATTCTTATTTTGATAGGACCGAACCTCATAGTAAGACTGCCTACGTATCCTTAAAAGGAATCAGGTCAAACGTAGTTCCAACCACGATTCATTTTGTTTTGTAACTTTTTTTCTTTCTTCTTATTCTTCTTCTTCTTTTATTCTTTTTTTCTTTTCTTTTCAATTTTCTAACTCTACTTCTAATTCCAAAAGAGGGGTATGAAAGAAAATAAAAGAAGACTCAAATGGGGTAACAAAGGATAAAAGTATTTGGATAGCAGAATAAAATGCCTTCGTCATCCCAAACTTTAAAAATTCCAAATACAAAACATGTGATTAAAGATGAGCTAAGAAATCATACATAGTATCTTTTAACTGCATCAGAATTGATAGCCGTATCCACAACCTTTCCTTCTATGTCTGTTAAATACAAAGCGTCATTGGGCAGCACTCTTGTCACAGTGAATGGCCCCTGCCAGTTTGGGGCGAATTTGCCTTTAGCTTCAGCTTGATGTGGAAGGATGTGTTTCAATACTAGCTGGCCTACTTCAAATTTTCGGGGACGCACCTTCTTATTGTATGCTCTTCCCATTCTCTTCTGATACAATTGACCATGACACATTGATGCCAATCTTTTCTCTTTAATTAAATTCAACTGCTCCAAACGGGTTTTGACCCACTCATCATCATCAATTTTAGCTTCCGCAACAATCCGAAGGCATGGAATCTCAACCTTCACAGGTATAACTGCCTCAGTTCCATATACCAACAAATAAGGAGTTGCACCTACTGAAGTGAGAACAGTAGTGCGATAGCCCAACAAAGCAAAATGCAACTTTTCATGCCACTGCCTAGAACCTTGCACCATCTTACGAAGTATCTTCTTTATGTTTTTGTTAGCAGCTTCAACAACTCCATTTGCCTTGGGGCGATATGGAGTAGAATTCCAATACATAATCTTGAATTGTTCGCATGCCTCTTTCATCAAATGATTGTTGAGATTAGCACCATTGTCTGTGATGATTACCTTGGGAATTCCAAACTGGCAAATGATATTTGAATGAACAAAATCTACCACTTTCTTTTTGGTCGCGGACTTGAAAGTTACAGCTTCGACCCACTTAGTAAAGTAATCAATAACCACCAGAATAAACCTATGTCCATTTGATGCCACCTACTCAATTGGTCTGATAACATCCATGCCCCAGGCAATGAAAAGCCAAGGTGCAGACATTGTGTGCAATACCGATGGCGAAGAATGAATCAAATCACCATGCACCTGGCATTGATGACACTTGCGAACAAAGTTGATGCAATCTCGTTCCATGGCGAGCCAATAATAACCTGCTCGAAGTATATTTTTTGCCAAGACATACCCGTTCATATGAGGCCCACAAACTCCAGAATGCACTTCAGTCATGACAGTTGAAGCTTCTTTAGCATCTACGCACCTCAGTAATCCTAGGTCTGGAGTCCTCTTGTACAAGATTACTCCACTTAAGAAAACACCAATAGTCAGACGTCGAATAGTTCTCTTTTGATCACATGTGGCATGTACCAGGTATATCCCGGACTTGAAGTATTCCTTGATATCATGGAACCAAGGTTTACTATCAAGTTCCCATTCAACCATATTACAATAGGCATACTGATCGCGGACTTGGATATGCATGGGGTCAACATAAGCCTTATCCGGATGATGTAGCATTGAATCCAGAGTAGCCAGGACATTGACAATCTCATTATGAATCCTGGGAATATGCCTAAATTCTACTGACTTGAATTGTTGACAAAGATCATGCAGACACTATCGATATGGTATGAGCTTTAGGTCCCGAGTTTCCCATTCTCCCTGAATCTGGTGAACTAACAAATCTGAATCTCCCAAAACCAGTATCTCCTGGACTCTCATGTCTACAGCTAACCTCAAACCCAGAATGCATGCTTCGTACTCAGCCATGTTGTTGGTGTAATAAAATCGAAGTTCGACTGTTACAGGGTAGTGTTGCCCTGTTTCGGAAAATGAGTACAACCCCTATTCCGACACCATTCATGTTAGCAGCTCCATCAAAGAAGAGTTTCCAACCTCGATTTTCATTATGATCAACTTCGTCAACATATAGCACTTCTTCATCAGGAAAATAAGTCCTCAATGGCACATATTCTCCATCCACCGGATTCTCGGCTAAGTGGTCGGCCAACGCTTGAGCTTTCATCGCGGTCCGAGTCACATAGATAATGTCAAACTCTGTGAGTAAAATCTTCCCCTTTGCAAGTCTACCTGTGGGCATAGGCTTCTGAAAGATGTACTTTAGAGGATCCATGCGAGAGATGAGGTAAGTAGCGTAGGACGACAGATAATACTTCAACTTTTGTGCTACCCAAGTCAGGGCACAACGTGTCCTTTCAAGAAGAGTATACTTAACCTCATAAGGAGTGAACTTCTTGCTGAGATAATAGATTGCCTTCTCTTTCTTGCCCATGATGTCATGTTGACCCAGTACGCAACCAAAAGAATTATCCAAGACTGTCAAATACAAGATTAAAGGTCTCCCAGGCTTTGGTGGGACCAGCACATGGGGGGTTTGATAGGTACCTCTTGATCTTATCAAATGCTTCTTGACACTCGTCAGTCCACTTGACCGCGACATTCTTCTTCAACAACTTAAAGATGGGCTTACAGGTCGTCGTGAGTTAAGCAATAAACCCGCTGATGTAATTTAACCTTCCGAGCAAGATCATCATATCAGTTTTATTTTTGGGACATGGTAACTACTGGATGGCCTTGATCTTCGACGGATCCAACTCAATACCACATCGACTGACCATGAATCCTAACAGTTTCCTGGATGGGACACCAAATGCACATTTTGCTGGATTGAACTTGAGATTATACATACGTAGCCTTTGGAAAAACTTCCTCAAATCCTTGACATGGTCGGACTGCTTCTTTGACTTTATGATCACATCATCTATATAAACCTCAATCTACTTGTGTATCATGTCATGAAATATAGTAGTCATGGCCCTCATGTAAGTTCCCCCAGCATTCTTAAAAACTAAATGGAATTACCCGATAGCAATATGTTCCCCATGGTGTGATGAACGTTGTCTTTTCTGCATCTTCCTCATCCATTAGGATCTGGTGATATCCTGCGTAGCAATCCACAAAAGATCCAATCTCATGCCTGGCACAATTATCAATCAAAATGTGGATGTTCGACAATGAAAAATCATCATTTGGGCTTGTCTTGTTAAGATCACGATAATCAACACAAACCCTGGTCTTACCATCCTTCTTTGGTACTGGCACGACATTAGCTAACCAAGTGGGATATTGAGTGACCCGAATGACCTTTGCTCCAAGTTTCTTTTTTGATTTATTCTTTAATTTCACACTCATGTCAGTCTTGAACTTTCTTAACTTTTGCTTGACGGGAGGGAACGCAGAATCCGTTGGCAGTTTATTAACTACCAAATCAGTACTTAAGCCCGGTATATCGTCATACGACCATGCAAATACATCTTTGTACTCAAACCGTGTTTTGATTATTTCTTCCTTGACTTGTGGTGCCAGATGCACACTTATCTTAGTCTCCCTGATATTATCGTGATCTCCTAAATTGATTGCTTCAGTTTCATTCAAATTAGGCTTTGGTTGTTTTTCAAAATGTTTTAGTTCTTTACTTATTTCCTCAAATGCTGCTTCATCATCATATTCTACTTCTTGGATCATTATTTCAAGATTAGACTGGCTTTTACTTTTAAGACTTGGCTGAAAATTCCTCATGCATGTCATGTCATTAGAACTAGCATAAAAAGAATTGTACAAAAGAAAAACAAAATGAAACACTATTAGATATAATGGAAAACGGGAAATTGCATTTCATTGAAAATAAAAGGATAAAAGGGTTTGAACATCAAAACAAGCGAAGATAAAAATCTGGATTACAACCCTGGAATAACCCAGATAACAAAAAGGAAAACAAAGTAAACTACCAAAACTCCTTCCGGGTGGGGAGAGGAGTAGCTTCCCAATTGTTGAGCTTCATATTTGGCCCAACGAGATGCACATCTGCGTTACTAGAACCTTCCCCAATTTCTACCATATTAACCTCATCAAATAGACTCTGGAACATGTTGATCGGCTCTTCATCAACATCAACTACAGCTTTCGGGACTGATGATATTGGATGATTTGCGGCCCCTGGATTGATAAAAGACTTGGAGATGTGTGGAACAGGCCTGGGTAGCGACCATGCCTTCTGTTTTTGATTTTTAGACCTTTTCACGTCCCTATCTGCGGGCGTGAATCCCAAACCAATTATGCCAAGATTTTCACGTGGGAATACTGGATGCACAATACCCTTTAGAGATGAACCCAGACCTTTACCCGGCACAAAATCATTCTTCAATATATCATTTGCAACCATGACGGACACGGAGGATAGCCCCGGACCTGAAATACATTCTCCCTCAGAAATCTTCTCAACAGACATTGTTTCAAAATTTTGGTAGACCCAAGGTCCTTTATCATCTTTAGCTTCAATAAACAGAACAGACGGGTCATTATAAGCAGATATGTCATCATCACCGTGCACAACTATTTCTTGCCCATCCCATTCGAACTTTACCATTTGATGCAGAGAAGATGGGATTATCTTAGCCGCATGTATCCAAGGCCTGCCTAACAACAAAGAGTAGGAGGCAACCACATCTAGCACTTGAAATTCCATAGTGAACTCAATTGGACCTATCGACAAAGCATTATATCACCGACAGAATCTTTCCCTCCCCCATCAAAGCCTCGAACACTATTCATATGGATTCTTTCAGTACTGATTTTCAACTTTTGTAAAGTAGACAAATGAAAAATATTTGCACTAGAGCCGTTATCAACCAGTACCTCGAGACAACAGACTTCTCGCACTTGACCGTGAGATAAAGAGCTCGGTTATGTTCTGTACCCTCCATAAGAAGTTCATCATCTGAGAAGGTGATCCTATTTGTTTCGAAGATCTTATTAGCAATCTTTTCCAAGTGATTCACTGTGATCTTATCAGGAACATGTGCCTCATTCAAAATCTTCATCAGGGCTTTGTAGTGGTCATCTGAATGTATTAGTAAAGACAAAAGAGAGATCTGAGCCGGTGTTTTCCTTAATTGCTCCACCCTGGAATAGTCTTGCACTTTCATCTTTTTCAGGAACTCTTCAACCTCTTCTTCAGTGATTGGCTTCTTTACTGACATTTGACTATCCTTGAACTGCTTGGCCTTCCTCAATTCTTCCATGGTAAAACACTTCCCAGAACGAGTTAGTCCTCCAGTTTCATTGACTTCTTCCTCCACTTCTTTCCCTTTATATGTCACTATCACTTGTTTGTAATTCCATGGAACATCCTTTGTATCGACCACTGGCAATTGGGTCGTTTGCTTAGTAACAACAGGGGTAATAGGAGCCCCTTTCACGACTACGATAAGCTTGCTTGGGTTCCCTGGCACGACCACTTTCGGCTTATCCCTACTTGACCCAATATCCTTCGACGACCCTTTCACGACCAACACATATGGCTTCACGTTGAGCATGCTTAGTTTATGTGATGACCCAAATGGTCATCTTGTGAAGTAAGACTCTATTCCGGGCCCGTTAGGCTTAAAAACCTTATTTTTAATCACCTCGATTTGCGTGCACAGTCCGGGCATAAATCCGGAAAGCCTTTATGTGGAAATTTATGAAGTAATAATTTTTGGGATTTAAAATTAATTTTTAGTTAATTTTGGTCAACGTTTTGAGTAAATGGACTCGGATCCGTGTTCCGACGTTCTCGGAAGGTCCGTAGTAAAATATGGGATTTGGGCGTATGCCCGAAATCGAATTCCGAGGTCCCTAACTTGAGAAATGAATTTTTGCTGAAAATTGTAAGACTGAAATTCTATGGATTTAAAGAAATTGATTAATGTTTGATCTCATTGGTATCAGGCCCGTATTTTGGTTTCGGAGGCCGGTACAGATTTAATATAATATATGAGTCATGTCTGCAAAATTTGGCAGAAATCGGAGTTGATTTGACGTGATTCGGACGTCCGGTTGAGAAGATAGTAATTTTGAAATGTTTTTGAGGAATTCATGAGTTTGGGTGCTAAATCCATAGTTTTAGGTATTATTTTTGTGATTTGATCGCACGAGAAAGTTCTATGATATTTTAGACTTGCGTGCATGTTTGGTTTGGAGCCCCGAGGGCTCGGGTGAGTATCGGATAGGCCACGGGATATTTTGAACTTAGAAAATTTTGCTGGTATAACTGAACCTGTTGCAGGCCTCTGATCTCGCAATTGCGAGATCAGGCATCGCAAATGCGAACCAAGCAGGTATGGCAATTGCGAGGTTTTTATCGCAATTGCGAAGAAAGCCTAGGCCAGTAGTTCTCGCAATTGCGAGTTTATCTTCGCAATTGCGAAGGGCCAATTGTCGCAAGTGCGACATAATCTTCGCATTTGCTAAGGCATCGGAAATATGAAGGTTCTCGCATTTGCGATGAACCATTCGCATTTGCGAGCTTTGCAATTGCGATGCTCAGGTCGCAAATGCGACATCTGCAGCTCATTAAAATAACTTTTGGACGGGAATTTTCATTCATTTCCCAAATTTTCAAGACCTAAAACACAAGAGGCGATTTTCCAAAGACCATTCCTTCCCCAAATCATAGGTAAGTAATTCTAAACTAGTCTCTTTCAATCTTTTACATCTTATAACAAGATTTCAACCTAGAATCTAGAATTTTTATGGTGAAATTAGAATTTTTGGGTAGAATTTAGGAATTTCAAAATTTGGGGATTTAGACCTCGAATTGAGGCCGGATTCCAAAATCAATTGTCTATCCGGACTCGTCTCGGAATGGGTTCGGATTTCGTAAGTTTTTTCGAGATTTGAGATGTGGGTCCCACTGTCGAATATTTTAATGAATTTCAGATTTTATCTGGAAAGTAGTAAATTTATATAGAATTAATTCCTATGATTCGTATTGAGTATACTGAATTGTTTGTGAATAGATTTGAAGCTTTCGGAGGCAAATTTAAAAGAAAAGGATGCGGTTGAATAATTGATTGGAATTTGCAAAGCGAGGTAAGTGTCGTGGTTAATCTTGACTTGAGGGAATAGAATCCTTAATTTATTTGTTATATGAATTGCATGTGAACGACGTATAGGCGAGGTGACGAGTGTCTATACGTCGTCAAATTAATTGTTTGCCTGCTTACTTGAAAAAATATAAATTATTTTAAATCATAAATTAATTATTATAATAATTGTTTCTCTCCTATTCTTTTTCAAATATTAATTCTTGAATTCCTGCATTAATTGTTACTTGCTATTTGAATTATGTGTTTTAATTGTTATTTGACATTTAGCATATTAAATATTAACTACCTATTTTCTCTATAATTTTCATAATAAATTGTTATTTGTCATTGTTTGGTTCGTATATAAATTATAATTATTGTGTGCCTTGATGCTTAATAATTTCTCATTGGACGTGGTATTTATTGGAGTAAGTTTTATAACATTTATGAGTTGTTTAAAATTATATTGGGGGAACGGGTTGCACGCCGCAATAGACTTATTTAAAAGTCAATATTGGGGGATCGGATTGCACGCCGCAACAGACTTATTTAAAAGTCTATATATATACTTGATTGAAATAAATTTATGACAGACTTGATTAAAAGGATTATATTGAGAGAGCGGATTGCACGCTGCAACAGAATTGAATGTGAATATATTGTGAGAGCGGGTTGCACGCTGCAACATAGTTGGTTGAAATAATAATGGATTATGACTGTTGAGTTGGCTTCAATTATTATAAATGAGTTACCTGATTTATTTCTATTATTTGTTGTTGTTATTAATATTGCGTACAGGTTAATGTAAGTGAACCGCCTTAGCCTCATCACTACTTCGTCGAGGTTAGGCTCAGCACTTATAAGTACATGGGGTCGGTTGTACTGATACTACACTCTGCACTTTTTGTGCAGATTTCGGAGTTGGTCCCAGCGGCGTACCATGGACTTTCTCGGATTTCAGCTACCAGAGGAGACTTGAGGTATAACTGCATGGCGTCCCCAGTTCTGAAGTCCCCGTCTATTTTACTGTAGTTGTGTGTTTATTTCCAGACAGCTTTATTTTATTCAGACCTTTGTTTGTATTTATTCTAGAAGCTCGTGCACTTGTGACACCAATTCTGGCATGGTATTTAGACACCGTTGTTTTTATGGGTTATTTCATTATATTTCAAACTTTACTTCCACATTTGTTTCTTTGATTATTAATTATTTAAAGATTATTTTAAAATTAGTTAATATTATTCTAACGTTGGCTTGCCTAGCAAGTGAAATGTTAGGCGCCATCACGGTCAGACGGTGGGAATTTCGGGTCGTGACAGTTTCTCCGCTATCCCTTCAACTGTCGAGGGAATTGCTTTTGTAGAGTCTAGAACCTTAACTGAATTACCTTCACTAGAACGAATCATCATGATGGATTCGGAAGAATTCTCGGACTCCCCATCCTTATGAACTGCCTCAATCATGTGTGTCTCTGCGTGGGCTGGCAAAGAATTTTGGTTGATATTTGGTGCATCTGGGATCTGTACTACAATTTGATTTGCATCAATAAGCCCTTGTATTGCTCTTTTCAAATGCCAATACTTCTCTATATCATGTCCTGGTGCATCAGAACAATATGCACACCTCAGAGAATAATCAAGATTCTTTGGCGGTGGATTTGGTATCTTTTTCTCAATCGGCCTCAACACGTCCAATATCCTCAACCTTTGAAATAAACTAGCATAGGGTTTCGGTAGGGTTGTGGGTGTGGATAAGAGTTTTGTGGAGCTGGTACATGCCATTGCGGGTAAGGAGGGGGTTGAGCATATGATTGTGTATGGTGAACATGGTATTGGGGGTGGCATGACTGAGTATTGAGGATCTTGTGGTGGGAAATATTGTTGGGGTGGATTATATGGAGTGTGTGTGTAGGGTTGGGGTTGGGGTCGAGGTTGAGTGTACTGGTGAGGCGGACCCCTTGGGCCATGCCATGGCCCAGATACAACCATAGCAACATCATCATTTTTCTTCTTGCCTAACAAACTTCTTGTGCCATTCTGGATTGCCTGCGTGGTTGCTCTTATCGTGGAGTAGCTCATGATCTTGCTCGACTTGAGTCCATCTTCCACCATCTCTCCCATCTTTTCCACATCATTAAAAGGCTTCCCCATGGCTGAGATCAAGTGGCCAAAGTTAGTAGGCTCTTGGGCTTGAAGAAAGTACTTGACCATCTCATCTTCTTCCATCAAAGGATTGACTCAGGTAGCTTGTTCTCTCCATCTGAGCTCGTATTCCCTAAAGCTTTCATTAGGCTTCTTTTCTAACTTGGTCAAGGACAGGCGATCCGGGACAATATCTATATTATACTGAAAGTGCCGGGCAAAGGCCTGAGCCATATCGTCCCATGTATACCACCTGCTAGCATCTTGACGTGTGTACCATTCCAGGGCTGTCTCACTCAAACTCTGACTAAAATAGGCCATCAAAAGCTCGTCCTTCCCACCAGCGCCTCTCATCTTACTGCAATAACCTCTCAAATGGGCCACGAGATCTCCATGTCCGTCATACAGATCAAACTTTGGCATCTTGAACCCGGCGGGCAGTTGGACGTCAGGGATCATGCACAAGTCCTTGTAAGACACACTTACTTGGTTTCCTATCCCTTGCATGTTTTTTAAAGATTGCTCTAAACTCTTCACCTTCATGAATATCTCCTCTTGCTCCACATTCTTAGCGGGCTTCTCAATTTCAACAGGAGGCTCAAAGTGAGTGGTATAACAATAGGGATCCAGGACTTTGAAAGTTGGTTCTGGAGCATAGTATTGGACATCAGGAGCTTTGAATGTGGGTTCACTAGAAGATCGATGGGTAGTAGCTTGTGAAAGGGCTACAAGAACATGAGTGGATGTTAAAGCGGGATATGAGGTTGTTTTGGCTGGTGGAGCATGGAAAGGCTGGGAAGAGGTGCCAGGGTAGTTGTGATAAGGGGTAAAGCCCGGAGCATGTTGTGGGAAAAAATCAACAGTGGTGGGAATCTGGCCTTGTGGTAGTGGTGGGATGGTGGCTGGGTTTTCAGTGTAGTTAGTGGGAAATAAGGGAGGAGGATGTCCACTAATCCAAGCTTGATACATATCTCACATATGTTGTTTCAACCTTTGAACCTCTTCATTCAACTCAGATTTCGACTCCACAATCTCTTTTGATGTATCAACAACACTTGTGTCCAATTCTTTGCTAGTCATGACTGCCTTGCTCTTTGACCTAGTGTTGTATGGATGACTCGCTAGAGTACCACAAACCAACCACCTTCTTTCTTAAGATAATGAAAATAACAAAGAGGAGAAAAACAAAGCCAACATGTTAGCGTTATGGCATTTATCAGATAATAATATCACATTACATGCGATGCACTTAGCAGCAATTAACGGTTATAGAATGACTTTGAGGGTCACAAGGTCATATGGCATCATCCCGATTTGCTGGTTCCAACCTTCCTTTTTTATTTTATTTTAACGCTCCCTGGCTTATATCATCTTCTTTCCTCTCTTTTCTTTTTGCTTATCAATCTTTTCTTTTCTCTCATTTCTTACATCCCAAAACTTCATCTATTTTCTCTTCTTCTTCTTCTTCTTTTTAAATGATTCGATCGAACCTGATGTAGGTTGCCTATGTATCATGTTCCACATGAATCAGACCAAGTGTAGTTCTAAAAAAAATGGACAAAATAAACTAACTAACAAAAACCTTTTTGGACTTTTCATTTATAATTTTTTTTTGGTTTTCAAATACAAAATAGGAAGCACGATAACAAAGGACTCGACAAACTAGACTAGACTACGATAGACTCTGACACTACCTAAAAGACTCAATACTACTAGGCAAGACTAGAACTAAAAGATAACAAAAAATTGGATTCAAAACATAAAAAGTCTCCTCAATCAGTTCCTAAATGCAACGGTCCTGGCTTGGATAGTCCTGAGACGTCTATCATGCTCAAGCTATGTAACATGCCTCGTAAAGATGCACCAATGCTGGGAACAAAGGTCCTGGAGTATGCCCCCGGCTCCTGAAGGCCGACCCTAAACAAATATTAACCATGCTGCTCCACATTGGTTAACAAACCTGCTAACTGAGACCCTAGCAACTCAAACCTACCCCAAGGATCTGGATCTGAAGCCTCCTGGGAATCATCTTTTTGAACTGCTCGCCCCCTAAGTTGTGCTAGTAATGGGGTACAGACCCCTAGTGGAATAGACTGTAACCAAATCAAATACTCATGAGTTCATTCGGGCTTGCCAATGTCCTCTACTAATGTGTTCTTTTTCATCCTCTTTGCATTGTTCCAATATTGCACGTACTTGATCTCATCAGTCGCCTTTTTGCTAAAATTCATGATGTGCCTCCGAAGATTCAGAGTTGGTAGCTCTCCTTGTCTTCTGCCCAACTGTCGCATCACCCTAATTGGCGTGTATGGCCTGACACACCTAAGTCCTATCAACATCAAGAAAGGTTGCATGCGACATTCTACCAAGATCTCATCTAAAGGAAGCCAAATGTAGGTCCACAAAATATTCCCACTTGTCCTCAACCCAAAAAACTCAATCCAAGCCATGACACCTACTTGATATGTAAACTTAGGAGACTCCATCTGACGCTCAATGCATACCACTCGATCACGCAAAGCACGGTCAATGGGACAAAGTAAGGAAGCAGTGTGTAAGTGCTCTATCATCTAAAATTGCAGCAAAAGGTTACTCCCCTCAAAAAATCTAACACCTCCCCTAACCTCACTGAGGGCTCGATACAACTCTGCCAAGATCATTGGCACAACGGTAACCGTTTTGCATTGTTTCTCATGAAATAAGGCAATCACTACTGATTGTAGTCGAGTGCTAATATGCCTCTCGTCCAAAGGAAACACCAACATACCTAACAAAGCAAGGCTAAAGCTTCAAGGCGACGTCTTTGCCATTTTGCCTTGGTTGTGCAAAACTCATCCCAAAAGATATCAAAGCCATCGTGAGGCCCAAATCTAGCAAACAAATAATCCAAAGATATCCAAGACTGCTCGAGGCATCCCAAATGCTTGTTGTCTTTAAGGCCTAAGTCGCTAAAGAATCTTGTTCTAGAGTTATCTCGGGGAAGTATCATGTTTTTACATGTGTAACTTAGACGAGTGAGACCAGACATTTATGACAGGGTAGGAGTCATTTCACACTCTTCAAATCTAAAAATCATATTATGCGGGTCCTTATAGGTCAACATTGCCTCCACTAAATTCGGGCGAGGTGTGATATTAAGAAGTGAAGTGAGGGTGCCCAACTTATTCATTAGCTCGTGTTGTTCTAACAGTGAAAACATTTTCCACCACCTGACCAACTTCCTCGGAATTTTCACTACCATCAACACTTTTGACCGAATTAGTGGGTCTATACCTGAATGAAGTTAGACACATGCAAGACATAATTGGACTTCTTTTTTCATATATACATTCTTTATTCTTTTTTTTAAAATGGCCAGTATGGTCAAGGGTGGCTATTAGTGCAAAATCAACAAATGTGACCTCAACGTAATAGGATACCTAGATATGTACTCAATATTTTAAGACACGGGTCACTGAACCACATTTGCGAAAATGATCACATTTTGCAAAACGGTCGATGTGACCAGAAGTGGCTAGACATGCAAATTCAACAAGAATGGACCTTAAACTGATAGAACAACTTGTTGTGGACTTAGGACTCTAAGACATGGGTTAACAAGCCACTTTGAGAAAATAGTCTTATTTTGCAAAAAAATGACCGATGTGGCTAAAAGTGGCCAGACATGCAAGACCTAGCTACAACCCCGTAAACCAAGACCTTGAGACTCACTAGGAAAATCGGACCCTATGTGGGTTGCCTACGTATCCCGCCCCGAAAGACAAGAATCAGGTATGCGTAGTTCGAGAGGATTGGATAAAATGCCATTGATTTAGAAAAAAAGAATATATATATATATATATATATATATATATATATATATATATATATATATATATATATATATATATATATATATATATATTATTTTTATTTTTTTTAAAATGATAAGAAAGTGCAATTTTTTTCTTTTTTAATCTTTTTAGAAAACTAGGCAGGAAAATTAAAAGTGATAAAACCCTCAGTATTCTCTCTTACCTCTTTTTTTAACCCTTATTTCCCAAACATCAGTCCGCTAAATGACCTTTTTACCTTCAAAGATGCAACATTTAGAACATTGGATGATCGAACGTCCTTCTGGGTCGACGGGACCATTAGACATAATTTAGACATGCTTCCTACAAAGGGATACGGTGCCTAGGACCGGGCCCTGCTAGGTCTGAATGACACGATACAAATAAGAATGGCATAACGGATGACCTACGTTTGGGATTCACTAACAAGGAAATTCGGGGGAGCGCATGGTCGATGGTGGCTGCTCAAGATTTCCACCCACTCCATACGTCCGACAACTCCCCCTACTAAAATAAGGGTGACTCAACAAAGAGTTCGTGTACGCGACACGTACTACGAGGACTTGTTGTAGAAAGAATGACTCGGGTTTATACAAATGATAACAGTTATAAAACAGTAACACACAGGGAAAATGTTAAACACATAAGCAAATAAGCAACTGAGCAACAAAGTAAAAAAACATAATTAAAAAAAACACAAAAATGGCTCAATCGAATATCCTAAAAAGCCGACAAGATCAAGTAGTAGCCCAAACCTGCAATTCCCAGCAGAGTCGCCAAAGCTGTCACGCCCCTTTTTTCACCACCTTAACCCTCTTTAAATAAATAAAAACAAGCGGTTTAAAGCTCAAAAGGGTTTCAAGGGTTTAAAGTTGAGAATAATAATAAAATAAGACAAACCGGAGCTACAGTTTCAGCAACAAACATCAACAAATCAGTTTTCAAATAAACAAAGGATCCCATCACACAGTAAATAATTTCTTAATTCCACCTAAATAATAAATAAAGCTTAAAACATGGAAAGTTTGTCGCGACTCAGAAAGATTTTGACTCATACCAATTTAACAGATTAACCATAAAGAGACCCAAATCTTATTCACATAATTATTGCACTAGATTATTTAATATAAAAGAACAATGCATTTGCTGAAATTTACCACAGAAATATTCTTTCAGAACATATGACTCAGAACTAACATGTATTTTGAAGGAACCAAGAGTTTTTTTTAACTAATCACTACGAAAAAACCTTTAAGACACGATTAAGGAAGAGAAATGTTATGTTGGGTATTCCATTCTGAGAGCTTTAAACCATTTAATAAGAACAAATTCACGACTGAAAAATAAAACCAGGTTGAGCTCAAAGAATGAACGAAACAGACTCCGTGGCACTTTAATTTAGACTCTATATTCCATTGATGGTCCATCAACTTTAAAGCAAAGCACAATTTACTCATCATACTTAAACTTTAATGAGGCCAAATAAACCTTTTGAATACATTCTTCACACGAAATTATACTAGACAAATACATACAGGAATGAACTCTTACTCAAACTAAGGGTGGCAAGTGGGCCGATCCAGGCCCGGGACCGCACCGGGACCGCGGGCCTGGGCCGGCCTCGTGAGCCGGTCCTATGATTTGGGCCCGTCCGGCCCGGTCCCTTAGCGTGCCTAGCGGGCCCAACCGTTATTTTTTTTTAAAAAAAACCGTTAGGCTGTCAAAAATAGCCGTTGGGCTGTCAGAAATAGCCGTTGGCTATTTATAAAATAGCCATTTAACCCCTCCCCCAACTTTGTTTTAATCCCAAACTTTTTATAATTATACTTTTTATACTATACTATATATACATATATAGTATATAAGATGTATATATATATCTTATCGAAGATAACTTTTATATATATATATATATATATAAAATCTTATATCGATATACTATATATACATCTTATATACTATATATATTTGATATTAAAATTTAGGATGTTAAATAAAATTTAGGTCACAATTCTATAATAAAATTTACAAAGCATTGCCTAAGATATTTTTTTTAACATCCTTTTGTCTCTAATATCTATTTAATTTTTTTTTTTAAAATATATATATATATATATTGGGCCACTTAGTCCGCGGGCCTGGACCGTTTAGCCCGGGACCAAATGGTCCCGGTCCCGGGCCGGTCCATACAAAAAGCCCGTTTAGGTCCGGACCCGTTTGGCCCGTTTAATTTAAAATCGGCCCAGGACCGGATCGGACCCGGAACCGTTTGGATCAACCCATTTAGCCCGTTTAAGCCCGGGACCGACCCATTTGCCAGCCCTAACTCAAACACATGCTTTTAAGTAGTCAAGCAACAGATTCTCATCACAATAGTACTACGACAAGAAGGGATCCAAACAATTTGAACAGTAATTCATTTTGGACCAAACAGTCAGCAACGAATTCTAGCACAACCCCAACTACCATGTACGAAAATCATTCCCATGTTCTTTATAAAACTCAAACAGAAAAGAGATTAAGAGTAATAGGCTAATACCAAGTTTAAAAAGCACAAGTCACAGAAAACAATAAGAAAATAAAAGAGATGAACTTGAAATAGCCATCTTCTTTAATAGCAATTGTAGAATAAGCAAATACACTGTTTTCGACTCCAAAATCCTAGCGATGTTCAACAACAACAAGAACCGAACAAAAACCAAAAGTACGACCCGGAACCACGAAGGGACTGGTCTGAGACTCAATCGAACTCCATCTTTGGAAACTTTTTATCAAAATCAAAGGAAGAAGCAGAAGAGTATTTCTTTTTTGTATTTTTCTGATTTTTTCGAGATTAAAAAAAATCAACAAGCAACAGTAGTGTATGAATACCAAAACTCTAGCTCTAGTTCTCTCTCTGTTCGTGACCTCTTCTGCTTCGGCTTTTTGGGTATGTTTTTAAGAAGAAGAAGTAAAATATCAAAGTGGACTCCATTAATGTGAGTGGAATCCTATGGGATTTCAATTGATGATTTTGTTGTTTATGTGTGTGCTTTTTCATTGGCCAAATATGTGAGTGGAATCCTATGGGAATTCAATTGATGATTTTGTTGTTTATATGGATGAGAGGTAACGTGAGGAATGACCAAATATTAAAAGTGAAAGTTTACAATAATGTATACTATGTGTGCTTTATTCCTTTCTAAAAATGACGTGAGGTTCCAAAGTTTGCTAAAGAAAAAGACAAAAAGCTAATGGGACCTTTCTTTCTTGAACTAACTGGGAAAAAACTTGGAAATATCAAAATACAACTAGTTAATTAAATTAAAAAAAAAATAACATATCAACTTTGCACAATTGTGAGCACCTAATTTTTGACTATATCTGAATTTTTATCACCTTCTACTATGTAAATATTTTCAGAATTTAATATATAATTTTTAGCTTTGATAAAGCTTTTATATATATATATATATATATATATATATATATATTTTTAGTTTTGTTACACTTATATATATATATAGAAAAATTATTAATAATTTAAAAGGTCAATTATTACTATTAGTATTATTTTTATTATTATTTTTATCTTTATTTTTAAATAAAATGAATTAAAAACCGAAAATAAATAAAAAGTAATTATTATTTAAAAAAAACAAATTTCGGATTGGAATTAAAAAATAGAAAAAGTGGAAATATAAAATTTAAAAGTAAAAATAAAAGTAGGTAGAAATTGTTTAATAAAAAAAGTAAAAGAAAGTGAAAAATTAAAAAAATAAAAGTAAAAGAATGTGAAAATTTAAAAAATAAAAAGTAAAATAAAGTTGGAATCAAAAAATAAAAGTAAGGGTATCTGATTTTATTTTATAAAAAAAAGAAAAGTAAGTGGGAAATAAAAAAAGAAAAGTAAAATAAGTGGAAAATAAAAAAAAAAAAGTAAAAAAGTGAGATTTTAAATATATTAAAAGTAAAAAAAGTGTGAAATTAAAAAATAAAAGTAAAGGAAAGTGGGGAAATTATTTTTTTTTAAAAATAAAAAAAATGAGAAGTGAAAATTCTTTTAAATTAAAAATATAAAAAAATAAAAAATAAAAATCTGAAAATTCCAAAATTTATTTTCTATGAATAGAAGAGAAATGTGATGAAAAACAAAGGGAGAGAGAGAGAGAGAGAAAGAAAAAAATAGGGAGAAAGGAATTGAGAAAAATTTATTTTTCTTCTTCAAGGATTAGGAAATTTCTACTCGTGTCATTCTTTCTTCGGTTTTCTTTCAAAACATCCAACAGCTTCACCACCCCAAAACCACCAGCCCTTGACCATTTTTGAGCCATCATTAATCCCTTCCCCCCCCCCCCCAAAAAAAAAATCCAAAAATAACCACTAAATCGTCAGTTTTGCAAGGACGATTGAGGTTGCAAGTTGAGATTTGCCGCTCGAGTTTTCCATGGTCCGAAGGGTCCAGTTGAGAGCTATCCGATCATTGAGTGATTGTAATTTAAATCCACAATCATCAATACAAAGGTTCACTTCTCTTTCTATTTTGTTATTTTTTCTCTCATTAATGTTTTGGGTCATTTTGTTTTAATTTAATTTTGAGTATGATATGATCAAGTTCGCATCTGAGTGTACTAAGATTAATTTGTTCTCACGTTGAGTATTTGTTAAGATTAATTTATTGTCCTTTTTAGTGTTCATATGGTTAATTTTATTGATGAATATGTATTAATTCGTTACTTTTCTTGTTTATTCAATGAAGTAATGGCTTTCCATTTTAGCATGTTTTAGTTTCATTTTGATCTCCTATCTTAGTGACTAAATTGATCCTGCATGTATCTATATTTTCCTGTCATAAATTTAGTCTAATTTCAAATATTGATTAGTAGTAAAATTATAAGAGATTAGATTGAGCCATGATTGGTGTAAGACTTTAATTGAACTTCCCTAGCGTATTTATGGGCTAATTGTTGCACATGACCAAAAACAAATAATCATTCACAAGCTAGCCAACTTTTTCCATAATTAATTTACTTCATTTCTTCCATAACAATATACATACCTCATGACTTTACAATAATGTCAAAATTAGTAATTGAATAATATTCGAATACCGTAGCTTGATTTAGGCGCGATTAATAATAAATCATCGTGACTATGGGTACGGTTCTTGTGGCATAGTCATGATACGTCAACCCCAATTCAAGTGCGCGTCTCACTCGACTTGACCATAGCTTCAAATAATAATAAAAATAAACATATTGTAAATTGCGGGTGCATTTCACGTGGCGCGGTTTGTAATGTGTACCAAAACGACAAGTATGCGACATCGCGACTTGTTCAAATAAATTTCATAAATATTAAAAAGCGGTAAAAGACAAAAATACACAATGGGTTTAAAACAGGTAATAAATCAGATAATTACTCCAAGTATTAATTGTTAAGCGACCGTGCTAAAACCACGGAACTCTGGAGTGCCTCACACCTTCTCCCAGGTTAACATAATTTCTTACCCGATCTTCTGTGTTCGCGGACCAAAAATAAGAGTCAAATTTTCTCGACTTGGAATTCTAAAATAAATCGGTGACTTGGGACACCATAAATTATTCCAAGTGGCGACTCTGAATAAATAAATAATCTCATTTCGAATAATGTCACTTAAATTGGAAAAACTCCCTATCCTCTATCCCCTCGGGAAAAAGGAGGTGTGACAGCTCTGGCAACTCTGCTGGGGAATAAGAACCCAGAATCTCTGGTTCAGGGTTCAGAATTCGAGCTTAGAATAGCTGTTATACTTGGCTTTTATTTATTATCTGATTTTTACGTGTTTGAGCCTAATGTGCTAAATGCTGCTTTTTACCGCTTTGATATTGCTTGAACTGTATATAAATTATTACAAAACCCTCTTCTCTCTGAGTCTTCTAAATCTTTTGGAAAGTGTACGCTTCGCGTTGCTTCTTTTCTGTTAGAGTCATACCCTAATTTTAGAACGAAGTTCGGACAAGTTGCAAAGCCGGTGAAGCTTCTGTATTCCCGGTACGCTGGCCTCCCTCGGCTCGAGTTGTTCGTTCGGGTAAGCCAGGTCTAGAACAATACACCCAGAATTTAAACTTAGAATGACATAACCTCATGCCGGATCCCTAGTAGGTACGTTTGTTTGCATCACGTGCATTTGACTTTGGGGACTCAACATAGAGGTTGGGTCTGTCTAGAACAGGTGTACCCAAATCAAAAGACCATCCTGATGCATTGTTACGTGCTACTTGTATATTTATTTATTTCGGCTTGCATGTTGACTGACTTCTAGAATAAGGAAAGAAAATCAAGAAAAACCAAGAGTGAGGCAAGAGAGAGAAATTTACCCGATTTCTGAAAATTCAGGTATTTGAAAATCCCCAACTCTTTCGACATTTTGAAGAAAAAAAAATCAAAATATGCCAAATATTTTCAAAAAAAAAGGTCATGCTTTTCTGACCGAACTACGTGGGTCTGATTCTCACCGGATGTGAGATACGTAGGCAAACCTCATCGGTTCCGGCCCCAATTTTCAAAAATTCAAAAATATTTTCCTTTGATTCCTTCTTTATAAGTTTTTCTTTGACACATAAAATCCAAAACGTTTCCTTCTTTTATAGAAGTTTTTCTTTTGGAAATTTAAAAAAAAAAAGTCAAAATCCAAAAATAATTTTCTTTAATTCACTCTTTAGAAGTTTTTCCTTAGAAAATCCCAAATAAATAAAAAAAATCTAAAACCAAAAAAAAAAAATCTTTATAGAAGTTTTTCATTTGAAAAAAGAAACAAATCAATTCGAAATTCAAAAATATTTTCTACCTTTTTTTAGAAGTCTTTCTCCCAAAATATTAAAAACAAAATCCAAAATAATATTTTCTTTCTTTTCAAAAATTTTCAAAAAAAAAAAAAACAAAGAAATCGAAATGAAAAAAAAAACTTTCTTCTTTATAAGTCTTTCGAAAATTAAAAAAAAATTAAAATCCAGAAAAAAGAGTTAGTTTATTTACTTTATTCCTAATCTGTCTGAACTATGCAAGATCTGATTCATGCGGCGTCATGATACGTAGGCAATCCCCATCGGATTCGATCATTGACATCAAATAAGCTGAGTGAAAAAAAAAAAAAAAAAAAAAAAAAATAACCCAAAAAAATGAAAAAAAAAAAGAGCGAAAAAAAAACTAAAAAAAAAAAAGAAAGAAAAAACGCAAAAGTGAAAAATCCAAAAGGAGAACTCTGTGTCCAGATTGACAAAGAAAACCGCAGAATATTTTTGTGAATATGCTGTCGTATGGCGCGAGCAAGCCGCCAAGGGAAAGCCTCCAATAGACGAAACAGAAATGGTTACGGTCTTCCTACAAGCCCAAGAGGCGAACTACTTCCAGAACATGATATCTGTAATGGGTAATCCGTTCGCCGAGGCTATCAAAATTGGGGAGATGGTCGAAAATGGTTTAAAAATGGGCCAAATCTTGAGTCATGCTGCCTTTAAGGCCACATCACAGGCCGTTCAGAGTGGTTCAGAGGCTTTGATGAATAGAAATGGGAGAGATGAGGAATTTGATACGGCACTGAAGTCCCTTACAGCCCTTGCCGAGACAGAGGAAAAGCCAAAAATGGTCACCAAGCCTGAAAGTTCCCTATCAGACGGGAGTCTTAGTAGCCAGTCTTGCTATCCTTTCTGCGTCCGGATTATCTCAGGGTGTGATCCGGATGTTTTACTTTATTGTCTTACTTTCCGGTGTAAACCCTTATATCTTTAAAAAAAAATTAAAAAAATCAATCGAAATAAAAAAAAATCAATGAAATTAATATTTCATTGTCGAGGAATGTCTCTTTTCTTAATTTTGTCACTTCTCTTATTCTTTTTTCAATTCTGTTAAATGCAGATTTCAATAGCATGGCATGCTTGCGGACTTCATGCCCCAATCCTAAAACACTGTCAAACTTCGAAATAATGAATCAAGAATCAGAATGCAATGAAGATATGTTTAAGGAAATAAAATAAACAATCGGAACAGCTAAAGGAAAATTGGCTTCAGGTTGGAAAGGTCCATACATTGAATAAGAGTACTGCCAAAAGAGAGCGTTGTACTTGGGACACATCAAAGAAAATGTTCCTGAAACAACTGTCAATGCAGGTGCAGTCAAAAGGTACTATGTTAGATCCTCTATATAGCATTAATATTTTCCGGTTGGGATGAAGAAGGCTTTCTTTCTCACTATCCAAATATTTAACCCTTTGCAAACCCTTTTGAGCCGGCTCCCATTCTTTGATTAGCCTCATTGGAACCCGAAATTCATTAAAAAAAATGAATGAAAGAAAAAAAAATGAAAAGAGAAGAAAAAGGAAATATAAAAAAAAAGGAAGAAAAGACAAAGAAAATGAAATGAAAAATGGAAAAAAAAAAAGAGAAAAAAGGAAAGGAAAAAGAAAGAGAAGAAACCAAAACAGAAAAGAAAACCAAAACAAAAGAGAATCAAAAACAAAGTTCTCGTCTTTGAACTACGTTTGACTTGATTCTGAAAGGATATGTAGGCAGCCTCTCTCTAGGGTTCAGTCACACCAAAATAAAAATTCACATTCCCTAAAAGTTGAAACAGGGGCAGAATTTATAATGGTTTGGCGATGGTTTTGTCTGAAAGGTTCCAAAGTTGTAATTCAATCCAAATCCCTTTTACCCAAATCCTTTTCAAGTCCTTCCGATCAATCGGCAAAGAGATTCAAAATGGGAGGATACAGCTACCCGGACCTAATACAACAAAATGAGAGAAAGAAAATGAGAGAGTCTTATTGCTGAAAACCCTCACGGGCACCGTAAGGCGATGGTAAGCAGAGAAATTCGAAAATGAGAGAGTCTTGTTAGTGAAAACTCGCAAAGAGCACTATAAGGCAATGGTGAGAGGAGAAATGAGAGAGGCCAGCTGGTGAAAACCCACAAAGGGTGCCACTGATCGAAAAGAGGATCCTCACAGTCACTGGCATCGACACAGTCCTGGGCAAAGTTTCTCAGTCTCAAGGCAAGATTTGTGATGAATTTCTGAGAGTTGGACAGTTTACACAGATCAGGCATCGAGTCCAAGAGGCATGTTATGTTCATTGAAGTCCGTATACACTCCAGATAAGTCTTTCTTTCTTTTCCCCAAAAGGGATACCTCTCGTCTAAATTCATTTGTCAATTCCATTGTTTGCTTTTGTTTGAATCCTTTCGGCCTAACTCTGTTTCGAAACTAAGACAAAGAAAGGATGGCAAGACTGATTTACAGGGTTCTCACTTGATACGAGTCAATATGCAAAAAAGGCACCCAACCTCGGCAGGAGCATCAAGTCGACTCCGACTGGCCATGGTGGCCAATGCTTCAAAATCAAAAACTATTGAAAGAGGAAATTCAAAGTCAAATGCCCACAAAGGCAAAATAAAGTTGGAAAGGTTAAGTCCCACGTGACTAACCATCATGGCAAAGTCCGGAAAAGCCAGAGGTTCTCCGAGGTTAGAAATGCAATCGATATTCAGGAAACAACTAGTTGCAACTGAAAGGACCGAGACCAAGTGACTGAAACAATCAAGGCCACAAAACCAACCACCGTTTCAAACTGACAAATTGTTCTTTGTTTGAAAAAAAACAGGGAAACGGGTTCAATCCAAAAGCAACCTTGCAAGAAGCAGGTGCAACCAAAACGAAATTACGCAAAGGCTAGAAACAGTTTTGCAGCAACTACTGCAAAAGGGAAGTCTTCTCCAAACTCTTTTCCGCATTTTACTCATTATATTAAAAAATATATGAAATTAAAAAGAAAGAAAGAAAAAATCATGGTAGTATAGGGTCTCCAATCCCTAGTTGCGTTTTCCAACATAGGGTTTTCACTCCCTAGTTGATGAATTTTAGACATAGAGTCTCCACTCCCTAGTCACTTTTTCAACATAGGGTCTCCACTCCCTAGTTGATTTTATTTTAGACATAGGGTCTCCACTCCCTAGTCGTTTTTCAACATAAGGTCTCCAATCTCCACTCCCTAGTTGATTTTATTTTAGACATAGGGTCTCCACTCCCTAGTCATTTTTCAACATAAGGTCTCCACTCACTAGTTGATTTTATTTTAGACAAAGGATCTCCACTCCCTAGTCTCTTTTCAAACATAGGGTCTCCACTCCCTAGTTGATATTTTTAGACATAGGGTCTTTACTCCCTAGTTGATGATTTTTAGACATAGGGTCTCCACTCCCTAGTCGATTTTCCAACATAGGGTCTCCACTTTCTAGTTGATTTTATTTTTAGACATAGGGTCTCTGTGATGATCCAAAATGCCATCTTTAAATTTAATAATTAATTTTGTGTTCTAAGACCTCGAAAAGCACTATTTATCATTTCTCGACTTGCGTGCACAGTCCGTAAAATTTTTCGAAAAGTTTTCAGGAGAAAAATCGATTAAAATGTGAATTTGAGTTTTAAAACTCAACTGAGTTGACTTTGATCAATATTTTGAGCAAATGGACTTGGATCAGTATTTTGACAGTTCCAGTAGGTCCGTATTGTGAATTGGGACTTGGGCGTATGCCCGGAATCAAATTTCGAGGTCCCTAGCCCGAGATATGGAATTTTGATAAAAAATTAAGTTTAAGTTCAAATAGTGACTGGATGTCGAATTTTATGCAAACGACCCCGGAATAGAATTTTAATGATTCCAACAGCTCCGTATGGTAATTTTGGACTTAGGAGCGTGATCGAAATTTTATTTGGAAGCCCGTAGTGAAATTAGGCTTGGAGCGGCTAAACTAGGAATTGAAAGTTTGGAAGTTTGAACGGGGAGTTGACTTTTTGATATCGGGGTCGAAATCTAGTTCTGAAAATTTTCACAGCCCCGTTATGTCATTTATGACTTGGGTGCAAAATATGAGGTAAATCGGACTTGATTTTATAGGTTTCGACATCGAATGTAGAAGATGGAAATTCTAAGTTTCATTAAGATTGAATTGGAGCATGATTCGTGATTTTAGCGTTGTTTGATGTGATTTGATGTTTCAAATAAGTTCGTATGATGTTTTAGGACTTGTTGGTGTATTGGGTTGAGGTCCCGAGGGCCTCGGGTGAGTTTCGGATGGTTAACGGATCAAAAGTGAGACTTAACTGCTGCAAAAGCTGCTGCAATTTTTCTGCTAGAAATGCTGCCAAAATCGGGCTGCCTGTCAAAATCGGTCTGCCTGCCAAAATCGAGGTCCCTGATAAAATCGAGGTCCCTGACAAATCGAGGTCCCTGACAAAATCGAGGTCCCTGACAAATCGAGGCCCCTGACAAAATCGAGGTCCTTGTTAAATCGAGGTCCCTGTTAAATCGAGGTCCCTAACAAATCGAGGTCCTTGACAAATCTGTAAGTTATAAAAACAGGGGACTTCGTCCCATTTGCCTTGTTGACGAATTGGAGCTTGAGGAGAGGCGATTTTGATCTATTTTCAAGGAAAAATATTTGGGTAAGTGATTCTAACTCGGATTTGGTCAATATACACGAATACATAATTGTTTTCACCATTTAATTAGTGTTTTGAGATAGAAATTTGGAACATTTTTAGAAATCTCATAGAAATAAATTTTTGAGATTTCGGTGTCGATCCGAAGTCCGATTTGAGTAAAACTAGTATGGTTGGAATCGTAATTGAATAAGTTATCGGATTTTGTAAGTTTCACCGAATTTCGAGAAGTGGGTCCCACGGGCAATTTTTGAGCTAATTTCGAATTTTATTGAAAAGTGTAATATTTTCTTATGAAATTGATTCCTATAAAATTTGTTGACTGTATCGAATTAATTATGACTAGATACGATCATACGAGTCGATCGGAGTCAAAAAAATCGAGAAAAAAGCATAATACTTGGTTAAATTGGAGCAAGTCGAGGTAAGTGACTTGTCTAACCTTGTGTGGGGGGAAATTTCCCCTAGAATTGGTATTGATGTGATTATTGAAATGTGTTGAAAGTCATGTGCACGAGGTGACGAGTGTGTACACGGGCTAAATTGTGAAAGATTATATTTTTAAATTGTGTAGATCACTGTTGCGCATTTATTAAATTATTTTATCTTGTTATATTCTTCATCATTGATCTGAGATATATACTTCAAATTTGTTTGATCTTTTCTTACTAATTATTTTACCTGTTTAGTTGAAACTTGGTTTCTTTTTTTGTGCATTATTTGAAGGTTGATTTTCTTTAAATTAAATATTATTAATATGAAGTATTTCACATTTTTAAACTTGATATTGAAGCAACGTATTAAAAATTTTGAAATATTATTTTCCTAAATTATTTACTCCTGAATATTTTTATACTCATTGTGATGGAGCCGTGAGCTCTTTATTGTGGAAGAATATTATTGTTGAATTATTAAGACATGAGTCGTGAACTCTTTATTGTGGAAGAATATTATTGTTGAATTATTTTGGCAAGTTAAATTATTTGAGCACCTGAGGTGCAAATTGTGATATATTATGATATTGATATGCATGCGGTGGTATAAGGTCTGGGTGTTGAAACGCATGCGGTGAGATAAGGGTGGCTTGATACGCGTGGCTAGTAGGGGGAACTACTAGAAGTCATGCGGTGTGATAAGGATGGCTAAAATGCGGGATGCTATTTCGGGAAAAAAATATTTTCTTTCAAATAAATTGTGAAGGCTCCCGCGGTGAGATAAGAAAATGAGATATTGTGAATTTGTTTATGATTTGGGACTACGAGGCGGTACCTCGGGAGTGCCCTTGTTGATATTGATTTATGGCCGCAGTTGCCTTTGATTATTGTTGTGATTTTCTTCAAGTTGAAAAGAATTCTGTTTTGTTTCCACGAGGTATTTATTTGCCATTATTTGATGTAATTAAATGTGACGTACTACTTGATTCATTTTCATTGTCATTTTATCTTATAATATTGTTTAAACATTTTTTCATGCCATTATTTATTCTCCAGTAGGGTCTGACCTGACCTCGTCACTACTCTACCGAGCTTAGGCTTGGCACTTACTGGGTACCGCTATGGTGTACTCATACTACGCTTTTGCATATCTTTTTGTGCAGATCCAGGTACATCTTATCAGACCACGCATCAGTAAACTAGTTGTACGAGGAGACTTCGAGGTATGTCTGCCAGCGTCCGCAGACTCCGGAGTCCCCTTCTATCTTACTATATTGTTTTCCTTATTTGCTTTAGATTCTGATGTATAGAGATATAGAGAATAAATTCTTAGAAGCTTGTGACTTATTTCTACAGGGTTTTGGGAGTTGAAATTATTTGAATTGTAGTTTATTTATTTCAGATATTTATTATTATTCCGCATTGATAGACTTACCTAGTCTTAGAGAATAGGTGCCATCACGACATCCTACGGAGGGAATTTGGGGTCGTGACAGTCTCCATCCCTAGTCGTCTTTTTCCAACATAGGGTCTCCACTCCCTAGTTAATTTTATTTTAGACATAGGATCTTCACTCTCTAGTCGCTTTTCCAACATAGGATATCCACTCCCTAGTTGATTGATATTTTAGACATAGGGTCTCCACTCCCTAGTTGATAATTTTTAGACATATGGTCTCCACTCCCTAGTCGCTTTTCCAATATAGGGTATCCACTCCCTAGTTGATTGATATTTTAGACATAGGGTCTCCACTCCCTAATCTCTTTTCCAATATATGGTCTCCACTCCCTGGTTGATGATTTTTCAACATAGGGTATCCACTCCCTAGTTGATGATATTTTATGCATAGGGTCTCCACTCCCTAGTTAATGATTTTCCAACATAGGGTCCCCACTCCCTGGTTGATGATTTTTAGACATAGGGTCTCTACTCCCTAGTTTCTTTTCCAACATAGGGTCTCCACTCCCTAGTTTCTTTTCCAACATAGGGTCTTCACTTCCTAGTTGATGTTTTTAGACATAGGGTCTCTATTCCCTAGCCGCTTTTGCAACATAGGGTCTCCACTCCCTAGTTGATGTTATTGTAGACATAGAGTCTCCACTCCCTAGTCGTCTTTTCCAACATAGGGTCTCCATTCCCTAGTTGATTTTATTTTTGACATAGGGTCTCCACTACCTTGTTGCTTTTTCCAACATAGGGTCTCCACTCCCTAGTTGATTTGATCTTAAATGCAGGGTACACCATTCCCCGATATCTTTGCCAATATAGGGTATCCCATTCCCTGACCACATTTTCCCAACATAAGATACACCAATCCTTAGTTGAGACATCCTTTTGACAATAAAAGAACAAAATCCAAAATAAAAATAAAAAATAACATGACATTTTCAGGGTACACCACTCACGACCTTTTATTGCTTTCAATAAAGAAGTAGTTTAGAATTTTGTTACAATAACTCACGAAAATTTTCTAATGCAAACTGGGGCAGAAAAATTTCGTTCGATTGTTTGTTTTGGTGTTTGAGTAGGTTTTACCTCGAGACACAGGGTTCGAGATGACCAGAAGAAGAAGTCTCAATTTAGAATAAAAGAAAAGAAAAAAATAAGTGAATCCAAAATGCAAAAGCAATTGAAAAGATGTGGAATGCTAAGACATGACTGAAGCCACGATCATTGGAGTCCCATTTTGATTAGAAGAAACTATAGAACAATGAACTAGAACTTACAGCTAGCGAGCATCAAGGTTTAGATTATAGTCTGCATGAAGAACCAGTCAAGACTCAAGATCAAGTTTCTGAAAACTCATAGATAGGAATCTTGTAACTCATAATTGATAGGCTTGTTTAGTTTCTTTTTTATTTTGATATAATAGCAGGACCGCGGATCGGAGCCTCGACGGAACCTCACTTGACTCCTCAACTCATCATTCCACCATTCTCCTTGAACTACACGCGACCTCATTCCCCTATAACCCGGTATATGTAGGCTGTCCAAAACCAGGACTCGGTTGCACCCTATCTTTTATTTCTTTTCCTTTTGAATAATGGTTTGGTCAAAAAATAGTCACATGGCTTACCTAGTCTTTGCTTGAAAACTCTTCATGTTTTCAAGAAAATAAGGGCAGCTGTGAGCACCTAATTTTTGACTATATTTGAATTTTTATCACCTTCTACTATATAAATATTTTCAGAATTTAATATATAATTTTTAGCTTTGATACACTTATATATATATATATATATATAGAAATTATTAATAATTTAAAAGGTCAGTTATTACTATTAGTATTATTTTTATTATTATTTTTATCTTTATTTTTAAATAAAATGAATTAAAAATCGAAAATAAATAAAATTATTTATTATTATTTTTTTAAAACAAATTACGGATTGGAATTTAAAAATAGGAAAAGTAGAAATATAAAATTAAAAAGTAAAAGTAAAAGTAGGTAGAAATTATTTAATAAAAAAAGTAAAAGAAAGTAGAAAATGAAAAAAATAAAAGTAAAAGAATGTGAAAATTTTAAAAATAAAAAGTAAAATAAAGTTAGAATCAAAAAATAAAAGTTAGGGTATCTGATTTTATTTTATAAAAAAAAGTAAAAGTAAGTGGGAAATAAAAAAAGAAAAGTAAAATAGGTGGGAAATAAAAAAAAGAAAAGTAAAAAAGTGGGATTTTAAATATATTAAAAGTAAAAAAAAGTGAGAAATTAAAAAATAAAAGTAAATGAAAGTGTGGAATTATTTTTTTAAAAAAAATAAGAAAAATGGGAAGTGGAAATTCTTTTTAATTAAAAATATATAAAAAATAAAAAATTGAAAATTTCAAAATTTGTTTTCTATAAATAGAAGAGAAATGTAATGAAAAAAAAGGGAAAGAGAGAGAAACGAAAAAATAGGGAGGAAGGAATTGAGAAAATTTTATTTTTCTTCTTCTAGGATAAGGAAATTTTTACTCGTGTCATTCTTTCTTCGGCTTTCTTTCAAAACATCCAGCAGCTTCACCACCCTATAACCACCAGCCCTTGACCACTTTTGAGCCATCATTAACCCTTCCCTCCCCCCCCCCCCCCCAAAAAAAAAACTCCAAAAATAGCCACAAAATCGTCAGTTTTGCAAAGTCGATTGAGGTTGCAAGTTGAGCTTTGCCGCTCGAGCTTTCCGTGGTCCGAAGGGTCCATTTGAGAGATATCCGATCATTGAGTGGTTGTAATTTAAATCCACAATCATCAATACAAAGGTTCACTTCTCTTTCTATTTTATTATTTTTTCTCTCATTAATATTTTGGGTCACTTTGTTTTAATTTAACTTTGAGTATGATATGATCGAGTTCGCATCTGAGTGTGCTTAGATTAATTTGTTCTCATATTGAGTATTTGTTAAGATTAATTTATTGTCCTTTTTAGTGTTCATATGGTTAATTTTATTGATGAATATGTATTAATTCGTTACTTTTCTTGTTTATTCAATGAAGTAATGACTTTCCATTTTAGCATGTTTTAGTTTCATTTTGATCTCCTATCTTAGTGACTAAATTGATTCTGCATGTATCTAACTTTTTCTGCCATAAATTTAGTCTAATTTTAAATATTGGTTAGCAGTAAAATTATAAGAGATTAGGTTGAGCCATGATTGGTGTAAGACTTTAATTGAACTTTTCTAGCGTATTTATGGGCTAATTGTTGCACATGACCAAAAACAAATAAACATTCACAAGCTAGCTAACTTTTTCCATAATTAATTTACTTCATTTCCTCCATAACAATATACATATCTCATGACCTTACAATAATGTCAAAATTAGTAATTGAATAATATTCGAACACCGTAGCTTGATTTAGGCGCGATTAATAATAAATCATCGTGACTATGGGTACGGTTCTTGTGGCATAGTCATGATACGTAAACCCCAATTCAAGTGCGCGTTTCACGCGACTTGACCATAACTTCAAATAATAATAAAAATAAATATGTTGTAAATCGCGGGTGCGTTTCACGTGGCGCGGTTTGCAATGTGTACCAAAACGACAAGTGTGTGACATCGCGACTTATTCAAATAAATTCCATAAATATTAAAAAGCGGTAAAAGACAAAAATGCACAATGAGTTTAAAATATGTAATAAATCAGATAATTACGCCAAGTATTAATTATTAAGTGACCGTGCTAAAACCACGGAACTCGGGAGTGCCTCACACCTTTTCCCAGGTTAACATAATTTCTTACCTGGTCTTCTGCGTTCGCGAACCAAAAATAAGAGTCAAATTTCCTCGATTTGAGATTCTAAAATAAATCGGCGACTTGGGACACCATAAATTATTCCAAGTAGCGACTCTGAATAAATAAATAATCCCATTTCGAATAATGTCACTTAAATTGGAAAAACTCCCTATCCCCTATCCCCTCGGGAAAAAGGAGGTGTGACAACAATAATAAAAAGTCCGGAGAAATGCAAAAATACTACGTACTAAGCACTTATACTATGTACATCTAAATTTGTACTAAATTAAAAGAAAACTATTTTTGGTTTTTTTTTTTTTTTTTGGAGAATAAAACTAGCACTACTTAAGACAATTAAACTAACATAATAAAACTCCATAATTTAAAAACCCATGTGACCTTTTTCTTTTGTGTTTTTTTTTTTCTTTTAAATTTTATCAAAATTAAGATAAACTAAAAGTAACTAATAAAGGAAAATATTTTTGTAGTTTTCATTTTAAGAGAAACTAAAGCAAAAGGGTCAAAACTAGTAAAAATAGCAAATTAGACTTAAAAGAAGTATCTAAGCACTAAAATGTGTAAAATTTCAGGGAGGATTAAAAATTATATGTCTACACCCGGTACCTCAACCAAACATACCAACTACTCCTAAATTACCATACGGACTTAGTCGAGCCCTCAAATCAAATCAAACAACGCTAAAAACACGAATTACCCTCCAATTCAAACTTAATGAACTTTGAAACTTCAAACTTCTACAGCCGACCCCGAAACCTATCAAATCACGTCCGATTGACCTCAAATTTTACACACAAGTCATATTCGACATTACGGACCTACTCCAACTTTCAGAATCGGATTTCGACCCTAATATCAGAAAGTCCAATGCCGGTCAAAACCTCCAAAAATTCGCCATTTCAAGCCTAAATCAGCTACAAACCTCCAAAACACAATCCGAACACACCCCTAAGTCCAAAATTACCCAAATGAGCTTACGGAACCGACGAAACTCTATTTTGGAATTGTCTTCACACAGTTCTGACTACGGTCAAAATCCTAAGGCTTAAACTTTCGTTTTAGGGACTAAGTATCCCAAATCACTCCAAAATCAAAAACAAAACCTCCCGGCAAGTCACATAAGCAAAAAAAATACGGGAAAAATAATTAATATGGGATCAGGGCTATTACTCTCAAAACGACCGCCAGGTCATTACAAGCTGCTTGACCGTCGTAGTCCCTTGGAATCTTTCCGTTTTATTGTGCTGCCAACTCTTATTCGAACAATATTGTATATTCGATCCTTGATATCATTGCATGTATTCAGTTAAAGTTCGTGAGTCAGTATTACCAGTCTTGGGAGGTTGTTAATTAATTCCGCTGTTGGTTTCGATTATCTTGTAAAAAAAGGCTCGAAATATAATTGTAATCGGCTTACATAGTCTTAGAGACTAAGTGCCATCACGATGCCTATGGTGGGATTTTGGGTTGTGACATTAATATTAGTTCATCTCTTGTTTTGAATATTTAATCTTAACTATAATTTTATCCACCATAAATTTTATTTTCAAAGAGTAAAAGATTGATATAACATTTCACTTTTAGATCTTTATGTCTGTAGAATCATCAGTGGTATTGACTCTTACCAATAATTTTTTTTCTCTTTCTCACACATTTATATTCTTAAATATTTTTCTTAGTTGTTGTTTAATAATTAGCTATTTTTCAATATTACACAAAAAAATAAAAAAAAATATTTGAGTAGGAAAATAGTTTAAATATAATATAAAAATATATTATTATGGGGTATTTATTTTCTCAATTTCAACTCTTTATGCAATCCATTTAATATTACTTTTATTTTTTTCGTATTGAACATTATGTAGTGGTAATGTATTGCCAATACGAAGGATTCTTATTAAATTAATTTTATTAAACCTTCTTACATATTTTTAATATGAATTTAATAGATAAAATTTTATTAATTTTAACATCTTAAATATTACAAATTAGCATAGAAGGTATTGTAGTCCAAAAAATAGGTTATTGCAGTTATGTCCTTTCCCTATGAGTTCTTCCATTTAATATTTTAGGGCTTTGATATATTAATATTGTATTTATGCTTTTATAATAATACATACTCTCATTTTTCTAAGTGGATTTGGACAATATAACACATTCTTAAATTAAATTAGTAATAGGACATTATAATACATTTTCAAATTAAATTAGTAATGAAATTTTTTAAGAAGTATATCCTAAACGTAATAGGATTACATGACTAAAAATATTTACTTGTTCAATTTTATATGAATTAGATATCCCGAAAGTAATTATATTAATAGGATTCCTAAAGGTAATCATGTAGGATTCCTAATGTGTAGTATTATGTCCTAAGACTAATAGGATTATAAGGTTAATATCTAAAATTTTGATTTTGTCCTTTTATTATGAGTTATTATGCTTAATATTATAAGGTTATTTTTGTAAACTGACATTGTATTCATGCTTATATATATATCGTTATTTTTGAAATAAAAAATAGATTGAATAATGAAACGTTTAAAAGTTACACCTCATTCCCTAATAGGAAATCCAAATATCAAACCTTCAGCTTGTCAAAAATTTTGAGGTTCTAATCAAATAATGCATGTCCCTACTAAAAGGATTTGTATTGCACTTAGTGGTGTAGGACGGAGTCGCTACTAGTATTAAACTACAGCTACTTTAAGTTTAACAAGTATTACCCGTACGCAATACTTTTAACTTTTGGTATGATGCAAACGAGGCCCAAAAGATAAAGATCCCATAAAAAAGACCATATTTCTGCAATTTTTTGGTTACAAGCGGTTACATGGTGTAATTTCTACACTTATGGGTCCATTTGTGAATTTGAACCTTAGCCCAAGCCCAAATTCCTTATATGCAGTCTGGACGAGAAACAAACAAAATAAAGCCCAAATTCAATTTTGCGCCTAAAATCTTGCCAAAAACCCTCCGCCGCTTACTCTGCTCCTCTCCTCCACCTCTTTCTGCAACAAACACCTCTGTTCTCCTTCGCAGACGAAATCAAAAGGTACTCTCTTTGTCTCTCTCGTGCTTTCTCTTTTCTATCTATCTCTAATTAGACCAAAAGCTTATTCCTATTTGCAATGAAGTTTACTGCTAAATCAGTTTTTTACTGAATTGGATTAAGCTGCTGTGTTTGCTTCTATCAATAGCTCTGCTAATTTTCCTTAATAAGAATCAATTTAGACTAATATAAAACTTACTGTTGAGTTCTGTAGAGGGTGTTTGAACCCGCCGCCGCATTCAGAGGTTTCTCACAAAAATGGAAGGCGTCGAGATGGAATTTCATCTACCGGAAAATGCTGACGTGTCCTCAGATGACTTCTGCAACACGGTACTATCACAATTTAGCTCATCCAATAACGAGCACCACGTGCACATCTGCACCGCCATTGGTACAATGTCACAGGAGCTCAAAGACCAGAGCCTTCCTCTTACTCCAATCACTTACTTCGGCGCCACCTGTTCCTCGCTCCAACGCCTATATACCTCCTCCCCTGAAGGGCCGCCATCACACCTTATCAATGCACTTTCCACTATTTTATCCCTCGTCCTTCCTAGAATAAACAAAGCCATTTTGAAGCAGAAATACGAGTATTTGTCTAACCTTATGATTCAATTGCTTGGATTAAAGACCATTGATATCGAAGGGATCATTGCGTGCTTAAAGTGTGTTATGCACTTGCTAATTGTGGGATCAAAAGGGAACTGGTTGGATGTTGCTCAACTCTATGGTGTGTTTATTGGTTATTTAACGGATGATCGCCAAAAGGTCGCTACTTTCCTTCTTTCTTTTAACAATTTTAATAAGAAGTTCGATTATTTTTGTTCCTTTGGCCTAGTGCATGCCTTTCTTTTGGTTAATCTATCAAGTGCTTCTTTAACAATATGGAAATTGTAAATGTTGGAAGAGCATAAGTTGTGTGTACTGACGCTGCAGGTAATTCTCTATACAAACATTGATTGGTAATTTTAAGCAGTGTTGTCAAAGGTCCAAAGCTCTAGCGCTCCAGGTCTAAAAAACGCAACTGAAGTGTGGGCTTTAAAAAAGGTGCACTGATATATATATATATATATATATATATATATATATATATATATATATATATATATATATATATAATTCAAAAAAAAGAAACAAATTCATTCACAATGTTTCCCTCAACAACTAATGCGTTATTTGCTTATTATATTTGTTGTTTAGTACAATTCGATTCAAGATAGACTCATAGGCAATGAGGCTCATGCCTTAGTGCTTGCCTACATTGAAGTGGGGCTTAAGCCACGCGAAGCACTAAGGGCTCAACTGCGCCTTATATGAGCCTTTGACAACACCAGTCTTAAGAAATGAAAAGCAATCTTTTATAATAGGCGAAAATACACTATTTAAATTGTTAGTGCATATAAGTTAAACTCATGTTGGAAAGGCGACTTGAGATAATCTTATGGGGAACAGTCTTTTCATGACAGGGGAAGAGGCTACTTAAGGAATGGGTTTTCATGGTTTATTCTCTTGAATGTCGGTCTTTATATTATTCAGTCCATGTTTCTTGTTAGAGCAAAGGTTGAGCCATGTTCTTTTATCCTGCGTTAGCACCATAGTAAAAGAAAGTTTTTGAAGAACAAGATAACTTTATCAACTAAGTAATAGACTGTGCTGGCACAAGCTTAGAAGTTTCCTATGCAGTGATATGAAAAGTAGGATGCATGTTTACAGAATCTACAGTTTGATAACTTTTTCAATTTTAACAAGTCACGGTGGTAACAAAGTTATAATGATTGTGTCATAAAAGATGTGTGTATGAGCAGAATGATATTTTTGTGGGTTGATAGTTAGGGTAATGTTTATTTCAAAAGGTTATTGGAGTACAGCCATGCCCAGCAATTCTGATCCTTTTTTAGATTCCATAATAGTTACTACAAGGAGAAGTTACTAGTTTAGATTTGAGATTATTTTGTTATCAAGTTGCGTTTGATGAGAAAACAAAGAATGAGAAAATACAACAATTAAAGCAGTTTAACGAAAAATTTATAAAGATACATGGATCTCAATTCCCCACGAAAGCTGAAATTAGAGAACATGGAAGCTATAGTATAAAAAGTTGATATCTGTTTACTTGTAATGTTACAGTCTTACAGATAGTATTCTAACTATTCTTTGCATTTACATAATGCTTCAACTCAAAAGTTAGGAAGGTCAAGTACACTGGCATTGAATTTTCTTGTTTGGATTGGTCGATGGAACAGGTGAGAAAGATGTCGCATAGTTGCATTCGTGATGTCTTGCAAAACTTTCAGGCATTACCTATGCTTGCTCCTCTATTTGCACCTGCAAGTGAAGCCATCACAAATCTCTTTGAGAGGTCCCTTCTACTTGCAGGAGGAACAACTGGAAATGCCTCTGAAAGACCCAAAGGAGCACAACAAGTCTTACACGTGCTGGATGCTCTGAAACTTTGTCTTCCTTATATGTCTTCAAAGTATTCGAATAGTACTTTGAAATACTTCAAGTCTCTACTGGAGTTGCATCAGCCTCTTGTTAATAGGCGCATTACAGATGGTTTGACTGCTCTTTGTATCCATCCGACAGCAGAAGTATCCGCAGAAGTGCTTCTGGACCTATTGGGTTCATTAGCTACTTCAGTTTCTGCGAATGAGTCATCTGCTGATACTCTGACATTCACAGCTCGCTTGCTTGGCATTGGGATGAGAAGAGTATATTCGATTAACAGGCAGTTATGTGTGGTTAAGCTCCCTATGGTGTTCAACTCTCTTAGTGGTGGGTCTTTTTCCTATTTCCTTACCTAGCATGGATTACAATAAGAATCAATCTGTTTCATGCCGCAAAAAGAAGGCTTTCAACTGCACCTATAAATTCTGTTCGATTTTGATAGTTATTGTTTGACTATTACTTTTTGTTATTTATGGTCCCTCAGATGTTCTTGGTTCTGAGCACGAGGAAGCAATAAGGGCTGCACTGGAGGCACTCAAGAGCTTAATACATGAATGCATTGATGGAAACTTGATCAAACAGGGTGTGGATGACATAATTAGTTCTAATACTGATATGAGGAAATCTGGACCAACTATCATTGAAAAAATCTGTGCCACAATTGAGAGCTTAATTACCTATCACTATGCAGCAGTCTGGGACATGTCATTTCAAGTAGTGGCTGCCATGTTTGACAAGCTAGGTGATTGCACTGCTTATTATCTTTTCTTTTAAAAAAATATAGCCATCTTAAGTTCTAAATCTCGATATTTAATTTCTAGTTATTGAATGATCTAAAATATTCTGTCTACACAGTATCCGACACTTATTCAAATCAATTTCCATGGAATTGGACTTCCTAAAATGATGTTCAATTTGATAAAATCGAGTACTTTATTACTGCTTCTTGCTTTCCTAGTATTTTACTACTGACTAGTGGTGCAGCCAAGAGTTGTAACAAGGGGATTTAAAAAATGCCATATATAATGTTAAGGCGATTCAACAATTTATATATATACCCTACTTGCACGATATAATTTAATTGAACCCCATTCCTTACTTTTAGCTGCGTCGCTGCTACTACTGGCTATGCCAATAGTAAGTGATGAACATTGTCAGCTGCTTCTGACCTAATCCACCCCCCTTCCCACCTAATCCACACCCCTTCCCAAATATGGGTGTGTGTCTACACACATATGTACTCTTTATCTTGACTATCGTATCCCAATCACTGGATGAAATTGGTGATACAGGGAGCTTGATATGCTTTTCCGTGTTGCTTTCTTTCTATATATCAACCAAGGAATGTCAAGTGAAGTGGTCCTCTTTGTTGATTTCTTTTTAGGTCACTATTCTTCTCACCTTCTGAAGGGAACACTTCAGAGCTTGGCTGATATGCAAAAGTTGCCAGATGAAGACTTCCCTTACCGTAGACAGGTGAACCTTGCTTTTGGGGCTGCTTAATCATGGAAATGCCTTTTGTCATCAACTTGTTTGGTACTGAGGCGTCGTAGTTGTTGTATTTATTTTTTCCCGCCCCTAGTTATTCTGTTGCTGCCGCTATTCGCGATTTGACCTTTTCGACAACAGTTTCAGTTGCTTTTTTATATTTGATCTCTGTATGACAATTTGAATTGATGATCAAATTTGACTTCTCTATTATTAGCTGGCCTTATGTTTCGATTTTCAAAGCCTCAATTTTTTAGAAATTAATATGATGCATGAATGTAGCTGCTCCTAAGACATTGAGTCTAATGGAGATCTCAAAAATTTAAGTCTGTTTTTTATAATCCTAATACTTTGGATTTCGCAAATGAACATATATAATTAGGTATCTGGAAACTAGGATCGAAAAGGAAAAATTACAAACTAAATAGTCATGGCATATGCTGGCAATCAAAGGAAAAAAAAAAAGAAATAGTCATGGAGGATGCAGTATAATTAAACAAAAATGATTAGATTGGCTAAAAACTAATAAAAGATTGTCTGATTGGTAAAAATAAGGTAATGTTTTTTCATTGGAGAATAGGCTAATATTTTACATGCATTTAAATTTATTTGATTAAATAGCATAAGAAATCAAATTTATCACAATGGTGAGAGGGCATTGCAGGTTTTCTGAATAGATTTGTTTGGACAAAGGAAAGGAAGCGAACTAAAATTTAAGTATTTGGATTTCTATCTAGGTGGGTTGCTCTGATGGTAAGCGCCCTCCACTTTCAACCAAGAGGTTGTGAGTTCGAGTCACCCCAAGAGCAAGGTGGGAGTTCTTGGAGGGAAGGATGCCGAGGGTCTATTGGAAACAGCCGCTCTACCCCAGGATAGGGGTAAGGTCTGCGTACACACTACCCTCCCCAGACCCCACTAGTGGGATTATACTGGGTTGTTGTTGTTGTTGTTGTTGTATTTCTATCTAGATCAACCTGATTCGCTAAATGAGGAAATAATAGAACTTGATAAGTAATTTTGAGCAGATATTGGTGAAGTTTGTGTGGAAATTCCTGAAAGCATTAGATGTAGAGACAATGGATGAAGTAGCACATCCTTCTTGTTTGAAGACATCTTGGAGTGATGCTGTATAGAAAATTTTTGGTAAAGACCCTCTGACAGAAAAGAGAAACAGGACTGATTGCTACCAACTTGAGAAATGACAGAGAAAAATATAGGATAGAGACATTTGAGGGAAAAAATAAAGAGGAATTGAGACCAGACAAGAAGAACGGATCAGCGAACTCCTTCGTCTGATGATTGTCTTTTTGTTTTCTCGGGATCCAAGGAAGATTGCAAACCACTATCAGTGTCTGCTGCTCCTGGCATAGTCTTGGAGTTTATGTTATGAGATAAATTTATTTATAAGTGTGAGATATACTTTAAAAACCCATAAAAATACAGATATGATCAATGAATGTGTGTTGATCACTTATTATAATGGTTCTTGACTTTTGGATGGTGCATTTAGTGGGGTTGTCCGACCTTTTTGTGTTTCGTCAACACCATCAATTTCCAAATGAGGTCAGGTCAACTTCTTGAACTGTCTATATCATCACTAATTCCGTCTATGTGATTCAGTGCAATGAATTTGTATTCATCTGTTTGACACAAATTATAAGTGTCATAGTAAGGTTGACTTAACTAACATGCTAACATTTTCTTTGGTGATCACTTTATTGCTGAAAGTAATGCTGTTTTCTGAAACATTAATAGTTCTCGTCTTCTCCGATGAGGCTATGTTTACCTTGTGCGGAGTATGCGTGATATTTTGCACAAGCACGGTTTTGCTTTGTGTGGATCTTCTTTCTCGCCTGAAATTGGATCCAGTCGGGAATGAGAACCATGATAATATATAAGCCTGGGACCTGCTTGGCTAGTTAGTCAAATTATTCCGCTTCCCCAAAAAATAATTGGCAGAGACTGACTAGGGTCCCTAACCGTTATCAGTGGAAGTATAGGTTGCATCTTAGCTGGGGACCTTTTCCCTTGTTGAGTTGCTTTTTTCTTTAGTTCCTTAATGTTCTTTTGGGATATGATTTGTGAGCATGTGTCTAGCTATAGCATTTTCTTATCCGATAGAATACACTGCTGATTTAAGGATTTGTTGATAACAGCTGCACGAATGTGTTGGATCAGCTGTTGGTGCAATGGGACCTGAATCTTTTCTAACTCTTCTTCCTCTTAAATTGGATGCGCAAGATTTATCGGAGTCCAACATCTGGCTTTTCCCAATTCTAAAGCAAAATATCGTTGGTGCGCATTTAAGTTTCTTTACCAACTCAATTTTGTCGATGGTTGGAGCTATGAAGCAGAGGTCTGCAATGGTATGTTTATGCTAAATGACACCTCTTGTGCCCCTCTTTTATTTACACTGAGCTCATTCTTATGTTTTGTGGCAGCTCGAGAGCAAGGGAAAGATTTATTCTGCGAGAACTGTTGATGGAATTGTGTATTCATTGTGGTCGTTGTTACCCTCATTTTGCAATTACCCTGTGGACACTGCTGAAAGCTTTAAGGATTTGGAGAAGGTTTTGAGCAAAGCTTTACGGGAAGAGCCTGATGTTTGTGGGATAATATGCTCCAGTTTGCAGATCCTCATTCAGCAGAACGATAGCATTTCAAAAGGAAAAGTGGATTTGTCTGATACTGAAATGAGCGTTCCCAAAAAACGAGCCATTGCGCGTTATAACCAGCAAGTTGCACGTGATAACTTGAATGCATTGAGTCTTTCGGCTCCTAAACTGCTGTCTGTTCTCTCCGGAGTCTTCCGAAAATCCTCTAAGCATACTGGTGGATCTTTGCAGGTAACATAAAAAAGGGTATTATTACCCCATGGTGATAGTAGTGTGCCAATGTAGATACTCGGATGGATGAATTTCTTTTGTTAGTGTTGTAATTGATATATGAATCTTTGGATCGCTGTCACAACTGCATTAGAGAAACAGTGAAACACTACAATGGAAAAAGAAAAAGAAAATAAAAGGAGAAAAAACTGCATTCTATATTCTGCAAATTCTCTCAGTAGCATGTAAGAAACCAAAGAGGCTGTTGGAAACATATCCTCCAATAGTTTTTTCTGTGTCCTTGTAGCCATTCCGACCACTTTGCTCATATGTGTTTTAGTGCTATCCAAGGCATTATACTTAATACAAAAGAAAAAAGACCACATCTTTTCTTTACTGCTCCAAAGATGTTATCAAGCAATGGGATCCAGAAGGCCATATCTTTCAGTCAAACAAGACTCTCAACACATGAATGGATTCTTTCCCCTATTGACTGAATCGTTTATATTCAGGTTGAAGTTTTAATTAAACAAACCTTTTGTTGATTAATTATTAACACTATTTTATGCCTAATCTATAAGGTTTTTTCCTTGCAAAAAGTATTTTAATCTGCGTTTTAGACTGAGGATTGGTTGGTTTGATCAATCTGCTCCAAACCAGGCCATTGATATTATTATGGAGGTAGTAGATTTTGTTGATTTAAAAGGTCTCTATGTAAGGTTCTCCTTGTCCTTGTTGCTTGTGTAATTCAGTAATTTTTTAAAAATTGTGTTTTTATTTATCCGTCACATTTGAAATGCTGTCACTTGGTAGTCTTGTCACATTTTTCATTAGAGGTGATGTATGTTATAGTATTTCAATTTCTTTTAAGCTGTTGACAAGGTCTGTTATTGGCAAACCAAAGCTTGTATGTTATTCATAATTTGTGATACAGTGTACACTTACATTTTCTTTCTGTGGTTCAGTATGCCTGAATTTTTTACTTGGTCAAAATAATTACCGCACAAATTATTTAGCCCATTTATGATACATGTATTTATACAGACCATAATTTGGTGAATTGGCCTCTCTTTATGTTTAGTCCGAAGTCGTCAGACCTGAAAGCTTTACTTATCTTTTGTAAGAAACTGATTGGAAAATATCTTGTTAGCTCACTTTTCGATAAATATGCGTATTATATACAGAGCACAATCCGTGAATTGGCCCCTATTGCTGACAAGGAGGAAGTAAGGAAATTCTTTATGAAGACCATGCGTGAGCTTTTGAAGGTGACTCAAGAGTCTGGGAAGGCAGAGAAGGCCAGAAGTTCCAATTCAATGCAGATTGATGACTCATCCAGTGAAAGTTCTCCGTCCCTAAAGAGGTAGGATGATCAAAATCACATTTGTTTCATTCCTTCTGCTGTCAAAGTCCTTTTTCCTTTGTGTTAACTGAATCAATATCTCTTGCTTCTTATCATTTAGGGCACAGTTATTTGATCTGGCCGTTTCGCTCTTGCCTGGTTTAGATGCTGAACATATTAATGCACTGTTTGGTGCAATAGAGCCTGCTTTAATGGTTGGTGTCAGTTATGTGTTTGCTTCTGCACCTTTCAGTTTTTTGATGTCGAAGGTTTAATAACTAGTATAAGGGACAGGATGATGAAGGCTTGATCCAGAAGAAGGCATATAAAGTTCTTTCCATCATCCTTCGGGTAAGTGTTGTCACCAAATATCATGTAAAGGCATTGTTGTAGTTTCTTCTCAGTATTCTTCTAACGTATCTAGGACTGGATGGCGATGTCCAAAAAATTTAAAACAACTTGTATAAATAACTTGTGAGTTGAGTAAGTGAAATATCATTGGCATGGTTGAAAAGATTCAGATTAAAAGTGGTACAAGTTCTGAAGCAAGTAATCTGAGCTATACTGTTAAAGCACCTCTCTTATGATTTCTCGTTTATATTTTTGGCACATTTATTTTGTGGCTAATAAGTTTTGCAACTTCTTTGAACAGGAATCTGATGAATTTATTTCAAGAAGTACCGAAAAGTTGCTTAATTTGATGATTGAAGCACTACCTGCAAATCATTTTTCAGCCAAACGTTACAGACTTGACTGCCTATACTCTTTAATTGTCCGTGTTACAAAGGTGACACATATCCTCTTGTGGATAAAACTGTGATGCGTCAGATTTGTGCCATTCATAGCATTGCATAGTTTTTTACACTTCATTGCATTCTACAGGATGACCCAGAACAGGGGAGGCGTGACAGTATTACTGCTTTTATGACTGAAATTTTGCTTGCACTCAAAGAGGTTTGTCTATTATTCATCTGCTATAGAGCTGACTAGTATTTTTTTTTCAAAGGAATTTATTTTGCTGTAAATGTGCCCATTTATCCTCAATGATTTTTCTCCCATAGTTGGTATAGAGGGATGAATCTATAGGAAATATATGCTCTATTAATATCTTTAGTCTTTTTGCTATTCTAGCATCAAGTTTGAGCCTTTTGCTAATTGCAGTGGCTACAAGTTGCTAGCTATTATCAAGGTTTTCATAATATATATATTTTTTTCCTAAGGCTTGAAGTATGTCCTCTAACTTTTAAAAGTCTCTAGCCTATTCATGCTACAAGTTAAGTAGTCTTTCCACGTGAAACGGCATTCTGAAGTACAGTGGGCGAAGCATTAATTTTTGTAGGTCCCGGATGGAAAACGATTGTACAAACTACACTCACTATCCACATTTTTGTTCTCTCCTCTTTTACTTCCATCAGTTTACAGTTAGTCTTGTTCCTTCTGCTGATACTTGACTCCAAAATTCGTGGACTTTTATCATTTTCTTGAGCTCTGCATTTTCCAACTGTCATCCTTCTCCTTATTTTTGTTATTAGTTCATGTGGTTTGTGTCCTTGAATTACCACAAAATCCCGGGTAAAAGATTGTTTTGTTACTTATAGCCTCGATTAATGGTCTTTGATTTCTCGTTAGGATTGGGTAACTTAGCAAAATGGTCAAGTTAGTGCTTAAAACAGTTGCTATCTTCTTTCATGATCATTTTGCTATGAGAGCTTTTAGAATTTTGTAACTTATAGCCTGTTTGGCCAAGCTGAAAAATCAGCTTATTTTGAGAAGTGCTTTTTTCAAAAGTGCTTTTCGAAAAAGTACTTTTGGAGAGAAGCAGTTTGTGCTTGGCTAATCAATCTGAAAAGCACGTTCGAATAATAATTTGTGTTTGGCCAAGCTTTTCAAAAAGTGTTTTAAGTATCAAATTACGAATTAGGACATGAAGAGATTTACGTACTTAATAGTTAATATTATATAAGTAAATAAATAATTATAAATATTTATTATCAAAGATAATAATTAATTTTTTTTATTTTATTTAAGTGAAATATGAAAATAAAATTATAAAGTACTTTAATTCTTTCAAGATGATTTAAATATATCAAAAAATTATTCAACAAATATAAAAATATTCACCCCAAAAGTCACTATATATTAGAAAGCTATCCTAAAAATAAGAAAAATATTTATAGATTAATATCCTAAGTATTAGGTTTAGAATAAGTAAAGTTATTTTGGAATATACTACATTTTGCTAAGGGTATTTTTGGTAAGAAGAAAAGTCAAAACTGCTTCTACTTCTGGGGAGAATCTGCTTTTTTCTGCTTCTCAAAAAATGCTTCCCAAAAGCAACCCCCCACCCCCCCCCCCCCCAAAAAAAATAAAAAATTGGCCAAACACCTAAAATCACTTTTGGACTAGGAAGAAGCTTGGCCAAACAGGCTATTAATAACTTTCTCACCATTAACTAGTCTTGGGCTCTTGGCTGCCTAGGTGGAAGAACGGTTTATAAATGTAAAACATTTATAATTATTTAATTCCTGTACTGAGATTTTTGAGGATTCCATGTAAGCCTAACAAGAAAACAAGGAACCGAGCGTATGAGCTTCTTGTCCAGATTGGCCATGCTTGTGGGGATGAAGAAAGAGGTGGCAGAAAGGAGAACCTGCATCAGTTTTTTACTATGGTACGATAAGTAATAGTTTGATGAATTTACGTAATGGAGTGGGCTCTTTCTGTTTGACATAGGCACTATTGTCCTTGGCATTTTCACTTGCAGGTTGCTGGGGGTATTGCTGGAGATACACCTCATATGATCAGTGCAGCAGTTAAAGGCGTAGCTCGCCTGGCTTATGAATTCACCGACCTTGTTTCTGCTGCGTACAGTGTCCTTCCATCAACATTTCTTCTCCTTAAGAGAGAGAACAAAGAAATAATTAAGGTCTGTTCTAGTCTGCATTAAGACTATATTGTGCAAAACCAGTGTTCACCTGCCATATTCTGAAGTTTTTCTCACCTGAAACTTGTCTTAAGTGCAGGCTAATTTAGGGCTATTGAAGGTACTGGTCACAAAGTCGCCGGCTGAGGGACTACAAGCACATTTAAGGAGCATGGTAGAGGCCCTTCTTGGTTGGGAAAATAATACCAAGAAGCATTTCAAAGCCAAGGTTTTGTTTCTCCTAGATCCTAAACTACTGTGTTTTCATTTGGTTTTGGTTCCTGTATGCAATTAGTTCATCTTCCATGGTCTTATATAATTTTGGTTTTTGGAATCTCTTTTCTGTTATAAAGATGGCTTGTTGATTGGAAGGTGGTTGCGTGTATGTTATCTTTCATAGGTTAAGCTGCTTATTGAAATGCTTATCAAGAAGTGTGGTCTGGATGCTGTAAAAGAGGTGATGCCTGAAGACCACATGAAACTCCTTACTAATATAAGAAAGGTTTGTTATGAACTGGAATTAAACCTGTGAAAATGCTCGTGGGATATTAAATGTTCAGATGAGTTATTTATTCTTCTGATGAAAAAGCAGATCAAGGAGCGAAGTGATAGGAAACTCGCGTCGAATTCCGAGGAAAGCAGATCTCATATGTCAAAAGCAACAACATCAAGGTTGTTCTCTTTCCTCTATATACCTGCATACTGAAGTTGAGAATAATACACAGAAGAATATTTGATGCTTGACACCTGGGAAGCAACTAAGATATATTGGAGTATTTTATGTACCTCTGTTGATTTGGATAAGTTTATTTATCAGCAAAAAAAAAAATATTTGCCTTTTTTTTGGCGGTTACCAATATTCAATATTCAGATTTATCCCAAGTAAGGTGGACTATGGCTCTTTGGATCACTAATCTTTTTGTCCTCTGCATGGATAAGAAGCTCTTATTTTCAGTGCCTTGGTAATTTTTCAAGCATTAGTTTAAATACCTATGGTATTAACGTCTCTGTCCTGTTACAGGCTAAGCAGGTGGAATCATACAAAAATCTTTTCTGAGTATGATGATGGAGAATCTGAGAATAGTGATGCAGAATATATGGACGCAAAAACTACTACTGGTCGTAGGAGCAAGGCTACATTAGCATCAGACTCCAAAGCATCTTTATTACGGTCAGTGGGAATGTTTTAATATGTAATGGTTACTATTTATCGTCCTGAGGATGTTTTACAGATGGTGGAAGCTAGTGTTATTTTTAGTGATGCTTTCTAGTTTAGACTATATTTCACATGTAAGATAAGTGTTTGTATGCCATATTTCCAGGTCCAAGAAAACACGGAAAGCAGCCAAGAGTTTGCAGGAAGATCTGTATGATCAATTAGACGACGAGCCACTTGACTTACTTGACCAGAAGAAGACCAGGTCAGCTCTTAGAGGATCTGGCAATCTCAAGCGGAAGTCGGAGTCAGAAGATGAAGCAGAAATAGACTCTGAAGGCCGTTTGATTATTCAAGAGGGAGATAAGAAGCAAAAACAAGTGCCACCTACTAATGATTTTGATGTAAGGAGCGAAGCAGGAAGTCGCTTATCTGAGAGCTCAAGGAAAACTCAGAAACGGAGGAAAACATCTGATTCAGGATGGGCCTACACTGGAACAGAATATGCAAGCAAGAAGGCAGGTGGTGATGTCAAGAGGAAAGACAAACTTGAGCCATATGCCTACTGGCCCCTTGACCGCAAGATGATGAGCCGTAGGCCTGAACATCGGGCAGCAGCACGAAAAGGAATGGCAAGCATTGTGAAGCTAACAAAGAATCTTGAAGGCAAGAGTGCATCATCCATACTGTCCGCAAAGAGAGTCAAGACTAAAAAGAAAGCCAGCGCCAAATAGACTAAGGTGTGAAGTCTGCTTTGTTGATGCTAGGTCAAAATGGAGAGCTCAGCCCCGAGGCTCACTAGTTTGTGCCATAGTTTGCACTTGGGGCTTCTAGCAATCTGGCGGCCCCATGTTCCTTTTTGACGTCACCTTGTCATTTAATTCGTCCATGTATAATTGTATATCGCCTGTTGAAGTGATTTGTTTTTTGGATAGGAATGTCGAGGAAAAGGAAGTAGGAAGGAAATCGAGTATACGTAGTTTCCATAGGAAAATTAGCAAATGCGTCAAATGCTAGCTATTTAAGTTGGTTGTTTGTAATATTCTTACCAAATTGCAGTAGGTTGGTGCATGAAAGTAATGTGAGTCACATGTGATTGTCTAAATTTTTCGAAATCATTTGAATTGCTGTTGTAAGTTGTAACCCAGAGAGATTTCCTTTTAGTACGTGGTTTTGATAGTAGAAAAGTTCAGCTGCCTCAAGTTTCTCTCCAACCAATTGTTGCAACGCAACGTACTCAATTCAGCAAATTGGCTCGTTCTTTTATTAGGGCCCAGAGGTGTATATCTCCTTAAATCATTTATAACAATGCTATATTTTTTTTTAAAATTACTTAAGTATGCGTGCACATATGATGCTTAAAGACTCCTATGGTGAAATAATTATTGAGTGCATCTCTACAAGTGAAATTGATTGTTCAAATTTAAATTCGGACGGTCTTATTTTCGACACAAGTGAAATTGATTGTTCAAATTTAAATTCGGACGGTCTTATTTTCGACACGGAGTATAGTTATATATGTGAAAATCACTAAAATTTCAAAAAGCCTGGATCCGCCTATGTTAAATAGGGCCCGTTCTGATCCGCAAATTTTCAGTTTAATTAGTACACGAATTTATAGTCTAAACATAACAATATTTTCCAGTCTGGTAACGTGACGACTATGCTCGTGTGCGGTAGTGACGTTATAACATCTTTTACAATCTTGTTCAATAAGAATTTTTTCATAAACTATTTCATGATCATTACGTCATCCAAATTAGATTAAAATATATATTAATCAAGTTAATATCCGTGATCCACTAATCTGAGCTAAAGACGCAAACACCTTCATGGGATATAAATGTAATCATCCGTTTCTCCCCTTGTGAAAGTTATTAAGAGTTTGTCCACTCAAGTTAATAAATGTCAAGAAGTGCAGTAAATCTTGGAAAGTCAAAATTAAAAGCTGTTATAGATTATATGGCATTCTCCGATTATACAAGGAAACTAGTTCACTTGGTATTAAGGGCCATATGCAACCACCTAAAGGTCATACGCCAACTCAGTTTCCATAAATCATTTGGCTGTTATGTGTAAGGATATATAAGAAAACAGATTTCAGTTTAGCAAAGAGACAAGAAGATTGTCACACTATGGAGAAGAAGTTGATCCTTTGCCCATTCTGCACTTCAGGTTCTTCTGTCTCCAACAATCATCTAAAAAGGAATTCTCTACCTTGGAGTACCACCGCCATTCGACTATCTTGCAAAAGATACAAATTCCTTGAGACACAGGTCTCTTCTAAGAGTGTCCATGTAACTCTGGAATTAAGGATCCTTCCCAATATTCCTGAAACAAATGAAACATATGTTATTATGTTTAATGATTTTTTTTTTTTTGGGGGGGGGGGGGGGGGAGCCGATAACTGTAAGAGAGGGAAAAAGGAAGTAGGGAAATGGAGGCTTGATTCATTTGCTTTTCGCTGCAGAAGTGTTTCATTTGCTTTCCAAGCTCGCGGGATTCTCTCTTTTTCCAGAGTTAATATTATCAAATTTACTTCGATCACTGCTGCATGGGGGTTTAGTATGGACTAAGTTCCATAAGTTTAGAAGGGAGTGAAGTTAGATTTCCCTCTATTTAGAAGACAAACAACTAGGTTTTTACATGTTAAGTTAGTGATCCTTGGTCCCCTCTATTGTTCCCTACCAAAAACTAATTAAACACTTCCTTAAATGCACTCTTCAAAAATACACGCCTTTTAAAAAAAAAATTTCACTTCCTCAATACAGACAAGCATGAATCTACATACCTTTTGTATCTGTCAGATGCACCAACATTGCCCAAGAGATTTACTTGTAAGGAGCAAATAAGATTGATGAGTTGTGGCCACCAAATCCAAATGAATTAGATAATGCCACCTTGATATCCAGTCGTTCCTTTTTGGGACCCACAAGTTTATTTGTATCCTGTTTCATTGAAATACATATCATCAGCTGCTGTGATTACCAGGTCAACTAAGGGTGAAAAGGTGCAATAGGGGGAACCGGGGGAGAGAGAACATAACAAATGCTTTGTACTCATATCACATAAAGAAATCTGTCTTGCTTGCAATATGAGAGATTAGTCGACTAATGCAGACAATGTGAATCAAACCAATAGACATGGCCACAGTTTTTTCATTTCTATAAGAGACTCCTCTGGAAACCAGCTTTTGGTGATACAGCAACGAATTCAGAAAAGCTATGAATTTCATCTTAAATGTAGCTAGTCAAGTCATGAAGGGTGACCAACTCTGTACTCTTGACACGCAAGTGTTCTTTGCAGTTTTCATCTGATGAAATTCTATAGGTATGATGATAAATCATGCTTAAATGACAAGAAATCGTTGAGAATGAACAGAAGATAAGCCCTTACCACGCCTTCATCTGGGTTTTCAAGATTAATATTTGGATGAACCCAACCAGTTCGTATTGCCTGCAAAGTCCCAACTTAACTGTCAGTCTGAAATTCCAGCCAGATAATTTTTGCAAAGGTTAAGCAAAGAAGGGCCACGTTCAAAAGTATAATCAAGAGATTTTTATAGGATGTGATCCACAAAAATCAATCACCTTAAGAATAAATTCTGCAACATCTAGTTCCTATCAGATATTTTATCACCAATAAATTAGCAAAAACATGAATCCGCATAATGCTAAAGTAAATGTCCCGAAAGTGCCTATCTTCATCATCCTCTCCACTGTCTAGCGCAGATCACATTGTATAGCATATTCAAGAACAGAGATGACTTTAGTCTAACATCAATTACACTCTGCATCACCTGTCATCTACGAGGAAGTAAATGATCCTTGAATTATCTCAAAATAGTTAGTCACTTATCCTAAAATTCCTTTTTTTGAAAAACAACTGTTATAGCTCCATTTGTAGCCAAAATAAAAGAGTATACCCACATAATAACAAAACTCAGATAAAATTTGGCTCTTTTGCTTCTTTAATCAACATGTATTTGAATAATTTCAGGTTACGAAGTTATTCTACTTCCAATTATTTAGAGCTCTCAACTTCAAGCTGGAGTAACTCGCAGCAGCGAAAATGATTGCAAAAAGCAACTATTTCTAAATAATAAAATAACCACTATGGAAAGTTCCCCCTATGCATTGTGTCAAGGCTCCCACCCCAATGTTCCTTGTAAATGTTACACGTATGGTTTTCTTCTTTCAAATGTCAGATTAAAATAAACTTTTATGAATATGGTACGTATAGTACAAGTATGCTGTCTTTTTCTTATGAATATTTTATGTCTTCCTTGTACATAAAACTTTCAATAAACTTTTTCCAGATCTTCTTTTTCCCCTATTATTTGATGATAAACAGTTAGTTACCAAAAGCTTTTAGATTACACCCAAAAGTCTAGTATAGTTTAACCTGTTTACACACATACACACACACACAGAGACCTCAGAAGTGTCATTATTGTCATGTCTATTTCCCTAGTCTAAATATCAGAGAAGATCTAACCCAGGCCTAACGGAGTAATTTTGGTATATAAAAATTCGTCATAGTCATCGAATTGCAAAATACCTGTATTATATTATAACTTGTAACATCTGAAGCAACATTTTCAGATAACAAATTGATGTAGCATGGACAATTTAACTTCGAGGCAAGGATTCATGGGTAACTTTGAGACGTCGTCTTTTGATGGAGGATAATACAAGAAAACCTCCATCCAACATGAAAAGCATCAGAAACTACACAGGACACAATATTCCGGGCTACAATAAACATTACAAGAACTCATTTTACTGCATACCCTCACCTTGACTAAGTTGGTCTATATACCACTATTAGCATTAAGGCTCCAAAGATGAATATGCCGAATAAGAAGACCCAGATTCCTCGGCTAGAAACTAATTCTTGGGTAGTTAATGCTTGCATACCCGTTCCGTCATTTATACAGCACCTTTTTAAGAGGATGAACTTTGTACAAAGTGGAGACGGAGGATTTGGATCTCAAACGGTGCAGCTATCAACAAGATATTGCACATACGTTGCCATGCTCTTCATTTTTTATATACAGGTCTAAACCCAACTCCTTACTGCTACTCTTGCCAGGTTTATGCTCAACACTTCAGATTGGTAGATCAGAAGTAAATCATAACCCTTCGGAAATTCTTTAACTTGAAAGAGTAACAATTCTAAAGGATGGCATCATCACTTAGGTTTAGTTTTTCCAGATTCCCGAGTCAGTTGATGTTTCTATTCCTACGAGTCATTTATGTCTACTTGAGGTTACATTGAGTAGCAGTTCGACATCTTTAAGACCAGCAGGTAGCATTTAGTAATTTTCCTCTCTGCAAAAGGTCAGCCAGTCCCTTTTCTTCCCCCTTCTTTAGGTCACACAACATGTCCTCTATACCAATTGGCATACATTTGCATTTTGCACTCACAAATGACGGTGACGGCCATGTATATCTTTTCTTCTTTTACTGTATATGATATCAATGATTGAACTCAAATTCAAAAGGAAAGCTATTCATGTTATAAAATTTTAAAAATGTGCAGCTTCCTCAGTAAAACAGCTTTTGCTGTGCTGTCTTAGCAGCCACAAGTTCTCTCACAAAAAGCAACTAAGGTCTGAAGAAAACAAGCAAGCAAGGAACCAAATCATTTGTTGCTTCCCCAATTCCCCCTAAAGGACTGCGAAAAATAGTATGATATGTGAATTAATAAAGACCTTCTCTAATTCAATTAGATGTTACATAAATAAAATATTGATTTAGTCTATTCAACAGTCTGACACCAAAATAATGTAACAGTCACCTAACAGGCTACACACACCGCTATACCACAAATTTTCAGCCAGCAAATATAACATTATGCAAGAAAATAGTTGGATGAGATGTTACACAATAAACTAGAAAGCAACTGAATTGCAGCTGCACCACACTTTGAGGGATTATGAGATAACAGCACCTGAATAGTTGCCACAGCTTCAACAGCACCAGCAGCTCCAAGCAGGTGACCAATCATAGATTTTGTGGAGTTAACTCGCAACTGAAAACATGGAGCAGCGACTGATAAACAGTTGAAATGAAAACCTGAGAGGAATGGTATGGGCACAGTATTTCAATAAGAGAACTTCAATCTAACCTCTGGATTCTGGCCAAAGCAATGGAGAAGAGCTTGATGCTCCTTAATATCTCCTGCTAGTGTGGATGTAGCATGCGCATTAATGTAGTTTACATCTTCCTTGGATACCCCTGACTGAGCTAATGCCTTCTCTATGCATAGGATGACTCCAGTTCCTGCTAGGTTGGGGGGATAAGGGAGTTCAAAGCTATCCTTTTCTCTATTGTATCTCAGTAAACATGAGATCGTGCATTCTTAGTACGTTAAGCTATCTTCCGTTCTATGTAAGCTACAATTTATGCAAGCCAATCTATCTGGTTCAGAAGAATCTTTCAGGTACAATTATCAGAAAATCATAGAACTTGAGGGACTAGATTTGATGAGTATAACTGCATCTCCAACTTAGTCAAAACACAAAAGGAGCACAAAAGTAGTGCATCATTTAACTCACTAAGAACCGAAGAAGCAGTTTATTTCGAGATCCGCCGTTAACATGAGAAAAGGAATGACTTCAAGCATGACAAAATAGGGGGACAACAAAGAGGAGTCCTTCAGGAGAGCTTCGTGTTACTGATGGATCCCATGAAAGGAAATTCTTCTAAAATGCCAATAAAGGAGTTAATGCCTTTGTGGAACAAAATCTTGGTGACTAACAAAAACATGCAAGTTATTAGTTATTACAAAAGAGATATTTTTTTGCAAAAGAAGCCAACATAAAATAAAAGGATCAAATCCAGTATGGTTAGGGTGGTCCATTTATGAGATGGATGGATAGACACATTCAAGAATACATATTGCTACAGCTGTTAGAAAAGGCAAGGCGCCGGAAATTTAAAGCCATAAATACAGAAGAGGATTAGGTGATGTATTACCACAACTATTTTAAGCCAAACGACTTTCTCACCAATTTTTGGACCCCTCCAGAGTATAAGCTGTTAGAGTGATCGAATCATATTCTGGAGGCCTATATGTCACAGCTAGTTGTTGGAGGGGTAAATTACACTTAAGACTCTTTGATTTCATCATGCACAGAGTAAATCTTACATTTGCACATGTCATCCTCAACAAAAAGCAAGGCAATCGTAGACAGCCCAGAAGAATTGGGAAAAGGTGTAAGACATATCAATCTAGAAATCAAGAAATTTGAACAATTCAAAATTTTTCTGATGTTGACAGCCAAAAGCTTACCTTTTTATTAACCAACGAAAAGACCACCCACAAATCCAAAGGTGATCAAAAAATGATTTTTATATATATATATATATATATATATATATATATAGAGAGAGAGAGAGAGAGAGAGAGAGAGAATTACCTTCAGGATGAGGCTCTGTCATGTGATAAGCATCACAAGTAAAACTTCCACCTAGAAATTCAGCATAGATAGTTGCACCTCTTTGCTGCTCATGAAATTAAAAAAGGAAACTTAAAAGAATTATATTGCCGGGGATTGGCTTTTTATCTTCCATATTTTGTTTGAGGATCAACAAGTGGGTTAGAAGGAAAGCATTTATAGACTTTGAAGCATAAATCACCTTGGCATGCTCCAGTTCTTCCAGAAGCAGGACTCCGGCTCCTTCACCCATAACAAATCCATCGCGATTCTGTCCAGGATTAAATAAAAATAAGAAGCAATTCTCACCAATTACACACACTCTGACAACCCCCCACCCCCCATCCCACACACACACACACACACAGAGGACCATAGGGTTGAAATTTTGTAGTGCTATAGCTTCATCTTACAAGTCATTTAAATACAGCAACGTACGCACATAGAATGTACGAGCTAGAACATGGAAATAAATATATAATGGAATATAATTTTTATTGATTTGATTGGAAGAATGCTCCTATAAGATGTATACAAAAAGTAGAGAATCCCGCAAAAAGGCATGATGATAAAGAGCATCCAACTGTGAATAGTGACTGGAATATCATATTTGCTCCAAGCGAATACCAGAAATATAAATATTCCACTTAACATAAAAACAGGAGTTTCCAATTCCTACAAATTTTTCTCACATGCCTCTCCTTCCACTGAGTCCACATGAGTCCAAAGCAAAGGGGATACATGGTCATAAATTCTGAAGAAAATATGACATACGTCAAGTTCAATCTCAGGGAATGGAAGCTGCAATTTGGATAGGCAGCTCAGTCAACCAAAGAAAAATACAAAGCTGGAAATTTCTAATTCCCTATTAGATCACAAACCCAAGAACTGCAATAGGAATAGCGTAAGTACTCTAGAATCACCACTCCTTGCCACATAAAAGTTGACGTTTACAACTAGAGGGAAAGCAGAGGAATAAGAGCAAAAGATTTGCAAGACATTACACTATCCCAAGGCCGAGAAGCTCTTGCAGGGTCACCATTTCGCTGTGAAAGTGCTCTGCATGCAACAAATCCTCCCAATCCTGCAAAAGAAAACAAAAATAACATCAAAAGCTATTTAAAACTATAAGTATTACAAGGTAATCAACAACCTCAGCTTGATAAACAAACTTCAAGTAAGAAAGAACATATAATATACCAATTGGTATAATTGCTGCATCTGATCCACCGCACAGCATCAAGTCCTGCAAATTATCAGTGTGTAAAAACAAGAGAACTAAGAGCCCGTTTGGATTAGCTGATTGTAAATAGCTGATAAGCTTGAAGTGCTGAAACTGATTTTTTAAATAAGCATTTACGTGTTTGGATAGACGTGCTGAAACTGATAATAAGCCGTTGATATGTTTGGTAGAAAAGTGCTGATAAGTTGTTCTTTTATTAAAATGACTAAAATATCCTTAAAAACTTTACAAAAGGTTATAAATTAAAAAGTTTCTTTGTAAAGAAAAAGATGAACAATGAATATAGAATGAAAAGAAAGTTAAAAAATTTATTTGGGAAAAATATTTTGTGAATTAGAAAATATTATAAAGGATAAACTAGTAAAAGTCTTGGTCAAACTAAAAGTGCTTATAAGCTAAAAAGCCATAAGTTGGGGGTGACCAACTTATGACTTATAGTTGATTTTAGCTTATAAGCACTTGGCTTATAAGCATTTTGGATATTTACCAAACGCGTAGATAAGCCAAAAAGTGCTTATAAGCCAGTTTGACCAACTTGTAAGCTTAGCCAAACACCCTCTAAGCTACTAAGCATGTTAATCCTTGGGACACATCTGTCAATACATAGGGAACTCTATGAACAACAGTAAGATGATACTGAATCCTCTGCTTCCGAAAGCTTTCTATGACCTTAAAGGCACGAAACTTACAGCTTCACCTCTAATGATGTGATTAGCAGCATTCAATATGCAGAAGTTGCTTGTAGCACATGCTGTTGAAATTGAATAATTTGGACCCATCCATCCCTGCAATCGAGTTTGTAAACAAATGCACAAAGCTGGGACTTTTTAAATCATAAATCACAGATAGTAACTGAATCTTAATGGCTAACCAGGTCCATGGCAAGCATGGCAGAACCCATGTTTGTAGTTGCAAATGGAACACAAAAAGGATTCATCTTCCTATACGAAACCCTCAAAGCCTCTATTGCATCATTAAAAACCTGCACAAACAAAGCAAGTCAGTTAGAGAGTAGTCACTTACTTTGGTTCTAGCAAAGACTCTAGAGCCTTCATACTGGTCTGCTTAGTAGGAGATTGCAATACATGGGCAATCATGTACAGGTTGTTGATTCCGTATATGATATGTTAGCAACCAAATAGAGCTGATCCCAAAAGCATATAAACAAAAAATGAAAATGGAAAAGAAATTTTTTTGACACATTTAACCAGTGAAATTTTCATCACAATTACGATTGAAGGAATAAAGAAGAAGTTGATCACCTTCATTCCACCCAAAGCAGAGCCAATTAAAACTCCACATCTTCTTTTATCCAATTCATCCATAATGTCTTCAGTAATTCCACCATCTGACAGTGCTTTCTTACCAGCCGTTAGCATGTAAAGCATGAACTTGTCCATTCTTTTAGAAAGTTTGGGTGCAACCCAGCCATCAGTGGAGAAAGACTTGATCTCTCCAGCAATTCTCTGCGAATTTGGACCTCATTAAAAACATTTAAATAACTAAAGTTGGATAAAACAGGCCCAAGAAGAAGACATACTGTTGGATACTGTGAACAGTCAAAAGCTTCTATCTCACTTATGCCACTGACACCTTGAAGCAGATTTTCATAAAATTCATGGGGATCATGACCAAGCGGCGTTTCAACTCCCATCCCTGTCACAACAACTCGCCTTTCCTTGGTCAGAGGTTTCTTCTTTAGTGCAACTTCCATGGCCGGTTGGGCAGCAATTGCCATTACCTCCCCTAATACAAGGAGCGGCCAAGCACGTCAAAATCAATGTAGGAAAGTTGATAGCTTAAAGGGAAACCGTATTAGAAAATGATGTTGAAGATCTCTATAGTTCTGTGTGATCACTTCAAAGAAAACCCAATCATGTACATTGACGCAGGAGTGTTTGGCATCACAGGAAAATATTTTCCACAACATTTCCATGATCAAATCATTTACTAACATTTGCTCACCGCAAAAATATTCTCAAAGAAAAAAATATTTCTACTAAAAAGGGGGGAAATGAATTCCTTTACGTCCAGCCAATCAGGGGTGGAGCTAGAAGCCTACATACGGGTTTGGCCGAACCCTGTAACTTCTGTAACTTCTGCTCGGACAATGTATTTGTATTAAGAAATTCATTAAATATGTACAAATATTAAATTCAGAACCAAGTTATTAGCACTTGAAGTCGTTGTTCAAAAATCCAAAACCCATAATAACAACTCTTAAACTTGTAGCAGACAACACGTACAAGCGTAGACACAACTCTTTTCAGTCTCTAATACTAAAAAAGAAATTACCATAAAATCAAGCTACAAGCAAATTGCATGATCTATTCCAGAAATTCACACTCATTTCACATGACACACAATGCCAACATGAGGTGGCAAATTCGAGACTACAATAAACCCAATTTAATAAACATAAAATCACACTGCTATAAGAATCTTACCATGCAGCCCTTCAAATAGGCTCTCACTCAAAAAAAAAATATTAGCAAATGCATGACTTTCCATTTCTGTAAAATCCAATTCTAAAAATTAATAAAGTTACCTGTTTGAGCAGTGGATGTGGACTTGGGCAAAACCCTGGTGCGAGTTTGAGAAGCCCATTTGCATTTAGACTTAGAAGAAATCCCAAACAAAGAATGTTTATCATGTTCTCTTTCAACGACTGACATGCATGTTGAACCCATTACCCATGACGATACCGTCGATGACGCCATTTCTTAAAATTTTCCGATCAAAAATATACAAATCCCTTTATATATAACTTATATCAATGTAGTGCTAACTCAAAATCTATACAGTATATAGACACAAATGCAGGGGGTGGTGGTTGGGGGTAGGGGGCGGAGAGTTCAGTTCAGAACAACTCCTCTGAGCAGAAGAGGAGGGGGTGGGGGTGAGATTAAAGAAATTTTGGGTGGGTGGGGTGGGAGTGGGGTGGGGGTGGGGGTGGGGGTGGGGGTAGGGGTAATATATTTGTGGGGTTGGTTAAATCTGAGAGAGATGAAGAAATCGAAATGCTGTCTTTTTCCTGGATCTCTTTCTCTGCTCTCACTAGTCACTACTATAAGTATTTCAGAGCCAAGTTTTAATTTTTATTTTCTTTATTTTTAATATTTTCTTTATTTTTTCCACTTTAAAATAATAATATAATATCTGAGTCTTCCTACAGACAGAGTTAGCCAAGTGTTCTTCCCTCTTTAAACTCTATTCTTTCCTTCTTATCTATGTCTGATGTGTCAATACCACCACTCTATGCAGACAAAATTATAGTCTTACAAAATCCAAAAAAGTTAACCACCTGATATACATTTAAAAAAAAATAATATTCTGGTATATTCCCACTATACTTTATTTGGAAATAATTAAAATTGTGTTTATTACCGTCAGTCTAATCACATACGGAGTTACGGTAGAATATACTTAATGGAAGAGTTACGTTGTATATATAAAAATTAAAATGTAAAGTTCAATTCTGATTTGTAAGACAAATACAAAAATTAAGTTAGGCCCAGCCGAAATAGAAGTGGGAGGAGAGTGCCGCCGCGGAGGTCAGGGCGGAGGGCGGAAGAGTCTCCAAAAATTATATTGTGTATATAGTGTCGGTTAAAATTCTGTATTAAAAACCAGAAAATCAAAAGACATGAGTTTAGTTAAGAAAACAAAAACAGAAAATTCCGAGTTCATAAGTTACTTGTGTGTCCTTAAAAAATTTAATACCCCCACATGACGATGACGATGACGGTGCGAGACTTGCTCTCTTCACAACTCTTTAAGAGCTAGAAGAACTGCTTATACATATAAGCACAAAAAATTTCATCTTCCTATCCAATGAGGGACAAAGTTTCTTTATAAAATAGACTAATTCAAAATTTCATTTCCCTTTATTTATTTTTCCACCATTTTCCATTCACACTTCTTCTGTTTTAATTGACAAAGCCCAAAAATGTAACTTTTTATTTCATGTTTAAAAAAATTATTTAATCAATTAAATATCAATAATATATATTTACTATGTCGTGTTATTTTTCCTGTTTTTATTTTTGGTGCTACATCTTCCTTGTCATGTTCTTCCCCTTCTTCTTTCTTTCTCTTATTCACCTTTTCTTGAAACGAGGGTCTACCATAAACAGTCTCTTTACCTTATCAAGTAGGAGTAAGGTATGCGTACAAATTATCCTCTCCAGGCCCCAATGTTGGATTATACTGTATCTGTTATTGTTGTTATTATGTGTATGTGTGGCTTTAATTTTTTTTTTCTACTTTTAATCATTAGTCTTCTTTAGGCACCAAAGGCCATTCATTCTGTCATTCTATTACTCCATCGAGTCAAGAGTCTTCCGGAAACAGCTTCTATCTCTCCGGGTAGGGGTAAGGTCTGCGTACACTCTATCTTCCCCAAACTCTATTAGTGTATTATTACTGAGTTGTTGTTGTTGTTGTTATTACTCCATCCAGGTAGCAATATGGCTATTAAATTTTTAACCAATAAACTCTTAGCTGACGAACTAAATGGAAGTGCCAGAATCTCTTTTGCACTTTGCACCCTGATTAACATGTTGTCTTTTTTCTGTTTTTGCAATTCACACACACCTTATTCTTTTACTTTTTATCCTAATAATGTCCGTATTCTTTTTTCTTTTTGGCAAAATCATGAACACGTTTAAGTTGTATCCCCTCATCATTTTTCTTAAGCAAATATTTCGGTAGAATTTCATGTAAGATTATGTTGACTCGTCTTTTGCAATCTATTAATAAGATTTTGTAGTACCTCAATACACACGTGTGATTATTTGAGGGATATAATTGGAAAAAATAGAGTAAAAACTTTAAATCGTGCATGGCTATCCATTTTGGAAGTCAGACATGGTATTGAATAGCGATTGGACTAATGCGAGAAATCAATACATTCAACTGTTAGATTTGGGTGCCTCCATTTAATATACTATACCAACCAACCCTTCAATCCTATTTATGGAACACAACTTGTCTCTTCAAGTTAAAATTTTCTTATCTTTTTGAAGTACTTAAATTTCATTAAATTTCCTCCAACAATCTTTACATTTCGAGAGACAAGAACCCTTCGTACTTCCCTTTTTTCTCCATTTAATTTTCATTTGAATTTCAAAGCTTTGTTTTGCTCAATGAGACTTGTCTTTTTCCTCAAAGTTTCAAAATCTTGAGTATACCTTAATCCATTCTCTTTCATTACTTGTATTGCATCCATGTTTAGCCACAATCATTACTCCATCCGGTCTTAGTTTAATTGATTTTTTAGCCGATTTTATACATATTAAAAAAAATACTTTTTAGCATTAATTAATAATAAAATTGATTATATTAACCTTAATTTGTTCATTAAAAATATAACAAATACTCCTAAGCTCTTTACTCTAAGGGCAACTTTGGAAAAAAATAAAATTAATTCCTTATTGATATCTGAAAAAAATCAAATATTATGGACCACAAAAAATGCCAAAAAATCAATTAAAGTGGTCCGGAGGGAGTGCCACTTTGATTTGCTTCCTTGAATCAGAATAATAATAGTAAAGGACGGGTAGTGCTGAATTAGGAACTTATCATTGTCATAGTACTCCCTCCGGTCAATATTAGTTGTCATAGTTACTAAATATATATGATCCAAAATAGATATCGTTTTAGAAAATCAAGGTATAATTATTTTATTTATTTATTTTGCCCTTATTATTAAATGTTCTTGAAAGTAAAAATATTGACTTCATAGCATAGAAAACCTAAAAGTAAAGAGTATTCCCTCCGGTCCATAATAAGTGACTTTTTAGCCTTTGGCACACCCTTAAAAAAATACGAACTTTTAGAGAAAAAATATGCATTAACTAAATTACCCTTAATTAAAACTTGCATATTGTTACCTTGACTCATTGAGATATGTAAATAAGGGCAAAGTTTGGAAAAATAAAATTAATTCGTTCTTGATTATATAAATTGACACTTATTTTGGACCAGAATAAAATACCAAAAGGTCACTTATTATGGACCGGGGGGAGTATTAAATAAGAGTATAATAGTCAAAAAATGCTCTTATTAATAATTTCTTAAGGTACATGTAAAAGATACACGATAACTAAAATAGACAGGCAAGAGGGAGTAGTATTCAACAATGATAGGAAACTGTGTGGTCTCATAGGAACTACTCTAATGTAGCACACCTGTCACGGGCTTAACTCAAGTAAGCAACGTGCGGACAACTTAATAGCATGTATGCTACTCACAGTTTTAGTCCTAACCAAGAAATAAGTAAAAAGTCGTGCTTAAGCTATGGCAAACACACACACTCAAGGGATGAAAAGATAATAAAGTAAAAGGCACACAAAGATTGGGAGGCCAAGGCCAATTTTCGGATTTACTTGATATACAAAGGGAAATGCAAAGTATATGAGATATGCCTTCTAGAAAAGCCTATACATGTGTATATATACTAAGAATATCCACTGGCAGATTTGGTGGCAGTGGACCCGTCCAGCTATTGAGCACAACTTTCTGTTGGCATTATGTGACCTCTATGATTATGTTGGTAGGTTGTGGGATTGTGGTCCTACCCAGCTGTGCAACACTTGTTCCTACTGTCAGATAGTGGCCTTCACGATTGTCCTGGCAGGCTGTGGGGCAGTGGCCTCCATGTGCAAAGATCCTCTGGTCTTTGGCAGCCAGATTTGACTCGGCTTATGGCCCTTTAGGCGGGAAAATCAGTAGTGAACTTGGCGGGGCGGTACACTCTCCCCCACTTAAAATGGCGACGACCGCTGCGCCACAAAGTTTCAAGTAATTATGGACTTGATCTTTGAACTGTCATAGATCCTCGTATTTTCCCATGAGGCCTCCTCGGGTGGTTGCCCCCTCCAATGGACAAGAAATTGGGCGCTTGAATTACCCCATCATTTGCCTCGAACCAATTGGTGATCGAATATGGCTTCAACTTTGTTGTCAATGGCTGAGGGGGTTATGAAGATTTGGGCACGACTGGACTGCCCACGCTCCATATCATTCTTGTACTCATGGCAGGGCTTGAGCTGGCTAGCATGGAAGACGGGTAGATCCAAATATGGTGAGGCATGTCCAGCCTAAATGAAATCTTGCCAACCTTGGCGGTGATTTCAAACGGACCCTCGTAGTGTCGAATCAGACTTTGATTGATGTCTCTTAGTGACTTGAATTGTCGGGGATTGAGCTTTATCATCACCTTATCCCCGATACGGCAGTGCACTGGCCGCCGCTTCCGATCAATAAACTTTTTCATCTTTCGGGCAGCTTTGTTCAGATCAGACCGCGCCATATCTACCTGCTCCTCCCAAGCTTTGGCCATGTGAAATGCGCCTGGGTTTTTTAATTTTGCACTTACGGGCAGGGATTGAGGTGTGTTCGGCTGTTGTCCCGTTGCAAGCTCAAAAGGGCTCCTCCCTGTGGATTCACTATGCTGCAAATTAAAGGAGAAATGGGCAGTGTCAAGTAACTTTGCATAGTCCTTTTGATTTGCACTCATAAAGTGCCTCAAATATAGCTCCAAGAGCGCATTGACCCTTTCTGTTTGGCCATCCGTCTGAGGGTGAAAACTGGTGGAGAAGTGCAACTCCGACCCTAACAGGCTAAACAATTCCCTCCAAAAAGCACCGGTAAAACAGGGATCACAATCGCTTATTATATATTTTGTGATTCCCCAATGCTTTACAACGTCCCGTAGGAACAAACGTGCTGTCTCTTTAGCTTTGCAGTTGGCGGTGGTGGCAGTAAAAGTAGCATATTTTGAAAAATGATCGACCACTACCATGATTATGCCAAAGCCTTCTGAGTTTGGCAGGCACGCAATGAAGTCCATGGTGACGCTATCCCATGGCTTTTCTTCCACCGGTAAAGGCTCTAGTAAGCCTCCTGATACATTGTGCTCAACTCTGTCTTGTTGGCATACCAGACGCGTTCGGATGTATACTTCTATATCATCCCTTATGTGCGGCCAATAGTATGATGATTCTAACAGTGCCAAGGTGCGTTTTTGGCCCGGATGTCGTGCCCTTCTTTGATCAATGCGCCTAAGGTTTCCCCACTTAGGCACGGAGATACGCCTGCCGGTGGTATAAAGAAGCCCATCTTCCACCCAAAACTTCTTTGTCTTGCCTTGGCTGGCCAAGTCAAGAAGTTGCTTCGTCACTGGATCATGCTGCATCCCTTGCTTGATTGCATCAAGAATATTACTGCTGGCTGTGCTAATAATTGGTACTAACACTGCCTTCCGACTCAACGCGTCGGCGACAACATTAGCTTTCCCCGGTTTGTACTCCAAGGAATAATCAAACTCGGTCAAAAAGTCCTGCCATCGTGCCTGCTTAGGTGCCAACTTTTTTTAGGACTGAAAATAACTCGTCGCCACGTTATCTGTTTTGACAAGAAAATGAGCCCCTAGAAAATAATGACGCCAGGTTCTCAGACAATGAACCACGACCGTCATCTCCTTTTCTTGGACAGTGTAGCGACACTCCGCATCATTCAGTTTTCTGCTTTCGAAGGCTATTAGGTGGCCCTCTTGTATTAAAACACTGCCAATAGCAAAATCAGAGGCGTCCGTTTAGACCTTGGAAAAATCGGGCAGAGCCAAGACAAGCTCTTTTGTAATTGCTGATTTGAGACCCTCAAAGGCCCCTTGGCACAACTCTGTCCACTCCCAAGAGTGGTCCTTCTTCAGCAAATCTGTGAGCGGAGCCGCAATTGCTGAATAACCCAAAATAAATCGACGGTAATAATTGGCGAGGCCAAGAAAGGACCACAGCTTGGTTACCTTCGTTAGGGCCCCCTAATCTCCAATCGCTGCGACCTTATTGTCGTCCATCCGGATATGTCTGTGGCTAATTGTATGTCCCAAGAACTGCACTTGGGGGCTAAGCAAATGAGCAATTCTCCTTCTTTACAAACAAGTCGTTTTCCCTTAGAACTTGGAAAGCTATGCGGAGGTGATCAAGATGTTCCTCTATGCATATGTTGTAAATCAAAATGTCATCAAGATAGATGACTACAAACTGATCCAAAAATGGGTGGAACAGCTTGTTCATCGAAGTACAAAACGTAGCGGGGGCGTTGGTCAAGCCGAACGGCATTACCAACCATTCAAAATCCCTATAACGGGTCACACACGTTGTCTTGGGCTCGCCCCCTTCAGCTATACGAACTTGATATCGCAGTGTCCCGTCTTGCTTCTTCTGGAACAAGACAGGAGCTCCAAATGGTGCCTTCGACGGTCTGACATGTCCTGTTTCAAGCTCAATTCCTCCAGTTCCGGAGGTGCTATGCGATACGAACCCATGGCAGGTGGTTTTGCTCCCGGAATCAACTCAATCTGATGGTCTACCCCCTACGTGGTGGCAAACGTTTGGGAAGGTCTTCGGGCATGGTGTCCTTGTTCGCATCAAGGACCTGCTGCATACATGGGGTCAAGGTTTTGTCAACCCTGTCCTCTTTAATCTCTGCTACAACAACTAGAAATGTGGCTTCACCCATCTTGAAGCCCTTCACAATTTGTATCGCGGACAATTGGCCGACAACTTGCGGCACCCGAACTGTTGGTACCACACAAGGACCCCTCGGATCCCAAATATAAATTTGGTTAAGGCTAGGGGAAATGAAGGCCATAATTTCATCCCAATAGTCCAAACCCAGCACAAGATCAAACACATCCATGGGGGCGACAAAGAAACTTACGCTCCCCTGCCAAGCCCCTAAGTTGAGCTGCACATTGCGGGCAACTCCATTCACGTTGGTAAGGTCGGCATTGACTATTTTCAGCATGGAACTGATGGGACCAAACACAAGGCCAAGTGACTTAGCCTTGGCTTCAGTCACAAAGTTGTGCGTCGCGTCGATGCCCACCATTATACGAATAGACTGTCCGTTCAACTTTGCATCCACAAATAAGGATCCTTTCTCCCTCAATCGAGGATCCTTGCTCATCACAACACCAAGTAATGTATGACTCATTTGAGCAAGGTCAGGCTTCTCCCGAGAAACCTGCTTCAAAGAAGGTTCTTTGGCCAGCACCGCCCCAAGCATCATGTTGCCAAGATGAGCCACGCTTGGTCTTTGTTGAACTGCATCTCCAACTTGTGCATCAGCTGGGGTTCCGCCTTCGGCTTGCCTCCTTTCAGCTACAATTAAAGCACCAAGTTTTCCCAAAGAAGGACAATCTTTGTAACCATGACTAGGGTCCTTGCAAAGATAATAGCCATTACGAGGACCATTTGCATTCTTTCTTTCGTTATACCTATCGCACCAGTGAGAAGCACTGTTGCTTTCTCCTTTGAAATCACGACCCGTGGCAGTAGCTTGCTTGCCTTTGTCACGATGTCCACGGGCCCCACTAGGTTTAGTGGTCTTGCCCTTGGTGTCCTTTGCTTTCGTGGCTTCTGTCCTAAAATCATTCAAGGACTCAGCCACAGCGATAGCTTCATCAACGTTTCTGACTTGACGCTCTGCTGCAATTCTTGTTTGGCCCAGTTTTGAAGGCCATCAATGAAATAGAACAACAAGTCATCACTTGACAAGTTGGGAATTTATAGAATGAGTTTGGTGAGCTCTTTCACGTACTCCCGAATGGAAGTTGTTTGCTTGAGCTCTCTCAACTTCCGACGTGCCTCATTGACAACATTTTGAGGATAAAACTAACGTTTCAGTTCGAACTTAAACTGTTCCCAGTTCGTAATGGAGCAAGTACCTTTCTCCATCTCGGCTTTCTTCCTTCGCCACCACAGCATAGCGGTGTCGGCTAGATACATCGTTGCTGCCCGGATCTTGGCAGCCTCATCGAAGATGTTGAGGTGCTCAAAGTAGTCCTCTATCTTCCAAATGAAGTTTTCTACATCTTGAGTGTTCCTTTCGCCTCTAAACTCTTTGAGTTTAGGGACCTCGACCTTGGTCTCCCGCACTGTCACATGACTAGTGCCACCAACAAGCTTTGCTGCCTCCAGTTGTTGCCTTAGGGCTTCAACTTTCCCGTGCAATGCTGATACATCCTCAGTCAGCTTAAGCTCAAGGTTGGTCAGTCTATCCTTATGCTCATCGATCAAGTGATCTAAAGTTTCCTTGACGTCTCCCAGCTCCTCTAGAGCAGTAGACTCAAGCGAGCAGAAGTTGCCTTCAACAACTTCAATGCGCCGGTTTAAAGCAGCTAAACCAGCCTCGGTGAGGTCTACTCGTACGTTTAAACAATCTGAAGAAGAACCCTCACAATCCTTGCCATGGCTAACCTGTTGTGGGGGTGGCTCGTAAGTCAGCCCCTAACACGTTACGGCTACAACAGGATCTCGCACTTTGCTCGTCCCTCTCTTCTTTTGTTTCTGCTTCCTTGTTGGTGATTCTTCTCTCCCACGAAGGTTGCCTAAAGTAACATTATCTCCATCGGTTGCCATATTTTTAACCTTGCTCTGATACCACTTGTCACTGACTTAACTCAGGTAAGCAACGTGCGGACAACTTGATAACTTGTATGCTACTCACAACTTCATTCCTAACCAAGAAATAAGCACAAAGTCATGCTTAAGCTATGACAAACACACACTCTCAAGGCCTGGAAAGATAATGAAGTAAAAGGCACACAAAGATTGGGAGGCCAAGGCTAATTTTCGGATTTACTTGATATACAAAGGGAAATGCAAAGTATATGAGATCTGCCTTCTAGAAAGGCCTATACATGTGTATATATACTAAGAATATCCACTGGCAGATTTGGTGGCAGTGGACCCGTCCAGCTGTTGAGCACAACTTTATACTGGCATTATGTGACCTTCATGATTATGTTGGCAGGCTGTGGGACTGTGGTCCTACCCAGATGTGCAGCACTTGTTCCTGTTGTCAGATAGTGGCCTTCATGATTGTCCTGGCAGGCTGTGGGACAGTGGCCTCCATGTGCAAAGATTCTCCAGTCTTTGGCAACTAGGTTTGACTCGGTCTGTGGCCCTTTAGGCGGGAAAATCAATAGAGAACTTGGCGAGCGGTACAACATCACTCTATAAAGTATATGTTGTACTTAGGCATTGAGTGGGGGAGAGCAGGTTTGCAAGTGCCCCATCAGTTAGTAAGGGCTTTGTTGCTGATGTACCGCAAAATGCAAATCATTCAATATTCAGGTTTTCTAAGGCAAAAGAAAATTATGCCTATGTTTCTAGCTAGCTTATCATTTATGTACTAATCCTACTTATTTTTTGGGGGACTTTAGCCACTAAAATGATGTGCCATTCAAGAAGTGCAGTTAATTTTGTCTTTGAATATTATCGTCCGCTTGTTCTATAAAAATTAAGTGCCTATCAATTAGTTTCAAGAAAGCGATCGGAGTCCACTTAGCATTTCATTCCAATCTCAATATTGGGAGAATTGGTCTAAAAGGACTGACGCGAAAGTCATAGCCCTTTAATTGCTTATGGGAATTGTGGGAATATAGGGATTCAAGCTTGCGACATGCTTTATCATTCTTATTCTGGAGTAAAATTCAACCGGCTCAGAGTGGTCGGATAGATTAAATTCCTCCATCCTCGGTCATGGGTTTCAGATTTCCGGTCCCTCAGAATGCAAAAAAAAATCCGGTAGAGAGGTTTACTTTTTATGAGTCATGCAATGTCCAGGAAATTTTGACTTCCGAATACCAAATGGTTATACCAAAAAATAATTTTGAATATTCTAGTTTTTTGATATTTTCTTCTGTATAACAAAGTTAGAAAAATAATGTTGGTGGGTTTACTTCCTTTGGTGGAAAACTATGCAGTGGTTCTGAAATAGAGCAAATAGTACTTAGGAATCAGGAAAATAAGCACCCACCATCACCAATAAATGTAGAAAACTGAAGGATTTAGCAGTATGAGGTAAAGGGGGTTGTCCAAACAAAAGACTTCCGAATACAAAAATCAATTGAATTGTTTGTCAACTGAATTCACGTGAACCAAACACAATGACACCGCTGAAATATTGAGATGCCCAAATATCTGACTATTATATTTTTATACTCAATTAAATTCTACTTTTCTTTTTGCAACGTATCAGAATAATCTTTGCTATCTTACGCCATAAAAATAACCTTAAGGATTGTTTGGTTTGTGGAGAAATTAATGCAATAATTATAATATAGTGATTGTAATATAAGGATTATTAATCATTATTAGTACATTGCAGTTTCTAATAGATGTTTGGTTCATTCTATTAAAAATAGAATATGATTGGGGAGTATGACACAAATAGGATATTTTTGTGCCACCGTTGATTTTTTGACCCCGGTAACAACAATTTTGAAAAATAGCATGGCGGGATTCTAAAGCACGTTCGTCAGACCTCAACAAGCTATGGTGATTGTCAGGGTTTATAGCAAAATCGTCGTGACAATCACCAGAATTTTCAGCCACAATATTGGAAAAATATGGTGTCCGTCATGATTTTGCCATAAATCCTGACGGATCACCAAATTTTTTCGGCATTAACGTGGTTAAATTCAAAGGCGTATCCAATAGAGAAGCTATGGGTTCAACTGAAATAATAGCTTTCGCTCTAAAAAATTATTAAATATGTACAAATAATAAATTTTGAACCCATTAAATTAGATAAAATGTGGTAGAATTATAAATCTGAACCCATAAATTTCAAATCCTGGATCCGCCTCTTGCTGAATTCCTGGTGCTTCAAAATTTTGGCGATTGCCGTAACCACTTTTTAGTGGAGGAATGTACATGGATTCTGGCATAGTTGAGGAACTGCATGCTAATGGGATAAAACTTAAAAGGTTTTTTTCTTGAAGTTGTTTTTATTCACACAGCAGGGAATGGACCTCCAAATCTAATGTACATTGATGAATTTACCTACTATTGCATTGATGTGGTCATCATATGAAGACTCATAATGCATTAAATTGCAATAACCAAATTATTTTGAATTGTCTCTGTCGTCATCATTGGGTGATTGAATACAACAAATGATGCTTTGCCGATTATATATGTATGGGTGTACATATGTCGGGTTGGTTGAATTTTTCTATTACCAAACCAAATCAGTTGTGTCGGGTAACCAATAAAAATCAGATTTTTTAATCTCGAATTTTTTGAATTTTCGAGTTTTTTCGTTTTTTTTTCACAAAACCTTCATAGTACAAAATGTAGAATTTATGCGCCAAATATTTCTTTAATCCAAGACAGAAGTTTTTCAAGAAAATAATATAAAATATGAGATGATTCATGATAACATACTAAAAGATTCAATAATAAAGATAATAAAATCGCATAAAAATATTATTAATATGTCATAATATAAATAGACATAATCTAAAATTACAAAATTGTTAAAATAAGTACTACGTATTATTTATATGACTAAACACAAAAAAATAGTTATGCATTTTTTTCTAAACCATAAAAAAACTAAAAAAAATAGATATCCAGTACTATAATCATTTCTAGTACAATTGGATTAAATGTCTTTTGTTAGCATTAATATTGATTTGATTGTTTTGGACTTTATTTGAGTTACTAACATTCATGAAGTATAAAACTTATTGGAGCATTCAAAAATTATAAGTCCAAAATTGAAATAATACGTTAAAAAATAAAACTATGAAAAAGTTTAAAAAATATTTATGCATTACACTACAATAAATACTTTTATGTATTAAATATATTCAAACATTCTATACATGTAATGTCGGGTTGGTTTGATTGCTGTTTGACTTTTGTTAGTTAAAACCAGACCAAACCAATTATGGTCGAATTTTTTCAAACACCAAACCAAATCAAACCGAACCATAGTCTTTCTCGGTTTGACTCGGATTATCGGTTTGGTGCGGTTTGTCGGTTTCCTTTGTACACCCCTATATGGGGAGTATAATTTATTGCAAACAGATATTTTCACAACAAACACTGCAAATATTTATAAAAACTCGAGATGAGACAGTTAATTGAATGAGCTACCTATGTTGACTAGACTGTTAACTGGGCAACCTAATTCTAGTTCCAAAAAAGCTACGCTGAGCAAATGAAATTTGATATGGAATGAGGAAGCAAACCCCACATAATGAGAAGCATCTGAACTTGCAGATTTTCTAGAGAAACATCCTAACTCATTTGCCAAGCATCTGAAATGAACAAATGCGCCTGTGCAGCTAATAATAACATGATATAACCATTGAAAGTAATGAACAGAGTTGGCCGCCGAATTATATGACCTCCTGTGTACACGCGCTTACCTTAAGCCGCATGTTCTGGTGTTTGAAGGTGGTGTTCTTCAATCAGATTTTGAACCCTCTGAGCAAAATCACATACATTACTAGACAGCAGAAGACATACTCAAGTTGATTTAGGGAAAGTCGTATACTTCTTTACCTTCACGGAACTTCCAACTTCTTCCAGCTTATGTAATACAGCGAGGTCTCCCGAATGAGATAAAGAATCATGTCTGATGGATCTGGATGGGGACATCTGCCAATCACAAAAAACGAGACCAAGAATTTGCTATTGAATAAAAAAAAGAGATCAAGAAAATACAAAAGACTTGATCTAGTCACAACATACCGAAGCAGCAGAGGAATAACCAATTCTCAAATTCAAAGTATTATCAACAGCTGAAGCTTGTCTAGAGAATGCCTCACTTCTAAGATTTGATAGTCGCGTTAGAACAGCCTAGAAAATGTATCATAGATTCACATGTCACCATATCTTAGATTCACGGCACGGTTTTTAAAACTATAGCAAGCTCGCTTAAGGAGGGATTATTAGTATCTCTAAGAGAAAATAATCTTAATAAGTAGTTAATAACTAGAGGTAAAGCAGACCTTCCTGAAATCAAGAGGATTTGCAATTCCTTGGATTTGGAGATCATCACTTGGGGACCTTCTCACACCAACATTTTCAATTCTCACCGAATAGACCCCACATAGGGACTGTAAATAACCTGGCAATTACATCAGTACAGAAGACTCAAGCTTTGATCTCGTACCAAGCCTAGCAAATGATAGAAATCATAGGAGTGCATTTCTGCAAGTGTTCGTTCTCTGGATTTGCAAAGTTTTGATATGATAATCCACAAGAAGATATCTGGAAGAAATGCCTCCGAGCAGTAAATTTTTTCACGCACCCGGTGAAGTACTGGTTGACCAAATTACAGAAAAAAGATTATGTTGAAGCTTTAACCTAAAGAAGATCTATCCTGCTCTTATAGTTTGTTGTCGCTTTCCGCTTTTTGGAAAAGAAAGGAGCATTCATTTGGTCAGTTACTCAACTACATGTACTTTTGATCCTTCATTTTTTTATCAGCCCCATGGGAGATCAAGCAAAAGATCATGTATTCAATACTAAACACTATTGAATGTCAGTAAGTCACAACTAGATGATTGTGGTAGGTTCTTTTTCCAGTTCTTTTAGGTACCAACATTGTAGGTGGAGTTAAAACTCCAGCTAGTTAAAAAAATGCACTGGCAGGATTAAAATTCCCTTGTATCCTCCCAATCGAGTTTAGAGTTTATCAGGAGATTCACAACCGGGAGCATCTAAAAGGCCCACTGTGAAATCTTTAGGAGAATATCAGGTGCAGGGGCAGATGCACGTTTACCCAAGCAGTGTCATCTGACACCGCTTGGTCAGAAAATTTTACAATGTACATATATATGTAAAAACAAAGAAACTAATATTATATATAAGATGACCCTTTATGCCAAATAGTGGCGTTCGGCGTATTGGAAAAGTGCTTCATTTCCTTGAATGATGTTGCGGGATTGAACTCCAACAGTTGAGATAAATTTTCTTTTTAAAACTTTTAGCTTGGTCCCTCTGAAAAATTGGAGTTCACAGAAAGGTAACACTCAATCTCATCTTCAAAAATAATCAATTAATCCTATTGGACAAAATACTTCCATGCACTATAAATGAGAAAAAAAATTCAATGCGTAAAAAGTTATTTCAGCATATATAATGAAATTTGGCATCTTAATTTTAAAAAGCTTACTCTACTTTTGTGATTTGTATATTTTGGACGTATTGATTTGCTATAATTATTGTTACAAAACTTCTCCTCTCTCATTATTTGTCCTAGTTTGTTTATTTTCTTGAATATCGATACCGCTTATTAAAAGTTCTGCATACTTAAGGAACTAAGGAACTTCAAGGAACCCATAAAAAGAGACGCTGAAATGTTTTTCTTCTCCTTTTTCATGCACGAATAACTTGATTATAATTGAACTAGAAATATCAGCCATCAATAAGAGGTAAACATTATATCCTAGCTCATTCATATCATCTATACTAGAAAATTCAAAAACATCTCAACTTGGCAATTGACCGAAATATCTCAACAACAAAAAACAGAGCAAGAAAATCACTTTTACCTTGTTCAACTATAATGTCAGCAACTGATGGCAATAGAACATATTTCTCCTTTTTCAAATCCCCAAAACAAGGAAATGGAACTGGTTTTGTTACCTAGACCAGAAAATCAAACACTAAGCAAAACTTGACACACGTGCAGAAAATCTTTTATATAATTCAAGTAAAGGTCACATTTGATCCATGGTATACAATAGCATAATATCAGGCTAATTAATCAAACTGACCAAGATCATATATAAAAATTGAAGATTGCAAGTTAGCACAAATGAATTAAATGAGAAAAGGGTGTACAAAATCATATCTTTTTATACAACATGCACACACCAATATGATACATGAACAAAGAAGCAAAACAAGTACTCCCTCTATCCCAATTTATGTGATGGTATTTTCTTTTTAGTTTGTTCCAAAAAAAAAAAACATTTTCTTTAGAAACAATATAACTTTAACCTTCCCAATTAACCCTTAAATTTAGTGGCGGAGCCGGGATTTCAACTTTATGGATTCTAAATTTTAAAACGACAGCTTCAAGTGGTAATATATGGATTTTAAATTTAATATTTATAAATATTTAATGAGCACACAATTAAGTTTTTCTTTCTTAAAACTTCATGCACAGTTAAACAGGTTGCATAAATTAAGACGGAGGCGGTAAATAATTAGTAAAAGAAAAAAGAATCTGGGGAAAAAAAGGAGTTACTTTACTTTGTAAACAATGGCATTGGGAGTGAGATAAAGTTTCCTGGAGCGGATATCTTTGCGCAAAATATACCTCCGAAGGGGCAAGTAAAGCAACATGATTAGCCCTATTCCCCAAGCCAATATTAGCAGCAGTGAATACAATACCCATCGAGCTGTTTGATATTTTACGAAATTATCTTCAGCTTCTTCAAACGACGCCGTATAAACAACTGCTTCTTCTTCTTCGTCGTCTGAGACATGCTCCACTAACAAACCCCTCTCTAACCGGTCTATTTCTCCAACTCCATCTTTCGATTCCATCTGATGATTAAAACCAACAAATAAAACCAAAACAAAGCACAAATGATTCTTTGTTTTGATTTATTACTGATTATTGAATAGAGTTACCTTAATGGGTACACAAGTTTTTGACGGTTTGGTTCCGGAAACTTTAATTCATGTGCTAACCAAGAATTATTTATTTTAAATTACAAAGTTTATATTATACTCCAAGTTCAGTTTTACTTTATGTGTCACTATTTTAATACTCTATTAGTCAATTTATTATAAAAATAATTATAATATTTTTAAATTTAGAAATAATTTAATATTAAGTGGTCGTTTGGACATAGGAATTGTAAAATTGCAAAAAAAACTGAATTTTTTTTTAAAGCGAAAATAGTATTTGAAAATTAGAGTTGCGTTTGGACATGAATATAATTTTGGGTTATTTTTGAAGTTTTATAAGTGATATGAATGAAAATTTTAAAAAATAACTTTTTGGAGTTTTTTAAATTTTTGAAAAATTCTAAAATTTATCTAGTGAAAATTACAAATTTTATGGCCAAACACTAATTTCGTAAAAAAGTGAAAACATTTTGAAAAAAATAAAAAATTTCTTATGTCCAAACGGGCTCTAAATGTTCTTTTTTTCTTATAACTACACTAATTTTAGTGTGCGTGCGTTGCACGTGTGTATCACGTCAAATTCTTCATATTAGCTTATCCGTAATTTAAATATTAACTGTCATTATAATTTTATCCAATGAAAATCAAAGTGTAAAAAAATGATTATCAAAGCGTAAAAATAATTGACATGATTTTCACTTTTGGATTTGTATTTGTAAAACCATTAGTGTTATTGCCTTTTATCAATCACTTCTCTCCGTCTCTCATTCTCTCTTTCTATTGTATTCTTAAATATTTGTTAGTAATTTGTTCAAATTATTGATCAATGTACTTTTTAAATATTCTAGTAATTCTAGTAATAACAATAATAGTAATAATTTTTATTATACTTGTTAAAAAAATTAGGAAGAAAGAGTGAAAATACATGTATGAACCTAACATTTGATCTGGGATAGTCTATTTAATCAGAATAAGAATTTAATGATATAAAATCAATATTCTCATTAAAAGAAAAATTAGGAAGAATGAAAACACATGGATAGCGCCTGCTCTTGGATATCTATTTAATTAGGATCAGAATTCTAAAGATATAAATTTCTTAGGTGAATTAAGTTCCTAAATATTAGGAATTTATATAATTCAAATAAGGAAAGATTTAAAAACTAATATTTTAGTTGATTTGAAATTCTTAAATATTAGAAAAATAATTAAATTATAATTATAATTTTGTCCAATGTGAAACCTATTTTTATGGGGGGGAAAAGGCGAACGATATTTCGATAGGGGATTCGTGCTTTCAATATGGTACTTCGTGCTTTTAATACAGTATAGATAGATATATAATTCTAATGTCTTATCATAACTTTGGTATATGAGTTGTGTGTTTGCTTTAGTGGCTCAAACATAACAAAATAATATGTTGACTCGTAATCAAATATATCATGTAATAATATTATGCTCTTTATGACCTTAAAAAATAAATTCTATTTCCTCAAATACATAATATGAATTTCATCTTATTCCTTACTGAAATTTAAGTGAAGAATGCGAAAAATAAAAAAAAGACTCCATATTATTAGGTTTAATTATCATACAGAGAATTTAATTGGATGGGTATTGTTTAAACCCAACAACATGTGTTTCTGTAAAGAAATAAAATGATTATCATAAAAAATTAAGATAAAATATTAATATTTAGTATTATTATTCTGACCATATGAAGGTATTATAATGTAATATAATTCTCGAAAAGTATAAAAGTCTATTTCATGTAAATTTTAATGTAAATTAAGATAAATCATTACAATAGTGTTTGTAATATTTATTATTATTTGCATACGCATTTTAATTTTTTGAATCATAAAATCAAATTACATCTAACTGATTAGAAGCTATTCATTAATAATATTTAGTAACACGGTACTTGAGTTCAACTGATTGGATATTACCTCACATAATTTATGAATAATATTATTAAGAAATTTTAAGTTTCAGAAAATGGTGAATGCTGATCTCATTTAGTTAGCTCAATAAACGAAGAGACCCCGCTTGCAAAACTTCTCATACCTTTATTGTGATTTATGAGGACTTCTTTAGGAATATTTATATATATGACCTAATAGTTAATACTGAAACAAATAAATAACATAAAAATACTTTTGTTAATAAGGATAAATAAAATAAATTGAAAAATTAAATATGTTGGTTGTTTTGTGTCACGATTCAAAATTCCACCACAGGCGTCGTGATGGCACTTAGTCTCTAAGACTAGGTAAGTCAATTACAATTACAATTCAAGCCATTTTTTTTAAAAACATATAATTTAATACAAGTGTCGAAACCAACATCGAAAATAATTATAACACCTTCCAAAGACTGGTAATACTGAGTCACGAACTCTAACTGAATACATGCAATGAATCTCAAGATCGAATATACAATACTGTTCGAATAAGAGTTGACAATACAATAAAATGGAAAGACTCTAAGAGACTGCGGCGACCAATCAACTCTACCTTGAATCCTTGCGATCAACACACTAACTCTGCCAGAGTCCGATATCTCCCATACCCGGCTCTGCACAAAAATGTGCAGAAGTGTAGTATGAGTACACCACAGTCAGTACCCGGTAAGTATCAAGACTAACCTCAGTGGAGTAGTGACGAGGTATAGTCAAGACACTCACTAGTCTAATAACTTGTGTAATATAGCATACAAAAATAATAGGAAACAAATAACAATGATGACAATAATAATCAACAAGTGATATAAACAACAGGGCGGCAAGAACACCATAAATATTGCTCAACAAATAATAAATACAAGTACAACCAATTAATCAAGTCCTTCAAATATAATTCTTTCACCTATAAGTCTTTCAAATAATAATCTGCAGGATGTAATACTTTCCGATAATTTTATTTTGAATATACTTCCTTCAAATAAATATCTTTCAAATACAATTTTGGAATATAATTCCTTCAAATAAAAGTCACCTTGTGACACCTCATTTCATATTCATAAAATTATGGGTCTCAGCCCACTTTCATATTTTCACGGCACCTCGTGCCCATATTTCTATCACAACTGCACGGACAACTCACGTGCCAAAAATATCAATATATAAAAGAATCTGCACGATCAATTTACTTTAGAAATAGTTTGAGTGAAAAAAATGACACTTGCACTTAAATTAAAGCATCAGATAAACTACCGATTTGTATGTAATACTTATTAATTTAAAGCATAATAGAAATTTTCTTTTATTTAAAACAATTTAGTCATCAAAAATCAGTAAAAACCAAAAATATAAATCTTCAGAGTCTCGTACTAAAAATCCCAAGCCAACACAATACAACAAGGAGCACAAAACACATAATAATAAATTCAACTAGTACATCACCGAAGAAGACAATAATTTATATATCACAGAAAAATAAAATGTAATGACCTTGTAACGATCTGACCGGTCGTTTTGAGCCCTAGCTTGTCGTTCAGCAGTTTGAGGCTACGAGTAGCTTCACTTCAGGTATTATGACTTGCATGCATGGTCGGAATTGAAATTTCGGAAGTTCAGAGTTTATTTGGAAAGAAAATTCTCATTTCGGAAGCTTTAAGTTGGAAGAATTGACTAAAGTTGAATTTTTGAGTAAACAATCTTTGAATCGAGATTTGAAGGTTCTAACAGGTTCGTATGATGATTTCGGACTTGGGCGTATGTTCGTATCGAGTTTTGGATAACCCGGGAGTGTTTCAGCACCTATTGTGAAAGTTAGCATTTTGGAAAAATTTCATAAATTTGGGTTGAAGTGCATTTCAAGGTTATCGATGTCCGTTTGGGATTCCGAGTATGGGAATAGCTCCGTATGGTGATTCTGGTGTTAGGAGCGCGTCCGAATGTGGATTTGGAGGTCCGTAGGTCATTTTGGGATAATTTGGCAAAAGTTAGAAATTTGAAGGTTTTTGAGAAGTTTGACCGGGAGTGGACTTTTTGATATCGGGGTCGGATTCCGATTCCGGAAGTTGGAGTAGGTCCATAATGTCGAATGTGACTTGTGTGCAAAATTTAAGGTCAATCGGACGTGATTTGATAGGTTCCGGAATGGAAAGTAGAAGTTTGAAGTTCTAAAGTTCATTAAGCTTGAATTGGGGTTAGCTTCGAATTAATTAGCTAAATTAGTTACTCGTAGTTATATTTATATTATGCAATTTATCTGAATAGATTCGGGCCATTTGGAGTCGGATACTCGTGGCAAAAACGTGTTATCGAGGTGATTTGAGCGGTTCGAGGTAAGTGGCTTGCCTAACCTTGTGTTGGGGATTTCCCCCTTAGGATATCTTGATATTATTTGGTGTGTGGGCGCCGTGTACGTACACGGGCTATTATTGCAAAAATCCTGTTTAACCTTTTTAAATCATAAATTGCTTATCTTATTAAGTTGTACTAATATGTTTAATTGTGTAGTTTAGACTAGAAAAGCATGTTTACGTGTTTTAACTGCCTAATTGACATTCTGTGCATCATGTTTAGCTAAGTCCTTATTTGCCTTATCTGTGTCCAGTATAAACTGTATAACTCGATGTCATACCTGTCATTTCATCTTGTACTGCATATTTATTTTGGGACTACGGACATATTCCGGGAGATCCCCCAACACTGCATATTTACTTTGGGACTACGGACGTATTTCGGGAGATCCCCCAACACTGTATATTTACTTTGGGACTACGGACGTATTCCGGGAGATCCCCCTGTACTGCATATTTATTTTGGGACTACGAACGTATCCCGGGAGATCCCCCTGTACTGGATATTTACTTTGGGACTACGGACGTATTCCGGGAGGTTCCCCTGTACTGCATATTCATTTGAAACTACGTGACAGTATCCCGAGAGATTTCCTACTGTGTTTACTTTGTTCTGAGCCGAGGGCTCCCTTAACTGTTAAACTTTCGAAAATCTCTTTAACTGTGTCACCATAAATTTTACTTATATCTTTTACTGTTTAATTTATTATATTTACTCCGGTAGGGCCTTGACCTGACCTCATCACTACTCGACCGAGGTTAGGCTTGGCACTTACTGGGTACCATTGTGGTGTACTCATGCCCTTCCCTGCACATATTTTCGTGTGCAGATCCAGGTGCGAGCTATTAGCCTCGGGGTTAGTACATACTGCTGATTCTAGGAGACTTCAAGGTACTTCTGCTTGCGTCCGTAGATCTTCGGAGTCCCCTTCTACTCCCTCGCCTTGAGACTTTCTTTATTATCTTCAGACTTTTGTATAGAGCCTCATAGATTATAGCAGCTTGTGACTTAGTGATATTCCGGGGCTTGGGAAATTATTTTGTATATGCCGAGTGGTACTACTCTTGGCTATTTATAATATGTTGTTTATCTTTAAAATGTTGTGTTTCTTTATATTTTTCGCAATATTAGACTTACCTAGTCGTAAAGACTAGGTGCCATCACGACACCTTACAGAGGGATAATTTGGGTTGTGACAATTGTGTAGTAAATTGGAAAATTGTGGAAAACTATTAAATCATCTGTTCGCCATGCCTAAATCCTTATTGTTGAATTTGTTTTTATATGATAAATTTGATGTGATTGTTACTTGAAATATTTATGAAATTTCGTGAGTATTGTTGGTTTAATATTTCTTGGAAATTAATTCCAATATGAATTTTCTTATGCAAACAATTAATTTAAGCGAGCTTAATAATAAGTGTTAATATAATTATCTAAAGTTGCATTAATGAAGGTTTTGCTTTATGCTGAGTAATTTCTATCTCTATTGATTGTTTTTGGGTGTTATAGACATTGTGTGGAGCCTTGGGCTATTTGTTGTGAAATTAATTGATTTTGTTATATCTTTGGAATTTGGTTGTGGCCATTGGGCAAATTGTGATATGAATTGATTTTATTATATTGTCGTGTTAATTTTCCGTGTAAATTGTTGTGTTGTGTGAGTTACTATTTTGGGGAGATAAGGGTGGCATTTCACCGTTGATATTATGTGGGTATAAGGGTGGCATTTCACTGTTGTTGTGTTTGTTGGAATATTGTCTGGGCGGAGTGATAAGGGTGGCTATAGGAGCGATAAGGGTGGCAATAGGAGCGATAAGGGTGGCTATTGATATTGTCTGGACGGAGTGATAAGGGTGGCTATAGGAGTGATAAGGGTGGCAATAAGAGCGATAAGGGTGGCTATTGTCAGGGACGATATGTGACAATGTGGGGTTGTGGTGTTGATAATTTTCATGTGATGTTGTGATTTTCTTGTGTTTACTTTTATACATTGTGCAATTTGTCTTGTTATTGGTAAATTGGTAACAATCTGATTTATGTTGAAATTGAGAGCCTGTGTCTATTGCCAAACAGATTATAAATATGAAATGTGGGCACGAGGTGCTGTGAGTAAATGATGATGATAATTGGCACGTGAATTATCCGTGCAGTTGTGATATGATTTAATTATGGGTACGAGGTACCGTGGAAATATGAAAATGGGATGAGACCCGTATTTATGAAAAATATGAAAATGGGATGAGACCTGTATTTTTATGATTATGAAATGAGGTGTCACATGGTGACTTTTTAATTGAAAGAATTATATTCAAAATATCTATTTGGAAGGATTTTTACTTAGAAAGTATTATATGAAAGAATTTTATTTGAAAAATAATTATTTGAGAAAATTATATTTGAAAGAGAGTTATCTGGAAGAATTATATGTGAAAGACATTTATTCGAAGGACTTGATTTAATTGGGTGTACTTGTGTTTATTAATTATTGAGTGATATTAATGGTATTCTTGTTGTCTGTTGTGCATATCACTGGTTATTCCATATTGTCCTATTATTATTTGTTTCCTATTATTTTTTATATTATATTGCACATGTTATTATACTAGTGAGAGTCTTGACTGTACCTCGTCTCTACTCCATTGAGGTAGTCTTGATACTTACTGGGTACCGACCATGGCGTACTCATACTACACTTCTGTACATTTTTGTGCAGAGCCAGATATTGAAGATATCAGACTTGAGAAGAGTTAAAGCGCGATAATAAGGATTCAAGGTAGAGCTGCTTGGCCGTCGCAGTCCCTTGGAGTCTTTTCATTTCATTGTACTTTTAATTTGTAATCAAACAGTATTGTATATTCGGCCCTCGTGATCATTTCATGTATTCAGTTAGAGTTCGTGACTCAGTACTACCAGTCTTGGGAGGTTGTGTATTGTAATTATTTCCGCTATTAGATTTTTTTTTTTATTTTTAAAAATGGCTTCAAAATGTAATAGAAATCGGCTTACCTAGTCTTATAGACTAAGTGCCATCACGACGCATGCGGTGGGATTTTTGGGTCGTGACACGTACGCACGAGGTGACGAGAGTCCGCGCGTAGCAACTATTAATGCTAAAGTCGAGGTAGTTTAGGACTCAAAGCATGAATTACTTGTATAAATTGTATTCGTTATTTAATTACATTATTTGATATATATCGTAAATTGTTAGTGAGAGATGGTAAAAGATGGAAATCATATGCTTATTTCTGTTTAAATTAATTAATTGTTAAAAGAAAATTATTCATCCTCTCGAATTTATCTTATAATAAACATACTCTAATTCCGGAGGTACATAAGAAAATGCCCTCCTTTCTTGTGGAGCAGGCCGAACGCCTCGGCAGAATAGATGCATCTATGGATCGTGCCGCTCGTCCCTCGGCAGTGTACACGAAACTCTGGATCGGGCCAAACGACCTCGGCAGAAATCGTGCTTAATAATAATAATTACACGATACTTTGATAGTTTATTTCAGCTTGTGAAGCTAATTGAAATTTGGAAATTATTGGAATTTAAAGAATTTAATTATCTCTGCTTGTTAAGGAATTATTGTTTTTCCTGTAAATGAGGCTAATTGATAAACCGTAAATTTATTGGAATTGAAGGAATTTAATTACTTTTGCTGGTTCAATAAAATTATTGTTAACTCTGTGAATCATGTTGATATAAATATTTCTATTTTCATGATTATTTAATATTATTGACCCATAGTGAGTGTCAAAGTCGGCCATCTCGTCTCTACCTTTTCGAGATTAGACTTGATACTTACTGGGTACACGTTGTTTTCGTACTCATGCTACTCTTGCTGCACATTTTATTGTGCAAGTACATATTTGTCTAGCAGCCTTGTGGGCGCAGAGGTGTGGTTAATAATTGTGGGGACATAGGTGAGCTGCATTCTGTATTACGATCCGCAGCCAACAGAGTCTCCTTCAGAAATATTATATTTTCCTGTCTGATTTGTATTCTGGACAGATGTTGTATTTTATTTTTAATTCCCTAGTAAATGCTTATGCACTTGTGACACCGGGTTTTGGGATGATTATGGCTTGTACTGTATTGGAAATTTTTAAAGATATTATTACTTATTTTGTAAACTTCATCTTCTGCTATTTAATTGAGGGGAACAACTATGACTCCAAAAATATTAAAATGAGAATTTATTTAGTATTTATTGTTGGCTTGTCTGACAGCGTTGTCCGGCGCCATCACGACCTTTATGGATTTTGGGTCGTGACAGACCCGACCAGTCATTTTAAAAGTTGTAGCCCCACTCCCATATTTACTGCTCATTCTGTGATTTATAAATGTTATGTAACTTGTCGGGGTAGTCGGTTCGGGTCCGGTGAGGTTTTGGAATGAATTGGAACACTAAGTTCCAAGTTTTAAAACTTAAAGTTCAAATAGTGACCGAATGTCGACTTATATGCAAACGACCCCTGAATAGAATTTTGATGATTCCAACAGCTCCGTATGGTGATTTTGGACTTAGGGGCATGTTCGGAATTTTATTTGGAAGTCCGTAGTTAAAATATGCTTGAAATGGCTAAAATAGGAATTTAAGTTTGGAAGTTTGACCGGGGAGTTGACTTTTTGATATTGGGGTCGGAATCTAGTTTCGGAAATTTTCATAGCTCCATTATGTCATTTATGACTTGTGTGCAAAATTTGAGGTCAATCGGACTTGATTTGATAGGTTTCGACATCGAATGTAGAAGTTGAAAATTCTTAAGTTTCATTAAGCTTGAATTGGGTGTGAATTGTGATTTTTGCATTGTTTGATGTGATTTGAGGTTTCAAATAAGTTCGTGTGATGTTTTAGGACTTGTTGGTGTTTTTGGTTGAGGTCCCGAGGGCCTCGGGTGAGTTTCGGATGGTTAATAGATCAAAAGTTGGACTTAAACACCTGCTGCAATTTTCTTTTACTGGATATGCAGAAATCGAGCCCAGAAAAAATGAGCCCAGGATCGAAGCCCAAAAATCAAGCCCAGGGTCGAAGGCGAGGGTCGAGGCCTGGGTCGAGGGCCATGATCGAAGCCAGGGTCGAGGCTTAGGATCGAGGGCCATGATCGAGGCTCAGGGTCGAGGGGCATGATCGAGGCTCAGGATCGAGGGCCATGATTGAAGGCCAGAATCGAGGGCCATGATTGAAGACCAGGATCGAGGGCCAGGATCGAAGCCATAATCGATGCCCAGGATCGAAGGTCAGGATCGAGGCCCAGGATCGAGGGCCATGATCGAAGCCATGATCAAGGGCCATGATCGAATCCTTAATCGAGGGCCATGATCGAGGCAGGACCGAGGGCTGCCTGGACAGAATTATAAAACAGGGGACTTCGTCCTCTGTGCCATTTTTGATGAATTGGAGCTTGGGGAGAGGCAATTTTTGGGAGATTTTGTTTTCACCATTTAATTAGTGTTTTGAGATTGAAAATTTGGGAAATTTTAGAAAATTCATAGAAACGAATTTTTGAGATTTTGGTGTCGATTCGGAGTTGGATTTGGGTGAAACTGGTATGGTTGGACTCGTAATTGAATGGGTTATCGGATTTTGTAAGCTTTGCCAGATTCCGAGACGTGGACCCCACGGGCAATGTTTGAGTTAATTTCAGATTTTTATTGAAAAATGTAGTATTTTCTTATGAAATAATTTTTGTTGACTGTATCGAATTATTTTGGCTAGATTCGAGCCATTCAGAATTGGATATTCATGGAAAAGGCATTCTTACCGATTGATTGAGCTTGGTTCGAGTAAGTGGCTTGCCTAACTTTGTGTGGGGGAACTCCCCGTAGGATTTGTACTATTTTTGATATATGAGCACTGTGTACGTGAGGTGACGAGTACGTACACGGGCTAATTGTGTAAAAACCCGATTTTTCTACTAAGTAATAACCTGATTTCCTTCTTATTTGAGTTCCATCAGCATGTGTGGTGTCTGGCTAGACTAGAATAGCATGCCTACTTGCCTTAACTGTTTACTTGAACTACGTGCAACATGTTTAGTGAATTTACCTGTCTTTCCTTAACTGGTACTTAGGTTGAACTGTAGAATTTCGTGCCGTATCGGGAGATCCCCATGTTCTGCACATTTACGTTAGGACTACGAGACGGTATCTCGGAAAATCCCCTGTTGTTATCTCTATGTACTGAGCTGTTGTCTTCTATGATTTCATTCTTGTTAAATTTCAGTCTTTATTTTACTGCGGTATTTCATTCTATCTTGTGTTATTATATATATACCAGTAGGATCCTGACCTGACCTCGTCACTACTCGACCGAGGTTAGGCTTGGCACTTACTGGGTACCGATTGCGGTGTACTCATGCTACTCTTCTGCACATGTTTTTCGTATGCAAATCCAGGTACTCCTTATCAGCCGCACTATCAGTGAGCCGGGACAGCTTTGGAGACTTCAAGGTATATCTGCCGCGTCCGCAGACCTTAGAGTCCCCTTCTACTCTTCTCCATGTCCATTATCTTCTGTATTTTTTTGATAGACTCTGATGTATAGAAACACTAGATTTTTCTCCTGTAGTTTGTGATTCACGATGTTTCGGATTTTGGGAATGCTGTGTAGTATATTGAGGAGTTGGTTATTGTACATGCCAAATGGCATGTTACTCAGTTATAGTGTTATTGCTACAGTTAGTTGTTAAATTTATGTTTTCATTTCATTTATTCCGCAAAATGTTAGGCTTACTTAATCATAGAGACTAGGTGCCGTCACGACGTCATACGGAGGGGAAATTGGGTCGTGACAAGTTGGTATCAGAGATCTAGGTTCATAGGTGTCGTGAGTCACAAGCCGGTTAATTAGAGTCTCGCGGATCGGGACGGAGACATTTGCACTTATCTTCGAGAGGTTATGGAACTGTTAGGAAAATTTCACTACTTTGATTCCTTGTCGTGCGAAAATTGTAGACTTCAAAAATTCTAAACTTCTATATTCTATTCTCTCACAGATGGTGAGGACACGTACAAGCGGATCTGATGACCAGGCACCCGCGCCCCCTGCTACAGCCGTGAGAGGCCGGGGCCGGGGCCGGGGTAGAGGCCGAGGATGTCCACATGGTGCAGCCATGGCACCCACACGAGCTGCTACAGAGGAGCCCCCAGTAGATCCAGCTTGAGGGAAAACACGTGAGGTACCTGTTTCTTCACCAGCCCTCCAGGAGACTCTATCCCAGTTTTTGAGCATGTTCAACACCTTAGCACAGAATCCCGTCGCCGGTACTCCAGAGCAACTGGTTCAGGTCGACCAAGTTCCAAAGATTGTACCAATACAGCCGGTAGCTCCAGCTCAGCCCGAGGTTAGGGCAACAACTTCTGAGGTAGAGCAGCTCAGACTTGAGACGTACAAGAAGTACCATCCACCTACCTTCAGCGGATTGGCTGCAGATGATGCTCAAGGTTTTCTGGAGGAGTGTCATCGTATTCTCCGTACTATGGGCATAGCGGAGATGAGCGGGGTTTCTTTTACTACATTCCAGCTTAGAGGAGCAGCCTATCAGTAGTGGCGTGCTTATGAGCTGAGTAGTCCGGATGAGGTAGTTTCACTTACATGGACTTAGTTCTCGGACATGTTTTTGAGAGAGTATGTCCCTCAGAGCCTCAGGGACTCATGGCGCGCGGAGTTTGAGCAGATGCGCTAGGTATCCATGACTATGTCAGAGTATGGAGTCTGTTTCAGTGATTTGGCCCGACATGCACCGGCCTTGGTTGCCACAGTTCGAGAGAGGGTTCAACGGTTTATTAAGGGACTCCACCCCAGTATCCGAATTAGTATGGACAGGGAGTTGGAGATGGATATTTCTTATCAGCAGGTTGTGAGTATTGCCAGGAGATTGGAGGGCATGCTTGCCCGGGATAGAGAGGAGAGGGAGGCCAAGAGGTCTCGAGAGACTGGTTCTTATTCTGGTGCTCGTGCCCCAGCAGCTCGCCATGGTAGGGGTTATGTGTGTCGCCCCGTTCATTCAGCTCTTCCAACCGCCAGTGGTGTCCCAGCCCCTTCTAGGCCCCAGGAGCCTTATTATGCACTGCTAGTATCTAGTGTGCCTCCTGCACAGGGTGTTCCTAGGGGCCAGTCCAGCGGATCTGGCCAGAGCTAGTCACAGCAGCCACACCCTCCCAGAGCTTGTTTTGAGTGTGTCGACACTCGCCATATGGTGAGGGATTGCCCCAGATTTAGGAGGGGTTCTCCTCCACAGACTTCTCAGCCACAACGTGCTCCACCGGGTCCTTAGGCTATGATTACAGCACCGGCTGCTGTCACACCCCTTTTCTACCCCCAAAAGATAATGTATGTTATTTTATGGATTGTGGGTTAAAGAGTTTTTCCAATTGAAGTGACAAATTTGAATAGAGATTATTTTATTTACAGAGTCGCCACTTGGAATTGATTTTTCGGTGTTCCAAATCACCTTTTATTTGAATCCTTAATTAAAGGAAGGTTTGACTCTATTATTATTTGGTCTTCGAAAACAAAGTCCGAGGAAGAAATTCTGTTGACCGGGGAGAAGGTGTAAGGCATTCCCCGAGTCCCGTAGTTCTAGCACAGTCGCTTTATTGACTTAGACTTGGCTTGAATTTATTTTGGATAAACTGTGTTTTATTTGGACTTTCATGTTTTACCTATCCACTTTTAATTATTAAAATTATTAAAGAAAAGATTTGAATAAAATTGTCCTAACTGCACCACGCAAACGAATGTGTGACCGAGATGAATTTTATTGATTTTTGTCATAACCGCGCTACGCAAGCGAATCCGCAGTCATGATGAGGATTATTAGTATGTTATTACTTTTGGAGAAAATTGCTACATTCGAAGAAAATAATTTTGAAATTTATTAAAAGTTAACTATCGCGCTATGCAAACGAATTCGCGAGTTTATCAATTGATTTATTAAATTAAAAATTAACTGAAACTAACGAGTATGGCATGCCATTATTGAATTAAATTAATGAATGTTAAACATCACGTTACGCAAGCGATTCCATGAAGTTAAAGCACGCCTACTAATTGCCTAGCGTCTAAATTAATTAAAAAGCGCTTCTTTTTTATTTGTTACTTGTTCGACCGGAAAAAAAATAATTTTATTATTAAAAATAATTTCTAACTAATGCAAGACATTAAACCCGGGTAGGCTTATGTTAAACTTTCATGGTATTGTGCCACTTATTTTATTTAACAAAAGACAATTTATTAATTTTAAAGAAAATACCCATCTTACTTTCTATTGTCATTGGGCCTACATATTTTAGCTTATTTGGCCCATGTTGCTTAAGAGCCTCGATGACCAAGACAACACAAAATAATAAGTATTCTTCTAAGCCCAAATTGCTTCTTACATTGATGTCCAAACTAAAATTGTTTTTCATAAAAGAAACTTACATGCTAATTATTATCTTTTATCTTCTTAAACAACTATTTCTTAAGACTAACATAATATTTTTACTCATCTACACCAACATGGCACTAATCAAACTACACCCATTAGCAACATAAAAACCACGACTAAATATAAAAACTACAAAAAACGGTAACATTTTAATGCTAAAGAGAAGAACTATATTATAACATTATGTTGACTATAATTCAAAGCATCAAAACATTTGAAGCTAGAATTCTTTCTTAGATAATTATACATGAACCATGAAAGTAACTCATAGAAAAGATCCCAAACTAAACAAACATGGTTAAAAGTGGGGTCTTTATCTTTTCCTTAAACTAAGTAAACTTTACAAAATGCAATTTCAATCACATATATAAAGAAGAAAATAATAATTTAACTAATTTTTAACAGATTTACATGATGATAACACTAATATAACATTCATCTTGAAACAAAATCAGATCTAACATGTTCCATCAACCAAATCGGGATCAAGTCCTTCTTATTATCATCAAGAATCTGCAATATAAGAATTTGAAAGTTACTTGGTTTGTAGAGAAATTAAATACAGTAGTGCAGCAACAAAACATTCAGCAGCAAATACAGTAGAAACAACAACAACTCAAGTGTTAAGACAACCCAGAAAACTCAACAAAGATGCTTGAAACTGGTAGCTATCAACTTCACAAATTGACTAAGGGATCTTTCCATTTTTCTCAAAGTTTTTGTACTCAAATTGTAATGACCCAACCAGTCATTTTGACTTTTAGAACCCCGTTTTCCTAAATAAAACTTCCCGTATGTGCTTTAAATGATTTATGACTTGCGGGGATGGTTGGTTCGGGATTTGGAAGTGTTTGGGTTGAAATCGGAACATTTGGTTATTTAAGATGGCTTTAAAAGGCCAAGTTTGACTTCGGTCAACATTTTGAGAAAATGACCCCAAAATAGAATTTTTACGATTCCAACAGCTCCGTATGGTGATTTTGGACTTAGGAGCGTGTTCGGAATTTTATTTGGAAGTCCGTAGTTAAATTAGGCTTGAAATGGCTAAAATAAAATTTTAAGATTGAAAGTTTGACCGGGGAGTTGAGTTTTGATATCAGGGTCGGAATCCAGTTCTGAAAATTTTCATAGCTCCGTTATGTCATTTATGACTTGTGTGAAAAATTTGAGGTCTATCGGAGTTGATTTGATAGGTTTCGTCATCGAATGTAGAAGTTAGAAATTTTAAGTTTTATTAAGCTTGAATTGGAGCATAATTCATGGTTTTAGCATCATTTTATGTGATTTGAGGTTTCAAATAAGTTCGTATGATGTTTTAGGACTTGTTGGTATAATTGGTTGAGGTCTCGAGGGCCTCAGGTGAGTTTCGGATGGTTAACGGATCAAAAACATTTGACTTAAAAAGCTGCTGCAAATTTTTCCTTCTGCTGAATAATTTTGGGTAGTGATCGAGCCCAAGATCGAGCCCAGGTATCGAGCCTAGGGTCGACGGCCTGAGGCGAAGCCAGGGACGAGGCCTTGTATCGAAGCCATGATCGAAGGTCCAACTCGAGGGCCATGATCGAAGGCAATGCTCGAGGGCCAAGATCGAGACCCAAGATCGAGGGTCACAATCGAAGGCTCAGGCTCGATGCCATTATCAAGGTTATGATCGAAGGACCAGGCTCGATGCCATAATCGAGGACATGACTGAGGTTCAGGCTCGAGCCTGTGATCGAAGCCACGATCGAGTCCTAGGCTCGAGGTCCATGATCGAAGCCACGATCGAGGCCCAGTTCGAGGCCCAATTCCGAAGGCTGATAAAAAAAGAAGGCATTCGTCCCATTCGCCATTTTTAACAAATTGGGGCTTGAGTAGAGGCGATTTTGGATAGATTTTCAAGGAAAGATATTAGGATAAGTGATTCTAACTTGGATTTGGTCTATAAGCACAAATATATCATTGTTCTCATCATGTAATTAGTGTTTGAGATTGAAATTTGGGAAATTTTTAGAAATCTCATAGAAACGAATTTTTGAGATTTCGGTATCAATTCGGAGTCGGATTTGAGTAAAACTGGTATGGTTGGACTCACAATTGAATGGGTTGTCGGATTTCGTAACTTTTGCCGGATTCCGAGATGTGGACCCCACATACGAATTTTTAATTAATTTCGGGATTTTATTGAAAATATAGTATTTTCTTATAGAATTGATTCCTATAAATTTTAATGATTGTATCGAATTATTTTGGCTAGCTTCGAGCCAGACAAAGTTGGATAATCGAGGAAAGGGTCTACTAGTGGATTAAATTGGAGCAAGACGAGGTAAGTCTCTTATCTAATCTTGTGAGGGGGAAATTACCTCAAAGGTGATTAAAATTAAATAATTATTGCTAATTATGGGGGCTACGTACGCACGAGGTGACGAGAGTCCATGCGTAGCTACTATTAATACTAAAGTCCGGGTAATTTAGGACTCAAAGCATGAATTACTTGTGTAAATTGTATTCTTTGTTTAATTAATATTATTTGATATATTAAAGGATAGAAATCTCATATACTTGATTTTGTTTTCTGTTTAAATTAATTAATTGTTAAGAGAAATTGTTCTTCCTTCTGAATTTATCGTATAACAAATATACTCTCATTTCAGAGGTACTTATGAAAATGCCCTCCTTTCTTGTGGAGCGGTCCGAACGCCTCGGCAGGATAGATACATCTATGGATCGTGTCGCACGTGCCTCGACAGTGTACACGAAACTTTGGATCGGGCCGTACGACCTCGGCAGAAATCGTGCTTAATAATAATAATAATTACACGACACTTGGACAATTTATTAGAGCTTGTAAAGCTATTTGATAAATTGGAAATTTATTGAAATTGAATTGCAGCTTGTAAAGCTATTTGATAAATTGGATTTTTATTAAAATTGAAGGATTTAATTAATAGATTAGAAATTATTTGAATTGAAGGAATTTAATTAATATATTGAGAATTATTGGAATTGAAGGAATTTTATTACTTCTGTTGGTTCAATAAAATTATTGTTAACTATGTGAATCACGTTGATATAAATATTTCTATTTTCATGATTATTTAATATTATTGACCTATAGTGAATGTCATAGTCGGCTATCTCGTCTCTACCTCTTCAAGATTAGGCTTGATTCTTACTGGGTACACGTTGTTTTCGTACTCATACTGCACTTGCTGCATATTTTATTGTGTAGGTACATATATGTATAGCGACCTTGTGGGTGCAGAGGTGTGGTTAATAATTGTGGGGACATAAGTGAGCTGCATTCTATATTACGATCCGCAACTAACAGAATCTCCTTGAGAGTTATTATATATTCTATCTAATTTGTATTCTGGACATATGTTATATTTTATTTTAATTCCCTAGTAAATGCTCATGCACTTCTGACATCGGGTTTTGGGAATGGTTGTTGCTAAAAGTATTTATCATTTACTCTATGCGTTTTATCTTTATTATTTCATTGGAGAAATTTTGATTTCAAAAATACTAAAATGGGTAATTAAGCTAAGTATGTATTGTTGGCTTGCCTGACAGCGGTGTCCGGTGCCATCACGACCTATAGGTAAAATTGGGTCGTGACAACATGGTATCAGAGCACTAGGTTCACTTAGGTCTCACGAGTCATGAGTAAGTCTAGTAGAGTCTTGCGGATCGGTACGGAGATGTCTGTGCTTATCTTTGAGATGCTACAGCGCTGTTAGGAATACTTCCCTTTTTGATTCCTCATCATGTGATTTGATTCCTTTGAGGCTTATGCCTTCATTTCCTTCGTACTCAATCTTATGCGACGTAAAGCGCTTGTTATAAATTGGGGATCGAGGAAATTTTTAATGGTACTACAGTTGTAGTACAAGATGCTTCTCCCTGTGCAATTAATTGGGCTATTATCGTTGCCTTGCGAAAAGCCGCTCTGTCATTTCAAATTAAGTATCAGTACTACCTAAGGTTTTGAGATTTGGCATTAATTGTTATGATGATTCGTGCGTTGTTATTGCACAGTGTTTATGAAATGGTAAAATGCCCGTCTATGTGTCAGGGCAATAAATGACTTGAAAGAAGGTTTTTCTCAGTACATGATTCAGAGGTTCCATGTTTTATTTCCAGCAGAGAAAAAGGCAATTGGGCTATGAATGTTCAGGTTTGGGGTTGATAGAGTAACGAAGCCTGATATTTTCGAGCGTGGTAGAGTTCTCAATTTTGATGTGGTGTCATCGCCTTGTTAAATGTGTTAAGGTTTGCCGGTGTTATAGTTTTCTTCAACTAGCCTTCACGACGGGGTGTTAGGAATTGGTGTAGGGGAAGCAGTTGTTAGAGATCACGGTGTGCAGTGGTTCAGGATTTAAGCGGTGTTCCTAGTATTGATGGCTCGAGAAGGATAATCCTCGGAAAGGTTTAAAGTTAGTAACGACCTATTGGTTCAAGTGCTATAGAAACGGATTTTGAGTTAAGGCAACAAATAGGCAGCAAAAGATGAGGAAGGACTTGTGGAAGGTGTCTTGTGGTGGTTAAGTTCCTAGGAGGCCAAGTGTGAGAAATAGAAGTCAAGTAGCTGCTTAAAGGAGAGGGTTTGACCAAAGTGGGAGAGTGGCAAGGTAGCATATGGATTACGTGGTAGGATAACTACACGACTTGAGGAAAGTTTGAAGTGATTTGGGATTCATGGTGGACAGTGACTAGGTCTACGGGCTTAATTTGGAATATTGGCTGCTATATTGAGAAAGATTGGATGTGACAGGTGGGAGTTGCTTGATATGAATAAGGATACAACATGACTTTGGATTGGAATGTATTTTCGCACCTTTAGTTGATGTCCATGAGGAGTGAACGGACTGGTGCAGCTGGTAAATGAGCTTGAATTCAGGATGATCTACTAATTTCGTAGTAATTTCACCCAGTGCAATGACATTGGAATATGTCGGCATATAATTTCCACACGTGGGTTATCTCTTGTGAGCATGTTAGCGGGCGCGTGGTATTGATGAAGCTTATGCGAAGAATTTTACTGGCTACCCGGTAAGAGATTTAATATGTAAATGTGGCAAGTGGTTCGGAGTGTTTATTAAAGGTTAATAGAAGGATTTCGAGAAATTTGGCAAGTTGCGTGTGCAGGATCATGTCAACGATGAAGAAAGAATCTCGGTGGATTCCAGAGTTATGTAATTGTAGCTTCAAGCTAAGTGGAAGAGCCCCACTGTCTATAATTGGATTTCATGGTTATCTATTTGTGAGGTTCCTGGTTATCGGTGTACTTGTGGGTCATTGCAACTAAGGGAAGAAAACATCAGTGGTAATTTGAGCAAAGGGTTTGGGGAATGTATGCCATATTTGGCCTTATCGATTCATGTTCAAGTTTTGGGAAGACTCAGAGTCTATGCTTCATATTGATGTGATGTACGAGGAAGGTGATTCGGCCGGGTGCTTCTTTGAGAGAGTGTTCAACTGCAAGCAGAGCCTTGGAGTTGATTTTATTTGGGATCAGGTTGGAATGGGTGACTCTCAATAAGGGTCCTAGTGGATTCAAAACGTTACAATATGGTGACTAAGGATTTCGAGCCTGTAGTATGGTTAAGCATCGAGCTTTTACAGCAGATTTTGAAAAGGGTTTGGAGTATTCTATGTTATCTTCGGTCTGTGGTGTAGCATTGGAAGAAACAGAAGGAAATAATTTCAGATTCATAAAATAAGTATCAGAATGTGTGTACCAGTTGACGATGTAAAAGTGCGCACAAGGAGGGATATGAGATGATTAGTGGGTTTTGAAACAGCATGGTCTCGTGAAATAAGGTCACTCGGGATAAGTGCAGATTTGAGTTCGTGATGTAATGAATGGAGCTATGATCAGTTCATTCAGCGCATTGAGTTATGCATGTGATTTGTGGCGGTACGTGCGAGGCTTGACAGCCGCCGTAATTGATTTTTTTTGGAGGAATTCAAGTATTATGGCATGTTATATGTAAAGGGATCCTGGAAGAGTTATGGTGGTTTACATCACTACTTGAGGCCAGTATTTTCTGCGGATATGGGAATTTCAGTCACGTGTTGCAATGGTTCTCTTGAAATAAGTTAAGTAGAAGGTTTCTATATGATTAAGTGGTTGCCTATTAGTGGTTCAGGAGTTATGATGGAATTCTTGTACTCCTGCGCATTGGCGTGATTAAGTGCACTAAGTAGCATGGGATTCGAAAGTTGAGGATTCAAGACTTCGGTTCGGTGTTGACAAGGATGTCATGAGCTCGGATAAATAGGAAAAGGATTTAGATGTTTAAAGTAAGATGGTATTGTTTTCGGCATCACCTAAGGTCGATGTCAGGTGTAAGAGACCTTGTGTATCAATTTGTGGATTCTTGATATGCTTTACAACATTAGTGTAACCGGCAGCATAGATGTGCAGACTTGTTACCTGGTGCGGAAGGTCGTGAGAGCGTGTCTCACGGAAAGATGGTATAAGTGTGACAAGTAGTCACTTGATTGATAAATAATTAACAACCAAGTATGAAGATTGTGGCGATATCGCTAATTCGAGAATTTATGCCTGGAGGGCGTTCGGTTCATTTGGTTGTGGACTGTGGAAGTTTGTTCCAATTATGATGGCTATTCTTGTGTGTTATGGGAAAAAGGGTTATTATGGATCCTTGAAAGGTTATTAGCCTAGTATGGTGTGATCAGAATCGGCTTGAGGTCTGTGGATGGATTTAAATATGAATATGGACTCTATATCAGACCGAATGTGTTCATTCAGAATAGCACTCATTATGGAAGAGTATTCGGACGTTGGATGTCATTTCGTCGTCGGCTATTTCATGTAATAATATATTTTGCCGTGTGAGTTGTGAAACAACTTGATAAATTTCTTATGTGTTGAGGTTCCGCGTAGCTATGGTGTTATGTGAGCAGGATGACTCTTGAGATTCATATCGCACCTTAGTTGTGCTTGAGTTTTGTAGCGTATGGCGCTGTCGTTCCTTCTAGGGATGGTATCATGCACTTAGCGTGCTTGTGTCCGATATTCGGATATTTTGCAGTAGTGAGCATTCTAGCTCGATAAGTATGTTCTTATAGATTCTTTTTGTGCGGAGCGGGTGGCACGCTGCCACGAGTATATTGTTTAGATCGGGTTGCACGCCGCAACGGTATCATGTGTGGATCGGGTTGCACGCCACAACAATGTGATGTTGAGTACAATCCCCTATATTCTATTTTGTGTGTTTGTGTCCCATTTTTTTTCTGAGGAAGGTTCATGACACCTTTTCAGTTGTTCAATTAGTCACGTGGGTTGCGTAATCCTTTCCAGAGTTCGTTTTTCTTATGTATCGCAATCAAGTCCGTAGCTTATTAGCTCATTGTGGCATCATATGAGGCTTTTTGATCGTGTCTGAGGTGGCTTATTACCTGAACAGCTTATACTGGGTGAGACGAGACTATTGGATCCGGGATCAGTGCGATCGGATTATATGAAGTATAATAAAGAGCAAATATCGTTATTTGGTTTATAATGAGGCAGTGGTTCTTGTCAGAAGGAGAAACTCAATAATTTGTTGACTCGGCAGTTGATTATGAATTTCTACACATTTCTTCCATCGTGGAAGCATTTCAAGAGTTGGAACAGGACTTATATGTATCATGAGGTGTGTTATGAACATCAGATTCGTGAAATTTTGGCTATTGTTATCGGAGGATGTTATTATAGTAATGTGAATGATGCGGTGCATGGTTTAAATTCAACAAAGGTATGCAATCCTGTATTTGTCACGACCCAATTTCCCCTCCGTTTGGGTATCGTGATAGCACCTAGTCTTAGGGACTGGGTAAGCCTAACAATAATTAAAACAACAACATTATTTAAATAGAATCTCTTACAATTTCCAAAACCGGTAGTATAAGTCATAAGCTCTACAGAGTGTTTGCTAGAAAACTTCTAAATACAACTGTCCAGAAATAAGAATAAACAGTGCAAAACGAAAACTGAAAGATGACTCCGAAGCCTGCGAACGCAGCAACATGTTTACCTTGAGTCTCCACAACAACAGTCCACATAGCTAGCTAACAAACAAGTACCTGGATCTGCACAAAAATATGCAGAAGAGTAGGATGAGCACACCACAACGGTGCTCAGAAAGTATCAAGACTAACCTCGGTGGAGTAGTGACGAGGAACAGTCAAGACACCCACTGGTCTAATAAACTGAACACATATAAGTACATGAACAACAAAAGTATGATGTCTACATAAAGACTATGCAATATGGCTCACAATACAGTAATCGCAATAAGGAAGGAAACAACAAGTATCAGCGGAATATCATGAAAATGACGCAGAAAGGTGAATGGAACACAACCTAAATCTAGAATCACAAATACAGCAAGGACAAGTAATAACTCATCAACTACAACCGCTTTTACATCAGGTTTTAGTCAACAACTCCACGAGGTACCGAACCTGACCTCGGACATATCACAACTCACAGTTCTCAATACCTGAACCCTAACACTTGGCATCCTATGCCCTCATAACACCTCATAACTACACTGACGACTCACGTGCCAATAGAGCCATTCTCACATAGAAGGCAAGTAAACAAGGGTGCGCATCTATGCTCAACAATATTAAGAACACCTCTTATCCGATAAGAGTGCTTAACTACGTGTATGCTTATGCAAGTGTCCTACCATAGTCCACATCAGCAAATAAGCATAAGAAAAAAGAACAGACAACACGTAGAATATTTTCTCACAACTTTCACAAGATAAAGCTCACACAGGTATGTATATCACTTCACAAATATCAACAACAAGAATGCCCCCAGGCCACAAATCATCACAAATCAAATCCCTGACACATCCCACCTTGTCTCGCCACGTGTGTAATAGTAACATAAATTCCCGCCTTGTCTCGCCACACGTGCATAATAATGTTCTCACCTTGTCTCGCCACATGCGCAACCCCCACCTTGTCTCGCCACATGCGCAACCCATAAATATATATATACATATCCTGCCTTGTCACGCCGTATGTGCAAATATCAATGGTAACAATAGCACGGCAGAAACCTCGTGCAACCCCATAATAACAACTGCACGGCAGAAACCTCGTGCATCACAATAATAACAACCGCACGGTAGAAACCTGGTGCATCACCACAACAAGTACAACAACAAAAATGACAATAATACAAAGTACGACAAGTAAATCAACTCAAGAACTTTAATTCACAAAGAAACAGTAGAACTAATTCACAAGAAATATCCACAGTAAAGAATGCTAGGCGTAAAGAGAACAACTCAACAAAGAGAAAACTAATGTGTAGCAACGATCCCATAATATACACTTCAACAACAGGGAAGCTAACACGAATCAAATAATGCCAAATAAAACAAGTCGACTAAAATATAGGATATCTAAACTTCTTTTAAGGTTGAGGAAATTACGAAGGATATTCAAAAATTCAATTAAGGATAAACATCGGAAAAATAATCATAACCTCAATTAAAACCGAACAATTATAGGATGAAATAATATAAATTCCAAATAAAGATAAGCAGTTATGAAAAGATAGCATGGCTATAAAATAGATAACAGTTTCAGTTAAGGCACATATGAATCAAGTAACAATAATAGTGGATCATGAAGCAATTGATTCTAATTAAGCACGTAGATGTGAATCTAGTAATTAAGATATATAATTATAACAAGAACAACTACATATTCAGTGAATACAAGGACCTAAGAACCCTAAAAGGCCAACTTCCCACAAATAAGTTCGTGCACGCACTCGTCACCTCATGTACACGGACTACAATCAACATAGAAGACTCAAATCCTAAGGGGAAGTCCCCCCCACAAGGTTAGGCAAGATACTTACCTCGAACCAAGCTCAAACAATCGGTCAAAATGCCTTTTCCACGAATATCCGGCTCTGAATGGCCCAAATCTAGCCAAACACAATTGCATAACATGAATACAACAATAATAGACTCATCTAATAAATGAAATCAATATTTTAACAAAAATTCCAAAATTTGCCCTAAAAAGTTGACTCGGGCCCACATATCGAAATCGGATAAAAATCACAAAATACGAACACCCATTCACTCACGAGTCCAACCATATAAGAATTACTCAAATCCGACCACAAATCCCCCTTCAAAACTCAAAATCTTTATTGAAGAAGTTCTTCCAATTTTTCCCAATTTCAACCACAAAAATCCGAATTTGAATGGAGAAACAACTATAGATTAATGCAGTAAAACCAAATTCGAGTAAGAAATCGTTACGCACAAGATTCCTCTGAAAATAGCTCAAAGAATCGCCTGCTCCTGAGCTAAAAATCAAAAAATAGAGTGAAACAAATGAACTAACCCTCGATTCCAACCCCTTTTCTGCCCAGTTATTCCGCATCTGCGGGCCTTGGGTCGCACCTGCGATGCCGCACCTACGGAATTTCCTTCATAGGTGCGGAAACTACTTAAGAGGGCTGGGTTCGCTTATGTGGAAAAAGGGCCTCACCTGCGAGTGCGCGCCTGCGGACTATTATCCGCTTCTGCGATCTCCTCCGCGCCTGCGTGTCCTTTAGCGCATCTGCGTGCATCGCAGATGCGGCATTTCCCTTCGCACCTGCGACCCCTGACCATACATCCCAAATCCGCTTTTGCGCTTGCCTCTCCGCAAGTGCGATCACGCACCTGCGGTCTCTCCACCGCAGGTGCGAAAATGACAGATGCCTGAAGACTTCAACAGCAACACAAGCACTCGAAACTCACCCGAGCCCCCCTGGGACCTCAACCAAACATACCAACCAATCCTAAAACACCATACGAACTTAGTTGATCTCTCAAATCACATCAACTAATGCTAAAATCACGAATCACCTTCCAATTCAAACTTAAAGAACTTGAAACTTTAAATTCCTACAACCGATGCCGAAACCTATCAAACCATGTCCGAATCACCTCAAATTTTGTACACAGGTCACAAATGACACTACGAACCTACAACCACTTTCAGAAATCCATTCCGAGTTCGATATCAAAATTTACACTATCGACCGAAATCGCCGAAAATCTAACTTTCGCCAATTCAAGCCTAAATCTGCTACAAACCTCCAAAACACATTCCAGACGCGCTCGTAAGCTCAAAATCACTTAGAGGAGCTAGCGGAGTCAACGAAATTCCATTCGGGATCCGTCTTCACACAGTGTCGACTACGGTCCAAATTCTAAGACTTACGCTCTCATTTAGGGACTAAGTGTCCCAATTCACTTCGAATCACCCGATAATTGAATTCAACCACGCACGCAAGTCAATGCACATAATACGAAGCTGCTCAGGGCCTTATGCCGCCAGATAGGACTTAAATTCTCAAAACGACCGGCCGGGTCGTTATATCCTTCCCCTCTTAAACAAACGTTCGTCCTCGAACGTGCTAAGCATCGCCTCGAAGTCTTGAAATCACTGAAAGTACATACCCAACATACACCCGTGGGAGACCCCAAATCACCCCAATCCACATAAGCCTAACGACACCATCCCAACTGTAATTTATCCTTTCTATCAACACCGATAAGCCTTAGAGTCAAAATTCTCACCTTCCACTTATCTTCAAAAGACTCGATTCTAAATCCATAACCGATATCAGTCTTAACCAGTTGTAACAACTCATGCCTACACCCACAAGGTACAACCACACAACAAGACACACCACACATAGGCCTATAATAACATTTCTGATCATAATAGTTGCCCGTAATCAAAACCATCACCGGCAATTAGCCTCATATCCGTTAGAACCCTGTTCAAACCTCCACAACACTGACAACGATGCAAGAAACACGAAGACCTCTTAACTATACACCCAAATCAACAAGTCACAACTAACACCACCGGGCATACACCCCGCAAGCTAAAACTCAAGAAGCACCGAACGAAATTGACTGAATATGAAAAGAGAAACACATAAGGAAACTACCAAACAAGACCGACATGCACAACTCTCTATCAATACTAACCTACCAAACAATATAACAAGGAAAGAATTAAAGCATATGAACAATCACAAGGGTCCCATCCTGATATAACTTCCACCGCGGTACTCGGCCCAGAAATATATCAAATCACATGAAATCGCGAGGGTCTCACCCTCAACTCTCAATCACAAGTCGAATACACATCATACCAATGTAAATCTTCCACTAATTCAATCCTGCCAATAAAATCACAACACTTACTAAACCCTCACCCCAGTAGAGTATCAAATCACAGATCGTAACCAATTTACTCAGGAATCACATCAAACCTGTCATAACGGACAACATGAATTCACTTCTAGTCTCGAAACTTTCGATAATGAATATAAACAAATGATAGACACGGGCTACCACTCATAAAGTCTCCCAACAAGGGTAAATACCTAAACATAATACTAAGTCATGAACTCACCCATGGTGGGACAACAAATAGGGGAACTCACCCCAATAAGCAGAATCGAATCAAAATACAAATAGTGCCCCTTTGTAACAAATCAAAAGCATATCTATATGACATCATCTAGCGCATTGGCCTCAAGCCTACTATTTGAAACACATCAACGGGCCGGGCCTTCCCCTCTTGGGTGCCCTCTACTCGCCTGAATACTCCGCTGTGACACACATGTCCAGAGTCTAGGACAATCTCTCACCCTGTGGCTGGTATCTCTACACTCGAAGCAACCTCTCTGCTGATGTGGCTGTGGGAACTGTGCGGTACGGGTACTCTGAGACCCATGAGCACCTAAAACACTGTACGAAGCCTGAAGTGCAAACTGAACTGGCTGACCCACAAAACCTCTACCATGTCGTACCCTGCCTCCAAAATAAGGACCAGTAGATCTCTCCGGTCTACGAGGCCTCCTCACCTCCCTATCCTCTCTCTCCTGATCTCGCCTGTACTCTCTCTCATGGCCTCGCCTGTCTTCTCTCTCCTGGTCCCACATGCCCTCAACTCGGCGAGCGATCCCTACCACCTGCTGAAATGAAACATCTGACTCTAACTACCGAGCCATGCTGAACTGAATATCATGCCTGAGCCCCTCAATGAATCTACGAACACGCTCTCTAACTGTGGCGCCCAAAGCAGGTGCATGCCTGGCCAAATCACTGAATCTCACGACATACTCTGAAATTGTCGTAGTGCCCTGGCCAAATCACTGAAGCTAACTCGGCTGGGCTACCCAACTCATATGCCCGCCACCACTGGTAAGCCGCTCCCCTGAGCTGGAACGTAGTAAAAGCAACCCCGCTTGTCTCCACAATACCCATAGTACGGAGAATGCGGTGACACTCTTCCAGAATACCCTGTGCACTCTCTGAAGCCAAACCACTGAATGTAGGAGGGTCATATTTCTTGAACCTTGCAAGTCTAATCTGCTCTTCCTCAGATGCTGTTGCCCTGACCACGGGCTGAACTGGAACCACAGGCTATGTCGCCATGACACCTGGAACCTGACCAATATGAACTCGCTGCTTTGGGGTGTGGGCTGCGGGAGTCTAGGTTCCTCCCCCGGCCTGTGAAGTAGCTGGTGCAACTGGAATCAACCCCGCTTGAGCCAATGTACCAAACATGCTCAGGAACTATGCTAAGGTCTCCTGAAGTCCGGGGGTAATAACAGGCGCCTCCGGTACCTGCTCTCTAACTGGAACTACTGGCGGCTCCTCAACTGCTGCTCTGGTAGGTGCTCTGGCTGCGACACTTACTCCTCGTCGGCCTCTGCCTATGCCTCTAGCAATACTTGCTCCGGGAGTAGTGTCATCTATAACTGTAGCTCGTGTCCTCACCATCTGTGAGAGAATGGAATGATAAAAGTTCAAACTCCGAGATCAATAAGCTCGCACGATAGGAATGAAAGAAGTGAGATTGTCTTAATAGTTTTGTAGACTCTCAAAGATAAGTACAGACGTCTCCGTACCGATCCGCAAGACTCTACTAAACTAGCTTATGACTCGTAGCACCTATAAACCTAGAGCTCGGATACCAACTTGTCATGACCCAATTTTCCCTCCGTTTGGGTATCGTGATGGCACCTAGTCTTAGGGACTAGGTAAGCCTAACAATAATTAAAACAACAACATTATTTAAATAGAATCTCTTACAATTTCCAAAACCGGTAGTACAAGTCATAAGCTCTATAGAGTGTTTGCTAGAAAACTTCTAAATACAACTGTCCAGAAATAAGAATAAATAGTGCAAAACGAAAACTGGAAGGTGACTCCGAAGCCTGCGAACGCAGCAGCAGGTTTACCTTGAGTCTCCACAGCAACAGTCCACACAACTAGCTAACAAACAAGTACCTGGATCTGCACAAAAATGTGCAGAAGAGTAGCATGAGCACACCACAGCGGTGCCCAGTAAGTATCAATACTAACCTCGGTAGAGTAGTGACGAGGAACAGTCAAGACACCCACTGGTCTAATAAACTGAACAGATATAAGTACATGAACAACAGAAGTATGATGTCTACATAAATACTATGCAATATGGCTCACAGTACAGTAATGGCAATAGGGAAGGAAACAACAAGTATCAGCGGAATATCATGAAAATGACACAGAAAGGTGAATAGAACACAACCTAAATCCGGAATCACAAATACAGCAAGGACAAGTAATGCTTGTGCAAATGTCCTACCATAGTCCACATAAGCAAATAAGCAAAAGGAAAAAGAACGGACAACACGTAAAATATTTTCTTACAACTTTCACAAGATAAAGCTCACACAGGTATGTATACCACTTCACAAATATCAACAACAAGAATGCCTCCAGGCCACAAGTCATCACAAATCAAATCCCTGACACAACCCACCTTGTCTCGCCATGTGTGTAATAGTAACATAAATGCCCGCCTTGTCTCGCCACACGTGCATAATAATGTTCTCACCTTATCTCGCCACATGCGCAACCCACATATATATATACATATCCTACCTTTTCATGCCGCATGTGCAAATATCAATGGTAACAATAGCATGGCAGAAACCTCGTGCAACCCCATAATAACAACCGCACGGCAGAAACCTCGTGCATCACAATAATAACAACCGCACGGTAGAAACCTCATGCATCACCACAACAAGTACAACAACAACAATGAAAATAATACAAAGTATGATAAGTAAATCAACTCAAGAATTTTAATTCACAAAGAAACAGTAGAACAAATTCACAAGAAATAACCACAGTAAAGATTGCTCGGCATAAAGAGAACAGCTCAACAAAGGGAAAACTAATGTGTAGCCACGATCCCACAATATACACTTCAACAACATGAAAGCTAATACGAATCAAATAATGCCAAATAAAACAAGTCGACTAAGATATAGGATATCTAAACTTCTTTTAAGGTTGAGAAAATTACGAAGGATATTCAAAAATTCAATTAAGGATAAGCATCGGAAAAATAATCATAACCTCAATTAAGACTGAACAATTATAGGATGAAATAATATAAATTCCAAATAAAGATAAGCAGTTATGAAAAGATAGCATGGCTATAAAATAGATAACAGTTTCAGTTAAGGCACATATGAATCAAGTAACAATAATAGTGGATCATGAAGCAATTGATTCTAATTAAGCAGGTAGATGTGAATCTAGTAATTAAGATATATAATCATAACAAGAACAACTGCATATTCAATGAATACAAGGACCTAAGAACCTCGTGTACACGGACTACAATCAATATAGAAGACTCAAATCCTAAGGGAAAGTCCCCCACACAAGGTTAGGCAAGATACTTACCTCGAACCAAGCTCAAACAATCGGTCAAAATGCCTTTTCAACGAATATCCGGCTCCGAATAGCCCAAATCTAGCCAAACACAATTGCATAACATGAATACAACAATAATAGACTCATCTAATAAATGAAATCAATATTTTAACAAAAATTTCGAAATTCGCCCTAAAAAGTCGACCCGAGCCCACATCTCGGAATCGGGTAAAAGTCATAAAATACAAACACCCATTCACTCACGAGTCCAACCATATAAGAATTACTCAAATCCGACCACAAATCCCCCTTCAAAACTCAAAATCTTTATTGAAGAATTTCTTCCAAATTTTCCCCATTTCAACACCAAAAATCCAAATTTGAATGGAGAAACAACTATAGATTAATGCAATAAAACCAAATTCGAGTAAGAAATCATTACCCACAAGATTCCTCTGAATATCCCTCAAAGCATCGCCTTCTCCCGAGCTAAATATCAAAAACTGGAGTGAAACAAATGAACTAACCCTCAATTCCAACCCCTTTTCTGCCCAGTTATTCCGCATCTGCGGGCCTTGGGTCGCACCTGCGACGCCGCACCTGCGGAATTTCCTTCGCAGGTGCAGAAACTACTTAAGAAGGCTGGGTCCGCTACTGCAGAAAAAGGGCCGCACCTGCGAGTGCGCGCCTGCGGACTATTGTCCGCTTCTGCGATCTCCTCCGCGCCTGCGTGTCCTTTAGCGCATCTGCGTGCATCGCAGATGCGACATTTCCCTTCGCACCTGCGACCCCTGACCACACATCCCAAATCCGCTTCTGCGCTTACCTCTCCGCACGTGCGATCACGCACCTGCGGTCTCTCCACCGCAGGTGCGAAAATGAAAGATGCCTGAAGACTTCAGCAGCAACACAAATCCAACTTTTGATCCGTTAAGCACTCGAAACTCACCCTAGCCCCCGAGGACCTCAAACAAACATACCAACCTATCCTAAAACACCATACGAACTTAGTCGAGCTCTCAAATCAATCAACTAATGCTAAAATCACGAATCACCTTCCAATTCAAACTTAAAGAACTTGAAACTTTAAATTCCTACAACCGATACCGAAACCTACCAAACCACGTCCGAATGACCTCAAATTTTGCACACAGGTCACAAATGACACTACGAACCTACAACCACTTTCGTAAATCCATTCCGAGCTCGATATCAAAATTTCCACTATCGGCCGAAATCGCCGAAAATCTAACTTTCGCCAATTCAAGCCTAAATCTACTAGAGACCTCCAAAACACATTTCGGACGTGCTCCTAAGCTCAAAATCACTCAGCAGAGCTAACAGAGGTGACCGAATTCCATTCCAGATCCGTCTTCACATAGTTCCCACTACGGTCCAAATTCTAAGACTTAAGCTCTCATTTAGGGACTAAGTGTCCCAATTCACTTCGAATCACCCGATAATTGAATTCAATCACGCATACAAGTCAAGGCACATAATACGAAGCTGCTCATGGCCTTATGCTGCCGGATGGGACTTAAATTCTCAAAATGACCGACTGGGTCATTACATTATTGGTGCATTGTGTAGTGATTGATACGACATTCATAGGTTAGAAACAGGCATGGTGGAAAATTCTGGATGTTAGAATTGGGCTCTAAAGCTTATTTGCCTAAATAAATTGGAGAATTTTCAGATTGGCTCGAGTTAATGTGCTCAACTGGGTGTGGTAGCACGGGTAGGTGCATGAGGTGTTAAACAATGATTTTGGATAACTCCGGAACACTCCTTAGCACGTTCGAGGATGAACGTATATTTAAGTGGGAGAGAATGTAATGACCCAACCGGTCATTTTGACTTTTAGAACCATGTTCCCCTAAATAAAACTTCCCGTATGTGCTTTAAATGATTTATGACTTGCGGGGATGGTTGGTTCGGGATTTGGAAGTATTTGGGTTGAAATCGAAACATTTGGTTATTTAAGATGGCTTTAAAAGGCCAAGTTTGACTTCGATCAATATTTTGAGAAAACAACCCCGTAATAGAATTTTTACGATTCCAACAGATCCGTATGGTGATTTTGGACTTAGGAGCGTGTTCGGAATTTTATTTGGAAGTCCATAGTTAAATTAAGCTTGAAATGGCTAAAATAAAAATTTAAGATTGGAAGTTTGACCGGGGAGTTTATTCTTTGATATCGGCGTCGGAATCCAGTTCTAAAAATTTTCATAGCTCCTTTATGTTATTTATGACTTGTGTGAAAAATTTGAGGTCAATCGGAGTTGATTTGATAGGTTTCGTCATCGAATGCAGAAGTTGGAAATTTTAAGTTTTATTAAGCTTGAATTGGAGCATAATTCGTGGTTTTAGCGTCATTTTATGTGATTTGAGGTTTCAAATAAGTTCGTATGATGTTTTAGTACTTGTTGGTATAATTGGTTGAGGTCCCGAGGGATTCGGGTGAGTTTCAGATCGTTAACGGATCAAAAAGATTTGACTTAAAAAGCTGATGCAAATTTTTCCTTCTGCTAGATATTTTTGGGTTGTGATCGAGCCCAGGTATCGAGCCCAGGGTCGACGGCCTGAGACGAAGCCAGGGACGAGGCCCAATATCGAAGCCAAAATCGAAGGTCCAACTCGAGGGCCATGATCGAAGGCAATGCTCGAGGGCCATGATCGAGACCAAAGATCGAGGGTCACAATCTAAGGAGCAGGCTCGATGCCATAATCGAGGCCATGACCGAGGTTCAGGCTCGAGCCTGTGATCGAAGCCACGATCGAGGCCTAGGCTCGAGGGCCATGATCGAAGCCACGATCGAGGCCTAGGCTCGAGGGCCATGATCGAAGCCACGATCGAAGCCCAGTTCGAGGCCCAATTCCGAAGGCTGCCTCGGCAGTTTTATAAAAAAAAAGGCATTCGTCCCATTCGCCATTTTTAATAAATTGGGGCCTGAGCAGAGACGATTTTGGATAGATTTTCAAGGAAAGACATTGGGGTAAGTGATTCTAACTTGGATTTGGTCTATAAGTACAAATATATCATTGTTCTCATCATTTATTTAGTGTTTGAGATTGAAATTTGAATTTTTTTTAGAAATCTCATAGAAAAGAATTTTTGAGATTTCAGTATCGATTTTGAGTCGGATTTGAGTGAAACTGGTATGGTTGGACTCGCAATTGAATGGGTTATCGGATTTCGTAACTTTCGCCGGATTCCGAGACGTGGGCCCCACAGACGAATTTTTAATTAATTTCGAGATTTTATTGAAAATGTAGTATTTTCTTATAGAATTGATTCTTATAAATTTTAATGATTGTATCGAATTATTTTGGCTAGATTAGAGCCAGACAGAGCTGGATAATCGAGGAAAGGGTCTACTAGTGGATTAAATTGGAGCAAGACGAGGTAAGTCTCTTATCTAATCTTGTGAGGGGGAAATTACCTCATAGGTGATTAAAATTAAATAATTGTTGCTAATTGTGGGGGCTACGTATGCATGAGGTGACGAGATTCCGTGTGTAGCTACTATTAATGCTAAAGTCCGGGTAGTTTAGGACTCAAAGCATATATATATATATATATATATATATATATATATATATATATATATATATATTAAAGGATGGAAATCTCATATACTTGATTTTTTTCTGTTTAAATTAATTAATTGTTAAGAGAAATTGTTCTTCCTCCTGAATTTATCTTAAAACAAATATACTCTCATTCCGGAGGTACATAAGAAAATGTCCTCCTTTCTTGTGGAGCGGGTCGAATGCCTCGGCAGGATAGATGCATCTATGGATCGTGCTGCACGTCCCTCGACAGTGTACACGAAACTCTGGATCGGGCCGTACGACCTCAGCAGAAATCGTGCTTAATAATAATAATAATTACACGATACTTGGATAGTTTATTACAACTTGTAAAGCTATTTGATAAATTGAAAATTTATTGAAATTGAATTGCAGCTTGTAAAGCTATTTGATAAATTGGAATTTTTATTAAAATTGAAGGATTTAATTATTAGATTAGAAATTATTTGAATTGAAAGAATTTAATAAATATATTGAGTATTATTGGAATTGAAGGATTTTAATTACTTCTGCTGGTTCAATAAAATTATTGTTAACTCTGTGAATCACGTTGATATAAATATTTCTATTTTTATTATTATTTAATATTATTGACCCATAGTGAGTGTCATAGTTGGCCATCTCGTCTCTACCTCTTCGAGATTAGGCTTGATACTTACTGGGTACACGTTGTTTTCGTACTCATACTAAACTTGCTGCACATTTTACTGTGCAGGTACATATATGTATAACGGCCTTGTGGACGCAGAGGTGTGGTTAATAATTGTGGGGACATAGGTGAACTACATTCTATATTACGATCCGCAGCTAACAGAATCTCCTTCAGAATTATTATATTTTCCTATCTAATTTGTATTCTGGACAGATGCTATATTTTATTTTAATTCCCTAGTAAATGCTCATGCACTTGTGACATCGGGTTTTGGGAATGGTTGTTGCTAAAAGTATTTATCATTTACTCTATGAGTTTTATCTTTATTATTTCATTGGAGAAATTTTGATTTCAAAAATACTAAAATGGGTAATTAAGCTAAGTATGTATTGTTGGCTTGCCTGACAGCGGTGTCCGGCGCCATCACGACCTATAGGTGAAATTGGGTCATGACACAAATAATACTCACAAAGCTCTGAAATTTCAGCTTGCTATATGTATTAAGCTACTGATTTTTCTCAAAGATATATGTCTTTAAGAAACTCTCCGAGATTTGTCTCCATGTAAGATAGAGTGTGAGGCCTTTTATAGGAGAAGAGCAACCCTTTAAATAAGCAAATAAAGTCAGATTTTTTGGACAGATTTTGGTTCACCAAAAGTCTGACTTTGTGTGCTAAATACTGTTCAAAAGCTCTAAAAAAGTATTGTATTTGTCACCACACAATGACTTTTGAGTTTTGTACTCCAAAGTATTTGCACAATAAAAACAACCAAACTTGTACTAATCCTTCTTTAATTTCAGCTTTTATCAACACAAAATTCAAATACTCAAATCCAATATAAACAAATTCACTAAGTGCTTAAAACTTTTATTATCAACTATCATGACTAAGCGAATAGCTATTTCAAAGCTAATGAATAACTAATTGTCAGTGATTAATAACTATGAACGACTAAGCTAACATAGATCAAACACAACTAATAATAAAAATATAAATCATATAAAAAATAATAATAATACAAATAAAAAAATCATAAATTATGCTAGACATAAACCAACTACAATACAATTAGAAAAAATAGAAAAAGGAAACGAGAATAGGGGTATACCAAACGAGGGCGTTCGGGGTGGTCGCGAGAATTTGGCCGGCTTTTCGGGATGGAATTGACATCAATAGGTAGGTATTGATGCGATCTATCCATTGATGTGGGTATTGTGCGGTGGTAGTGGCCGAAACTTCAAGAATTGGGCAAAAAGAAGTGCGGCTAAAGTTTTCTAGATCTAAAATTCAAGGAGTTTGAGGGGTTTTTGAAGGATTTGGTTTGGAGATATGGAAAGAGGAGGTTATGGAGATTACATGGTGTGAATTTGGGGGTGTTTGGAGGTGGTCCTCCACCGGTGGGCGATTTTCGGCGGCGGCAGCGGTGGTGGGGGGCGGATCTGGGAGAGAGAAAAAAGAGAGAGAAGAGAGAGAGAAGAGAGAAAGAGTTATGGGGGAAATGAGGGAATTTTTCAGATTTTTGAGGCTTTAAATACCTCTTGAGAGATCAAATATGGACCATTAGATCAAGGGGTGATCAATGGGTGAGATTTGATCTTGGGTCACTTAATGAAACGACGTAGTTTTGAGGCAAAACTACGTCGTTTCAGACCCTTTCAGTGGCAGCCCCTTATCTTGCACTCTTGGCCACTTTCTCTTTCAAATTTGGCCTAATTCCCTTAATCAAACTTATTAAACTAAATTTACACAAATAAATTAATTAATTAGATAACTTATTAAAATGATTAATTAACTAGATTAATTCACCAATTGAACACTTAGTTAATTCCTAAAATGCACAAATGAAGAAAGAACTTTTTTTTGTTGGTATTTTTGTGATAGGAAATATGCAATTAAAGACAAAAAAAATGAGAAAATAATTAAAATAACAATACACTAATAACTTTAGGAGGTATTAAAATAGTGCAAAAATTAGGCATTCACAGCTGCCCCTCTTTGCTCGAGAACATGAAGAGTTTTTGTGCAAAGAAAAGTGAAGGCCATGGCTAATTTTTGCTCACATAATACTCCAATGAAATCATTTTCTGAAAAAGGGTGACCGAACCTTGCTTCCGAGGTTGTCTACATATCCTCGGCTATAAAGGAATCAGGTCAGTGTAGTTCTAAAAAAATTTGGTAGCTGGGACTACCAGACACTGGAGTTAAGACTGTTGTTGCTGTTGTTGTTGCTGTTACCGTTACTTGCTTCTTACATCAAAAGAAAAAGAGAAAAGAACTACATATGTCTACAAACTAAGAGTTACAAAATTCCTATCTATGTGCCTCTTGGAGTCAAATCTTGATTCTTGACTTGCTCGCTTGTGTTGACCTTAGATTGGATCTTGATGCTCTTTGAAGAAAAGATTATGACTCAATCTCAGTAACTCGCCTTCTTGATTCGAATTTGAGAAGATGAATCTTGAGATGCTGGGTCAGTGACACATTATCAAAGTTAATTCCAACTATCTTGTGATCGAAAGATTTCTTTCTTCTGATGAGAAACTGAAATTGCAAGCTTTAATCGTCACAACATTTGCTCTACGGCAGGGCCTGCAAAGCCATCAAAGACGAACAAAATGAACAAAATTTTCTGCCCTAGTTTGGCATTGAGAAAATTTTGTAAGTTATTGGGTAAAGCTGCGGATCAACTTATTTTATTTGAAAGATGCAAAAATGAAACTAAAGGCTCCGAAAATGATGTTCTTATCTTAGGTGTAAAATTGATAAAACTTAGACTTAAGAGTGCATCTCCCATGGGTAGCATTGGAATGACTGTGATATTGAAGGGCTCGAACTAGGAATTACGTCTCCTTGGATTGATGACTCATATTAGGAAGTGCGTCTCCTATTAGAATGAACACGGTTGACTCAAGCTAGAAAGTGCGTCTCCTACAAGTGAGGTTGAAAGTGTCACGACCCGAAATTTCCCACCGACGAGACCGTGATGGCGCCTAACATTTTACTTGTTAGGCAAGCCAACGTTAGAGAATCATTAACCAATTTCTTATTTCCATTTAGTAATTAAAATAATTAACTAAGATAGAATATAATAAGTGCGGAATATCATAAAATTGTGTTAACTACTTCCACCCGGATCTGGAGTCACCATTCACGAGCATTCTAGAATTTACGACAAGTAATAGTCTGAAAGAAATACAACTGTCTGAATGAAAGAAAACAGTAGGACATAAAAGATAGACGGGGACTTCAAGGTCTGTGAACGCCGACAGATCTACCTTGAGTCTCCGGACATCGGACCAATAGCAAATCTCGATCAACCTGAGTCGGTATCAAAATCTGCACAGAAAGTGCATAGTGCAGCATCAGTACAACCGACCCCATGTACTGGTAAGTGTCGAGCCTAACCTCGGCGAAGTAGTGACGAGGCTAGGACAAGGCACCCACATATAACCTGAACAGTATAATCATGCTAGTGGAAACAACAGTAAATAAAGCAATAACGCAGAAATAATGGGAAGGGAACATACAATGGGGAAATACAACATAAAGAGTGAGGACAATGAAAAGACAGAATTAAAAAGAAAATCCCTTAAACAAATTGAGTAATTAAAACAGCAAAGGAAAACTGCACGGCATAACCCTTCGTGCTTTTATTCTCAACCTCACCAAATAACAAATAAGACTGCACGACATCACCCTTCGTGCTTTTACTCTCTTCCTCACAATATAAATAATTCATGCACGACATCACCCTTCGGGCTTTACACTCTTCCTCATAATTCACAGAATCAATAACAACGGATAGAGAGAAGTTTTACAAGAAATCAATATTTCATCAATGATTACTTTCACAATTTAACATCTTGACCTCGAATCAATATTCACAATCTTATCGACCTTGGTGGAACCGGATACAAGTCTTCCAACATTTCAACAACAACAATAAGCATGGATAACAAGATTTAAGACTACAATTTGCAAGAAATGGAATTTCACTCGCATACTATGACTTGACCACAACGTATAGATGTTCGTCACCTCAAATACACGTCATATTCAACAACTAAACATGTAGCAAATACTCACACAATACCTATTCCCTCAAGCCAAAGTTAGACACAACACTTACCTCGCTCCGTAGGCCACTTAATTCTCAATCACAGCTTTTCCTTTGGAATTCACCTCCAAACCACTCGTATCTATTCAACAATGCCTCAATAATATCAAATATTGCTAAAGGAATTAATTATATTTCATAAATTAAATTTCACAAACTTTCCTCCAAAAAGTCGAAAAATCGACCCCGGACCCGCTTGGTCAAAACCCGAGGTTCGGACAAAAATCCTTTTACCCATTCATCCCCGACCCCAAACATATAATTGGTTTTGGAATCCGACACCAAATTGAGGTCTAAATCCCCAAATTCCCTAAAACCCTAGTTTCTACCCTAACCTCTAATTCTACCATGAAACTCTAGATTTTTGGTTGAAAATTCAAGAAATGTAATGGGTAATTGAAAGAAAATGGTTTAGAATCACTTACCAACAATTTGGGGAAGAAATGACTCTTGAAAAATCGCCTCTCACCGTTTGGTTTTTGAGAAAAATGAGTTTTTGGCTAAAATCCCATTTTTTAATTCTGTTAAGTGCTGGGCGACAGTGTTCATCGCATTCGCGAGAGCACTGTCGCGTTCGCGAAGGGTACTGGCTGCCAAGCCTTCGCGTTCGCGAGACCCATCTCGCGTTCGTGATGATCACTCCCCCTGGCCTTCGCGTTCACGAGACATGGCTCGCGTTCGCAATGAAGCAACGACTAACCACCCCCATGTCCCCACATGTTTTGCGTTTGCGTTGAGACAGTCGCATTCGCGAAGGGTAAGTCCCCCATCACTTCGCGTTTGCGACCAGGCCTTTGCGTTCGCGAAGAAGAAAACTTCAACTGCCCGGTTTACTCTTCGCATTCGTGAGAGTACCTTTGCGAACGCGAAGAAGGACATGCCAGAACACAGACTCTGCAGAAAAACCAGATTTCCAAAGTCCAAAACATCCCGTGGCCTATCTGAAACTCACTCGAGCCCTCAGGGCTCCAAACCAAACATGCACACAGGTCTATAAACATCATACGAACTTGCTCGCATGATCAAATCGCCAAAATAACACCTAGAACTACGAATTTAGCACCAAATCGAATGAAATCCTCAAGAACACTTAAAAATTACTATTTTCTCAACCGAAGGTCCGAATCATGTCAAATCAACTCCGTTTCTCACCAAATTTCTCAGACAGGTCTTAAATATCATAATGAACATATACCGGGCTTCGAAACCAAAATACGGATCCGGTATTAATAATGCCCAACATCAATCAATTCTAAAAAAATAATTAATTTTCAAACTTTTAATTTTCATCAAAAATTCATAATTTGAGCTAGGGACCTCCGAATTCGATTCCGGGCATACGCCCAGGTCTCATAATTCGATACGGACATAAGCCAAATAAGCTAAACACCCCTTCTCGACCATATACTGAGCCTTCACATAAGAGATAACCCTGCTAGCAGAATGGCCAAGATTTCCTCTCCACTCTAATCGAGGCAACCCCTGCAAGGCTAAGATAACTATCTTGGCGTGACAATCTAATATAGCATGATAAGGTGACAGCCAATCCATACCCAATATGACATCAAAATCAACTATGTCGAGAAGTAGAAGATCTACACGAGTCTCAAGACTCCCAATGGTGACCACACACGAACGATAAACACGATCTACAAAAATAGCATCTCCTACTGGTGTGGACACATACACAGGAGAACTCAAAGAATTACGGGGCACAACCAAATAGGAAGCAAAATAGGATGACCCATAGGAGTAAGTAGATCCCGGATCAAATAGAACTGAAGCATCTCTACTGCAAGCTGAAACAGTACCTATGATAACAGCGTCAGATGACTCAGCCTCAGGCCTGGCTGGGTAAGCATAACACCGGGGCTAGGCCCCACCACCCTAAACTACATCCCTGGGATGACCTCTAGTTGGCTGGTCTCCACCTCTAATGGCCTGACCTCCACCTCTAACAGTCTGGACTCTACCTCTGGCTGCCTGACCCTTGCCTCTAGCTGGCTGAGCAGGTGGTGCAGCAACTGGTGCCGGAACCATGGTACGAGAACTCTGATGTTGTGAGTTGCCCGTTGTCCAAGGGAAAAATCTAGCAATTTGCCTCGGATTACCACAAGTATAACATAACTTCGGCTGGTGTGACTGCTGACCCTGAAACTAACCCTGTCGACTTGAATAACCACCCTGATAACTTTGGAGTGGAGGTGCACTAATAGGAGCTGGTGGTGCACCGTAGGCTAGCTTGTCGGAATAATGCATCTGAGGGCCACGACCACCTGAGGCACCGTAGGATGCTTGGAGCGCTGAATGAAACGGCCTGGGAGGATGGCCTTTACCAAAAGTACTTCTGCCTCTAGATGAGGCACCGCTGAACTCACCAGAATGATGAGGTCTCTTGTCAGACCCCTGACCTCCCTGAGTAAGAACCAGTTCGACTCGTTTGGCGACATTAGCAGCCGCCTGAAAAGAAATCTCACTCCTAGTCTCCTTAGCCATCTGCAATCTGATAGGCTGAGCAAGTCCATCAATAAACCTCCTCACCCTCTCTCTCTCTCGGTGGGAAGCAGGAGAATAGCATGATGGGCCAAATCCACAAAACGAGTCTCATACTGAGTAACAGTCATACTGCCCTGCTGGAGATGCACGAGCTGACGGCGATGCTCCTCTCTCAATGTGATAGGCAGAAACTTCTCTATGAAGAGCTAAGAGAACTGGTCCCAAGTAAGAGCAGGCGACCCAGCTGGTCTGGTCAACAAGTAATCTCTCCACCATTTCTTGGCGGAACCAGTCATTTGAAATGCAACAAAATTAACCCCATTGGTCTCCGCTATATCCATGTTCCGTAAAACCTCGTGACAGCTGTCAAGATACTCCTGGGGATCCTCTGAAGGAGCACCACTGAAGTGAACAGGAAAGAGCTAGATAAACCTGTCTAATCTCCATAAGGCCTCAGAAGACATAGCTGGCCCATCTCCGACCTGTGCCGCAATAACTGTCTGAATTAATCCGATTGGCTGAGCTGCTGGAGCCTGATACTGGGGAGCTATCTGCTCCAGAGCGGGAGTGGTAGGAGTCTGGGCTCCTCCTCCAGCCTGAGAGACTGCTGGTGCCATGGGAAATGCGCCAGTCTGGGCCACACTCTCCATAAGGCCCACCAAACGGACCAAAGCATCCTGAAGTACTGGGGTGGCAATGAACCCCTCCGGAACCTGAGCTGGTCCGGCAGGAACAGTCTGGGATGGAACCTCCTCGCCAAGCTCTATCTGAGGCTCAACTGCTGGGGCTGCTGCTCGGGCCCTAGGCTGAGCCCTGCCCCTGCCTCAGCCTCTGGCACGGCCTCGGCCTCAACCTCTGCCCCGCGTAAGAGCTGTCACTGGAGGCACTAGCTGCTGCTCAGCTGAGGAAGCGGTACGTTTTCTCGCCATCTACGAGAGAATAAGAGTAGAAGAGTTCAATCAGCATTGAGAAAGCAAAATCGCATGACAGAGAAGAATAGAAGCAAAACTTGTTCCTAAACTTCATAGCCTCTGAAAAATAAGCACAGACGTCTCCGTACCGATCCTCTAGACTCTACTAAGCTTGCTCGTGAATCGTGAGACCTAAGCAACCTAGTGCTCTGATACCAACTATCACGACACAAAATTTCCCACCGACGGGACCTTGATGGCGCCTAACATTTCACTTGCTAGGCAAGCCAACGTTAGAGAATCATTAACCAATATCTTATTTCCATTCAGTAATTAAAATAATTAACTAAGATGGAATATAATAAGTGCAGAATATCATAAAATTGTATTAACTACTACCACCCGGATCTGGAGTCACCATTCACGAGCATTCTAGAATTTACGACAAGTAATAGTCTGAAAGAAATACAACGGTCTGAATGAAAGAAAACTGTAGGACATAAAAGATAGACGTGGACTTCAAGGTATGTGAACGCCGACAGATCTACCTTGAGTCTCCGGACAACAAACTAGTAGCAAATCTCGATCAACCTGAGTCGGTATCAAAATCTGCACAGAAAGTGCAGAGTGCAGCATCAGTATAACTGACCCCATGTACTGGTAAGTGTCGAGCCTAACCTCGACGAAGTAGTGACGAGGCTAGGACAAGGCACCCACATATAACCTGACAGTATAATCATGCTAGTGGCAACAACAGTAAATAAAGCAATAACTCAGAAATAATGGGAAGAGAACATACAATGGGGAAATACAACATAAAGAGTGAGGACAATGAAAAGACAGAATTAAACAGAAAATCCCTTCAACGAATTGAGCAATTAAAACAGCAAAGAAAAACAGCACGACATCACCCTTCGTGCTTTTACTCTCAACCTCACCAAATAACAAATAAGACTACACGGCATCACCCTTCGTGCTTTTACTCTCTTCCTCACAATATAAATAATTCATGCACGGCATCACCCTTCGTGCTTTACACTCTTCCTCACAATATAATTAAATTATGCACGGCATCACCTTTCGTGCTTTACACTCTTCCTCACAATATAATTAAATTATGCATGGCATCACCCTTCGTGCTTTACACTCTTCCTCACATTTCAAAGAATCAATAACAACGGATAGAGAGAAGTTTCACAAGAAATCAATATTTCATCAATGATTACTTTCACAATTTAACATCTCGACCTCGAATCAATATACACAATCTTATCGACCTTGGTGGAACCGGATACAAGTCTCCCAACATTTCAACAACAACAATAAGCATGGATAACACGATTTAAGACTACAATTTGCAAGAAATGGAATTTCACTCACATACTATGAATCGACCGCAACGTATAGATGCTCATCACCTAAACTACACGTCGTATTCAACAACAAAACACATAGCAAATACTCACACAATACCTATTACCTCAAGCCAAAGTTAGACACAACACTTACCTCGCTCAGAAGGCCACTTAATTCTCAATCACAGCTTTTCCTTTGGAATTCACCTCCAAACCACTCGTATCTATTCAAAAATGACTCAATAATATCAAATATTGCTAAAGGAATTAATTATATTTCATAAATTAAATTTCACAAACTTTTCTCCAAAAAGTCGAAAAATCGACCCCGGACCCACTTGGTCAAAACCCGAGGTTCGGACCAAAATCCTTTTACCCATTCATCCCCGAGCCTGAATATATAATTGGTTTTGGAATCCGACCCCAAATTGAGGTTTAAATCCCCAAATTCCGGAAATCCCTAGTTTCTACCCTAAACCCCTAATTCTACCATGAAACTCTAGAGTTTTGGTTGAAAATTCAAAAAATGTAATGGGTAATTGAAAGGAAATGGTTTAGAATCACTTACCAACAATTTGGGGAAGAAATGACTCTTGAAAAATCGCTTCTCACCGTTTGGTTTTTGAGAAAGATGAGTTTTTGGCTAAAATCCCATTTTTTGATTCTGTTAAGTGCTGGGCGACAATGTTCATCACGTTCGCGAGAGCACTGTCGCATTCGCGAAGGGTACTGGCTACCAAGCCTTCTCGTTCGCGAGACCCATCTCGCGTTCAGGATGATCACTCCCCCTGGCCTTCGCGTTTGCGAGACATGGCTCGTGTTCGCGATGAAGCAGCGACCAACCACCCCCAAGTCCCCATATTCTTCGCGTTCGTGTTGAGACAGTCACGTTCCCGAAGGGTAAGTTCCCCATCACTTCGTTTTCGCGACAGGCCTTCGTGTTTGCGAAGAAGAAAACTTCAGCTTCCCGGTTTACTCTTCGTGTTCGCGAGAGTACCTTCGCGAACGCGAAGAGGGACATGCCAGAACACAGACTCTGCAGAAAAACTAGATTTCCAAAGTCCAAAACATCCTGTGGCCTATCCGAAACTCACCCGAGCCCTCGGGGCTCCAAACCAAACATGCACACAGGTCTAAAAATATCATACAAACTTGCTCGCATGATCAAATCACCAAAATAACACCTAGAACTATGAACTTAGCACCAAATCAAATGAAATCCTCAAGAACACTTAAAAATTACTGTTTTCTCAACCGAAGGTCCGAATCACGTCAAATCAACTCCGTTTCTCACCAAATTTCTCAGACAGGTCTTAAATATCATAATGAACCTGTACTGGGCTCCGAAACCAAAATACAGACCCGGTACTAACAATTCCCAACATCAATCAATTTTAAAAAAATAATTAATTTTCAGACTTTTAAGTTTCATCAAAAATTCATAATTTGAGATAGAGACCTCCGAATTTGATTCCGGGCATACGCCCAAGTCCCATAATTTGATACGGACCCACTGGGATTGTCAAAACACAGATCCGGGCTCGTTTACCAAAAATGTTGACCGAAATCAACTAAAATCAACTTTTAAAGAAAAAATTCTTATTTTCATTAGTTTTTCAACATAAAAGCTTTTCGGAAAACTGCCCGGAGTGAACACGCAAATCGAGAAGCATAAAAATGATATTTTTAAGCCTAAGAGAGTATATTCGAGTTCTAAAATATAAGATGACATTTTGGGTCATCACAGAAAGACTCGAACTAGAAAGTGTGTCTCCTAGGAATAAAGGTATGGATTTAGAAAGTGCATCTCATATTGGAATGACTCAAACTAGGAAGTGCTTATCCTATGAGTGAGGTTGAAAGGCTTGTACTGGGAAGTGCGTCTCCTAGGGTTAATGGTTAAGATTATGAAGTGCGTCTCTTAGGATTGATGGTTCAGAGTAGGAAGTGCGTCTCCTATTGGAATGATTCAAACTAGGAAGTGTGTCTTCTAGGAGTGGGGTTGAAAGTCTTGGACTAGGAAGTACCTCTCCTAGGATTGATGGTTCAGAGTAGGAAGTGCGTCTCCTATTGGAATGACTCAAACTAGGAAGTGTGTCTCCTACGAGTGAGGTTGAAAGGCTTTGACTAGGAATTGTGTCTCCTAGGATTGATGGTTCAAAGGAGGAAGTGCGTCGTCTCCTATTGGAATGACTCAAACTAGGAAGTGCGTCTCCTATGAGTGAGGTTGAAAGTCTTGGACTAGGAAGTGTGTCTCCTAGAATTGATGGTTCAGAGTAGGAAGTGCGTCTCCTATTGGAATGACTCAAACTAGGAAGTGCATCTCCTACGAGTGAGGTTGAAATGCTTTGATTAGGAAGTGTGTCTCCTAGGATTGATGGTTTATATTAGGAAGTGCGTCTCCCAATAGAATGACTCAAACTAGGAAGTGCATCTCCTACTAGTGAGGTTGAAGGGCTTAGATAAGGAAGTGCGTCTCCTAGGATTAATGGTTTAGATTGGGAAGTGCATCTCCCATTGGAATAACTCAAACTAGGAAGTGCGTCTCCAATGATTGAGGTTGAAAGGCTTAGAGTAGGAAGTGCGTCTCCTAGGATTGATAGTTCTGATTAGGAAGTGCGTCTCCTATTGGAATAACTCAAACTAGGAAATATGTCTCCTACGAGTGAGGTTGAAAGGCTTGGACTAGGAAGTGCGTCTCGTAGGATTGATCGTTCTGATTAGGAAGTGCGTCTCCTATTGGAATAACTCAAACTAGGAAGTGCATCTCCTACGAGTGAGGTTGAAAGTCTTAGACTAGGAAGTGTGTCTCCTAGGATTGATAGTTCTGATTAGGAAGTGTGTCTCCTATTGGAATAACTTAAACTAGGAAGTGCATCTCCTACGAGCGAGGTTGAAAGTCTTGGACTAGGAAGTGCGTCTCCTAGGATTGATGGTTCATAGTAGGAAGTGAGTCTCCTATTGGAATGACTGAAACTAGGAAGTGCGTCTCCTATGAGTGAGGTTGAAATTCTTGGACTAGGAAGTGCGTCTCCTAGGATTGATAGTTCTGATTAGGAAGTGCGTCTCCTATTAGAATAACTCAAACTAGGAAGTGCGTCTCCTATGAGTGAGGTTGAAAGTCTTGGATTAGGAAGTGTGTCTCCTAGGATTGATAGTTCATAGTAGGAAGTGCGTCTCCTATTGGAATGACTCAAACTAAGAAGTGCGTCTCCTACTAGTGAGGTTGAAAGTCTTGGACTAGGATGTGCATCTCCTAGGATTGATAGTTCTGATTAGGAAGTGCGTCTCCTATTGGAATAACTCAAACTAGGAAGTGCGTCTCCTACGAGTGAGGTTGAAAGTCTTGGATTAGGAAGTGCGTCTCCTAGGATTGATGGTTCATAGTAGGAAGTGCATCTCCTTTTGGAATGACTCAAACTAGGAAGTGTGTCTCCTACGAGTGAGGTTGAAAGTCTTGGACTAGGAAGTGTGTCTCCTAGGATTGATGGTTCACAATAGGAAGTGCGTCTCCTATTGGAATGACTCAAACTAGGAAGTGTGTCTCCTACGAGTGAGGTTGAAAGTCTTGGACTAGGAGGTGCATCTCCTTGGATTGATGGTTCATAGTAGGAAGTGTGTCTCCTATTAGAATGACTCAGACTAGGAAGTACGTCTCCTACGAGTGAGGTTGAAAGGCTTTGACTAGGAAGTGCGTCTCATAGGATTAATGGTTCATATTAGGAAGTGTGTCTCCTATTGGAATGGCTCAAACTAGGAAGTATGTCTCCTGCGAGTGAGGTTGAAAGGTTTGGACTAGGAAGTGCGTCTCCTAGCATTAATGGTTCATATTAGGAAATGCGTCTCCTATTGGAATGACTCAAACTAGAAAGTGTGTCTCCTACGAGTGAGGTTGAAAAACTTGGAGGGAATATAACCAGGGGTTGGCGCCCTGTATCATTGAGAAAGAATGTAACCAGGGGTTGGTGCCCTGTATCACTAAGAAAGAATGTAACCAGGGGTTGGTGCCCTGTATCACTAAGAGGGAATATAATCAAGGGTTGGCGCCCTGTATTAGTGAGAAGGAATGTAACCAGGGGTTGGCACCCTACTAAGAGAGAATATGGCTAGGGATTGGCACCCTGTATCGCTGAGAGAATATAATCAAGGTATGATGCCTTGTATCACTTAGAGAGAAAGTAACCAGGGATAGGATACCTTGTATTAAAGTGGAACCTCACTAAGGATTAGTGTACCTTAGGTTGGAAAATACAGCTAGGGATTGGTGTACCCTATACTAAACATGCGACTAGGAGTGGTGTGCCCTATGTCAAAATGGAACCTCAACTAAGGACTGGTGTACCTTATGCTGGAAAATGCAGTGGTTGATTATGTGATTATAGGCATATCTAGAAAGAAAAAGCACAGACTTTGAAGAATTTACCTTTGGTGACATTCGTCCTTTGAGAACTTCATTTCTACACTACTTTGTTTCCTGCTTCAAATAAAGAAAGATTTGTGAGTTTTCAAAGTGGTGGTCTGTTTGTGCCCTTGATGCCCTGAGTAGTCTGAATTCACGGCGACCTTCTGAAGAAGACCTGATTCTTTTAGCGCTGTACTGAGTTTCTTGAATAATCTTTATTGCTTTCTAGAGACCTTGGCTTTCTATCATTGCCCCCGACTGTTTCGTACCCGGATGTCACACACCCTTTGGCAATGTTTTTTTTAAAAAAAAAATAATTTTGATTATCTGCGCCCGGTATCAATTTATGTCTGTGGTGCTATCAGCTTTGCCCATGAAGCAAGTCTTGTAACCTTTTTGATTTCTTCAAAACACTTTGTTCGGCTTATCAGAGGAAATCACAGTTGGATTTGTGCCTTTGTTAATGACATGTATGCCCCACATCATTTGTTTTGCATTTACGGGAAATGGTGACCAATTTTGTGGCCCTTTCTTTGTTGGATTTCTTAGCAAATAGAGACCAGCAAAGTTTTCTCTTTGGAACTTCCGTTTGCATGAACCCTCGGATCATGTTTAACTTCAATAACTTATTGTGCATGTTGCTCCGTGGGTATGTCCTTTTTGATGTACTAGGATAGACAGTTAGAAAGCTGGTAACAGATTTTGAAATCATTTCTTGTTTGTTTTGACAAAGACTTACTCAAAATAATAATGGAAATGGACACAATGACGCAATGTAAAAGTGAGAAGGAATAGTATTTAACTGAAAATGCCACTTTAGGGGGAAAGGAAGAACGAAAAAGGAAAAAATAAAAAAAATAAAGGGGCTCCTTTGAATATGGTAGCCAACTTTAATGATCATGACATGCATTTTGGACTGAGCGGCCGAATCTATCCAACGAATCTACCCTTTTTTCTTGTTGTTCCTTTTTGCCTTGAAGTTGGCCTCTTTATGCCAATCATTTGCATCAAATTATAACTCACCTTCGACCAGCAGTGCCCCGAAAGGTTTTCACTAAACAGCCTCTCTTATTTATTAATCTCTACTTACTATCGACTTACAGTTCCCATGAGGGTTTTCACTAATAAAACTCTCTCATTTTCATTCATTATCATTTTTTCCCTTTTGTGCGACCAACTTGAATCGTTCTATGTCATGTGAAAATTATTGCTTATTGCTTGTTTCCATTGGCATTCTTAAAGACTAATTGAGAGGTCTTTACTTGGAAGGCTTTTGGATAGGGTTAGAAAGAAAGGGTCGCATGAAGGCTCAAAATAGATCAAAGATGATAGGGTTGTATATTTACAACTCTTGGAATCGATTCTTCATAAAAACATAAAAAAAAAAAAAATCCTGCCCCAGTTTCAGATACTGGGGAATTTTTATTTCTTAATTTGGTTAGACTGAAGCCTAGTGTAGAGCTGCCTACGTATCCTTTAAAGGAATCAAGTCAAACGTAGTTTAAACTAACACGAAAGATTTCTTTATTATTTTTCTTTTCTCCTTTCTTTTTCTTCTCTTCTCTTTTTAAAAATAAAAATAAAAATTGACCTAGCTCCTATTTTCTGGTGGCCTTGATTTTTTTTTTTGGACTTTGACTCTATAGTTGATTCCAAAAGAGGGGGGCCAAAGAAAAATAAAACAGGCTCAAAAGGGTGACGAAGGGTATAAAGTATTTAGGTAGCAGAAAAATGGCCTCCCAACCTCAAGAATGCCAAACATACTATCTCTTCTCAGGTTCGGCATTGATGGACATGACTGTCTTCTTGGTTTTGCCAGTTGTATAGCTCCGTAGTCAATATCTTGTTCGCAACAAATGACCTTTGACAAATTGGAGCCACATTTTCTTGGTCTTTGCCTTGATGTGAAATGATACATTTCAGTACCAACTAATCTATTTTAAATTCCCTGGAATGCACCTTCTTTGGAGATTTGGGTCATCTTCCCTGATATGATTAGATTATGCCAGGCCGTGGCCAAAAAGCCTTTCATCGATTAGTCTAACTAGGCTTCAAAACTTTCAATTATCCTTAAGCCGGTATTCATGATAGGTTTGAGATAAACATCTTTAACCTCTACGAATATGACTACATTGGTTCCATGTGACACATGCTTATCATCAAAGTTCTTCAACCTCTTATTTATCCTTCGAGTGTTTTTTCTCGATTCAATTCAAGATAAGAAATGCTTTCTAAAATCTAGCCGAAAACTCCGCATGCATGTCATGTCTCTAAAATTGGCGTGAAAAGAACTATATATGCAAAAGAACCATACACAATGGATTAAAATGAGACAAAGCGAAAAGTTGTATTTTATTGATTAAAGGATAGAGAGGTTTGATGGCAAGACAATCAAACAACATCTGGATCACAACCTCGAAATAATACGGATGATAGAAATTATGACAAAATAAGTTACCAAGACTCCTTCCAGCAAGGTGGGGAGTGGCTTTCCAATTTTTAAACTCAACATCTTAGCTACGAATTTGCGCATCAGCATCAAACAGGACCTTCAACAATTTTGATTGCCTTGCATTCAGTGGATAGGTTCTTGATATTTTTTACCAAACCATCCTCATATTCTTTATCATTGTAAATCATCTGAACAATGCGTGCTTGGTCATGACATTTAGGATGTCATTATCTTGGACCACGATCATTCCTTCTTGAATCATTAGTTCTATTTCCTTTTTCAAAGCCCGACAATCCTCAATGCTATGCCCTTGGACATTAGAATGGTACATGCACCGTACATCAGGGTCAAAAACTTTTGAATATGGATCAAGAACATACCCTTGAAGCGGCTCAATCATGCCACAACATTTTAGTCTTTCAAACAAACTTGTGTAGGATTCTATGATTGGCGTGAAATTATCCCTCTACTTATGTTCCCTTTCGCACTCTTGTTTTGGATGAGGGTTGTAGGGTGATTGAGAGTTCTGTTATAGCGGATGAATGTATGTTAAAGCTGGGGCCCGCATATATTGGCGATTGGATGGCTTGGCATAAGACTGAGCATTGAATGTTTCATAATGTGGAGCAACTGAGTATCGTGGATCCGGGAGTTGAGATGTTCCCTTTTGGCCTCTTTTTGCCCGTGATGCCATCATGGCCTCCTCATCTTTCTTCTTTTGGTTAACAAGGCTGTCCGGCCTATTCTGGATTTCTTGGGTGGCTGCTTGACTTATAATTTTGACAGTATTGAGGCCATTCTCGACCATTTCTCCTATCTTGATTGCATCAGCAAACGGTCTACCCATTGCGGACATCATATTTTGAAAATAATCAGGATCCTGAGCCTAAAGGAAGACAGTGATTAACTCATGGTCATCCATGGGTGGCTTAACTCTAGATGCTTGCTCTCTCCAGCTAACTGTTGTACTGAAATTATGTGATGAAGGCTTGGGCCATGTCATCCCAAATGTGCCAGTGAGAGACATCTTGGTCAATGAACCATTCGGAGGCTACCCCCACAAGACTCTCCCTGAAATAAGCCATCAACAACTCTTCTTTTCCTCCCACGCCCCTCATCTGGTTGCAGTACTTTTTCAAGTGGGCGATAGGGTCACCGTGTCCATCATATTTCTCAAATTTTGGGGTCTTGAAACTTGGTGGCAAATGGATGTGAGGAAATAAGCATAAATTACTGAATGAGACACTTTTGTGACCACCTAGTCCTTGTATGTTCTTTACGTTCTGCTCTAGAATTTTTATTTTCCTGACCATCTTATCTGGCTCTCCTGTCTTGAGAGCCTTTTCATTTTCTGTAGGTGACTCATACTGTAGGGTCTGATTGTGTGGAGTCGAAACCTTAAAAACCATATCTGGAGAGTAGTATTGGCCATCATAAGCATGATATAATGGCTTGATGTTTGGCCTCGTCACAGGATTTGGTGGCGGGATTGTATACACTGGCACGCCAGACATAACGAGAGGGGTGTTCCTAACCGGTGCGGCAGGGAAAATATAGTTGGGCAAATACCCCGGAGGTAGAATATGATCACTCGTTATGGGGAGCGGCGGTTGAGTATCCTGGGGTACGGTGAAAGTTCCCTCTGAGGGACCCTGAGGCGGAGGCTGACCGGAGACCCAAGCCTGATACACATCAGACAATTGTCTTTTCAATCTTCTTACTTCCTCCGACTCTTGCTCAATTGATTGACCCTGAGGGTCGTCACTGACCACCTAAATTTCATCATTGTTAGCCATTGCTACCTTCCTCTTAGATCAGGTAAAGTAATGATGTGTTGCCAGTTTCACCACAAACCAACCACCTTAAGCTTACTAGATAAGAGACAACAAGCGTGTTACGGTTAAGCATTTTACAGATATGAATCACACGTAATATGCCATGATCCTAGCAATATCACCACTTCTAACATGCTTTTGGAAGGCTTCATGTTTCATTCCGACGTATAAGGTTGCTACTTATTGACGCTCTTATTTTCTCTCTTTCTTCTCTTTTCTTCTTCTTTTTCTTTTTTTTTACACCTTTTTATCTTCATCCCTTATTTTGGAATAATTGAGAAATATTTCGATCGAACCTTTTGGGGGTTGCCTACGTATCATGTGGCCACATGAATCATATCATTACGTAGTTCAGGAACATGACCATTTGTTTTTGTTTTTTTTTGTTTGTTTTTCTATTTACAAAAACAAAGTTTTTTTCTTTTAAATGTACAAAAATAACATCTTTTGTGTTCATTTTCGAATTTTTCTAAAACAAAATCTTTTTCATTGACTTTTGAATCTTTCTTCTTCTTTTTCTTTTTCTTTGATACAAGACTTGAAAAAAGGAAAATTACATAAAGATACAACCTAAAAAAGACAAACATTTAAATAAGACCGTACTAGACTCAAATAGACTTTTTTAAAAAAATAAAAAAATAAATAAAAGGCAAAACAACACGACTCAAAACACCAACAGACTCTTACAGACTCGATGACTACAAATGAACAATCAAAGTGGACTGCCAACTAAAAGAAGACTCTGATCTTTGCAGGAGAATCCACCAGCATCATTGTAGTCAAGGTGCTTATTCCTGCGGCTGACCTCCCATATCATGGTATATGTGCTTCAAGTCTGTGGCAATGTGGCGTGCAAAGTTGGGCGCTACCGTGGAAAATTGCTCTTGAGTCAAACCCTGGAAAGTCATACACCCTCGAGCAGTATAAGTAGCCACTTCACAGACCCTCCTTCTAACATGCTCCTGGCTCTGACTTAAAAACTGGATCTCTCGCTTATGTTTATTGGCTATGTCCAATATATCCGCCTCGCGTTGTAACACTAGATTCAGCTTGTTCTGGACCTTTGCTAGCTCATTCTCTACCTGGTTCTTACCTGATTCTGCAAACCTTACCCGAGCCCTTAGATCGTGGATGATAAGGCTGTAATGCATTTCTTCGTGCTTTGGAATGGCTGCATGTTGTTGAGCAGCAACCTTTATTCTCGCTTGCCGAAGTTGTGCTTGAAGCGCTTGAACCTCATGTGTCAGTCTGATTTTCTCCTCTTCAAACTCAATGTACTGCAAATCCCTATTCACGTTGGCGATACTTATATCCCTACGTAGAGCCCCGATGATGGATTCATAATCTCTTATTATTTCTTCCTTGACCTGCCCTACTCTTGTTCTGCTTTCAGTCTCCCATTCTGACGTGCTCTTCAGAACTGTCTCTTGCCTGGATCCAAAAGCATCTTGGTCATAGAACCACTCAAAATATGCAGGGTCTAACTCTCCTCGATCATGATCTTCCACCATAGTGTGAAATTCAAGCACCTTAATTTCATCCCAAACCTGCTGAGCATAAGCCTCACGAACAGGATCCTCTGATGTTACCTCCCATGTGAATCTTTGCATGTGCTCCACTGTGGGCACTACCTATTTTTGACCTAACTGGCGTAGGGCTCTCATAGGCACATATGGTTGAAAACCCCGAAGACCCATCAAAATCAAAAACGAATGGTGGTAAGACATGTATATGACTTCTTTTGGTGAGAACTAGTGGTAGTTCCATGTGATTTCAGTAGCGGTCAACTTTTGAAGATGCCCTCTCCATGCTTCGACTCCCTTAGGGAAGCTACTATCTTCAATCAAATATTCAAACTCATCTCCAAGCTCATTGTGGCTCCAATGAACACTAAAATTTACCCGTGTGGGATGACTGAGAAGGTGCTCTAAAAACCAAATTTGGAGTATGACGTTACAGCCCTCAAAGAAATCCTTTCCTTCCCGACACTTGGTCAGGGCACGGTAAATATCGGACAATACCATAGGAATGATAGTGACATCCTTTCCATGCAATAAAGTGGTGATTATGCTAGATAATCGAATATCAATATTTTTGTCATGCCTCGGGAAAACCATTGTCCCTAGAAATGCCACTAGGAATACTTTCCGCCCATGGCTTTGCCAAGCTTTGTAACCAATTTTATTATCAAGCTCCTTTCCGTTCTTTGAAAATCCACCTGGACACCCATACCTTTCGTACAAGAAATCCAATCGGACGTGCCCTCGTTCCACACTTGCTATTTTATTTTGGCTGATGGTCATCTACTCAAGGAACTCACTGCCAGTGACATCCCTTGGGGTCAAGGGTCGCTTCTTCCGAAGCTCATCACCTAACCTTGTGTATCCCGCTAACTCTTCCAAAGTGGGAGTCATTTCAAAACCATTAAAATGGAATACGTTGTAATTAGGATCCCATAAATGCACCGATGCCTCGATTAAGTCCCTCTTTGGGTTGATATCCATAATGTTCATAAAGTTACCTAGATGGTCCTTTATCTTTTCCTGCTCACAAATGCCCATATTTTTCCACCATTGTCTCAACAACCGGGGTGTTTTATGCACAAGCCAAATCTGTGGGGGCTCGTTATCTTTTGGTATTTTGTCAAATCTTTTTTTCATTGTATCCATATCGCACCTAAGTGGTAGAACATGAGGTTAGGACCGATGCAAGCTTAGATAATATGAAAATCTCTGATACCATGGGGTTTGACTCACGAAAGTTAGAAATAGCAATATGGGACTCAAGTAACCGACCCTAACCATGTTTTGAAGTGAGGGTTTACTGAAATTGAGCGGACACTCTCATTGGGAGATGATATAATTTCGAAAGATTAGTCAATTGTGACCATAATGGTAAGTCTTGACCGATTTGGACGGGGCTCCGAACCATAAAAGGGTTGCCTAGGTATCTTGCATAGGGTCAGGAATCAAGTGCCCGTAGTTCGTACAAGAGACAAAACTGGACTACAAAGCCTTCTTACGAAAATGAACCTTTCGCACTTCCAAAGAAGCTTTTGGGCAGTCCAGCACAATAGCCGAACATAGCTGACAAAATGATAAAAAGTCGACAAAATAAACAAAATGGCTATTTTTACAAAAATGGCCCTTCGGCACTCCCGAGAGAGGCTTAAAGGTTGTCTCGGCAAATAAGGCAAACATAGGGACAAAAAAATAATAAAAAGTAGACAAAATAAAGAAAATGGTTATTTTTTCAAAAATCTGCCCTTCGGTACTTTCGTGTAAGGTTTAAGGCTATCTCGGAAAAACGGCCAAACACGAGGGCCAAACATAAAAGGTGATCAAAAATAGAATTTTTTTTAATTTTTTTTTTACGCATATGTGTAATTTTTATGCTTTTTTATTTTTGAAAAATATGGGCTGAACCTGATGGAGGTTGCCTACGTATCTCACCGGGTAGTGAGAATCAAACCCGCGTAGTTCGATAGGTTTTGACGCAACAAGAAAATACGACTTATTTTGACGACGCCTTTTTTTTTATTCAAAATTTTGGCAGAGTTTCAAGATATTTTGGATACCGGAATTTTCAGAAACGGGTGATTTTCTCTCCTACCTCATTCTTATTTTTTCTTGATTTTCTTTCCCTATTCTAGAAGCCGGTCAATATGTAAGCCGAAACAAATAAATGTACAAGTAGCATGTAAAAGGCTTCAAGATGGTTTTTAATTTTTTGGGTACACCTGTTCTAGATGGACCCAACCCCTGTGTTGAGTCCCCAAAGTCAAATGCACGTGATGCAAACAAAGTGAACCTACTAGGGATATCCGGCATGAGGTTTGTTATTCTAGATTTAAATCCTGGTGGAGAAGGTGTCTAGACTGGCTTACTCAAGTGGACAACTCGAGCCGAGGAGGGTCAGCGTACCGGTAGCATTGCTTTCCGGCTTAGCTGGTGGTGCTCCCTGCCTAAAACATGTGTGACTAGAATCCTTCACCGGGTGACAAGCACCTCGACTATCTCAAAGAAAGCGAGCTATGTTAAGCAAATGCCCAATTTTAATTTCAAAAAGACTCAGAGGGGGTGCGTGAGAAGACAATTTATATGTACAATTCAACAATATCAAAGCGATAAAAAGCAGATAAGTAGCACATTAGGCCCAAATAAATCATAGTATATACAAAATTAATAAAGCCAAAAAAAAAGTCAATGTACAAGCTCGAATTCTTGAATTCCCCAACAGAGTCGCCAGAGCTGTCACACCCCTTTTTACCCCCCAAAGATATATTATGTTATTTTATGGATTGTGGGTTAAAGAGTTTTTCCAATTGAAGTGACAAATTTGAATAGGGATTATTTTATTTATAGAGTCGCCACTTGGAATTGATTTTTCGGTGTTCCAAGTCACCTTTTATTTGAATCCCTAATCAAAGGAAAGTTTGACTCTATTATTAATTAGTCTGCGAAAACAAAGTCCGAGTAAGGAATTCTGTTGACCGGGGAGAAGGTGTAAGGAATTCCCCGAGTCCCGTGGTTCTAGCACGGTCACTTTATTGACTTAAACTTGGCTTGAATTTATTTTGGATAAACTATGTTTTATTTGGACTTTCATGTTTTACCTATCCACTTTTAATTATTAAAATTATTAAAGAAAAGATTTGAATAAAATTGTCCTAACCGCACCACACAAACGAATGTGTGACCAAGATGAATTTTATTGATTTTTATCATAACCGCGCTATGCAAGCGAATCCACAGTCATGACGAGGATTATTAGTATGTTATTACTTTTGGAGAAAATTATTACATTCGAAGAAAATAATTTTGAAATTTATTAAAAGTTAACTATCGCGCTACACAAACGAATCCGCGAGTTTAGCAATGGAGTTATTAAATTAAAAATTAACTAAAACTAACGAGTATGGTATGCCATTATTGAATTAAATTATTGAATGTTAAACATCACGTTACGCACGCGATTCCATGAAGTTAAAGCACGCCTACTAATTGCCTAGCGTCTAAATTAATTAAAAAGCGCTTCTTTTTTTATTTATTACTTGTTCGACCGGAAAAAAATGATATTATTATTAAAAACAATTTCTAACTAATGCAAGATATTAAACCCGGGTAAGCTTAAGTTAAACTTTCATGGTATTGGGCCACTTATTTTATTTAACAAAAGACAATTTGTTAATTTTAAAGAAAATGCCCATCTTACTTTCTATTGTTATTGTGCCTACAGATTTTAGCTTATTTGGCCCATGTTGCTTAAGAGTGTCATGACCCAAAATCCCAACCTGTTGTGATGGCGCCTATCTCGATACTAGGCAAGCCGACAATCTCAATAAACTACAATTTCTTTTAAGTTTGAAAATATAATATTTAAATATAATACAAAATCCCACAAATACTGATACGAATACTCCCCAAAACCTGGTGTCACTGAGTACATGAGCATCTAGTATGAATACAAGTCTGGAAAATATGGTCTATAATAGTCTAAGACCAAATACAGTAAACAAGGAGATATGGAAAGAGAGACAAGGTCTGCGAAATACGGCAGCTACCTCTGAATCTCTGGAAAATCAACTGTGCGAGAGAATCAACACCCGCTATGTCCAGAAGCACCTGGATCTGCACACGAAGTGCAGGGTGTAGTATGAGTACAACCAACTCAGCAAGTAACAATAATAACTAAGGAACTGAAGATAGTGACGAGCTACACAGTTATAGTTCACGTTCAGTAATTCCAGCAAAGAATAGACATGTTTTCAAATCCAGCAGTTTAAGTCAAATCAATTTTATACAATTCATGTTCATGTAATCCAGATATAGAATCTTTCAGAGAATTTCACAACAATGACAGATAGCAACTAAATGCAACAACAAATGAAAAGCAAGTACAACCTCTCAGGGCAACAGTCACTCAACTCGTCACAACAGCTCAACCACTCGGCTCTCAGCCCTCAGCACTCACACTCAATGGGTACCCGCGCTCACTGGGGGTGTATAGACTCTGGAGGGGCTCCTACAACCCAAGTGCCATAATCCGCACGGATAATTCACGTGCTGCACGGACAACTCAAGTGCTATAATATCCTGCACAGATAACTCACGTGCCATAATATCCTTACCTCACCGATATGCCCTAGGCCTTACTCAATCCTCAACCTCTCTAGTCTCTCAGGCACTCGAAAATCACAAAGATCAGCCCAAACAAAGATAACATAGTGAATCAACAAATATCAAGAAAGACTAAGGTATAATACACAAGTAAAATCATGACTGAGTACAAGACAACAATTAGCAAATAATTCAACAAGTACGCGACCTCTGTTGGTCCCAATAGTACTATCACATAGCCTAAGCATGTTTTTTAACATGATTTACCGTCAAATTTCTTCAACACAAAGAGAGCATATAGCTAACAACAAGTTATTCAACTTTATAGTTTCACGGGATGGACCAAGTCACAATCCCTTCGGTGCACGCGCACACGCCCGTCACCTAGCATGTGTGTCACCTCCAAAATAATCATATGACAAAATAATCCGGGGTTTCATACCCTCAGGACCAGATTTATAACTGTTACTTATCTCGAAACGTGAAATTCTTTACCGTGCTATGCCTTTGCCTCGTAAATCGGCCTCCGAATGCCTCGAATTTAGTCACAATTAATTCGTTTCAGTCAATAAAATTTATTGGAATTAATTCCATCTGAAAATACAATTTTTCCACAAAAATCCGAAATTACTCTCCAAAAATCATCCGTGGGGCCCACGTCTCGGAACCCGACAAAAGTTACAAAATCCGAAAGCGCATTCCACCAGGAGCCTACCCATACTAATTTTACCAAAAATTCAACCTCAACTCGACCTCCAAATCATCCAATCTTATTTCCAAATCCCTAAGTTCAAACCCCCCGATTTACACCTCAAAAACATGTAATCTAGTCGGATTATTCGATGATAATTCAATATTATGGAATCGAAATGATCACAAGGAACTTACCTCAAGTTTTCCCGTGAAAACCTTGCTCAAAGATCGCCCAACCCGAGCTTGATATGCCCAAAAATGGCAAAAGCTCGGGACTCCTCCAATTTTATTCTGTCTAGGTCCTGTCGCGCCTGCGACCAAATTAGCCGCATCTGCGGTCTCGCAGGTGCGATTAAATGTCCGCATCTGCGATCCCCCAAAAGGTTCCCTCCGCTTCTGCGTGTTCCTTTTTGCACCTGCGACCTCGCAGGTGCGGAAATTGCTTTGCACCTGCGACTACTGCTCCTCTTCACGTCTGGTCGCTTCTGCGATGGCTGGTGCGCACATGCGACTTCGCACCTGCGATCAGACCTCCGCAGGTGCGAAAATACAAAAAGCAAAATTTCCAGCAGTGGTCTTAAGTCCGAATTTGATCTGTTAACCATTCGAAACTCACCCGAGGCCCCCGGGACCTCAACCAAATATACCAAAAAGTCTTAAAACATCATACGAACTTAGTCGAACCCTCAAATCACCTCAAACAACGCTAAAACCATGAATCATATCCCAATTCAAGCCTAATGAACTTTAAAATTTCTAATTTCTACAAACAACCCCGGAACCTATCAAATCACATCCGATTGGCCTCAAATTTTGCACACAAGTCATAAATGACATAATGGAGGTAATTCCAATTTTCAGAATCGGATTCCGACCCAGATATCAAAAAGTCAACCCCCGGTCAAACTTCTCAAAAATTCAACTTTCGGCATTTCAAGCCAAATTCCACTACGGACCTCCAAACAATTTTCCGAACACGCTCCTAAGTCCAAAATCACCATACGGAGCTATTGGAATCATCAAAATTCAAATCCGAGGTTGTTTACACACAAATCCATATCCTGACAACTTTTCTAACTTAAAATTTTCAATTATGAGACTAAGTGTCTCATTTCACTCCGAATTCCTTTCGGACCCAAACCAACTAACCCGATAAGTCATAAATCAATTGTAAGGCATAAAGTAAGCAGTGAATGGGGGAACAGGGTTATAATATTCAAAATGACCAACCGGGTCGTTACATTCTCCCCCTCTTAAATAAATGTTCGTCCTCGAACGGGTTTAGAATAATACCTGGAGTCTCAAATAAGTATGGATATTTGCCGGTCTGAAATAGCCACCGGCTCCACATCATAAGTCAAATTACCGTCCAGCTATACTGTACTGAAATCCAGAATATGAGACGGATCCCCGACATACTTTCAGAGCATGGATACATGAAACACTAGATGAACACCTCATAGACTAGGTGGCAAAGCAAGTTCATAAGCCACTTTTCCAATTTTCTTAAGTATCTAAAAAGTCCCAATATACCGAGGGCTCAACTTGCCCTTCCTCCTGAACCTCAACACACCCTTTATGGGTGAAATCTTGAGTAGAACTTTCTCTTCAACCATGTGAACAACATCACAAACCTTCCTGTCAGCATAACTCTTTTGTCTAGACTGCGCCGTGCGAAGCCGTTCCTGAATCACTTTGACCTTCTCTAAAGCATCCTTAACCAAGTCAGTACCCAATAGCCTAACCTCACCGGGCTCAAACCAACCCACCGAAGAACGGCACCGTCTCCCATACAAAGCCTCATACGTAGCCATCTGAATACTCGACTGGTAGCTGTTATTGTAAGCAAACTCCGCGAGTGGCAAAAATTTATCCCAAGAACCCCCAAAATCAATGACACAAGCGCGTAGCATTTCCTCCAATATTTGAATAGTGTGCTCGAACTATCCATCTGTCTGAGGGTGAAATGTTTTACTCAATCAACCGCTCTGAAGAATAATTAGTTCCAACTGGAATAAAATGTGAAGATTTGGTCAACCGATCTACTATCACCCAAACAACATCAAACTTTCTCAAAGTCCGTGGGAGCCCAAATAACACTACCCATAGCACTATGAACTCAAATATATAATTTCTTCTCAATTTCAAGCCCAAATTCGTGATCAAAGTTCAAGAATACCAATTTCTAGGGTTTTCTTCAAAATCCCAAATTTCTACAAATTTTCATGTTTAAATCCATATATATCTGAAGACAAATTCGGAAGGGGCTCGGAGAAATAGGACAACTTGGTAGTAGGTTGGACCAGTATGGTAATGGATATGATCGGTTCTTTGGGTGCTTATGATGTGGGGGTTTTCTGTAGGTACCTTGTGGCAATACTCTTGGGTTTGGCGACCTGCGTGGCTTGGTTGAGTTAGAGAGATTCAGTTCTGATGGCTTGATTATGCGAAAATGGATTCCAAGGCATTCTCGAGGATTTCTCCCATGGTTTGAGATGGATATTTTCTACCGGTGTGAGGTGGCATGTTGAGTATTGTGCTTTTCTATCGGATGGGATCAAATGGAAGGCTTCTGGCTGATCGGATATGTATTCTACTTGTGACTCTGAATGATTATGAGGTTCTCGTATTTTTTTCTTCACATGATGGCATGATATATGCGGTGTATTGTCTGGGATTAAGGTTTGCGTGTGCCAGGTCACGGTTTTGTTTTGAAAGGGAGGTAATAAATTCTTAGAGGGCATGAACAGTTTTCGATGTTTAGATGAATGCTATAACTAATTGGTATTGCGTGAGTAGAGTGTACATTTCAGAAGGCGTACATTTCAGTAGAGTGCCATGAGATACGGAGGAATAGAAATGGGCTGAGTGCCCTGCACCAAATCAATACCGAAATCAATATCCCTATCGGGTGGCATACCCGGCAGGTCTGCAGGAAATACATCTAGAAAGTCTCGCACGAGCGGCACTGAATCAATAATAGGAGTATCTGCATCAACATCTCTCACAAAGGACAAATATGACAAACATCCCTTTACAACCATACGTTGGACCTTCAAATAAGAAATTACCCTACTAGGAACAAAATCTAGAGAACCTCTCCATTCAACCTTTGGCAACCCCGGCATAGTCAACGTCACAATTTTTGCGTGACAGTCCAGAATAGCATGACATGGAGACAACCAATCCATACCCGGGATTACATCAAAATCAACCATACCGAGTAATAAGATATTAACTCTAGACTCCAGTTCCCCAATAGTTACCACACACGACCGATACACACGGTCCACAGTAATAATATCTCCTACCGGTATAGATACACAGAAAAGTGAAACTAAGGACTCACTGGGCATATCCAGATAATGAGCAAAATATGATGATACATATGAATAAGTGGAACCAGGGTCAAATAATATAGAAGCCTTCATGTGGAACACTGAAACAATACCTGTGATCACAGCATCTAAAGCAATAGCATCTGGCCTGGCTGGAAAAGCATAGAATCGGGCCTGACCGCCACCTGATTGGCCTCCCCCTCTTGGGCGACCCCTAGATGCCTGAGCACCACCCCAAGCTGGCTGGGCGAGTGGTGTAACTGCTGCTGCTGGTGCCGTCGGTCGAGAACTCTGCTGTAGAGCCCCACTCAACAACCTAGGAAAATCTCTCTTGAAATGACCCAATTCTCCGCACTCGAAGCAACCCCTCCTCTGACAGAACTGCTGCTCCTGATAACCCAAAGAATTACATGTAGAAGCCTGAGCGGACGAGGCATGATGAGAACTCTATGCTGGTAGTGCACTGAATGAAGACTGGCATGAGTGAGCAATATAAGAACCGTGGCTAGCTGATGCACCACGATGAGCGTGACGACCCGTCTGAGCATGTCTGTAAAAACGACCCCTACCGCGGTAAAACTGACCCCCTGAAGGAATACCGCTGAAATTACCTGAACCACGAGGACTCTTAGCCTCCCTCTCAACCCGTTCCTGACTGCGAACCATCTCAATCTGATGAGCAATGTCGACCACCTCGTCGAACGTAGCACCAAACACTCTCTCTCTAGTCATGAGTAATCGTAGCTGAAAAGTGAGGCCATCTATGAACCTCCTGGACCTTTCTCTGTCTGTGGGAATCAACCAGATAGCATGACGGGCCAATTATGAAAATCTCATCTCATACTGTGTCACAGACATATCACCCTGACGAAGCTGCTCGAACTGCCTACGCAGCTCCTCTCTGTGTGACTGAGGCACAGAATTCTCCTGGAATAGACCGGAAAACTGCTGCCAGGTAAGGGATGCTGCACCGACCGGCCTCTACCTCTCGTAAGCCTCCCACCATCTGAAGGCAGCCCCAGTGAACTGAAAAGTAGTAAACAAGACCCCACTGGTCTCTTGAATACCCGCTGTCCGAAGCATCTGTTGACACTTATCCAGAAAACCCTGAGCATCCTCTGACTCAGCACTACTAAATGGTAGAGTTCGAAGCCTCTTAAATCTCTCAAGTCTCCTTTGCTCATCATCTGCCATAACAGGAACCGGGGCCTGAGCAGCTATAACCGGCTGGGCTGGTGGTGCCCCCGGTATATGAAGTCCCTATACTACCTGGTCTGGAGTACGGGCAACAGGGGTATGAGTACCTCCCCCGGCCTGAGAAGTGGCAGGTGCGGCGTGAGCCGAAACCACCTGAGCAAGACCAGTGCAAACTGTCAATATCGGGGCCAAAGTCTCCTGAAGGCCTGGAATCTCAATAGGCACAGCTGGTGCTTGAGCTGTTCCTGTCGGCTCAGCTATATCTGGAATCTGCTCCTGACCTAGAGCAACTGGTGGTACTACAGGTGCGAGTCCAACTGTGGTACGAGCTACACCTCGACCTCTACCTCGGCCCCGGCTTCTAATACGGCCCCAGCCTCTTGCGGCCCTAACTGGTGGCACTGGTGGCTGATCATCCAATCCGGTAGTACGTGTCCTCACCATCTGTGAGAGAATAGAATAATAGAAATAGTCTCCGAAATTAACAAATTCGCACGACAGAATACAAGAAAGTGAAGTTTTCCTAAGGGTTCTACAGCCTCTCGAAGATAAGTACAGACGTCTCCGTACCGATCCGCAAGACTCTACTAAACCTGCTCATGACTCGTGAGACCTATGTAACCTAGGTTCTGATACCAACTTGTCACGACCCAAAATCCTAACCTGTCGTGATGGCGCCTATCTCGATACTAGGCAAGCTGACAATCTCAATAAACCACAATTTCTTTTAAGTTTGAAAATATAATATAAAATCCCACAAATACTGATACGAACACTCCCCAAAACCCAGTGTCACTGAGTACATGAGTATCTAGTATGAATACAAGTTTGGAAAACACGGTCTATAATAGTCTAAGACCAAATACTGTAAACAAGGAGATATGGAAAGAGAGACAAGGTCTGCGAAACACGGCAACTACCTCTGAATCTACGGAAAATCAACTGTGCAAGAGAATCAACACCCGCTATGTCTAGAAGCACCTGGATCTGCACACAAAGTGCAGGGTATAGTATGAGTACAACCAACTCAGTAAGTAACAATAAAAACTAAGGAACTGAAGATAGTGACTAGCTACACAGTTATAGTTCACTTTCAATAATTCCAGCAAAGAATAGACATGCTTTCAAATCCAGCAATTTAAGTCAAATCAATTTTATACAGTTCATGTTCATGTAATCCGGATATAGAATCTTTTAGAGAATTTCACAACAATGACAGATAGCAACTAAATGCAACAACAAATGAAAAGCAAGTACAACCTCTCAGGGCAACAATCACTCAACTCGTCACAATAGCTCAACCACTCGGCTCTCAGCCCTCAGCACTCACACTCAATGGGTACCCGCGCTTACTAGGGGTGTACAGACTCCGGAGGGGCTCCTACAGCCCAAGCGCCATAATCCGCACGGACAACTCACGTGCTGCACGGACAACTCACATGCTATAATATCCTGCACGGACAATTCACATGCCATAATATCCTTACGTCACTGACAGGCCTTCGGCCTTACTCAGTCCTTAACCTCTCTAGTATCTCGGGCTCTCGGAAATCACAAATATTAGCCCAAACAAATATAACATAGTGAATCAACAAATATCAAGAAAGACTAAGGTATAATACACAAGTAAAATCATGACCGAGTACAAGACAGCAATTAGCAAATAATTCAACAAGTACGCGACCTCTGTGGGTCACAACAGCACTATCACATAGCCTAAGCATAATTTTTAACATGATTTACAGTCAAATTTCTTCAACACAAAGAGAGCATATAGCTAACAACAAGTTATTCAACTTTATAGTTTCACGGGACGGACCAAGTCATAATCCCTTCGGTGTACGCCCACACGCCCGTCACCTAGCATGTGCGTCACCTCCAAAATAATCACATGACACAAAAATCCGGGGTTTCATACCCTTAGGACCAGATTTATAACTGTTACTTACCTCAAAATGTGAAATTCTTTACTCTGCTATGCCTTTGCCTCACAAATCGGCCTCCGAATGCCTCGAATCTAGTCACAAATAATTCGTTTCAGTTAATAAAATTTATTGGAATTAATTCCATATGAAAATACAAATTTTCCAATAAAATCCGAAATTACTCTCCAAAAATCGTCCGTGGGGCCCACGTCTCGGAACCCGAAAAATTTACAAAATTCGAAAGCCCATTCCACCACGAGCCTACCCATACTAATTTTACCAAAATCCGACCTCAACTCGACCTCCAAATCATCCAATCTTATTTCCAAATCCCTAAGTTCAAACCCCCGATTTACACCTCAAAAACATGTAATCTAGTCAGATTATTCGATGATAATTCAATATTATGGAGTAGAAATGATCACAAGGGACTTACCTCAAGTTTTCCCGTGAAAACCTTGCTAAAAAATCGCCCAACCCGAGCTTGATATGCCCAAAAATGGAAAAAGCTCGGGACTCCTCCAATTTTATTCTGTCTAGGCCCTGTCGCACCTGCGACCAGATTAGCTACATCTACGGTCTTGCAGGTGCGATTAAATGTCTGCATCTGCGATCCCCCAAAAGGTTCCCTCCGCTTCTACGCGTTCCTTTTCGCACCTGCGACCTCACAGGTGCGGAAATTGCTTTGCACCTGCGACTACTGGTCCTCTTCACGTCTGGTCGCTTCTGCGATGGCTGGTGTGCACATGCGACTTCGCACCTGCGATCAAACCTCCGCAGGTGCAAAAATACCACAAGAAAATTTCCAGCAGTGGTCTTAAGTCCGAATTTGATCCGTTAACCATCCGAAACTCACCCGAGGCCCCCAGGACCTCAACCAAAAATACCAACAAGTCCTAAAACATCATACGAACTTAGTCGAACCCTCAAATCACCTCAAACAACGCTAAAACAATGAATCATACCCCAATTCAAGCCTAATGAACTTTGAAATTTCTAATTTCTACAAATGACTCCGGAACCTATCAAATCACGTCCGATTGGCCTCAAATTTTGCACACAAGTCATAAATGACATAACAGAGGTATTCCAATTTTCAGAATCGGATTCCGACCCTGATATCAAAAAGTCAACCCCCCGGTCAAACTTCCCAAAATTTCAACTTTCGGCATTTCAAGCCAAATTCCACTACAGACCTCCAAAAACTTTTCCGAACACGCTCCTAAGTCCAAAATTAGCATGCGGAGCTATTGGAATCATCAAAATTCAAATCCGAGGTCGTTTACACACAAATCCACATCCGAGCAACCTTTCAAACTTAAAATTTTCAATTATGAGACTAAGTGTCTCATTTCACTCCGAATTTCTTCCAGACCCTAACCAACTAACCCAATAAGTCATAAATCAATTGTAAGGTATAAATTGAGCAGTGAATGGGGGAACGGGGTTATAATATCCAAAACGACCGGCCGGGTCATTACAAAGAGCCTCGTTGACCAAGACAACACAAAATATTAAATATTCTTCTAAGCCCAAATTGCTTCTTACATTGATGTCCAAACTAAAATTGTTTTTCATAAAAGAAACTTACATGCTAATTATTATCATTTATCTTCTTAAACAACTATTTCTTAAGACTAACATAATATTTCTACTCATCTACATCAACATGGCACTAATCAAACTACACCCATTAGCAACATAAAAACCACGACTAAGTATAAAAACTACAAAAAATGGTAATACTTTAATGCTAAAGAGAAGAACTATATTACAACATTATGTTGACTATAATTCAAAGCATCAAAATATTTGAAGCTAGAAGTCTTTCTTAGATGATTATACATGAACCGTGAAAGTAACTCACAGAAAAGATCCCAAACTAAACAAACATGGTTAAAAGTGGGGTCTTTATGTAAACTTAACATAATGCAATTTCAATCACATATATAAAGAAGAAAAACTAATTCTTAACAGATTTACATGATGATAACACTAATATAACATTCATCTTGAAACAGAATCAGATCTAACATGTTCCATCAACCAAACCAGGATCAAATTCTTCTTATTATCATCAAGAATCTGCAATATAAGAATTTGAAAGTTACCTGGTTTGTAGAATAATAAAATACAGTAGTGCAACAACAAAAAATTCAACAGCAAATACAGTAGAAACAACAACAACTCAAGTGTTAAGACAACCCAGAAAACTCAACAAAGATGCTTGAAACTGGTAGCTATCAACTTCACAAATTGCCTAAGGGATCTTTCCATTTTTCTCAAAGTTTTTGCACTCAAATAATACTCACAAAGCTCTAAAATTTCAGCTTGCTATATGTATTAAGCTGCTGATTTTTCTCAAAGATATATGTCTCTAAGCAACTCTCCGAGATGTGTCTTCGTGTAAGATAGAGTGTGAGCCCTTTTATAGGAGAAGAGCAGCCCTTTAAATAGGCAAATAAGGTCAGATTTTTTGGACAGATTTTGGTTCATCAAAAGTCTGACTTTGTGTGCTAAACACTGTTCAAAAGCTGTAAAATATTATTGTATTTGTCACCACACAATGACTTTTGAGTTTTGTACTTCAAAGTCTTTGCACAGTAAAAACAACCAAACTTGTACTATTCCTTCTTTAATTTCAACTTTTATCAACACAAAATTCAAATACTCAAATCCAATATAAACAAATTCACTAAGCGCTTGAAACTTTTTATCAACTATCATGACTAAGGGAATAGCTATTTCAAAGCTAATGAATAACTAATTATCAATGATTAATAACTATGAACGACTAAGCTAACATAGATCAAACACAACTAATAATAAAAATATAAATAATAATAATAATAATACAAATAAAAAAATCATAAATTATGCTAGACATAAACCAACTACAATACAATTAGAAAAAATAGACAAAGGAAACGAGAATAGGGGTATACCAAACGAGGGCGTTCGGGGTGGTCGCTGGATTTTTAGTTGCCGGATTTTCGGGATAGAATTGACATCAATAGGTAGGTCTTGATGAGATCTATCCGTTGATGTGGGTATTGTGGGGTGGTAGTGGCCGAAACATCAAGAATTTGGGCAAGACAAAGTGCGGCTAAAGTTTCCTAGATCTAAAATTCAAGGAGTTTGAGGGGTTTTTGAAGGATTTGGTTTGGAGATATGGAAAGAGGAGGTTATGAAGATTACATGGTATGAATTTGGGGATGTTTGGTGGTGGTTCGCCACCGGTGGGCGATTTCCGGCGGCGGCAGCGGTGGTGGGGGGTGGATCTGGGAGAGAGAAAATAGAGAGAGAAGAGAGAGGAAGAAGAAAAGAATTATGGGGGAAATGAGGGCAATTTTCAGATTATTGAGGCTTTAAATACCTCTTGAGAGATCAAATATAGACTATTATATTAAGGGGTGAGATTTGATCTTGGGTCATTTAATGAAACGGCGTAGTTTTAAGGCAAAACTACGTCGTTTCAGACCCTTTCAGTGGCAACCCCTTATCTTGCACTCTTGGCCACTTTCTCTTTCAAATTTGGCCTAATTCCCTTAATCAAATTTATTAAACTAAATTTTCACAAACAAATTAATTAATTAAATAACTTATTCAAACGATCAATTAACTAGATTAATTCACCAATTGAACACTTAGTTAATTCCTAAAATGCACAAATGAAGAAAGAATTTTTTTTTTTGGTATGATAGGAAATATGTAATTAAAGACACAAAAAATGAGAAAATAATTAAAATAACAATACACTAATGACTTTAGGAGGTGTTAAAATAGTGCAAAAATTAGGTATTCACAGCTGCCACCCCACCTGCTCAGCCAGCCTGAGGTGGAGGTTGGGGAGTTAGAGGTCGCCCTAGAGGGGGAGGCCAGGCCAGATATTATGCCCTTCCTGCTCGTACAGAGGCAGCCGCTTCTGATTCTGTCATTACAGGTATTGTTCCAGTCTGTCATAGAGATGCATCGATATTATTTGACCCAAGCTCTACATATTCCTATATGTCCTCTTATTTTGCCCCGTATTTGGGCGTATCACGAGATTCTTTGAGTTCCTCTATTTATATGTCTACTCCTGTGGGAGATTCTCTTATTTTGGACCTCGTGTATCGGTCGTGTTTGATTGCTCTTAGTGGTTTTGAGATCAGAGCCGACTTATTATTGCTCAGCATGGTAGATTTTGATGTTATCTTGGGCATGGACTGGTTGTCGCCCCATTATGCTATTCTTGATTGTCACGCTAAGACCGTGACGCTGGCTATGCCAGGTTTACCGCGATTAGAATGGAGAGGTACCTTAGAGTATACTCTCAGCAGAGTTATTTCATTTCTTAAAGCTAAACGAATGGTTGAGAAAGGGTGTGACACGTATCTAGCTTATGTGAGAGATGTCAGTATTGATACCCCTACACTTAAGTCAGTTCCAGTAGTGATGGACTTTCCAGATGTGTTTCCAGCTTATCTTCCGAGCATGCCGCCTGACAGAGATATTGATTTTGGCATTGATTTATTGCCAGGAACTCAGCCCATCTTAATTCCTCCATATCGTATGGCTCCTCTTGAATTGAAGGAGTTGAAGGAGCAGTTGCAGAAGTTGCTTGCTAAGGGCTTTATTCGGCCCGGTGTGTCACCTTGGGGTGCTCTTGTCTTATTTGTAAAGAAGAAAGATGGCTCTATGTGGATGTGTATTGATTACCGCCAGTGGAACATGGTCACAGTGAAGAACAAGTATCCATTTCCTCGTATTGATGACTTATTTGATCAGTTACAGGGTGCCAGAGTGTTTTCCAAGATTGTCTTACGTTCAGGCTATCATCAGTTGAAGATTCGGGAGCCCGATATCCCGAAGACTGCTTTTAGGACCAGATATGGTCGCTATGAGTTTCTTGTTATGTCTTTTGGGTTGACCAATGCCCCGACAACTTTTATGCACTTGATTCACAGTGTGTTCCGGCCTTATCTTGACTCATTCGTCATTGTGTTTATTGATGACATTCTGGTGTACTCCCGGACTTGGGAGGATCATGAGCATCACCTGAGGACTGCGCTTCAGACTTTAAGGAAAAAGAAGTTATATGCAAAATTTTCAAAGTGTGAGTTTTGGATAGACTTAGTGGCATTCTTGGGTCATATAGTATCGAGTGAGGAAATCAAGGTAGACCCTAAGAAGATTGAAGCAGTGCAGAGTTGGCCCAGACCGTCCTCAGGTACAGAGATCCGAAGTTTTCTTGGTTTGGCGGGGTATTACCGTCGATTTGTAGAGGGTTTCTCTTCTATTGGTGTACCTATGACCAAATTGACCCAGAAGGGTGCTCCGTTCAGGTGGACCGAGGAATGAGAGGAGAGCTTCCAAAAGCTCAAGATAGCTTTGACTACAGCCCCTGTATTGGGGTTGCCTACAGGTTCAGGGTCTTATACTGTATATTGTGATGCATCGCGGATTGGTCTCGGTACGGTGTTGATGCAGGACAGTAGGGTGATTGCCTACGCGTCCAGACAGCTGAAGGTGCATGAAAAGAACTATCCTGTCCATGACCTGGAATTAGCAGCTATTGTTCATGCCTTGAAGATTTGGCGGCATTATTTGTACGGTGTTCCTTGTGAGATTTACACTGATCACCAGAGTTTGTAGCATTTGTTCAAGCACAAGGATCTTAATTTGCATCAGAGGAGGTGGTTGGAGTTACTTAAGGATTATGATATCACCATTCTCTATCATCCCGAGAAGGCCAATGTGGTGGCTGATGCCTTGAGTTGTAAGGCAGAGAGTTTGGGAAGTTCAACATATCTACCAGCATCAGAGAGGCCATTGGCGTTGGATGTTCTGGCCTTAGCCAGCCAGTTTGTGAGATTGGATATTTTTGAGCCGAGTCGAGTATTGGCTTGTGTGGTCTCTCGGTTTTCGTTTTATGATCGTATCAGGGAGCATCAGTATGATGACCCCCATCTGCTCGTCCTTTAGGATATGGTTCGGTGAGGTGATGCTAGAGATGTCACTATTGGAGATGATGGTGCATTGAGGATGCAGGGCAGGCTATATGTGCCCAATGTAGATGGTTTGCGTGAGTTGATTCTCCAAGAGGCTTATAGTTCGCGGTAATCTATTCATCCGGGTGCCGCAAAGATGTATCAGGACTTGAGACAACATTATTGGTGGAGGAGGATGAAGAGGAACATAGTAGAGTATGTGTCCCGATGTTTAAATTTCCAACAGGTGAAGTTTGAGCATCAATGGCCAGGTGGGTTGCTTTAGAAGTTAGAGATTCCGGAGTGGAAATGGGAGCGAATCACTATGGATTTCGTTGTTGGACTCCCACAGACTCAGCGGATGTTTGATGCAGTTTGGGTGGTTGTTGACAGGCTGACCAAGTCAGCTCATTTCATTTCTATGATGACTACCTATTCTTTCGAGCAGTTGGCTCGAATTTATGTCCGCAAGATCGTCAGACTTCATGGCGTACCTGTATCCATCATCTCTAACCGGGGTACGCAATTTACATCACGGTTCTGGAGAGTTGTACAGCATGAGTTGGGTACTTGGATTGAGTAGAGCATAGCATTTCAACCTCAGACGGATGGACAGTCCGAGCGCACTATTCAGATACTAGAGGATATGCTCCGTGCATGTGTGATAGATTTTGGGGGTGCTTAGGATCAGTTCTTTCCACTTGCGGAGTTTGCCTACAACAACAACTACCAGTCGAGCATTCAGATGGCTCCGTATGAGGCCTTGTATGGTTGGCGGTTCCGGTATCCAGTGGGTTGGTTCGAACCGGGTGATGCTAGGCTATTGGGTACAGACTTGGTTCAAGATGCCTTGGAGAAGTTTAAGGTGATTCAGGATAGACATCGCACAGCCCAGTTTAGACAGAAGAGTTATGCGGACCGGAAGGTTCGCAATGTTGCATTCATGGTTGGTGAGTGGGTCTTGCTCCGAGTTTCACCTATGAAGGGTGTTATGAGGTTCGGGAAGAAGGGAAAGTTGAGCCCTAGGTATATTGGGCCTTTTGAGATTCTTGAGAGAGTTAGGGAGGTGGCTTACAGACTTGCACTACCACCTAGTCTCTCTGCAGTTCATCCAGTGTTCTATGTTTCCATGCTCCGGAAGTATCATGAAGATCCGTCTCATGTGTTAGACTTCAGTTCAATTCAGTTGGACAAGGATCTATCTTATGTTGAGGAACCAATGGCTATTTTGGACAGGCAGGTTCGAAATCTGAGGTCAAAGGACATTGCTTCTGTGAAGGTTAAGTGGAGAGGCCATCCGGTCAAGGAGGCAACTTGGGAGACCGAGCAAGATATGTGCAGCCATTATCCTCATCTTTTCACCACTTCAGGTATGTCTCTATGCTCGTTCGAGGACGAACGATTGTTTTAAGAGAGGGAGGATGTAACGACCCGACCAGTCATTTTAAAAGTTGTAGCCCCACTCCCCTATTTACTGCTCATTCTGTGCTTTATAACTATTATATAACTTGTCGGGGTAGTCGGTTCGGGTCCGGTGAGGTTTTGGAATGAATTAGAACACTTAGTTCCAAGTTTTAAAGCTTAAATTCAAATAGTGACCGGATGTCGACTTATATACAAACGACCCCTGAATAGAATTTTGATGATTCCAACAGCTTCGTATGGTGATTTTGGACTTAGAGGCATGTTCGGAATTTTATTTGGAAGTCCGTAGTTAAAATAGGGTTGAAATGGCTAAAATAAGAATTTAAGTTTGGAAATTTGACCGGGGAGTTGACTTTTTGATATCGGGGTAGGAATCCAGATCCAAAAATTTTCATAGCTCTGTTATGTCATTTATGACTTGTGTGCAAAATTTGAGGTCAATCGGACTTGATTTGATAGGTTTCGACATCGAATGTAGAAGTTGGAAATTCTTAAATTTCATTAAGCTTGAATTGGGGCGTGAATTGCGACTTTTGTGTTGTTTGATGCGATTTGAGGTTTCAAATAAGTTTGTATGATGTTTTAGGACTTGTTGGTGTTTTTGGTTGAGGTACCGAGGGCCTCGGGTGAGTTTCGGATGGTTAACGGATCAAAAGTTGGACTTAAACAGTTGCTGCAAAAGTTGCTGCAATTGTCTTCTGCTAGAAATGTAGAAATCGAGCCCAGAAAAATCAAGCCCAGGATCGAAGCCAGGGTCGAGGCTCAGGATCGAGGGCCATGATCGAAGGCTCAGGATCGAGGGCCATGATTGAATGCCAGAATCGAGGGCCATGATCAAAGGCCAGGATCGAGGGCCAGGATTGAAGCCATGATCGATGCCCAGGATCGAAGGTCAGGATCGAGGCCCAGGATGGAGGCCATGATCGAGGGCCATGATCGAAGCCTTGATCGAGGGCCAGGATCGAGGCAGGACCGAGGGCTGCCTGGACAGAATTATAAAACAGGGGACTTCGTCCCCCTGTGCCATTTTTGACGAATTGGAGCTTAGGGAGAGGCGATGTTTGGGGGATTTTCAGAGAAAATATTAGGGTAAGTGTTCTTAACTCAAATTATGGTTAGATTACCCAAATCCATCATTTGTTTTCACCATTTAATTAGTATTTTGAGATTGAAATTTGGGAAATTTTAGAAAATTCATAGAAACGAATTTTTGAGATTTTGGTGTCGATTTGGAGTCGGATTTGGGTGAAACTGGTATGGTTGGACTCGTAATTGAATGGGTTGTCGGATTTTTTAAGTTTTGCCGGTTCTGAAATGTGGGCCCCATGGGCAATTTTTGAGTTAATTTCGGATTTTTTATTGAAAAATGTAGTATTTTCTTATGAAATTGATTCGTATAATTTTTGTTGACTGTATCGAATTAGTTTGGCTAGATTTGAGCCATTCAGAGTCGGATATTTTTGGAAAAGGTATTCTTACCGATTGATTGAGCTTGGTTCGAGGTGAGTGGCTTGCCTAACTTTGTGTGGGGGAACTCCCCGTAAGATTTGTACTATTTTTGATATATGAGCTCTGTGTACGTGAGGTGACGTACACAGGCTAATTGTGTAAAAACCCGATTTTTCTACTAAGTAATAACCTGATTTCCTTCTTATTTGAGTTCCATCAGCATGTGTGGTATCCGGCTAGACTAGAATAGCATGCCTACTTGCCTTAACTATTTACTTGAACTACGTGCAACATGTTTAGTGAATTTACCTATCTTTCCTTAACTGGTACTTAGGTTGAACTATAGAATTTCGTGTCGAAACTATTGAATTCTATTGTTTGGCTGCATATTTACTTTGGGACTACAGAACGGTATTCTGAGAGATCCCCTTGTACTGTATATTTACTTTGGGACTACGGTCCAGGAGATCCCCATGTACTGCATAATTAGCGTTGGGACTACGAGACGGTATCTCGGGAAATCTCCTGTTGTTATCTCTATGTAATGAGTTGTTGTCTTCTATGATTTTATTCTTGTTAAATTTCAGTCTTTATTTTACTACAGTATTTCATTCCATCTTGTGTTATTATATATATACCAGTAGGGCCATGACCTGACCTCATTACTACTCGACCGAGGTTAGGCTTGGCACTTACCGGGTACCGATTGTGGTGTACTCATGCTACTCTTCTGCATATATTTTTTGTGTGCAGATCTAGGTACTCCTTATCAGCTGCACTATCAGTGAGCCGAGACAGCTTTGGAGACTTCAAGGTATATCTGCCGCGTTCGCAAACCTCGGAGTCCCCTTCTACTCTTCCCCATGTCCATTATCTTCTATATTTTCTTTTGATAGACTCTGATGTATATAAATACTAGATTTTCCTCCTGTAGTTTGTGATTCACGATGTTCCGGGTTTTGGGAATGCTGTTTAGTATATTGAGGAGGTTGTTATTGTACATGCCAAATGGCATGGTACTCAGTTATAGTGTTATTACTACAGTTAGTTGTTAAATTTATGTTTTCATTTCATTTATTCCGCAAAATGTTAGGCTTACCTAGTCATAGAGACTAGGTGCCGTCACGACGTCATACGAAGGGAAAATTAGGCCGTGACACAAAATAACCAAAGGCAAGTGCATCCATAGAAAAATATCAACAAAAGGGCACTCCCGAGATACCGCCTCGTAGTCCAAAAAGTAAATATGCAAGACAGGGGGATCTCCCGGAATACCGTTTAGTAGTCCCAAAGTAAATATGCAGGGCAGGGGGATCTCTCGGAATACCGTTCCGTAGTCCCAAAGTAAATATGCAGGGCAGGGGGATCTCCCGGAATACCGTTCCGTAGTCCCAAAGTAAATATGCAGGGGGATCTCCCGGAATACCATTCCGTAGTCCCAAAGTAAATATGATTTCAACAACTGCACATCAAGCGCTCACATATCACAAATTGCTCATCAAGTGCTCAAATATTACAACATATCACAAATTTCATTAATTATTTGCAGATGAAAAATCCATAATAAAATTATCTCCATGAAATAACAACTCAACAAAAACATGGGATTCACATAAAAATCAAAGTGATAATCACACCAAATTATCATATAAAAACAAATTCAACAAAACAAGGAATGAGGCATTTCAAATCAAGGATTTACTAAGTTCCAACAATTTTCCAATTTAATACATTCGGGCGTCTACGAATTTCAACCAATGTAATTTGCACATATAAACCAAGTACATACTCGTCACCTCGTGTACATGGTTTTTTAATTATACAATTTCCACATAAGACTCAATGCCTAAGGGGTAATTCCCCCACTTAAGGTTAGGCAAGATATTTACCCTTTTGAAGTTAGGCCGATATTTCAAAATCATCTTCTTGATTGAATTGACCTCCGGATAGCTCAAATCTAACCAAATTAATTCAATTAAGTGAATACTAATTATAGGAATTAATTCCATATGAAAATACTAATTTTCCAACAAAAATCCGAAATTTAACTCAAAAATCGCCCGTGGGACCCACATTTCGGAATCTGACTAAACTTACAAATTCGATAACTCATTCAATTACGAGTCCACCCATACCAATTTTATCAAATTCCGATAACAATTCGACCTCCAATTCTAAAATTTTCGTTCTTGAAAAGATTTACAAAAATCTTGATTTCTTCCATTTAAATCCAAAACAAATGATGAATATAACTATGGATTTATGAAATATAATCACTTTTGGATATATAACATTTACCCCAATCCATATGGTGAAGATCGCCTAAAAAATTGCTTTAATCCGAGTTCCATAGCTCCAAATATGTTAAAAATGGAAAATGGGACGACCTGCTTTATAACTGACAGTTCTGTCCAGGCTGCCCTCGGCCTCGATCCTGGTCCTCGATCCTCGGCCTCGGTCTTCGGCCTTTGACCCTCGGCCTTGATCCTAGGCCTCGGTCTTCGGCCTTCGATTTCTGCCCCCGAGTTTCCAGCAGAAAATATTGTAGCAGCTGTTTAAGTCCAACTTTTTATCCGTTAACCATCCGAAACTCACCCGAAACACAACCCATATATGAATTTCAATCATAAAATACGCTACGGACCTGCTCGCGCACTCAAAACACTGAAAAGAGGTCATCTTGACCCGATATTGACCATGGTCAAACTCCCAAATTTCTTAACCTTACTAGTCTCTCCACCAATGATCAAAAAAACAAAATACACCCAAGCCCCTCGGGACCTTAACTAAATATATCAACAAGTCCTAAAATATCATACGAACTTAGTCGAAACCTCAAATCATATCAAACAATGCTAAAACCATGAATCATACCCCAATTCAACCTTAATGAAACTAAGAAATTCCAACTTCTACATTCGACGCCGAAACCTATCAAACCAAGTCCGATTGACCTCAAATTTTGCACACAAGTCATAAATGACATAACGGACCTATAAATGTTTTGGAACTAGATTCCGACCCCGATATGAAAAAGTCAACTCCCCGGTTAAACTTCCAAACTTAAATTTCTATTTTAGCCATTTCAAGCCTAAATTAACTACGGACTTCCAAATAAAATTCCGAACACGCTCCTAAGTCCAAAATCACCATATGGAGCTGTTGGAATCATCAAAATTCCATTCCGGGGTTGTTTGATCAAAATTCAACTATCTGTCAACTCTTTCCATTTAAGCTTCAAAAATGAGAAATATTTTCTTAGTTTAATCCCAAATCTTTCGAAAATCAGACTCGACCACACACGCGGGTCATAATACATATTACGAAGCTTCTCGGGACCTTAAGTCACTGAACGAGGCGTAAATTCTTAAAATGACAAGCCGGGTCGTTATATTCTCCCCCTCTTAAACATACATTCATCCTCGAACGTGCCAAGAATCTTTCTGAGGACTTAATTTACTGAATGTATTTACTGCACACATACTCGCGGGTGATTCTATGTCACCATAAATTTAATAGGGGTCCAAAATACCATCTCAGTTGAGATTACTTCTTTGATCCACATTTATAAACTTTAAGACCAATTTCTTACACTCCAAACATTTCCAAAAGGCCTGATTTTCACATCAACACACGGTATTAGTCTCAACCGGCTATAGCAACTCGTGCCTACGCACATCAACTTTCTTGATAGTGTTGAAGTACTTCGATCGCCCTTGAATGAGAAGTAGAGTCCGCCCTCAAACACATAACATAACTTATCTCTTCTTTCGCATGTCTCAATCCCCCAAATTTTACTAACTCCCAAATTTTTTAGAAATTTCGGCAGAGTCTCCCCTGTAAATGGGGCCTATCCACCTGCCAGAGTAATACCAAAACAACTCCTAACGACACATCCACAACCCAATAAAGCACCACATTGTATATATCAATAACACTAATCTCAGCATTATAAGCACCACATTATCATAATGATATCAGGACATGAAGCACATCATATGTATTCCCATCACCACATCTCTGGTCTTAATAGTTGTTCATAATCGATTACAACATCGCCAATTAACCTCATATTAACCAAAACCTCGTTTCTATTTTTTTTCACAACACTGACAGCAAAATGTGAGGCATGAAGACCTCATAACTATTTAACTAACTTAACGAATCACATTTAACTCCACCTGGGCACTTACCTCGTAGGTTAAAACTTAATATTTTTCCTCACAATTATGGATAAATATGCACAGAAACACATAAAAGAATTATCAAATAAGCCTAATAGGCATAACTCCCTATTAGTACTATAGTACAAATTAAACTTCACAAAGGGAGAATTTAAACTCATAAATATTTCACCACAAGGACCTCGTCCTTATATAACTTCCACCGCGGCTTGTAGCCCGGTTTAAACATATCACATCATATAAAAATGCGAGGATCTCGTCCTCAATTCCAAATCACAAGTATTTTGCACATTGTGCCAACTGAAAATTTCATTTTTTATCTTTTTCTTTTTCTCAATAAACTTCGTAAATAATTTTTACAACACATAATGAACCCCCATACCAATAGGGCATATAATTCATAAAATTGAAATCAATTAATCAAAAATCACATCAAAATCCACTGTAGTAAGTAATAGAAAGTCATTGGACTTATAACCCTTGATAGTGAAAAAAAATAAAAATGATAGACAGGGGCTAATATCATCAAATCTCCCAACAAGGGTAAACACGTGAGTGGTGTACAAATCATAAACTCACCCTATATGGAGCACGATAGGAGGTCTCACTTCGATAATCAGAATTGAATCAAAATAAGAATAGTGCTCCTTTTATTATAAATTAAATCATGCCTATACGACACCATCTGGTGTATTGGCCTCAACCAAGTCATAGCGATTATATCAACGGGTCGGGCCTCCCCCTCTTGGGCGCCCTCTAGCTGCCTATCCTCCACCCCTAATTGGTTGTGCATGTGGAGTATTAACTGGAATAAAGCTTGTAGCCTAAGTATTCTGATGAGATCCGTCTCTCCCAAATCTGGGACATTCTCTCATTAATTGCCTAGTATAAATCACACTGATAACAACCCCTCTGCGGGTTTGGCTACTCATACTGAGTCTCTGCCGGATAATTGGAATAACTATTATAGGAACCCCGTGCCGGTGGTGCATTAAAAGAACTTACTGTAGCACCCCGAGTATTCTGAAATTATTTCTGTGACCCCATTGGTACTGAAATGTAGAATTATTAAGGAAGCGGGAATACCGCAAGTCCTAGCATCATCCCATACAAATCTCATCTCTTAATCATATACAAATTTCGGAGAACCTTTCAATACCACATAAATACATCTTAGGCCAAAACTGATATAACACATGACCCCGCAATCTGATTGTTGATATTGGACTCCGCCCCACTTGGCGCGAAGCAATAGGAAACAATCCGATGATCCACAACACTAACCTTCATCGCTCGCATGACACCGGTCATAAGACACCTCCAGCCATTTATTTGGCGCATGTCATCCTCGTGACAGTTAAACTCACTTCCTCCAGTGACTTGGCTGCTAGTATATACCCTTCACTAAATAGAAATCCCATACGAACTACATAGTCTCTAATACCACCAACTATTTTTAGATCTACATCCACCTCGCGAGCCTACCACGATTGGGACGATTAGGCAATTAATTAAACCTTCTCAAGATCATACTTATCAACCAGATGTCAGAACCTGTTGCACCCCCACGTGCACAGCTCCCCACGTGCACAGCTGAATGATCTCTCAATACTTTTGCATCCTCGATCTGGACGACACGTTATAACAATGGTTGAGCAACCCTGGCTCCCTTATAACCCCTATGTAGTATCACGAATTGTTGGCGCATAGTTGATACCGAGTGCGCAATTTCATACACGAGTGGATGCAAAAGAACATAAGATATATGCTTCAAGCTGAATAAATGTCGCATGATAAGGAATGAAAGAAGTGAAGATTTCCTAACAGTTCTGTAGCCTCTCGAAGATAAGTACAAACGTCTCTGTACCGATCCGCAAGACTGTACTAAACTCGTTCGTGACTCGTAGAACCTATGAACCTAGAGCTCTGATACCAACTTGTCACGACCCAAAATCCCACCACAGGCGTCGTGATGGCACTTAGTCTCTAAGACTAGGTAAGCCAATTATAATTACAATTCAAGCTATTTTTTTAAAACATATAATTTAATATAAGTGTCGCAACCAACAGCGGAAATAATTATAACACCTTCCCAAGAATAGTAATACTGAGTCATGAATTCTAACTGAATACATGCAATGAATCTCAAGATCGAATATACAATAATGTTCGAATAAGAGTTGACAGTACAATAAGATGGAAAGACTCTAAGGGACTGCGACGACCAAGCAACTCTACCTAGAATCCTTGCGATCAACACACTAACTATGCCCGAGTCCGATATCTCCCATACCTGGCTCTGCACAAAAATGTGCAGAAGTATAGTATGAGTACACCACAGTCGGTACCCAGTAAGTATCAAGACTAACCTCAGTGGAGTAGTGATGAGGTATAGTCAAGACACTCACTAGTCTAATAACCTGTGTAATATAGCATACAAAAATAATAGGAAACAAATAACAATGATGGCAATAATAATCAACCGGTGATATAAACAGCAGGGCGGCAAGAACACCATAAATATTGCTTAGCAAATAATGAATACAAGTACAACCAATTAATCAAGTCCTTCAAATATAATTCTTTCACCTATAAATCTTTCAAATAATAATCTGCAGGAAGTAATACTTTCCGGTAATTTTATTTCGAATATACTTCCTTCAAATAAATATCTTTCAAATATACTTCTTTCAAATACAATTTTGGAATATAATTCCTTCAAATAAAAGTCACCTTGTGACACCTCATTTCATATTCATAAAAATATGGGTCTCAGCCCACTTTCATATTTTCATGACACCTCGTGCCCATGTTTCTATCACAACTGCACGGACAACTCACGTGCCAAAAATATCAATATATAAAAGAATCTGCACGATCAATTTACTTTAGAAATAGTTTGAGTGAAGAAAATGACACTTGCACTTAAATTAAAGCATCAGATAAACTACCGATTTGTATGTAATACTTATTAATTTAAAACATAATAGAAATTTTCTTTTATTTAAAACAATTCAGTCATCAAAAATCAGTAAAAACCAGAAATATAAATCTTCAGAATCTCGTACTAAAAAACCCAAGCCAACACAATACAACAAGGAGCACAAAATACATAATAATAAAGTCAACTAGTACATCACCGAAGAAGACAAGAATTTACATATCATGGAAAAACAAAATAACAAAAGGCAAGTGCATCCATAGAAAAATATCAACAAAAGGGCACTCCCGAGGTACCGCCTCGTAGTCCCAAAAGTAAATATGCAAGACATGGGGATCTCCTGGAATACCGTTCCGTAGTCCCAAAATAAATATGCAGGGCAGGGGGATCTCCCGGAATACCATTCCATAGTAACAAGGTAAATATGTAAGGCAGGAGTCCCAAAATAAATATGCAGGGCAGGGGGGATCTCCCGGAATACCGTTCCGTAGTCCCAAAATAAATATGCAGGGCAGGGGGATCTCCCGAAATACCGTTCCGTAGTCCTAAAGTAAATATGCAGGGCAGGGGATCTCCCTTTAACACCGTTCTGTAGTCCCAAAGTAAATATGCAGGGGGGTCTCCCGGAATACTGTTTCGTAGTCCCAAAGTAAATATGATTTTAACAACTGCACATCAAGTGCTCATATATCACAAATGGCTCATCAAGTGCTCAAATATTATAACATATCACAAATTTCATTAATTATTTGCAGATGAAAAATCCATAATAAAATTATCTCCAGGAAATAACAACTCAACAAAAATACGAGATTCACATAAAAACTAAAGTGGAAATCACACCAAATTATCATATAAAAATAAATTCAATAAAACAAGGAATGAGGCATTTCAAATCAAGGATTTACTAAGTTCCAACAATTTTCCAATTTAATATATACGGGCATCTACGAATTTCAACCAATGTAATTTGCACATATAAAGAAAGTACGTACTCGTCACCTCGCGTACATGGTTTTTCAATTACATAATTTCGACATAAGACTCAATGCCTAAGGGGTAATTCCTCCACTCAAGGTTAGGCAAGATACTTACCTTTTTGAAGTTAGGCCGATATTCCAAAATCGTTGTCATGACCCAAAATCCCAACCTGTCTTGATGGCGCTTATCTCGATACTAGGCAAGCCGATAATCTCAATAAACCAAAACTTCTCTTTAAGGTTGAAAATGTAATATTTAAATACTATACAAACACTCCCCAAAACCTGGTGTCACTGAGTACATGAGCATCTAATATGAATACAAGTCTGGAAAATATAGTCTATAATAGTCTGAGACCAAATACAGTAAATAAAGAGATATAGAAGGAGAGATAAGGTTTGCGAAACACGGCAGCTACCTCAAAATCTCCTGAAAATCAACTGTGCGAAAGGATCAACACCCGCTATGTCCGGGAACACCTGGATCTGCACATAAAGTGTTGGGTGTAGTATGGGTACAACCAACTCAGCAAGTAACAATAATAAATAAGGAACTGAAGATAGTAACGAGCTACACAACTTAACGAGCTACACAATTATGGTTCATTTCCAGTAATTCCAGCAAAAAATAAACATGCTATCAAATCTGGCAGTTTAATGTCAAATCAATTTTTATACAGTTCCTGTTCATGTAATTCGTATATCAACAATCTTTCAGAGATTTTACAACAATGACAGATAGCAACTAAGTACAACAACAAATGGAAATCAAGTACAACCTCTTAGGACAACAATCACTCACTGGGCTCCCAGCCCTCATCACTCCCTGGGCTCCCAGCCCTCATCACTCCCTGGGCTCCCAACCCTCATCACTCACTCTCAATGGGTACCCGCGCTCACTGGGGGTGTATAGACTCTGGAGGGGCTCCTACAGCCTAAGCGCTATAATCTGCACGGACAACTCACGTGCTATAATATAAATATCTGGATCCGCACGGCCAACTCACGTGCTGCACGACCAACTCACGTGCTATAATATAATATAAGGATCCGCACATCCAACTCACATGCTGCATGACCAACTCACGTGCTATAGTATACTATAAGGATCTACACGGCCAACTCACGTGCTGCACGGACAACTCACGTGCTATGATATCAATATCTCACAATCAGGCCCTCGACCTCTCTGTAACGACCCAACTGGTCATTTTGAGTACTACAACCCTGCTTCCCCCTTTACTGATCAAATTGTACTTTAAAGTTGTTATGTGAATTGTGGGGGTAAATTGTTCGGGTCCGGTGAGGTTTTGGAATGAATTGGAACACTTAGTTCCAAGGTTTAAAGCTTAAGTTAAAATAGTGAGCAGATGCAGACTTATATGTAAACGACCTTGAATTAGAATTTTGATGATTCCAATAGATCCGTATGGTGATTTTGGACTTAGGGGCATGTCCGAAAATATTTTTGGATGTCCGTAGTGGAATTTGGCTTGAATTGCCGAAAGTTAAGTTTTTGGGAAGTTTGACTGGGGGTTTGACTTTTTGATATCGAGGTCGGAATCCGATTCTGGAAATTGGAATAGGTCTGTAATGTGAAATGTGACTTGTGCGTAAAATTTGAAGTCGTTCCGAATTGATTTGATGTGTTTCGGCACAAGATATAGAATTTGAAAGTTCAAAGTTTGTTGATTTTGAATTGAGGAGTAATTCATCGTTTTGATGTTGTTAGGTGTGATTTGAGGCCTTGAGTAGGTCTGTGTTATGTTATGGGACTTGTTGATATAATTGGTTGAGGTCCCGGGGGCCTCGGGTGAGTTTCAGACGGTTAACGGATCAAATTTGGACTTAGGGAAATGCTGGAACTGCTGCCTACTGGTGTGATCGCACCTGCGAAGATTTTTATCACAGGTGCGAAGCCGCATGCGTGAAATAAGCCACAGAAGCGGCCAAGAGTGGGACTGGGTAGTGATCGTAGGTGCGAGAAATCTTTCGCATCTGCGAGGCTGCAGGTGCGAAGGTACTGGCGTGGATACGGACTAGGGCTGGCCTGGGCGAACGCAGGTGCGAAGGGTTTACGCATCTGCGAGCCCGCAGATGCGAGAAGGGCACCGCAAATGTGAGGTTTTGAAAGGTTGGCATTGTCCGCAAGCGCACAATTTTTTTCGCAAATGCGGATGTGCAGGTGCGAGCCCAGGCACCGCAGGTGCGGAAATGCCTGGGCAGTGTTTAAAACGAGGGTTCCGAGATATTTTCTCATTTTTGGACATTTCGGAGCTCGGTTGGGCGATTTTGGAGAGAAAAGTTTTCACACAACTTGGGGTACGTGTTCTTAACTCCCTTGTGATTATATTCCATGAATTAATCTTCATTTTTGGTGTAAGATTATTGAATCTTCAAGAGAAATAGAATGAAATTTCTATAATGTCACAAAATAAAATTTTCAAGTTTAAATACCGATTTGAATCGGATTTGAGTGAAATTAGTATGGTTGAACTTGTAATTGGATGGGTTATCGTATTTTGTGAGTTTTGTCAGATTTCGAGATGTGGGCCCCCAGGTGATTTTTGGGGCGTAATTTCGGATTTTGTGGAAAATATTAGCATTTTGACATGGAATTAATTCCTATAAATTGTGTGGACTGAATCAAATTAATTGTGGTATATTCGAGCCGTTTGAGAGTTGTTACGCGTAGAATGGAATTTTTGGAGCATTGCTTAGCTTGCTCGACTTTGGATTCTGCTTGTTCGAGGTAAGTAACTTTTCTAATCTTGGAGTTGAGGGTATGAACCCTAAAAATATATATTTTGTGAATTGTTGGGAGGTGACGCACATGCTAGGTGACAGGCGTGTGGGCGTGCACTATAAAAATTGTGAAGTAATTATTTCTGTGGAATTTTATAGTTAAATAATCTTGACATTTTCTATGTGGTTTTATGTGTTAAAGAAATTGAGCTGAAAAGCATATTAAAAATCATGTTAAGGCTATGTGCCAGTATTATTGGGACCCACAGAGGTCATATTGCTGTGAATTATTGTGTTAAATTGAAATTTATACTCAGTCATATTCATTTCATTGCATATCATATCTCAGTCTCTGTTGTTATGTATTGTTACATCATATCATCATTTTTGGGCTATTTCTTTTCATGACATGGTGAGCCCGGGAGACTGGAGAGATTGATGACTGAGTGAGGCTGAGGGCCTGATTTGTGAGGATATTTATGAGATCGGGCTGCACACCGCAGCATGTTGCATATTTATGGGATCGGGCTGCACGCCGCAACATGTTGCATATTTATGGGATCGGGCTGCACGCCGCAGCATATTTGATATAGGCCGAGGGCCTAAGTGAATATACCATGATTTGGCTTGATATAGAGCTTGGGCTGAAGGAGCCCCTTCGGAGTCTGTACACACCCCCAGTGAGCGTAGGTACCTACTAAGTGCGAGTGCCGAGTGCTGAGTGACTGGGAGGCAAGAGTGATTGTGAGGTATGCCCGAGTGGCAAGAGTGATTGTGAGGTATGCCCGAGTGGCACGAGTGACTGTGAGGTTTGCCCGAGGGGCTGTATATGAGTGATGTTCTTCCTGAGGGGTTGTTTATGATTTTATCACTGAGTTGCATCGCATTGGCATGCACACATGACATATAGGCATAGAGAGGTTTTTCCTCATGTTGTACTGCATCACATCATTCATGATTTTTCACATATTTTGACAGATGGGCATAGTGATGCATTTGTTTTACACGGGTTATCCGGAAGGAAACTGAAACATCTTATTTATTATTGAAAAATATTTTTGGGACAAATTTATTGCTTTCAAACTACTCATATTTTTGGCAAATCCGGCAAACGATTTGGGTTTTCACTAATGTATTTGAAAGGAAGAACTATTATTTTTGAAATCATGATTTGGCTGAGCATTTTATCTCTGAGTTACTTCTGGTATTATTTTCTTTATGTTGTTGTGGACTATTGGTTATGGACCTGACCTTGGTAGAAGCTCGTCACTACTTTCAGCCTACGGCTAGGTTTGTTACTTACTCAGTATATGGGGTCGGTTGTACTGATACTACACTTCTGCACATTGCGTGTAGATGTTGGCTGTTGTTGTTGCTGTGCTCGATGGTTGCAGGACTTGAAGATGTACCTGCATTTCTGTTGTAGCTGCCTCCTGTTCAGGGTAGCCTTAGATTTATAAAAGCTCTGTTTATATATTATTCAAACAGACTAGGTATTTATTTCATTTCCGCTTTGTATACTCTATTCTTAGAAGCTCGTGATTTTTACTACCAGTTCTTGGGGGATGTATAAGATTAAGATGTTTATTCACTTAAATTACTTTAATAATTGTTATTGGAATTGGATTATTGAAAGTTGGCTTACCTAGCGGGTTGGGTTAGATACCATCACGACTAGTTGGATTTTGGGTCGTGACACTCTCTTAGTCATAAATCTCTCTAGTCTCTCGGGCTCTCATTAATCATGAAATCAACCCAAACAACAATGATATGATGTATCAATAATAAATAACAGAGACTGGGATAAAATGTGCAAGTAAAAACTGAGACTCAGTACATATAGCATTTAGCAGGCAACTCAATAAGTACGCGACCTATGTGGGTCCCAACAGTACTATCACATAGCCTAAGCATAATTTATAGTCAAATCTTATCAACACATAGAGAGCATATAGCTAACAACAAATTATTCAACTTTACAGTTTTCCCGGGACAGACCAAGTCACAATCCCATCGGTGCACGCCCACACGTTCGTCACCTAGCATGTGCGTCACCTCCAAAATAATCACGTGATACCAAAATCCGGGTTTTAATACCCTCAGGACCAGATTTAAAACTGATACTTACCTCAAAATGTGAGACTCTTTACTCTGCTATGCCTTTGCCTCGCAAATCGGTCTCTGAATGCCTCGAATCTAGTCACAAATAATTCGTTTCAGTCAATAAAATTTATAGGAATTAATTCCATAAAAAAATATTAATGTTTCATAAAAATCCAAAATTTAGTTCAAATATCGCACGTCTCGGAACCCGACAAAAGTTACAAAATCCGAAAGCCCATTCAAACACTAGTCTACCCATATCAATTTTACCAAAATCCAACCTCAACTCGACCCTCAAATCTACAAATCTTATTTCCAAATTTCTAAGTTCCAATCTCCGATTTACACCTCAAAATCATGTAATCTAGTCGGATTATTCGATGATAATTCAATATTATGGAGTATAAATGATCATAAGGGACTTACCTCAAGTGTTCCTTGAAAATAAATCAAAAATCGCCTCTCCTCAAGCTCCAACTTATCAAAAATGGCGAATGGGATGAAGTCCCTATTTTTATAATTCTACCCAGACAACCTCGGTTCTGCCTCGATCTTGGCCTTAGATCTTGGCCTTCGATTGAGCTCCTCGATAATAGGCCTCGATCCTGGCCCTCGATCCTGGTCCTCGATCCTAGGCCTCGATCCCGACCCTTGATCCTAGGCCTCGATCATGGCTTCGATCCCGATCCTCGATCATGGCCCTCGACTCTGGCCTTCGATCATGTCTTCGACCCTGCCTTAGACTGTGAACCTCGACCCTGGGCTCGATCATGGCTTCGATCGTAGCCCTCGACCCTGGGCTCAGATATGGGCTCGATTTCTGGGCTCGATTCTGAGAGATTTCTGGGCTCGAATCTGGCAGAAGAAATTTCCATCATAAGGAAATTGCAACAGCTGTTGTAGTTCAAGTTTTTGATCCGTTAACCATCCGAAACTCACCCGAGGACCTCGGGACCTCAACCAAATATACCAACAAGTCCTAAAACATCATATGAACTTAGTCGAAACCTCAAATCACCTCAAAAAATGCTAAAACCATGAATTACGTCCCAATTCAAGCCTATTGAACTTTGAAATTGCTAATTTCTACAAATAACGCCGAAACCTATCAAATCACATCCGATTGACCTTAAATTTTGCACACAAGTCATAAATGACATAACATACCTATTAAAAGTTTCAGAATTGGATTTCGACCTCGATATCAAAAATTCAACCCCTCGGTCAATCTTCCCAAAAATTCAACTTTCGGCATTTCAAGTCTAATTCCTCTACGGACCTCCAAAAATTCTTACGGACACGCTCCTAAGTCCGAAATTACCATACAGAGCTATTGGAATTATCAGAATTCAAATCTGAGGCCGTTTACACATAGGTCCATATCCGGTCCACTTTTGTAACTTAAATGTTTTTTTTTTAATTATGAGACTAAGTGTCTCATTTCACTCCGAATTACTTCCGGACCCGAACCAACTAACCCGATAAGTCATAATTTAATATCAAGGCATAAATTGAGCAGTAAATGGGGATATGTGGTTATGATATTCAAAACGACCGGCCGGGTCGTTACATTCTCCCCCTATTAAACAAACGTTCTTCCTCGAACGGGTTTAGAATAATACCTGGAGTCTCAAATAAGTGTGGATATTTGTTCCGCATCTCCTGCTCCATATCCCAAGTAGCTTCTCCGACTGGCTGGCCTCTCCACTGCACCTTCACTGATGATATGTTCTTTGACCTCAGCTTTCGAACCTGCGGGTCTAAAATAGCCACCGGCTCCATATCATAAGTCAAATTACCGTCCAGCTGTACTGTACTAAAATCCAGAATGTGAGACGGATCCCCGACATACTTTCGGAGCATGGATACATGGAACACTGGATGAACACCTGATAGACTAGGTGTCAAAGCAAGTTCATAAGCCATCTCCCCAATTTTCTTAAGTATCTCAAATGGCCCAATATACCGAGGGCTCAACTTGCCTTTTTTCCCAAACCTCAACACACCCTTCATGGGTGAAATCTTGAGCAAAACCTTCTCCCCAACCATGTGAACAACATCACGAACTTTCCTGTCGGCATAACTCTTCTGTCTAGACTGTGCCGTGCGAAGCCATTCCTGAATTACTTTGACCTTCTCTAAAGCATCCTCAACCAAATCAGTACCCAATAGTCTAACCTCACCAGGCTCAAACCAACCCACCGGAGACCGACACCGTCTCCCATATAAAGCTTCATACGGAGCCATCTGAATGCTTGAGTGGTAGCTATTATTGTAAGCAAACTCTGCAAGTAGAAGAAATTGATCCCAAGAACCCCCAAAATCAATGGCACAAGTGCGTACCATATCCTCCAATATCTGAATAGTGCGCTCGAACTGTCCGTCCGTCTGAGGGTGAAATGTTGTACTCAACTGAACCTGTGTGCCCAATTCTCGCTGCACTGCCCTCCAAAACTGTGAGGTAAACTGCGTACCCCGATCTGAAATAATGGACACTGGCACACCATGTAGGCGAACAATCTCGTGAATATAAATCCCAGCCAACCGCTCCGAAGAATAATTAGTACCGACTGGAATAAAATGCGCAGATTTGGTCAACCAATCTACTATCACCCAAACAACATCAAACTTTCTCAAAGTCCGTGGGAGTCCAACTACGAAGTCCATGGTAATATGCTCCCATTTCCACTCCGGAATTTCAAGTCTCTGTAGCAATCCGCCCGGTCTCTGGTGCTCGTACTTTGCATGTTGACAATTTAAACACCGAGATACAAACCCAATTATATCTTTCTTCATTCGCCTCCATCAATAGTGTTGTCTCAAATCCTTATATATCTTCGCGCCACATGGATGAATAGAGTACCGCAAACTATGAGCTTCTTAGAGAATCAGCTCACGCAAACCATCTACATTAGGTACACATAGCCTGCCCTGCATCCGTAATACACCATCATCTCCAATAGTGACTTCCTTGGCATCATCGTGCTGAACCGTGTCCTTAAGGACAAGAAGATGTGGATCATCATACTGGCGTTCTCTGATGTGATCATATAAAGAAGACCGAGAAACCACACAGGCCAAAACTCGATTCGGCTCAGAAACATCCAATCTAACAAATTGATTAGCCAAGGCCTGAACCTCCAACTAACGGCCTCTCTTCTACCGGTAAGTATGCTAAGCTGCCCAAACTCTCTGCCTTACGACTCAAGGCATCGGCCACCACATTGGCCTTTCCGGGATGATAGAGAATGGTGATATCATAATCCTTAAGCAACTCCAACTACCTGTGCTGCCGCAAGTTAAGATCCTTCTATTTAAACAAATGCTGTAGACTCCGATGATCGGTATATACCTCACACCGGACACCGTACAAGTAATGCCGCCAAAATTTCAAGGCATGAACAATAGCTGCTAACTCAAGATAATGGACTGGATAATTCTTCTCATGTTCCTTTAACTATCTGGACGCATAGGCAATCACCCTACCGTCTTGCATAAGTACTGCACCGAGACCAATCCGCGATGCATCACAATACACAGTATAAGACTCTGAACCTGTAGGCAACACCAATACTGGAGTTGTAATCAAAATTGTCTAGAGCTTTTGAAAGCTCTCTTCATATTCATCCGACCACCTGAACGGAGCACCTTTCTGGGTTAATTTAATCATAGGCGATGCAATAGACGAGAAACCCTCCACAACACGACGATAATAACCGGCCAAGCCGAGAAAACTCCGAATCTCAGTAACTGAGGATGGTCAAATAAATCATCAATACGCGGTAATGGATATTTATTCTTGATTGTAACTTTGTTCAACTGCCTATAATCAATGCACATCCGCATAGTACCATCTTTCTTTTTCACAAACAGAACCGGTGCACCCCAAGGTGACACACTAGGCCTAATAAACCCCTTTTCAAGGAGTTCTTGAAGTTGCTCTTTCAATTATTTTAACTCAGTTGGTGCCATACGATACGGAGGAATAGAGTTGGGTTGAGTGCCCTGCACCAAGTCAATACAGAAATCGATATCCCTGTCGGGTGGTATACCCGGCAGGTCTACAGGAAATACATCCGAAAAGTCTCACACGACCGGTACTGAATCAATAATAGGAGCATTTGCATCAACATCTCTCACAAAGGCCAAATATGACAAGCATCCCTTTTCAATCATAGGTTGGGCCTTCAAATAAGAAATTACCCTGCTAGGAGCAAGATCTAGAGAATCCCTCCATTCAACCTTTGGCAACCCAGGCATCGTCAACGTCACGATTTTTGCGTGATAGTCCAAAATAACATGACATGGAGACAACCAATCCATACCCAGGATAACATCGAAATCAACCATACCGAGTAATAAGAGATCAACTCTAGTCTCCAGTTCCCCAATAGTTACCAAACATGACCGATACATACGATCCACAGTAATAATATCGCCCACCGATGTAGATACATAAACAGGTAAAATTAAGGACTCACAGGGCATATCTAGATAATGAGCAAAATATGATGATACATATGAATAAGTGGAACCAGGGTCAAATAATATAGAAGCCTCCCTGTGGCACACTGAAACAATACCTGTGATCACTGCGTCTGAGGCAACAACATCTAGCCTGGCAGGAAAAGCATAAAATCAAGCATGCCCGCCACCTGATCGGCCTCCCCCTCTTGGGCGACCCCTAGCTGCCTGACCCCTACCCCAAGCTGGCTGGGCGGGTGGTGTAACTACTGGTGCTAGTGCCGTTAGTTGGGAACTCTGCTGTGGAGCCCCACTCAACAGCCTAGGACACTCCCTCTTGAAGTGACCAAATTCTCCGCACTCAAAACAACCCCTCCTCTGACGTAACTGCTGCTCCTGATAACCCATGGAATAACCTGCAGAAGCTTGTGCGGATGAGGCATGATGAAAACTCTACGCTGGTAGTGCACTGAATGAAGACTGGCCTGAGTGAGCACTGTAAGAACCGTGGCTAGCTGATGCACCACGATGAGCTGGACGACCCGTCTGAGCGTGTTTGTAAGAACGATCCCTACCACGGTGTAACTGACCCCCTGAAGGAACACCACTGTAATCACCCGGACCACGAGGCCTCTTAGCCTCTCTCTCTCTCCACGTTCCTAGCTACGAACCATCTCTATCTACCGAGCAATGTCCACTACCTCATCAAAAGTAGTACCAGATACTCTCTCCCTAGTCATAAGTAACCGCAGCTGATATGTGAGGCCATCAATGAACCTCCTAATCCTCTCCCTATCAGTGGGAACCAACCACACTGCATGACGAGCCAACTCAAAAAATCTCATCTCGTACCGCGTCATGGACATATCACCCTGGAGAAGCTACTCAAACTGTCTGCGCAGCTCTTCTCTGCGGGACTGAGGTACGAACTTCTCCAAAAAGACCACGGAGAACTGATGGGAAGTAAGGGGTGATGCGCCAATAGACCTACGTCTCTCGTATGTCTCCCACCATCTGAGTGTAGACCCAGAAAATTAAAAAGTAGTGAATGAGACCCCACTAGTCTCCAGAATACTCGTTGTCTGAAGCATCCATTGACACCTATTCAGAAAATCCTGAGCATCCTCTGACTCAGTACTGCTAAATGGTGGAGGTAGAAGCCTCTCAAATCTCTCAAGTCTCCTCTGCTCATCATCTGCCATAACAGGAACTACCGGGGCCTGAGCAGCTGCAACCGGTTGGGCTGGTATTGCCCCCGGTATCTGAAGTCGCTGTACTGCCTGGTCTGAAGTACGGGAAATGGGGGTATGAGTACCTCCCCCAGCCTGAGAAGTGGAAGGTGCGGCCTGAGCCGAAACCACCTGAGCAAGACTAGTGCAGGCTGCCAATATCTGGGCCAAAGTCTCTTGAATGCCTGCAATCTCAATGGGCACAGCTGGTGTCTGAGCTGATCCTGTTGGCTCAACTATATTTGGAATCTGCTTCTGAGCTGGAACAACTGGTGGTACTACAGGTGCTATTCCAACTGTGATACGAGTTGCACCTCGACCTTTACCTCGGCCTCGGCCTCTACCACGACCCCAGCCTCTTGCGGCACTAACTGGTGGCTGACCGTCCGATCCGGTAGTATGTGTCCTCACCATCTGTGAGAGAATAGATTAGCATAAATTTAGTTTCCATAATCAACAAATTCGCACGATAGAATACAAGAAAGTGAAATTTTCCTAAGGGTTCTGCAACCTCCCGAAGATAGGTACATACGTCTCTGTACCGATCCGCAAGACTCTACTAAACCTGCTCATGACTCGTGAGACCTATGTAACCTAGGCTCTGATACCAACTTATCATGACCCAAAATCCCAACCTGTCGTGATGGCGCCTATCTCGATGCTAGGCAAGCCGATAATTTCAATAAACCAAAACTTCTCTTTAAGGTTGAAAATGTAAAAATACAATACAAACACTCCCCAAAACCTGGTGTCACTGAGTACATGAGCATCTAATATGCATACAAGTCTGGAAAATATAGTCTATAATAGTCTGAGACCAAATACAGTAAACAAAAAGATAGAGAAGGAGAGACAAGGTCTGCGGAACACGGCAGCTACCTTAAAATCTCCTGAAAATCAACACCCGCTATGTCCGGGAACACCTGGATCTGCACATGAAGTGCAGGGTGTAGTATGAGTACAACCAACTCAGCAAGTAACAAAAATAAATAAGGAACTGAAGATAGTAACGAGCTACACAGTTATGGTTCATTTCCAGTAATTCCAGCAAAGAATAGACATGCTATCAAATCTGGCAGTTTAATGTCAAATCAATTTTTATACAGTTCTTGTTCATGTAATCCGTATATCAACAATCTTTCAGAGATTTCACAACAATGACAGATAGCAACTAAGTGTAACAACAAATAGAAATCAAGTACAACCTCTTAGGACAACAATCACTCACTGTGCTCCCATCCCTCATCACTCACTCTTAATGGGTACCCGCGCTCACTGGGGGTGAACAGACTCCGGAGGGGCTCCTACAGCCCAAGCGCTATAATCTGCACGGACAACTCACGTGCCATAATATAAATATCTGGATCCGCACGGCCAACTCACGTGCTGCACGGCCAACTCACATGTTGCACGGCCAACTCACGTGCTATAGTATAATATAAGGATCCGGACGGCCAACTCACGTGCTGCACGGCCAACTCACGTGCTGCACGGCCAACTCACGTGCTATAGTATAATATAAGGATCTGCACGGCCAACCCACGTGATGTACGGACAACTCACGTCCTATGATATCAATATCTCACAATTAGGCCCTCGGCCTCTCTCAGTCATTAATCTCTCCAGTCTCTCGGGCTCTCATTAATCATGAAATCAGCCCAAACAACAATGATATGATGTATCAATAATAATAACAGAGACTGAGATCAAATGTGCAAGTAAAAACTGAAACTGAGTACATATATCATTTAGCAGGAAATTCAACAAGTACGGGACCTCTGTTGGTCCCAATAGTACTATCACATAGCCTAAGCATGATTTACAGTCAAATCTTATCAACACATAGAGAGCATATAACTAACAACAAATTATTCAACTTTACAGTTTTCTCGGGACATACCAAGTCATAATCCGCTCGGTGCACGCCCACGCGCCCGTCACCTAGCATGTGTGTCACCTCCAAAATAATCACATGATACCAAAATCCGGGGTTTAATACCCTCAGGACCAGATTTAAAACTGTTACTTATCTTAAAACGTGAGACTCTTTACTCTGCTATGCCTTTGCCTCGCAAATCGGCCTCCAAATTCCTCGAATCTAGTCACAAATAATTCGTTTCAGTCAATAAAGTTTATTGGAATTAATTCCATAAGAAAATACTAATTTTTCATAAAAATCCGAAATTAAGCTCAAATATCGCCCGTGGGGCCCACGCCTCAAAACCTGATAAAAGTTACAAAATTCGAAAGCGCATTCAACCACGAGTCTACCCATACTAATTTTACCAAAATCTGACCTCAACTCGACCCTCAAATCTACAAATCTTATTTCCAAATTTCTAAGTTCCAATCTCCGATTTACACCTGAAAATCATGTAATCTAGTCGGATTATTCGATGATAATTCAATATTATGCAGTAGAAATGATCACAAGGGAATTACCTCAAGTTTTCCTTGAAAATATATCAAAAATCGCCTCTCCTCAAGCTCCAATTTGTCAAAAATGGCGAATGGGACGAAGTCCCTGTTTTTATAATTCTGCCCAGACAACCTCGGTTCTGTCTCGATCTTGGCCTTCGATCGAGGTCCTCGATCCTAGGTATCGATCCTGGTCCTCGATCCTAGGTCTCGATCCTGGCCCTCGATCCTAGGCCTCGATCCTGATCCTCGATCATGGCCCTCGACCCTGGCCTTCGATCATGTCTTTGACCCTGCCTTCGACCGTGACCCTCGACCCTGGGCTCGATCATGGCTTCGATCGTGTCCCTTGACCCTAGGCTCACATCTGGGCTCGATTCTGAGAGATTTCCGGGCTCGAATCTGGCAGAAGAAATTTCCAACAGAAGGAAATTGCAGCAACTGTTGTAGTTCAATTTTTTGATCCGTTAACCATCCGAAACTCACCCAAGGCTCTCGGGACGTCAACCAAATATACCAACAAGTCCTAAAACATCATACGAACTTAGTCGAATCCTTAAATCACCTCAAACAATGCTAAAACTATGAGTTACTCCCCAATTCAAGCCTATTGAACTTTGAAATTTCTAATTTCTACAAATAACGTCGAAACCTATCAAATCACGTCCGATTGACCTCAAAGTTTGCACACAAGTCATAAAATGACATAACATACCTATTAAAATTTTCAGAATCGGATTTCGACCCCGATATCAAAAAGTCAACCTGTCACGACCCAAAGTCCCACCACAGACGTCGTGATGGCACCTAGTCTCTAAGACTAGGTAAGCCGATTTCAATTACATTTTGAAGCCATTTTTTTTTAATTAAATAGGTAATCAAAACTGACAGCGAAAACAAGTATGAATACAACTACCACCCAAGACTAGTAGTATTGAGTCACGAACTCTAACTGAATACATGGAATGATCACGAGGACTGAATATACAATACTGTTTGAATACAAATTAACAGTATAATGAAATAAAAAGACTCCAAGGGACTGCGACGACTAAGCAGCTCTACCTTGAATCCTTACGATTCCGCTTTAACTCTGCTCAAGTCCAATATCTCCAATACCTAGCTCTGCACAAAAATGTACAGAAGTGTAGTATGAGTACACCACGGTCGGTACCCAGTAAGTATCAAGACTAACCTCATTGGAGTAGAGACGAGGTACAGTCAAGACACTCACTAGTCTAATAACCTGTGCAATATAATATACAAAATAATAGGAAACAAATAACATCAAGGCAATATCAAACAACCAATGATATGCACGGTAAGACAATAAAATCACCATTTAATATCACTCAACAATTAATAAATACAATTACACCCAGTTAAATCAAGTTCTTCAATTAAATATCTTTCATATATAATTCTAACGAATAAAAATCTTTTTCAAATATAATTTTCTCAAATAATTATTTTTCAAATATAATTCTTTCAATAAATCTTTTCAAATATAATTTCCTCAAATAAATATCTTTCAAATACAATACTTTCTAAGTGAAAATCCTTCCAAATAAATATTTTGAATATAATTCTTTCAATTAAAAAGTCACCATATGAAACCGCATTTCATAATCATAAAAATACGGGTCTCAACCCATTTTCATATTTTTCGTAAACACAGGTCTCAACCCATTTTCATATTTCCACGGCACCTCGTGCCCATAATTAAATCATCATATTTACCCGGAACCTCGTGCCCTCATTTCATATCACAACTGCACGGACAATTCACGTACCAATTATCATTATCATTTCATCACAGCACCTCGTGCCCACATTTCATAACACAACTGCACAGACAATTCACGTGCCAAATATCCTCATTATTTACTCACGGCACCTCGTGCTAACATTTTATTTTATAATCCGCCTGGCAATAGCCCTAGGCTCTCAATTTCAACATAAATCAGATTGTTATCAATTTACCAACAACAAAACAAATTGCACAAGGTATAAATATAAACACAAGAAAATCACAAGATCACATGAAAATTATCAACACCACAACCCCACATCATAACATATCATCCCTGACAATAGCCACTCTTATTGCTCCTATTGCCACCCTTATCGCTCCTATAACCACCCTTATCGCTCCGCCCAAATAATATCAATAGCCACCCTTATCGCTCCTATTGCCACCCTTGTCGCTCCGCCCAGACAATATTCCAACAAACACAACAACAGTGAAATGCCACTCTTATACCCACGTAATATCAACGGTGAAATGCCACCCTTATCTCCCCAAAATAATAACTCACACAACACAACAATTTACACGGGAAATTAACATGACAATATAATAAAATCAATTCATATCACAATTTGCCCAATGGCCACAACGAAATTCCAAAGAAATAACAAAATCAATTAATTTCACAACAAATAGCCCAAGGCTCCACACAATGTATATAACACCCAAAAACAATCAATAGAGATAGAAATTACTCAGTATAAAGCAAAACCTTCATTAATGCAAATTTAGATAATTATATTAACACTTACTCTTAAGCTCGCTTAAGTTAATTATTTGCATAAGAAAATTCATATTGGAATTAGTTTCCAAGAAATATTAAACCAACAATACTCACGAAATTTCATAAATATTTCAAGTAACAATCACATCAAATTATCATATAAAAACAAATTCAACAATAAGGATTTAGGCATGGCAAACAGATGATTTAGTAATTTTTCACAATTTCTTAATTTAATACACAATATTGCCTAAGACTTTAATTCAATAAATTTTGCACGTATAAGCCCGAGTACGTACTCGTCACCTCGCGTACACGGCTTTCACACATTTCACAAATGGCACATAAGACTTAATGCCTAAGGGGTAATTCTCCCACTCGAGGTTAAGCAAGACACTTACCTTTTTAAAGTTAGGCCGATATTCCAAAATAGCCTTCTTGCTTGAATTGACCTCCGGACAACTAAAATCTATCCAAATTAATTGTATAAATTCATTAAAATTCATCGAAAATAATTCCGGATAATAATACGTCGACTTAAAAATTTATTCCAAAAAGTCAACAAAAGTCAACGTGGGGCCCGCCCCTCGGAACCCGACATAATTTTTATGAAATCTGAACACCCATTCCGATACGAGTTCAACCATACCAATTTTATCGAATTCCAATAACAACTCGACTTCCAAATCTTAAATTTTTATTTTTTGGAAGATTTTACAAAAATCTTGATTTTCCTCCATTAAATCCGAATTAAATGATGGATTCAAAGACATAATCATGGAAATTAATCAAAACTGGATAAGAATCACTTACCCCAAACACCCACGCAAGAATCTCTCCAAAAATTGCCTTCTATCGAGCTCCCAATTAGATTTTGAGTTATGAACTCAAACCCCCGTTTTTGGGACTTTTAATTCTGCCCAGATAGGCCTTCTTCGCGTTCGCGACCTCTGTCTTGCGTTCGCGAAGGACAAAAAATCGCTGCCTCAAATTCTTCTTTGCGTTCGCGTTACGAGCGCCGTGTTCGAGAAGGCCTGCCATGAATACCATCGCGTTCAAGCTCTCGCGTTCGCGATGCACTTAATTCCTACTGCTTCGCGTATGCGATTGAAGCTTCGCGTTCGCGAAGGCTAAATTCCAGCAGCCTCAAAACTCCTCTTCGCGTTCGCATGACTCTCTTCGTGTTCGCGAAGAAGGAAGTCAGATACCAAATACAGCAGTTCTGAAACTGCCCGAAATGATCCGAAACTACCCTGAAACACACCCGAGGCCCCCGGGACCTCAACCAAATACACCAACAAGTCCTAAAACATCATACGAACTTAGTCGAATTCTCAAATAACCTCAAACAACATCAAAATGATGAATCGCACCCCAAATCAAAATCTATGAACTTTGAACTTTCAAATTCTATAACTTGTGCCAAAACATATTAAATCAATCCGGAATGACTTCAAATTTTGCACACAAGTCATAATTGACATTATGGACCTGCTCCAACTTCCGGAATCAGATTCCGACCCCGATATCAAAAAGTCCACTTTCGGTACAATTCTCCGAAAATTCGACTTTCGCCATTTCAAGCATAAATTGGCTACAGACCTCAGATTCACAGTCCGGACATGCTCTTAAGTCCAAAATTACCCAACGGAACTAACGGAACTCCATTCCGGAGTCGTCTTTATACAGTTCCGACTACGGTCAAAATCCTAAGACTTAAGCTTCTGTCTTAGGGACTAAGTGTCCCAAATCACTCCGAATCATCCGTAAATCAAACTCGACCACACACACGGGTCATAATACATATTGCGAGACTACTCGAGACCTTAAGTCACTGAACGAGGCGTAAATTCTTAAAATGACAAGTCGGGTCGTTACACAACCCCTCGGTCAAACTTCCCAAAAATTTAACTTTCGGCATTTCAAGTCTAATTCCTCTACGGACCTCCAAAAATTCTTCCGGGCACGCTTTTAAGTCCGAAATCACCATACGGAGCTATTGGAATTATCAGAATTTGAATCCGAGGTCGTTTACACTGGTCCATATCCGGTCCACTTTTCTAACTTAAATTGTTTTTTTCAATTATGAGACTAAGTGTCTCATTACCGAACTAACTAACCCGATAAGTCATAAATCAATAGCAAGGCATAAATTGAGCAGTAAATGGAGAAATGGGGTTATAATATTCAAAACGACCGCCCGAGTCGTTACAATCATCTTCTTGCTTGAATTGACCTCCAGATAGCTCAAATCAAACCAAATTAATTCAATTCGATGAATACTAATTATAAGAATTAATTCCATATGAAAATATTAATTTTCCAACAAAAATCTGAAATTTAACTCAAACATCGCCCGTGGGGACCACGTCTCAGAATCTGACGAAACTTACAAAATCTGACAACCCATTCAATTACGAGTCCACCCATACCAATTTTATCAAATTCCGATAACAACTCGACCTCCAAATCTAAAATTTTCGTTCTTGAAAAGTTTTGCAAATTTTTTGATTTCTTCCATTTAAATCCAAAACAAATGATGAATATAACCATGGATTTATGAAATATAATCATTTTTGGATATAGAACACTTACCCCAATCCATATGGTGAAGATCGCCTCAAACATCACTTCAATCCGAGCTCCATAGCTCCAAATATGTAAAAAATGGAAAATGGGACGACCTGCTTTATAACTGACAGTTCTGTCTAGGCTGCCATCGGCCCTGGGCCTCGATCTTGGGCCTTGATCCTGGGCCTTCAATCCTCGGCCTCGATCTTCGGCCGTCGACCCTCGACCTCGATCCTATGCCTCGGTCTTCGGCCTTCGATTTCTGCCCCCGAATTTCCAACAGAAAATATTGCAGCAGCTGTTTAAGTCCGACTTTTGATCCGAAACTCACCCGAACACAACCCATATATGAATTTCAATCATAAAACACGCTACGGACCTGCTCGCGCACTCAAAGTAATGAAAAGAGGTCATCTTGACCCGATATTGACCATGGTCAAACTCCCAAATTTCTTAACCTTACTAGTCTCTCCACCAATGATTAAAAAAACAAAATACACCCAAGCCCCTCGGGACCTTAAACCAAACATACCAACAAGTCCTAAAACATCATACGAACTTAGTCGAAACCTCAAATCATATCTAACAACGCTAAAACCATGAATCATACCCCAATTCAACCTTAATGAAACTAAGAAATTCCAACTTCTACATTCGACGTCGAAACCTATCAAATCAAGTCCGATAGAATTCAAATTTTACACACAAGTTATAAACGATATAACGGACCTATGAAAAATTTCGGAACTGGATTCCGACCCCGATATCAAAAAGTCAACTCCCCAGTCAAACTTCCAAACTTAAATTCTTATTTTAGCTATTTCAAGCCTAATTCAACTACGGACTTCCAAATAAAATTTCGAACACGCTCCTAATTCCAAAATCACCATACAAAGCTGTTGGAATCATCAAAATTCCATTCCGAGATCGTTTGCTCAAAAGTCAACTCTCCGGTTAACTTTTTCCATTTAAGCTTCAAAAATGAGAAGTGTTTTCTCAGTTTAATCCCAAATCTTTCGAAAATCAGACTCGACCACACACGCGGGTCATAATACATATTACGAAGCTTCTTGGGACCTTAAGTCACTGAACGAGGCGTAAATTCTTAAAACGACAAGTCGGGTCGTTACATTTCGGAACGAAGAGGTTAGCCCTATAACTCATAAAAAGACTGAAACGATGTAAATCTAAAAATAACTAATGTTGATGTCACGACCCAAAATCCCAACCTGTCGTGATGGCGCCTATCTCGATACTAGGCAAGCCGATAATCTCAATAAACTAAAACTTCTTTTTAAGATTGAAAATATAATATTTAAATACAATACAAACACTTCCCAAAACCTGGTATCACTGAGTACATGAGCATATAATATGAATACAAGTCTGGAAAATATAGTCTATAATAGTCTGAGACCAAATACAGTAAACAAAGAGATAGAGAAGGAGAGACAAGGTCTGCGGGACACGGCAGCTACCTCAAAATCTCTTGAAAATCAACCGCGCGAAAGGATCAACACCCGCTATGTCCGGGAACATCTAGATCTGTACACGAAGTGTAGGGTGTAGTATGAGTACAACCAACTCAACAAGTAACAATAATAATAAGGAACTGAAGATAGTAACGAGCTACACAGTTATGGTTCATTTCCAGTAATTCCAGCAAAGAATAGACATGCTATCAAATCAGGCAGTTTAATGTCAAATCAATTTTTATACAGTTCCTGTTCATGTAATCTGTATATCAACAATCTTTTAGAGATTTCACAACAATGACAGATAGCAACTAAGTACAACAACAAATAAAAATCAAGTACAACCTCTTAGGACAATAATCAATTATTGGGCTCCCAGCCCTCATCAATTCCTGGGCTCCCAGCCCTCATCACTCACTCTCAATGGGTACCCACGCTCACTGGGGGTGTACAGACTCCGGAGGGGGCTCATACAGCCCAAGCGTTATAATCTGTACGGATAACTCACGTGCCACAATATAAATATCTGGATCCGCACGGCCAACTCATGTGATGCACGGCCAACTCACGTGCTATAGTATGATATAAGGATCCGCACGGCTAGCTCACGTGCTATAGTATAATATAAGGATCTACACGGCCAACTCACGTGCTATGATATCAATATCTCACAATCAGGCCCTCGGCCTCTCTCAGTCATAAATCTCTCCAGTCTCTCGGGCTCTCATTAATCATGAAATCAGCCCAAACAACAATGATATGATGTATCAATAATAATAACAGAGACTGACATAAAATGTGCATGTAAAAACTGAGACTGAGTACATATAACATTTAGCAGGCAATTCAACTTGTACGCGACCTCTGTGGGTCCCAACAGTACTATCACATAGCCTAAGCATGATTTTCTAACATGATTTACAGTCAAATCTTATCAAATCATAGAGAGCATATAGCTAACAACTAATTATTCAACTTTACAGTTTTCCCGGGATAGACCAATTCACAATCCCCTCGGTGAACGCCCACACGCCCGTCACCTAGCATGTGCGTCACCTCCAAAATAATCACATGATAATAAAATTCGGGGTTTAATACCCTCAGGACCAGATTTAAAATTGTTACTTACTTCAAAACGTGAAACTCTTTACTCTGCTATGCCTTTGCCTCGCAAATCGGCCTCTGAATGCCTCGAATCTAGTCACAAATAATTCGTTTCAGTCAATAAAATTTATTGGAATTAATTCCATAAGAAAATACTAATTCTTCATAAAAATCCGAATTTAACTCAAATATCGCCTGTGGGGCCCATGTCTCGGAACCCGACAAAAGTTACAAAATCCAAAAGCCCATTCAACCACGAGTCTACCCATACCAAATTTTACCAAAATCCGACCTCAACTCGACCCTCAAATCAACAAATCTTATTTCTAAATTTCTAAGTTCCAATCTCCGATTTACACCTCAAAATCATGTAATCTAGTCAGATTATTCGATGATAATTCAATATTATGGAGTAAAAATGATCACAAGGGACTTACCTCAAGTTTTCGTTGAAAATATATCAAAAATCGCCTCTCCTCAAGCCCCAATTTGTCAAAAATGGCGAATGGGACGAAGTCCATATTTTTATAATTCTGCCCAGACAACCTCGATTCTGTCTCGATCTTAGCCTTCGACCGAGGTCCTCGATCCTAGGCCTCGATCTTGGGCCTCGATCCTGGCCCTCAATCTTGGTCCTTGATCCTAGGTCTCCATCCTGGCCCTCGATTCTAGGCCTCGATCCTGGCTTCGATCCTGATCCTCGATCATGGCCCTCGACCCTGGCCTTCGATCATGTCTTCGACCGTGACCCTCGAACCTGGGCTCGATCATGGCTTCAATCGTGTCCCTCGACCCTGGGCTCGATCTGGGCTCACATCTGGGCTCGATTCTAAGAGATTTCCGGGCTCAAATCTGGCAGAAGAAATTTCCAACAGAAGGAAATTGCAGCAGCTGTTGTAGTTCAATATTTTGATCCGTTAACCATCCGAAAATAACCCGAGGCCCTCGGGACCTCAACCAAATATAACAACAAGTCCTAAAACATCATACGAACTTAGTCGAATCCTCAAATCACCTCAAACAACAATAAAACCATGAATTATCCCACAATTCAAGCCTATTGAACTTTGAAATTTCTAATTTCTACAAATAACGTCGAAACCTATCAAATCACGTCCGATTGACCTCAAATTTTGCACACAAGTCATAAATGATATAACATACCTATTAAAATTTTCAGAATCGGATTTTGACCCCGATATCAAAAAGTCAACCCCTCGGTCAAACTTCCCAAAAATTCAACTTTCGGCATTTCAAGTCTAATTTCTCTACGGACCTCCAAAAATTCTTCCGGACATGCTCCTAAGTCCAAAATCACCATACAGAGCTATTGGAATTATCAGAATTCAAATCTGAGGTTGTTTACACATAGGTCCATATTCGGTCCACTTTTCTAACTTAATTGTTTTTTCAATTATGAGACTAAGTATCTCATTTCACTCTGAATTCCTTTCGGACCTGAACCAACTAACCCGATAAGTCATAATACCTCGTAGGAAGTTATGCAAGACCTCAAATAGTTGAAAGGAGTATAAATGCTTAAAATGACCGGCCGGGTCGTTACAATCTTCCCCACTTAAACATATGTTCGTCCTCGAACGTGCCAAGAGTTGTTCCTAAGCCTTTAAATCACTGTTCCTCCTTACCATGCACATACCTGGGGGTGATCCCACTTCACCCTATTCTATATAGGCCTGACAAAACAATACAACTGAAAATCCTTAATTTAACCTAAGCCCAAAAACCTTGGAATTCAATTTCCAACATTTAGAATTTCTTTTCAAGACCCGAATCTTACATTTACACGTTGTATAAGCTTGAACAAGCTGTATCCAGCCATAACCATAATCCCGGATATAATTGCATAACATACTACACAACTCGCATACTCGTAACACCATTTCTGATCACAGTGACTACTCAAAACCAACCAAGTGCTAGTATAAAACCGCATATCAAGCCAAACCTCCTTCCAAAAAAAAAAAACACCTTCGTACACTGCTGATAATAAAATAAACATGCAGAAATCTCATGACCCCTTATCATAGAAACAATTCATGGAGCTCTCTCGCCCCAACCAGGGCCATAATCAGTTTCTAATCCGACTTTCAATATTATCCTCACGAATATACCGTAATCAAACCGGACAGTACCCCTTCTAGATCCAATGACCTTATATTATTAAATATAACTATCCCACAGACACGCCACATCAATATAAATCCAGCCACCACTGCGCAATCTATGTACCCAAATATGGGAGATGTCTCAAGGAAGAGAACCATATTGCAAGTTCAACAAGCACCACCACAACCACAATGTTACAACCAACTCCTCAAATTTCGTGAAGAGGATATCCGTAGGAACGTGTGCACAATTTTAGAGGAAGGAAATTAATGAATCAGATAAATTATCATAGAAATAAAATTCCCACATACGGCACATACAACTCACGTGCCAATAATATGAATCACCCGGCATGGTCACAGGCCTCCAGTCCCAGCATGTCATACAAGAGCATTTAAACAAGTACACTTGTATATGATAATGAAATAAGATTTTCATGCTCCTGGACTGGTATAAATAGCACGCCATAGTGTAAGCATGTGCAAAGTCTGCTATCACACTTCAAATTGGCAATTTTTAATGCAGAATTAGTAACTACCCCGTTTATTTAGGGAATCATCTTCTTTGTAACCTTAAGTATAGCCCAGATAGTTCTCAACAAAGGTACGAATATGGGAAACGTTATAACTTTACGCTTAACAGTCAACTCTAGGCATATAATAGCCTAAGCATTCTTTCGAGTATAAATACTTGCTCTAATGCACGCACATGGGCTCAAACCTCACATATATGCGCACTTATAGCGCATAGCTATCACAAATAATTAACGCAACTAGTGCCTCCACCGAGTTTTAAATAAAATTGTCACCTCAAATAGGTCGCAACCCCAAAACAATATACTTCTGAGAACTTCCAGTCTCCAAATTCATCGAACACATGAATCACTGTAACTGATCCCAACTCCAGCACTCGAATGACTAACACATCGTCCATTTACGATCTTCCCATACGGAATATTTTCATAATTCTTCCGTGCCACATAACAATAATTTAAATATCAGCAGTCTATCAACCAGGTGAGTACTGCAATACCAATGAACATCCGTAAGTCAAAACACAATGCGCCTTTTGAAATGCGCGCCCTTCTTAGGGATTACCGAGCAGTTATAACATTCATCTAATTATCTGAAATTGACCGTTCTATCCAAAATTCGTGATCTTCCTTTCAAGAATAAACTTCCACCTTGTACATGTAAATCTTAATCTTGTGCAACACACCACATCTATCATGTGAAAGGCACAAGAATCTCATTATAAACTCTAAGTCACCAGCAAATTACATACCTTATTAGTTTGAAACCTCTCTATTGCTTCTTTCCAGGAGGTAATCACAATACACAACACGTTCCATACACCGGTAGAAACCATCATGAACACTTTGAAATTCATTTGCACATAACCAAGCTATCAGAACTGAATTCTTCCAACTCCACCAAGCTACATAGGTTTCCAAATCCGAGAGTATTTCCACAAAACACCCATAAAGCCCAACCTCATCGTTCGAACCAAAAGAACCGAGCATACCATTACCATACTGATCCATCATGTTACCCATTTTTCCTATTTTCTTCTAGTTTCTTCTGAATTATCCTCAAGTTGACATTTCTCCTTGTCAAAACACTTCTATCCTTACCCAAAGCTCACTACAAGACATCCTAACATAAAACTACACCGCCCTAAGGCCCATAAGCCACTGTATTCTTCTTAAGCACCTCCATAAATACCCCAACCGTAACACTCACTCTGAAAATACCTTATACGAATTTAAAATTGTTCCTCTTTTCTTTCTTATACTAAAATGTAGAATCCTTAGTCAAACAGATTTACCGTACGTCCTGATACCATCCAATGTAAGTAATTAATTCTAGTGATATACAAGTTTGAAAAATTTTCAATTTCCACATATACGTTTTGAATCCATTAGAACCCTCTCGAGAGTCATCCACTCTGTTCAAATCTAATTTATTCTGCCCCAAACGGGCCGAAAGACACGTGCTCCTTTAGCACAATCAACACTCAAATAAGTAACCCTGCCTTATCACGACCAATCAAATTCATACTTCGTGTGCACTATATCATTCGAAATAACATCATGTTTTCATAAAGTGCAATGTAACCCGTATACAGGAATTTACTTACCCGAGTCATCCTCGATCTCCTCCTCTGTAAGTCATAACTAAACCACAAATATGCCTCTTACCTAAACTAAAATTTAGCGCACAACCATGAAATCGAATTGTCAATAGCGGTCTCCCCCACTTAGCCTTAAGCTGCTATTATATAAAATTAAAACCCGTAAGGATTTTTCCTTCTCAATTACCAAGATCTCGCACCGTTAATCCGCCAAATTTCTCAAAGTCTTTTGTTAAGCTTTTCATGAACATTCTGAATCTCCAGCCACAGTCACACACTCGACCTCTTACCGGGTAGCAGGTAATATTCCTTGAAGAAGCTTCATCAACATCACGCCAATTCTAACTGCTCACAAGAGATAACCCACATGTGGAATTCCTTACTGACATCTCTTAACGACACTACACTGGGTGCAACGACCACGCAATCAGTAAATTCTCCTGAGCTCAAGCTCGCCCACCATTTGCATAAGTTTGCACTTTCCCTTTTGACATCAACTGAAAGTTCAACAATACCTTCTGAACTCAAGTCATATTGCACCTGAAATGATAATCAGATCCTCACATCTCTCTTCATGTCAAACAAACTCATTTCTGCCATATTCAATCTTTCTTAGTACAATAACCATCACTCCAACTAAAGTCCGTAGGCCAAATCACATTCTATCACGATTCAAAACCGTTCTACACTTTCTCAAGACGCGCGACTACCCTACCACAGAATCCATATGCTAATCTGCCACTCTTACTTCGGTTAAACCATCTCCTTTAAGAAACTTCTCAACCTCTACTTCTCCTACTTGACCTGCTAGTACTTCAACCACCGCGAAACACTTCCCGTCATATCTTCCCTCATACCTTGCTGCCCGACTGTTGCATCAAATCAAAATGCATCTCTGCCGCACTTGAACCAAAAAAAATGTTACCGACTCTAAGCCTCTTCGAAGCTCATCCTTCTTGAGCCATCAACATTAGAAATGCCCATTCGCAACCACAATTACTACACAATCACTTACTCTTCTTGAGTCCAAACTCATTGATAAGACATGAGAATTTAATTTGCCCCACAATTTAACAACGTGAAAGATCTTACAAAACATTCACACTCGAGATTGTACATCACATCAAAACGAAAATAAAGCACACAATGGCCTTCCTTTACATTTCACAGAACACTTCTCGTCACATTCAAATTGTCTCAAGAGCTCCCACAGTTACATCATACTCATCACAAAGCCATTCCACCGCTCATCGAGCCATAAATTCCACTCGTAGGGACATTACCGGACATATGAGTCCAAATGTACATGTTACAGCTGAAGCTACCAAGCCTAAGCTGCGGTCTAAACCTGGCCTCAAGTCCTCCAGACTAGCCCATCACCAAAACACATAATACACATCTTGAACCTCGTTCATAGTATCTCAAGCCGGTGATGCACAACTAATACCGAGCGCTCATGTGAGCATACGAAATGCGTCGTAGGAATTCAAAGAGTTATGTTTTAATCTGAATGAATTCCGCACGATAGAATACAAGAAAGTGAAATTTTCCTAAGGGTTCTACAGCCTCTCGAAGATAAGTACAGACGTCTCGGTACCGATCCTCAAGACTCTACTAAACCTGCTCATGACTCGTGAGACCTATGTAACCTAGGCTCTGATACCAACTTGTCACAACCCAAAATCCCAACCAGTCGTGATGGTGCCTATCTCGATACTAGGAAAGACGATAATCTCAATAAACCAAAACTTCTCTTTAAGGTTGAAAATATAATATTTAAATACAATACAAACACTCCCCAAAACCTGGTGACACTGAGTATATGAGCATCTAATATGAATACAAGTCTGAAAAATATAGTCTATAATAGTCTAAGACCAAATAAAGTAAACAAAGAGATAGAGAAGGAGAGACAAGGTTTGCGAAACACGGCAGTTACCTCAAAATCTCCTGAAAATCAACCGCGCGAAAGGATCAACACCCGCTATGTTCGGGAACACCTGGATCTGCACACAAAGTGCAGGGTGTAGTTTGAGTACAACCAACTTAGGAAGTAACAATAATTAATAAGGAACTGAAGATAGTAACGAGCTACACAGTTTTGGTTCATTTCCAGTATTTCCGGCAAAAAATAGACATGTTATCAAATCTGGCAGTTTAATGTCAAATCAATTTTTATACAGTTCCTGTTCATGTAATCTGTATATCAACAATCTTTCAGAGATTTCACAACAATGACAGATAACAACTAAGTATAACAACAAATGAAAATCAAGTACAACCTCTTAGGACAATAATCACTCACTGGGCTCCCAGCCCTCATCACTCCTTGGGCTCCCAGCCCTCATCACTCACTCTCAATGGGTACCCACGCTCACTGGGGGTGTACAGACTCCGAAGGGGTCTCCTACATCCCAATCTGCATGGACAACTCACGTGCCATAATATAAATATCTAGATCCGCACAGCCAACTCACGTGCTGCACGGCCAACTCACGTGCTATAGTATAATATAAGGATCTGCACGGCCAAATCGCGTGCTATAGTATAATATAAGGACCTGCACGGCCAACTCACATGTTGCACGGACAACGCACGTGCTATGATATCAATATCTCACAATCAGGCCCTCGGCCTCTCTCAGTCATAAATCTCTTCAGTCTCTCAGGATCTCATTAATCATGAAATCAACCCAAACAACAATGATATGATGTATCAATAATAATAACAGAGACTGAGATAAAATGTGTAAGTAAAATTTGAGACTGAGTACATATAGCATTTAACAGGCAATTCAACAAGTATGTGACCTCTGTGGGTCCCAACAGTACTGTCACATAGCCTAAGCATGATTTCTAACATGATTTACAGTCAAATCTTATCAACACATAGAGAGCATATAGCTAACAAAAACTTATTCAACTTTACAGTTTTCCCGGGACGGACCAAGTCACAATCCCCTCGGTGCACGCCTACAGGTCTGTCACCTAGCATGGGCGTCACCTCCAAAATAATCACATGATACCAAAATTCGGGGTTTAATACCCTCAGGACCAGATTTAAAACTGTTACTTACCTCAAAACGTGAAACTCTTTACTCCACTATGCCTTTGCCTCGCAAATCGGCCTCCGAATGCCTCAAATCTTGTCACAAATAATTCATTTCAGTCAATAACATTTATTGGAATTAATTCCATAAAAAAATACTAATTTTTCATAAAAATCCAAAATTTAGCTCAAACATCGCCCGTGGGGCCCACGTCTCGGAACCCAACAAAAGTTACAAAATCTGAAAGCCCATTCGAATGCGAGTCTACCCATACCAATTTTACCAAAAATCCGATCGCAACTCGACCCTCAAATCTACAAATCTTATTTCCAAATTTCTAAGTTCTAATCTTCGATTTATACCTTAAAATCATGTAATCTAGTCGAATTATTCGATGATAATTCAATATTATAGAGTAGAAATGATCACAAGGGACTTACCTCAAGTTTTCCTTGAAAATATATCAAAAATCGCCTCTCCTCAAGCTCCAATTTGTCAAAAATGGCGAATGGGATGAAGTCCCTGTTTTTATAATTCTGCCCAGACAACCTCGGTTCTGCCTCGATCTTGGACTTCAATCTTGGCCTTTGATCGAGGTCCTCGATCCTAGGCCTTGATCCTAGGTCTCGATCCTGGCACTCGATCCTAGGCCTCGATCTTGGCTTCGATCCTGATCCTCGATCATGGCTTCGATCGTGGCCCTCGACCCTGGGCTCGATCATGGCTTCGATCGTGGTCCCTCGACCCTGGGTTCGATCGTGGCTTCGATCGTGGCCCTCGACCCTGGGCTCGATCGTGGCCCTCGACCCTGGACTCGATTTCTGGGCTTGATTCTGAGAGATTTCTAGGCTCGAATCTGGTAGAAGAAATTTCCAACAGAAGGAAATTGCAGCAATTGTTGTAGTTCAATTTTTTGATCCGTTAACCATCCGAAACTAACCTGAGACCCTCAGGACCTCAGCCAAATATACCATGTCACAACCCAATCTTTTCTCCGTTGGGTATCGTGATAGCTCCTAGTCTTAGGGACTAGGTAAGCCTAACAATAATAAAAACAACAATATTATTTAAATAGAATCTCTTAAAATTTCCAAAATCGGTATTACAAGTCATAAGCTCTATAGAGTATTTGCTAGAAAACTTATAAATACAACTGTCCTGAAGTAAGAATAAACAGTGCAAAATGAAAACTGGAAGGTGACTCCGAAGACTGCGAACGAAGCAGCAGGTTTACCTTGAATCTCCACAGCAACAGTCCACACAGCTAGCTAACGAACAAGTACCTGGATCTGCACAAAAATGTACATAAGAGTAGCATGAGCACACCACAGCGGTGCCCAGTAAGTATCAAGACTAACCTCGGTGGAGTAGCGACGAGGAACAGTCAAGACACCCACTGGTCTGATAAACCGAACAGCTATAAGTACATGAAAGACAAGTAAACAAGGGTGAGCATCTATGCTCAACAATATCAAGAACACCTCTTATCCGATAAGAGTGCTTAACTACGTTTATGCTTGTGCAAGTGTCCTAACATAGTCCATACCAGCAAATAAGCATAAGAAAGAAGAAGAACAGACAACACATAGAATATTTCCTCACAGCTTTCACAAGATAAAGCTCACACAGGTACGTATACCACTACACAAATATCAACAACAAGAATGCCCCCAGGCCATAAATCATCACAAATCAATCCCTGACACAGCCCACCTTGTCTCGCCACGTGTGCAATAGTAACATAAATGCCCGCCTTATTTCGCCACACGTGCATAATAATGTTCCCACCTTATCTCGCCATATATATATATATATATATATATATATATATATATATATATATATATATATATATATATATATATATATATATATATATATATATATATATATATCGCCACATGCACACACCCCCCCACACACACACACACATATATATATATCCCACCTTGTCACGCCGCATGTGCAAATATCAATAGTAACAATAGCACGACAGAAACCTCGTGCAACCCCACAAGAAATACAACAACAACAATGGCTATAATAGAAAGTACGACAAGTAAATCAACTCAAAAACTTTTAAATCACAGGAAAAATGTGGGACCAAATTCCAAGGAACAACCACAGTAAAGAATGCTAGGCGTAAAGAGAACAACTCAACAAAGGGGAAACTAATATGTATCAACGATCCCACAATATACATTTCAACAACAGGGAAACTAACACAAGTCAAATAGTTCCAAATAAAACAAGTCGACTAAGACATAGGATATCTAAAACTTCTTTTAAGGTTGAGAAATTACTAAGAATTTTCAACAATTTAATTAAGGATAAGCAACGGAAAGATAATCAAAACCTCAATTAAGACTGAACAAATTATCGAATGAAATAATATAAATTCCAAGTAAAGATAAGCAGTTATGAAAAGATAGCATGACTATAAAAGAGATAACAGTTTCAATTAAGGCACATATGAATCAAATAACGATAATAGTGGATCATGAAACAATTTATTCTAATTAAGCAGGTAGATGTGAATCTAGAAATTAATATATATAATCATAACAAGAACAACTGCACATTCAATGAATACAAGGACCTAAGGACCCTAAAAAGGCCAACTTTACACAAATAAGCCCGTGCACGCGCTCGTCACCTCGTGCACACGGGCTACAATCAACATAGAAGACTCAAATCCTAAGGGGGAAATCCCCACACAAGGTTAGGCAAGATACTTAACTCGAACCAAGCTCAAACAATCGGTGAGAATGCCCATTTCCTCAAATATCTGGCTCCGAATGGCTCAAATCTAGCCAAACATAATTGCATAACATGAATACAACAATAATAGACTTATCTAATCAATAAAATCAATATTTAATAAAAATTCCAAAATTCATCCTAAAAAGTCAACCCTGGCCCACATCTCGAAAGCAGGTAAAAATTACAAAATACGAACACCCATTCACTCACGAGTCCAACCATATACGAATTACACAAATCCGACCACAAATCCCCCTTCAAAACTCAAAATTTTTATTGAAAGATTTATTCCAATTTTTCTCAATTTCAATACCAAAAATCCGAAACTAAATGGAGAAAACAACTATAGATTAATGGAATACAACTAAAAACGAGTTAGGAATCATTACCCCAAAGCTTCCTCTGAAAATCCCTTGAAAAATCGCCAAATTCCAAGCTCTCAAGTCCAAAAACGAAGAATGAAACCAAACCCTCAAATTTCTCTTTTCTGCCCGGGCGTGACCGTACCTGCGCATAATTAGCCATATATGCGCGACCGCAGGTGCGCACATCCAAATCGCACTTGCGCTTACTCTCGCTTCTGCACGCAAAAATCCGCTTCTGCAGAGCCGCTGGTGTGCACCTATTCTCCGCACCTGCGGAGACTGTCAAGTCCAGCTCTTCTCGCACCTGCGCCTCAACCTTCGCATCTGCGGGCATCGCAGATGCGGAATTTTCCTCGCACCTGCGACCACTGGCACTCCTCCATTTTTCCGCTTCTGCGCTTGCCTCTCCGCACGTGCGCTCTCGCACCTGCGATCTCTTCACCGCAGGTGCAAAAATACCAGAAACCTGAAGACTTAGCAGTAACACAAATCAAACTTTTAATCCATTAAGCACCCGAAACTCACCCGAGGCCCCCGGGACCTCAACCAAACATACCAACCAATCCTAAAACACCATACGAACTTAGTCGAGACCTCAAATCACATTAACTAACGATGAAACTACGCATCGCACCATGAATCGAACTTATAAATTTCAAATCTTTCAACTTCTAAAACCCGTGCCGAAACCTATCAAATCAACCCGGAATGACGTCAAATTTTACAGGCAAGTCCCAAATAACATAACGGAGCTCTTCCAACTCTCGGAATCGCATTCTGACCCCGATATCAAAAAGTCCACTTCCGGTCTAAATCTCCAAAAATTTAATTTTTGCCATTTCAAGCCTAAATCAGCTACAGACCTCGGATTTGCAGTCCGGACATGCTCCTAAGTCCAAAATCACCCAACAGAGCTAATGGAACCGACGGAACTCCATTCCGGAGTTGTCTTCACATAGTTCCGACTACGGTCAAAAATCCTAAGACTAAAGCTTCCGTTTTAGGGACTAAGTGTCCCAAATCACTCTAAATCATCCGGTAACTGAATTCAACCGCGCACGCAAGTCAATACACATAATATGAAGTTGCTCAGGGCCTTATGCCGTCGAAAGAGACTTAAGTTCTCAAAACGACCGGTCGGGTCGTTACATCCTTCCCCTCTAAAACAAACGTTCATCCTCGAACGTGCTAAGCATCGCCTCGAAGTCTTGAAATCACTGAAAGTACATATCCAACATACACCCGTGGGTGACCCCACGTCACCCCAATCCATATAAGCCTAACGACACCATCCCAACTGTAATTCATCCTTTCTATCAACACCGATAAGCCTTAGAGTCAAAATTCTCACCTTCCATTTGTCTTTAAAAGACTCGATTCTAAATCCATAACCGACATCAGTCTCAACCAGCGGTAACAACTCATGCCTACACCCACAAGGTACGACCACACAACAAGACACACCACATATAGGCCCATAATAACATCTCTAATCACAATAGCTGCCCGAAATCAAAACCAGTACCGGTAATTAGACCCATATCCATTAGCAACCCGTTTCAAACCTCCACAACGGTGACAATGATGCAAGAAACATGAAGACCTCATAACTATACACCCGAATCGACAAGTCACAACTAACACTACCGGGCACACACCCCGCAGGCCAAAACTCAAGAAGCACATAATGAAATTTACTAAATATGTAAAGAGAAACACATAAGATAAATATCAAACAAGCCCGACAGGCAAAACTTTCTAACAATACCCTACTACAAACCAATTCAAAAGGAAAAATCAAAGTACATGAACAAATCATAAGGATCTCATCCTGGTATCACCCTCTACCGCGGCACGCAGCCCGGCTAAAACATATCAAATCACATGGAATCGCGAGGGTCTCGCCCTCAACTCTGAATCACAAGTCGAATACACATCATACCAATGGAAATCCTCCACTAACTCAATCTTGCCAATAAAATCTCAACACTTGTTAAATTCTCACCCCGGTAAAGTATCAAATCACAAATTATAACCAATTTACTCAGGAATCACATCAAACCTACCATAATTGACAACGTGAAGTCACTTATAGTCTCATAACTTTTGATAATAAATAGAAACAAAAGATAGAAACAGGCTACCGCTCATAGAGTCTCCCAACGGGGTAAATATCTAAACATAATACTAAGTTATAAACTCAACCACAGGTGGGACAACAAGTGGGGGAACTCGCCCCGATAAGCAGGACCGAATAAAAATACGAATGGTGCCTCTCCGTAACAAATCAAAAGCATACATGTATGACATCATCTGGAGCAATGACCTCAAGCCTACTATATGAAACACATCAACGGGTCGGGCCTTCCCTTCTTGGGTGCCCTCTACTCGCCTGAATACTCCGCTGTGACATGCCTGTCCGGAGCCTAGGACAATCTCTCACCCTGTGGCTGGTATCTCCACACTCGAAGCAACCTCTCTATTGATGTGGCTATGGGAACTGTGCGATGCGGGTACTCTGAGACCCATGAGCACCTGGAGCACTATGCGAAGCCTGAAGTGCAAACTGAACAGGCTGACCCACAAAACCTCTACCATGTCATACCCTGCCTCCAAAATAAGGACCAGTAGATCTCTCCGGTCTACGAGGCCTCCTCACCTCCCTGTCCTCTCTCTCCTGATCTCGCATGTACTCTCTCTCGTGGCCTCGCCTATCTCCTCTCTCTTGGTCCCACATGCCCTCTACTTGGCGAGCGATCCCTACCACCTGCTGAAATGAAACATCTGACTCTAACTCCCGAGCCATGCTGAACCGAATATCATGTCTGAGTCCCTCAATGAATCTACGGACACGCTCTCTAACTGTGGCGACCGAAGCAGGTGCATGCCTGGCCAAATCACTAAATCTCACGGCATACTCTGACACTGACATAGTGCCCTGGCACAGCTGCTCAAACTCCGTGCGCCATGCATCTCAAACAGACTGAGGTACAAACTCTCTCAGGAACATCTCTGAAAACTGAACCCATGTAAGTAAAGCTAACTCGGCTGGGCTACCCAACTCATATGCCCACCACCACTGGTAAGCCGCTCCCCTGAGTTGGAACGTAGTAAAAGCAACCCTACTCGTCTCCACAATACCCATAGTACGGAGAACGCGGTGACACTCCTTCAGAAAATCCTGTGCACTCTCTGATGCCAAACCACTAAATGTAGGAGGGTCATATTTCTTGAACCTTGCAAGTCTAAGCTGCTCTTCCTCAGATGCTGCCGCCCTGACCACGGGCTGAACTGGGACCACAGGCTGTGTCGCCATGACACCTGGAACCTAACCAACATGAACTCGCTGCTCTGGGGTGTGGGCGGTGGGAGTCTGGGCTCCTCCCCCGGTCTGTGAAATAGCTGGTGTAACCGGAATCAACCCCGCCTGAGCCAATATACCAATCATGCTCAGGAACTGTGCTAAGGTCTCCTGAAGCCCGGGGGTAACAACAGGCGCCTCCGGTACCTGCTCCCTGACTGGAACTACTGGCGGCTCCTCAACTGCTGCTCTGGTAGGTGCTCTAGCTGCGGCACGTACTCCTCATCGACCTCTGCCTCTGCCCCTAGCGGTACCTGCTCCGGGAGCAGCGTCGTCGATAACTGCAGCTCGTTTCCTCACCATCTGTGAGAGAATGGAATGATAAAAGTTCAAACTTCGAGATCAATAAGCTCGCACGATAGGAATGAAAGAAGTGAAATTGTCCTACTAGTTCCGTAGCCTCTCGAAGATAAGTACAGACGTCTCCGTACCGATCCGCAAGACTCTACTAAACTCGCTTATGACTCGTAGCACCCATGAACCTAGAGCTCTGATACCAACTTGTCACAACCCAATTTTCCCTCCGTTGGGTATCGTGATGGCTCCTAGTCTTAGGGACTAGGTAAGCCTAAAAATAATTAAAACAACAATATTATATAAATAGAATCTCTTAAAATTTCCAAAACCGGTAGTACAAGTCATAAGCTCTACAAAGTGTTTGCTAGAAAACTTATAAATACAACTGTCCAGAAGTAAGAATAAACAGTGCAAAACGAAACCTGGAAGGTGACTCCGAAGCCTGCGAACGAAGCAGCAGGTTTACCTTAGTCTCCACAGCAACAGTCCACACAGCTAGCTAACGAACAAGTACCTGGATCTGCACAAAAATGTGTAGAAGAGTAGCATGAGCACACCACAGCGGTGCCCAGTAAGTATCAAGACTAACCTCGGCGGAGTAGTGACGAGGAATAGTCAAGACACCCACTGGTCTAATAAACCGAACAGATATAAGTACATGAATAACAGAAGTATGATGTCTACATAAAGACTATGCAATATGGCTCACAATACATTAATAGCATTAAAGCAAGAAACAACAAGTATCAGCGGAATATCATGAAAATGACGCAGACAAAGTGAATGGAACACAACCTAAATCCGGAATCATGAATACATCAAGGACAAGTAATAACTCAGCAATTACAACCGCTTTTACATCAGGTTTTAGTCAACAACTCCACGAGGTACCGAACCTCGGACAATTCACAACTCACGGGTCTCAATACCCGAACCCTAACACTTGGCATCATGTGCCCTCGTAACACCTCATAACCACACTGACAACTCACGTGCCAATAGAGCCATTCTCACATAGAAGACAAGTAAACAAGGGTGAGCATCTATGCTCAATAATATCAAGAACACCTCTTATCCGATAAGAGTGCTTAACTACGTGTATGCTTGTGCAAGTGTCCTAACATAGTCCATACTAGCAAATAAGCATAAGGAAGAAGAAGAACGGACAACACGTAGAATATTTCCTAACAGCTTTCACAAGATAAAGCTCACACAGGTACGTATACCACTACACAAATATCAACAACAAGAATGCCCCCAGGCCATAAATCATCACAAATCAATCCCTGACACAGCCCACCTTGTCTCGCCACGTGTGCAACAGTAACATAAATGCCCGCCTTGTCTCGCCACTGGTGCATAATAATGTTCCCACCTTGTCTCGCCACATGCGCAACCCACACATATATATATCCCACCTTGTCATGCCGCATGTGCAAATATCAATAGTAACAATAGCACGGCAGAAACCTCGTGCAACCCCACAACAAATACAACAACAATAATGGCAATAATATAAAGTACGATAAGTAAATCAACTCAAGAACTTTTAAATCACAGGAAAAATGTGGGACCAAATCACAAGGAACAACCACAGTAAAGAATGCTAGGCGTAAAGAGAACAACTCAACAAAGGGGAAACTAATGTGTATCAACGATCCCACAATATACATTTCAACAACAGGGAAACTAACACGAGTCAAATAGTTCCAAATAAAACAAGTCGACTAAGACATAGGATATCTAAAACTTTTTTTAAGGTTGAGAAATTACTAAGGATTTTCAAAAATTTAATTAAGGATAAGCAGCGGAAAGATAATCATAACCTCAATTAAGACTGAACAAATTATTGAATGAAATAATATAAATTCCAAGTAAAAATAAGCAGTTATGAAAAGATAGCATGACTATAAAAGAGATAACAGTTTCAATTAAGGCACATATGAATGAAGTAACGATAATAGTGGATCATGAAATAATTTATTCTAATTAAGCAGGTAGATGTGAATCTAGAAATTAAGATATATAATCATAACAAGAACAACTGCATATTCAATGAATACAAGGATGTAAGGACCCTAAAAAGGCCAGCTTTACACAAATAAGCCCATGCATGCAATCGTCACCTCGTGCACATGAGCTACAATCAACATAGAAGACTCAAATCCTAAGGGGGAAATCCCCCATACAAGGTTAGGCAAGATACTTACCTTGAACCAAGCTCAAACAATCGGTGAGAATGCCCCTTTCCTCAAATATTTGGCTCTGAATGGCCCAAATCTAGCCAAACACAATTGCATAACATGAATACAACAATAATAGACTTATCTAATCAATAAAATCAATATTTAATAAAAATTCCGAAATTCGCCCTAAAAAGTCGACCCGGGCCTACATCTCGAAATCAGGTAAAAATTACAAAATACGAACACCCATTCACTCACGAGTCCAACCATATACGAATTACTCAAATCCGACCACAAATCCCCCTTCAAAACTCAAAATCTTTATTGAAGAAGTTATTCCAATTTTTCTCAATTTCAACACCAAAAATCCGAAACTAAATGGAGAAAACAACTATAGATTAATGGAATACAACCAAAAACGAGTTAGGAATCATTACCCCAAAGCTTCCTCTGAAAATCCCTTGAAAAATCGCCAAATTCCGAGCTCTCAAGTCCAAAAACAAAAAATGAAACCAAACCCTCGAATTTTTCTTTTCTGCCCAGGCGTGACCGCACCTGCGCATAATTAGCCGCATCTGCGCGACCGCAAGTGCACACGTCCAAACCCCACCTGCGCTTACTCTCGCTTTTGCACGCAAAAATCCGCTTCTGCGGAGCCGCTGGTGCGCACCAATTCTCCGCACCTGCGGAGACTGTCAAGTCCAGCTCTTCTCGCACATGCGCCTCAACCTTCGCATCTGCGACCCCTGGCACTCCTCCATTTTTCCGCTTCTACGCTTGCCTCTCCGCACGTGCGCTCTCGCACCTACGATCTCTTCACCGCAGGTGCGAAAATACCAGAAGCCTGAAGACTTAGCAGTAACACAAATCAAACTTTTAATCTGTTAAGCACCCGAAACTCACCCGAGGCCCCCGGCACCTCAACCAAACATACCAACCAATTCTAAAATACCATACGAACTTAGTCGAGACCTCAAATCACATCAACTAACGATGAAACTACGAATCGCACCATGAATCGAACTTATAAATTTCAAATCTTTCAACTTCTAAAACCCGTGCCGAAACCTATCAAATCAACCCGGAATGACGTCAAATTTTGCAGGAAAGTCCCAAATAACATAACGGAGCTATTCCAACTCTCGGAATCGCATTCCGACCCCGATATCAAAAAGTCCACTTCCGGTCCAAATTTTCAAAAATTTGATTTCGCCATTTCAAGCCTAAATCAGCTACAGACTTCGGATTTACAGTCCGGACATGCTCCTAAGTCCAAAATTACCCAACGGAGCTAATGGAACCGACAAAACTCCATTCCGGAGTCGTCTTCACATAGTTCCAACTACGGTAAAAAATCCTAAGACTTAAGCTTCCGTTTTAGGGACTAAGTGTCCCAAATCACTCTAAATCATCTGGTAACTAAATTCAACCACGCACACAAGTCAATACACATAATATGAAGCTGCTTAGGGCCTTATGCCGCCGAACGAGACTTAAGTTCTCAAAACGACCGGTCTGGTCGTTACATACCAACAAGTCCTAAAACATCATACGAACTTAGTCGAATCCTCAAATCACCTCAAACAACGCTAAAACCATGAATTACGCCCCAATTCAAGCCTATTGAACTTTGAAATTTCTAATTTCTACAAATAATGCCGAAACCTATCAAATCACATCTGATTAACCTCAAATTTTGCACACAGGTCATAAATGATATAATATACCTATTAAAATTTTCAGAATCATATTTCGACCCCGATATCAAAAAGTCAACCCCTCGATCAAACTTCCCAAAAATTCAACTTTCGTTATTTCAAGTCTAATTCCTCTACGGACCTCCAAAAATTCTTCCGGACACACTTCTAAGTCCGAAATCACCATACGGAGCTATTGGAATTATCAAAATTCGAATCTGAGGTCGTTTACATATATGTCCATATTCGGTCCACTTTTCTAACTTAATTGTTTTTACAATTATGAGATTAAGTGTCTCATTTCACTCCGAATTCCTTCCGAACCCGAACCAACTAACCCGATAAGTCATAATACCTCGTAGGAAGTTATGCAAGACCTCAAATAGTTGAAAGGAGCGTAAACGCTTAAAATGACCTGCCGGGTCGTTACAGTTGAGTTAATATGTTACAATGAATAACTTAACACATATAAATATAGGAGCATTTTTTGGAATAAATACAAATAATAATAATAATAATAATAATAATAATAATTATTATTATTATTATTATTATAATAAATAATGACTAATCATTTAGAATATATTATTTTTTCTACTATTTCATCCTTATTATTTCAAGTTTGTATTTTTATCAATTTTGACTCTTAATACTATATTATATTCAATTTTACTCTATTTTTCTAATTTGTTTCACCATTAATGCTCGTCTTATGCTAATTAATTAATTCAAATAACTTAATTACTTGTTCTCAATATTATAGAAAATAATTTTTGTTCGTTCAAATTCTTTATATATTTGCTCATTTGTATTTTAAAATTTTTAATATAACTATTATTTTATCCAAAAGATTTCTATTTTCAAAGAGCAAAAAAATTAATATGATATTTCACTTTTGAATCTTTGTATTTGTAGAACCATTAGTGTTATTGATTCTGGTCAACTATTTTTTTTTTCTCTTTGTTTTTGTATTCTTGAATATTTTGTTAGTAATTTGTTCTAATAATTGATTGGTCTACTTTTCAAATATTAGAAAAATAAATATATCACTTGAACTTGATTCGGATTAGAATTTCAAAAGCATATATATTGTGTATTATCATTGGGTAACATAAGAAATTAGAAAAGGCTATTCATTTTGTATTCTAGTGTTATATTCGTTTGCTTAGGTTAGCTTTTCATGCATAGTATCTAAATAAAAAAAATATTTGTTTAATACTTATTTAACACTAATTGTAATTAGAAGATTAAATGTTCGAGCTTCTTGTTTTTTTCCGTACGTTTTGTAAAATTAAGTTTAAATAGAATAAATTAGCTGAAAGTTGAATATTTTTCTGCTAAATTAGGATAAACGATGATATTTTTCATTTGTCAACTAAACCTTATTAAGTGTTCGAAAATATTTTGAATTGATTTCCATGCTTATGCGTTTAGGACTCATTACATAGAAGTTCAAGTAAGGAAATATCTAATGCGGAAGCAAAATTTGAAATATAGTAAAATAATCCATCAAACAACGGTGTCTAAATACCATCTCAGAATTTGTGTCACAAGTGCTCGAGCTTCTAGAATAAATACAAACAAAGGTCTGAATAATATAAAGTTGTCTGAAAATAAACACACAGCACAATAGACGGAGACTTCAAAACTGCGGACGCCATGCAGTTATACATCAAGTCTCCTCTGATAGCTGAAATCCGAGCAAGTCTATGGTACGCTGCTGGGACCAACTCCAAAATCTGCACAAGAAGTGCAGAGTGTAGTATCAGTACAACCGACCCCATGTACTGGTAAGTGCTGAGCCTAACCTCGACGAAGTAGTGACGAGGCTAAGGCGGTTCACTTACATTAACCTATACGCAATATTGATAATAACAATAAATAATATAAATAAAACAGGTAACTCATTTATAATAATTGAAACCAACCCAGCAGTCATAATCCATTATTATTTCAACCAATTCTGTTACAGCGTGCAACCCGCTCTCACAATATATTCACATTCAATTCTGTCGCGGCGTGCAACCTGATCCTCCAACATTGACTTTTAATAAGTCTGTTGCGGCATGCAACCCGATCCTCCAATATTGACTTTTAATAAGTCTATTGCGGCGTGCAACCCGATCCTCCAATATTGACTTTTAATAAGTCTGTTGCGGCGTGCAACCCGATCTTCCAATATATTCATTATAATCAATCATGTTGCGGCGTGCAACCCGCTCCTCCAATATTTTCATTTACCAATTCTTATAGAAGAAATTTTTCCAATAAAGGTAACAATTAATATAAAATTACGAGACAACAAGCATACAATAATTATGGTTTAATTATGAAGCAAACAATGACAAATAGCAAATTATTATGGAAATCAGGGAGCAATTAGGCAGTTTAATATTTATTATGCTAAATGTCAAATAACAATTAAGGCACATAATTCAAATAGCATGTAACAAGAAATGCAGGAATTTAAGAATTTATATTTGCAAAGAATAAGAGAGAAATAATTATTATAATAATTAATTTATGATTAAAAATATTTTATGATTTTTCAAGTAAGCAGGCAAACAATTAATTTGACGACGTATAGACACTCGTCACCTCGCCTATATGTCGTTTACATGCAATTCACATAAAAAATAATTTAAGGGTTCAATTCCCTCAAGTCAAGGTTAACCCCGACACTTACCTCGCTTTGCAAATTCCAATCAATTATTCAACCACAACTTTTTCTTTTAAATTTACCTCTGAAAGTTTCAAATCTATTCACAAACAATTCAATATATTCAATACTAATCATAGAAATTAATTCCATATGAATTTACAAATTTTTCGGATAAAAATCCGAAATTAATTAAAATATTCGGCAGTGGGACTTACGTCTCAAATCTCGGAAAAACTCGCAAAATCCGAACACCTGTTCCGATACGAGTTCAACCATACCAAATTTGTCCAATTCCGATATCAAATGGACCTTCAAATCTAAATTTTTCGTTTTTGGAAAGTTTTACAAAAATTCCAATTTCTTCCATCTAAATCAGAAATAAATGATGAATATAGACATGGATTTGTGAAATATAATCACTTTATGATAAAGAACACTTACCCAGTTCAAAGTCGTGAAAATCCTCCCTTGAAATCGCCCAAATCCGAGACTCAAAATTCAAAAATGAGTAAAAATGGCTAAGACCCGATTTTATGTATTTTGCCCAGCATTTTCGCATCTGCGGTGCCTGGGCTCGCACATGCGAGCTCGCATCTGCGAAAAGGGACTGCCAGGCGAGGTTCCGCATCTGCAGACAAAATGTCGCACCTGCGACGTCTGCTTCTGCGCAAAAGGGCCGCACCTGCGAAGACCGCATCTGCGATGGAAGTCTCGCTTCTACGACCTCGCACCTACGGTCAAAATTCTGCAGGTGCGATTATACCAGAACCCAAACTTCAGATTTTTGCTTAAGTCTAATTCTTGTTCCGATTTCAATCCGTTTCACTCTCGAGGTACTCGGGACCCCGCTCGAATATACCAACAAGTCCCGTAACATAATACGGACTGACTCGGGGTCTAAAATCACATAAAGCACACTGAAATTACAATTCACACCCCGATTCGAACTTTGAGTTTTAAACTTTCAATTTGTAAATATCGTGCCAAAATATATTAAATGAATCCGGAATGACTTCAAATTTGGCACACAAGTCATAAATGACATAACAGAGCTGTTCAAATTTCCAGAATCGGATTCCGGCTCCGATATCAAAAAGTCAACCCTGTGGTCAAACTTGGAATATTTAGCCTTTGAATTGCTAGTTCCGTTAAATGGTCATAACTTGAGCTAGGGACCTCCAAATTAAACTTCCGGGCATATGCCCAAGTCCCAAATCACGATACGGAGCTACCGGAATTTTCAAAACACTGATCCGGATCCGTTTGCTCAAAATGTTGACCAAAGTCAACTTAGTTGAGTTTTAAAGCTCTATTTCCCATTTTAATTCATTTTTCACATGAAAACTTTCCGAAAAATTTTACGGACTGCGCATGCAAGTCGAGGAATGATAAATGGTGCTTTTTGAGATCTTAGAATACAGAATTACTTATTAAATTTAAAGATGACATTTTGGGTCATCACATTGTGAAATCCTAAATATTAGGAAAATAATACCTATATTTAGTTAATTTAAAACTCCTAAAATTAGAAAAATAATTAAATGACTATTTTGTCCAATATAAAATCTATTTTAAAGAGTAAAAAAGGCAAACGACATTTCGCTAATGTAATGACCCGACCAGTCGTTTTGAATATTATAACCCACGTTCCCCCATTTACTGCTCAATTTATGTCTTGCAATTAATTTATGACTTATCAGGTTATTTGGTTTGGGTCCGGAAGGAACTCGGAGTGAAATGAGACACTTAGTCTCATAATTAAAAAAGAAATTTAAGTTAGAAAAGTGGACTGGGTATGGATCTATGTGTAAACGACCTCGAATTTGAATTTTAATGATTCCAATAGCTCCGTATGGTGATTTTGGGCTTAGGAGCGTATCCGGAATATTATTTGGAAGTCCGTAGAGGAATTAGGCTTGAAATGCCGAAAGTTTAATTTTTGAGAAGTTTGACCAGGGGTTGACTTTTTGATATTGGGGTCAGAATCCGATTCTTAAAATTGAAATACCTCTATTATGTCATTTATGACTTGTGTGCAAAATTTTATGTCAATCGGACGTGATTTGATAGGTTCCGGAGTCGTTTGTAGAAATTAGAAATTTCAAAGTTCATTAGGCTTGAATTGGGGTATCATTCATGATTTTAGCGCTGTTTGAGGTGATTTGAGGATTCGACTAAGTCCGTACGATGTTTTAGGACTTGTTGGTATATTTGGTCGAGGTCCCGAGGGGCTCGGGTGAGTTTCAGATGGTTAACGGGTTGGATTTTGGACTTGGAACTCTGCTGGAATTTTTCTGATGCACCATCTGGTTTCCTTCATCGCGTTCGCGAGTGGAGCCTCGCGTTTGCGAAGAGGAACTGAGAGGCTGGAAATATTTTCTCTTCGCGTTCGCGAAGAGAAGCACGCATTCGCAAAGGGTGGACTGGGTGTGCATCGCGAACACGAGAGGTGTTACGCATTCGCGAAGAAGAGAGGTAGCAGCTGAGGACCCCAGGCAATTGGTCTACGCGTTCGCGTAGGGGGTGTCGCGTTCGCGTAGTGAGGGGGAACGATGCATCGCATTCGTGATAGGTTGAACGCGTTTGCGTAAAAGGCATTGAGGCAGAGGCATTTTGTGCTTCGCGAACGCGAGGGTGATGTCGCATTCGCGAAGGAGGAATTTGGACGGGAGATATTTTATGCTTTGCGAACGCGAGGCACTGACCGCGTTCGCAAAGAAGAAAAGCCTGGGCAGTGAGTTTAAGTTCTGAAAATGGGACTTTGTCCCATTTTCAATTTTTGACTATTTGGAGCTCGGATTTGAGGCGATTTTGGGTGATTTTCAGAGAAAACAACGGGGTAAGTGTTCTTAACTCAATATTGGTTAAATTACCCGAATCCATGGTTGTTTTTATCATTTAATTGGTGAATTGAGTTGAAATTTTTTGAAAACCCTCTTGGTTTAAATTGAAGATTTGAGGAACCAAACAATGTCGGATTTTGATGAATTTGGTACTGTTAGACTCGCGAGTGAATGAGCTTTATAGTTTTATAAATTTTGTCAGATTTCGAGACATGGGCCCGGGGGCCTGATTTGAGCCAATTTCGGGTTTTGGTCTAATTTGATACTTGTTCTAATGAAATTCATTCCATTAGTGTATATTGATGGTATTGTACTGATTGTGAATAGATTCGGAGCATTTAGAGACCTAATCCAGAGATGAGGGCATCCCGGAGTAGGAGTTTTATGCTGTTAAGGTAAGTAACAGTTTTAACTCTGGCTTTGAGTGTATAAACCCAGAGATTTGACATCACGTGATTGTTTGGAAGTAATACCTATGCTAGGTGGCGAGCGTGTCGGTGTGCATGCGAGGGATTGAGACTTGGTCCATCCCGTGAGGCTGTGAGGCCTAATGGCTATTATATGTGGCTACATGTTTATTTGTTGTTGAACTTGTTTGCCTTCATGTTAGAGATCATGCTTAGGCTTTATTCATGCTCACATTATTTGTACACAGTCATAAAAATTATTGTACATATTTACCTCAGTCTCTATTAATTGCTAATACGCGGTGATACTTGATGTGGGCTGTGTTCCCTTATTGTTGATGATGGTGAGGCTAGTGAGGTACATGATTGAGTGAGGCCGAGGTCCTGGTTGTGAGGATATTAATACCATAGCGCGTGAGTTGTCCGCGTAGCACGTGAGTTGACCGTGCGGGTCCAGGTATTGATACCATAGCACGTGAGTTATCCGTGTAGCACGTGAGTTGACCGTGCGGATCCAGTTATTGATATGATGGAACGTGAGTTGTCCGTGCTTAGCGCTTGGGCTTTGGGAGCCCCTCCGGAGTCTGTACACACCCCTAGTGAGCACAGAGTGTTGAGTGTTTTGAGTATTGAGTATTGAGTGCTGAGTGCGAGTGATGAGTGATGGAGTGACACTGCTGTGAGGTTGTATTTATTTGTGTTGTTGCTGCATTTATCTGTTAAACTTCTTTGTGGCATTTACTGAGTTATGGAATTTACCTATTTATTTCTGTTTATTTTTAAATTGTGAAAATAAATAATTGAACTGTTTTACTTAGCTCGTCACTATTGCTCAGTTCCTTAGTTATTTCTGTTACTTGCTGAGGTGGTTGTACTCATGCTACACCCTGCACTTTATGTGCAGATTCAGGTGAGTTAGAGCGCGGTGATTGTTGAGTTCAGGTCGCCTATCTGTGGAGATTGCAAGGTAGCTGCTAGCGTCTGCAGGACCTTGCTACTCCTTTTATCATTTCTTCTTTTGGATTGTATTGACAGTTAGACAGTTTTATTTATTAGTTCATAGATTTAGACGCTCATGACTTCGTGACACCCCGATGTTTGGGGCTCGTTTCCGTATTTCTAAAATTATATTTAGAGTTGATTTAGTTTATGAGAAATTCAAATGTTGGAAATATTTTATTAAATTCTTATAATCGGTTTAGTAGAAATATTTTGGGAAGTAGGCTTGCCTTGTAACACGATAGGCGCCATCACAACCATGGTCAGAGTTTGGCTCATGACAAGTTGGTATTAGAGCCTAGGTTACATAGGTCTCATGAGTCATGAGCGGGTATAGTAGTCTTGCAGATCGGTGCGGAGACGTCTGTACTTATCTTCGAGAGGCTGCAAAACCTTTAGAAAAATTTCACATTCTTGGATTCTTATTGTGCGTTCTGTGTATTCTAGTAACTAAACATTTGTATTTCATTCTCTCACAGATGGTGAGGACTCGTGCTACCGGTCAAGAGGGCCAGCCAGCAGTTCGGGCCACGAGAGGCTGAGGCCGCGGTAGAGGCTGTGGTAGGGGCAAAGGTGCAGCCCGTATAGCAGTTGGGGCAGTACCTGCAGATCCACCGGTTGTCCCAGATTAGGACCAGGTTCCAGTTGTTGATGCGCCAGCTCAGGCACCACCTGTGCCTATTGTGATTCCTGGCCTTCAGGAGGCCCTAGCTCAGATTCTGACAGCATATACCGGCCTTGCTCAGGCGGTCTCTATTTCGACGGCCGCATGCACTTCTCAGGCTGGGGGAGGCACTCAGACTCCTGTAGCTCGCACACCCAAACAGGTTATTTAGGGACTTCAGATACCGGAGGCACCACCAGCCCAGCCGGTTGCAGCTGCACAGGATTATGTGGTTCCTGCTATGCCTGAGGATGATTAGCGTAGGTTGGAGAGGTTTGGGAGACTCCAACCGCCACCTTTCAGTGGCACAGAGAGAGAGGACGCTCAAGACTTCTTGGATAGGTGTCAGAAGATACTCCGTACTGCTGGTATTTTGGAGACTTGTGGGGTCTCATTCACTACCTTTCAGTTTTCTGGGGCTGCACTCAGATGGTGGGAGACTTACGAGAGGCGTAGGCCTGTTAGCGCAGCACCCCTTACTTGGCAACAGTTCTCCGTTCTTTTTCTGGAGAAGTTTGTACCTGAGTCCCGCAGAGAGGTGGTGCGCAGGCAGTTTGAGCAGCTTCGCCAGGGTGAGATGTCTGTTACACAATATGAGATGTGGTTCTCTGAGTTAGCTCGTCATGCGGTCTGGTTGGTTCCCACAGACCGAGAGAGGATCAGGAGGTTTGTAGATGGCCTCGGTTTTCAGCTTCAATTGCTTATGACCAGGGAGAGAGTATCTGGGGTTACCTTTGATGAGGTTGTCGACATTGCTTGACAGATTGAGATGGTTTGAGGCCAGGAGAGGACTGAGAGGGAGGCTAAAGGCCTCGTGGTCAGGGTGGTTTCAGTGGTGCTCCTCAGGGAGGTCAGTTTAAGCAGGACCAGTTTCAGCAGAGTCAGTCATCATTCAGTGCATTGCCAGCATAGGGTTCTCATTATGCCCCGCCCGATCAGGTATCATCAGGTAATTCTTTTGGGCATCAGGAGCAACAGTTTCGTTAGAGGATGGGTTGTTTCGACTTTGGGGATTTTGGTCACATTGCGAGATATTGCCCTAAGCTGTTGGATGGGACTCCGCAGCAGAGTACTCGGCCAACGGCACCAGCACCAGTTCCTCCACCACCCGCCCTGCCAGCTAGGGGCGGAGCCCAGTCAGCTATGGGTCTCCCAAGAGGGGGAGATAGATCAGGGGGTGGTCAGGCCCGTTTCTATTACCTCCCAGCCAGGCCAGACTCTATTGCTTCAGATGCTGTGATTTCAGGTACGTTCTTCTGTTAGACTCGTTCGAGGACGAATATTTGCTTAAGAGGGGGAGAATGTAACGACTCGACCAGTCATTTTGAATATTATAACCCCGTTCCCCTATTTACTGCTCAATTTATGTCTTGCAATTAATTTATGACTTATCGGGTAAGTTGGTTCGGGTCCGGAAGGAACTCGGAGTGAAATGAGACACTTAGTCTCATAATTGAAAAAAAACATTTAAGTTAGAAAAGTGGGACGGATATGGATCTATGTGTAAAAGAACTCAGATTTGAATTTTAATGATTCCAATAGCTCCGTATGATGATTTTGGGCTTAGGAGCGTGTCCGGAATATTATTTGGAAGTCCGTAGAGGAATTAGGCTTGAAATGCTTAATTTTTGAGAAGTTTGACCGGGGGGTTGACTTTTTGATATTGGGGTTGGAATCCGATTCTGAAAATTGGAATACCTCTGTTATTTCATTTATGACTTGTGTGCAAAATTTGAGGTCAATTAGACATGATTTGATAGGTTCCGGAGTCGTTTGTAGAAATTAGAAATTTTAAAGTTCATTAGGCTTGAATTGGGGTGTAATTCATGGTTTTAGCATTGTTTGAGGTGATTTGAGGATTCGACTAAGTCCGTATGATGTTTTAGGACTTGTTGGCATATTTGGTCGAGGTCCCGAGTGGCTCGGGTGAGTTTCGGATGGTTAACGGGTTGGATTTTGGATTTGGAACTCTGCTGGAACTTTTCTAATGCACCATCTGGTTTCCTTCATCGCGTTCGTGAGTGGAGCCTCGCGTTCGCGAAGAGGAACTGAGAGGGTGGCAATATTTGCTCTTCGCGTTCGCGAAGGGTGGACTGGGTGTGCATCACAAATGCGAGAGGTGTTACGCGTTCGCGAAGAAGAGAGGTAGCAGCTGAGGACCCCAGGCAATTGGTCTACGCGTTCGCGTAAGGGGTGTCGTGTTCGCGTAGTGAGGGGGAACGAGGCATCGCGTTCGTGATGGGTTGAACGCGTTTGCGTAGAAGGCATTGAGGCAGAGGCATTTTGTGCTTCGCGAACGCAAGGGTGATGTCGCATTCGCGAAGGAGGAATTTGGACGGGAGATATTTTGTGCTCCGCGAATGCGAGGCACAAACTGCGTTCGCGAAGAAGAAAAGCCTGGGCAGTGAGTTTAAGTTTTGAAAATGGGACTTCGTCCCATTTTCAGTTTTTGACAATTTGGAGCTCGGATTTGAGGTGATTTTGGGTGATTTTCAGAGGAAACAACGGGGTAAGTGTTCTTAACTCAATATTGGTTAAATTACCCGAATCCATGATCGTTTTTATCATTTAATTGGTGAATTGAGTTAGAAAATTTTGAAAACCCTTTTGGTTTAAATTGAAGATTTAAGGGACCAAACGATGTCGTATTTTGATGAATTTGGTACGGTTAGACTCGCGAGTGAATGAGCTTTCTAGTTTTGTAAATTTTGTCGGATTTCGAGATGTGGGCCCGGGAGCCGGGTTTCAGCCAATTTCGAGTTTTGGTCTAATTTGATACTTTTTCTTGTGGAATTCATTCCATTAGTGTATATTGATGGTATTATACTGATTGTGAATAGATTCAGAGTATTTAGAAATCGAGTCCAGAGACGAGGGCATCCCGGATTAGGATTTTTACGTTGTTAAGCTAAGTAACAGTTTTAACTCTGGCTTTGAGGGTATAAACCCGGAGATTTGACATCACGTGATTGTTTGGAAGTGATGCCCATGCTAGGTGACAAGCGTGTGGGTGTGCACCGCGAGGGATTGAGACTTGGTCCGTCGCGTGAGGCTGTGAGGCCTTATGGCTATTATTTATGGTTACGTGTTTATTTGTTATTGAACTTGTTTGCCTTCATGTTAGAGATCATGCTTAGGCTTTATTCATTCTCACATTATTTGTACTCAGTCATAGAAATTATTATACATGTTTACCTCAGTCTCTATTAATTACTAATACGCGGTGATACTTGATGTGGGTTGTGTTCCCTTATTGTTGATGATGGTGAGGCTAGTGAGGTACATGATTGAGTGAGGCCGAGGGCCTGGTACTGAGGATAATAATACCATAGCGTGTGAGTTGTCCGCATAGCACGTGAGTTGACCGTGCAGGTTCAGGTATTGATACCATAGCGCGTGAGTTGTCCGCGTAGCACGTGAGTTGACCGTGCGGATCCAAGTATTGATACCATAGCGCATGAGTTGTCCGCGTAGCACGTGAGTTGACCGTGCGGATCCAGGTATTGATATGATGTCACGTGAGTTGTCCATGCTTAGCGCTTGGGCTTTGGGAGCCCCTCCGGAGTCTGTACACACCCCAGTGAGCGCAGAGTGTTGAGTGTTTTGAGTATTGAGTATTGAGTGCTGAGTGCGAGTGATGAGTGATGGAGTGACACTGCTGTGAGGTTGTATTTATTTGTGTTGTTGCTGCATTTATCTGTTAAACTTCTTTGTGGCATTTACTGAGTTATGGAATTTACCTGTTTATTTTTATTTATTTTTAAATTGTGAAAATAAATAATTGAACTGTTTTACTTAGCTCGTCACTATTGCTCAGTTCCTTAGTTATTTCTGTTACTTGATGAGGTGGTTGTACTCATACTACACCCTGCACTTTATGTGCATATTCAGGTGAGTTAGAGCACGGCGATCGTTGAGTTCAGGCCGGCTATCTGTGGAGATTGCAAGGTAGCTGCTAGCGTCCGCAGGACCTTGTTACTCCTTTTATCATTTCTTCTTTTGGATTGTATTGACAGTTAGACAATTTCATTTCTTAGTTCATAAATTTAGACGCTCATGACAATTTCATTTCTTAGTTCAAAATATAAATATAATCGATTTAGTTGAGTTAGTTAAATAGTATAATGTGTTGGTTACTCTATCATGACCAAAACTCTAGTTATCGATATTGATATCCCTTTTATAAACGAAACATCTTGTGTCAATATTGATATCCCTCTTAAAAGTAAACTATATAATAGTCTGTGTCCGAAACATATTGGAAAAAATATAGTCCAATTTTAAGATTGTTTAACAGCGCACTTTATTTTTATTATCATTGTAAAACACAAACATATTAGAAATTACTATTACAAAAACTATTAAGTTTATGCTGATTCAATGTGTAAGACGTGATCATCTCTTTTAAAATCTGCTAGTATTTGTTACTGTATGTGTAAATGCATTTTGACCTAGTTTTTTCCCCCCTTTTAAGTTCTGTTTTTTTCCTTTTAAATTTAGTTATTACAATTCTTTTCTGGTTATAGAGTGAATACTTGTCATGCTATTTATTTTGATTCTTGTTTGAATTGCAAGTTTCCAATAGACTAATAATATTTGTCCTCCTGAATTTATGTTAGATTTTTTATCACAAACATGTCTCGCAATAATAAATAAAATATTACTTTATCATATCTAATAAGGTTGATTCACTTAATTAAAAATAAAAACATAATTGCATAAAAAAACTACAGAATGCAGAAACCAACACTAACTTAGGTTTGCAGATTGTATAATAACAGAAAATAGAATTACATGAATTTCTCCTTTCTAGAAGTAAAATATCAATACATTTATCATAAAATAGTAAAAATATGAAAAGAGTAGAAGTCAATGTAAGTCCAAATAGATATAAGAATTACCAAGCTACGACATCGATGTAGTACAGCGAAAAAAAAGAAGCAAAATCTAACAATATGGATAGTTGAGAAAATACAAGTAACATAGAATCAATTCAAAAGTATTCAGTAATCTAATAATAATAATGCAAAATCGAACAAAATAGAGCAGAACCCATTTACTTATCGAAATATTTTCATCTCCATATAATTACCTCAAATTATTCAACTTTTAATCCTTATATGCGACCAACCCTAAACGAAAACAATATTTCTTTTGTAAAAATATAAATAGAGAATCAAGAATATTATTCGAGAAGTTTGCCGAGTTTGTTACCTTCTTTGGAAGAGTACCACAATTTAAAACCAGTACTCCTTAAAAAGTCTATATACGATGAAGAATATTGTGTAATGACTTCTTTCATAGTGTTTGGCTTATCCTTTTTCCATGAATTCATGCAATAAGTTTATATCCTATTGAACAATAAACATATTCAAATAGAAAAGGAAGATCAAGTTATCTAACTTATGATAATATTAGATCACGTTGGCGGAACGTCCATTTATTAATTTAATTAAGTTCAAAGAGAAAACATCACCACTTTGTTCTTTAAAATCCTAATGATATTAAATCATGACCTAATTAAAGATGAAAAATTATGCATCTTTGTGGAGACGAACACGTAAAGATGGCCAATATATTTGTATCTCTTATTTGGAACTTTGAAGAATTTATGGAGGATTAATAGAAGAGGAAAGACGGAACATGCAAGCAGAAAGATATAGTTAGAGGGAGACAATCTTGCTATAAAATTAAGAGAATTAGTAACCTAAGAATTGCCTAAAATTAATGATAGAACAAACCTTATGATATACAGGCTTATTAGCATTCCCGGAAATATAGGTATACATTAAGATCTTCCTCCTCAATTTCTGGATGAAAAATGGTCACATCTACAAGATAAAATCGTTAGTAGGTCAAGGCACTTTCTTGTTACTCTTTGAAGTTACTATGATCTGAATTGGAAAAATGGAACTTATACGTTAAATTGTATTTACTCTTTAATTTTTTTTAAAAGCAACATTAAGAAAACAAACATATAGATCAATATCATATTATGCGTACGCAGTATTTTCAAGTTAAAAGAAAAAGAAAGCGATACTGATTCACCTATGTCATAGATAATACATAGAACCAGACGGTGTAACTTTATTTCCCCATTAATCTTCAGTGCTCGATCACCGTAGAAGAGAACAAAAGTACTAAACCTGTATCAATAGAAAAACAATATAACAAACATAATGCGAATGTAATTCAAGAGTCATTATGCAAAAACAATTCAGATATTAAATCTTAGAGAACTCTTTAGAAGATGTTTCTGTTCTCAACAAAAGTCTGATCCTTGCGCCCATGTATAGTAATGGAAATTAACTCGATCGATCCTTTGAATACTCGGATATCTTATTGTTATCTAATATGAAATAGTTACGTTCTTAGAGTATATAATTTTACTTTCGTTGTAATTTTGCCTCTTTCTAGTGACTCCACTCTCTACTATAATTCTTCATTATGTGTTCTAGTAAAAGTTTACTTTGTGGATATAAAAATTATAATTTTATCCAACTTAGAATTTTATCTCTTTGAAGAGTGATTTACATTTTTGAGGGGTATAAAAGTCAATCAATATTTGAGGGATATTTTAGTCATTCAATATTTAGTGTAAAATATTCGTGCTTTTATAATAACTAGTTTTAGTGTACGTGCGTTGCACGTGTATTCTGCGCCTATGGGTCACGACCCAAAATCCCAACCTATCGTGATGGCGCCTATCTCGATACTAGGCAAGCCGATAATCTCGATAAACTAAAATTTCTCTTAAGTTTGAAAATACAATAATTAAATACAATACAAAAACCCACAAATATTGATACTAACACTCCCCAAAACCTGGTATCGCTGAGTACATGAGCATCTAATATGAATACAAGTCTAGAAAATATGGTCTATAATAGTCTGAGACCAAATACAGTAAACAAGGAGATAGAGAAGGAGAGACAAGGTCTGCGGAATACAACAGCTACCTCAAAATCTCCTGAAAATTAACTGCACGAAAGGATCAACACCCGCTATGTCCGGGAACTTCTGGATCTGCACACGAAGTGCAGGGTGTAGTATGAGTACAACCAACTCAGCAAGTAACAATAATAACTAAGGAACTGAAGATAATGACGAGCTACACAGTTATAGTTCACTTTCAGTAATTCCAGCAAAGAATAGACATGCTTTCAAATCCGGCAATTTAAGTCAAATTAATTTTTATACAGTTCAAGTTCATTTAATCCGGATATAAATTTTTTTAGAGATTTCACAACAATGACAGATAGCAACCAAGTGCAACAACAAATGCAAAGCAAGTACAGCCTCTCAGGCAACAGTCACTCAACTCATCACAACAGCTCAACCACTCGGCTCTCAGCCTTCAGCACTCACACTCAATGGGTACCCGCACTCACTGGGGGTGTACAGACTCCGGAGGGGCTCCTACATCCCAAGCACTATAATCTGCACAGACAGCTCACGTGCCATAATATAAATACCTGGATCCGCACGGCCAACTCACGTGCTATAGTATAATATAAGGATCCGCACGGCCAACTCACGTGCTATAGTATAATATAAGGATCTGCACGACCAACTCACGTGCTATAGTATAATAACAAACAATCAGGCCCTCGGCCTCACTCAGTCAAAAAGCTCTCCAGTCTCCCGGGCTCTCCACAATCATAAGATCAACCCAAATAACAATGATATGATACATCAATAATGAACAATAGAGACTGAGATAAAATAATCAAGTAAATTGTGACTCAGTACAAAATAACAAATTAAGCAGATAATTCATATGTACACGACCTCTCTGGGTCCCAACTGTCAAGACCCAATTTCACCTATAGATCGTGATGGCGCCTAACAATACATCTAGGTAAGTCAACTTAATAAATTAAGCATATATTGACAAAATTTAAAACCAAGAAAAATAATAAAATACCAAATTCTACCAATGTGTGTGCCAAGACCTGGTGTCACAAGTGTATGAGCATCTAGTAGATTATACAAAGCCTCTAATACTGTCTGAAATAAAAATAGACAGAATAAAAAATACAAGGAGAGAGACTAGTAGCTGCAGAACGGCTCAGAAAGGCAGCTCACCACTATGCCCCTGGATAACGTGGGTGTAAGACGATAAGTCCCCCACTAGTACTTGCCTCAGGTCCTGCACAAAAAGTGCAGCAAGTGTAGTATGAGTACGTAAACAACGTGTACCCAGTAAGTATCAAGACTAATCTCGAAGTGGTAGAGACGAGATGGCCGACTTTGACACTCACTATGGGTCAATAATAATAACTGAAGTACAACTAGAATATCTAAATCAGCATGATTCACAGAATTTATAATAATTTATTTAACCAGCAAAAATAATCATATTCCTTCAAATGCAACAATTCTCAATATATTAATTAAATTCCTTCAATTCAAATAATTTCTAATTTATCAATTAATCTCATTTACAGGAATAACAATTAATTCCTTAACAAGAAGGAATAATAATTAATTAAATTTCAAGGATTCTCAAATTTATCAATTAGCTTCGCAAGCTGAAATAAGCTATTAAGGTATCGTGTATTTATTATTATTAAGCACGATTTCTGCCGAGGACGTACGGCCCGATCTAGAGTGTTGTGTACACTACCGAGGGACGTGTGGCACGATCCATAGATGCATCTATCCTGCCGAGGCGTTCGTCCCGCTCCACAAGAAAGGAGGACATTTTTTTATGTACCTCCGGAAGGAGAGTATATTTATTATAAGATAAATTCGGGAGGAAGAACAATTTCTTTTAACAATTAATTAATTTAAACAGAAAATCAAACATATGAGATATCCATCTTTTAATATCTTTATCTAACAATTCACAATATATTCATATATATCAATTAATATTAATTAAACAAAGAATACGATTTATACAAGTAATTCATGCTTTGAATCCTAAACTACCCGGACATTAGCATTAATACTAGCTACGTACGGACTCTCGTCACCCCGTGCGTACGTAGCCCCCGCAATTAGCAATAATTATTCAATTTAATCCCTATGGGGTAATTTTCCCCTCACAAGATTAGACAAGAGACTTACCTCTTCTCAAAGTCCACTTTCCGATTATCACATCGCGTTGAATTCTCGATTCGACGACGAAAAATCCGAAACTATCCAAAAATTATACAAAATAATTAATATATGCTAAATGATTCGAAATTTATCTATTAAATAAATTACCTTATCCAAAATGGTAAAATTTCTAAAATTCATCCCGGGCCCACGTACCCGGATTCTGGAAATTTTCATATGAAAACATTGCCTATAACCTCAAGAACTCAAATATATAATTTCTACCAAATTCCCTAACTATTTTTGTGGTTAAAATCTCACTTTTATAAAAATCTAGGTTTTTCACCTAAACCCTTGATTTCTAAGATTTACTAGTTATAATCTACCTATAATCTATGTATTTAACTCAAGGTGCGCCATCAATCCTATAATCTGCGCATCAATCCTTCACACCTGCGCATTCGCAGGTGCGCCAAAATACTTCGCACCTGCGATGGCTGGGCAGGCTCCTCTCCTTCGCACATGCGATTTGTAGCTCGCACCTGCGGCTGTCCAAGCGCAGGTGCAATTATGACAGTAGCTGGGAGCTTTAGTCCTTGCTCAATTTCCAAAAATTGGTCCGAGCCTCGTCCGGTTAACACTCGGGGCCCTCGGGGCCCCGCTCCCCCTCCCCCCCCCCCGAACATACCAACAGGTTTGAAATCATAAAACGGACTCGCTCGACTCTCGGAACGCGTAAAACAACATCAAATCTAAGAATCATACCCTAAACCAAATTGATTCAAAATTAAGAATTTCAAGTTGTTCAATTTACTTCCAATGCGCCGAAATATACTTAAACTACTCGGAATGACACGAAATTTTGCGTGCAAGTCTTAAATCACTATACGGAACTATTCCCAAACTCGAAATTCCAAACGGACTTCAATTACTCAAAATCCTACTCCAAACCAAATTTAAAGAATTTTAAACCTTCAAATAGTTGATTTTTACTATTAAGCGTTAAAATGCTCCCGGGTTATCCAAACCCCGATTCGGATATATGCCCAAGTCCAAAATCATCATACGAACCTATTGGAACCGTCAAATCCCGATTCCGGGGTCGTTTTCTCAAAATGTTGACCGAAATCAAACTTATCCATTTAAAGCTAACTTAAGGAACCAAGTGTTCCGATTTCAACCCACACACTTCCAAATCCCGAACCAACTATCCCCGCGAGTCATAAATTAATAAAAGCATGTTCGGGGAGTTTTATTTTAGGGAACGGGTTTCTAAAAGTTAAAATGACCGGTTGGGTCATTACATTCTCCACCTCTTAAACAAACGTTCGTCCTCGAACGGGTTTAGAATAATACCTGGAGTGCTAAATAAGTATGGATATTTGCTCTGCATGTCGTCCTCGGCCTCCCAAGTCACTTCCTCGACTGGTTGGCCCCTCCACTGGACCTTTACTGCAGAAATCCTCTTGGACCTCAACTGGCGAACTTGTTTATCAACAATGGCAAATGGCTCTTCTTCATAACCCAAACTCTTATCTAGATGAACTGTGCTGAAGTCCAACACATGTGATAGGTCAGCATGATACTTCTGGAGCATAGATAAATGGAAAACCGGATGAACTCCCGATAGACTGGGAGGCAATGCAAGCTCATAAGCAAGCTCATAAGCAACCTCCCCAACTCATCTCAATAACTAAAATGGGCCTATAAACCTTGGGCTCAACTTGCCCTTCTTCCTGAATCTCATAATTCACTTCATCGGTGAAACCTTCAAGAGAACTTTTTCACCTATCATAAATGATAAATCACGTGCTTTCTGATCCGCGTAACTCTTATGTCTGGACTGTGCTGTACGAAGTCGCTCTTGAATCAACTTTACCTTTTCAAAGGCATCCTTTACCAAATCAGTACCATATAACTTAGCCTTACCGGGCTCAAACCATCCGATAGGTGAACGGCATCGACAGCCATATAAAGCCTCAAATGGAGCCATCTCGATGCTGGATTGGTAACTGTTATTATAAGCAAACTCGGCCAAAGGCAGGAAATGATCCCACTGACCTCCAAATATCCTCCAAAATCTGAACTGTCCGCTCTGACTGCCCGTCGGTCTGCGGATGAAAGGTTGTACTGAGCTCTACACGGGTCCCTAATTCACTCTGTACTTCTCTCCAGAAATGTGAAGTAAACTGAGGGCCTCTATTTGATATGATAGAAATTGGCACACCATGCAACCGAACTATCTCCTGAATATAAATCTGGGCCAACCTCTCTGAAGTATATGTAGTCACAACAGGAATAAAATGTGCCGACTTGGTCAACCTGTCAACAATCACCCAAACTGCATCAAACTTCCTCAAGGTCCGCGGCAACCCAAATACAAAGTCCATAGTAATTCGTTCCCATTTTCACTCTGGTATAGTCATCTGCTGAAGTAGGCCACCTGGCCTCTGGTGCTCATATTTAACTTGCTGGCAATTTAGACACCTAGCTACATACTCAACTATGTCCTTTTTCATTCGTCGCCACCAATAATGCTGCCTCAAGTCACGATACATCTTCGTATCACCTGGATGAATAGAGTACCGAGAACTGTGTGCCTCCTCCAGTATCTTTTTCCTCAGTTCATTCACATTAGGAACACGCAGATGATCCTGGAGTCGCAGAACACCATCCGCACCAATAGTAACTTCCTTGGCACCACCTCGTAGTACCGTTTCTCGAAGAATCATTAAGTGTAGGTTATCATACTGGCGAGCCTTGATCTGCTCAAATAGTGAAGACTGAGCTACGACACATGCAAGAGCTCGGCTGGGCTCTGAAATATCTAGCCGTACAAGTTTGTTGGACAAGGACCGGATATCCAAAGCTAATGGCCTCTCTTCTGCTGAAATGAAAGCCAAACTACACATACTCTCTGCCTTTCTACTCAAGGCATCTGCAACTACATTTGCTTTACCTGGATGATATAGGATAATAATATCATAATCATTTAGTAATTCCAGCCATCTGCGCTGACTCAAATTTAGGTCCCTCTACTTGAACAAATGTTGCAAACTGCGATGATCAGTATAAACTTCACAGGACACCCCATAAAGATAATGCCTCCAAATCTTAAGAGCGTGAACAATCGCAGCTAACTCCAAATCATGTACCGGATAATTTTGCTCGTGGGGCTTCAACTGACGTGAAGCATATGCAATAACTCGCCCTTCCTGCATTAATACACAACCCAAACCAATGCGTGAAGCATCGCAATACACTGTATACATTCCCGAACTAGAAGGTAACACTAACACTGGTGCTGTAGTCAATGTTGTCTTGAGCTTCTGAAAACTTGCCTCACAATCATCGGACCACCGGAACTGAACACCCTTCTGGGTTAATTTGGTCAAAGGTGCTGCAATAGATGAAAATCCTTCCACAAACCGACGATAATAACCTGCTAAACCCAGAAAACTCCCGATCTCAGTCGCCGAAGTGGGTTGATGCCAATTCTGAACTGCCTCAATCTTTTTGGGATCAACTTTAATACCTTCGCCTGATACAATATGTCCCAAAAATGCTACAGACTCTAGCCAAAATTCACATTTAGAGAACTTAGCATATAACTTTTGTTCCCGCAATGTCTGAAGCACTACTCTCATATGCTGCTCATGTTCCTCCTTACTGCGCGAGTAGATCAAAATGTCATCAATGAAGACAATGACAAATGAATCAATATATGGCCTGAATACCCTGTTCATGAAATCCATAAATACTGCCGGGGCATTAGTTAAACCGAAAGACATTACCAGAAACTCATAATGACCATATCTAGTACGGAAAGCAGTTTTCGGAACATCCGAATCTCAAATCTTCAACTGATGATACCCTGACCTCAAGTCGATCTTAGAGAACACCCTAGCACACTGCAACTAGTCAAATAAGTCATCAATACATGGCAACGGGTACTTGTTCTTAATAGTAACTTTGTTCAATTGGCGATAATCAATACACATTCGCATTGTGCCATCTTTCTTCTTCATAAATAATACTGGTGCACCCCAAGGCGATACACTCGGTCTGACGAACCCTTTTGCTAGTAACTCTTCAAGATGTTCTTTTAACTCTTTCAATTCTTTCGGAGCCATGCGATACAGTGGAATAAATATAGGTTGAGTATCTGGAGCCAAGTCAATACAGAAATCAATATCCCAATCAGGTGGCATACCTGGAAGATCTGAAGGAAATACATCGGAGAACTCCCGAACTACTGGCACTGAATCAATAGTCGGAGTCTCTGCAGTAGTATCCCGAACATAGGCTAGATAAGCCAAACAACCCTTCTCAACTATGTGTTGAGCCTTTATAAAATAAATAACCCGATTAAATGAACTAACTGACGAAACCTTCCACTCCAGCCTAGGTAAAGATGGAATAGCTAAGGTAACAATTTTGGCATGAAAATCTAGAATAGCATGATATGGAGATAACCAGTCCATACCTAGAATAATTTCAAAATCGGTCATCTCGAGCAATAAGAGATCTACTCTAGTTTCATAACCACAGAATATAATAATACAAGACCGGTAGATCTGGTTCACAATAACAGAATCGCCTACAGGAGTGGACATATAAACAGGAGTACTCAAGGACTCACGAGAAACACCAAGGAATGGAGAAAATAGAGATGACACATATGAATGCGTGGATCCTGGATCAAATAATACTGAGGCATCTTTGCCGCAAACAGAAATAATACATGTAATCACAGTATCTGAGGCCTCTACATCTGGTCTAGCCGGAAAATCATAGAACCGAGCTGGAGCGCTAACTTGCTGGCCTCCACCTGGCTGACCTCCACCTCTAGGACGGCCCCTACCCACCTATCCTCCATCTCTTGGTGGTCGAACTACTGGTGGAGCAACTAGTCCGGTAAGCATAGGCTGTTGACCCTACTGTATTGGTCTACCTTGAAGCCTGGGGCAAAACCTCTGCATGTGACTGGGATCCCCACACTCGTAATAACTCTTCGGTGTGATGGGCTGCTGGCTAAGAGTCTGGCCCTGGGGACCTGAATACCCACTAGGAGGACCCTGAATAGCTGGTAGGCGGTAAGAACTCTCTGGTATAGCACTGATATAAGGTCGCACTGGAGTACCCCGAGGAGTTGGTGGTGCTGGAAATGGGGGTCTGCTGGACTGCCCCCTCACGAACTGACCTCTGCCCCCAGACGGAGCACCTCTGAACTCTCCAGAGTACCTGAACCACTTATCTCTCATAATCTGCTCTCGGCTTTGCTGACGCACACCCTCAATCCTCCGGGCTATCTCCACAACTAGCTCATAAGAAGTACCCATCTCAACCTCTCGAGCCATAGTGGCCTGAATGCCAGTATGTATACCGGCTACAAACCTCCGCACTCTCTCTGCCTCAGTAGGGAATATCATAAGTGCATGGTGAGATAATTCAGAAAACCTCGCCTCATAATCTGTCACTGACATCTGAACCTGCTGGAGTTGCTCAAACTGAAACCACAACTCTTCCCTCTGGGAGGGTGGAATATAACTGTCCAGGAAGATACGGGTGAACCTGTCCCAAGTCGTGGGAGGAGAATCTGCTGGTCTGCCAAGAACATAAGACTGCCACCATCTACGGGCCCTGCCCTCTAGTTGGAAAGTAGTGAAGTCAACCCCATGAGATTCCAATATCCTTATGTTGTGCAGTCTGTCCCTGCAACGATCAATGAAGTCCTATGGATCCTCATGTCGCTTACCCTCGAAGACAGGAGGATGTAGTCTAGTCCATCGGTCCAATAGTTTCTAAGGATCGGCGGCTACAGCTGGCCTGGGCTCAGGTGTAGCTGCTGCCACTGGCTGGGCTCCACCCACGGGTAGTGCACCCTGCGTCTGATATACAGCAACTGCCTGTCCATGAGCCTGGGCGGTAGGGGTCTATGCTCCCTCGCCCACCTGAGATGTGGCTGGGTCTGCCGGAAATAAACCGGCCTGAGTCATATTGTTCATGAACCGTAGCATACGACCCATGACATCCTGAAATCCCGGTATAGATGTGAAATCCACCAGAGCTGGCTCTGCCACAAGCACCTCATCCTGTTCCTCAACAATGAGGTTCTCTGCTGGACCTACTGGCGGCATAACTGGAACAGTCCTGGGACATCCTCGCCCTCTACCACGGGCTGGAGCCCTCCCTCGGCCTCTACCTCGGTCTCTAGCAACTGGGGGAGTAGCTCTTCCCTGGTCTGGAACCTCATTCGAGCGCGTTCTCACCATCTGTGAGAGAATAAGAGAAGGATATTTATTACTACATTAATTGCACGATGGAATATGAAGAAAGATAGTTTTCCTAACAACCTATAGCCTCTTGAAGATAAGTACAGACGTCTCCGTACCGATCCGCAAGACTCTATTACGTCTGCTCATAACTTGTGAGACCTATGTGAACCTAGTGCTCTGATACCATGTTGTCACGACCCAATTTCACTTATAGGTCATGATGGTACCCAACACTACATCTAGGCAAGACAACTTAATAAATTAAGCATATATTGACAAAAATTAAAATCAAGAAAAATAATAAAACACCAAATTCTACCAATGTGTGTTCCAAGACCTGGTGTCACAAGTGTATGAGCATCTAGTAGATTATACCAAGCCTCTAATACTGTCTGAAATAAAAATAGACAGAATGAAAAATACAAGGAGAGACACTAGTAGCTACAGAACGACTCGGAAAGGCAGCTTACCACCATGCCCCTGGATAACGTGGGTGTAAGACGATAGGTCCTCCACTAGTACTTGCCTCAGGTCCTGCACAAAAAGTGCAGCAAGTGTAGTATGAGTATGTAAACAACGTGTACCCAGTAAGTATCAAGCCTAATCTCGAAGTGGTAGAGACGAGATGGCCGAGTTTGACACTCACTATGAGTCAATAATAATAACTGAAATACAACTAGAATATCTAAATCAAGATGATTCACAGAATTTACAATAATTTATTTAACCAGCGAAAATAATCATATTCCTTCAAATGCAACAATTCTCAATATATTAATTAAATTCCTTCAATTCAAATAATTTCTAATTTATCAATTAATCTTATTTATAGGAATAACAATTAATTCCTTAACAAGCAGGAATAATAATTCATTAAATTTCAAGGATTCTCAAATTTATCAATTAGCTTCGCAAGCTGAAATAAGCTATTAAGGTATCGTGTAATTATTATTATTAAGCACGATTTCTGCCGAGGACGTACGGCCCGATCCAGAGTGTCGTGTACACTACCGAGGGACGTGCGGCATGATCCATAGATGCATCTATCATGCCGAGGCGTTCGGTCCGCTCCACAAGAAAGGAGGACATTTTCTTATGTACCTCCGGAAGGAGAGTATATTTATTATAAGATAAATTCGGGAGGAAGAATAATTTCTTTTAACAATTAAATAAATTTAAATAGAAAATCAAGCATATGAGATTTCTATCCTTTAATATCTTTATCTAACAATTCACAATATATTCATATACATCAATTAATATTAATTAAACAAAGAATACGATTTACACAAGTAATTCATGCTTTGAATCCTAAACTACCCGGACTTTAGCATTAATACTAGCTACGTACGGACTCTCGTCACCCCGTGCGTACGTAGCCCCCGCAATTAGCAATAATTATTCAATTTAATCCCTATGGGGTAATTTTTCCCTCACAAAATTAGACAAGAGACTTACCTCGTCTCAAAGTCCACTTTTCGATTACCACGTCGCGTTGAATTCTCGATTCAACGCCGAAAAATTCGAAACTATCCAAATATTATACAAAATAATTAATATATGCTAAATGATTCAAAATTTATCTATTAAATAAATTACCTTATCCAAAATGGCTAAATTCTTAAAATTCACCCCGGGCCCATGTACCCGGATTCCGGAAATTTTCATATGAAAACGTTGCCCATAACCTGTCATGGCCCCAAATTCCCTCTGTAGGATGCCGTATGGCACCTAGTCTCTAAGACTAGGTAAGCCTATCAATGCGGAATAATAATAAATATCTGAAATAAATAAACTACAATTCAAAGAATTTCAACTCCCAAAACCCGGTAGAAATAAGTCACAAGCTTCTAAGAATTTATTTTCTATGTCTCTACACATCAGAGTGTAAAGCAAATAAGGAAGACAACATAGTAAGATAGAAGGGGACTCCAGGGTCTGCGGACGCTGGCAGATATACCTCGAAGTCTCCTCGTACAGCTAGTTTACTGATGCGTGGTATGATAAAATATACTTGGATCTGCACAAAAAGATGTGCATAAGCGTAGTATGAGTACACCACAACGGTACCCAGTAAATGCCAAGCCTAACTTCGGTAGAGTAGTGACGAGGTCAGGTTAGTCCCTACTGGAGAATAAATAATTGCATGGTAAAATGTTTAAATAATATTATAAGATAAAATGACAGTGCACATGAATCAAGTAGTATGTCATATTTAATTACATCAAATAATGGCAAATAAATACCTCGTGGAAACAAAATAGAATTTTTTTCAACTTTAAGAAAATCACAACAATAATCAAAGGCAACTGTGGCCATAAATCAATATCAACAAGGGCACTCCCGAGGTACCGCCTCGTAGTCCCAAATCATAAATAAATTCACAATATCTCATTTCCTTATCTCACCGCGGGAGCCTTCACAATTTATTTTAAAGAAAATATTTTTTCCGAAATAGCATCCCGCGTTTTAGCCATCCTTATCACACCGCATGACTTCTAGTAGTTCTCCCCCTACTAGCCACGTGTATCAAGCCACCCTTATCTCATCGCATGCGTTTCAATACCCATACCTTATACCACCGCATGCGTATCGATATCACAATATATCACAATTTGCACCTCAGATGTTCAAATAATTTAACTTGCCAAAATAATTCAACAACAATATTTTTCCACAATAAAGAGCTCACGGCTCATGGCAAAATAATTCAACAATAATATTTTTCCACAATAAAGAGCTCACGGCTCATGTCAAATAATTCAACAATAATATTTTTCCATAATAAAGAGCTCACTGCTCCATCACAATGAGTACGAAAATCTTACAAAAATATTCAGGAGTAAATAATTCAGGAAAATAATATTTCAAAATATTTAATACGTTGCTTCAATATCAAGTTTAAAAATGTCAAATACTTCATATTAATAATATTTAATTTAAAGAAAATCAACCTTCAAATAATGCACAGAATAAAAGAAACCAAGTTCCAACTAAACAGATAAAATAATTAGCAGGAAAAGGTCAAGCAAATTTAAAATATAAACATTAAATTAATAATGAAGAATATAACAAAATAAAATAATTTAATTAATGCGCAACAATGATCTACACAATTTAAAACATAATCTTTTACATTTAGCCCGTGTACACACTCGTCACCTCGTGTACACGACTTTTCACATATTACAATTATCAATCCGAGGGGGAATTTCCCCCACACAAGGTTAGACAAGTCACTTACCTCGACTTGCTCCAATTTAACCAAGTATTATGCTTTTTCCTTGATTTTCCAACTTCGATCAACTCATATGTAGTCATAATTAATTCGATACAGTCAACAAAAATTATAGTAATCAATTTCATAATAAAATATTATATTTTTCAATAAAATTCGAAATTAGCTCAAAATTTCCTTGTGGGGCCCACATCTCGGAATCCGGCAAAACTTACAAAATCGGACAACCCATTTAATTATGAGTCCACCCATATCAATTTTATCAAATTCCGATAACAACTCGACCTCCAAATCTTAAATTTTTATTTTTGGAAGATTTTGCAAAAATCTTGATTTTTCTTCCATAAATTCACGGATTCATGAAATATAATCAATATAGGATAAGGAGCACTTACCCCAATGTTTTTCCGTGAAAATCGCCCAAGAATCGTGCTCCAAAAATCCAAAACGAAATGAAGAAAATGACCATTTTTGGTCCTTAAGTTTCTGCCCATCCGTCACTAAAAGTCCATTTTCTGTCACTAAAAGTCCACCAGAACTTACTTGTACCAACCTTCCTTCAATCGATCATAACATTATGTACAAATGTCCAAATGATGAATGGTTTAACTTTCTGGAAACTAGAATCAAACGAACTTTCATGTTTTGAAATTTTTTCGATTCCTTATGAATTGTGAGATATAAGCTTCCAAAGTCGACTCCACGAATCAGAAATTTCTGGCGAAACTGCTCTACCAGCCTTCATTCAATCCATCATAACTTTCTGTACAAATGTCCAAATAATTAATGATTTAAATTTCGGAAAACTAGAATTAAACAGCTACAACTTTCATGTTTTGAAAATTTTTCTATTCCTCATGAATTGCGAGATATAAGCTTCCAAAGTTGGCTCCACGCACTAGAAATATCTGGCGAAATTTCTGCTAGCAACCCTATTTGTCCGAAATCCACCCGAGACCCTCGGGATCTTAATCAATTATTCCAACATGTCCCAAAATATAATATGAACTTAGTCGAGGCTTCAAACCACATCAAACAACATCAAAACGACGAATCGCACCTCAAATCAAAATCTATGAACTTTGAACTTTCAAATTCTATATCTTGTGTCGAAACACATCAAATCAATTGGGAATGACTTCAATTTTTGCACACAAGTCATAAATGACATAACAGACCTATTCCAATTTCCAGAATTGGATTCCGACCTCGATATCAAAAAGTCAACCCCCCGGTCAAACTTTCCAAAAATTCAACTTTTGGCATTTCAAGCCTAATTCCACTACGGACTTCCAAATAAAATTCCGATCACGCTCCTAAGTCCAAAATCATCATACGGAGCTGTTGGAATCATCAAAATTCTATTCAGGGGTCGTTTGCACATAATTTGACATCCGGCCACTATTTGAACTTAAACTTTTAATTTTTCATTAAGATTCCATATCTCGGGTTAGGGACCTCACAATTTAATTCCGGGCATATGCCTAAGTCCCAAATCACAATACGGACCTACAGGAACTGTCAAAATACTGATCCAAGTCTGTTTGCTCAAAATGTTGACCAACGTCAACTTAGTTGAGTTTTAAAGCTCTAATTCACATTTTAATCCATTTTTCACCTGAAAACTTTCCGGAAAATTTTACGGACTGCGCACGCAAGTCGATGAATGATAAATAGTACTTTTCAAGGTCTTAGAATACAAAATTAATTATTAAATTTAAATATGACATTTTGGGTCATCACATAACCTTATGAACTCAAATATATAATTTCTACCAAATTCCATAACTATTTTCGTGGTTAAAATCTCATTTTTATAAAAATCTAGGTTTTTCACCTAAACTCTTAATTTCTAAGATTTACTAGTTATAATCTACCTATAATCTATATATTTAACTTAAGGGATGTGGAATTAACTTACCTTTCAATTCCTAGTTGAAACCCTTCTCTTAAAAGCTCTGAAATCGTCCAACAATGGATGAATAATAGAAATAAATGGACTGAGTTTTTGTCCGTTTTAAGGTTCTGCCCAGACAGGTTTTTCGCACCTACGGAAGAAGTACCGCATATGAGGCTTTCGCACCTGCGAAAATTCCTCGCAGGTGTGCATTTTCCCTCTTTTCCTGGTTCCATACTTGCGGAAGAAGTGCTCGCTTCTGCGCAAGCGCAGGTGCGCCCATTCCTTCGCACCTGCGTATTCGCAGGTGCGCCAAAATACTTCGCACCTGCGATGGCTGGGCAGGCTCCTCTCCTTCGCACCTGCGGCTGTCCAAGCGCAGGTGCGATTATGACAGTAGCTGGGAGCTTCAGTCCTTGCTCAATTTTCCAAAATTGGTCCGAGCCTCGTCCGGTTAACACTCGAGACCCCCGGGGCCCCGCCCGAACATACCAAAAGGTTTAAAATCATAAAACGGACTCGCTTGAACTCTCGGAACGCGTAAAACAACATCAAATCTAAGAATCATACCCTAAACCAAATTGATTGAAACTTAAGAATTTTAAGTTGTTCAATTTACTTTCAATGCGCCGAAATATACTTAAACTACTCGGAATGACACGAAATTTTGTGTGCATGTCTTAAATCACTATACGAAACTATTCCCATACTTGGAATTCCAAACGGACTTCAATTACTCAAAATCCTACTCCAAACCAAATTTAAAGAATTTTAAGCCTTCAAATAGTTGATTTTTACTATTAAGCGTCAAAATGCTCCCGGGTTATCCAAAACCCGATTCGGACATATGCCCAAGTCCAAAATCATCATACGAAACTATTAAAACTGTCAAATCCCGATTCCGGGATCGTTTTCTCAAAATATTGACCGAAGTCAAACTTATCCATTTAAAGCTAACGTAAGGAACCAAGTGTTCCGATTTCAACCCACACACTTCCAAATCCCGAACCAACCATCCCCGCGAGTCATAAATTAATAAAAGTATGTTCGGGGAGTTTTATTTTAGGGAACGGCTTTCTAAAAGTTAAAATGACCGGTTGGGTCATTACACCAACAATACTAACATATATCCTAAATATGGTTTCTAGCATGACTTATAGTCAAGTTTCCACAACACATATATAGCACATAGCTAACAACAAGTTATTCAACTTTACAGTCTCACGGGACATTCCCAATCAAGACTTTAGGTATACATATGAGCAATTAAGAGCCTTAAGAATATTGAGATTTTCTCACACAATTTGGCATACTAACATTCATTTGAAATACGATTCAAGTTACCATATTTTAATACGCAACCCATACTTTGAAACTCATGGAAACATTATGGAATTCCATTCCAAGAGAGAAAGTTTAGCCAACATACCTCAATTGAGCTTTTCTTAAATTACTACAATGTTTCGGAAATTCTAGCAATCCCAATCTATTTTGAGACATAACAAAAATTGAGCCATAATTAGGAAGATATTCATGGTCCAAATTCCGGGGTTTCATACTCTCAGGACCAGAATTAAAATTGTTACTTACCACAGACCATGAAATTTTTTACTCTGCTATGCTTTTACCTCGCAAATCGGCTTCTGAATGCCTCGAATCTAGACACAAATAATTCGTTTCAGTCAATAAAATTTATTGGAATTAATTCCATATGAAAATATAATTTTCCTATAAAAATTCGAATTTTAGCTCAAAAATTACCTGTGGGGTCCACGTCTCGGAACTCGACAAAAATTATAAAATCCGGAAGCCCATTCAATCACGAGTCTAATCATACTAATTTTACCAAAATCCGACCTTAACTCGACCCCCAAAACTTCAAATATTATTTTCAAATCCCTAAGTTCAAACCCCCGATTTACACCTCAAAAACATGTAATCTAGTCGGATTATTTGATGATAATTCAATATTATGGAGTAGAAATGATCACAAGTGACTTACCTCAAGTTTTCCTCGAATTCTCTCTCAAAATTGCCCCAAAAACCAGGCTTGAAGGTCCAAAAATGGCAAAACTTCGGAACTCCTTCGAAAAGTATATTGTCCAGGGGTTTCGCACCTGCGACTCACTTAGCCGCTTCTGTCGTCTCACAGGTCTGAGAATTCTATCGCTTCTGCGGTTTCGCCAAGCCTCCACTGGAGCCGCTTCTGCGAGCTAGGTGTCACTTCTGCGGGCTCGCATTTGCGAGGCTAGCTCCGCTTATGCGGAAAGCTCGCTCCTGCGATGGCTGGTGTGCACATGCGGCTTCGCAACTGCGATCAAACCTCCGCATGTGCGAAAATACCAGAAGCAAAAATTTCAGCAGTGGTTTTAAGTTCAAATTTGATCCGTTAACCATCCAAAACTCACCCGAGCCCCTCGGGACCTCAATCAAATATTCCAACAAGTCCTAAAACATCATACGGACTTAGTCGAACCCTCAAATCACCTCAAACAATGCTAAAACCATGAATTACACTCCAATTCAAGCCTAATGAATTTTGAAATTTCTAATTTCTACAAACGACTCCGGAACCTATCAAATCATGTCCGATTTACTTCAAATTTTGCACACAAGTCATAAATGACATAACGGAGGCATTTAAATTTTTAAAATCGGATTCCGACCCCGATATCAAAAAGTCAACCCTCCGGTCAAACTTCCCAAAATTTCAACTTTCGGCATTTCAAGCCTAATTCTACCACAGACCTCAAAATAATTTTTTGGACACTCTCCTAAGTCCAAAATCACCATACGGAGCTATTGGAATCATCAAAATTCAAATCCGAGGTCTTTTACACATAGGTCCACACCCGTTTAACTTTTCTAACTTAATTTCAATTATGAGACTAAGTGTCTCATTTCACTCTGAATTCCTTCCGAACCCGAACCAACTACCCCGACACGTCATAAAATAACTGTAAAGCATAAATTGAGTAGTAAATGGGGGAACAGAGTTATTATACTCAAAACGATCGGCCGGGTCGTTACACTATCGATTAAAAAATATATGGAATATTGAATAAAAATAAATTATGTGTAATAGCAATTGATGTAGAGATAGATACAACGGTCATTTAAATAAAAAAAAATACTTTATCTAAAAATACAAATGTACTGACAAAGTAAATTCTAGGGATAAATTCATGCTTAGAAGCACTTTGGCCATGCTTATCGGAAAATGTACTTTTTCAGCTTCTACTATTATTCGAAAGCACCTGAAAACACCTTAACTCTCTAAAATAAGTATATTTAAAAAAGAAATATTTACCTTTGACTTCCCAAACACTTGGTCAAATAGGTTAGCCTACATATTTTGGATGTGAGCAATGTGGCAGGAATCGACCTTTTTTAATTTGTCTTACTCAATTTAAAGTTTGATCGTCTAATTCGTAGAGGCGTCAAAAAGCCACTAAACAACCAAACTAAGTTATCTTAACGAATCCATTCTACGAGCTACTGTAGGTTCGATAACTTTGAAAAAAAAGAAAGGAGAAATTAAAACACAAACCTAAAATTTGTGAATTCTAATAAACCTAAATGTAAATCTTCTTTTATAAGATTCAAGTATCATAGTATGTTATGATATAACATACAATCTAAAAGAATACCACATACAAATACTAAAAGTAGGAGTGATGTAATGAGTATTACGATATGGAATATAATCAAATCAAGCAATTCATGGATTTAACTGTGAGTACACAAAATTCCAAGTTTCCAAACTACCTCCACCCACCCACAATATTTTATATAATATATATATATATATATATATATATATATATATATATATATATATATATATATATATATATTAGGAGTACTTAAATACAATTAATAATATTACTATGGTATTACGCGTAAAAACTTAGCAGAGGTTATGCCAGTAAAGGCATTGCAACCTAGAACAAAAATCGCGTTGTAGAAATTAAATGGCTTTCATATAAAATCACTGACTTAATCAAGATATAGATTCATGTGACAAATACACGAAAGAGAGATTCTTACGGTTTATCATTGATGGCACATTGTTCTCGCAAAAAGTGTATGCTATTAAATGACAATTGTTGCAAAAATCACATGTAAGAACAAATAACCACAATTTATTTCTATTTAAGTTTTCATAGAGGAACTATCGATTAGAATCCATTACAAATAATGATCTCTGTAGCGGCAGTGATTTACAAAAAATTATACTCGGCAAACTTCTGGTTGATTTGAAAGTCCTATTATAACCAAGATCTTAATTAATTTTCAAGTCCTATATATTAGGACTTTTTAATTAAATGACTATTTTGTCTAATATGAAATTAATTTTTAAAGAGTAAAAAGACGAATGATATTTCGATAGGAGTTTCGTGCTTTTAATATAGTATAAATAGATAGATATAGATAGATAGATAGATAGATAGATAGATAAATAGATTCGAATATGTCAAGCCTTCATTGGAAGATAAAAGTTAATCTATACAATTAGGATACATTACGTGTTTTACTATTTCAAACTGAGATGACTGCGGACTTTTCTGTAAAATTATTTAATGGAAAAAAATTATTTCCGCCAAGTGCCAAATTATGAGGTTGTTTAGACTATTAAGAACTTGTTTTCAATGTTAAGTAAATTAAAATTTGTACGTGTAAATATCATAATTAGACACAATTTGTATGCCCACGAGTTGTTTACATTCGTCCTTTTCTGGGAAAAATTTCTTGTGTCTTTTTAAAATAAATTAATTTTTATTGTACTCTTTGTTTTGAATTATAGATACATCACTATGCAGAAGGTGAATTAAATCTTATTTCTTAAATAGCATAGTTCCTTCTAACTTTTAAATGCCTATGAAATATTATCAGGGTATGTGTGTTCATGAGTGGTTTTTGGTATGATTTATTGCATAATAAGTATGAACTGCGATAAGACGATACTGATTTGATACACATGAATTTGCTTGCAGCAACATTTAGTTTATTATATAGCAATCTTATTTATTTTTCTTTTTGATTGCTAATAGACCAAAAGCACGTAGCAGAAACTGAGGAAATTTTAGGACCTTCCATATTTTGATGGCTTAACATCTATATAAATTAAACTCAATTATTGCCTTTAATAGGCACCGGTCATAAATGTAACCCTACTTGAATAACATAGAAGTGAAGAACTTGAATAATTATAAATTTTTCAATCGTCACTCATTAGAGTTGAGATATATTATTTATTATTTTCAATGACTTATACTTTTTAAATTGTTATTTTATAATTCAAATATATTATTTAATAATATTCACGTGCCTCTTTAACATTGTGTAATTATTGTTATGAGGTAGCATAATGGGATTCATTCGTAAAAACCAATTAATTTCCTCATATAAAACTTAGAAAAAGTATTAATTAATTAATTAATGAGTCCCATAGAAATATATTTTCTTTACATAACTTGATTTTACTTTGTTAGACAACTATTAGGAGTAGGAGATTTGGCTTCCGTAAAAATAAATTAATTTTCTTGTATAAAACTTAGAAGTATTAATTAATTAATTAATATAAGGAAATAATAATAAAGCTTTTATAAATTTGTCACGACCCCAAATTCCCTCCGTAGGAGGTCGTGATGGCACCTAGTCTCTAAGACTAGGTAAGCCTATCAATGCGGAATAATCATAAATATCTGAAATAAATAAACTATAATTCAAATAATTACAACTCCCAAGACCCGATAGAAATAAGTCAAAAGCTTCTAAAAATTTATTCTCAATGTTTCTATGTATCAAGGTCTAAAGAAAAATAAGGAAGCAACATAAAATGATAGAAGGGGACTCCGGAGTCTGCGGACGCTGGCAAATATACCTCGAAGTCTCCGTGCGCAGGTAACTCACTAACGTCTAGACTGGTAAGATGTACCTGGATCTGCACAAAAAGATGTGTAGAAGCGTAGTATGAGTACACCACAACGGTACCCAGTAAGTGCCAAGCCTAACCTCAGTAGAGTAGTGACGAGGTCAGGTCAGGCCCTACTGGAGAATAGATAATGACATGGAAAAATGTTTAAACAATTTAATAAGATAAAATGACTATGGAAATGAATCAAATAGTATGTCACATTTAATGACACCAAATAATTGCAACTAATATCTTGTGGAATCAAAACAGAATTCCTTTCAACTTTATGAAAATCACAATAATTAATCAAAGGCAACTATGACCATAAATCAATATCAACAAGGGCACTACCGAGGTACCGCCTCGTAGTCCCAAATCATAAATAAATTTACAATATCTCATTTCCTTATATCACCGCGGGAGCCTTCACAATTTATTTAAAGAAAATATTTTTTCCGAAATAGCATCCCGCGTTTTAGCCGCCCTTATCACACCGCATGACTTCTATTAGTCACCCCTACTAGCCACGCGTATCAAGCCACCCTTATCTCACCGCATGTGTTTCAGTACCCAGACCTTATACCACCGCATACGTATCAATATCACAATATATCACAATTTGCACCTCAAGTGCCCAATATTTTAATTTTCCAAAAATAAATCAACAACAATATTTTTCGATAATAAAGAGCTCACGACTCATGCCAAAATAATCCAACAATAATATTTTTTCACAATAAAGAGCTCACGGCTCCATCACAATGAGTACCAAAAATCTTACAAAAATATTCAGGAATAAATAATTTAGGAAAATAATATTTTAAAATCTTTAATACGTTGCTTCAATATCAAATTTAAAAATGTCAAATACTTCATATTAATAATATTTAATTTAAAGAAAATCAAACTTCAAATAAAGCACAGTATAAAAGAAACCAAGTTTCAATTAAATATGTAAAACAATTAGCAGGAAAATATCAAATAAATTTAAAATATATATCTCTGTAACGACCCGACCGGTCGTTTTGAGTGTAATAGCCCCTATCCCCTATTAACTTCTTTCCCCAAATGTTTTTCTACTATTGTGACTTGCCAGGATGATTGGTTTTGAGTTTCGGAGTATTTTGGTACACTTAGTCCCCAAATGAGAGCTTAAGCCTTAGGATTTAGACCGTAGTCGGAACTGTGTGAAGACGGATCCGGAATAGAATAACGTCAACTCCGTTAGCTCCGTTGAGTGATTTTGGGGTTAGGAGCCCGTCCGGAATGTGTTTTGGGGGTATGTAGCAGATTTAGGCTTGAATTGGCGGAAGCTAGTTTTTCGGTGATTTCGGCCGATAGTGGAAAATTTGATATCGAACTCGGAAAGGAATTCCAAAAGTGGCTGTAGGTTTGTAATGTTGATTATGACTTGTGCGCAAAATTCGAGGTCAATCAGATGTGATTTGATAGGTTTCGACATCGCTTGTAGAATTTTGAAGTTTCAAGTTCTTTAAAATTGAATTGGAGGGTGATTCATGATTTTTGCGTTGTTTGATGAATTTTGAGAGCTCGACTAAGTTCGTAAGGTGTTTTAGGATTGGTTGGTATATTTGGTTGAGGTACCGGGGGCCTTGGATGTGTTTCGGATGCTTAACGGGTGAAAACTTGGACTTAGAGGAATTTCTGAACTTTGCTGGTTCTGGTGTTTTCACACCTGCGTAAAAGAGACCGCAGGTGCGAGAGCCGCACATGCGGAGATGGAAGCGCAGATGCGAGAAATCGAGAGTTGGCCTGGGGTCACAGGTGCGAGGAAGTTTCCGCATCTGCGATACCCGCAATTGTGCAAGGACGTTCGCAAATGCGCAAGATGCGCAGAAGCAGAAGGGACTCCGCAGGTGCGAGTGTGCAGATGCGGCCCTTTCGTCGCAGATATGAAGGCAGAGGGGGTAAGTGAGTTGCGCAGATGCGCACGTTTTTCCGCATAAGCGAACCCGCAGGTGCGGAAATACCTGGGCAGTGATTAAAACCGAAGGGCTTCGTGATTTTTTTATCATTTTTGGCTTTGCAAACTCGGGTTAGGGTGATTTTTGAGAGCATTTTCGAGGCATTTCTTGAGGTAAGTTCCTTGTGCTTATATTTGGTCAATATTCTTGCATTGCCATGTATTTTCCCACCTAGTTAATGTGTATTTAAGGTGAAAATTTGAAGTTGGAGACTAGGAATTTGAGAATTTGAATTGTGGATTGGAGGACCAATTGGTATCGGATTTTAGTAAATTTGATATGGTTAGACTCGTGAGTGAATGAGCTTTCTAGTTTCGTGAATTTTGTCGGGTTTCGAGACGTGGGCCTCGGGGGGCGGGTTTGAGCCAATTTTGGGTTTTTGGCCTAATTTTTGTAGTTTTCTTGTTGGATACATTCCATTAGCGCGTATTGATGTTATTGTATAGTTTTGAATAGATTCGGGCTATTTGGAGTCGGATACCCGTGGCAAGAACGTGATATCAAGTTGATTTGAGCGGTTCGAGGTAAGTGGCTTGCCTAACCCTGTGTTGGGGACTTTCCCCTTAGGATATCTTGATATTATTTGATGTGTGAGTCCCGTGTACGAGAGGTGACGAGTACGTACATGGGCTATTATTGCAAAAAAAAAAAAATCCCGTTTTTCCTTTCTAAATCATAAATTATTTTTTATTTCCTTATTAAATTGCACTAATACGTTTAATTGTGAAACTTAGACTAGAGAAGCATGCTTACGTGTTTTAACTACCTAATTGACATTCTGTGCGTCATGTTTAGTTAAGTCCTTATTTTTCTTATCTGTGTCCAGTATAAACTGTATAACTCAGTGCCATACCTGCCATTTCATCTTGCATTGCATATTTAAATTGGGACTACGGACGTATTCAGGGAGATTCCCCTGTACCGCATATTTAAATTGGGACTACGGACGTATTCCGGGATATCCCCCTGTACTGCGTATTTAAATTTGGACTACGGACGTATTCCGGGAGATCCCCCTGTACTGCATATTTAAATTGGGACTACGGACGTATTTCGGGAGATCCCCCAGCACTACATATTTACTTTGGGACTACGGACTTATTCCGGGAGATCCCCCATGTACTGCATATTCATTTGATACTACGGGACGATATCCCGAGAGTTTTTCCACTGTGATTACCTTATTTTGAGCCGAGGGCTCCCTTTTTAATTTTGTTATCCTAAATTTTACTTATATCTTTTACTGTTTAAATTACTATATTTACTTCGGTAGGGCCTTAACCTGACTTCGTCACTACTTGATCGAGGTTAGGCTTGGCACTTACTGGGTACCATTGTGGTGTACTCATGCCCTTTCCTGCACATGTTTTTCGTGTGCAAATCCAGGTACGAGCTATCAGCCTTGGGATTAGCGCGTGCTGCTGATTCTAGGAGACTTCAAGGTATTTCTGCTTGCGTCCGCAGATCTTCGGAGTCCCCTTCTACTCCCTCGTCTAGAGATTTTTTTTTATTATCTTCAGACTTTTGTATAGAGCTACATAGATTATAGCAGCTTGTGACTTAGCGATATTCCGGGTCTTGAAAAATTATTTTGTATATGCCGAGTGGTACTGCTCTTAGCTATTTATAATATATTGTTTATCTTTAAAATGTTGTGTTTCTTTATATTTTTTGCAATATTAGGCTTACCTAGTCGTAAAGACTAGGTGCCATCACGACACCTTACGGAGGGATAATTTGGAGTCGTGACAAGTTGGTATCAGAGCACTAGGTTCGTAGGAGTCGCGAGTCACAAGCCGATTTATTAGAGTCTCATGGATCGGTGCGGAGATGTCCATACTTATCTTCAGGAGGCTATGTAACTGTTAGGAACAATAATATTTCTTTGATTTCCTTGTCGTGCGAGTTATTGACACCAAAAAAATTCTAAGATTCTATCCTATTCTTTCTCACAGATGGTGAGGACCCGCAACGGGAGGACCGACGATCAGGCACCCAAGCCCCCTGCCAGAGCCACCAGAGGCCGGGGTCGGGGTAGAGGACGACCACATGGTGCAACCTGAGCACCTGCGAGAGCTGCGTCAGAGGAGCCCCCAGCAGCTCCAGCTTGAGGGCCAGCACCGGAGATCCCTATTGCTACTCCAGCCCTCCAGGAGACTTTAGCTCAGTTCTTGAGCATGTTCAGCACTCTGGCTCAGGCTGGACTATTTCTGATAGCTCCTGCTACATCTCAGGCCGGGGGAGGGGCACAGACTCCCGCAGCCCACATCCCTGAGCAGAGGGTCTAGGTTGATCAGGCCCAGAGTATATTCCTATGCCCCCAGTGGCTCCGGTTCAGCATGAGATCAGGGTAGCTGCTTCTGAGGCAGAGCAGCACAGACTTGAGAGGTACAAGAAGTACCACCCACCTACTTTCAGCGGACTAGCTTCAGATGATGCTCTGGGTTTTCTTGAGGAGTGTCATCGTATTCTCCGCACTATGGACATTGTGGAGATGAGTGGGGTTTCTTTCAGCACTTTCCAACAGAGGGGAGCAGCATATCAGTGGTGGCGTGCCTATGAGCTGAGTAGTTCGGACGAGGCAGCCTCACTCACTTAGACTCACTTTTCAGAGATGTTCTTGCTTGAGTATGTTCCTCAGAGCCTCAGGGATGCTTGGCACGTAGAGTTCGAGCAGTTGCGTCAGGGTTCTATGATTGTGTCGGAGTATGCAGTCCATTTCAGTGGGTTAGCTCACCATGCACCGGCTCTGGTTGCTACAGTTAGAGATAGGGTTCGTCGCTTCATTGAGGGATTCCACCCCAGTATTCAGACCAGTATGGCCAGGGAGTTAGAGATGGACATCACTTATCAGCATGCAGTGAGCATTGCCAGGATAGTGGAGGGCATGTTCGCCCGTGACCGAGAAGAGAGAGAGGCCAAGAGGTCTCGAGAGACTTGTCATTATTCAGGAGCTCGTGCACCAGCAGCACGCTATGGTAGGGGTTTTGTGAGTTGCCATGTTCATTCAGCTCTTCCAGCAGCCAGCGGTGTCCCAGCTCCTCCTAGACCTCAGGAGCCCTATTATGCACCGCCAGTATCCAGTATACCTCCTACTCGAGGTGCTATTACCGGCCAGTCCAGCAGGCCAGGTCCGAGTCAGTCTCAGCCACCGCATCCTCCGAGAGGTTATTTTGAGTGTGGTGACACTCGTCACCTGGTTAGATATTGTCCTAGAGCCAGGAAGGGTGCACCTCCACAGACTTATCAGCCTCCACGTGCTCCACCGGGTCCTCCGGCCATTCTTCCAGCACCAGCTGCTACCCCACCTCCTCAGCCAGCTCGAGGTAGAGGTCGGGGAGGTCGAGGTTGCCCTAGAGGGGGAGGTCAGGCCAGGTACTATGCCCTTCCAGCCCGTTTAGAGGCCGTTGTTTCAGATTCAGTTATCACAGGTATCGTCCCCGTCTGTCATAGGGATGCATTAGTATTATTTGACCCAGGCTCTACGTATTCATATGTGTCTTCTTATTTTGCTCCATATTTGGGGATATCTCGGGATTCTTTGAGTTCCCCTTGTTTATGTATCTACTCATGTGGTAGATTCTCTCATTGTGGACCGCGTATATCGGTCGTGTTTGATTGCTCTTAGTGGTTTTGAGACCAGAGCCGATTTGTTATTTCTCAGTATGGTAGATTTTGATGTTATCTTGGGCATGGACTGGTTGTCGCCCCATTATGCTATTCTTGATTGTCACGCTAAGACCGTGACGCTGGCTATGCCAGGTTTGTCGAGATTAGAGTGGAGAGGTACCTTAGAGTATACTCCACGCAGGGTCATTTCATTTCTTAAGGCTCAGCGAATGGTTGAGAAGGGGTGTGATGCGTATTTGGCCTATGTGAGAGATGTCGGTATTGATACCCCTACAGTCGAGTCAGTTCCAGTAGTGAGGGACTTTCCAGATGTGTTTCCAGCTGATCTTCCGGGTATGCCGCCCGATAGAGATATTGATTTTGGCATTGATTTGTTGCCAGGCACTCGACCCATCTCTATTCCTCCATATCGTATGGCTCCTCCTGAATTAAAGGAGTTGAAGAAGCAATTGCAGGAGTTGCTTGATAAGGGCTTCATCAGGCCCGGTGTATCACCTTGGGGTGCTGCGGTCTTATTTATGAAGAAGAAGGATGGTTCTATGCGTATGTGTATTAATTATCGGCAGTTGAACAAGGTTACAGTGAAGAACAGGTATCCTTTGCCTCATATTGATGACTTATTTGATCAGTTACAGGGTGCCAGGGTGTTTTCCAAGATTGACTTGCGTTCTGGCTATCATCAGTTGAAGATTCGGGAGCCAGATATCCCGAAGACTACTTTCAGGACCAGATATGGTCACTATGAGTTTCTTGTCATGTCATTTGGGCTGACCAATGCCCCAGCAGCCTTTATGCATTTGATGCATAGTGTATTCTGGCCTTATCTTGATTCCTTCGTCATTGTGTTTATTGACGACATCCTGGTATATTCCCGGTCTTGGGAAGATCATGAGCAGCACCTGAGGACCGTTCTTCAGACTTTGAGGGAGAAGAGGTTGTATGTAAAATTTTCTAAGTGTGAATTCTGGCTTGATTCAGTGGCATTCTTGGGCCACATAGTGTCTTGTGATGGGATCAAGGTAGATCCGAAGAAGGTGGAGGCAGTGCAGAGTTGGCCTAGACCGTCATCAGCTATGGAGATCCATAGTTTCCTTGGTTTGGCAGGGTATTACTGTAGCTTTGTGGAGGGATTTTCATCCATTGCAGAACCTATGACCAGGCTGACCCAGAAGGGTGCTCCGTTCAGGTGGACCGAGGAGTGTGAGCAGAGCTTTCAGAAGCTCAAGACAATTTTGACTACAGCCCCAGTATTAGTATTGCCTACATGTTCAGGGTCATACACTGTCTATTGTGATACATCGAGGATTTGCCTTGGAGCGGTATTGATGCAGGATGGTAGGGTGATTGCCTACGCGTCTAGATAGTTGAAGGTGCATGAGAAGAACTATCCAGTTCATGATCTCGAGTTAGCAGCTATTGTTCATGTCTTGAAGATCTGGCGTCATTATGTATGGTGTTCCCTGTGAGATTTACACTGATCACCGGAGTTTACAGTACTTGTCCAGGCAGAAGGACCTTAATTTGCGTCAGCGGAGGTGGTTGGAGCTACTTAAAGACTATGACATCACTATATTATACCACTCGGGGAAGGCCAATGTAGTGGCCGATGCCCTGAGTCGCCGGGTAGAGAGTTTGGGGAGTTTGGCATATCTTCCGGCAGCTGAGAGGCCCTTAGCCTTGGATGTTTAGGCCTTAGCCAACCAGTTCATGAGATTGGATATTTCAGAGCCTAGCCGGGTATTAGCTTGTGTGATTGCTCGGTCTTCTCTTTATGACCGTATCAGGGAACGCCAGTATGATGATCCTCATCTTCTAGTTCTTCAGGACAGGGTTCGGCGAGGTGATTCCAGAGATGTGTCTATTGGTGATGACGGTGTGATGAGGATGCATGGCCGGATCTGTGTGCCCAATGTAGATGGGCTTCGGGAGTTGATTCTTGAGGAGGCCCATAGCTCGCGGTACTCCATTCATCTGGGTGCCGCGAAGATGTACCAGGACTTGAGGCAGCACTATTGGTGGAGAAGAATGAAAAACGATATAGTTGGGTTTGTGGCCAAGTGTCTCAACTGTCAGCAAGTCAAATATGAGCACCAGAGGTCGGGTGGATTACTTCAGAGGTTAGAGATCCCAGAGTGGAAGTGGGAGCGGATCACCATGGATTTTGTAGTTGGACTTCCACGGACTTTGAGAAAGTTCAATGCTATTTGGGTGATCGTGGACCGGCTGACGAAGTCAACCCATTTCATTCCAGTGTTGACTACATACTCTTCGGAGAGGCTGGCTAAGATTTATATTAGAGAGATTTTCCGCCTTCATGGTATTCCTGTATCCATCATTTCAGATAGAGGTACACAGTTCACATTACGGTTTTGGAGAGCCGTACAGCAGGAGTTGGGTACTAGGGTGGAGTTGGGCACAACCTTTCACCCTCAGACGGACGGGCAGTCCGAGCGCACAATTCAGATTCTTGAGGATATGCTCTGTGCCTGTGTGATCGAGTTTGGAGGGTCATGGGACCGATACTTGCCACTTGCAGAGTTCGCTTACAACAACAGTTACCAGTCCAGCATTCAGATGGCACCGTATGAGGCTTTGTATGGTAGGCGGTGTCGGTCCCCAGTGGGATGGTTTGAGCCGGGCGAGGCCCGATTGTTGGGTACAGATTTGGTCTAGGATGCCCTGGTTAAGGTGAAGGTGATTCAGGAGAGACTTCGCACGGCCCAGTCCAGGCAGAAGAGTTATGCAGACCGTAAGGTTTGTGATTTGGCATTTATGGTTGGTGAGCGGGTCTTCCTTCGGGTATCGCCTATGAAGGGTGTCATGAGGTTTGAGAAGAAGGGAAAGCTGAGCCCGAGGTTCATTGGTCCTTTTGAGATATTGCGGCGAGTTGGGGAGGTTGCTTATGAGCTTGCCTTGCCTCCCAGCCTAGCAGGAGTTCACCCAGTATTCCACATGTCTATGCTCCGGAAGTATCATGGTGATCCGACTCATGTTTTGGATTTCAGCTCTGTCCAGTTGGACAAAGATCTATCTTATGTTGAGGAGCCAGTAGCCATTTTGGACAGGCAGGTCAGAAAGCTCAGGTCAAAGAATATTTCTTCAGTAAAGGTCCAGTGGAGGGGTCAGACGGTCGAGGAGGCGACTTGGGAGACCGAGCAGGATATGCGCAGCCAGTACCCTCATCTTTTCACAGTTTTAGGTATGTCTTTATACTCGTTCGAGGACGAACGATTGTTTTAAGAAGGGGAGGATGTAACGACCCGGCCGGTCATTTTGAGAGTAATAGCCCCTATCCCCTATTAACTGCTTTCCCCAAATGTTTTTCTTCTATTGTGAGTTGCCGGGATGATTGGTTTTGAGTATCGGAGTGTTTTGGGTCACTTAGTCCCCAAATGAGAGCTTAAGCCTTAGGATTTGGACCGTAGTCGAAACTATGTGAAGACGGATCCGGAATGGAATTCCTTCAACTTCGTTAGCTCCGTTGAGTGATTGTAGGGTTAGGAACGCATCCGAAATGTGTTTTGGGGGTCTGTAGCAAATTTAGGCTTGAATTGGCGGAAGCTAGTTTTTCGGCGATTTCGGCCGATAGGGGAAATTTTGATATCGAGCTCGGAATGGAATTTTGAAAGTGGCTGTAGGTTCGTAATGTTGATTATGACTTGTGCGCAAAATTCGAGGTCAATCAGACGTGATTTGATAGGTTTCGACATCGGTTGTAGAAATTTGAAGTTTCAAGTTCTTTAAAAATGAATTGGAGGGTGATTCGTGATTTTTGCATTGTTTGATGGGATTTGAGAGCTCGACTAAGTTCGTAAGGTGTTTTAGGATTGGTTGGTATGTTTGGTTGAGGTCCCGGGGGCCTCGGGTGTGTTTCGGATGCTTAACGGGTGAAAACTTGGACTTAGAGGAATTTCTGAACTTTGCTGGTTCTGGTGTTTACGCACCTGCGTAAAAGAGATCGCAGGTGCGCAAGCCGCACATGTGGAGATGGAAGCGCAGATGCGAGAAATCGAGAGTTGGCCTGGGGTCACAGGTGCGAGGAAGTTTCCGCATCTGCGATACCCGCAATTGAGCAAGGACGTTCGCAAATGCACAAGATGCGCAGAAGCGGAAGGGACTCCGCAGGCGCCAGTGCGCAGATGCGGCCCTTTCGTTGCACATGTGAAGGAAGAGGGGGTAAGTGAGTTGCACAGATGCGCACGTTTTTCCGCATAAGCGCACCCGCAGGTGCGAGCCCAGGTTCCGCAGGTGCGGAAATACCTGGACAGTGATTAAAATAGAAAGGCTTCGCGATTTTTATCATTGTTTGCTTTGCAAACTGGGGTTAGGGCGATTGTTAAGAGCATTTTCGAGGCATTTCTTGAGGTAAGTTCCTTGTGCTTATTTTTGATCAATAATCTTGCCTTGCCATGTATTTTCCCACCTAGTTAATGTGTATTTAAGGTGGAAATTTGAAGTTGGAGACTAGGGATTTGGGAGTTTGAATTGTGGATTGGAGGACCAATTGGTATCGAATTTTAGTAAATTTGATATGGTTAGACTCGTGAGTGAATGAGCTTTCTAGTTTCGTGAATTTTGTCGGGTTTCGAGATGTGGGCCCCGGGGGCCGGGTTTGAGCCAATTTCGGGTTTTTGGCCTAATATTTGTCGTTTTCTTGTGGGATACATTCCATTAGCGTGTATTGATGTTATTGTACTGTTTTGAATAGATTCAGGTCGTTTGGAGTCGGATACCCATGGCAAGAACGTGATATCAAGTTGATTTGAGCGGTTCGAGGTAAGTGGCTTGCCTAACCCTGTGTTGGAGACTTCCCCCTTAGGATATCTTGATATTATTTGGTGTGTGGGCGCCATGTACATGAGGTGACGAGTACGTACACGGGCTATTATTGGGAAAAAAAATCCCGTTTTTCCTTATTAAATTGCACTAATACGTTTAATTGTGAAACTTAGACTAGAGAAGCATGCTTACGTGTTTTAACTGCCTAATAGACATTTTGTGCATCATGTTTAGTTAAGTCCTTATTTGCTTTATCTGTGTCCGGTATAAAATGTATAACTCGGTGCCATACCTGCCATTTCATCTTGCATTGCATATTTAAATTGGGACTACAGACGTATTCCGGGAGATCCCCGTGTACTGCATATTTAAATTGGGACTACAGATGTATTTCGGGATATCCCCCTATACTGCATATTTAAATTGGGACTACAGACGTATTCCTGGAGATCCCATGTACTACATATTTAAATTGGGACTACAGATGTATTCCGAGAGATCCCCCTGTATTGCGTATTTAAATTGGGACTACGGACGTATTCCGGGAGATCCCCCAGCACTGCATATTTACTTTGGGACTACGGACGTATTTCGGGAGATCCCTCATGTACTGCATATTCTTTTGATACTACGGGACGATATCCCGAGAGATTTTCCACTGTGTTTACCCTGTTCTGAGCTGAGGGCTCCCTTTTTAACTGTGTTATCGTAAATTTTACTTATATCTTTTACTGTTTAAATTACTATATTTACTTCGGTGGGGCCTTAACCTGACCTCGTTACTACTTGATCGAGGTTAGGCTTGGCACTTACTGGGTACTATTGTGGTGTACTCATGCCCTTTCCTGCACATATTTTTTGTGTGCAGATCCAGGTATGAGCTATCAGCCTTGGGATTAGCGCGTGCTGCTGATTCTAGGAGACTTCAAGGTATTTCTGCTTGCGTCCGCAGATCTTCGGAGTCCCCTTCTACTCCCTCGTCTAGAGATTTTTTTTATTATCTTCAGACTTTTGTATAGAGCTACATAGATTATAGCAGCTTGTGACTTAGCGATATTCCGGGTCTTGGAAAATTATTTTGTATATGCCGAGTGGTACTACTCTTGGCTATTTATAATATGTTGTTTATCTTTAAAATATTGTGTTTCTTTTTATTTTTCGCAATATTAGGCTTACCTAGTCGTAAAGACTAGGTGCCATCATGACACCTTACGGAGGGATAATTTGGGGTCGTGACAATCTCATATCACTGATGAAGAATATAACAAGATAAAATAATTTAATAAATGCGCAACAATGATCTACACAATTTAAAAATATAATCTTTCATATTTAGCCTGTGTACACACTCGTCACCTCGTGTACATGACTTTCATCACATTACAATGAATATCAATTCTAGGGAAATTTCCCCCACACAAGGTTAGACAAGTCACTTACCTCGACTTGCTCCAATTTAACCAAGTAGTATGCTTTTTCCTCGATATTTCGATTCCGGTCGACTCGTATCTAGTCATAAATAATTCGATACAGTCAACAAAAATTATAGAATTAATTCTATAAGAAAATACTATATTTTTCAATAAAAATCCAAAATTTACTCAAAAATGGTCCGTGGGGCCCACGTCTCGGAATCCGGCGAAAGTTACGAAATATGAACGCCCATTCAATCGCGAGTCTAACCATACTAAAATGACTAAATTGCAATAACAATCCATGAGGGTTTTTCCAAATTTTTCCAACTTAAATCACCAATTAAATGTTAAAAACAGTGATGGATTCGGGTAATCTAACCAAGATTAAGTTAAGAACATGTGATGACCCAAAATATGATCTTTAAATTTAATGATTAATTCTGTGATCTAAGACCTCGTAAAGCACTATTTATCATTCCTCGACTTGCATGCGCAGTCCGTAAAATTTTCCGAAAAGTTTTTATGTGAAAATGTATTAAAATATGAATTAGAGCTTTAAAACTCAATTGAGTTGACTTTGGGTCAATATTTTGAGCAAACGGACTCGGATCAGTGTTTTGACAGTTCCGGTAGGTCCGTATCGTGAATTGGGACTTGGGCGTATACCCGAAATCAAATTCTGAGGTCCCTAGCCCGAGATATGGAATTTTGATTAAAAATTAAAAGTTTAAGTTCAAATAGTGATAGAATTTTGATGATTTGAACAGCTCCGTATGGTGATTTTTGACTTAGGAGCGTGATCGGAATTTTTTTGGAAGTCCGTAGTGGAATTAGGCTTGTAATGCTGAAAGTTGAATTTTTGGGAAGTTTGACTGAGGGTTGACTTTTTGATATCTAGGCCGAAATCCGATTTTGAAAATTTGAATACCTCCATTATGTCATTTATAACTTGTGCGCAAAATTCGAGGTAAATCGGACGTGATTTGATAAGTTCCGGAGTCATTTGTAGAAATTAAAAATTTCAAAGTTCATTGGGCTTGAATCTATGTGTGATTCGTGTTTTAGTGTTGTTCAATCTGATTTGAAGGCTTGACTAAGTTCGTATGATTTAGGACTTGTTGGTATTTTCGGACGGGGTCCTAAGTACCCCGAGTGCGAACCGGATCGAAATCGAATCAATTTTTGGACTTAAGCAAATTCTGAAATTTGCAGCTTCTGGTATCATCGCACCTGCGGAGGGACTGACCGCAGGTGTGGACTCGCACAAGCGAGCTATGGCTCGCAGAAGCGGACGAAGGGCTGCCCAGTTGGAGCCGCAGATGCGGCTCATGTTGCGCAGAAGATCTTGTGCAGAAGCGAGAGGAAGGGCGCAGGTGCGGGCTGGTACGCAAGTGCGATGGAATTTTCCGCACATGCGAAGGCACATATGCGGTCCAAAGCTCGCAGAAGCGAAGGCAGCCGGGCTGAGCATTTTCCAAAGATGTGGTATTTCCTTGTAGATGTGGGATCGCAGGTGCGAGAATTTTGTCCGCAGGTGCGAAAGCACTGACTTGTAACGACTCGGCCGGTCGTTTTGAGAGTTAGAGCCCCGAACCCCTATTAACTGCTTTCCCCAAATCTATTTCTACTATTGTGACATGCCGGGATGATTGGTTTTGAGTTTCGAAGTGTTTTGGGACACTTAGTCCCTAAATGAGAGCTTAAGCCTTAGGATTTGGACCGTAGTCGAAACTGTGTGAAGACGACTCCGGAATGAAATTCCGTTGGTTCTGTTAACTCCGTTAGGTGATTTTGGGTTTAGGAGCGTGTCTGGATTGTGTTTTGGAGGTTCGTAGCTCATTTAGACTTGAAATGGCAAAAGTTGAATTTTTGGAGTTTTAGGCCGGTAGTGGAATTTTTGATATCGAGGTCATTTTCTGATTCCGGAAGTTGGAGTAGGTCCGTAATGTTGATTATGACTTATGCACAAAATTTGAGGTCAATCGGACGTGATTTGATAGGTTTCGGCATTAGTTGTAAAATTTTGAAGTTTCAAGTTCTTTAAGTTTGAATTGGAGGGTGATTCTTGATTTTAGCATTGTTTGATGTGATTTGAGAGCTTGACTAAGTTCGTATGGTATTTTAGGATTGGTTGGTATGGTTGGTCGAGGTCCCGGGGGCCTCGGGTGTGTTTTGGATGCTCAACGAGTCATCTTTAGACTTAGAGAAGTGGCAGATTTCTGGTGTTTTATTGCAAAAAAATCCTTCATCGCGTTCGCGAGAGGTGCCTCGCGATCGCGTAAAGCATCTGGGAAAGGCAACGAATTTGTTCTTCGCGTTCGCGATGTTGTTCCCGCTTTCGCGAAGGTGTGGGACCTTAAGCCTAGGTGTTCAAGATATGGTCCTCGCGTTCGCGTAGAGTAACGGGGCAGAGGAAGCTTCTGGCATTAAGCCTACGCATTCGCGAAGAGGTTCCCGCATTGTAAGGTACGCATTCGCGAGAAGTCCTCTCGTGTTCACGAAGGAGGAATTTTGGGCCAGTGGAAGATTGTTCATCGTGTTCGCGATCGTGATGTCGCGTTCGCGAAGAAGAACGCACCTGGGCAGAATTTAAGGTTCAAAAACGAGGGTTGAGCTCATAACACAAAAAATTGATTGAGCGCTCGTTAGAAGGCGAAATTTGGAGATATTTTCGGAGGAAGTTTTTGGGTAATGATTCCTAACTCCTTTATGGTTATATTCCACTAATCTATGGTTGATTTCATCGTTTAATTTCGGATTTGGGGATCAAAATTGAGAAAGATTCTTAGGCCGAATTTTGGGATTTTGATCGAGATTTTGGTATCGGATTTGAGCAATTTTGGTACGAGTAAACTCGCGAGTGAATGGGTGTTCGTATTTTGTGACTTTTACCCGATTTCGAGACGTGGGCCCGGGGGTGACCTTTTGGGCGTTTTTCCTAATTTCACGCTTTAGCTTCGAATTAATTAGCTAAATTAGTTACTCGTAGTTATATTTACATTATGCAATTTATTTGAATAGATTCGGGCCATTTGGAGTCGGATACTCGTGGCAAGAACGTGTTATCGAGGTGATTTGAGCGGTTCGAGGTAAGTGGCTTGCCTAACCTTGTGTTGGGGACTTCCCCCTTAGGATATCTTGATATTATTTGGTGTGTGGGCGCCGTGTACGTGAGGTGACGAGTACGTACATAGGCTATTATTGCAAAAAAGAAAAATCATGTTTATCCTTTTTAAATCATAAATTGCTTCTCTTATTAAATTGTACTAATATGTTTAACTGTGTAGTTTAGACTAGAAAAGCATGCTTACGTGTTTTAACTGCCTATTTGACATTATGTGCGCCAAGCTTAGTTAAATTACTATTTTCCTTGTCTGTGTTCTGTATAAACTGTATAACTCAATGCCATACCTGCCATTTCATCTTGCGTTGCATATTTACTTTGGGACTACGGACATATTCCGGGAGATCCCCCAGCACTGCATATTTACTCGGGAGATCCCCCAGCACTGCCTATTTACTTTGGGACTACGGACGTATTCCGGGAGATCCCCCAGCACTGCATATTTACTTTCGGACTACGGACGTATTCCGGGAGATCCCCCAGTACTGCATATTTACTTTGGGACTACGAACGTATTCCGGGAGATCCCCCCTGTACTGCATATTCATTCGAAATTACGGGACGGTATCCCGAGAGATTTCCCATTATGTTTACTTTGTTCTGAGCCTCGGGCTCCCTTAACTGTTAAATTTTCGAAAAAACTCTTTAACTGTGTCACCATAAATTTTACTTATATCTTTTACTGTTTAATTTATTATATTTACTCCGGTAGGGCCTTGACCTGACCTCGTCACTACTCGATCGAGGTTAGGCTTGGCACTTACTGGGAACCATTGTGGTGTACTCATGCCCTTCCCTGCACATGTTTTCGTGTGCAGATCCAGGTGCGAGCTATCAGCCTCGGGGTTAGTACGTGCTGCTGATTTTAGGAGACTTCAAGGTACTACTGCTTGCGTCCACAGATCTTCGGAGTCCCTTTCTACTCCCTTGCCTAGAGACTTTCTTTATTATCTTCAGACTTTTGTATAGAGCTACATAGATTATAGCAGCTTGTGACTTATTGATATTCCGGGTCTTGGGAAATTATTTTGTATATGCCGAGTGGTACTACTCTTGGCTATTTATAATATGTTGTTTATCTTTAAAATGTTGTGTTTCTTTATATTTTTCACAATATTAGGTTTACCTAGTCGTAAAGACTAGGTGCCATCACGACACCTTACGGAGGGATAATTTGGGTCGTGACATGACCAGATTACAAAAACAGAGGGGTTCCGATATTTTTGTCATTTGGACATTTTCAACACGGTTTTGGGCGATTTTTCAGATAGAATTCACGGGGAAACTTGAGGTAAGTCCCATGTGATCATTGTTAGTCAATTATATTAGATTATCATTGAATATTTCGAATAGATTACATGTTTTTGAGGTGAAATTAGAGAATTTGGGCCTAGGTATTTCAAAATTTGAATTTGAGATTTGGAGGTCAAGTTGATGTCGGATTTTTGTAAAAACGGTGTGGTTGGACTCGTAGTTGAATGGGCATTCATATTTTGTAACTTTCGCCAGATTCCGAGACGTGAGCCCCACGGGCCAATTTTGGAGCTAATTTCGGATTTTTATTGAAAAATATAGTATTTTCTTATAGAATTAATTCTATAATTTTTGTTGACTGTATCAAATTATTTATGACTAGATACGAGCCGACCGGAATCGGAAAATCGAGGAAAAAGCATACTACTTGGTTAAATTAGAGCAAGTCGAGGTAAGTGACTTGTCTAACCTTGTGTGAAAAAAATTTCCCTAGGATTGGTATTAATTGTAATGTGATGAAAGTCGTGTACACGAGGTGACGAGTATGTACACGGACTAAATGTGAAGGCTTATGTGTACAAATTATGAAGATCACTGTTGCATATTAATTAAATTATTAAATCTTGTTATATTCTCCATTATTGATTTGATTTGTATACCTTAAATTTGCTTGACCTTTTCTTGCTAATTATTTTACCTGTTTAATTGAAACTTGGTTTCTTTTACACTATGCATTATTTGAAGGTTGATTTTCTTTGAATTAAATATTATTAATATGAAGTATTTGACATTTCTAAATTTGATATTGAAGCAACGTATTAAAGATTTTGAAATATTATTTTCCTGAATTATTTATTCCTGAATATTTTCGTAAGATTTTTGGTACTCATTTTGATGGAACCGTGAGCTCTTTATTGTGGAAAAATATTATTGTTGGATTATTTTTGGAAAATTGAAATATTGGGTACTTGAAGTGCAAATTGTGATATATTGTGATATTGATACGCATGCAGTGGTATAAGGTCTGGGCATTAAAACGCATGCAGTGAGATAAGGGTGGCTTGATACGCGTGGCTAGTAGGGGTGACTACTAGAAGTCATGCGGTGTGATAAGGGTGGCTAAAACGCGGGATGCTATTTCGGACAAAATATTTTCTTTAAATAAATTGTGAAGGCTCCCACGGTGATATAAGAAAATGAGATATTGTGAATTTATTTATGATTTGGGACTACGAGGCGGTACCTCGACAGTGCCCTTGTTGATATTGATTTATGGCCACAGTTGCCTTGATTATTTGTTGTGATTTTCTTAAAGTTGAAAAGAATTTTGTTTTGTTTCCACAGGATATTATTTGCCATTATTTTGCTTAATTAAATGGTGACACACTACTTGATTCATTTCCAATGTCATTTTATTTTACTATATTGTTAAACATTTTACCATGCCATTATTATATTCCAGTAGGGCCTTACCTGACCTCGTCACTACTCTACCGAGGTTAGGCTTGGCACTTACTGGGTATCGCTGTGGTGTACTCATACTCCACTTCTGCATATCTTTTTGTGCAGATCCAGGTACATCTTATCAGTCTAGGCGTCAGTGAGTTACCTGCGCACGGAGACTTCGAGATATATCTGCCAGCATCCGCAAACTCCAGAGTCCCCTTCTATCATTTTTTGTTGCTTCCTTATTTTTCTTTAGCCCTTGATACATAGAAACATTGAGAATAAATTATTAGAAGCTTGTGACTTATTTCTACCGGATTTTGGGAGTTGTAATTATTTGAATTGTAGTTTATTTATTTTAGATATTTATGATTATTCCGCATTGATAGACTTACCTAGTCTTAGAGACTAGGTGCCATCACAACCTTCTACGGAGGGAATTTGGGGTCGTGACAAGTTGGTATCAGAGCACTAGGTTCATAGGTGTTATGAGTCATAAGCAGGTTTAGTAGAGTCTTGCGGATCGGTACAGAGACGTCTGTACTTATCTTCGAGAGGCTATGGAACTGTTAGGAAATATTCACTTTTTTGATTCCTTATCGTGCGCCTTTGTTGATTTCAAAGTTCTAAACAATTGTCTTTCTATTCTCTCATAGATGGCGAGGACACACACAACTGGATCTGATGATCAGACACCCGCGCCCCCTGTTGGAGCCGCAAGAGGCCGGGGTCGGGACAGAGGCGGAGGAAGACCACGTGGTGCAGCCAGAGCACTTGCACGAGCTGCTACACCAGAGCCACCAGTAGCTCCAGTTGGAGAGCAGGCACCTGAGATGCCTGTTACTACTCCTGCACTTCAGGAGACTCTTGCCCAGTTTTTGAGCATGTTTGGCACTCTAGCTCAGGCAGGGTTAATTCCACTTGCTCCTGCCATATCTCAGGCCGGGGGAGGAGCACAGACTCCCACCGCCCATACTCCAGAGCCACAAGCCCAAGTTGACCATACCCCAGAGGTTATACCAGTGCAGCCAGTTGTCCCAGTTCGGCCTGAGATTAGGACAGTAGTTTCAGAGGGGGAGCAGCTCAGGTTCGAGAGGTATAAGAAATACCACCCTCCCACTTTCAGTGGTTTAGCTTCAGAGGATGCTCAGGATTTTCTGGAGGAATGTCACTGTATCCTTCATACTATGGGTATTGTGGATTCCAGTGGGGTTTCTTTCATGGCATTCCAGTTTAGAAGAGCAGCCTACTAGTGGTGGCGGGCATATGAGTTGGATAGTCCGGCTGAGGCAGCTTCACTTACTTGGACTCAATTTTCAGATATGTTCTTAAGGGAGTATGTTCCTCAGAGTCTTAGAGATGCATGGCACGTAGAGTTTGAGCAGCTGCGCCAGGGTTCTATGACCGTGTCAGAATATGCGGTCCGATTCAGTGATTTGGCTAGGCATGCACCAGCCTTAGTTTCTACTGTTAGAGAGTAGGTTTGCAGATTTATTCAGGGTCTTCACCCTAGTATCAGATATAGTATGGCCCGAGAGCTAGAGATGGACATCACATACCAACAGGTGGTGTCAATTTCTAGGAGATTGGAAGGTAAGCGGACTCGGGAGAGGGAAGCTAAGAGACCCCGAGATTCTGGCACATATAATAATTCTCGTGCCCTAGTTGCAGCCCGTCATGGTAGAGGTTATGTGAGCCGTCCTATTCATTCAGCACTTCCAGCTTCCAGTGGTATTTCGACTACTCCCACACCTCAGGTTCCATATTATGCACCACCAGTGTCTTCTGTACCTCCTGTACAGGGTTCTTTCAGCGGGCAGTCTAGTCGATCAGGCCTGAGCCAGTCCCACCAGCCATGTCCTCCGAGGGCTTGTTTTAAGTGTGGTGACACTCATCATATTATGAGAGATTGCTCCAGATTTAGGAGGGGTGCACCTCCACAAATTTCTTAGGCCCCCCTATTCCATAGGGTCCTCAGGCTTCTCCGGCCATGATTACTGCACCAGTTGCCACTCCACCTGCACAACCAGCTAGAGGTGGAGGTCGGGCAGGTAGAGGTCACCCTAGAGGGGGAGACCAGGCTAGATATTATGCCCTTCCTGCTAGGACAGATGTTGTTGCATCCGATTTTATTATCACAGGTATTATTTCGATCTGTCATAGAGATGCGTCAGTCTTATTTGATCCACGCTCCACTTATTCTTATGTGTCATCTTATTTTGCCCCGTATTTGGGCGTATCACGTGATTCCTTGAGTTCTTCTGTTTATGTATCTACACCCATGGGTGAATCTATTATTGTGGACCATGTGTATCGGTCGTGTTTAATTGTTATCAGTGGTTTTGAGACCAGAGCTGATTTATTATTGCTCAGTATGGTGGATTTCGATATTATTTTGGGCAAGGACTGGTTGTCGCACTATCACGCTATTCTTTATTGTTATTCCAAGACGATGACATTGGCTATGCCAGGTCTACCATGGCTAGAGTGGAGAGGTACCTGGGATCATGTTGCTAGCAGGGTTGTTTCATTTCTTAAAGCTCAACGAATGGTTGAGAAGGGGTGTGATGCGTATCTAGCCTATGTGAGAGATGTTTGTATTGATACTCCTACTGTAGAGTCAGTTCCTGTAGTAAGGGATTTTCCTGATGTATTTCCAGCGGATCTTCCGGGTATGCCACCCGACAGGGATGTTGACTTTGGCATTAATTTATTACCGGGAACTCAACCTATTTCTATTCCACCATACCGTATGGCCCCAGCAGAGTTGAAAGAATTAAAAGAACAGTTACAGGAGTTGCTTGTTAAGGGTTTCATTTGACCTAGTGTATCGCCTTAGGGTTCTCCTGTATTATTTGTAAAGAAGAAGGAAGGTTCTATGTGGATGTGTATTGATTACCGCTAGTTGAACAAGGTTACAGTGAAGAACAAGTATCCATTGCCACGTATTGATGACCTATTTGATCAGCTTTAGGGTGTCAGGGTATTCTCTAAAATTGACTTGCGTTCAGGCTATCATCAGTTGAAGATTCGGGAGCCAGATATCCCGAAGACTGCTTTCAGGACTCGGTACAGTCATTACGAATTCCTTGTGATGTCTTTTGGGCTGACCAATGCCCCAGCAGTATTTATGCACTTAAAGAATAGTGTATTTTAGCCCTGTCTTGATTCCTTCGTCATTGTGTTTATTGACGACATTCTGGTGTATTCCTGGAGTCGGGAAGATCATGAACAACACCTGAGGACTGTGCTTCAGATTTTTAGAGAATGAAAGTTATATGCAAAATTTTCAAAGTGTGAATTTTGGCTTGATTTAGTGGGATTTTTGGGTCATATAGTTTCGTGTGAGGGGATCAAGGTAGATCCAAAGAAGATTGAAGCAGTGCAGAGTTGGTCCAGACTGTCCTCAGTTACGGAAATCTGGAGTTTCCTTGGTTTGGCAGGGTATTATCGCCGATTTGTAAAGGGTTTCTCTTCTATTGCTACATCTATGACCAAATTGACCTAGAAGGGTGCTCCATTCAGGTGGACCGAGGAATGTGAGGAGAGCTTTCAAAAGCTCAAGATAGCTTTGACTACAGCCCCAGTATTGGTATTACCTACAGGTACAGGATCTTATACTGTGTATTGTGACGCATCGCGTATTGGTCTCGGCACAGTGTTGATGCAAGATGGTAGGGTGATTGCCTACCCATACAGACAGTTAAAGGTGCATGAGAAGAATTATCCTGTACATGACCTGGAATTAGCAGCTATTTTTCATGCCTTAAAAATTTGGTGGCATTATTTATACGGTGTCCATTGTGAGGTCTACACCAAACACCGGAGTCTACAACATCTGTTTAAACAGAAGGATCTTAATTTGCGACAGCGGAGATGGTTGGAGTTTCTTAAGGATTATGATATCTCTATTCTCTATCATCCTGGGAAGGCCAATGTAGTGGCCGATGCCTTGAGTTGTAAGGCGGAGAGTTTGGGCAGCTTAGCATATTTACCGGTAGTAGAGAGGCCTTTAGCATTGGATGTTCAGGCCTTGGCCAGCCAGTTTGTTAGATTGGATGTTTTCGAGCCGAGTCGAGTTTTGGCTTGCGTGGTTTCTCAGTCTTCTCTTTATGATCGTATCAGGGAACATCAGTATGATGACCCCTATCTGCTTGTCCTTAATGATACAGTTCAGCACGGTGATGCCAAGGAAGTCACTATTGGAGATGACAATATATTAAGGATGCAGGGCAGGCTATGTGTGCCCAATGTGGATGGTTTGCGTGAATTGATTCTCCAAGAGGCTCACAGTTCGCGGTACTCCATTCATTCGGGTGCTGCAAAGATGTATCAGTACTTGAAACAACACTATTGGTGGAGGCGGATGAAGAAAGACATAGTGGGGTATGTATCTCGGTGTCTAAATTATCAACAGGTGAAATATAAGCATCAACGACCGAGTGGATTACTTCAGAAGTTAGAGATTCCAAAATGGAAGTGGGAGCGAATCACTATGGATTTCATTGTTGGGCTCCCACGGACTCAGCGGAAGTTTGATGCAGTTTGGGTGATTGTGGATAGGCTGACCAAATCAGCTCATTTTATTCATGTGATTACTACTTACTCTTCAGAGCAGCTGGCTCAGGTATATATTCGCGAGATTGTCAGATTTCACAGTGTACCGGTATCTATCATCTCTGAACAAGGTACACAGTTTACCTCACGGTTTTGGAGGGCAGTACAGCGTGAGTTAGGTACTCGGGTAGAGTTGAGTATAGCATTTCACCCTCAGACGTACGGGCAGTCCGAACGCACTATTCAAATACTGGAAGATATGCTTCGTGCGTGTGTGATGGATTTTGGGGGTGCTTGGGATCAGTTCTTACCACTTGCAGAGTTTGCTTACAATAACAGTTACCAGTCAAGCATTCAGATGGCTCCGTATGAGGCTTTGTATGGTAGGCAGTGCCGGTCTCCAGTGGGTTGGTTTGAACCGGGCGAGGCTAGACTATTAGGTACATACTTGGTTCAGGATGCCTTGGAAATGGTTAAGTTGATTCAGGATCGACTTCGTACAGCCCAATCTAGACAGAAGAGTTATGCGGATCGGAAGGTTCGTGATGTTGCATTCATGGTTGGTGAGCGGGTATTGCTCCGGGTTTTGCCTATGAAGGGTGTGATGAGGTTCGGGAAGAAGGGCAAGTTGAGCCCTAGGTATATTAGGTCTTTTGAGATTCTTGAAAGAGTTGGAGAGGTGGCTTACATACTTACGCTACCACCTAGTCTCTCCGGGGTTCATCAGGTATTCCATGTTTCTATGCTTCGGAAATATCACGGCGATCCATCTCATATGTTAGACTTCAGTTCGGTTCAGTTGGATAAGGATTTATCTTATGTTGAGGAACCAGTGGCTATTTTAGATAGGCAGGTTCGAAAGCTGAGGTCAAAGAACATTGCTTCCGTGAAGGTTTAGTGGAGGGATCATCCGGTCGAGGAGGCGACTTGGGAGGCCGAGCATGATATGCGCAGCCGTTACCCACACTTATTCACCAGCTTAGGTACTTTTTCTAACTCCGTTCGAGGACGAACGTTTGTTTTAGAGGTGGAGAATGTGATGACCCAAAATGTCATATTTAAATTTAATGATTAATTCTATGATCTAAGACCTCAAAAAGCACTATTTATCATTCCTGGACTTGTGTGCGCAGTCTATAAAATTTTTCGGAAAGTTTTTATGTGAAAATGGATTAAAATATGAATTAGAGCTTTAAAACTCAACTGAGTTGACTTTGGTTAACATTTTGAGCAAATTGACTCGGATCAGTGTTTTGACAGTTTCTGTAGGTCCGTATCGTGAATTCAGACTTGGGCATATGCCCGGAATCAAATTCCGAGGTCCCTAGCCCGAGATATGGAATTTTCATGAAAAATTAAAAGTTTAAGTTCAAATAGTGACTGGATGTCGAATTATGTGCAAACGACCCCGTAATAGAATTTTGATGATTTCAACAGCTCCGTATGGTAATTTTGAACTTAGGTGCGTGATCAGAATTTTATTTGGAAGTCCGTAGTGGAATTAGGCTTGAAATGTCGTAAGGTGAATTTTTGGGAAGTTTGACCGAGGGGTTAACTTTTTGATATCGGGGTCAAAATCCGTTTCTGAAAATTTGAATACCTCTGTTATGTCATTTATGACTTGTGCGCAAAATGCGAGGTAAATCGGACGTGATTTGATAGGTTCCGGAGTCATTTGTAGAAATTAGAAATTTCAAAGTTCATTAGGCTTGAATCTATGTGTGATTCGTGTTTTAGTGTTGTTGGATGTGATTTGAAGGCTCGACTAAGTTCGTATAATGTTTTAGGACTTGTTGGTATTTTCGGACAGTGTCCCGAGTACCCCAAGTGCGATCCGGATCGAAATCGGATCAATTTTTTGACTTAGGCAAATTCTAAAATTTGCAGCTTCTAGTGTCATCGCACCTGCGGAGGGACTAACCGCAGGTGCAGACTCGCACAAGCAAGCTATGGCTCGTAGAAGCGGAAGAAGGGCTCCCCAGTTGGAGCCAAAGATGCGGCTCATGTTACACAGAAGCGAGAGGAAGGGCGCAGGTGTGGGCTGGTACGCAGGTGCGATGGAATTTTCCGCACCTGCGAAGGTGCAGATGCGGTCCAAAGCTCGCAGAAGCGAAGGCAGCTGGGCTGAACAATTTCCACAGATACGGGACCGCAGGTGCGAGAATTTTATGCGCAGGTGCGAAAGCACTGACCAGATTAAAAAACAAAGGGGTTCCGATATTTTTGTCATTTGGACATTTTCAACACGATTTTGGGCGATTATTCAAAGAGAATTCACGGGGAAACTTGAGATAAGTCCCATGTGATCATTGTTAGTCAATTATATTGGATTATCATTGAATATTTCGAATAGATTACATGTTTTTGAGGTGAAATTAGAGGATTTGGGCCTAGAGATTTCAAAATGAGAATTTGAGATTTGGAGGTCAAGTTGATGTCGGATTTTTGTAAAAATGGTATGGTTGGACTCGAAGTTGAATGTGCGTTCATATTTCATAACTTTCGCCGGATTCTGAGACGTGGTCCCCACGGGTCATTTTTGGAGCTAATTTCGGATTTTTATTGAAAAATGTAGTATTTTCTTATAGAATTAATTCTATAATTTTTGTTGACTGTATTGAATTATTTATGACTAGATACGAGCCGACCGGAATCGTAAAATTGAGAAAAAGCATACTACTTGGTTAAATTGGAGCAAGTCGAGGTAAGTGACTTGTCTAACCTTGTGTGGGCGAAATTCCCCTAGGATTGGTATTAATTGTAATGTGATGAAAGTCGTGTACACGAGGTGATGACTGTATACACGGACTAAATGTGAAGGATTATGTGTACAAATTATGAAGATCATTGTTGGATATTAATTAAATTATTGAATCTTGTTATATTCTCCATCATTGATTTGATTTGTATACCTTAAATTTGCTTGACCTTTTCCTACTAATTGTTTTACCTATTTAATTGAAACTTGGTTTCTTTTACACTATGTATTATTTGAAGGTTGATTTTCTTTGAATTAAATATTATTAATTTGAATTATTTGACATTTCTAAATTTGATATTGAAGCAACGTATTAAAGATTTTGAAATATTATTTTCCTGAATTATTTATTCCTGAATATTTTCATAAGATTTTTGGTGCTCATTGTGATGGAGCCGTGAGCTCTTTATTGTGGAAAAATATTATTGTTCGATTATTTTTGGAAAATTGAAATATTGGGCACTTGAGGTGCAAATTGTGATATATTGTGATATTGATACGCATACGGTGGTATAAGGTCTGGGTATTGAAACACATGCGGTGAGATAAGGGTTGCTTGATATGCGTGGCTAGTAGGAGTGACTACTAGAAGTCATGCGGTGTGATAAGGACGGCTAAAACGCGGGATGCTATTTCGGAAAAATATTTTCTTTAAATAAATTGTGAAGGCTCCCGCGGTGTTATAAGAAAATGAGATATTGTGAATTTATTTATGATTTGGGACTACGAGGCGGTACCTCGGTAGTGCCATTGTTGATATTGATTTATGGCCGCAGTGACCTTGATTATTTGTTGTGATTTTATTAAAGTTGATAAGAATTCTATTTTGTTTCCACGGGATATTATTTGCCATTATTTTGCTTAATTAAATGGTGACACACTACTTGATTCATTTCTGATGTCATTTTATTTTACTATATTGTTAAACATTTTACCATGCCATTATTATATTCCAGTAGGGCCTCACCTGACCTCGTCACTACTCTACCGAGGTTAGGCTTGGCACTTACTGGGTACCGCTGTGGTGTACTCATACTACGCTTCTGCACATATTTTTGTGCAGATCCAGGTACCTCTTACCAGTCTAGACGTCAGTGAGTTACCTGCGCACGGAGACTTCGAGGTATATCTGCCAGCGTCCGCAGACTCCGGAGTCCCCTTCTATCATTTTATGTTGCTTCCTTATTTTTCTTTAGACCCTGATACATAGAAACATTGAGAATAAATTTTTAGAAGCTTGTGACTTATTTCTACCGGGTTTTGGGAGTTGTAATTATTTGAATTGTAGTTTATTTATTTCATATATTTAATAATTATTCCGCATTGATAGGCTTACCTAGTCATAGAGACTAGGTGCCATCACGACCTTCTACGGAGGGAATTTGGGGTCGTGACAGAACACTTACCCCGATGTTTTCTCTGAAAATCTCCAAAAAAGCACCTCAATCCGAGCTTCAAATCATTAAAAATAAACATTATGTCCAGTGGTTTCTTCTTTGTGAACGCGACCCTTGCCTCGCGTTCGCGAAGCACAAAAATGTGCTGCCCAACTTTCCTCTTCGCGAACGCGACCAATGCTTCGCGAACGCGAAGCTTTGCAAACTCAGACCTTCACGAACACGTCCCTTATCTAACGAACGCATAGAACAAAAGACTGGGGTTCCCAGCTGCCTTGCTCTCCTTTTTGAATGTGACGCCACTCACGCATTTGTGATGCACACACAGACCATACCTTTGCGTTCGCGTCCTCCCCTTCGCCAACGCGAAGAAACAAACCTCATACTCAGAAAACACTCTTCGCGAACGCGTCCTACTCCTCGCGTCCGCGATGCTTCCACTGACCACACCTTCACGAATGCGAGATCTTCTTTGCGAACGCGAAGAACAAGCTTCTGCAATAAAAACCAAAAAAATCTGCTACTTCTCTAAGTCCAAAAATGACCCGTTGAGCATCCGAAACACACCCGAGGCCTCCGGGACCTCAACCAAACATACCAACAAGTCCTAAAACACCATACGAACTTAGTCAAATCTTCAAATCACATCCAACAACACTAAAAACACGAATCACAGATAGATTCAAGCCTACTGAACTTTGAAACTTTCAATTTCTAAAAACAACACCGGAACCTATCAAATCAAGTCCGATTGACCTTAAATTTTGTACGCAAGTCATAAATGACATAACGGAACTATGAAAATTTTCAGAATCGGATTTCGACCCCTATATCAAAAAGTCAACCCCTCGATCAAACTTCCCAAAAATTCAACTTTCGACATTTCAAGCCTAATTCCACTACGGACTTCCAAATAAAATTCTGATCACGCTCCTAAATCCAAAATCACCATACGGAGCTGTTGGAATTATCAAAATTCTATTCCGGGTTCGTTTGCACATAATTCGACATCCGGTCACTATTTGAACTTAAACTTTTAATTTTTCATAAATATTCCATAACTCGAGCTAGGGACCTCGGAATTTGATTCCGGGCATACGCCCAAGTCCCAATTCACAATACGGACGTACCGGAATAGTCAAAATACTGATCCGAGTCCGTTTTCTCAAAACGTTGATCAAAGTCAACTTAATTGATTTTTAAAGCTCTAATTCATATTTTAATCCATTTTCACATAAAAACTTTGCAAAAAATTTTACAGACTGCGCACGCAAGTCGAGTAACTATAAATAGTGTTTTTCGAGGTCTTAGAACACAGAATTAATTATTAAATTTAAAGATGATATTTTGGGTCATCACAAAATTAAAGATACAATGTATGTGCAAATTAGGACTCGTACAAGTTAAAATAGGAAAATATTTAGTAGTCAATATTTTAGTTGATTTCAAACACTTAAATATTAGAAAAAGAACTAAATTACTATTTTTCTTAGTGCGAAATTTATTTTGAAAGGGTAAAAAAGACGTACGATATTTCACTAAGGGTTTTCGTGCTTTTAGTATAACTAGTATCTATGAACGTGCGTTGCACGTTAATAATGGCACGTGATGATTTAAATATTTATTTATATGAAGGAACAATAAAATTTAATTAATGAGAGAAATTTTATGTATAATAATACAATAATCATCGAAATGCCAAAAAATATTATTACATAAATATAATACATGAATTTAAAATTAAAGGACATCATCAGAACTTACACAAATAATCAATTTTGTCACGTTAATGAAATAATTATATATTATAGTTTAAAATTAATAATGTGATGATATCTTAACGAACACTTCTTTATGGACAATATTTTTTTGTGTATGTTTCCTCCTAATGCGTTGGTTGCTCTACCTTAACAAAAACTTTTGTTGTCGATTTTGATATCTGTCACGACCCAAAATCCAACTAGTCGTGATGGAACCTAACCCAACCCGTTACGTAATCAATTACCAGCTATCCAATTTCAATAATAATTATTAAAGCAATTTAAGTGAATAAAGGTCTTAATCTTGTACAATTCCCAAGAACTGGTAGTACAAATCATGATGTGATGACCCAAAATATCATCTTTAAATTTAATAAGTAATTTTGTGTTCTAAGACCTCGAAAAAGTATCATTTATCATTTCTCGACTTGCGTGCACAGTCCGTACAATTTTACGAAAAGTGTTTATGTGAAAAATAGATTAATATGTGAAATAGAGCTTTAAAAAACTCAACTAAGTTGACTTTAGTCAACATTTTGAGTAAACGGACCTGGATCAGTGTTTTAACAATTCCGGTAGGTCCGTATCGTGATTTGGAACTTAGGCATATGCCCGGAATCGAATTTCGAGGTCCCTAGCTCGAGATATGGAGTTTTGATAAAATATTAAAAGCTTGAAAGCTTAATGATTTTTAAGAAATTACTGATGTTGGATTTAATGACCTCGGGTCCGTATTTTGGTTTCGGAGCGCAGTGTAGGTCCACTATGATATTTATGACTTGTCTGCCAAATTTGGTGAGAATCAGAGCTGATTTGACATGATTCAGACGTCCGGTTGTAAAAATATAAGTTTTAAAGTTTTCTTGGAAATTTCCTTTGATTTGGTGTCCGATTCGTAGTTCTTGGTGTTATTTTGCCAATTTGATCGCGTGAGCAAATTCGTATGATGTTTTAGGACTTGGGTGCATGTTTGGTTTGGAGTCCCGAGGGCTCGGGTTGGTTTCGAGTGGTTAACGGATCATTTTTGGACTTGGGAAAAACTGCAGAATTCTGCTTCTGGTATCCTTATTCGCGTTTGCGAGATGGGGCTCGCATTCGCGAAGAAGAAACTAGAGGCAGATGAAAATTACTCTTCGCATTCGCGAAGAGGGGTCCGCGTTCGCGATCGAAGCCTCGCGTTCGCAAAGGGAAATAGGCTGGCCAGGAAAATTTGCCTTCGCATTCGCGAAGGCCAAGCCAAGCAAGCATCACGTTCGCAAGGTAGCCCTCGCATTCACGAAGAGTAAAATTGGACAGTAAAAATTTGTGCTTCGCGAACGCGAGGCACTAACCGCATTCGCGAAGGGTAAAAGTCCCAGAAACAGAACTTAAGTTCTGGAAAATGGGATTCGTCCCATTTTCAACCCTTTTCCATTTTTGAGCTCGGGTAAGGTGATTCTTGGGCAATTTTCACGGGAAAACATTGGGGTAAGTGTTCCTTATCCTATATTAATTATATTTCATGATTCCATACTGATTTATAACATGAATCCGTGAAATTTTGGAAGAAAAATCAGATTTCTATAAAATCTTCCAAAAACGAAAATTTAAGATTTGAAGGTCCATTTGACATCGGAATTAGATAATTTTTGTATGGTTGGACTCGTCTCGGAATGGGTGTTCGAATTTCATAAGTTTTTTCGGGATTTGAGACGTGGGTCCCACTGTCAAATATTTTAATGAATTTTGGGTTTTTATCCGGAAAATTTGTAAATTCATATGGAATTAATTCCTATTATTCGTATTGAGTATATCGAATTGTTTGTGAATAGATTTGAAGCTTTTGAAGATAAATTTAAAATGTAAAGCTGTGGTCGAGTAATTGATTAGAATTTGCAAAGCAAGGTAAGTGTCGTGGTTAACCTTGACTTGAGGGAATAGGACCCTTAAATTATTTGTTATGTGGATTGCATGTGAACGACGTATAGGCGAGGTGACGAGTGTCTATACGTCATCAAATTAATTGTTTACCTGCTTACTTGAAAAATCATAAATTATTTTAAATCATGAATTAGTTATTTTAATAATTGTTTATCTCCTATTCTTTGTCAAATATTAATTCTTGAATTCCTGCATTAATTGTTACATGCTATTTGAATTATGTACCTTAATTGTTATTTGACATTTAGCATATTAAATAGTAAACTGCATATTTTCTATCTGATGTCCATAATAATTTGCTATTTGTCTTTGTTTGTTTTATAATTAAATCATAAATTATTGTATGCTTGTTGTCTTATAATTTTATATTAATTTTTGCACTTATTGGGGAAATTTCTTCTATAAGAATTGGTAAATGAATATGTTTGAGGAGCGGGTTGCACGCCGCAACAGAATTGATTATAATGAATATATTGGATGATCGGGTTGCACGCCGCAACATACTAATTAAAAGTCCATATTGGAGGATCGGGTTGCACGCTGCAACAGACTTATTTAAAAGTCGACATACATATATATATATATATATATATATATATATATATATATATATATATATATATATATATATATATATATATATATATATATATATATATGAGGGATCGGGTTGCACACTGCAACAGAATTGATGGAAATGACAAATTGGTTATGACTGCTGAGTTGGCTTCAATTATTATAAATGAATTACATGATTTATTTCTATTATTGTTGTTGTTACTAATATTGCGTACATGTAATGTAAGTGACCCGCCTTAGCCTCGTCACTACTTCGTCGAGGTTAGGCTCAGCAATTACCAGTACATGGGGTCGGTTGTACTGATACTACACTCTGCACTTCTTGTGCAGATTTTGGATTTGGTCCCAGCGGCGTACCATAGACTTGCTCGGATTTCAGCTACTCAGAGGAGACTTGAGGTATAACTGCACGGCGTTCGCAGTTCTGAAGTCCCCGTCTATTTTACTTTAGCTGTGTGTTTATTTCCAGACAACTTTATTTTATTTCAGACCTTTATTTGTATTATTCTAGAAGCTCGTGCACTTGTGACACCAAATTCTGGGATGGTATTTAGAGACCGTTGTTGTTTTTATGGATTACTCACTATATTTTAGACTTTACTTCCGTAATGTACCAGTTGCGGTGGACCTTCAGGAGGAGGTTCCAGTTTAGAATGTACCAGTTGGACTAGTTCAGGTCCCGGAAGGATTCATAGCCACTCCAGTACTTCAGGACGCTCTAGTCCATTTGGTAAGTCTTATGGAGAGCGTGGCCCAGAATGGTACATTTCCAGTGGCACCAGCCGTCAAACAAGCTGGGGGAGGAGCACAAACTTCCACTACTCCCGCCCCAGAGCAGATGGCTCCCCAGAATTAGGCTCCAGCATTTCAAGCTGGGGTAGTTCAGCCAGTTGTTGCGGCACAGATCGGTGATAGGCCCTCCATGTCTTTTGAGACCTTATTGAGACTGGATAGGTTTACTAAGCTCTTTCCAGTTCACTTCAGTAGTACACCTTCTGAGGACCCATAGGATTATCTTGAATGTTGTCACGAGGCGCTGCGTAACATGGGTATAGTTGAGACCAATGTGGTTGATTTTGCTATATTTCAAATGACAGGTTCCGCCAAGAGATGGTGGAGAGATTATACATTGACCAGACCAGTTGGATCGCTTGCACTTACCTGGGAGCGGTTCTCTCAGCTATTTCTGGAGAAGTTCCTTCCTATCATACTAAGGGAGGAATTCCGCAAGCAATTTGAGCGTCTACAGCAGGGCAGTATGACTGTTACTCAGTATGAGTCCCGTTTTATGGATTTGGCCCGTCATTCTCTCCTTTTGCTACCTACAGATGGAGATAGAGTGAGGAGGTTTATTGAGGGACTCACTCACCCTGTCAGACTTCAGATGGCCAAGGAGATCGGAAGTGAGATTTCTTTTCAGGCGGCTGCTAATGTCGCAAGGAGGATCAAGATGGTTCTTGCACAGGAGAGAGGGCAGAGGTCCGATAAGAGGCCTCGTTAGTTCAGTGGTGCCTCGTCTGGAGGCAGGGGTAATTTTGGTAGGGGTCATCCTCCCAGACCGTTTCATTCAGCACCTCATGCATATCCCGGTGCTTCAGGGAGTCACGGTCCTATTATGCCTTACTCTGGGCAGCCAGCATTCAGTGCACATTCAACTCCTATCAGTGCACCACCACTCCAGAGTTACTACAACGGTTATCCGGCCCATTTGGGTCAGCTTCAGCATCAGCTTCAGTAGCCACGACATTAGGATGGGTGTTATGAGTATGGGAACATTGGTCACATCAGGAGGTATTGCCCTAGATTGGCGAGTAACAGATCTCAGCAAGATTCTCATGCCATCATACCGGCACCGGTTGTTTCACCGCCTGCTCAGCCAGCTAGAGTAGCAGATAGAGGTGGAGGTCAGACCATTAGAGGTGGAGGTCAAGCCATTAGAGGTGGAGGTCAGACCGTTAGAGGTAGAGGTCAGCCAGTTAGAGGCTGTCCTAGGGACGCAGTTCAGAGTGGTGGGGCCCAACACCCGATTTCATGCTTTTCCAGCTAGGCCTGAGGCCGAGTCATCTGATGCTGTGATAACAGGTATTATTCCAGTTTGCAATAGAGATGCTTCAGTTCTATTTGATCCAGGATCTACTTATTCATATGTGTCCTCCTATTTTACTTCATATTTGGTTGTGCCTTGTGATTCTCTGAGTGCTTCTGTGTGTGTGTATTTACACTGGTGGGAGACTCTGTTGTAGTAGATCATGTCTATCATTCGTGTGTGGTTACTATTGGTAATCTTGAGACTAGTGTGGATCTTCTACTTCTTGATATGGTAGATTTTGATGTCATCTTGGGTATGGATTGGTTGTCTCCTTATCATGCTATATTGGATTGTCATGCCAATACAGTGACCCTAGCTATACCGAGGTTACCTCGGTTAGAGTGGAAAGGTATAACGACCCGGCCGGTCATTTCGAGAGTTATAACCTTGTTTTCCCCATTCCTACTTCTTTTTTTGTTATTCAGCTATATTATGTTATATCGGGTTAGTTGGTTCGAGTCCGGAAGGAACTCGGGGTGAAATGAGACACTTAGTCTCATAATTGAAATTTTAAGTTAGAAAAGTGGACCGAATATGGACCTATATGTAAACAAACTCGGATTTGAATTTTGATGAATCCAATAGCTCCGTATGGTGATTTTGGGCTTAGGAGCGTGTCCGGAATATTATTTGGAAGTTCGTAGAGGAATTAGGCTTGAAATACCGAAAGTTTTATTTTTGAGAAGTTTGACCGGGGGGTTGACTTTTTGATATCGGGGTCGGAATCTGATTCTAAAAATTGGAATACCTCTGTTATGTCATTTATGACTTGTGTGCAAAATTTGAGGTCAATCGGACGTGATTTGATAGGTTCCGGAGTTGTTTGTAGAAATTAGAAATTTCAAAGTTCATTAGGCTTGAATTGGGGTGTAATTCATGGTTTTAGCGTTGTTTGAGGTGATTTGAGGATTCGACTAAGTTCGTATGATGTTTTAGGACTTGTTGGTATATTTGGTTGAGGTCTCGAGGGCCTCGGGTGAGTTTCGGATGGTTAACGGATCAAAAATTGAACTAGAACAGCTGCTGCAATTTCCTTCTGTTGGAAATTGCTTCTGCCCAGAAATCAAGCCTAGATCGAGCTCTAGGTCGAGGGCCACGATCGAAGCCCAGATCGAGCTCAAGGTCGAGGGCCACGATCGAAGCCATGATCAAGCACAGAGTCGAGGGCCACGATCGAAGGCACGATCGAGCTCCGGGTCGAGGGCCACGATCGAAGTCCAGATCGAGCACAAAATCGAGGGCCACGATCGAAGGCACGATCGAGCTCCGAATCGAGAACCAGGATCGAGGGGCATGACCGAGGACCAGGATCAAGGACCTTGATCGAAGGCCAAGATCGAGGGCCAAGATCGAGGTAGAACCGAGGATGTCTCGGGCAGAATTATAAAAACAGGGACTTCATCCCATTTGCCATTTTTGACAAATTGGAGCTTGGGGAGAGGCGATTTTTGATATATTTTCAAGGAAAACTTGAGGTATGTCCCTTGTGATCATTTTTACTCCATAATATTGAATTATCATCGAGTAATCTGACTAGATTACATGATTTTGAGGCGTAAATCAGAGATTGAAACATAGAAATTTGGAAATTAGATTTGTAGATTTGAGGGTCGAGTTGAGGTCGAATTTTGGTAAAATTGGTATGGATAGACTCGTGGTTGAATGGGCTTTCGTATTTTGTAACTTTTATCGGGTTCCGAGACATGGGCCCCACAGGCGAATATTTAGCCAATTTCGGGTTTTGGTCTAATTTTGAAGCTTTTCTTGTGGAATTCATTCCATTAGCGTATATTGATGGTATTATATTGATTGTGAATAGATTTGGAGCATTTGGAGGCCGAGTCCAGAGGCAAGAGCATTGCGGGGTAGAGATTTGACCGGTTTGAGGTAAGTAACGATTGTAAATCTAGTCCTGAGGGTATGAAACTCCGGATTTTGTATCATTCTACTAATTTTAGTGATGCACATGCTAGGTGACGGGCGTGTGGACATGCACTGTTAGGGATTTGTGACTTGGTCTGCCCCGTAGCAACTGTAAAGTTGCATACTTTGTTGAAACCATTGATACTTATATGATTTAGAAAGATTTTATATAAATTGGGCTGAATGCCATGTTTGGGCCGTGCGCCAATGCTGTTTGGACATTTAGGGGCTGTTTCGTATCATCCTCTCACTGTTTTTGATTGAAAAAAAATATATACTCAGTCATGTTTATACTTATTTACTTCGTAACTCAGTTTTATGACTCTATTTTGACGCATATAAATGTTTTGGGCCGAATGCCCTATTTTACTGAAATGCCCGAGTGGCTTGATTTGTGAGGATGAGTGTGGATCGGGTTTTCCCGCCTGCAACATACTTTATTATTATCACACGTGAGTTGTCCGTGCAGATTATAGCGCTTGGGCTGAAGGAGCCCCTCCGGAGTCTGTACACACCCCCAGTGAGCGCAGGTACCTACTGAGTGCGAGTGCCGAGTGCCGAGTGCTGAGTGACTGGGAGGCAAGAGTGATTGTGAGGTATGCCCGAGTGGCAAGAGTGATTATGAGGTATGCCCGAGTGGCAAGAGTAATTGTGAGGTATGCCCGAGTGGCACGAGTGACTGTGAGGTCTGCCCGAGTGGCTGTTTATGATTTCATCATTTTTGTTCACCTTTGCATTGAGCCTTTGTTTGGAAAACTATTGGAAAATAAAAATGATTTTTATTGGAACTGGGTTTAAACGAGATGTTTGATTCAAATCCTGATTTTTAAGAGCATGTGGTATTTTACCGAGATTTCCTGATATGCCGTTATATTCTTCATTGCTCGTCACTACTGCTCGTCTTTATTTATTGTTGTTACTTACTGAGTTGGCGTACTCACGTTACTCCCTGCACCTTGTGTGCAGATCTAGGTGTGGCTGGACACGGTAGCGGTTATTGAGTGTTCTAGTTGTAGATTTTCTTGGAGATAGCAAGGTAGCTGTTTGGCAATCGCAGCCCCTGCTCTTCTCCCTCTTATCTTCCTCTAGTAGTATTTAGCTATTTTTTTCCAGGCTGAGTTAGCCTTGATATTGTTAGACAGATTATAGTAGATTCTCATGACTAATGACACCCCGATGTCTGGCTTTTCTTTTCTGCACTTCTGTTTTTCTTTGATTTGAACTCTTTAAATGGAGGTTTTTATGTTAAATAACCTTGAAATTATCTTTGAAATGAAAATATCGTTTTGTTTTGGAAATGAGTCGGCTTGCATAGTTCCACGATAGGCGCCATCACGACAGGGGGTTAGTTTTGGGTCGTGACAGATTGGTATCAGAGCCTAGGTTACATAGGTCTCACGAGTCATGAGCGGGTTTAGTAGATTCTTGCGGACCGGTACGGAGACGTCTGTACTTATCTTCAGGAGGCTGCAGAACCTTTAAGAAACTCCATATTCTTGAATTCTTGTCGTGCGAATCTGTTGATTCTAGTAACTAAACATCTGTTGTTTTATTCTCTCACAGATGGTGAGGACTCGTGCTACCGGTCAGGAGGGCCAGCTACCAGTACCACCAGCCAGGGCCACGAGAGGCCGAGGCCATGGTACGGGAAGAGGTGCAGCCCGTATAACAGTTGGGGCAGTACCTACTGATCCACCGGTTGTCCCAGATCAGGACCAAGTTCCAGTTGTTGATGCACCAGCTCAGGCACCACATGTGCCTATTGTGATTCCAGGCCTTCAGGAGGCCTTAGCTCAGATTCTGACAGCGTGTACTGGCCTTGCTCAGGCGGTCCCTATTTCGATGGCCGTAACCACTTCTCAGGCTAGGGGAGGCACTCAGACTCCCATCGCTCGCACACCTGAGCAGGTTATTCAGGGACTTCAGACACCAGAGGCACCACCAGCTCATCCGGTTGCTGTTGCTCAGGATTATGTGTGTTCCTGCTATGCCTGAGGATGATCAGCGTAGGTTGGAGAGGTTTGGGAGACTTCAGCCACCACCTTTCAGTGGCACAGAAAAAGAGGACGCTCAGAACTTTTTGGACAGGTGTCAGAGGATACTCCGTACTGTTGGTATTTTGGAGACTTATGGGGTCTCGTTCACTACCTTTTAGTTTTCTGGGGCTGCACTCAGATGGTGTGAGACTTACAAGAGGCGTAGGCCTATTGGCGCAACACCCCTTACTTGGCAGCAGTTCTCCGTGGTCTTTTTAGAGAAGTTCGTGCCTCGATCCCGCAGAGAGGAGCTGCATAGACAGTTTGAGCGGCTACGCCAGGGTGATATGTCTGTGATGCAGTATGAGATGCGGTTCTCCGAGTTGGCCCGTCATGCTATCTGGTTGTTTCCCACGGACAGAGAGAGGATCATGAGGTTTAATTATGGCCTCACTTATCAGCTACAGTTGCTCATGATGAGGGAGCGAGTTTCGGGTGCTACCTTTGATGAGGTTGTCAACATTGCTGGCAGATTGAGATGGTTCGCGGTCAGGAGAGTGTTGAGCGGGAGGCCAAGAGGCCTCGTGGTCAGGGGTGGATTCAGCGGTGCTCCTTTTGGGGGTCAATTCCAGCACGGTAGAGGTCATCATTTCAGACAGGCTCAGTCAGCTCGGCCATTTCATCGGGGTGCATCATCTGGCCATGGTTCTCACAGTTCTCATCAGGGCCACTCATCACTTAGTGCCCTTCCAGTTCAGAGTTCGTCCCGTGCTCCACCTGTTCAGGGCTCTTCCATGCCAGGTTCTTCTACCAGTCATCCCGGTGCTAGGGGTTCCCTTCAGTTTCCGCCGCCAGCACTAGGGAGTTGTTTTGAGTGTATGGAGCTTGGGCATATGTGGAGGCAGTGTCCTCGTCATCATGGAGGTCTATCTCAGCAGAGGAGTCAGCCTCCGACTATAGCCCCAGCTACCTCACCATCCGCCCAGTCAGCTTGGGGTGGAGGTCAGTCAGCTAGGGGTCGCTCCTACAGGGGGAGGCAGATCAGGGGGTGGTCAGACCTATTTCTATGCTCTCCCTGCTAGACCAGATGCTATTGCTTCAGATGTTGTGATTACAGGTATTGTCTCATTATGCCATAGAGATACCTCAGTTTTATTTGACCCTGGTTCCACGTATTCATATGTTTCCTCGTATTTTGCCCATTTTCTGGATATGCCCCGTGAGTCATTAGTTTCATCTGTACATGTATCTACTCCAGTGGGTGATACTATTATTGTGGACCGCGTATATCGGTCATGTGTGGTGATTATTGGAGGTCTGGAGACCCGAGTAGATATATTGTTGCTCAGTATGGTTGACTTTGATGTGATATTGGGTATGGATTGGTTACCTCCATGTCATGCTGTTCTAGATTGTCACGCTAAGACGGTGACGTTGGCTATGCCAGGAATTTCGAGGGCTGAGTGGAGTGGTTCTATAGATTATGTACCAAGTAGGATGATTTCATATTTGAAGGCTCAGCGCATGGTTGAGAAGGGTTGCCTATCCTATTTGGCTTTTGTGAGGGATGTTAGTGCAGAGACTCCTGTCATTTATTCTGTTCCGGTGGTACGTGATTTTCCGGATGTGTTTCCTGCAGACCTACCGGGCATGCTGCCTGACAGGGATATTGACTTTGGTATTGATTTGGTGCCGGGCACTCAGCCCATTTCTATTCCACCGTATCGTATGGCATCGGCGGAGTTGAAGGAATTGAAAGAACAGCTTCAGGAACTCCTTGATAAGGGGTTTATTCGGCCTAGTGTGTCACCTTGGGGTGCACCGGTTCTATTTGTGAAAAAGAAGGATGGTTCCATGAGAATGTGTATTGATTACAGGCAGTTGAACAAGGTCACAGTCAAGAACAAGTATCCTTTGCCTCGTATTGATGATTTATTCGATCAGCTTCAGGGAGCGAGGGTGTTCTCCAAGATTGATTTGAGGTCCGGTTATCACCAGCTGAAGATTCAAAATTCAGATATTCTCAAGATAACTTTCAGAACCCAATATGGCCATTATGAGTTTATGGTGATGTCTTTTGGGCTGACCAATGCCCCAACAGCGTTCATGCATCTGATGAGCAGTGTATTCCAACCCTATTTGGACTCATTCGTCATTGTATTCATTGACGACATCCTGGTGTACTCTCATAGCCAGGAAGAGCACTCTCAGCATTTGAGGGCTGTATTGCAGAGATTGAAGGAGGAGAAGCTTTATGCAAAGTTCTCTAAATGTGAGTTTTGGCTCAGTTCAGTAGCATTCTTGGGGCACGTGGTGTCCAGTGAGGGTATTCAGGTGGATCCGAAGAAGATAGAGGCGGTGCAGAGTTGGCCCAGACCGTCCTCAGACACGGAGATTAGGAGCTTTCTTGGTTTGGAGGGTTACTACCATCGCTTTGTGGAAGGATTTTCATCTATTACATCGCCCTTGACCAAATTGACCCAAAAGGGTGCTCCATTCAGGTGGTCGGATGAATGTGAGGAGAGTTTTCAGAAGCTCAAGACTGCTTTGACCACAGCTTCAGTGTTAGTTTTGCCATCAGCTTCATGTTCTTACACCGTGTATTGTGATGCCTCGAGGATAGGCATTGGTTGTGTTTTGATGCAGGAGGGTAAGGTGATTGCCTATGCCTCGCGCCAGTTGAAGACCCATGAGAAGAACTATCCTATCCATGATCTTGATTCAGCAGCCATTGTTCACGCCTTGAAGATTTGGCATCATTATTTGTATGGGGTTCATTGTGAGATCTATACTGATCACCGGAGTCTGCAGTATCTGTTAAAGCAGAGGGATCTTAATTTGCGTCAGCGGAGATGGTTGGAGCTTCTTAAGGACTATGATATCACTATCTTGTACCATCCGGGGAACGCCAATGTGATGGCCGATGCTTTGAGTTGCAGGGCAGAGAGTTTGGGGAGTTTAGCCTATCTTCCAGCAGCAGAGAGACATTTGGCATTAGATGTTCAGACCTTGGCAGGCCAACTTGTCAGATTGGATATTTTAGAGCCTAGTCGGGTATTGGCTTGTGTGGTCTCCAGGTCTTCTCTTTATGAACGTATCAGGGAGCGTCAGTATGATGACCCTCACTTGCTCGTTCTTCAGGACAGGGTTCAGAGAGGTGATGCTAGGGATGTGACTATTGGTGATGACGGGGTGCTGAGAATGCAGAGCCGGATATGTGTGACTAATGTAGATGGGCTTCGAGAGCTGATTCTTGAAGAGGCCCACAGCTCGCGGTATTCCATCCATCCGGGTGCCGCGAAGATGTACCAGGATTTGAGGCAGCACTAATGTTGGAGGCAGATGAAGAAGGATATAGTTGGGTTTGTGGCTCGGTGTCTAAACTGTCAGCAGGTTAAGTATGAGCATCAGAGACCAGGTGGCTTGCTTCAGAGGTTAGAGATCCCAGAGTGGAAGTGGGAGCAGATCACTATGGACTTTGTAGTTGGTCTCCCACGGACTTCGAGGAAGTTTGACACTATTTGGGTTATTGTGGATCGACTGACCAAGTCCGCGCACTTCATTCCAATTGGTACTACTTACTCTTCAGAGCGGTTGGCTGAAATTTACATCTGAGAGATCGTTCGCCTGCATGGTGTTCTAGTTTCCATCATTTTAGATAGGTTTAGATAGTTTATAGTTGTTTACTGCATAACTCACGCATATAAATGTTTTGGGCCGAATGCCCTGTTTTACTGAAATGCCCGAGTGGCTTGATTTGTGAGGATGACTGTGGATCGGGGCTGCCCGCGTGCAGCATACTTTATTATTATTACAAGTGAGTTGTCCGTGCAGATTATAGCGCATGGGCTGAAGGAGCCCCTCCGGAGTCTGTACACTACCCCCAGTGAGCGCAGGTACCTACTGAATGCGAGTGCCGAGTGCTGAGTGACTGGGAGGCAAGAGTGATTGTGAGGTATGCCCGAGTGGCAAGAGTGATTGTGAGGTATGCCCGAGTGGCAAGAGTGATTGTGAGGTATGCCCGAGTGGCACGAGTGACTGTGAGGTCTGCCCGAGTGGCTGTTTATGATTTCATCATTTTTGCTCACCTTTGCATTGAGCCTTTGTTTGAAAAACTATTGGAAAATAAAAATGATTTTTATTGGAACTGGGTTTAAACGAGATGTTTGATTCAAATCCTGATTTTTAAGAGCATGTGGTATTTTACTGAGATTTCCTGATATGACATTATATGCTTTATTGCTCGTCACTACTGCTCAGTTTTTATTTATTGTTGTTACTTACTGAGTTGGCGTACTCACATTACTCCCTGCACCTTGTGTGTAGATCCAGGTGTGGCTGGACACGGTAGCGGTTATTGAGTGTTCTGGTTGCAGATTTTCTTGGAGATAGCAAGATAGCTGTTTGGCGATTGCAGCCCCTGCTCTTCTCCCTCTTATCTTCCTCTAGTAGTATTTAGCTATTTTTTTCCAAGCTGAGTTAGCCTTGATATTGTTAGACAGATTATAGTAGATGCTTATGACTAGTGACACCCCGATGTCGTGCTTTTCTTTTCTGCACTCCTATTTTTCTTTGATTTGAACTCTTTAAATGTAGGTTTTTATGTTAAATAACCTTGAAATTATCTTTGAAATGAAAATATCATTTTGTTTTGGAAATGAGTCAGCTTGCCTAGTTCCACGATAGGTGCCATCACGACAGGGGGTTAGTTTTGGGTCGTGACAAAAGGAACTCCTGGTCATTCTGCCAGTAGGGTTATTTCTTATATGAAAGCTCGGCGTATGGTAGAGAATGGGTGTCTAGCCTTTTTGGCTTATATTCGCGATCCCAGTGTAGATGTTCCTTCTATGGACTAAGTACCAGTTTTTCGTGAATTTCCAGAAGTATTTCCTGTAAATTTGCCGGGGATGCCACCCGATAGAGATATTGACTTCTGTATTGATTTGGCTCCGGGCACTCAGCCCATTTCTATTCCACCATACCGTATGGCCCTGCCATAGTTGAAAGAATAGAAAGAGCAGTTACAAGACTTGCTTGATCAGGGATTCATTAGACCCAGTGTCTCGCCCTGGGGTGCACAAGTATTATTTGTAAAGAAGAAAGATCGCTCTATGCGGGTGTGTATAGATTATCGGCAGTTGAACAAGGCCACTATCAAAAATAAATATTTGCTGCCAAGAATTGATGACTTATTTGATCAGCTTCAGGGTGCCATGATATTTTCAAAATTTGAGGTCTGGTTACCATCAGTTGAAGATTAGGGCATCTGATGTCCCTAAAATAGCTTTTCGGACTCGGTATGGGCATTACAAATTCCTAGTGATGTCATTTGGGTTGACAAATGCCCCAGCAGCATTTATGGATTTGATGAATTGGGTGTTCAAGCCTTATTTGGATTCTTTTGTGGTTGTATTCATTGATGATATCTTGATTTACTCCAGCAGTCAAGAGGAACATGAGCAGGATCTTCGGAGTGTGCTTCAGACTTTAAAGAATAATCAGTTATATGCCAAATTTTAAAAATATGAGTTTTGGTTAGACTCAGTTGCCTTTTTGGGGCATGTTGTATCGGCAGAAAGCATAAAGGTGGATCCTAAGAATATTGAGGTTGTTCAGAGTTGGCCTAGACCTACTTCTGTTATAGAAATCCGGAGTTTCCTGGGTTTAGCTGGTTATTATCGTCGGTTCGTGGAAGGGTTTTCATCTATAGCAAGCCCATTGACCAGATTGACCCAGAAAGGTGTCCCATTCAGATGGTCAGACAAGTGTGAGTTGAGCTTTCAGAAGCTCAAGACTGCTTTGGCTAAGACACCAGTGTTGGTATTACCCACAGGTTCAGGATCGTATACGATATATTGTGACGCATCTCACATTGGGCTTGGTGCAGTATTAATGCAAGATGGCAAGGTGATTGCATATGCGTTGCGGCAGTTGAAAGTTCACGAGAATAATTATCCTGTTCATGACTTAGAACTGACAACCATTGTTCATGCGCTGAAGATTTGGAGGCATTACCTCTACAGTGTCTCGTGTGAGGTATTTACTGATCATCGCAGCCTTCAGTACCTGTTCAAACAAAAAGATCTTAATTTGAGGCAGAGAAGATGGTTGGAGTTGTTGAAAGACTATGATATCACCATTTTGTATCACCCCGGAAAGGCCAATGTGGTGGCCGATGCTTTGAGTAGAAAGGCTGTGAGTATGGGCAGTCTTGCGTATATTTTGGTTGGTGAGAGGCCATTAGCTGCAGATGTTCAGACTTTGGCTAATCAGTTCGTGAGGTTAGATATTTCAGAACCCAGTCGGGTTCTAGCTTGCACAGTCGCTCGGTCTTCTTTATATGAGCGCATCAGAGAGAGGCAGTATGATGATCCTCATTTACTTGTCCTTAAGGACACGGTGCGACACGGTGATGCCAAACAGGTTATTGTGGGGGAAGATGGAGTTCTGCGAATGTAGTGTCGTATTTGTGTGCCTAATGTGGATGGGTTTCGTGATTTAATTCTTGAAGAGGCACACAGTTCCAGGTATTCTATGCATCCAGGTACCGCTAAAATGTATCAAGATTTACGTCAAGATTATTGGTAGAGGAGAATGAAGAAAGATATAGTTGCATATGTAGCTCGGTGTCTGAATTATCAGCAAGTTAAATACGAGCATCAGAGACCTAGTGGTTTGCTTCAGAAGTTAGAAATTCCTGAATGGAAATGGGAGCGTATCACTATGGATTTTGTTGTTCGACTCCCATGGACTCAGAGAAAATTTGACGCAGTTTGGGTCATTGTGGACAGGTTAACCAAATCAGCACATTTCATTCTAGTGGTAGCTACCTATTTTTCAGAAAAGGTTAGCTGAAATTTACATTCGTGAGATTGTCCGCCTTCACGGTGTGCCTGTGTCTATTATTTCAGATCGAGGTACGCAATTTACCCCACATTTCTGGAGGGTTGTATAGCATGAGTTAGGCACACAGGTTGAGTTGAGCATAGCATTTCATCCACAGATAGACGGACAGTCAGAGCGCACCATTCAGATATTGGAAGATATGCTTCACGCTTGTGTTATAGACTTTGGAGGTTCTTGGGATCATTTCTTGCCACTTGCGGAGTTTGCTTATAATTGTAACGGCCTGACTTGTCGTTTCAAGAATTTAAGTCCCGTTCGGTGGCATAAGGCCTGGAGCAGCTTCGTATTATGCGTATTGACTTGCGTGCATGGTTGAATTCAGTTACCAGATGATTTAGAGTGATTTGGGACACTTGGTCCCTAAGAAGGAAGCTTAAGTCTTAGGATTTTGACCGTAGTCGGAACTATATGAAGAAGACTCCGGAATGGAGTTTCGTCGGTTCCGTTAGCTCTGTATGATGATTTTGGACTTAGAAGCGTGTTCGAAAAATTATTTGGAGGTCCGTAGTGGAATTAAGCTTGAAATGGCAAAACTCAAAAGTTTGGAAAGTTTGACTGGGGGGTTGACTTTTTGATATCAGAGTCGGAATCCGATTCCGGAACTTGGAGTAGGTCTGTAATGTAGAATGTGACTTGTGTGCAAAATTTGAGGTCAATCAGACATAATTTGATAGGTTTCGGCATCGATGGTAGAAGTTGAAGTTTCAAAGTTCACTAAGTTTGAATTAGGGTGCGATTCAAGATTTCGATGTTGTTTAATGTGATTTGAGGCTTTGAGCAGGTCCGTGTTATGTTATGGGACAGGTTGGTATGATTGGACGGGGTCCCGAGGGGCTCAGGTGTATTTCGAGGTGGTTTCAGACCAAATTGGAGCTGTTTGGACTGCTGTTGCTGAAATCTGGTTTCCTTCTTCACGAACGCGAAGGGAGTCCCGCGTTCGCAAAGAGGGATTTGAGGGGCTGTTGGTTTGGCCTTCGCAAACGTGAAGCAGGGGATGCGAACGCAAAGAAGGAGCTGGGAAAGCCTTCGCGAATGCGGCCAAGGCAACGCGAATGCGAAGAAGAAAGGAAGAGTGGGGCCTGAGGTCGTTTGGCCTTCGCGAACGCGAACGCGAAGGAGCTGGTCAGCTGGTCATCGCGAATGCGACGAGGAGGTCACGAACGCGAAGAAGGCCTATCTGGGCAGAATTAAAAGTCCCAAACACGGGGGTTTGAGTTCATAACTCAAAATAAAATTTGGAGCTCGGTAGAAGGCGATTTTTGGAGAGATTCTTGCGTGGGTGTTTAGGGTAAGTGATTCTTATCCAGTTTGGATTAATTTTCATGATTATGCCTTTGAATCCATCATTTAATTCGGATTTAATGGAGGAAAAATTAAGATTTTTGCAAAATCTTCCAAAAATAAAAATTTAAGATTTGGAGGTCGAGTTGTTATTGGAATTCGATAAAATTGGTATGGTTGAACTCGTATCGGAATGGGTGTTCGGATTTCATGAAAATCATATCGGGTTCCGAGAGGCGAGTCCCGCGTTGACTTTTGTTGACTTTTTGGAATAAATTTTCAAGTCGACGTATTATTATCCGGAATTGTTTTCGATGAATTTTAATGAAGTTGTACAATTAATTTAGATAGATTTGAGCTGTCCGGAGGTCAATTCAAGAAAGAAGGTGATTTTGGATTATTGGCATAACTTCAAAAAGGCAAGTGTCTTGCCTAACCTCGAGTGGGGGAATTACCCCTTAGGCATCGAGTCTTATGTGCCATTTGTGAAATGTGAAAAGCCGTGTACGTGAGGTGACGAGTACGTGCTCGGGCTTATATGTGTAAATTGTATTGAGTTAGAGTCTTGGGCATATTGTGTAGTAAATTGGATAATTGTTGGCATTTATTTAGTCATCTGTTTGCCATGCTTCAATTCGCATTTATTAAATATGTTTTCATATGACAATTTGATGTGCATGTTACCTGCATATTTATGTGAATTCCGTGAGTTTGATATTCGTGAGATTTAATTTCATTATGGATTTTTCCTCGACAAATAATTAATTAAATGAACTTAAAAAGAGGTGTTAATATAATTATCTAAATATGGAGTAATGAAGGTGTGCCCTATGTTGATTATTTTTCTATCTCTATTGATTGTTTTTGGGTGTTATATACATTGTGTGGAGCCTTGGGCTATTTGTTGTGAAATTAATTGATTTTGTTATATCTTTGGAATTTGGTTATGGCCATTGGGAAAATTTTGATATGAACTGATTTTATTATATTGTCGTGTTAATTTCTCGTGTAAATTGTTGTATTGTCTGAGTTATTATTTTGGGGAGATAACGGTGGCATTTCACCGTTGATATTATGTGGGTATAAGGGTGGTATTTCACTGTTGTTATGTTTGTTGGAATATGGTATGGGCGGAGCGATAAGGGCGGCTATAGGAGAGATAAAGGTGGTAATAGGAGCGATAAGGGCGGCTATTGATATTGTGTGGGCGGAGCGATACGGGTGGCTATAGGAGTGATAAGGGTGGCAATAGGAGCAATATGTGTGGCTATTGTCAGGGACGATATGTGATGATGTGGGGTTGTGGTGTTGATAATTTTCATGTGATGTTGTGATTTTCTCGTGTTTGTTTTTATACCTTGTGCAACTTGTCTTGTTGTTGGTAAATTGATAACAATCTGATTTATGTTGAAATTGAGAGCCTGTGGTTATTGCCAAGCGGATTATAAAATGAAATGTGGGCACGAGGTGCCGTGAGTAAATAATGAGAATAATTAGCACGTGAATTGTCCGTGCAGTTGTGATATGAAATGAGGGCACGAGGTGCCGGTAAAATATGATGATTTAGTTATGGGCACGAGGTGCCGGGGAAATATGAAAATGGGCTGAGACCCATGTTTACGAAAAATATGAAAATGGGCTGAGACCCGTATTTTTATGATTATGAAATGAGGTGTCACATGGTGACTTTTTATTTGAAAGAATTATATTCAAAATATTTATTTGGAAGGATTTTTACTTAGAAAGTATTATAGGAAAGAATCGTATTGGAAAGATATTTATTTGAGGAAATTATATTTGAAAAGATTTATTAAAAGAATTATATTTGAGAAATGATTATTTGAGAAAATTATATTTGAAAGAGAATTAGTTGGAAGAATTATATGTGAAAGGCATTTATTTGAAGGACTTGATTTAATTGGGTGTAATTGTACTTATTAATTGTTGAGCGATATTACTAGTATTCTTGTTGTCTCCTGCGCATATCACTGGTTGTTTCATGTTGCTCTATTGTTATTTGTTTCCTATTATTTTGTATATTATATTGCATAGATTATTAGACTAGTGAGTGTCTTGACTGTACCTCGTCTCTACTCCATTGAGGTTAGTCTTGATACTTACTGGGTACCGACCGTGGCGTACTCATACTACATTTCTGCACATTTTTGTGCAGAGCCAGGTATTGAAGATAACGGACTTGAGCAGAGTTAAAGCGGGATCGTAAGGATTCAAGATAGATTTGCTTGGTCGTCGCAGTCCCTTGGAGTCTTTTCATTTCATTGTACTATTAAGTTGTAATCAAATAGTATTGTATATTCGGTCCTCGTGATCATTATATGTATTCAGTTAGAGTTCGTGACTCAGTACTACCAGTCTTGTGAGGTTTTATATTCATATTTGTTCCGCTTTTAGTTTTGATTACTTATTTAATTCAAAAGAAATAGCTTCAAAAATGTAATGGAAAATCGGCTTACCTAGTCTTAGAGACTAGGTGCCATCACGACTCCTGAGGTGGGATTTTGGGTCGTGACAAGTTGGTATTAGAGCTCTAGGTTCATAGGTTCTACGAGTCACGAATGACTCTAGTAGAGTCTTACGGATCGGTACGGAGACGTCTATACTTTTCTTCGAGAGGCTACGGAATTTTTAGGAAATTTCCATTTCTTTCATTCCTGTCTTGCGAAATTTGTTGAATTTGGAATTTGAACCTTTGTATCTCCATTCTCTCACAGATGGTGAGGACACGTGCTACTGGGTTAGCTAAGCAGGCATCCGCACATACTGCTAGGGCTGCATGAGGCCGGGGCTGAGGTAGAGTCCGAGGTATAGGTAGAGGAAGGGCACGTGTTGCGACTAGAGCACCTATCAGAACAACAGTTGAGGATCCACTAGTAGCTCCACTTGGGGGACAGGTACCAGAAGCACCTGTTGTTACCCCCGGACTTCAGGAGACTTTAGCACAGTTCCTGAGTATGTTTGGTACATTAACTCAGGCAGGATTGAGCTTTGTTGTAACAAACATTCCGCAGATTGGGGGAGTAGCTCAGACTCCTATCTCAACTCCAGAGCAATAGGTTCACGTTGATCAGGTTCCGGGTGTAGTACCGGTACAACCTGTTATTTCGGTTCGGCCTGAGGTCAGGCCCGAGGCATCAGAAGAAGAATAAAAGAGACTTAAAAGGTTTAAGAGGTATAGTCCACCTACTTTCAGTGGCACAACTACAGAGGATGCCCAAGAATTTCTAGAAAATTGTCACCGTATTCTTGGCATCATGGGTATTGTAGAGGTAAGCGGAGTTGTCTTTACTATATTTCAACTGTCAGGCGCATCGTATCGGTGGTGACAAATCTATGAAGAAGGTAGACCAGCCAATGCAACACCACCAACTTGGGCTCAATTTTCGGAAATGTTCTTGAAAGAATTTGTTCCCTAGACTCTCCGAGATGCGTGGCGCACGGAGTTTGAACGGTTGTATCAGGGCACTATGACAGTGTCAGAATATGCTATCAGGTTCCTATCTTAGTTCCTACAATCAGAGAACGGGTCCGCAGATTCATTGAGGGGCTTGATTATGATATTAAAATATGCATGGCTCAAGAGTTGCAAATTGATGCTCCATTTCAACAAGTAATGGAGATTGCAAGGAAGATTGAGGGTGTTTTAGGCGAGGAAAGGGAGTCTAAGGAGGCCAAAAGGTCTCGAAGATCTGGAGGGTTCAGTGGGTTTTACTCTTCAGCTAGAACCCATTATAGCGGAGGCTCGGGTAGTCGGTCAGCTCAGTTCGCACATCAGATTACTCAAAATGCTCTAGTTTACAGTGCACCACCGACACGAGATTCTTACAGTGGTTATTCCAGTTATCCGGCACAGACTCAGTACGAGCAGCCGCGATCTCAGAGGGGTTGTTATGAGTGTGGTGATAATAGGCATATCATGAGAGATTGTCCCAGACTTGGGAGGGGTGGATTTCATCAGAACACTCCATCTACAAGCTTTATTCCAGTTGATACTCCACGTACACAGTCAGCTAGAGGTGGAGGACAGGCGGGTAGTGGGCGCCTAAGAGGTGGAGGCCCGACCCATTGATTTAATAACTATGAATTGGCTGAGGCCAAGACACCAGATGGTGTTGTTACAGGTACGATCCTGATTTTTATTATAAAAGGATATTTTCCTTAATTTGATTCGGTTCTGAATATTGAGGTGAGTCCTCCTATTATGCTCCACTTATGGGTGAGCTTCGTAAATTTGTGAACCACTTATATGTTTATCTCTGTTGGGAGATTTGAAGGTGTGAGCCCATGTCTGTCATTTATTTTTATACACCATTGAGGGCTATAAGTCCAAAAGTAATTTTTATTATTCATTACAGTGGGTTTAATGTGTTTCAAAATAATTAATTCCAATTTTTATGAATTATACGACCTACCGGTTTGAGGGTTCATTATGTGTTGTGAAAACTGTTTATGAAATATATTGAAATGAAGAAAGAAAGGAAAATTAAAATTTCAATTGGCACAATGTGCAAAATACTTGTGATTCGGAGTTGAGGACGAGATCCTCGCATTTTATATATGATGTGAGATATTTAAACCGGGCTACAAGTCACGGTGGAAGTTATATAAGGACGAGGTCCTCGTGGTGAAATATTTATGAGTTTACAATTATCCCTTTGTGAAATTAATTTGTACAATAATACTAATAGGGAGTCATGCCTGTTAGGCTTATTTGATAATTCTTGTATATTGTTCTATTCATATTCAGCCATTTTCGTGTTGTAAACATTGAGTTTTAGCCTATGAGGTGAGTGCCCAGGTGGCGTTAAATATGACTCATTAATCCGAGTAAGTAATCATGAGGTCTTCATGCCTCACATTCTGTTGTCAGTATTGTGAAAATTCAAAATGAGGTGGTGGTTAATATGAGATTAATTAATGATACTGAAATTAATTATGAATAGCTTTTAAGACGAGAGATGTGGTGATGAGTGTACATATGATGTGCTTCATGTCCGGATATCATTATGATAATGCAGTGCTTGTAATGCAGAGATTAGTATTATTGATATATACATTGTGGTGCTTTGTTGGGTTGTGGATGTGTTTTTAGGAGTTGTTTGGTGTTACTCTGGCAGGTGGTTAGGCCATTTGCAGGGGAGACTCTGCCGAAATTTTTGAAAATTTGGGAGTTTGGAGGATTGAGACATGCAAAGAAGAGACAAAACTATATTATGTGTTTGAGGGCGAATGATCCTAAGCGGGGAAGAATGAAACATCCCAGAAAAATTTTGAAGTACGTCAACACTATCAAGATAGTTGATGTGTGCATATGCACGTGTTGCTGTAGCCAGTTGAGACTAATACCATGCGTCGAAGTAAAAATCAGGCATTTTGGAAGTGATTGGAGTGTTAGGGATTTTGCTCTAAAGCTTATAAGAATGGAAAAAAGAAATAATCTCAATTGAGATGGTGTTGTAGGACCCATGTTAAATTGCGGGAATGTAGAATGACCCATAAGTACATGTACAAGAATATACTCAGTAATTTAAAGTCCTCAGAAAAATTCTTAGCACGTTCGAGGACGAACGTTTGTTTAAGAGGTGGAGAATGTAATGACCCGACTTGTGATTTCAAGAATTTAAGTCTCGTTCGGCGGCATAAGGCACGGAGCAGCTTCGTATTACGCGTATTGACTTGCGTGCGTGGTTGAATTCAGTTACCGGATGATTCAGAGTGATTTGGAACACTTGGTCCCTAAAAAGGAAGCTTAAGTCTTACGATTTTAATCGTAGTCGGAACTGTGTGAAGACGACTCCGGAATGGAGTTTTATCGGTTCCATTAGCTCTGTATGATGATTTTGGACTTAGAAGCATGTTCGGAAAATTATTTGGAGGTCCGTAGTGGAATTAAGCTAAAAATGGCGAAACTCAAAAGTTTGGAAAGTTTGACCGGGGGGTTGACTTTTTGATATCGGGGTCGGAATCCGATTCCGAAAGTTGGAGTAGGTCTGTAATGTCGAATGTGACTTGTGTGCAAAATTTGAGGTCAATCGGACGTAATTTGATAGGTTTCGACATCGATGGTAGAAGTTGAAATTTTAAAGTTCACTAAGTTTGAATTAGTGTGCGATTCATGATTTCGATGTTGTTTAATGTTATTTGAGGCTTTGAGCAGGTCCGTGTTATGTTATGGGATAGGTTGGTATAATTGGACAGGGTCCCGAGGGGCTCGGGTGTATTTCGAGGTATTTTAGGACCAAATTGGAGCTGTTTGGACTGCTGTTGCTGAATTCTGGTTTCCTTCTTCGCGAACGCGAAGAGGAATTTGAGGGGCTGTTGGTTTGGCCTTCGCGAACGTGGCCAGGGCAATGCGAACGCGAAGAAGAAAGGAAGAGTGGGGCCTGAGGTCGTTTGGCCTTCGCGAACGCGAATCTTGGAACGCGAAGGAGCTGGTCAGCTGGTCATCGCGAACGCGATGATGGATTTGAGGCAGTTGGGTTTTGTCCTTCGCGAACGCGAAGAAGGCCTATCTGGGCAGAATTAAAAGTCCCAAAAACGGGGGTTTGAGTTCATAACTCAAAATCAAATTTGGAGCTCGGTAGAAGGCGCTTTTTGGAGAGATTCTTGCGTGGGTGTTTGGGATAAGTAATTCTTATCCAATTTTGATTAATTTCCATGATTATTCCTTTGAGTCCATCATTTAATTCAGATTTAATGGAGGAAAAAGCAAGATTTTTGTAAAAACTTCCAATAACGAAACTTTAAGATTTGGAGGTCGAGTTGTTATTGGAATTCGATAAAATTGGTATGGTTGAACTCGTATCAGAATGGGTGTTCGGATTTCATGAAAATTATATCGGGTTCCGAGAGGCGGGTTCCGCGTTGACTTTTGTTGACTTTTTGGAATAAATTTTCAAGTCGACATATTATTATTCGGAATTGTTTTCGATGAATTTTAATGAAGTTGTACAATTAATTTGGATAGATTTGAGCTCTCCGGAGGTCAATTCAAGCAAGAAGGAAATTTTGGAATATCGGCATAACTTCAAAAAGGTAAGTGTCTTGCCTAACCTCGAGTGGGGGAATTACCCCTTAGGCATCGAGTCTTATGTGCCATTTGTGAAATGTGAAAAACCGTGTACGTGAGGTGACGAGTACGTGCTCGGGCTTATATGTGCAAATTGTATTGAGTTAGAGTCTTGGGAATATTGTGTAGTAAATTGGATAATTGTTGGCATTTATTTAGTCATCTATTTGCCATGCTTCAATTCGCATTTATTAAATATGTTTTCATATGACAATTTGATGTGCATGCTACCTGTATATTTATGTGAATTCCGTGAGTTTGATACTCGTGGGATTTAATTTCATTATGGATTTTTTCTCTGCAAATAATTAATTAAATGAACTTAAGAAGAGGTGTTAATATAATTATCTAAATTTGGATTAATGAAGGTATGCCCTATGTTGATTATTTTTCTATCTCTATTGATTGTTTTTGGGTGTTATATACATTGTGTGGAGCCTTGGGATATTTATTGTGAAATTAATTTATTTTGTTATATCTTTGGAATTTGGTTGTGGCCATTGGGCAAATTGTGATATGAACTGATTTTATTATATTGTCGTGTTAATTTCTCGTGTAAATTGTTGTATTGTGTGAGTTATTATTTTGGGGAGATAACGGTGGCATTTCACCGTTGATATTATGTGGGTATAAGGGTGGCATTTCACTATTGTTGTGTTTGTTGGAATATTGTATGGGCAGAGCGATAAGGGTGGCTATAGGAGCGATAAGGGTGGCTATAGGAGCGATAAGGGTGGCTATTGATATTGTCTGGGTGTAACGACCCGGCCGGTCGTTTTGAGAGTAATAGCCCCGATCCCCGATTAACTGCTTTCCCCAAATGTTTTTCTGCTATTGTGACTTGCCGGGATGATTGGTTTTGAGTATCAGAGTGTTTTGGGACACTTATTCCCCAAATGAGAGCTTAAGCCTTAGGATTTGGACCGTAGTCGAAACTGTGTGAATACGAATTCGGAATGGAATTCCGTAAACTCCGTTAGCTCCGTTGAGTGAATTTGGGGTTAGGAGCGCGCCCGGAATGTGTTTTGGGGGTCTGTAGCATATTTAGGCTAGAATTGGCGGAAGCTAGTTTTTCGGCGATTTCGGCCGATAGTGTAAATTTTGATATCGAGCTTGGAATGGAATTTCAAAAGTGGCTGTAGGTTCGTAATGTTGATTATGACTTGTGTGCAAAATTCAAGGTCAATCGGACGTGATTTGATAGGTTTAGACATCGGTTGTAGAATTTTGAAGTTTCAAGTTTTTTAAAATTGAATTGGAAGGTGATTCATGATTTTTGCATTGTTTGATGGGATTTGAGAGCTCGACTAAGTTCATAAGGTGTTTTAGGATTGGTTGGTATGTTTGGTTGAGGTCCCGGGGGCCTCGGATGTGTTTCAGATGCTTAACGGGTGAAAACTTGGACTTAGAGGAATTTCTGAACTTTGCTAGTTCTGGTGTTTTTGCACCTGCGTAAAAGAGACCGCAGGTGCGCGAGCCGCACATGCGGAGATGGAAGCGCAGATGCGAGAAATCGAGAGTTGGCCTGGGGTCACAGGTGCGAGGAAGTTTCCGCATCTGCGATACTCGCAATTGCGCAAGGACGTTTGCAAATGCGCAAGATGCGCAGAAGCGGAAGGGACTCCGCAGGCGCGAGTGCATAGATGCGGCCCTTTCGTCGCAGATGCGAAGGCAGAATGGGTAAGTGAGTTGCGCAGATGTGCACGTTTTTCCGCATAAGCGCACCCGCAGGTGAGACCGCAGGTTCCGCAGGTGCGGAAATACCTGGGCAGTGATTAAAACCGAAGGGCTTCGCGATTTTTATCATTTTTGGCTTTGCAAACTCGGGTTAGGGCGCTTTTTGAGAGCATTTTCGAGGCATTTCTTGAGGTAAGTTCCTTGTGCTTATTTTTGGTCAATAATCTTGCCTTGCCATGTATTTTGTCACCTAGTTAATGTGTATTTAAGGTGGAAATTTGAAGTTGGAGACTAGGGATTTGGGAGTTTGAATTGTGGATTGGAGGAACATTTGGTGTCGGATTTTAGTAAATTTGATATGGTTATACTCATGAGTGAATGAGATTTCTAGTTTCGTGAATTTTGTCGGGTTTCGAGACATGGGCCCCGGGGGCCGGGTTTGAGCCAATTTTGGGTTTTTGGCCTAATTTTTATAGTTTTCTTGTGGGATACATTCCATTAGTGCGTATTGATGTTATTGTACTGTTTTGAATAGATTCGGGCCATTTAGAGTCGGATACTCGTGGCAAGAACGTGATATCAAGTTGATTTGAGCGGTTCGAGGTAAGTGGCTTGCCTAACCCTATGTTGGGGACTTTCCCCTTAGGATATCTTTATATTATTTGGTGTGTGGGCGCCGTGTACGTGAGGTGACGAGTACGTACACGGGCTATTATTGCAAAAAAAAATCCAGTTTTTCCTTTCTAAATCATAAATTATTTTTTTTCCTTATTAAATTGCACTAATACGTTTAATTGTGAAACTTAGACTAGAGAAGCATGCTTACGTGTTTTAATTGCCTAATTGACATTCTGAGCGTCATGTTTAATTAAGTCCTTATTTGACTTATTTGTGTCCAGTATAAACTGTATAACTCGGTACCATATTTGCTATTTCATCTTGTATTGCATATTTATATTGGGACTACGGACGTATTCCGAGAGATCCCCCTGTACTGCATATTTAAATTGGGACTACGGACGTATTTCGGGAGATCCCCCTGTACTGCATATTTAAATTGGGACTACGGATGTATTCCGGGAGATCCCCCAGCACTGCATATTTACTTTGGGACTACAGATGTATTCCGGGAGATTCCCCATGTACTGCATATTCATTTGATACTACGGGACGATATCCCGAGAGATTTTTCTTTGAGTTTACCTTGTTCTAAGCTGAGGGCTCCCTTTTTAACTGTGTTATCATAAATTTTACTTATATCTTTTACTGTTTAAATTACTATATTTACTCCGGTAGGGCCTTAACCTGACCTCGTCACTACTTGACCGAGGTTAGGCTTGGCACTTACTGGGTACCATTGTGGGGTACTCATGCCCTTTCCTGCACATGTTTTTCGTGTGCAGATCCAGGTACGAGCTATCAGCCTTGGGATTAGCATGTGCTGCTGATTCTAGGAGACTCCAAGGTATTTGAGCTTGCGTCGGCAGATCTTCAGAGTCCCCTTCTACTCCCTCATTTAGAGATTTTTTTTTATCTTCAAACTTTTGTATAGAGCTATATAGATTATAGTAGCTTGTGACTTAGCGATATTCCGGGTGTTGGGAAATTATTTTGTATATGCCGAGTGGTACTACTCTTGGCTATTTATAATATGTTATTTATATTTAAAATGTTGTGTTTTCTTTATATTTTTTGCAATATTAGGCTTACCTAGTCGTAAAGACTAGGTGCCATCACGACACCTTACGGAGGGATAATTTGGGGGTGTGACAAATTTGTATCAGAGCACTAAGTTCGTAGGAGTCGCGAGTCACAAGCCGGTTTATTAGAGTCTCGCGGATCAGTGCAGAGACGTCCGTACTTATCTTTGGGAGGCTATGTAATCATATTTCTTTGATTTCCTTTTCGTGCGAGTTATTGACACAAAAAAACAATTCTAAGATTCTATCCTATTCTTTCTCACATATGGTGAGGACCTGCAATGGGAGGACCGGCGATCAGGCACCCGAGCCCCCTGCCAGAGCCACCAGAGGTCGGGGTCGGGGTAGAGGACGGCCAGGCGGTGCAGCCCGAGCACCTGCGAGAGCTGCGTCAGAGGAGCCCCCAAGTAGCTCCAGCTGGAGGGCCTGCGCCGGAGATCCCTATTGCTACTCCAACCCTCCAGGAGACTTTAGCTCAGTTCTTGAGCATGTTCAGCACTCTGGCTCAGGCTGGACTATTTTCGATAGCTCTCGCTACATCTCAGGCCGGGGTAGGGGCACAGACTCCCGCAACCCGCACCCCTGAGCAGAGGATCCCGGTTGATCAGGCCCCAGAGTATATTCCTATGCCCCCAGTGACTCCGGTTCAGCATGAGATCAGGGTAGCTGCTTCTGAGGCAGAGCAGCTCAGACATGAGAGGTACAAGAAGTACCACCCACCTACTTTCAACGGACTAGTTTCAGATGATGCTCTGGGTTTTCTTGAGGAGTGTCATCGTATTCTTAGCACTATGGGCATTGCGGAGACGAGTGGGGTTTCTTTCACTACTTTCCAGCTGAGGGGAGGAGCATATCAGTGGTGGCGTGCCTATGAGCTGAGTAGTCCGGACGAGGTAGCCTTACTCACTTGGACTCAATTTTCAGAGATGTTCTTACGTGAGTATGTTCCTCAGAGCCTCAGGGATGCTTGGCACGCAGAGTTCGAGCAGTTGCATCAGGGTTCTATGACTGTGTCGGAGTATGCAGTCCGTTTCAGTGGGTTAGCTCACCATGCACTAACTCTGGTTGCTACAGTCAGAGAGAGGGTTCGTCGCTTCATTGAGGGACTCCACCCCAGTATTCGGACTAGTATGGCCAGAGAGTCGGAGATGGACATCACTTATCAGCAGGCAGTAAGCATTGCTAGGAGAGTGGAGGGTATGTTCGCCCGTGACCAAGAGGAGAGAGAGGCCAAGAGGTCTCGAGAGACTGGTCATTATTCAGGAGCTTGTGCACCAGCAGCACGCTATGGTAGGGGTTTTTTGAGTCGCCCTGTTCATTCAGCTCTTCCAGCAGCCAGCAGTGTCCCAGCTCCTCCTAGACCTCAGGAGCCCTATTATGCACCGCCAGTATCCAGTATGCCTCCTACTCGAGGTGCTATTACCGGCCAGTCCAGCAGGCCAGGTCCGAGTCAGTCTCAGCCGCTGCGTCTTCCGAGAGGTTGTTTTGAGTTTGGTGACACTCGTCACCTAGTTAGAGATTTCCCCAGAGCTAGGAGGGGTGCACCTCCACAGACTTATCAGCCTCCACGTGCTCTATCGGGTCCTCCGGCCATTCTTCCAGCACCAGCTGCTACCCCACCTCCTCAGCCAGCTCGAGGTGGAGGTCGGGGAGGTCGAGGTTGCCCTAGAGGGGAAGGTCAGGCCAGGTACTATGCCATTCCAGCCCGTTCAGAGGCCGTTGCTTCAGATTCAGTTATCAAAGGTATCGTCCCCGTCTGTCATAGGGATGCATCAGTATTATTTGACCCAGGCTCTATGTATTCATATGTGTCTTCTTATTTTGCTCAATATTTGGGGATATCTCGGGATTCTTTGTGTTCCCCTGTTTATGTATCTACTCCGGTGGGAGATTCTCTCGTTGTGGACCGCGTGTATCGGTCGTGTTTGATTGCCCTTAGTGGTTTTGAGACCAGAGCCGATTTGTTATTTCTCAGTATGGTAGATTTTGATGTTATCTTGGGCATGGACTGGTTGTCGCCCCATTATGCTATTCTTGATTTTCATGCTAAGACCGTGACGCTGGCTATGCTAGGTTTGCCGAGATTAGAGTGGAGAGGTACCTTAGAGTATACTCCCCGCAGGATCATTTCATTTCTTAAGGCTCAGCGAATGGTTGAGAAGGGGTGTGATGCATATTTGGCCTATGTGAGAGATGTTAGTATTGATACCCCTACAGTCGAGTCAGTTCCAGTAGTGAGGGACTTTCCAAATGTGTTTCCAGCTGATCTTTCGGGTATGCCACCCGATAGAGATATTGATTTTGGCATTGATTTATTGCCAGGCACTCAACCAATCTTTATTCCTCCATATCGTATGGCTCCTCCTGAATTAAAAGAGTTGAAGGAGCAGTTGCAGGAGTTGCTTGATAAGGGCTTCATCAGGCCCAGTGTATCACCTTGGGGTGCTGCGGTCTTATTTGTGAAGAAGAAGGATGGTTCTATACGTATGTGTATTGATTATCGGCAGTTGAACAAGGTTACAGTGAAGAACAGGTATCCTTTACCTCTCATTGATGACTTATTTGATCAGTTACAGGGTGCCAGGGTGTTTTCCAAGATTGACTTGCATTCTCTCTATCGTCAGTTGAAGATTCGGGAGCCGGATATCCCGAAGACTACTTTCAAGACCAGATACGGTCACTATGAGTTTCTTGTCATGTTATTTGGGCTGACCAATGCCCCAACAGCCTTTATGTATTTGATGCACAGTGTATTCCGACCTTATCTTGATTCCTTTGTCATTGTGTTTATTAACGACATCCTGGTATATTCCCGGTCTCGAGAAGATCATGATCAGCACCTGAGGACCGTGCTTCAGACTTTGAGGGAGAAGAGGTTGTATGCAAAATTTTCTAAGTGTGAATTCTGGCTTGATTCAGTGGCATTCTTGGGCCACATAGTGTCTTGTGATAGGATCAAGGTAGATCCGATGAAGGTGGAGGCAGTGCAGAGTTGGCCTAGACCGTCATCAGCTATAGAGATCCGCAGTTTTCTTGGTTTGGCAGGGTATTACCATTGCTTTGTGGAGGGATTTTCATCCATTGCAGCACCTATGACCAGGCTGACCCAGAAGGGTGCTCCGTTCAGGTGGACCGAGGAGTGTGAGCAGAGCTTTCAGAAGCTCAAGGCAGCTTTGACTACAACCCCAGTATTAGTTTTGCCTACAGGTTCAGCGTCATACACTGTCTATTGTGATGCCTCGAGGATTAGCCTTGGAGCGGTATTGATGCAGGACGGTAGGGTGATTGCCTACGCATCTAGACAGTTGAAGGTGCATGAGAAGAACTATCCAGTTCATGATCTCGAGTTAGCAGCTATTGTTCACAACTTGAAGATCTAGCGTCATTATTTGTACGGTGTTCCCTATGAGATTTACACTAATCACTGGAGTTTGCAGTACTTGTCAAGGCAGAAGGACCTTAATTTGCGTCAGCGGAGGTGGTTGGAGCTACTTAAAGACAATGACATCACTATATTATATCACCCGGGGAAGGCCAATGTAGTGGCCGATGCCCTGAGTCGTATTCTTCACCTCACGTACACAGCACCCACACACCAAATAATATCAAGATATCCTAAGGGGGAAAAGCCCCAACACAGGGTTAGGCAAGCCACTTACCTCGAACCGCTCAAATACTCGTGGCAAGAATGTGATATCAAGTTGATTTGAGCGGTTTCGAGGTAAGTGGCTTGCCTAACCCTGTGTTGGGGACTTCCCCCTTAGGATATCTTGATATTATTTGGTGTGTGTGCGTTGTGTACGTGAGGTGAAGAATATGCACACAGGCTATTATTGCAAAAAAAAAATCCCGTTTTCCCTTTCTAAATCATAAATTATTTTTCTTCCTTATTAAATTGCACTAATAGGTTTAATTGTGAAACTTAGACTAGAGAAGCATGCTTACGTGTTTTAACTGCCTAATTGACATTTTGTGCGTCATGTTTAGTTAAGTCCTTATTTGCCTTATCTGTGTCCAATATAAACTGTATAACTCGGTGCCATACCTGCCATTTCATCTTGCATTGCATATTTAAATTGGGACTACGGACGTATTCCGGGAGATCCCCCTATACTTCATATTTAAATTGAGACTACGGACGTATTCCGGGAGATCCCCCTGTACTGCATATTTAAATTGGGACTACGGATGTATTCCGGGAGATCCCCCAGCACTGCATATTTACTTTGGGACTACGGACGTATTCTGGGAGATCCCCCATGTACTGCATATTCATTTGATACTACGGGACGATATCCGGAGAGATTTTCCACTGTGTTTACCTTGTTCTGAGTCGAGGGCTCCTTTTTTAACTGTGTTATCGTAAATTTTACTTATATCTTTTACTATTTAAATTACTATATTTACTCCGGTAGGGGCTTAACTGACCACGTCACTACTTGACCAAGGTTAGGCTTGGCACTTACTGGGTACCATTGTGGTGTACTCATGCCCTTTCCTGCACATATTTTTTGTGTGTAGATCTATGTACGAGTTATCAGCCTTGGGATTAGCGCGTGCTGCTGATTCTAGGAGACTTCAAGGTATTTCTGCTTGCGTCCGCAGATCTTCGAAGTCCCCTTCTACTCCCTCGTCTAGAGATTTTTTTTTATCTTCAGACTTTTGTATAGAGCTACATAGATTATAGCAGCTTGTGACTTAGCGATATTTCTGGTCTTGGGAAATTATTTTGTATATGCCGAGTGGTACTACTCTTGGCTATTTATAATATGTTGTTTATCTTTAAAATGTTGTGTTTTCTTTATATGTTTTGCAATATTAGGCTTACCTAGTCATAAAGACTAGGTGCCATCACGACACCTTATGGAAGGATAATTTGGGGTCGTGACACAGGGCGGAGCGATAAAGGTGGCTATTGTGAGGGACGATATGTGATGATGTGGGGTTGTGGTGTTGATAATTTTCATGTGATGTTGTGATTTTCTCGTGTTTGTTTTTATACCTTGTGCAACTTGTCTTGTTGTTGGTAAATTGATAACAATCTGATTTATGGTGAAATTGAGAGCCTGTGGTTATTGCCAGGCAGATTATAAAATAAAATGTGGGCACGAGGTGCCGTGAGTAAATAATGAGAATAATTGGCACGTGAATTGTCCGTGCAGTTGTGATATGAAATGAGGGCACGAGGTGCCGGTGAAATATGATGATTTAATTATGGGCACGAGATGCCGCGGAAATATGAAAATGGGTTGAGACCCGTGTTTACGAAAAATATGAAAATGGGCTGAGACCCATATTTTTATGATTATGAAATGAGGTGTCACATGATGACTTTTTATTTAAAAGAATTATATTCAAAATATTTATTTGGAAGGATTTTTACTTAGAAAGTATTATAGGAAAGAATTGTATTGGAAAGATATTTATTTGAGAAAATTATATTTGAAAAGATTTATTGAAAGAATTATATTTGAGAAATAATTATTTGAGAAAATTATATTTGAAAGAGAATTAGTTGGAAGAATTATATGTGAAAGGCATTTATTTGAAGGACTTGATTTTATTGGGTGTAATTATACTTATTAATTGTTGAGCGATATTAATGGTATTCTTGTTGTCTGATGCGCATATCACTGGTTGTTTCATGTTGCCCTATTGTTATTTGTTTCCTATTATTTTGTATATTATATTGCACATGTTATTAGACTAGTGAGTGTCATGACTGTACCTCGTCTCTACTCCATTGAGGTTACTCTTGATACTTACTGGGTACCGACCATGGCGTACTCATACTACACTTCTGCACATTTTTGTGCAGAGCCAGGTATTGAAGATAACGGACTTGAGCAGAGTTAAAGTGGGATCGCAAGGATTCAAGGTAGAGCTACTCGGTTGTCGCAGTCCCTTGGAGTCTTTTCATTTCATTGTACTGTTAACTTGTAATCAAACAGAATTGTATATTCGGTTCTCGTGATCATTCTATGTATTCAGTTAGAGTTCGTGACTCAGTACTACCAGTCTCGGGAGGTTGTATATTCATATTTGTTCCGCTGTTAGTTTTGATTACTTATTTAATTCAAAAGAAAATGGCTTCAAAAATGTAATGGAAAATCGGCTTACCTAGTCTTAGATACTAGGTGCCATCACGACTCCTGAGATGGGAATTTGGGTCGTGACAATAATAATAGCTACCAGTCGAGCATTCACATGGCTCCATATGAGGTATTATACGGAAGGCGATGTCGTTCGCCAGTTGGCTGGTTTAAACTATGAGAGGCTCGGTTATTGGGTACCGATTTGGTACAAGATGCCTTGGATAAGGTCAAGATTATTCAGGATCGACTTCGCACAGCTCAGTCTAGGCAAAAGAGTTATGCCGACCGTAAAGTTCGTGATATTGCATTTATGGTTGGAGAAAGAATATTGCTCCGAGTTTCACCTATGAAAGGTATAATGAGGTTCGAAAAGAAGGGCAAGCTGAGCCCTAGGTATATCGGACCCTTTGAAATTCTTGAAATGGTAGGTGAAGTAGCCTACAAGATTGCATTACCACCTAGTTTATCCGCGGTTCATCCGGTGTTCCATGTGTCTATGCTTCGGAAATATCATGGTGATCCGTCCCATGTGTTAGATTTTAGCTCAGTCCAATTGGACAAAGATCTGACTTACGAGGAGGAGCCGGTGGCTATTCTAGCCCGGTAGGTACGACAATTGAGGTCTAATAGTTATCCTTCGGGTCGAATGCAATGGAGAGGTCAGCCGGTAGAGGCATCTACCTGGGAGTCCGAATCAGACATGCGGAGTAAATATCTACACTGATTCACTAGCTCAGGTACTTTTTCTAACTCCGTTCGAGGACGAACGTTTGTTTTAGAGGTGGAGAATGTGATGACCCAAAATATCATCTTTAAATTTAATAAGTAATTCTGTGTTCTAAGACCTCGAAAAATCACCATTTATCATTCCTCGACTTGCGTGCGCAGTTCGTACAATTTTCCAAAAAGTTTTTATGTGAAAAATGGATTAAAATGTGAAATAGAGCTTTAAAAAACTCAATTGAGTTGACTTTAGTCAACATTTTGAGCAAACGGACCCGGGTCAGTGTTTTAACTATTCCGGTAGGTCCGTATCGTGATTTGGGACTTGGGCGTATGCCCAGAATCGAATTCCGAGGTCCCTAGCTCGAGATATGGAATTTTGATGAAAAATTAAAAGCTTGAAAGCTTAATGATTTATAAGAAATTACTGATGTTGGATTTATTGACCTCGGGTCAATAGTTTGGTTCTGGATTCCGGTGTAGGTCCACTATAATATTTATGACTTGTCTGCCGAATTTGGTGAGAATCGGAGCTGATTTGACGTGATTCGGATGTCCGGTTGTAAAACTATAAGTTTTAAAGTTTTCTTGGAAATTTCCTTTGATTTGGTGTCCGATTCATAGTTCTTGGTGTTATTTTGGCGATTTGATCATGCGAGCAAGTTCGTATGATGTTTTAGGACTTGGGTGCATGTTTGGTTTGGAGCCCCGAGGGCTCGGGTTGGTTTCGGGTGGTTAACGGATCATTTTTGGTCTTGGAAAAAACTGCAGAAATCTGGTTCTGGTATCCTTCTTCGCGTTTGTGAGAGGGGGCTCGCGTTCGCGAAGAAGAAACTGGAGGCAGATGAAAATTACTCTTCGCGTTTGCGAAGAGGGGGCCGCGTTCGCGAAGGCTTGAGGTACGAAGCTTTGCGTTCGCGATCGAAGCCTCGCGTTCGCGAAGGGAAAGAGGTTGGCTAGGAAAATTTGCCTTCGCGTTCGCGAAGGCCAAGCCAGGCAAGCATCGCGTTCGCGAGGTAGCCCTCGCATTCGCAAAGAGTAAAATTGGACAGCACAAATTTGTGCTTTGCGAACGCGAGGCATTGGCCGCGTTCGAGAAGGGTAAAAGTCCCAGAAATAGAACTTAAGTTCTAGAAAATGGGATTTGTCCCATTTTCAACCCTTTTCCATTTTTGAGCTCGGGTAAGGCGATTCTTGGGAGATTTTAACGGGAAAACATTGGGGTAAGTGTTCCTTATCCTATATTAATTATATTTCATGATTCCATACTCATTTATATCATGAATCCGTGAAATTTTGGAAGAAAAATCAGATTTTTATAAAAACTTCCAAAAACAAAAATTTAAGATTTGAACGTCCATTTGACATTGGAATTGGATAATTTTTATATGGTTGGACTCGTCTCGGAATGGGTACTTGGATTTCGTATCCGGGATTTGAGACGTGGGTCCCACTACTGAATATTTTAATGAATTTTGGATTTTTATCCGGAAAATTTATAAATTCATATGGAATTAATTCCTATGACTCGTATTGAGCATATCGAATTGTTTGTGAATAGATTTGAAGCTTTTGGAGACAAATTTGAAAGGAAAAGTAGTGGTCGAGTAATTTATTGAAATTTGCAAAGCAAGGTAAGTATCGTGGTTAACCTTGACTTGAGGGAATAGAACCCTTAAATTATTTGTTATGTGAATTGCATGTGAACGATGTATAGGCGAGGTGACGAGTGTCTATACGTCGTCAAATTAATTGTTTGCCTGCTTACTTGAAAAATCATAAATTGTTTTAAATCATGAATTAATTATTATAATAATTGTTTCTCTCCTATTCTTTGTCAAACATTAATTCTTGAATTTCTGCATTAATTGTTACATGCTATTTGAATTATGTACCTTAATTGTTATTTGACATTTAGCATATTAAATATTAAATTACATATTTTCTCTCTGATGTCCATAATAATTTGCTATTTTCCTTTGTTTGTTTCATAATTAAATCATAAATTATTGTATGCTTGTTGTCTTATAATTTTATATTAATTGTTGCACTTATTGGGGAAATTTCTTCTATAAGAATTGGTAAATGAATATGTTGGAGGAGCGGGTTGCACGCCGCAACAGAATTGATTATAATGAATATATTGGAGGATCGGGTTGCACGCCGCAACAGACTTATTAAAAGTCCATATTGGAGAATCGGGTTGCACGTCGCAACAGACTTATTAAAAGTTCATATTGGAGGATCGGGATTCACGCTGCAACAAACTTATTTAAAAGTCAACATATATATATATATATATATATATATATATATATATATATATATATATTGGGGGATCGGGTTGCAAGCCGCAACAGACTTGATTAAAGTGAATATATTGTGAGAGCGGGTTGCACGCTACAATCGAATTGAATGTGAATATATTGTGAGAGCGGGTTGCATGCTGTAATAGAATTGAATGTGAATATATTGTGAGAGCGGGTTGCACGCTGCAACAGAATTGATGGAAATGACAATTGGTTATGACTGCTGAGTTGGCTTCAATTATTATAAATGAATTACCTGATTTATTTCTATTATTATTGTTGTTACTAATATTGCGTACAGGTAATGTAAGTGACCCGCCTTAGCCTCGTCACTACTTCGTCGAGGTTAGGCTCAACACTTACCAGTACATGGGGTTGGTTGTACTGATACTACACTCTGCACTTCTTGTGCAGATTTTGGATTTGGTCCCAGCGGCGTACCATAGACTTGCTCGGATTTCAGCTACTCAGAGGAGACTTGAGGTATAACGGCACGGCGTTCGCAGTTCTGAAGTCCCCGTCTATTTTACTTTAGCTGTGTGTTTATTTCCAGACAGCTTTATTTTATTTCAGACCTTTATTTGTATTATTCTAGAAGCTCGTGCACTTGTGACACCAAATTCTGGGATGGTATTTAGACACTGTTGTGTTATTTATGGATTACTCACTATATTTCAGACTTTACTTCCGCAATCGTTCTTTGTTATTAATAAATTTAAAAAAAATGTTTAAAAATTGGTTAATATTATTCTAACGTTGGCTTGCCTAGCAAGTGAAATGTTAGGCACCATCACGGTCCGAAGGTGGGAATTTCGAGTCGTGACACATGAGCTTCTAAGAATAGAGTATACAAAGCGGAGATGAAATAAATACATAGTCTGTTTGAATAATACATAAACAAATCTTTTATAAATCTAAGGCTACCATGAACAAGAGGCAGCTACAACAGGAACGCAGGTACATCTTCAAATCCTGCAACCATCGAGCACAGCAACAACAACAGCCAACATCTGCATGCAATGTGTAGAAGAATAGTATCAGTACAACTGACCCCATGTACTCAGTAAGTAACAAACCTAGCCTTAGGTTTAAAGTAGTGACGAGCTTCTGCCAAGTTCGGGTCCGCAACCAATAGTCCACAACAGTCCATAACAACATAAGGCAAATAATACCAGAAGTAACTCAGATATAAAATGCTCAGCCAGATCATGATTTCAAAAAAAATATATGGTTCTTCCTTTGAAATACATCAGTGAAAACCCAAATCGTTTGCCGAAGTTGCCAAAAATCTGAATAGTTTGAAAACAATAAATTTCTCCCAAAATCTTTTCAATAATAAATAAGATGTTTCATTTTCCTTTCGGATAACCCATGTAAAACAAATGCATCGCTATGCCCATCTGTCAAAACAATGTGTGAAAAATCATGAATGATGTGATGCAGTACAACATGAGGAAATACATCTCTATGCATGTATGTCATGTGTGCATGCCAATGCGATGCAACTCAGTGATAAAATCATAAACAGCCCCTCGAGCAGAACATCACTCATATACAGCCCCTCCGGAAAACCTCACAGTCATTCATGCCACTCGGGCATACCTCACAATCACTCTTGCCACTCGGGCATACCTCACAATCATTATTGCCATTTGGGCATACCTCACAATCACTCTTGCCACTCGGGCATACCTCACAATCATTCTTGCCATTCAGGCATACCTCACAATCACTCTTGCCACTCGGGCATACCTCATAATCACTCTTGCCACTCGGGCATACCTCACAATCACTCATGCCTCACAGTCACTCAGCACTCGGCACTCGCACTTAGTAGGTACCTGCACTCACTAGGGGTGTGTACAGACTCCGGAGGGGCTCCTTCAGCCCAAGCGCTATAATCTACACGGACCACTCACGTGCTATAATATCATATCAGAATCTGCACGGATAACTCACGTGCCATAATAAGCCAATAAGGCCTGCTGCAAGCGGGCAGCCCCGATCCATATAATAGTAATAATATATATAAAGCCAACATGGCATGCTGCGGCGTGCATCCCGATCCCATAATAATCCTCACAATCAGGCCCTCAGCCTCACTCAGTCATCAATCTCTCCAGTCTCTCGGGCTCACAATGTCATGAAAATAGCCCAAAATGATGATATGATGTATCAATGAATAACTACAGAGACTGAGATACGATATGTAATGAAATGAATATGACTGAGTATGAATTTTTAATTTAAAACAAATAATTCATAACAATATGATCTTCGTGGGTCCCCAAATACTGGCACATAGCCTCAACATAAATATACTTTTTAGCTCAATTTTTTTAACACATAAAACCGCATGGAAAATGTCAAGATTATGTAACTATAAAATTCCACAGAAACAATTATGTCACAATTTCTATAGTGCATGCCCATACGCCCATCACCTAGCATGTGTTTCACCTCTCAACAATTCACAAAATACATATATTCAGGGTTCATAACCTCAACTCCAAGATTAGAAGAGTTACTTACCTCAAACAAGCCAAATCTAATGTCGAGCAAGCTAAGCAATGCTCCAAAAATTCCATTCTGCGCATACCAACTTCCAAACGACTCGAATCTAGTCACAATAATTTGACTCAGTCCACACAATTTATAAGAATTAATTCCATATCAAAATGCTAATATTTTCCATAAAATCCGAAAATTACGCCCCAAAAATCACCTGTGGGGCCCACGTCTCGAAATCCGACGAAATCACAAAATACGATAACCCATCCAATTACAAGTTCAACCATACTAATTTCACTTAGATCCGACTCCAAATCGGTATTCAAACTTGAAAAATTTATTTTGTGACATTATAGAAATTTCCATCTATTTCTCTTGAAGATTCAATAATCTTACACTAAAAATGAAGATTAATTCATGGAATATAATCACAAGGGAGTTAAGAACACTTACCCCAAGTTGTGTGGAAAATATCCTCTCCACAATCCCCCAACCAGAGCTCCAAAATCAGAAAAATGGGTGAAAATGTCGAACCCTCAAATTTAAGGTTCTGCCCCAGCGATTTTCGCAACTGCGGACAAGATTTGCGCACCTGCGCATCCTCTTGTGCGAGCAAAATGTCGCATTTGCGAACTCCACTCGCCTGCCCAGTTTCCGCTTCTGCACGCATCCGTCCGCATCTGCGCTCACGCAGGTGCAGAATTTTCCCTCGCACCTGCGACCAATGCCTCACAGCCCTCTGCCCGCATCTGCGCTCCTTCTCGCGCAGGTGCGATTCCGCACCTGCATATCTCGCTTAAGCACACCCGTTCTCGCACTTGCGAGCTCACACCTGCGACTACTTTTCCGCAGGTGTGATTACACTAGAAGGCTTCAGTTCCAGCAGTCTTCCAAATTCAAAAATCAATCCGTTAACCATCCGAAACTCACCCGAGGCCCTCGGGTCCCCGTCCGAACATACCAACAAGTTTCATAACATAACACAGACCTACTCGAGGCCTCAAATCATACCTAACAACCTCAAAAATATGAACTACACACGGATTCAAGCCTAATAAATTTCCAAATTTCCAAATTCTACAAACAACGCCGAAACCTATCAAATCACGTTCGATTGACCTCAAATTTTGCACACAAGTCACATTTCACATTACAGACCTATTCAAAATTCCGAAATCGGATTCCGACCCCAATATCAAAAAGTCAAACCCCCCAGTCAAACTTCCCAAAGATTCTACTTTCGGCAATTCAAGCCAAATTCCACTACGGACCTCCAAATAATTTTTCGGACACGCTCCTAAGTCTAAAATCACCATACGGAGCTATTGGAATCATCAATATACGAATCCGAGGTCGTTTACACATAAGTCCGCATCCGGTCACTATTTTAACTTAAGCTTTAAACCTTGGAACTCAGTGTTCCAATTCCTTCCAAAACCTCACTGGACCCGAACCAATTACCCCAGCAATTCACACAACAACTGTAAAGTACAATTTGAGAAGTAAATGGGGAAACAGGGTTGTAATACTCAAAACGACTGGCCAGGTCGTTACATTCTCCCCCACTTATACATACGTTCATCCTCGAATGTGCCAAGAGTTGTTTCCAAGCCATCAAATCTCTGTTCCATCTTACCACACACGTACCCGGGGGTGAATCCACGTCAGCCTATGCCACACAGGCTTGACTACACAATGCAACTGAAAATCATTAATTTAATCTTAGCACATAAAACTTGGAGTTTAATTTCCAACCTTTAAAATTTCTTTCAAGACATAAATCTTACATTTACACACCGTATAAGTCCGAACAAGTTGCATCGAGCTATAACTATAACCAAGGAAATAATCAACCAACATATTACATAACTCGCATGCTCGTAGCCCCAATCCTGATAGCAGTGACTACTCCAAAACCAACCGCATACTAGTATTAAACCCATATCGAACCAAACCTCATCCCAAAACCTTCGTACACTGTTGATAATAAAAGAAACATGCGAAATTTCATGACCACTTACCAGATCAACAAGTCACAGAGCCCTCTCGCCCCAACCAGAACCATAATCCCTTTCTTAGCTGACTTTCAATATTATACTCCCAAATATACCGAAATCAAACCTGATAGTACCCATTCTAGGTCCAATGACCTTATATTACTAAACACAACTGTTCCATAGACATGCCTCACCAATATAACTCAGAGCCACAACTCGTGCCGTCCGTGCTCCAATACGCAACAATTCAAATGTACCCAATCATGGAAAATGACTCAAATGAGAGAACTGCCCTGCCAGATTAACAAGTACCTCCACAATGAAACGCTAAAAATTCATCATACACCGTAGAACCATCACCCGATTCTAACACGAGGTTCATGTTATATACTCCGAGCCACCCTGATCCAAATTAATAATGACGGAGAGGTAAATGACAAAAATACCACACAAAACCTGAAAGGGCATAACCATTACGTTATCGATCATGCAATACCCAAGTACTCATCACACTCAAATTCCGCTATAAAGCTCAAATAGAATCGCACCATCTATGCACATAACAAATGAATCACAACTCCTCGTAGCATAAAGGAGTAACTCACAGATCATTTGAGAACACGAATAAGTTCACCATCAACCGAATGACACATCCTTCAATAATAGCAGTATGGAGTCAACCATTCCGGCTCGATGTAGAATACACATCTTAATTGGGCGTATCTATAGACCCCAAAATCAACTCGGGTTACCCACAAATAGATAAAAATTCCTTCGAAAATCTATAATGACTGAATCATAACACATTTTATCATCTGGCTAGCTCCGGCCACAACTTCACAATCCACACCCATGAAACAATTTACTCCTGAGAACTCTCAATCTCCAAATCCATAGAACACGCGAATCACCATATTTGATTACATCTCCACCGCCCGAATGCCTAACACCTCTCTCATACACGATCATCCCACGAGAAATACTTTAAAAGTTCTTCCGTGCCACTTGACAAAATTTGAATATCAACAGTCTATCAACCAGGTGAGTACTATAATACCAATGAACATCCGTAAGTCAAAACACATTGTTCTTAGGGATTATCAAGCAGTTATAACATTCATCTAGTTATTTGGAACCATCCATGTTATCCAACATTCATTACCTTCTCTTCAAGACTGTACTGCCATCTTGTACATGTAAATCTAACTTCCGCACAACACATAACATCTATCTTGCCATCATGTGAAAAGCACAAGAATCTTATTATAAATTTTGAGTCACCAATAATTTACATACCCTTTTAGTTAGAAACCTTTCTCTTGCTTCTTTCCAGGAGGAAATCACAATACACAACACGTTCTCCATATCGGTAGAAACCATCAAGAATACTTTGGAATCCATTTTCACATAACCAAGCCATCAGGACAGAATATCTCGAACTCAACCAAGCCACGCAAGTCACCAAACCCAAGAATATTGCCACCAAACATTTGTAAAGTCTTACCACGTCGTAATTACCCAAATGACCGATCCTACCATTACCGTACTAGTCCAGTCTACTACCCAGTTGTCCTATTTTCTCTGAGTCCCTTCCAAATCTATCCTCAGATTGATACTTCTCCTTGCTAAAATACCACGATCTTTAACCACAATTCACCCCACGAACCCTAGCATAGAACCACAACGCCCTACGGCCCTTAAACAGTTGTATCCTTCTTAAGCACCTCCAAAAACACCACAACTGTAACACTCACTCCGAGAATACTTTATGTGAATCTAAAACTATTCTTCTTTCCTTCCTTATACTAAAATGTAGAATCCCTAGTCATACAGAACTTTCATAAGTCCAGGCACCATCAAATGCAAATCTCAGGTTTGACCATACACAAGTCCAAAGAAATTCTCAATTGCTATATATAAACCTCGAACCTATTGGAATTTTCTCGAGAGTCTCCCCCTTTATTCAAATCCAAATTACACCGCCCAAATAGGCCAAGAGACACGTGCCCCATTAGCACCACAACACTCAAAGAAGTAACTCTACTTTAACACCACATATCAAATTCGTACTCCGTGCGCACTACGTCATTCACCAATAACAACTCACTCTTCCCACGAATTTTATATACACATACATGAAATATAATCCTTAACCAGGAATTTCCTTATTTGAGTCATCCTCGATCTCAACTTTTGCAAGTCATAGCTAACCCACAAGTATGCCTCAAACCAAAATTAAACTTTAACACCTAACCATGAAATCAAATTGTCAATAGCAGACTCCCCCACTTGGCTCAAAGCCATAGATTAAAATATTCCATGACTCACAATACCAATACTCTCTTACTGCCATAATGCCACAGTCAGTCCAACGAAACTTCTTCCCAAGTTCATATAACGCCAACCATAAAAATACCTCAATCATCCTCTAAGCTTGTATTCATCCTCTTAACACACAAGTCAACTTTCTCAACCAGATTCAGATTCAAATCTCCACCCATACACCCCGTCGGCAGAAAAGAAACTCTCTACTCACATCATAAGGAATACTCCTACGTACATTACTCCGCAGGGGATAATCCACCTGCTTAGCCTCAATCTGGTATCTTGTTATACCCTTTCGCATTCACAATTACTATGCAATCACTTAGTCTATCTGAGTCCAAACTCATTAACCAGACGTGAGAATTTAGTTTTACCATAAAATTTAACAATGTGAAAGATCCTTCAAAACATTCATACTGGAGACTGTACGCCACATCAATTCGAAAATCAAGCACCCAGTGGCCTTTCCTTTACATTTCAAGGAAACACTTCTCGTCTTAACATATCCCGCATTTACATCATACTCATCACAAAGCCATTCCACCGCTCATCGAGCCACAACATCCACTCATAGGGATATTACCGGACATGTGAGTCCAAATGTATAGGTTACAACTAAAGCTACCGAGCCTAAGCTGCAGTCTAAACCTGGCCTCAAGTCCTCCAGACTGGCCCATCACCAAAACACAGAAAATACATCTTGAACCTCATTCATAAAATTACAAGCCGGCGATGCACAGCTGATACCGAGCGCTCATGTGCGCATACGAATACGTGGAAGGAATTCAAAGAGTTATGTCTCAAGCTGAATCAATCTCGCACGATAATGAAAGAAAGATGGGAAGTATATATCCTAAATGACCTGTAGCCTCTCGAAGATAAGTATAGACGTCATCATACCGATCTGCAAGGCTCTACTAGACAATTGCTCATGATTTGTAAAACCTATGAACCTAGTGCTCTGATACCACCTTGTCACGACCCAAAATTCAACTAGTCATGATGGCACCTAACCCAACCCGTTAGGTAAGCCAATTACCAACTATCCAATTTCAATAATAATTATTAAAGCAATTTAAGTGAATAAAGGTCTTAATTTTGTACAATCCCCAAGAACTGATAGTACAAATCATGAGCATCTAAGAATAGAGTATACAAAGCGGAAATGAAATAAATACATAGTCTGTTTGAATAATAATAAATAGAGCTCTTATAAATCTAAGGCTACCATGAACAAGAGGCAGCTACAACAGGAACGCAGGTACATCTTCAAATCCCGCAACCATCGAGCACAGCAACAACAACAGCTAACATCTGCACGCAATGTGCAGAAGTGTAGTATCAGTACAACCGACCCCATGTACTAAGTAAGTAACAAACCTAGCCTTAGGTTGAACGTAGTGACGAGCTTCTACCAAGGTCGGGTCTACAACCAATAGTCCACAACAGTCCATAACAACATAAGGCAAATAATACCAGAAGTAACTCAGAGATAAAATGCTCAGCCAAATCATGATTTCGAAACAAAAATATGGTTCTCCCTTTCAAATACATCAGTTAAAACCCAAATCGTTTGCCGAAGTTGCCAAAGATATGAATAGTTTGAAAACAATAAATTTCTCCCAAAATCTTTTCAATAATAAATAAGATGTTTTATTTTCCTTCCGGATAACCCGTGTAAAACAAATGCATCGCTATTCCCATCTGTCAAAATAATGTTTAAAAAATATCATGAATGATGTGATGCAGTACATCATGAGGAAATACATCTCTATGCCTGTATGTCATGTGTGCATGCCAATGCGATGCAACTCAGTGATAAAATCATAAACATCCCTCACTCATATATAGCCTCTCGGGCAAACCTCACAGTCACTCATGCCACTCGGGCATACCTCACAATCACTCTTGCCACTCGGGCATACCTCACAATCATTCTTGCCACTCGGGCATACCTCACAATCACTCTTGCCACTCGGGCATACCTCACAATCACTCTTGCCACTCGAGCATACCTCACAATCACTCATGCCTCACAGTCACTCAGCACTCGGCACTCGCACTCAGTAGGTACCTGCGCTCACTGGGGGTGTGTACAGACTCTGGAAGGGCTCCTTCAGCCCAAGCGCTATAATCTGCACGGATAACTCACGTGTTGCACGGACAACTCACGTGCTATAATATCATATCAGAATCCGCACGGACAACTCACGTGCCATAATAAGCCAATAAGGCCTGCTGCAGGCGGGCAGCCCCGATCCATATAATAGTAATAATATATATAAAGTCAACATGGCCTGCTGCGGCGTGCAGCCCGGTCCCATAATAATCCTCACAATCAGGCCCTCGGCCTCACTCATTCATCAATCTCTCCAGTCTCTCGGGCTCACAATGTCATGAATATAGCCCAAAATGATGATATGATGTATCAATGAATAACAATAGAGACTAAGATATGATATGTAATGAAATGAATATGACTGAGTATGAATTTTCAATTTAAAACAAATAATTCATAACAATATGACCTCCATGGGTCCCCAAATATTGGCACATAGCCTCAACATAAATTTTAATATGCTTTTTAGCTCAATTTCTTTAACACATAAAACCGCATGGAAAATGTAAAGATTATGTAACTATAAAATTTCACAGAAATAATTATGTCATAATTTCTATAGTGCACGCCCACACGCCCGTCACCTAGCATGTGCGTCACCTCCCGACAATTCACAAAATACATATATTCAGGGTTCATATCCTCAACTCCAAGATTAGAAGAGTTACTTACTTCGAACAAGCCAAATCCAATATCGAGCAAGCTAAGCAATGCTCCAAAAATTCCATTCTGTGCGTACCAACTTCCAAACAGCTCGAATCTAGTCACAATAATTTTACTCAGTCCACACAATTTATAAGAATTAATTCCATATCAAAATGCTAATATTTTCCATAAAATCCTAAATTACTCCCCAAAAATCACCCGTGGGGCCGACGTCTCGAAATCCGACGAAACTCACAAAATACGACAACCCATCCAATTACAAGTTCAACCATACTAATTTCACTCAGATCAAACTCCAAATCGGTATTTAAACTTGAAAAATTCATTTTGTGACATTATAGAAATTTCCTTCTATTTCTCTTGAAGATTCAATAATCTTACACCAAAAATGAAGATTAATTCATGGAATATAATCACAAGGGAGTTAAGAACACTTACCCCAAGTTGTGTGAAAAATTTCCTCTCCACAATCGCCCAACCCGAGCTCCAAAATCCAAAAAATAGGTGAAAATGTCGAACCCTCGAATTTAAGGTTCTACCCCAGCGATTTCCGCATCTACGGACAAGATTTGCGCACTTGTGCATCCGCTTGTGCGAGCAAAATGTCGCATTTGCGGACTCCACTCGCCTACCCAGTTTCCATTTTTGCACGCATCCGTCCGCATCTGGGCTCACGCAAATGCGGAATATTCCCTCGCACCTGCGACCAATGCCTCACAGCCCTCTGCCCGCATCTGCCCTCCTTCTCGCGCAGGTGCGATTCCGCACCTGCGAAGCACCTTCCGCACCTGCGCATCTCGCTTCAGCGCACCCCTGCCCGCACTTGCGAGCTCGCACCTGCGACTACTTTTCCCCAGGTGCGATTACACGAGAAGGCTTCAGTTCCAGCAGTCTTCCAAATTCAAAAATCAATCTGTTAACCATCCGAAACTCACCTGAGGCCCTCGGATCCCCGTCCGAACATACCAACAAGTTCCATAACATAACACGGACCTACTCGAGGCCTCAAATCATACCTAACAACCTCAAAAATACGAACTACACACGGATTCAAGCCTAATAAATTTCTAAATTCTACAAACGACACCGAAACCTATTAAATCACGTCCGATTGACCTCAAATTTTGCACACAAGACACATTTCACATTACAGACGTATTCACATTTCCAAAATCGGATTCCGAACCCGATATCAAAAAGTCAAACCCCCAGTCAAACTTTCCAAAAATTCAACTTTCGGCAATTCAAGCCAAATTCTACTACGGACCTCCAAATAATTTTTCGGACACGCTCCTAAGTCCAAAATTACCATACGGAGCTATTGGAATCATCAAAATATGAATCCGAGGTTGTTTACATATAAGTCCGCATCCGGTCACTATTTTAACTTAAGCTTTAAACCTTGAAACTAAGTGTTCCAATTCCTTCCAAAACCTCACTGGACCCGAACCAATTACCCCAGCAATTCACACAACAACTGTAAAGTACAATTTGAGAAGTAAATGGGGAAACGAGGTTGTAATACTCAAAACGACCGGCCGGGTCGTTACAATATCCCTCTTGAAAGTGCAACATACAGTTATTCGTGCAAGAAAATATATTGCGGTAAATATAGTCCAATACTTAGGATGTTTGTCCTTATGATTTATATTTGAAAAACATAAACATAATGTAATGATCCAAAATGTCATATTTAAATTTAATGATTAATTATGTGATCTAAGCACTATTTACCATTACTCGACTTGAGTGTGCAGTCCGTAAAAAATTTTCGAAAAAGTTTTCAGGTAAAAAATGGATTAAAATGTGAATTAGAGCTTTAAAACTCAACTGAGTTGACTTTGGTCAACATTTTGAGCAAACGGACTCGGATAAGTGTTTTGACAGTTCCGGTAGGTCCGTATCGTTATTTGGGACTAAGGCATATGCCCGGAATCAAATAACAATACGGACCTACCGGAACTGTCAAAACACTTATCCGAGTCCGTTTGCTCAAAATATTGACCAAAGTCAACTCAGTTGAGTTTTAAAGCTCTAATTCACATTTTAATCCATTTTTCACCTGAAAACTTTTCCGAAAATTTTTTACGGACTGCACACTCAAGTCGAGTAATGGTAAATAGTGCTTAGATCACATAATTAATCATTAAATTTAAAGATGACATTTTGGGTCATAGGAACAAGAATCGTCGAATTCCGAGTTAGTATGATGGAGTTAGAGCCTTTTTAGTGAAATAAAACTGCTGGTGTAAATAGTCCTGGTGTGCACCTTTAGCGACCAGATGTGACACTTTTAGCGACGGGATTGGATTTTTAGCGACCGGAATAGTGTTTTTGGGGCAGAAACTTAAGGACCAAAAATGGTCATTTCCTTCATTTCGTTTTGGAGTTTTGGAGCACGGTTCTTGGGCGATTTTGAGGATTTCTTCAAGACTTCAACTTGGGTAAGTGTCCTATATCCAAATGTGATTATATTTCATAAATCCATGGTCATATTCATCATTTATTTCGGATTTAAATGGAAGAAATCAAGATTTTTGCAAAATCTTTCAAAAACAAAAATTTAAGATTTGGAGGTCGAGTTGTTATCGGATTTTGGTAAAATTGGTATGGGTGGACTCATAATTGAATGGGTTGTCGGATTTTATAAGTTTCACCAAATTCCGAGATGTGGGCACCACGGGCAAATTTTGAGCTAATTTCGGATTTTAATGAAAATGTAATATTTTCTTATGAAATTGATTACTATAATTTTTATTGACTGTATCGAATTAATTATGACTAGATAGGAGTCGATCGGAGTCAGAAATTCGAGGAAAAAGCATAATACTTGGTTAAATTGGAGCAAGTCGAGGTAAGTGACTTGTCTAACCTTGTGTGGGGGAAATTTCCCCTAGGATTGGTATTGATGTGATTATTGAAATGTGTTGAAAGTCGTGTGCACGAGGTGACGAGTGTGTACACGGGCTAAATTGCGAAAGATTATATTTTTAAATTGTGTAGATCACTGTTGCGCATTTATTAAATTATTTTATCTTGTTATATTCTTCATCATTGATCTGAGATATATACTTCAAATTTGTTTGATCTTTTCTTACTAATTGTTTTACCTGTTTAGTTGAAACTTGGTTTCTTTTATTCTGTGCATTATTTGAAGGTTGATTTTCTTTAAATTAAATATTATTAATATGAAGTATTTGACATTTTTAAACTTGATATTGAAGCAACGTAGTAAAGATTTTGAAATATTATTTTCCTAAATTATTTACTCCTGAATATTTTTATACTCATTGTGAGGGAGCCGTGAGCTCTTTATTGTGGAAAACTATTATTGATGATTTATTTTGGCATGAGCCGTGAGCTCTTTATTGTGGAAAAATATTGTTGTTGAATTATTTTGGCAAGTTAAATTATTTGAGCACTTGAGGTGCAAATTGTGATATATTGTGATATTGATACGCATGCGGTGGTATAAGGTCTGGGTGTTGAAACGCATGCGGTGAGATAAGGGTGGCTTGATACGCGTGGCTAGTAGGGGAACTACTAGAAGTCATGCGGTGTGATAAGGGTGGCTAAAACGCGGGATGCTATTTCGGGAAAAAATGTTTTCTTTAAATAAATTGTGAAGGCACCCGCGGTGATATAAGGAAATGAGATATTGTGAATTTATTTATGATTTGGGACTACGAGGCGGTACCTCGGGAGTGCCCTTGTTGATATTGATTTATGGTCATAGTTGCTTTCGATTAATTGTTGTGATTTTCATAAAGTTGAAGGAAATTCTGTTTTGATTCCACGAGATATTATTTGTAATTATTTGATGTCATTAAACGTGACATACTATTTGATTCATTTCCAATGTCATTTTATTTTTACTACATTGATAAACATTTTACCATGCCATTATTATATTCCAGTAGGGCCTCACCTGACCTCGTCACTACTCTACCGAGGTTAGGCTTGGCACTTACTGGGTACTGCTGTGGTGTACTCATACTACGCTTCTGCACATCTTTTTGTGCAGATCCAGGTACATTTTACTAGCCTAGACATCAGTGAGTTACATGAGCACGGAGACTTCGAGGTATATCTGCCAACGTCCGCAGACTTCGGAGTCCCCTTCTATCATTTTATGTTGCTTCCTTATATTTTATTTAGACCTTGACATATAGAGACATTGAGAATAAATTCTTAGAAGCTTGTGACTTATTTCTACCGGGTTTTGGGAGTTGAAATTGTTTGAATTATAGTTTATTTATTTCAGATATTTATTATTATTCCGCATTGATAGGCTTACTTAGTCTTAGAGATTAGGTGCCATCACGACATCCTACGGAGGGAATTTGGGGTCGTGACAAGTTGGTATCAGAGCACTAGGTTCATAGGTGTTATGAGTCACAAGCAGGTTTAGTAGAGTCTTGTGGATCAGTACGGAGATGTCTGTACTTATCTTCGGGAGGCTATGGAACTATTAGGAAAATATTCACTTCTTTGATTCCTTATCGTGCGACATTGATTTAGCTTGAAACATATATCTCATATTCCTTTGTATCTACTCGTGTATGACATTGTGCACTCAATATCAGTTGTGCATCGACGGTTCGTGATGCCGCAGATGGACTACGAGGGAGCCAGAGATGCTCAAACATTGCCTTAACGTGTGGTTCTGACTGAAGATGTGGGCGTATTGAGAGATCACCTAGTGAATCATGTGCGGGGTGCAACGGACATTGGCGTCTGGTTGATTTATACGAGCTGTGAAGGTTATTATTGTGGATCATCGGACATTGTGACCTATGACTTCATGCCATCCACTATCAATGGGTGGATTGCGGGGTCATGTATTATATCAGTTTTGGGCCTGAAATGTATATATGTGGTACTAAAAGGTTCCCTAAAATTTACACATGTTTAAGGCCTGAGATTTCGTAGAGGATAAGGTTGGGACTTGCGGTATGTCCGCCTCCTTAATAATCCTATACTTCAATACCAAAGGAGTTATAGAAATAAATCTAAATTTATAGAAGGTCTACTCAGCGTGGACGTCACGGTTGTGGATTTTGGAGTGCTTCGGAGTAAGTATAGTTGTTGACGAGATTCTGGACTATGTGGTTCGTGCCAAGATTTGTCTGTATGGAGCTCTACTTTTGTGATCGTTGTGTATAAATAGGGGTAAGAGTTACCCCAAAGAAGAATCAAAGAGTATGTTAAGAAATGGGTCAGCTCAACAGTGTTGAGTCAGCATAACAAAAGAAGAAATTTGCCTTGGGAGAGATAATTCTCCACCAGTATTCGTGGTAAGCCTATGAAGAGGGCAGACCAGCCAATGCAACACCGCCCACTTGGCTCAGGCAGTCGTCCAGCCCAGTCCACACATCGGATTACTTGGGGTGCTCTAGTAAGTTCTTTTAATGCACCACCGATATGAGTTCCTACAATGGTTATTCCAGTTATCTGGCATAAACTCAATATGAGCAGCCTAACCCGCAAAGGGGTTATTATGAATACGGTGATACTGGAACATCAGGAGAAAAATTTCCCAAACTTGGGAGAGACTTATTTCATCAAAGCACTCAGGCTACGTGCCCCATTGCAGTTACTACACCACCCACACGACCAGTTAGGGGTTGGAGGACAGACGAGTAAAAGGCATCCTAGAGGTGGAGACCCAGCCGTTGATATATTTATTTTACGGTATGGCGGAGGTAGCTACATCAGATGGTGTTGTTACAGGTACGACCTTGATATTATATAAAGGAATAATTTCTTTAACTTGATTCGGTTTTGAGTATCGAGACGAGTCCTCTTATTGTGCTCCACTTATGAGTGAGCTTCATAATTTTATAATCTACTTATGTGTTTACCCCTGTTGGGAGATTTTATGGAGATAACTATGCCTATCATTTCGTGTTGGTCACTAATAAGAGCTGCAAGGCTAAATGTGGCTTTCTGTTACTCATTTCGGTAAATTTTGATGTAAATTCCGAATAATTAATTGCAAATTATGAATTATATGCCCTACCGGTGTGGGGTTCATTATGTGTTGTGATTTGGTGTAACCGAAATTATTTAAAAGGAGAAAATAGAAATTTTCAATTGGCACGATGTGCATATTACTTGTGATTCAGAACTGAGGACGAGATCCTCACATTTTTATATAAATTGATATGTTTAAACCGGGCTACGAACTGCGGTGGAAGTTATATAAGGACGAGATCCTTGTGAGAAAAATTCTTGTGTTTAAGTTCTCCCTTGTGAAATTAAATTTGTACTATAGTACTAATAGGGAGTCATGCTTGTTAGGCTTATTTGAAAATTCTTATATGAAATTCTCTGTGCATAGTTGTCAAATTCGTGTTGTAATTTTTAATTTTTAACCTACGAGGTAGTGCCCGCCTAGGTGGTGTTAAATGTGACTCGTTAATTCGGGTAAATAATTATGAAGTCTTCATGCCTCGCATTTAGTTATCAGTATTGTGAAGGTTTGCAACGAGATTTTTGTTAACATGAGGTTAAATGACGATTCTGTAATTGATTATGAACAACTATTAAGACCAAATTGATCCAAGAGGGTGCCCCATTTACAGGGTCAGACGAGTGTGAGTTAAGCTTTCAGAAGCTCAAGATCACTTTGACTCCGACACAAGCATTGGTATTACTTACATGTTCAAGGTCTTATACTGTGTATTGTGACGCGTCGCGTATTGATCTCGGCGCGATGTTGATGCAAGACGGTAGGGTGATTGCCTATGCGTCTAGACAGTTAAAAGTACAAAAAAAAAACAATTTCGGTCCATGACCTTGAGTTAGCAGCTATTGTTCATGCCTTGAAGATTTGGTGGCATTATTAGTACGGTGTCCATTGTGAGGTCTACACCGATCATCGAAGTCTATAGCATCTATTTAAACATAATGATCTTAATTTGCAGCAGCAGAGGTGGTTGGAGTTGCTTAAGGATTATGACATCACCATTCTCTATCATCCTGGGAAGGCCAATGTAGTGTCCGATGCCTTGAGTCATAAGCTGAAGAGTTTGGGCAGCTTAGCATATTTACTGGTAGCAAAGAGGCCTTTGGCCTTGGATATTCAGGCCTTGGCCAACCAGTTTGTCAGACTGGATGTTTCCGAGCCGAGTCGAGTTTTGGCTTGTGTGGTTTCTCAGTCTTCTCTTTATGATCGTATCAGGGAGCGTCAGTATGATGACCCCTATTTGGTGGTCCTTAAGGATACAGTTCAGCACGATGATGCCAAAGAAGTCGCAATTGGAGATGACGGTGTATTACGGATGCAGGGCAGGCTATGTGTACCTAATATAGATGGTTTTCATGAATTGATTCTCCAGGAGGCTGATAATTCGCGGTACTCCATACATCCGGGTGCTGCGAAGATGTAGCAGGACTTGAGGCAATATTATTAGTGGAGGAAGATGAAGAAAGACATAGTGGAGTATGTAGCTCGGTGTCTAAATTGTCAACAAGTGAAATATGAGCATCAACGACCTAGTGGATTGCTTCAGAAGTTAGTGATTCCAGAATGGAAATGGGAGAGGATCATTATGGATTTCGTTGTTGGGCTCTCACGGACTCAGAGGAAGTTCAATGCAGCTTGGGTGATTGTGGATAGATTGACCAAGTCAGCTCATTGCAATCCTATGATGACTACCTACTCTTTCGAGCAGTTGGCTCGAATCTATATTCGCGAGATTGTCAGATTTCACAGCATACCAGTATCTATCATCTCTGACCGGGATACACAGTTTACATCACGGTTCTAGAGGGCAGTACAACATGAGTTGGGTACTCGGGTAGAGTTCAGTACAACATTTTACCCTCAGACGGACGAGCAGTTCGAACGCACTATTCAGATACTGGGGGATATGCTTCGTGCGTGTATGATAGATTTTGGGGGTGCTTGGGATCAGTTCTTACCACTTGCGGAGTTTGCTTACAACAACAGTTACCAGTCAAGCATCCAGATGGCTCCGTATGAGGCCTTGTATGGTAGGCGGTGCCGGTCTCCAGTGGGTTGGTTCGAACCAGGCGAGGCTAGACTTTTGGGTACAGACTTGGTTCAGGATGCCTTGGAAAAGGTTAAGTTGATTCAGGATCGACTTCGTACAGCCCAATCTAGACAGAATAGTTATGCGGATCGGAAGGTTCGTGATGTTGCATTCATGGTTGGTGAGCGGGTATTGCTCCGGGTTTCGCCTATGAAGGGTGTGATGAGGTTCGGGAAGAAGGGAAAGTTGAGCCCTAGGTATATTGGGCCTTTTAAGATTCTTGAGAGAGTTGGAGAGGTGGCTTACAGACTTGCACTGCCACCTAATCTTTCTGCGGTTCATCCGGTATTCCATGTTTCTATGCTTCAGAAATATCACGGCGATCTGTCTCATGTGCTAGACTTCAGTTCGGTTCAGTTGGACAAGGATCTATCTTATGTTGAGGAACTAGTGGTTATTTTAGATAGGCAGGTTCGAAAGCTGAGGTCAAAGAACATTGCTTCTGTAAAGGTTCAATGGAGGGGTCATCCGGTCGAGGAGGCGACTTGGGAGGTCGAGAATGATTTACGCAGCTGTTATCCACACTTATTCACTAGCTCAGGTACTTTTTCTAACTCCGTTCGAGGACGAACGTTTGTTTTAGAGGTGGAGAATGTGATGACCCAAAATGTCATCTTTAAATTTAATGATTAATTATGTGATCTAAGCACTATTTACCATTACTCGACTTGAGTGTGCAGTCCGTAAAAATATTTCGGAAAAGTTTTCAGGTGAAAAATGGATTAAAATGTGAATTAGAGCTTTAAAACTCAAATGAGTTGACTTTGGTCAACATTTTGAGCAAACAGAATTGGATAAGTGTTTTGACAGTTCCGGTAGGTCCGTATAGTTATTTGGGACTTAGGCGTTTGCCCGGAATAAAATTCCGAGGTCCCTAGCCCAAGATATGGAATTTTGATGAAAAATTTAAAGTTTAAGTTCAAATAGTGACCGGATGTCGAATTATGTGCAAATGACCCCAGAATAGAATTTTGATGATTCCAACAGCTCCGTATGGTGATTTTGGACTTAGGAGCGTGATCGGAATTTTTTTTGGAAGTCCGTAGTGGAATTAGGCTTGAAATGCCGAAAGTTGAATTTTTGAGAAGTTTGACCGAGGGGTTGACTTTTTGATATCGGGGTCAAAATCCGATTCTAAAAAATTTCATAGCTCAGTTATGTTATTTATGACTTGTGTGAAAAATTTGAGGTCAATCGGAATTGATTTGATATGTTTCGGCGCAAAATATAGAAGTTGGAAGATTTCAAAACTCATAATTCGATTCGATGCGCGATTCGTAATTTTGGCGTTGTTTGGCATGGTTTGAAGCCTCAACTAAGTTCATATTGTATTTTGGGATATGTTGGTATATTTGGTTAAGGTCCAGAGGGACTCGGGTAGATTTCGGAAGGTTAACGGAATGGATTTCGGACAAAAAGGAACTGCTGGAATATTTCTGCTGCAGAAGCTATTTTTGGACAGCAACCGGTGCAATCGCAGAGCTGACTTTGGAAGCTTATATCTCGAAATCTATAAGGAATATGAACATTATCAAAACATGAAAGTTGTAGCCCTTTGATTCTAGTTTCTAGAATGATAAACCATTTATCATTCAGACATTTATACAAAATGTTATGATCGATTGACTGAAGCTGGTACTGTAGATTTTGGCTACAGCAGTGTGCATCGCCAGAAATTTCTGCTGCACAGGGCTGACTTTGGGAGCTTATATCTCGCAATCTATAAGGAGTTGGGTGGTGAGAAAAACATGAAAATTGTAGTACTTTCTATCTAGTTTGCAGAACTTTAAACTGTTTGGCAATTGGAGTTGAGTACAAGAAGTTATGATTGATACACTATAGGCTGTCGAGGAAGAGTTTGATGTTTTCAACATAAGCATGTAATGATCCAAAAGTCCATTTTTAGTTCTAGAGATCGAAATTCGATTTTGAGACTTTTGACATTTTGATAATGAATTATAGGAGTGATCTGGAAAGTTTGGTCTAATTTCATCAAGCCGCGATTGAGTTTTAAGCGCGAAATATGAGTTAATTGTTTAACGAGCGAAATTTGTATTACATTGAGCAAATGAGCTCCGAATTGAGTTTCGATTAAACGAATGGGTTCGTAGTTTTATTTGTGACTCATAGGAACAAGAATCGTCGAATTTCGAGTTCGTATGATGGAGTTAGAGCTTTTTTAGTGAAATAAAACTGCTGGTGTAAATAGTCCTGGTGTGCACCTTTAGTGACCAGATGTGACACTTTTAGCGACAGGATTGGATTTTTAGCGACCGCAATAGTGTTTTTTGGGCAGAAACTTAAGGACCAAAAATGGTCATATCCTTCATTTCGTTTTGGAGTTTTGGAGCACGGTTCTTGGGCGATTTTGAGGATTTCTTCAAGACTTCAACTTGGGTAAGTGTCCTATATCCAAATGTGATTATATTTCATAAATCCATAGTCATATTCATCATTTATTTCGGATTTAAATGGAAGAAATCAAGATTTTTGCAAAATCTTCCAAAAACAAAAATTTAAGATTTGGAGGTCGAGTTGTTATCGGATTTTGGTAAAATTGGTATGGGTGGACTCGTAATTGAATGGGTTATCGGATTTTATAAGTTTCACCGGATTCCGAGATGTGGGCCCCACGGGCAAATTTTGAGCTAATTTCGGATTTTAATGAAAATGTAATATTTTCTTATGAAATTGATTACTATAATTTTTGTTGACTGTATCGAATTAATTATGACTAGATACGAGTCGATCGAAGTCGGAAATTCGAGAAAAAAGCATAATACTTGGTTAAATTGGAGCAAGTCGAGGTAAGCGACTTGTCTAACCTTGTGTGGGGGAAATTTCCCCTAGGATTGGTATTGATGTAATTATTAAAATGTGTTAAAAGTCGTGTGCACGAGGTGACGAGTGTGTACACGAGCTAAATTATGAAAGATTATATTTTTAAATTGTGTAGATCACTGTTGCGCATTTATTAAATTATTTTATCTTGTTATATTCTTCATCATTAATCTGAGATATATACTTCAAATTTGTTTGATCTTTTCTTATTAATTGTTTTACCTGTTTAGTTGAAACTTGGTTTCTTTTATTCTGTGCATTATTTGTAGATTGATTTTCTTTAAATTAAATATTATTAATATGAAGTATTTGACATTTTTAAACTTGATATTGAAGCAACATAGTAAAGATTTTGAAATATTATTTTCCTAAATTATTTACTCATGAATATTTTTATACTCATTGTGAGGGAGCCGTGAGCTCTTTATTGTGAAAAACTATTATTGATGATTTATTTTGGCATGAGCCGTGAGCTCTTTATTGTGGAAAAATATTGTTGTTGTATTATTTTGGCAAGTCAAATTTATTGAGCACTTGAGGTGCAAATTGTGATATATTGTGATATTGATACGCATGCGGTGGTATAAGGTCTGGGTGTTGAAACGCATGCGGTGAGATAAGGGTGGCTTGATACGCGTGGCTAGTAGGGGAACTACTAGAAGTCATGCGGTGTGATAAGGGTGGCTAAAACGCGGGATGCTATTTCGGAAAAAAATGTTTTCTTTAAATAAATTGTGAAGGCTCCTGCGGTGATATAAGGAAATGAGATATTGTGAATTTATTTATGATTTGGGACTACGAGGCGGTACCTCGGGAGTGCCCTTGTTGATATTGATTTATGGTCATAGTTGCTTTCGATTAATTGTTGTGATTTTCATAAAGTTGAAGAAAATTCTGTTTTGATTCCACGAGATATTATTTGTAATTATTTGATGTCATTAAACGTGACATACTATTTGATTCATTTCCAATGTCATTTTATTTTTACTACATTGATAAACATTTTACCATGCCATTATTATATTTCAGTAGGGCCTCACTTGACCTCGTCACTACTCTACCGAGGTTAGGCTTGGCACTTACTGGGTACCGCTGTGGTGTACTCATACTACGCTTCTACACATCTTTTTGTGCAGATCCAGGTATATTTTACCAGCCTAGACATCAGTGAGTTACATGCGCACGGAGACTTCGAGGTATATCTGCCAGCGTCCGCTGACTCTAGAGTCCCCTTCTATCATTTTGTGTTACTTCCTTATATTTTATTTAGACCTTGACATATAGAGACATTGAGAATAAATTCTTAGAAGCTTGTGACTTATTTCTACCGGATTTTGGGAGTTGAAATTGTTTGAATTGTAGTTTATTTATTTCAGATATTTATTATTATTCCGCATTGATAGGCTTACCTAGTCTTAGAGACTAGGTGCCATCACGACATCCTACGGAGGGAATTTAGGGTCGTGACACATAATAAAAATTATTTTCACACAAATTTAAAAGGATATTCCTTAGTTTCAGAAGAGAAAAGTTGAATTCAGGGATAAGAATATACTTAGAAGCACTTTAACTAGTATGATAATTTTTGCGTGTATGACGTTATTGCCAAAACTTCTATATACCATCTGTGTGCAATTACATAAGCTATTCGGCCTATCTAAGTTTTTCAGTAGCATGACATGCATATTTTTCTTCAAAATTAACCTATATACAATGGAAGATCAATTTTAACTTAGTCTATTATATATATGGTGACACTAACATACGTAAAAAATAAGAAACTTGACAATAAACATGTACGATAGAAGGCCATTTGGTATTAAAGTATTTAAGTATTCTTCTTGGTGGTAATTATTGGTATTATTTTCTGCTGAGTCAAAAACTGAAAAATATTTTATTTTTACTATAAAATTTTGCAATCAACATTTTATTTAGTTGATCAACATATTCATTTATGCTGGCTAAGATATCTTTTTAATTCTATCATACGATTTGCACAAATTACATTTTAATGTAATGATAGAAATATTTTTCTTACTAAATGCACTACTATTACCATTGGGATTGATAATCAAGTATTCAAGAAGAACCAAATCATATTTTATTGGATGCTCTTCTTTGTTTCCCACACGAAGCAAGAAGACAGTGAATTCAGAATCTGTTCTTACTTTATATTTCTTGTCAGTTGAATCTTTTCCAGAAGTATAATTTTGGCAAGCTAGCTTTTACAGTCTCTGCTTTTGTCGATTTTGGAACTACTGGTAGTACTTAACAGTTACCTCCCAAACCACATTTTTCACCAAGCAGTTCATTAGTATCCATTATATCTCTAAAACTTCTGGCGAATATTTCGATCGTTTGACACTTAGCCATAAGTGCTTCATCCCATGTTATCAATTTTGCTTTCCTTATAAATTTAGCATCATTGCTCTGCTTTGATATATTTGTGATGGTTATTTAAGTTGTTTGAAGAGGTGTATCAAATCTAAAGTGGATGGCCTCACAATAAAATCGTTGTTGGTACACCACTTCCTATTATTGCTAACAGTGCCATGCCTCTTGATATCATATTTGCAAGTAATGCATGACATAGAAATATTATTTCGATTACGCCGGAGGCATCTACAAAGAATAATCTCATTATACCAGAGTCAACTCTTTATAATATAGACTTGAAAGCCTGTTCTTAATAATATACTAACCTTTTTATTGTGTTCTAACGCTCTTTTATGGAATAAATTTATATACCCTAAGTTTTTTTTAACTTGAATAAGATATTTTACTCATATGATGAAAAATAATTGAATTGGATTCTCTTGCTAAATAATTAATTAAAAGATTCAATTATTTGGTTTTAACATAAAAAATAATTTATTCTATGTTGATTCTGATCTTAATATTAGTTCATCTCTTATTTCAATTATTTAATCTTAATTATAATTTTATCTATCATAAATTTTATTTTCAAAGAGTAAAAGATTGATATGACATTTCACTTTTAGACCTTTATGTTTGTAGAATCATTAGTGGTATTGACTCTTACCAATAATTCTTTTTCTCTTTCTCACACATTTATATTCTTAAATATTTTCTTAGTTGTTGTTTAATAATTGGGTATTTTTTAATATTACACAAAAAATTGATAAAAAACATTATTTGAGTAGGAAAATAGTTCAAATATAATATAAAAATATATTATCGCGGGGGAATTTATTTTTTCAATTTAAACTCTTTATGCAGTTCATTTAATATTACTTTTATTTTTTCTTCGTATTGGACATTATGGAGTGGTAATGTAATTCCAATAAGGAGGATTCTTATGAAATTGATTTTATTAAACATTCCTATATATTTTTAATAAGAATTTAATAGATAAAATTTTATTAATTTTAAAATCTTAAATATTAAAAATTAGCATAGAAAGTATTGTAGTCCAAAAAATAGGTTATTGCAGTTATATCCTTTCCATGAGTTCTTCTGTTTAATATTTTAGGGAAATTTTGATATATTAATATTGTATTTATGCTTTTATAATAATATAGGCTTTCACTTTTCTAAATGAATTTGGATAATATAATACATTCTGAAATTAAATTAGTAATATGACATCATAATACATTTTCAAATTAAATTGGTAATAGGAATTTTTAAGAAGTAATAGGATTACATGACTAAAGATATTTACTTATTCAATTTTATATGAATTAGACAGCCCCAGAGTAATTATACTAATAGAATTCCTAAAGGTAATCATGTACGATTCCTAACGTATAGTATTTGTAATGACCCAACCGGTCATTTTAACTTTTAGAACCCCGTTCCCTAAAATAAAATTTTTCGTATATGTTTTTAATGATTATTGACTAGCGGGGATGGTTGGTTCGGGATTTGGAAGCGTTTGGGTTGAAATCGGAACACATGGTTCCTTAAGTTAGCCTTAAAAGGCCAAGTTTAACTTCGGTCAATATTTTGAGAAAACGACCCCGGAATCGGGATTTGACGGTTCCAATAGGTTCGTATGATGATTTTGGACTTGGGCGTATATCCGCATCGGGTTTTGGATAACCCGGGAGCATTTTGATGCTTAATAGTAAAAATCAACTATTTGAAGGTTAAACTTCTTTAAATTTGGTTTGGAGTAAGATTTTGAGTAATTGAAGTCCGTTTGGAATTCCGAGTTTGAGAATAGTTCCATATAGTGATTTAAGACTTGCACGCAAAAATTCGTGTCATTCCGAGTAGTTTAAGTATATTTCGGTGCATTGGAAGTAAATTGAAGAACTTGAAAATTTTAAGTTTGAACCAATTTGGTTTGGGGTATGATTCTTAAATTTGATGTTGTTTTACACGTTAGGGGAATTCGAGCGAGTCCATTTTATGATTTCAAACCTTTTGATATGTTCGGGCGGGGCCCCGGGGGTCCCGAGTGTTAACCGGACGAGGCTCGGACCAATTTCGGACATGGGAGGAAAATTGTAATGACCCAACCGGTCATTTTTAACTTTTAGAACCCCGTTCCCTAAAATAAAACTTCCCGTAGGTGCTTGTAATGATTTATGACTTGCGGGGATGGTTGGTTCGGGATTTGGAAGTGTTTGAGGTGAAATCGGAACACTTGGTTCCTTAAGTTGGCCTTAAAGTGCTAAGTTTGACTTCGGTCAACATTTTTAGAAAACGACCCTGGAATAGAATTTTGATGATTCCAACAGCTCCGTATGGTGATTTTGGACTTAGGAGCGTGATCGGAATTTTATTTGGAAGTCCGTAGTGAAATTAGGCTTGAAATGGCTAAAATAGGAATTTAAAGTTTGGAAGTTTAACCGATGAGTTGACTTTTTGATACCGGAGTCGGAATCCAGTTCCGAAAGTTTTCATAGCTCCTTTATGTAATTTATGACTTGTGTGTAAAATTTGAGGTCAATCAGAGTTGATTTGATAGGTTCCGGCATTGAATGTAGAAGTTGAAAACTCTTAGTTTCATTAAGCTTGAATTGGGGTATGATTCATGGTTTTAGAGTTGTTTGATGTGATTTAGAGGTTCAACTAAGTTCGTTTGATGTTTTAGGACTTGTTGGTATATTTGGTTGAGGTCCCGAGGGCCTTGGGTGAGTTTCAGATGGTTAACGGATCAAAAATTTAATTTAAAAAGCTGTTGCAATTTTTCCTCTTCTGTTGGACATTCTGGGCTGTGATCGAGCCCAGATATCGAGCCCAGATATTGAGCCAGATATCGAGGGACAGGATCGAGACCCAAGATTGAGGGTCACAATCGAAGGCTCAAGCTCGATTCCATGATTGAGGCTATGATCGAAGGCCCAACCTCGATACCCTGATCAAGGCCATGACCGAGGTCCAGGCTCGAGCCTGTGATCGAAGTCGTGATCGAAGGAAAGGCTCGAGGGCATGATCGAAGGTATGGCTCGAGGGCTAGGATCGATACCCAAGCTCGATGCCCTGATCGAAGGCACAACCTCGATGCCGCGATCGAGGCCCAGTTCGAGAACCAGTTCCGAAGGCTACTGGGCAGTTTTATAAAAAGTGGGCATTCGTCCCATTTGCCGGTTTTGACGAACTTGAGCTTGAGCAGAGACAACTTTTGGCAGATTTTCAAGGGAAAAACATTGGGGTAAGTGATTCTAACTCGGATTTGGTCTACATATACAAGTGTATCATTGTTTTTCACAATTTAATTAGTGTTTTGAGATTTGAGATTTGGAAAAGTTTAGAAATCTCATAGAAACGAAATTTTGAGATTTCGGTATCGATTCGGATTCGGAATTGAGTGAAACTAGTATCGTTGGACTCGTAATTGAATGGGTTGTCAGATTTCATAACTTTCGCCAGATTCCGAGATGTGGGCCCCGCAGGCGAATGTTTAATTAATTTCGGGATTCTTATTAAAAATGTAGTATTTCCTTATAGAATTTATTTCCTATAATTTTTAGTGATTGTATCGAATTATTTTGGCTAGATTCGAGCCAGACAGAGTTGGATAATCGTGGAAAAGGCAAAATCGTGGATTAAATTGGAGCAAGACTAGGTAAGTCTGTTGTCTAATCTTGTGAGGGGGAAATTACCTCATAGGTGATTAAAATTAAATAATTGTTGCTAATTGTAAATTATGGGGGCTACGTACGCACGAGGTGACGAGAGTCCGTGCGTAGCTACTATTAATACTAAAGTCCGGATAGTTTAGGACTCAAAGCATGCCTTACTTGTGTAAATTGTATTCTTTGAATTATTTATATTAATTGATATCTATATGAATATATTGTGAATTGTTAGATAAAGATATTAAAGGATGGAAATGTCATAGGCTTGATTGTCTGTTTAAATCTATTAATTGTTAAAAGAAATTGTTCTCCTCCCAAATTTATCTTATAATGAATATACTCTCCTTCCGGAGGCAAATAAGAAAAATGTCCTCCTTTCTTGTGGAGCGGGCCGAACGCCTCGGCAGGATAGATGGATCTATGGATCACGCCGCACGTCCCTCGGCAGTGTACACGACACTCTGGATCGGGCCGTACGTCCTCGGCAGAAATCGTGCTTAATAATAATAATAATTACACGATACTTTAATAATTTATTTCAACTTGTGAAGCTAATTAGTAAATTGGAAAATCTTTGGAATTTAATGAATTATTATTCTTGCTTGTTAAGGAATTAATTGTTACTCCTGTAAATGAGATTTAATTGATAAATTGGAATTTATTTGAATTGAAGGAATTTAATTAATATATTGAGAATTGATACATTTGAAGGAATTTGATTATTTTTGCTGATTAAATAAATTATTGTAAATTCTGTAAATCATGCTGATTTAAATATCCTAGTTTTATTTTAATTATTATTGACCTATAGTGAGTGTCAAGGTCGGCCATCTCGTCTCTACCACTTCAAGATTAGGCTTGATACTTACTGGGTACACGTTGTTTACGTACTCATACTACACTTGCTGCACTTTTTGTGCAGGATCTGAGACAGGTACTGGTGGAGGACCTATCATCACATACCCACGTCATCCCGAGGCATAGTGGTGAGCTGCCTTTCTGCGTCGTTCTGCAGCTACCAGTGTCTCTTCTGATATTTATATTCTGTCTATTTCATTTCAGACAGTATTTGGAGTTTTGTATAATCTACTAGATGCTCATGCACTTATGACACCGGGTCTTGGCACACACATTGGTAGAAATTGGTATTTTATTATCTTCTTGGAATAAAAGTTTAACCAATGTATGTTTGACTTATTAGTTGGCTTGCCTAGCTGTAGTGTTGGGCGCCATCACGACATATAGGTAAAATTGGGTCGTGACAATATGGTATCAAAGCACTAGGTTCACGTAGGTCTCACAAGTTATGAGCAGACCTAATAGAGTCTTGCGGATCGGTACGGAGATGTCTGTACTTATCTTCGAGAGGCTATATGGTGTTAGGAAACTACCTTTCTTCATATTCCATCGTGCAATTGATTTAGTACTAAATATCCTTCTCTTATTCTCTCACAGATGGTGAGAACACGCTCTAATGAGATTCCAGACCAGGGAAGAGCTACTCCCCCAGTTGCTAGAGGCCGAGGCAGAGGCAGAGGGAGGGCTCCAGCCCGTGGTAGAGGGCGAGGACGTCCCAGGACTATTCCGGTTATGCCGCCAGTGGATCCAGCAAAGAATCCCATTATTGAGGAGCAGGGTGAGGTCCCTGTGGCAGAGCCAGCTTCGGTGGACTTCACATCTGCACCGGGATTTCAGGATGTCATGGGTCGTATGCTACGATTCATCGACAATATGACTCAGGCCGGTTTATTTCTAGCAGACCCAGCCACATCTCAAGCGGGCGGGGGAGCACAGACCCCTACCGCGCAGGCTCATGGACAGGCAGCTGTTGTATATCAGACCCAGGGTGCACTACCCGTGGGTGGAGTCCAGCCAGTGGCAGCAGCTACACCTGAGCCCAGGCCAGCTGTAGCTGCCGATCCTTAGAAACTATTGGACAGATGGACTAGACTACATCCTCCTGTCTTCGGGGGTGAGCGACATGAGGATCCATAGGATTTCATTGATCGTTGCAAGGATAGACTGTACAACATGTGGATATTGGAATCCCATGGGGTTGATTTCGCTACTTTTCAGCTAGAGGGTAGAGCCCGTAGATGGTGGTAGTCTTATGCTCTTGGCAGACCAGCAGATTCTCCTCCCATGACTTGGGACAAGTTCACCCGTATCTTCTTGGACATGTATATTCCACCATCCCATAGGGAAGAGTTGCGGTTTCAGTTTGAGCAGCTCCAGTAGGGTCAGATGTCAGTGACTGATTATGAGGCGAGGTTTTCTGAATTATCTCGCCATGCACTAATGATACTCCCTACTGAGGCGGAGAGAGTGCGAAGGTTTGTAGCCGGTTTACATACTGGTATTCAGGCTACTATGGCTCAAGAGGTTGAGATGGGTACTTCTTATGAGCGAGTTGTGGAGATAGCCTGGAGGATTGAGGGTGTACGTCAGCGGAGCTGAGAGCATATTATGAGAGATAAGCGGTTCAGGTACTCTAGAGAGTTCAGAGGTGCTCTGTCCAGGGGCAGAGGTCAGTTCGTGAGGGGACAGTCCAGCAGATCCCCATATCCAGCACCACCACCTCCTCAAGGTGCTCCAGTGCGACCTTATCTCAGTGCTATCCCAGAGAGTTCTTACCTCCCACCAGTTATTCAGGGTCCTCCCAGTGGGTATTCAGGTCCCCAAGGCCAAACACTTAGTCAGCGGCCCATCGCACCAAAGAGTTGTTATGAGTGTGGGGATCCCAGTCACGTGCGGAGGTTTTGCCCCAGGCTTCGAGGTAGACCAGTACAGCAGGGTCAACAGCCTATGCTTACTGGACCAGTTACTCTACCAGTAGTCCGACCACCCAGAGGTGGAGGACAGGTGGGTAGGGGCCGTCTTAGAGGTGGAGGTCAGCCAGGAGGAGGCCAGAAAATTGGCGCTCCAGCTCGGTTCTATGCTTTTCCGGCTAGACCAGATGCAGAGGCCTCAGATGCCGTGATTACAGGTATTATTTCTGTTTGTGGCAAAGATGCCTCAGTATTATTTGATCCAGGATCTACGTATTCATATGTGTCATCTCTATTTTCTCCATTCCTGGGTGTTTCTCGTGAGTCCTTGAGTACTCATGTTTATGTGTCCACTCCTATGGGAGATTCTGTTGTCGTGAACCGGATCTACCGGTCCTTTATTATTACATTCTGTGGTTATGAAACTAGAGCAGATCTCCTATTGCTTGAGATGACCGATTTTGAAATTATTCTGGGTATGGACTGGTTATCTCCATATCATGCTATTCTAGATTGTCATGCCAAGACTGTTACCTTGGCTATTCCAGCATTGCCTAAGCTGGAGTGGAAGGGTTCGCCTGTTAGTTCATTTAATCGAGTTATTTCTTTAATAAAGGCTCAACACATGGTTGAGAAGGGTTGTTTGGCTTATCTAGCCTATGTTCGGGATATTACTGCAGAGACTACTGCTATTGATTTAGTGCCTGTAGTTCGAGAGTTCCCCGATGTATTTCCGTCAGATCTTCCAAGTATGCCACCTGATCGTGATATTGATTTTTGTATTGACTTGGCTTCAGATACCTAGCATATATCTATCCCACCATATCGCATGGCTCCGAAAGAATTGAAAGAACAGCTTGAAGAGTTACTAGCCAAAGGGTTTGTCTGACCGAGTGTATCGCCTTTGGGTGCATCGGTATTATTTGTGAAAAATAAGGATGGAACAATACGGATGTGTATTGATTATCGCCAATTGAACAAAGTCACTATTAAGAACAAGTACCCGTTGCCGTGTATTGATGATCTATTTGACTAGTTGCAGGGTGCTAAGGTATTCTCTAAGATCGACTTGAGGTCGGGGTACCATCAGTTGAAGATTCGGGATTCGGATGTTCCGAAGACTGCTTTCCGTACTAAATATGGTCATTATGAGTTTCTAGTAATGTCTTTTGGTTTAACAAATGCACCGACAGCATTTATGGATCTGATGAACAGGGTATTCATGCCATATATTGACTCATTTGTCATTCTCTTCATTGATGACATTTTGATCTTCTCACGTAGTAAGGAGGAGCATGAGCAGCATATGAGAGTAGTGCTTCTGACATTGTGGGAACAAAAGCTATATGCTAAGTTCTCTAAATGTGAGTTTTGGCTAGAGTCTGTAGCATTTTTGGGACATATCGTATCGGGCGAAGGTATTAAAGTTGATCCCAAAAAGATTGAGGCAGTTCAGAATTGGCATCGTCCCACTTCGGCGACGGAGATCAGGAGTTTTCTGGGTTTGGCAGGTTATTATCGTCGGTTCGTGGAAGGTTTTTCATCTATTGCAGCACCTTTGACCAAATTAACCCAGAAGGATGCTCCATTCCGATGGTCCGATGATTGTGAGGTGAGCTTTCAAAAGCTCAAGACATCATTGACTACAGCACCAGTGTTAGTGTTGCCTTCCGATTCGGGGATGTATACAGTGTATTGTGACGTTTTGCGCGTTGTCTTGGGTTGTGTATTGATGCAGAAAGGGCAAGTTATTGCATATGCTTCACGTCAACTGAAGCCCCACGAAAAGAATTATCTGGTAGATCTTCCAAGTATGCCACCTGATCGTGATATTGATTTCTGTATTGACTTGGCTTCAGATACCCAACCTATATCTATCCCACCATATCGCATGGCTCCGAAAGAATTGAAAGAATTAAAAGAACAACTTGAAGAGTTACTAGCCAAAGGGTTTGTCAGACCAAGTGTATCGCCTTTGGGTGCACCGGTATTATTTATGAAAAAGAAGGATGGAACAATGCGGATGTGTATTGATTATCGCCAATTGAACAAAGTCACTATTAAGAACAAGTACCCGTTGCCGTGTATTGATGATCTATTTGACCAGTTGCAGGGTGCTAGGGTATTCTCTAAGATCGACTTGAGATCGGGGTACCATCAGTTGAAGATTCGGGATTCGGATGTTTCGAAGACTGCTTTCCGTACTAAATATGGTCATTATGAGTTTCTAGTAATGTCTTTTGGTTTAACAAATGCACCGACAGCATTTATGGATCTGATGAACAGGGTATTCAGGCCATATATTGACTCATTTGTCATTGTCTTCATTGATGACATTTTGATCTACTCACGTAGTAAGGAGGAGCATGAGCAGCATATGAGAGTAGTGCTTTTGACATTGCAGGAACAAAAGCTATATGCTAAGTTCTCTAAATGTGAGTTTTGGCTAGAGTCTGTAGCATTTTTGGGACATATCGTATCGGGCGAAGGTATTAAGGTTGATCCCAAAAAGATTGAGGCAGTTCAGAATTGGCATCGTCCCACATCGGCGATGGAGATCAGGAGTTTTCTGGGTTTGGCAGGTTATTATCGTCGGTTCGTGGAAGGTTTTTCATCTATTGCAGCACCTTTGACCAAATTAACCCAGAAGGGTTCTCCATTCCGATGGTCCGATGATTGTGAGGTGAGCTTTCAAAAGCTCAAGACATCATTGACTACAGCACCAGTGTTAGTGTTGCCTTCCGGTTCGGGGATGTATATAGTGTATTGCGACGTTTCGCGCGTTGGCTTGGGTTGTGTTTTGATGCATAAAGGGCAAGTTATTGCATATGCTTCACGTCAACTGAAGCCCCACGAAAAGAATTATCCGATAGATCTTCCAAGTATGCCACCTGATCGTGATATTTATTTCTATATTGGCTTGGCTTCAGATACCCAACCTATATGTATCCCACCATATCGCATGGCTCCGAAAGAATTGAAAAAATTAAAAGAACAGCTTGAAGAGTTACTATCCAAAGGGTTTGTCAGACCGAGTGTATCGCCTTTGGGTGCACCGGTATTATTTGTGAAAAAGAAGGATGGAACAATGCGGATGTGTATTGATTATCGCCAATTGAACAAAGTCACTATTAAGAACAAGTACCCGTTACCGCGTATTGATGATCTATTTGACCAGTTGCAGGGTGCTAGGGTATTCTCTAAGATCGACTTGAGGTCGGGGTACCATCAGTTGAAGATTCATGATTCGGATGTTCCGAAGACTGCTTTCCGTACTAAATATGGTCATTATGAGTTTCTGGTAATGTCTTTTGGTTTAACTAATGCACCGACTGCATTTACGGATCTGATGAACAGGGTATTCAGGCCATATATTGACTCATTTGTCATTGTTTTTACTGATGACATTTTGATCTACTCACGTAGTAAGGAGGAGCATGAGCAGCATATGAGAGTAGTGCTTCTGACATTGCGGGAACAAAAGCTATATGCTAAGTTCTCTAAATGTGAGTTTTGGTTAGAGTCTGTAGCATTTTTGGGACATATCGTATCGGGCGAAGGTAATAAAGTTGATCCCAAAAAGATTGAGGCAGTTCAGAATTGGCATCGTCCCACTTCGGCAATGGAGATCAGGAGTTTTCTGAGTTTGGCAGGTTATTATCGTCGGTTCGTGGAAGGTTTTTCATCTATTGCAGCACCTTTGACCAAATTAACCCAGAAGGGTGCTCCATTCCGATAGTCCGATGATTGTGAGGTGAGCTTTCAGAAGCTCAAGACATCATTGACTACAGCACCAGTGTTAGTGTTGCCTTCCGGTTTGGGGATGTATACAGTGTATTGCGACGTTTCGCGCGTTGTCTTGGGTTGTGTATTGATGCAGAAAGGGCAAGTTATTGCATATGCTTCACGTCAACTGAAGCCCCACGAAAAGAATTATCCGGTACATGATTTGGAGTTAGCTGCGATTGTTCATACTCTTAAGATTTGGAGGCATTATCTTTATGGGGTGTCTTGTGAAGTTTACACTGATCACAGTTTACAGCATTTGTTCAAGCAGAGGGATCTAAATTTGAGACAGCGTAGATGGCTGGAGTTACTAAAAGATTATGATATTACTATTCTGTATCATTCGGGCAAAGCAAATGTGGTTGCAGATGCCTTGAGCAGAAAGGCGGAGAGTATGGGTAGTTTGGCTTTCATTTCAGCAGAGGAAAGACCATTAGCCTCAGATATTCAGTCTTTGGCTAACAGACTTGTGAGGCTGGATATTTCAGAGCCCAGCCGAGTTCTTGCATGTGTTGTGGCCCGGTCTTCACTATTTGAACAGATCAAGGCTCGCCAGTATGATGACCTACACCTGGTGGTTCTTCGTGAAACGGTACTACGAGGTGGTGCCAAGGAACTCACTATTGGTGCAGATGGTGTTCTACGACTCCAGGATCATCTGTGTGTTCCTAATGTGGATGAACTGAGGAAAAAGATCCTGGAGGAGGCACACAGTTCTCGATATTCTATTCATCCAGGTGCTACGAAGATGTATCGTGACTTGAGGCAGCATTATTGGTGGAGACGAATGAAAAAGGACATAGTTGAGTATGTAGCTCGGTGTCTAAATTTCCAGCAAGTTAAATATGAGCACCAGAGGCCAGGTGGCCTACTTCAGCAGATGACCATACAAGAGTGGAAATGGGAACGAATTACTATGGATTTTGTAGTTGGGTTGCCGCGGACCTTGAGGAAATTTGATCAGTTTGGGTGATTATTGACAGGTTGACTAAGTCAGCACATTTTATTCCTGTTGTGACTACGCATACTTCAGAGAGGTTGGCCCAGATTTATATTCAGGAGATAGTTCGGTTGCACGATGTGCCAATTTTCATCATATCAGATAGAGGTCCTCAGTTTACTTCACATTTCTGGAGAGCAGTACAGAGTGAGTTGGGGACCCGTGTAGAACTCAGCACAGCCTTTCATCCACAGACCGATGGACAGTCAAAGAGGACAATTCAGATTTTGGAGGATATGCTCAGGGCATGTGTGATTGACTTTGGAGGTCAATGGGATCGTTTCCTGCCTTTGGCCGAGTTTGCTCATAATAACAGTTACCAATCCAGCATCGAGCTGGCTCCATTTGAGGCTTTATATGGTCGGCGATGTCGTTCACCTATTGAATGGTTTGAGCCAGGTGAGGCTAAGTTATATGGTACTGATTTGGTGAGGGATGCCTTAGAAAAGGTAAGGTTAATTCAGGAGCGACTTCATACAGCACAGTCCAGACAAAAGAGTTACGCGGATCAGAAAGCGCGTGATATATCATTTATGGTAGGTGAAAAAGTTCTCTTGAAGGTTTCGCCGATGAAGGGAATTTTGAGATTTGGGAAGAAGGGCAAGTTGAGCCCAAGGTTTATAGGCCCATTTGAGGTGTTGAAACGAGTTGGGGAGGTTGCTTATGAGCTTGCATTGTCTCCCAGCCTATCGATAGTTCATCCAGTTTTTCACGTATCTATGCTCCGGAAGTATCATACCGACCTATCACATGTGTTAGACTACATCACAGTTCAACTAGATAATAGCTTGGGTTATGAAGAGGAGCCAATTGCCATTGTTGATAAACATGTTTGCCAGTTGAGATCCTAGAGGATTTCTGTAGTAAAAGTCCAGTGGAGGGGCCAACCTGTCGGGGAAGTGACTTGGGAGGCCGAGGAAGACATACGGAGCAGATATCCACACTTATTCAGCACTCCAGGTGCAATTCTAAACCCATTCGAGGATGAACATTTGTTTAAGAGGTGGAGAATGTAATGACCCAACCGGTCATTTTTAACTTTTAGAACCCCGTTCCCTAAAATAAAACTTCCTGTAGGTGCTTGTAATGATTTATGACTTGCGGGGATGGTTGGTTCGGGATTTGGAAGTGTTTGAGGTGAAACCGGAACACTTGGTTCCTTAAGTTGGCCTTAAAGTGCTAAGTTTGACTTCGGTCAACATTTTTAGAAAACAACCCCGGAATAGAATTTTGATGATTTAAACAGCTCCATATGGTGATTTTGGACTTAGGAGCGTGAACGGAATTTTATTTGGAAGTCCGTAGTGAAATTAGGTTTGAAATAGCTAAAATAGGAATTTAAAGTTTGGAAGTTTGACCGATGAGTTGACTTTTTGATACCGGAGTCGGAATCTAGTTCCGAAAATTTTCATAGCTATGTTATGTAATTTATGACTTGTGTGTAAAATTTAAGGTCAATCGGAGTTGATTTGATAGGTTCCAGCATTGAATGTAGAAGTTAAAAACTCTTAGTTTCATTAAGCTTGAATTGTGGTATGATTCATGGTTTTAGCGTTGTTTGATGTATTTAGAAGTTCGACTAAGTTCGTATGATGTTTTAGGAATTTTTGGTATATTAGGTTGAGGTCCCGAGGGCCTTGGGTGAGTTTCGGATGGTTAACGGATCAAAATTTTGAGTTAAAAAGTTGCTGCAATTTTTCCTCTTCTGTTGGACATTCTGGGCTGTGATCTAGCCCAGATATCGAGCCCAGATATTGAGCCAGATATCGAGGGCCAGGATCGAGACCCAAGATCGAGGGTCATAATCGAAGGCTCAAGCTCGATGCCATTGAGGCTATGATCGAAGGCCCAACCTCGATACCCTGATCGAGGCCATGACCGAGGTCCAGGCTCGAGCCTGTGATCGAAGTCGCGATCGAAGGAAAGGCTCGAGGGCATGATCGAAGGTATGGCTCAAGGACTAGGATCGAGACCCAAGCTCGATGCCCTGATCGAAGGCACAACCTCGATGCCCTGATCGAAGGCACATGTTCGATGCCGCGATCGAGGCCCAGTTCGAGGACCAGTTCTGAAGGCTGCTGGGCAGTATTATAAAAAGAGGGCATTCGTCCCATTTGCCATTTTTGACGAACTTGAGCTTGAGCAGAGACGACTTTTGGCAGATTTTCAAGGGAAAAACATTGGGGTAAGTGATTCTAACTCGAATTTGGTCTACATATACAAGTGTATCATTGTTTTTCACAATTTAATTAGTGTTTTGAGATTTGAGATTTGGAAAAGTTTAGAAATCTCATAGAAACAAAATTTTGAGATTTCGGTATCGATTCGGATTCGGAATTGAGTGAAACTGGTATGGTTGGACTCGTAATTGAATGGGTTGTCGGATTTCATAACTTTCGCCGAATTCCGAGATATGGGCCCCGCAGGCGAATTTTTAATTAATTTCGGAATTTTTATTAAAAATGTAGTATTTCCTTATAGAATTTATTTCCTATAATTTTTAGTGATTGTATCGAATTATTTTGGCTAGATTCGAGCCAGACAGAGTTGGATAATCGTGGAAAAGGCAAAATCATGGATTAAATTGGAGCAAGACAAGGTAAGTCTCTTGTCTAATCTTGTGAGGGAAAAATTACCTCATAGGTAATTAAAATTAAATAATTGTTGATAATTGTGGGTATTTGTGGGGGCTACGTATACACGAGGTGACGAGAGTCCGTGCGTAGCTACTATTAATGCTAAAGTCCGGATAGTTCAGGACTCAAAGCATGCCTTACTTGTGTAAATTGTATTCTTTGAATTATTTATATTAATTGATATCTATATGAATATATTGTAAATTGTTAGATAAAGATATTAAAGGATGGAAATCTCATAGGCTTGATTGTCTGTTTAAATCTATTAATTGTTAAAAGAAATTGTTCTCCTCCCAAATTCATCTTATAATGAATATACTCTCCTTCCGGAGGCACATAAGAAAAATGTCCTCCTTTCTTGTGGAGCGGGCCGAACGCCTTGGCAGGATAGATGCATCTATGGATCGCGCCGCACGTCCCTCGGCAGTGTACACGATACTCTGGATCGGGTCGTACGTCCTCGGCAGAAATCGTGCTTAATAATAATAATAATTACACGATACTTTAATAATTTATTTCAGCTTGTGAAGCTAATTAGTAAATTGAAAAATCTTTGAAATTTAATGAATTATTATTCTTGCTTGTTAAGGAATTAATTGTTACTCCTGTAAATGAGATTTAATTGACAACTTGGAATTTATTTGAATTGAAGGAATTTAATTAATATATTGAGAATTGATACATTTGAATGAATTTGATTATTTCCGCTGATTAAATAAATTATTGTAAATTCTGTAAATCATGTTGATTTAAATATCCTAGTTTTATTTTAATTATTATTGACCTATAGTGAGTGTCAAGGTCGGCCATCTCGTCTCTACCACCTCGAGATTAGGCTTGATACTTACTGGGTACACGTTGTTTACGTACTCATACTACACTTGCTGCACTTTTTGTGCAGGATCTGAGACAGGTACTGGTGGAGGACCTATCATCACATACCCACGTCATCCTGAGGCATAGTGGTGAGCTGCCTTTCTGCGCCGTTCTGCAGCTACCAGTGTCTCTTCTGATATTTATATTCTGTCTATTTCATTTCAGACAGTATTTGGAGTTTTGTATAATCTACTAGATGCTCATGCACTTATGACACCGGGTCTTGGCACACACATTGGTAGAAATTGGTATTTTATTATCTTCTTGGAATAAAAGTTTAACCAATGTATGTTTGACTTATTAGTTGGCTTGCCTAGCTGTAGTGTTGGGCGCCATCACAAACTATAGGTGAAATTGGGTCGTGACAAAAATGTTGAAGCTTTCTACTTCTGGTACGTTCACACCTGCGCTTGGACAGCCGCAGGTGTGACCCTCGCAGATGCGAGCTTCGATCGCAGAAGCGGAAGTGGGAAAGAAGGCCTGCCATCGCAGGTTCGAAACATTGGGCGCACCTACGAACGCGCAGGTGCCAAAAATTGTGCGCAGATGCGACCGTGGCCTAGGCAAGTGGAACTCGCACCTGCGAGGAATTTCTGCAGGTGCGAAAGCCGCAGGTGCGGTACCCCTTCCGCAGGTGCGAAACCATAGCTTGGCAGAATGCTTAAAAATCGGGTCTCAGACATTTTGAGCCCATTTTTCCTCCATTTTCGGGCGATTTCAGAGCTTTTGAGAAGGGAGTTCAACTAGAAATTGAAAGGTAAGTTAATTCCACACTCCTTAAGTTAAATACATAGATTATAGGTGGATTATAACTAGTAAATCTTAGAAATCAAGGGTTTAGGTGAAAAACCTAGATTTTTATAAAAATAAGATTTAAACCACGAAAATGGTTATGGAATTGGATAGAAATTATATATTTGAGTTCTTGAGATTATGGGTAACGTTTTCATCCGAAAATTTCCAGAATCCGGGCATGTGGGCCCGGGGTGAATTTTAGGAATTTTACCATTTTGGATAGAGTAATTTATTTAATAGATGGATTTCGAATTATTGAACATATATTAATTATTTTATATAACTTTAGGATAGTTTCGGATTTTTCGGCATTGAATCGAGAATATTTTCACGACGCGATAATCGGAAAGTGGACTTTGAGGCAAGGTAAGTCTCTTGTCTAATCTTGTGAGGGAGAAATTACCCCATAGGGATCAAATTAAATATTGTTGCTATTTGCGGGGGCTACGTACGCACGAGGTGACGAGAGTCCATGCGTAGCTACTATAAATGCTAAAGTCCGAGTAGTTTAGGACTCAAAGCATGAATTACTTGTGTAAATTATAGTCCTGAATTAATTAAAATTAATTGATATATATGAATACATTGTGAATTTTTAGAAGAAGATATTAAAGGATGGAAATCTCGTATACTTGATTTTCTGTTTAAATCAATTAATTATTAAAAGAAATTATTCTTCCTCCCGAATTTATCTCATAATAAATATATTTTCCTTCCAGAGGTACATAAGAAAATGTCCTTTTTTGTGGAGCGGGCCGAATGCCTCGGCAGGATAGATACATCTATGGATCGCGCCACACGTCCCTCGGAAGTGTACACGACACTCTGGATCGGGTCGTACATCCTCGACAGAAATCGTGCTTAATAATAATAATTACACGATACTTTAATAATTTATTTCAGCTTGCAAAGCTAATTGATAAATTGAAAAATCCTTGGAATTTAATGAATTTTTATTTTTGCTTGTTAAAGAATTAATTGTTATTCCTGTAAATGATATTTAATTGATAAATTAGAAATTATTTGAATTGAAGGAATTTAATTAATATATTGAGAATTGTTGCATTTGAAAAAATTTGATTATTTTCGCTGATTAAATAAATTATTTTAAATTCTGTAAATCATGCTGATTTAAATATCCTAATTGTATTTTTATTATTATTATTGACCCATAGTGAGTGTCAAAGTCGGCCATCTCGTCTCTACCACTTCGAGATTAGGCTTGATACTTACTGGGTACACGTTGTTTACGTACTCATACTACACTTGCTGCACTTTTTGTGCAGGAACTGGGGCAAGTACTAGTGGGGGACCTATCGTCTTACGCCCACATTATCCAGGGGCATAGTGGTGAGTTGTTTCTCGGATCCGTTCTGCAGCTACTAGTGTCTCTCTTTGTATTTTTCATTCTGTCTATTTTTATTTCAGACAGTATTTGAGGCTTTGTATAATCTACTAGATGCTCATACAGTTGTGACACCAGGTCTTGGCACACATGTTGGTAGAATTTGGGTTTTGTTATTTCTCTTGGTTTTAAATTTTGTCAAGGAATGATTAATTTATTAAGTTGGCTTGCCTAGCCGTAGTGTTGGGCGCCATCACGACTTATAGGCGAAATTGGGTCGTGACAACATGGTATCAGAGCATTAGGTTCACGTAGGTCTCAAAAGTTATGAGCAGGCCTAATAGAGTCTTGCGGATCGGTACGGAGACGTCTGTACTTATCTTCGAGGGGCTATAGGGTGTTAGGAAATTACCTTTCTTCATATTTCATCGTGCAATTTATGTAGTTCTAAATATCCTTCTCTTATTCTCTCACAGATGGTGAGAACACGCTGGAATGAGGTTCCAGACCAGGGAAAAGCTACTCCTCCAGTTGCTAGAGGCCGAGGCAGAGGGCGAGGGAGGGCTCCAGCCCGTGGTAGAGGGAGAGGACGTCCCAGGACTGTTCCAGTTATGCCGCCAGAGGGTCTAGCAGAGAGTCCCATTATTGAGGAGCAGGGTGAGGTGCCTGTGGCAGAGCCAGCTCCGGTGGATTTCACATCTGCACCGGGATTTCAGTATGTCATGGGTCGTATGCTACGGTTCATGGATGATATGACTCAGGCCGGTTTATTTCCGGTAGACCTAGCCATATCTCATACGGTCGAGGGAGCATAGACCCCTACCGCGCAGGCTCATGGACAGGCATCTGCTATATATCAGACCCAGGGTGCACTACCCGTGGGTGGAGCCCAGCCAGTGGCAGCAGCTACACCTTAGCCCAGGCCAACTGTAGCCGCAGATCCTCAAAAACTATTTGTAATGACCCGGCCGGTCATTTTGAGAGTAATAGCCCCGATCCCCTATTAACTGCTTTCCCCAAATCTTTTTCTGCTATTGTGACTTGCCAGGATGATTGGTTTTGAGTTTCGGAGTGTTTTGGGATACTTAGTCCCTAAATGAGAGCTTAAGCCTTAGGATTTGGATCGTAGCCGGAACTATGTGAAAACGGCTCCCGAATGGAATTCTGTCAGTTCCGTTAGCTCCGTTAGGTGATTTTGGGTTTAGGAGCATGCCCGGATTGTGTTTTGGAGGTTCGTAGCTCATTTAGGCTTGAAATGGCGAAAGTCAAATTTTTGGAGTTTTGGGCCGGTAGTGGAAATTTTGATATCAGGGTCGTTTTCCAATTTCGGAAGTTGGAGTAGGTCTGTAATGTTGATTATGAGTTGTGCGCAAAATTTGAGTTCAATCGGACGTGATTTGATAGGTTTTGATATCGGTTGTAGAATTTTGAAGTTTCAAGTTCTTTGAGTTTGAATTGGAGGGTGATTCGTGATTTTAGCGTTGTTTGATGGGATTTGTGAGCTCGACTAAGTTTGAATGGTATTTTAGGATTGGTTGGTATGTTTGGTTGAAGTCCCGGGGTCCTCGGGTGTGTTTCAGATGCTTAACGGGTGAAAGCTTGGACTTAGAAGAATTTCTGATTTTTGCTGGTTCTGATGTTTTCGCACCTGCGGTGGGGAGTCCGCAGGTGCAGCCTCACAGAAGCGAGACTTGCAGGCGTAGATGCGAGAAATTTGAGAGTTGCCCTGGGTCGCAGGTGTGAGGAAGTTCCGCATCTGCGATGCCCGCAAATGCACAAGGATGTTCGCAAATGCACAAGATGCGCAGAAGCGGAAGGGATGTCCGCAGGCGCGCGCACGCAGGTGCGTCCCTTTCGTCGCAGGTGCGAAGGCAGAGGGGTAAGTGAGTTATGAAGATGCGCACGTTTTCCGCACAAGTGCACCTGCAGGTGCGAGCCCAGGTTCCGCAAGTACGTGAGGTGACGAGTACGTATACGGGCTATTATTACAGAAATCATGTTTAACCTTTTTAAATCATAAATTGCTTCTCTAATTAATTGTACTTATATGTTTAATTGTGTAGTTTAGACTAGAAAAGCATGCTTACGTGTTTTAACTGCCTAATTGACATTCTGTGCGTCATGTTCAGTTAAGTCCTTATTTGCCTTATCTGTGTCCAGTATAAACTGTATAAATCGATGTCATACCTGTCATTTTATCTTGCGTTGCATATTTACTTTGGGACTACGAACGTATTCCGGGAGATCCCCCAGCACTGCATATTTACTTTGGGACTACAGACGTATTCCGGGAGATCCCTCAGCACTGCATATTTACTTTGGGACTACGGACGTATTCTGGGAGATCCCCATGTACTGCATATTTACTTTGGGACTACGGACGTATTCCGGGAGATTCCCATGTACTGCATATTTACTTTGGGACTACGGACGTATTCCGGGAGATCCCCTTGTGCTGCATATTCATTTGAAACTACGGGACGGTATCCCAAGAGATTTCCCACTGTGTTTACCTTGTTTTAAGCCGAGGGCTCCCTTAATTTTTAAATTTTCGAAAATTTCTTTAACTGTGTTATTGTAAAATTCTACTTATATCTTTTACTGTTTAATTTATTATATTTACTCTAGTAGGGCCTTGACCTGACCTCGTCACTACTCGACCGAGGTTAGGCTTGGCACTTACTGGGTAACATTGTGGTGTACTCATGCCCTTCCCTGTACATGTTTTTCGTGTGCAGATCCAGGTGCGAGCTATCAGCCTCGGGGTTAGTACGTGCTGCTGATTCTAGGAGACTTCAAGGTAATTCTGCTTGAGTCCGCAGATCTTCGGAGTCCCCTTCTACTCCCTCGTCAAGAGATTTTTCCTTATTATCTTCAGACTTTTGTATAGAGCTACATAGATTATAGCAGCTTGTGACTTAGTGATATTCCGGGTCTTGGGAAATTATTTTGTATATGCCGAGTGGTACTACTCTTGGCTATTAATAATATGTTGTTTATCTTTAAAATGTTGTGTTTCTTTATATTTTTTGCAATATTAGGCTTACCTAATCTTAAAGACTAGGTGCCATCATGACACCTTACGGAGGGATAATTTGGGGTCGTGACAAGTTGGTATCCGAGCACTAGGTTCGTAGGAGTCGCGAGTCACAAGCCGGTTTATTAGAGTCTCACGGATCGGTGCAGAGACGTCCGTACTTATCTTCGGGAGGCTATGTAACTGTTAAGAACAATCACATTTCTTTGATTTCCTTGTCGTGCGAGTTATTGACACCAAATATTCTAAGAATCTATTCTATTCTTTCTCACAGATGGTGAGGACCCGCAATGGGAGGACCGACGATCAGGCACCCGAGCCCCCTGCCACAGCCACCAGAGGCCGGGGTCGGGGTAGAGGACGACCATGCGGTGCAGCCCGAGCACCTACGAGAGCTGCATCAGAGGAGCCCCCAGCAGCTCCAGCTGGAGGGCTAGCGCCGGAGATCCCTATTGCTACTCCAGCCCTACAGGAGACTTTAGCTCAGTTCTTGAGCATGTTCAGCACTCTGGCTCAGGCTGGACTATTTCTGATAGCTCCCGCTACATCTCAGGCCGGATTAGGGGCACAGACTCCCGCACCCCTGAGCAGAGGGTCCAGGTTGATCAGGCTCCAGAATATATTCCTATGCCCCCAGTGGCTCCGGTTCAGCATGAGATCAGGGTAGCTGCTTCTGAGGCAGAGCAACTCAGACTTGAGAGGTACAAAAAGTACCACCCACCTACTTTCAGTGTACTATCTTCAGATGATGCTCTGGGTTTTCTTGAGGAGTGTCATCGTATTCTCCGCACTATAGGCATTGTGGAGACGAGTGGGGTTTCTTTCACTGCTTTCCAGCTTAGAGGAGTAGCATATCAGTGGTGGCATGCCTATGAGCTGAGTAGTCCGGATGAGGCAGACTCACTCACTTGGACTTAGTTTTCAGAGATGTTCTTGCGTGAGTATGTTCCTCAGAGCCTCAGGAATGCTTGGCGCGCAGAGTTCGAGCAGTTACGTCAGGGTTCTATGACTGTGTCAGAGTATGCAGTCCGTATCAGTGGGTTAGCTCGCCATGCACTGGCTCTGGTTGCTACAGTCAGAGAGAGGGTTCATCGCTTCATTGAGGGACTCCACCCCAGTATTCGGACCAGTATGGACAGGGAGTTGGAGATGGACATCACTTATCAGCAGGCAGTGAGCATTGCCAGGAGAGTGGATGGCATGTTTGCCCATGACCGAGAGGAGAGAGAGGCCAAGAGGTCTCGAGAGACTGGTCATTATTCAGGAGCTCGTGCACCAGCAGCACGCTATGGTAGGGGTTTTGTGATTTGCCCTGTTCATTCAGCTCTTCCAGCAGCCAGCGGTGTCCAGCTCCTCCTAGACCTCAGGAGCCCTATTATGCACCGCTAGTATCCAGTATGCCTCCTACTCGAGGGGCTATTACCGGCCACTCCAGCAGACCAGGTCCGAGTTAGTCTCAGCTGCCACGTCCTCCGAGAGGTTGTTTTGAGTATGGTGACACTCGTCACCTGGTTAGAGATTGCCCCAGAGTCAGGAGGGGTGCACCTCCACAGACTTATCAGCCTCCACGTGCTCCATCGGGTCCTCCGACCATTCTTCCAGCACCAGCTGCTACCCCACCTCCTCAGCCAGCTCGAGGTGGAGGTCGGGGAGGTCGAGGTCACCCTATAGGGGGAGGCCAGGCCAGGTACTATGCCCTTCCATCCCGATCAGAGGGCGTTGCTTCAGATTCAGTCATCACAAGTATCGTCCCTGTCTGTCATAGGGATACATCAGTATTATTTTACCCAGGCTCTACGTACTCATATGTGTCTTCTTATTTTGCTCCACATTTGGGGATATCTCGGGATTCTTTGAGTTCCCCTGTTTATGTATCTACTCCTGTGGGAGATTCTCTCATTGTGGACCGCGTATATTGGTCGTGTTTGATTGCTCTTAGTGGTTTTGAGACCAGAGATGATTTGTTATTTCTCAGTATGATAGATTTTGATGTTATCTTGGGCATGGACTGGTTGTCGCCCTATTATGCTATTCTTGATTGTCACGCTAAGACCGTGATGCTGGCTATGCCAGGTTTGCCGAGATTAGAGTGGAGAGTTACCTTAGAGTATACTCCCCGCAGGGTCATTTCATTTCTTAAGGCTCAGCGAATGGTTGAGAAGGGGTGTGATACGTATTTGGCCTATGTGAGAGATGTCAGTATTGATACCCCTACAGTTGAGTTAATTCCAGTAGTGAGGGACTTCCCAGATGTGTTTCCAGTTGATCTTCCGGGCATGCCACCCGACAGAGATATTGATTTTGGCATTGATTTGTTGCCGGGCACTCAGCCCATCTCTATTCCTCCATATCGTATGGCTCCTCCTGAATTAAAGGGGTTGAAGGAGCAATTGCAAGAGTTGCTTGATAAAGGCTTCATTCGGCCCAGTGTGTCACCTTGGGGTGCTCCGGTCTTATTTGTAAAGAAGAAGGATGGTTCTATGTGTATGTGTATGATTATCGGCAGCTGAACAAGGTTACAGTAAAGAACAGGTACCCATTGCCTCGTATTGATGATTTATTTGATTAGTTGTAGGGTGCCAGGGTGTTTTCTAAGATTGACTTGCGTTCTGGCTATCATTAGTTGAAGATTCGGGAGACGGATATCCCGAAGACTGCTTTCAGGACCAGATATGGTCACTATGAGTTTCTTGTCATGTCATTTGGGCTGACCAATGCCCCAGCAGCCTTTATGAATTTGATGCACAGTGTATTCCGGCCTTATCTTGATTCCTTCGTCATTGTGTTTATTGACGACATCCTGGTATATTCCCGGTCTCGGGAAGATCATGAGCAGCACCTGAGGACCATGCTTCAGACTTTGAGGGAGAAGAAATTGTATGCAAAATTTTCAAAGTGTGAATTCTTGCTTGATTCAGTGACATTCTTGGGCCACATAGTGTCTTGTGATGGGATCAAGGTAGATCCGAAGAAGGTGGAGGCAGTGCAGAGTTAGCCCAGACTATCATCAGCTACGGAGATCCGCAGCTTCCTTGGTTTGGCGATGTATTACCGTTGCTTTGTGGGGGGATTTTCACCCATTGCAGCACCTATGACCGGGCTGACCCAGAAGGGTGCTCCATTCAGGTGGACCTAGTTAATGTGTATTTAAGATGGAAATTGGAAGTTGGAGGCTAGGGATTTGGAAGTTTGAATTGTGGATTGGAGGACCATTTGGTGTCTGATTTTAGTAAATTTGATATGGTTAGACTCATGAGTGAATGAGCTTTCTAGTTTCGTGAATTTTGTCGGGTCTCGAGACATGGACCCCGGGGCTGGGTTTGAGCCAATTTCGGGTTTTTGGCCTAATTTTTGTAGTTTGTCTTGTGGGATTCATTTCATTAGCGCGTATTGAAGGTATTGTACTATTTTGAATAGATTCGGGCCATTTGGAGTCGGATACTCGTGGCAAGAACGTGATATCAAGTTGATTTGAGCGGTTCGAGGTAAGTGGCTTGCCTAACCTTGTGTTGGGGACTTCCCCTTAGGATATCTTGATATTATTTGGTGTGTGGGCGCCGTGTACGTGAGGTGACGAGTACGTACACGGGCTATTATTGCAAAAATCATGTTTAACCTTTTTAAATCATAAATTGCTTCTCTTATTAATTGTACTAATATGTTTAATTGTGTAGTTTAGACTAGAAAAGCATGCTTACGTGTTTTAACTGCCTAATTGACATTCTGTGCGTCATGTTCAGTTAAGTCCTTATTTGCCTTATCTGTGTCCAGTATAAGCTGTATAACTCGATGTCATACCTGTCATTTCATCTTGCATTGTATATTTACATTGGGACTACGGACGTATTCCGGGAGATCCCCCAGCACTGCATATTTACTTTGGGACTACGGACGTATTTCGGGAGATCCCCCTGTAGTGCATATTTACTTTGGGACTATAGACGTATTCTGGGAGATCCCACAGCACTGCATATTTACTTTGGGACTACGGACGTATTCCGAGAGATCCCCCTGTACTTCATATTTACTTTGGAACTACGGATGTATTTCGGGAGATCCCCCTGTACTGCATATTCATTTGAAACTACGGGATGGTATCCCAAGAGATTTCCCACTGTGTTTACCTTGTTTTGAGCCGAGGGCTCCCTTAATTGTTAATTTTTTGAAAATTTCTTTAACTGTGTTACCGTAAAATTCTACTTATATCTTTTACTGTTTAATTTATTATATTTACTCTAGTAGGGCCTTGACCTGACCTCGTCACTACTCGACCGAGGTTAGGCTTGGCACTTACTGGGTACCATTGTGGTGTACTCATGCCCTTCCCTGCACATATTTTTTGTGTGCAGATCCAGGTGCGAGCTATCAGCCTCGGGGTTAGTACGTGCTGCTGATTCTAGGAGACTTCAAGGTACTTCTGCTTGCGTCCGCAGATCTTCGGAGTCCCCTTCTACTCCTTCGTCTAGAGATGTTTCTTTATTATCTTCAGACTTTTGTATAGAGCTACATAGATTATAGCAACTTGTGACTTAGTGATATTCCGGGTCTTGGGAAATTATTTTGTATATGCTGAGTGGTACTACTCTTGGCTATTTATAATATGTTGTTTATCCTTAAAATGTTGTGTTTCTTTATATTTTTTACAATATTAGGCTTACCTAGCCGGAAAGATTAGGTGCCATCACGATACCTTACGGAGGGATAATTTGGGGTCGTGACACTATTGGACAGATGGAGTAGACTACATCCTCCTGTCTTTGGGGGTGAGCAACATGAGGATCCACAGGACTTCATTGATCGGTGCAAGGATAGACTATACAACATGAGGATATTGGAGTCTTATGGGGTAGACTTTGCTACTTTTCAGCTAGAGGGCAGAGCCCGTAGATGGTGGTAGTCTTATGTTCTTGGCATACCAGCAGATGCTCCTCTCATGACTTGGGACAAGTTCACCTGTATCTTCCTGGACAGGTATATTCCACCCTCCCAGAGGGAAGAGTTGCGGTTTAAGTTTGAGCAGCTCCAGCAGGGTCAGATGTCAGTGACCGATTATGAGGCGAGGTTCTCTGAGTTCTCTCGCCATGCACTTATGATACTCCGTACTGAGGCGTAGAGAGTGTGGAGGTTTGTTGCGGTTTTACATACTGGCATTCAGGCCACTATGGCTCGAGAGGTTGAGATGGGTACTTCTTATGAGCTAGTTGTGGAGATAGCCTACAGGATTGAGGGTGTACGTCAGCGGAGCCGAGAGCAAATTATGAGAGATAAGCGGTTCAGGTACTCTGGAGAGTTTAGAGGTGCTCCGTCTGGGGGCAAAGGTCAGTTCGTGAGGAGGCAGTCTAGCAGACCCCCATTTCCAGCACCACCATCTCCTCGAGGTGCTCCAGTGCGACCTTATATCAGTGCTATACCAGAGAGTTCTTACCGCCCACCAGCTATTCAGGGTCCTCCCAGTGGGTAATCAGTTCCCCAGGGCCAGACACTTAGTCAGTAGCCCATCGCACCGAAGAGTTGTTATGAGTGCGGGGATCCCAGTCATATGCGGAGGTTTTGCCCTAGGCTTCGGGGTAGACCAGTACAGCAGGGTCAGCAGCCTATACTTACTGGACCAGTTACTCCACCAGTAGTCCGACCACCAAGAGGTGGAGGACAGTGGGTAGGGGTTGTCCTAAAGGTGGAGGTCAGCCAGGCGGAGGCCAGCCAGTTGGCGCTCCAGCTCGGTTCTATTCTTTTCCGGCTAGACCAGATGCAGAGGCCTCAAATGCTGTGATTACAGGTATTATTTTTGTTTGTGGCAAAGATGCCTCAGTATTATTTGTTCCAGCATTCACGTATTCATATGTGTCGTCTCTATTTGCTCCATTCCTAGGTGTTTCTTGTGAGTCCTTGAGTACTCTTGTTTATGTGTCCACTCTTGTAGGCGATTCTGTTATTGTGAACCGGATCTACTAGTCCTGTATTATTACATTCTGTGGTTATGAAACTAGAGTAGATCTCTTATTGCTCAAGATGATCGATTTTGAAATTATTCTGGGTATGGACTGGTTATCTCCATATCATGTTATTCTAGATTGTCATGCCAAAACTGTTACCTTGGCTATTTTATCTTTGCCTAGGCTGGAGTGGAAGGGTTTGTCGGTTAGTTCATTTAATCGGGTTATTTCTTTTATAAAGTCTCAACACATGGTTGAAAAGGGTTTTTTTGGCTTATCTAGCCTATGTTCGGGATACTACTGCAGAGACTCCGGCTATTGATTCAGTGCCAGTAGTTTGGGAAGTTCTCCGATGTATTTCCTTTAGATCTTCCAGGTATGCCACCTGATCGTGATATTGATTTTTGTATCGACTTGGCTCCAGATTCTCAGCCTATATTTATCCCACCATATCGCATGGCTCCAAAAGAATTGAAAGAATTGAAAGAACAACTTGAAGAGTTACTAGCCATAGGGTTCGTTAGACCGAGTGTATCGCCTTGGGGTGCACCGATATTATTTGTGAAAAATAAGGATGGAACAATGCGGATGTGTATTGATTATCGCCAATTGAACAAAGGTACTATTAAGAACAAGTACCCATTGTCGCGTATTGATGATCTATTTGACCAGTTGCAGGATGCTACGGTGTTCTCTAAGATCGACTTGAGGTCGGGGTATCATCAGTTGAAGATTCGAGATTCGGATGTTCCGAAAACTGTTTTTTCGTACTAGATACGGTCATTATGAGTTTTTGGTAATGTCTTTCAGTTTAACAAATGCCCCGACAGCATTTATGGATTTGATGAACAGGTTATTCAGGCCATATATTGATTCATTTGTCATTGTCTTCATTGATGATATTTTGATCTACTCGCGCAGTAAGGAGGAGCATGAGCAGCATATGAGAGTAGTGCTTCAGACATTGCGGGAACAAAAGTTATATGCTAAGCTCTCTAAATGTGAGTTCTGGCTTGAGTTTGTAGCATTTTTGGGACATATTGTATCCGGTGAGGGTATTAAAGTTGATCCCAAAAAGATTGAGGCAGATCAGAATTGGCATTGTCCCACTTCGGCGACTGAAATCAGGAGTTTTCTGGGTTTAGCAGGTTATTATGGTTGGTTTGTGGAAGGTTTTTCATCTATTGCAGCACCTTTGACCAAATTAACCCAAAAGGGTGTTCAGTTCTGATGGTCCGATGATTGTGAGTCAAGCTTTCAGAAGCTCAAGACAACATTGACTACAATACCAGTGTTAGTGTTACCTTCCGGTTCAGGAATGTATATAGTGTATTGCGATGCTTCACGCATTGTTTTGGGTTGTGTATTAATGCAGGAAGGGCGAGTTATTGCATATGATTCACGTCAGTTGAAGCCCCACGAGCAAATTATCCGGTACGTGATTTGGAGTTAGCTGCAATTGTTCACGCCCTTAAGATTTGGAGGCATTATCTTTATAGGGTATCCTGTGAAGTTTATACTGATCATCATAGTTTGTAGCATTTGTTCAAGCAGAGGGACCTAAATTTGAGGAAGCACAGATGGCTGGAGTTACTAAAAGATTATTATATTACTATCCCGTATCATCCGGGCAAAGCAAATGTGGTTGCAGATGCCTTTAGAAGAAAGACGGAGAGTATGGGTAGTTTGGCTTTCATTTCAGCAGAGGAAAGGCCATTAGCCTTGGATATTCAGTCCTTGGCTAACAAACTTGTGCAGCTAGATATTTCAGAGCCCAGCCGAGTTCTTGCATGTGTCGTAGCTCAGTCTTCGCTATTTGAGCAGATCAAGGCTCGCCAGTATGATGATCCACACTTCATAGTTCTTCGAGAAACGGTACTACGAGGTGGTGCCAAGGAAGTCACTATTGGTGCAGATGGTGTTCTGCGACTCCAGGATCATCTGTGTTTTCCTAATGTGGATAAACAGAGGAAAAGGATCCTGGAGGAGGTACACAGTTCTCGGTATTTTATTCATCCAGGTGCTACGAATATGTATCGTGACTTGAGGTAGCATTATAGGTGGTGACGAATGAAAAAGGACATAGTTTAGTATGTAACTAGGTGTCTAAATTGCCAGTAAGTTAAATATGAGCACCAGAGGCCAGGTGGCCTACTTTAGCAGATGACTATACCGGAGTGGAAATAGGAACAAATTACTATGGACTTTGTAGTTGGGTTGCCGTGGACCTTGAGGAAGTTTGATGCAGTTTGGGTAATTGTTGATAGGTTGACCAAGTTGGCACATTTTATTCCTGTTGTGACTACGTATACTTCAGAGAGGTTGGCCTAGATTTATATTCAGGAGATAGTTCGGTTGCACGGTGTGCCAATTTCTATTATATCAGATAGAGGCCCTCAGTTTACTTCACATTTCTGGAGAGCAGTACAGAGTGAGTTGGGGACCCGTGTAGAGCTCAGCACAGCTTTTCATCCGCAGACCGACGGTCTGTCAAAGGGGACAGTTCAGATTTTGGAGGATATGCTCAGGGCATGTGTGATTGACTTTGGAGGTCAGTGGGATCGTTTCCTGCCTTTGGCCAGGTTTGCTTATAATAACAGTTACCAATCCAGCATCGAGATGGCTTCATTTGAGGCTTTATATGGCCGTCGATGCCGTTCACCTATCGAATGGTTTGAGCCCAGTGAGGCTAAGTTATATGGTACTGATTTGGTAAAGGATGCCTTGGAAAAGGTAAAGTTGATTCAGGAGCGACTTCGTACAGCACAGTCCAGCAGAAGAGTTACGCAGATCAGAAAGCGAGTGATTTATCATTTATGGTAGGTGAAAAAGCTCTCTTGAAGGTTTTGCCGATGAAGGGAATCATGAGATTTGGGGAAAAGGGGAAATTTAGCCCAAGGTTTATAGGCCCATTTGAGGTGTTGAGACGAGTTGGGGAGGTTGCTTATGAGCTTGCATTGCCTCCCAGTCTATCGGGAGTTCATCCAGTTTTCCATGTATCTATGCTCCGAAAGTATCATGCTGACCTATCACATGTGTTGGACTTCAGCACAGTTCAGCTAGATAAGAGTTTGGGTTATGAAGAAGAGCCATTTGCCATTGTAGATAAACAGGTTTGTCAGTTGAGGTCCAAGAGGATTTCGGCAGTAAAGGTCCAGTGGAGGGGCCAACCAGTGAAGGAAGCGACTTGGGAGGCCGAGGAGGACATGTGGAGCAAATATCCACACTTATTTAGCACTCCAGGTATTATTCTAAACCCGTTCGAGGACGAACTTTTGTTTAAGAGGTGGAGAATGTAATGACCCAACCGGTCATTTTAACTTTTAGAACCCCGTTCCCTAAAATAAAATTTCTCGTATGTTCTTTTAATGATTATTGACTTGCGGGGATGGTTGGTTCGGGATTTGGAAGAGTTTGGGTTGAAATCGGAACACATGGTTCCTTAAGTTAGCCTTAAAAGGCCAAGATTGACTTCGGTCAACATTTTGAGAAAACGACCCTGGAATCGGTATTTGACGGTTCCAATAGGTTTGTATGATGATTTTGGACTTGGGCGTATATCCGTATCAGTTTTGGACAACCCGGGAGCGTTTTGACGCTTAATTGTAAAAATTAACTATTTGAAGGTTAAACTTCTTTAAATTTGGTTTGGAGTAGGATTTTGAGTAATTGAAGTCCATTTGGAATTCCGAGTTTGAGAATCATTCCATATAGTGATTTAAGACTTGCACACAAAATTTCATGTCATTCCGAGTAGTTTAAGTATATTTCGGCGCATTGGAAGTAAATTGAAGAACTTGAAAATTTTAAGTTTGAATTCATTTGGTTTGGGGTATGATTCTTAAATTTGATATTGTTTTACACATTCCGTGACTTCGAGCGAGTCTGTTTTATGATTTCAAACCTGTTAGTATGTTCGGGCGGGGCCCCGGTGGTCCTGAGTGTTAACCGGACGAAGCTCGGACCAATTTCGGACATGGGAGAAAAATGTTGAAGCTTTCTGCTTCTGGTACGTTTGCACCTGCACTTGGACAGACACAGGTTGCGACCCTCGCAGATGCGAGCTTCAATCGCAGAAGCGGAAGGGGGAAAAAAGGCCTGCCATCGCAGGTGCGGAACATTGGGCGCATCTGCGAACGCGCAGGTGCGAGAAATTGTGCGCAGATGCGACCGTGGCCCAGGCGAGCGGAAATCACACCTGCGAGGAATTTCCGCATGTGCGAAAGCCGCAGGTGCGGTACCCCTTCGGCAGGAGCGAAACCACTGCTTGGCAGAATGGTTAAAAATCGGGACTCAAACATTTTGAGCCCATTTTTCCTCCATTTTCGGGCGATTTCAGAGCTTTTGAGAAGGGAGTTCAACTACCAATTGAAAGGTAAGTTAATTCCACACTCCTTGAGTTAAATACATAGATTATAGGTAGATTATATTTAGTAAATCTTAGAAATCATGGGTTTAGGTGAAAAACCTAGATTTTTATAAAAATGAGATTTTAACCACGAAAATAGTTATGGAATTGGATAGAAATTATATATTTAAGTTCTTGAGATTATGGGTAACGTTTTCATCCAAAAATTTCCAGAATTCGGGCACGTGGGCCCGGGGTAATGTAACAACCTGTCCGGTCTTTTTGAGAATTAGAGCCCCGAAACATTATTAACTGCTTTCCCTAAATCTATTTCTACTATTGTGACTTGCCGGGATGATTGGTTTTGAGTTTCGGAGTGTTTTGGGACACCTAGTCCCTAAAATAAGAGCTTAAGCCTTAGGATTTGGACTGTAGTCGGAACTGTGTGAAGATGACTCTGGAATGGAATTTCGTTAGCTCCGTTAGGTGATTTTGGGTTTAGGAGCGTGTCCGAATTGTGTTTTGGAGGTCCATAGCTCATTTAGGCTTGAAATGGCGAAAGTCAAATTTTTAGAGTTTTGGGCCGGTAGTGAAATTTTTGATATCGGGGTCGTTTTCCGATTACGGAAGTTGGAGTAGGTCCGTAATGTTTATTATGACTTGTGCACAAAATTTGAGGTCAATCGGACGTGATTTGATAGGTTTCGGCATCGGTTGTAGAATTTTGAAGTTTCAAGTTCTTTAAGTTTGAATTGGAGGGTGATTCGTGATTTTAGCGTTGTTTGATGTGATTTGAGAGCTTGACTAAGTTCGTATGGTGTTTTAGGATTGGTTGGTATGGTTGGTCGAGGTCCTGGGGGCCTCGGGTGTGTTTCGGATGCTCAATGAGTCATCTTTGGACTTAGAGAAGTGGCAAATTTCTGGTGTTTTATTGTAGAAAAATCCTTCATCGCGTTCGCGAGAGGTGCCTCGCGATCGCGTAGAGCATCTGGGAAAAATAGCAAAGTTGTTCTTCGCGTTCACGATGTTGTTCCCGTGTTCGCGAAGGTGTGGGACCTTAAGCCTACGCGTTCACGATATGGTCCTCGCATTCGCGTAGAGAAACGGGGCAGAGGAAGCTTCGGGCATTAAGCATACGCGTTCGCGAAGAGGTTCCCGCGTTCGCGAAGGGTCCTTCAGTGTAAGGTACACGTTCGCGAGAAGTCCCATCGCGTTCGCGAAGGAGGAATTTTGGGCCAGTGGAAGATTGTTCATCGCGTTCGCGATCGTGATGTCGCGTTCGCGAAGAAGAACGCACATAGGCAGAATTTAAGGTTCAAAAACGTGGGTTGAAGCTCATAACACAAAATTTTGATTGAGAGCTCGGTAGAATGCGAAATTTGGAGATATTTTCGGAGGAAGTTTTTGGGTAATGATTCCTAACTCCCTTATGGTTATATTCCACTAATCTATGGTTGATTTCATCGTTTAATTTCGGATTTGGGGTGAAAGATTGACAAAGATTCTTAGGCCGAATTTTGGGGTTTTGATCGAGATTTTGGTATCGGATTTGAGCAATTTTGGTACGAGTAAACTCGTGAGTGAATGGGTGTTTGTATTTTGCGACTTTTACCTGATTCCGAGACGTGGGCCCGGGGTGACTTTTTGGGCATTTTTCCTAATTTCACGCTTTAGCTTCGAATTAATTAGCTAAATTAGTTACTCATAGTTATATTTACATTATGCAATTTATTTGAATAGATTCGGGCCATTTAGAGTCGGATACTCGTGGCAAGAACGTGTTATCGAGGTGATTTGAGTGGTTCGAGGTAAGTGGCTTGCCTAACCTTGTGGTGGGGACTTCCCCCTTAGGATATCTTGATATTATTTGGTGTGTGGGCGTCGTGTACGTGAGGTGACGAGTATGTACACGACTATTATTGCAAAAAACAAAATCCTGTTTATCCTTGTTAAATCATAAATTGCTTCTCTTATTAAATTGTATTAATATGTTTAATTGTGTAGTTTAGACTAGAAAAGCATGCTTACGTGTTTTAACTGCCTATTTGACATTCAGTGCGCCATGCTTAGTTAAATTCCTATTTTCCTTATCTGTGTTCAGTATAAACTGTATAACTCGATGCCATACCTGCCATTTCATCTTGCGTTGCATATTTACTTTGGGACTACAGATGTATTCCGGGAGATCCCCCAGCACTGCATATTTACTTTGGGACTGTGGACGTATTTTGGGATATCCCCCAGCACTGCATATTTACTTTGGGACTACGGACGTATTCCGGGAGATCCCCCAGCACTGCATATTTACTTTGGGACTACGGACGTATTTCCGGGAGATCCCCCAGCACTGCATATTTACTTTGGGACTACGGACGTATTCCGGGAGATCCCCCCTATACTGCATATTCATTCGAAACTACGGGACGGTATCCCAGGAGATTCCCCATTGTGTTTACTTTGTTCTGAGCCGAGGGCTCCCTTAACTGTTTAATTTTTGAAAAATCTCTTTAACTGTGTCACCATAAATTTTACTTATATCTTTTACTATTTAATTTATTATATTTACTCCGGTAGGGCCTTGACCTGACCTCGTCACCACTCTACCGAGGTTAGGCTTAGCTCTTACTAGGTACCATTGTGGTGTACTCATGACCTTCCCTGCACATGTTTTCGTCGGGCAGAGAGTTTGGGGAGTTTGGCATATCTTCCGGCAGCTGAGAGGCCCTTAGCCTTGGATGTTCAGGCCTTAGCCAACCAGTTCGTGAGATTGGATATTTCAGAGCCAAGCCAGGTATTAGCTTGTGAGGTTGCTCAGTCTTCTCTTTATGACCGTATCAGGGAGCACTAGTATGATGATCCTCATCTTCTAGTTCTTCAGGATAGGGTTCGGCGAGGTGATGCCAAAGATGTGACTATTGGTGATGACGGTGGGATGAGGATGCAGGGTCGGGTCTGTGTGCCCAATGTAGATGGGCTTCGGGAGTTGATTCTCGAGGAGGCCCACAGTTCGCGGTACTCCATTCATCCCGGTGCCGCGAAGATGTACCAGGATTTGAGACAGCACTACTGGTGGAGAAGGATGAAGAAGGATATAGTTGGGTTTGTAGCCAAGGGTCTCAATTGTCAGCAGGTCAAATATTAGCACCAGAGGCCGGGTGGATTACTTCATAGGTTAGAGATCCCAGAGTGGAAGTGGGAGCGGATCACCATGGACTTTGTAGTTGGACTTCCACGGACTTTGAGAAGGTTCGATGCTATTTGGGTGATCGTGGATTGGCTTTCCAAGTCAGCTCATTTTATTCCAGTGTTGACTACTTATTCTTCTAAGAGGTTGGCTGAGATTTATATCAAAGAGATTGTCCGCCTTCATGGTATTCCAGTATCCATCATTTCAGACAGAGGTACACAGTTCACGTCCCGATTTTGGAGAGCCGTACAGCAGGAGTTGGGTACTAGGGTGGAGTTGAGCACAGCCTTTCACCCTCAGACGGACGGGAAATCCGAGCGCACGATTCAGATTCTAGAGGATATGCTCCGTGCATGTGTGATGGAGTTCGGAGGGTCATGGGACCAATACTTGCCACTTGCAGAGTTTGCTTACAACAACAGTTAACAGTCCAGCATTCAGATGGCATCGTATGAGGCTTTGTACGGTAGGCGGTACCGGTCCCCAATGGGATGGTTTGAGCCGGGCGAGGCCCGATTGTTGGGTACAGATTTAGTCCAGGATGCCCTGGATAAGGTGAAGGTGATTCAGGAGAGACTTCGCACATCCCAGTCTAGGCAGAAGAATTATGCAGACCGTAAGGTTCGTGATTTGGCATTTATGGTTGTTGAGCGGGTCTTGCTTCGGGTATCACCTATGAAGGGTATCATGAGGTTTGGGAAGAAGGGAAAGCTGAGCCCGAGGTTCACTGGTCCTTTTGAGATATTGCGGCAAGTTGGGGAGGTTGCTTATAAGCTTGCCTTGCCTCCCAGCCTAGCAGGAGTTCAACCGGTATTCCACGTGTCTATGCTTCGGAAGTATCATGGTGATCCGACTCATGTATTGGATTTTTGCTCAGTCCAGCTGGACAAAGCTCTTTCTTATGTTGAGGAGCCAGTAGCCATTTTGGACAGGCAGGTCATAAAGCTCAAGTCAAAGAATATTGCTTCAGTAAAGGTCCAATGGAGGGGTCAGCCGGTCGAGGAGGCGACTTGGGAGATCGAGCAGGATATGCGCAGCCAGTACCCTCATCTTTTCACAGTTTCAGGTATGTCTTTATACTCGTTCGAGGATGAACGATTATTTTAAGAGGGGGAGGATGTAACGACCCGGCCGGTCGTTTTGAGAGTTAGAGCCCCGAACCCCTATTAACTGCTTTCCCCAAATCTATTTCTGCTATTGTGACTTGCCGGGATGATTGGTTTTGAGTTTCGGAGTGTTTTGGGACACCTAGTCCCTAAATGAAAGCTTAAGCCTTAGGATTTGGACCGTAGTCAGAACTGGGTTAAGACGACTCCGGAATGGAATTTCGTTGGTTTCGTTAGCTCTGTTAGGTGATTTTGGGTTTAGGAGAGTGTCCGGATTGTGTTTTGGAGGTTCATAGCTCATTTAGGCTTGAAATGGCAAAAGTCGAATTTTTGGAATTTTGGGCCGGTAGTGGAATTTTTGATATCGGGGTCATTTTCCGATTCCGGAAGTTGGAGTATGTCCGTAATGTTAATTATGACTTGTGCGCAAAATTTGAGGTCAATCAGACGTGATTTGATAGGTTTCAGCATCGGTTGTATAATTTTGAAGTTTCAAGTTCTTTAAGTTTGAATTGGAGGGTGATTCATGGTTTTAGCGTTGTTTGATGTGATTTGAGAGCTTGACTAAGTTCGTATGGTGTTTTAGGATTGGTTGGTATGGTAGGTTGATGTCCCGGGGGCCTCGGGTGTGTTTCGGATGCTCAACGAGTCATCTTTGGACTTAGAGGAGTGGCAGATTTCTGGTGTTTTATTGCAGAAAAATCCTTCATCGCGATCGCGTAGATTATCTGGGAAAGGCAGTGAAGTTGTTCTTCATGTTCGCGATGTTGTTCCCGCGTTCGCGAAGGTGTGGGACCTTAAGCCTACGCGTTCGCTATATGGTCCTCACGTTTGCGTAGAGGAACGGGGCAGAGGAAGCTTCAGGCATTAAGCCTACGCGTTCGCGAAGAGGTTCCCGCGTTCGTGAAGGGTCCGTCAGTGGAAGGTACGCGTTCACGAGAAGTCCCCTCGCATTCGCGAAGGAGGAATTTTGGGCCAGTGGAAGATTGTTCATCGCATTCGCGATCGTGATGTCGCGTTCACGAAGAAGAACGCACCTGGGCAGAATTTAAGGTTCAGAAACGTGAGTTGAGCTCATAACACAAAAATTTGATTGAGACCTCGGTAGAAGGCGAAATTTGGAGAGATTTTCGGAGGAAGTTTTTGGGTAATGATTCCTAACTCTTTTATGGTTATATTCCACTAATCTATGGTTGATTTCATCGTTTAATTTCGGATTTGGGGATCAAAATTGAGAAAGATTCTTAGGCCGAATTTTGGAGTTTTGATCGAGATTTTTCAGATTTGAGCAATTTTGGTACGAGTAAACTCGTGAATGAATGGGTGTTTGTATTTTGCGACCTTTACCCGATTCCGAGACGTGGGCCCGAGGTGACTTTTTGGGCGTTTTTCCTAATTTCACGCTTTTAGTTTCTCGTAGTTATATTTACATTATGCAATTTATTTGAATAGATTCGGGCCATTTGGAGTCGTATACTCGTGGCAAGAACGTGTTATCGAGGTGATTTGAGTGGTTCGAGGTAAGTGGCTTGCCTAACCTTGTGTTGGGGATTTTTCCCTTAGGATATCTTGATATTATTTGGTGTGTGGGCGCCGTGTACGTGAGATGACAAGTACGTACACGGGCTATTATTGCAAAAAAGAAAATCCTGTTTATCCTTTTTAAATCATAAATAGCTTCTTTTATTAAATTGTACTAATATGTTTAATTGTGTAGTTTAGACTAGAAAAGCATGCTTACGTGTTTTAACTGCCTATTTGACATTCTGTGCGTCATGCTTAGTTAAATTCCTATTTTCCTTGTCTGTGTTCAGTATAAACTGTATAACTCGATGCCATACCTGCCATTTCATCTTGCGTTGCATATTTACTTTGGGACTACGGACGTATTCCGGGAGATCCCTCAGCACTGCATATTTACTTTGGGACTACGGACATATTACGGGAGATCCCCTAGCACTGCATATTTACTTTGGGACTACGGACGTATTCTGGGAGATCCCCCATGTACTGCATATTCATTCGGAACTACGGGACGGTATCCCGGGAGATTCCCCATTGTGTTTACTTTATTCTGAGCCGAGGGCTCCCTTAACTGTTAAATTTTCGAAAAATATCTTTAACTGTGTCACCATAAATTTTACTTAAATCTTTTACTGTTAAATTTATTATATTTACTCCGGTAGGGCCTTGATCTGATCTCGTCACTACTCGACCGAGGTTAGTCTTGGCACTTACTAGGTACCATTGTGGTGTACTCATGCTCTTTCCTGCACATGTTTTCGTGTGCAGTCCAGGTGCGAGCTATCAGCCTCGGGGTTAGTACGTGCTGTTGATTTTAGGAGACTTCAAGGTACTACTTCTTGCATCTGTAGATCTTTGGAGTCCCCTTCTACTCCCTCGCCTAGAGACTTTCTTTATTATCTTCAGACTTTTGTATAGAGCTACATAGATTATAGCAGCTTGTGACTTAGTGATATTTCGGGTCTTGGGAAATTATTTTGTATATGCCGAGTGGTACTACTCTTGGCTATTTATAATATGTTATTTATCTTTAAAATGTTGTGTTTCTTTATATTTTTTGCAATATTAGGCTTACCTAGTCGTAAAGACTAGGTGCCATCACGACACCTTACGGAGGGATAATTTGGGTCGTGACAGGTAAATTTTAGAATTTTACCATTTTGGATAGAGTAATTTATTTAATAGATGAATTTCGAATTATTGAACATATATTAATTTTTTTATATAACTTTTGGATAGTTTTAGATTTTTCGGCATTGAATCAAGAATTTTTCGCGACGCGATAATCGAAAAGTGGACTTTGAGACGAGGTAAGTTTCTTGTCTAATCTTGTGAGAGAAAAATTACCCCATAGGGATTAAATTGAATATTGTTGTTAATTGCGGGGGCTACGTACGCACGAGGTGACGAGAGTCCGTGCGTAGCTACTATAAATGCTAAAGTCCAGGTAGTTTAGGACTCAAAGCATGAATTACTTGTGTAAATTGTATTCCTGCATTAATTAATATTAATTGATATATATGAATATATTGTGAATTGTTAGATAAAGATATTAAAGGATGAAAATCTCATATACTTGATTTTATGTTTAAATCAATTAATTGTTAAAAGAAATTATTCTTTCTCCCGAATTTATCTCATAATAAATATACTCTCCTTCTGGAGGTACATAAGAAAATGTCCTCCTTTCTTGTGGAGCGGGCCGAACGCCTCGGCAGGATAAATTTATTTATGGATCGCGCCGCACGTCCCTTGGCAGTGTACACGACACTCTGGATCGGGCCGTAAGTCCTCGGCAGAAATCGTGCTTAATAATAATAATTACACGATACTTTAATAATTTATTTCAGCTTGCGAAGCTAATTGATAAATTGAAAAATCCTTGGAATTTAATGAATTTTTATTCTTGCATGTTAAAGAATTAATTGTTATTCCTGTAAATGATATTTAATTGATAAATTGGAAATTATTTGAATTGAAGGAATTTAATTAATATATTGAGAATTGTTGCATTTGAAGAAATTAGATTATTTCCGCTGATTAAATAAATTATTTTAAATTCTGTAAATCATGCTGATTTAAATATCCTAATTGTATTTCAATTATTATTATTGACCCATAGTGAGTGTCAAAGTCAGTCATCTCGTCTCTACCACTTCGAGATTAGGCTTGATACTTACTGGGTACACGTTGTTTACGTACTCATATTACACTTGCTGCACTTTTTGTGCAGGAACTGAGGCAAGTACTAGTGGGGGACCTATCGTCTTACACCCACGTTATCCAGGGGCATAGTGGTGAGTTGTTTCTCTGATCCGTTCTGCAGCTACTAGTGTCTCTCTTTGTATTTTTCATTCTGTCTATTTTTATTTCAGACAGTATTTGAAGTTTTGTATAATCTACTAGATGCTCATACACTTATGACACCAGGTCTTGGCACACATGTTGGTAGAATTTGGGTTTTGTTATTTCTCTTGGTTTTAAATTTTGTCAATGAATGATTAATTTATTAAGTTGTCTTGCCTAGCCGTAGTGTTGGGCGCCATCACGACCTATAGGTGAAATTGGATCGTGACAGTATTATGTCCTAAAACTAATAGGATTAAAAGGCTAATATCTAGAATTCCGGTTATATCCTTTTATTATGAGTTATAATGCTTGATATTATAAGGTTATTTTTCTAAACCGACATTGTATTCATACTTTTATTATGAACGTGTGTTGCACGTTAATAATGACACGTGATGGTTTAAATATTTATTTATATTAAGGAACAACAAAATTTAATTAATGAGAGAAATTTTATGTATAATAATACACCAATCATCTAAATACCGAAAAATATTATTACATTAGCATAATACGTGAATTCAAATTAAAATGACATTATCAAAACTTACACAAATGATCAATTTACTCATATTAGTTAGATAATTATGTATCATAGTTTAAAAGTATTTAATGTGCTGGTATCTTACCGAACACTTATTTGTAGACGATGTTTTTTTTGTGTATGTTTCCTTCTAATGTTTTGGTTGTTCTGCCATAATCAGATTTTTTGTTGTCGATATTGATATCCCTTTAAAAGTGTAATATATAGTTGTTCGTACAAGAAAACATATTGCGGTAAATATAGTCAAATATTTAAGATGTTTGTCCTTGTGCTTTATTTATTATTATAATTGCAAAACATAAACATACTGAATTATTTTCACACAAATTTAAAAGGTTATTCTTTAGTTTCGGAAGATGAAAGTTGAATTCAAGGATAAAAAAAAATACTTAGAAGTATTGACAAGTATCATATTTTTTGCATGTATGACATTATTGTCAAAATTTCTATATACCATATGTATACTATTACATAAGCTATTTGGCATAAGTTTTTCAGCAGCATGACGGGCATATTTTTCTTCATAATCAACTTGTATGCAATGGAAGATCAATTTTAACTTAGTCTATTATATATATATATATATATATATATATATATATATATATATATATATATATATATATATAGTGACACCAACATATGTAAGGAATTATAAACTTGACAACAAATATGTATGGTAGAAGGCTATTTGGTATTTAAGTATTTAAGTATTTTTCTTGGTAGTAATTGTTGGTATCATCTTCTACTAAGTCAAAAATTAAAAAATATTTTGTTTTTACCACAAAAATTTGCAATCAACCATTTATTTAGTTGATCAACATATTCATTTCTGCTAGCTAAGATTGCTTTTTAATTTCAATCATGCAATTTGCACAAATTGCATTTTAATCTAATAATGAAAATATTTCCCTTATTAAATGCACTATTATTACCATTGGGGCTGATAAACAAGTGTTCTGGAAAAACCAAATCATATTTTATATCCGACATAAAGCAATAAATCACTGAATACTGGATCTGTTCTTACTTTATATTTTTTCTCAGTTGAATCTTTTTCATTCGAGACCATAAGTATAATTTTGGCAAGCTAGCTTTTATAGTCTCTGCTTTCGTTGACTTTGGAACTACTGGTAGTACTTGACAGAAATCGCCTTCCAAACCATTAATTTTCCACCAAGTTGTTCGTTGATATCCAATTTACCTCTAGAACTCCGAGCAATTGTTTCGATCGTTTGACACTTCCCCATAAGCGCTTCATCTCATATTATCAATTTTCCTTATAAATTTAGCATTATTGCTCTGCTTTGATATATTTGTGATGGTTATTTCAGTTATTTGAAGAGGTGTATCAAATCTAAAGTGAATGGTCTCATAATAAAATCGTTGCTGGTACACCACTTGTTATTTATAACGACCCGACTTGTCATTTTAATAATTAATGCCACGTTCAACGACTTAAGGTCTTGAGCAACTTCGTATTATGTGTATTGACTTGCGTGCATGTTTGAATTCAGTTACCGGATGATTCGGGGTGATTTGGGACACTCGGTCCTTAAAACGGAAGCTTAAATCTTAGGATTTTGACCATAGTCGGAAATGTGTGAAGACGACTCCGGAATGGAGTTCTGTCGATTCTGTTAGCTCCATTGGGTGATTTTGGACTTAGGAGCGCGTAAGAAAAATTATTTGGAGGTCCGTAGTGGAATTAAGCTTGAAATGGCGAAAGTCGAATTTTTGAAAAGTTTGACCGAGAGGTTGACTTTTTGATATCGGGGTCAGAATCTGATTCTGGAAATTTGAATAGCTTCGTTATGTCAATTATGACTTGTGTGCAAAATTTAAAGTCATTCCGAATTGATTTTATGTGTTTCGGCACAAGATATAGAATTTGAAAGTTCAAAGTTCATAGATTTTGATTTGAGGTGTGATTCGTCGTTTTGATGTTGTTCGATGTGATTTGAGGCCTCGAGCAGGTCCGTGTTATGTTATGGGACTGGATGGTGTGATTGGACGGGGTCCCGAGGGGCTCGGGTGAGTTTCGGGGTGGTTTCGGACCATTTCTAGTCCAATTATAGCTGCTGGTTTTTGGCTACAGCAGTGTGCTATGCGATCGCGTGGAATTGGCCGTGATCGCGAAGCACAAAATGGGGGAAAATGGCCAATGAATCGCGATCGCAGAAGGCCTTTCGCGATCGCGTAAAGGAAGTTTTCTGCTGCACTAACCCGACTTTGGATGCTTATATCTCGCAATCTATAAGGAATTTGGAGATGATCCAAAAATAAAAGTTGTAGCCTTTTGTGTCTAGTATTCATAAATATAAATTATTTGTAATTTGGAGGTGTGTACAAAAAGGTTATGGTGGATACACTACAGGCTATCTGGGAAGAGTTTGGAAATCTCTGTTGCATAGGGCTGACTTTGGAAGCTTATATCTCAAAATTTATAAGGAATTGGGAGATGAGAAACAAATAAAAGTTATAGCCCTTAGAATTTAGTTTTCAGAAAGTTAAACCATTTATCATTTGGAGTTTTGTACAAAACGTTATGACCGTTATACTAGAGGCTGTCTGGAAGAGATAAGAAGTTTGTTCTTCGCGATCGCGATTGGTTTTCCGCGATCGCGAAGAGCAATTTTGGGGCTGAAAAATTTTGTGCTTCGCGATCGCGAAGCATTTTCCGCTATCGCGAAGAATAAATACCTGGGCAGTAGCTATATTTTGAGTTTTCAACCATTTTTAACATATTTGGAGCTATGGAGCTCTGATTGAAGCGATTTTTGAGGGGATTTTCACCATATGGATTGGGGTAAGTGTTCTATATCCTAAAGTATTTATATTTCATGAATCTATGATTATATTCTCGTTTAATTTGGATTTTAATGGAATAAATCAAGATTTTTGTAAAATCTTCCAAAAATAAAAATTTATGATTCGGAGGTCGAGTTGTTATTGAAATTCGATAAAATTGGTATGGTTAAACTCGTATCGGAATGGGTGTTCGGATTTCATGAAAATTATGTCGGGTTCCGAGGGGCGGGCCCCGCGTTGACTTTTGTTGACTTTTTGGAATAAATTTTTAAGTCGATGTATTATTATCCGGAATTATTTTTGATGAATTTTAATGAAGTTATGCAATTAATTTGGATAGATTTGAGCGGTCTGGAGGTCAATTCGAGCAAGAAGGCGATTTTGGAATATCGGCCTAACTTCAAAAAGGTAAGTGTCTTGCTTAACCTCGAGTGGGGGAATTACCCCTTAGGCATCGAGTCTTATGTACCATTTGTGAAATGTTAAAAGCCGTGTACGCGAGGTGACAAGTACGTACTCGGGCTTATATGTGTAAATTTTATTGAGCTAAAGTCTTGAGCATATTATGTGGTAAATTGGATAATTGTTGGTATATATTTAATCATCTATTTGTCGTGCCTAAATCCTTGTTGTTGTTGAATCTGTTGTTATATGACAATTTGATGTGATTGCTACTTAATTATTTATGTAATTCCGTGAATTTGTTGGTTTGATAATTATTGGAATTTAATTTTATTATGGATTTTCCATCTGCAAATAATTAATTAAATGAGCTTAAGAAGAGGTGTTTATATAATTATTGAAAATTTGAATTTAATGAAGACTTTGCTTTATGTTGAGTAATTTCTATCTCTATTGATTGTTTTTGGGTGGTGTGCACTTTATGGTCGAGCCATGGGCTCCTTATTGTGGAAAATAGTGTATTGTTGTTTTTTGTGGCAAGTTGTAATATTTGGGCACTTGATGTGCAATTTGTTATATGTTGTAAGATTTGGGCACTTGATGTGCAATTTGTGATATGTTGTAAGATTTGAGCACTTGATGTGCAATATGTGATATGTTGTAAGATTTGAGCACTTGATGTGCAATTTGTGAAATGTTGTAATATTTGGGCACTTGAGGTGCAAGTTGTATTATGCTGTGATATTTGGGCACTTGAGGTGCGATTTGTAAAATATTGTGATATTGAAACGCATGCGGTGAGATAAGGGTGGCTTGAAACGCGTGGCTAGTAGGGGAACTACTAGAAGTCATGCGGTGATATAAGGTCAGGGTGTTGAAACGCATGCGGTGAGATAAGGGTGGCTTGAAATGCGTGGCTAGTAAAGGAACTACTAGAAGTCATGCGGTGTGATAAGGATGGCTAAAAACGCGGGATGCTGTTTCGGAAAAAATGATTTCTTTAAAATTAAATGTGAAGGCTCCCGAGGTGATATAAGGAAATGAGATATTGTGAAATTTATTTATGATTTGGGACTACGAGGCGGTACCTCGGGAGTGCCCTGTTGATATTTCTTTATTTATGTTCTTGCCTTAGGTGATTTTGTTTCATTTAATATGTAAATTCTTGTCTTCCTCCGTGATGTACTAGTTGACTTTATTATTATGTGTTATGTGCTCCTAGTTGTATTGTGTTGGCTTTGGCTTTTCAGCACGAGACTTTGAAGAAGTATATTTCTAGTTTTCTTGTTGATTTTCGATGACTGAGTTGATTTAAATAAAAGAAATTATTATTATTTTTAAATTAAATAGTTTTACAACCAAGCCAGTAGTTTATCTGATGCTTTAATTTAAGTGCAATGTTATTTTCTTCACCCAAATGATTTTAAAAAAAATAAATTCAATTCTTTGTTGATTTCTTACTTGATTTAAAAATTCTAAACTCACTTTAGTGGAAATAAATTGATCATGTGGACCTTATATACATTGAGGATATGGGCATGTGGATTGTTCGTGCAGTTGTGATATGAAATGAGGGCACGAGGTGCTAGAAAAATATAATGATTTAATTATGGGCACGAAGTGCCGTGGATATATGAAAAATGGGCTGAGACCCGTGTTTATGAAAAATACGAAAATGAGCTGAGACCTGTATATTTATGATTATGAAATGAGGTGTCACATGGTGACTTTTTAATTGAAGAATTATATTCAAAATATTTATTTGGAAAAATTTTTATTTAAAAAGTATTATATGAAAAAATTATATTTGAAAGATATTTATTTGATGAATATTATATTTCAAAGAGAGTTATTTGGTAGAATTATATGTGAAGGACACTTAATTGAAGAATTTGATTTAATTAGGTATACTAGTATTTATTATTTGTTGAGCGATATTAAATGGTATTTTGTTGTCTTGTTGTGTATATCACTGGTTGTTTTATGATGTCCTTATTGTTATCTGTTTTCTACTATCTTGTATATTATATTGCATAGGCTATTAGACTAGTGAGTGTCTTGACTGTACCTCGTCTCTACTCCACTGAGGTTAGTCTTGATATTTACTGGGTACCGACCGTGGTGTACCCATACTACACTTCTGTATATTTTTGTGCAGAGCCAGGTATTGGAGATATCGGACTTGAGCAGTGTTAAAGCGGGACCATAAGGATTTAAGGTAGAGCTGCTTGGTCATCACAGTCCCTTGGAGTCTTTTCATTTCATTGTACTGTTAATTTTTAATCAACAGTATTGTATATTCGGTCCTCGTGATCATTTCATGTATTCAGTTAGAGTTCGTGACTCAGTACTACCAGTCTTAGGAGGTTGTATATTCATATTTATTCCGCTGTTAGTTTTGGTTACTTATTTAATTCAAAAAATAATGGCTTCAAAATGTAATAGAAATCGGCTTACCTAGTCATAGAGACTAGGTGCCATCACGACGCCTGTGATGGGATTTTGGGTCGTGACATTATTATTGCTGACAGTATCATGCCTCTTGATCTGACATTTGCAACTAATTGGCATAGAATATATTTCGATTCCATCGAAGGCATCTACAAAGGATAATCCCGCTCTACCAGAGTCGACTCTTTATAATATAGTCTTGAAAGCTTGTTCTTGTTGAGGATTTCGTTTTGATTGTGCTTCTTCACACACTTATTTGGCCTTTAATTCTTAATACTATACTAATTTTTTTAATTTTGTGTTCTGATATTTTTAATCTTTAATACTCTTTTTATGGATTAAATTTATGTACCTAAAAAAAACTTTTAACTTAAAAAATAATATTACTCATATGATGAATTTAAAAAATAATTGAATTGGATTCTCTAGCTAAATAATTAATTGAGAGAATTAATTATTTGGTCTTAACATACAAAATAATTTATTTTATGTTGATTCAAATTCTTAATATTAGTTCATCTTTTGTTTTGAATATTTAATCTTAATTATAATTTTATCTATCATAAATTTTATTTTCAAAAAGTAAAAGATTGATATGACATTTTACTTTTAGATCTTTACGTTTGTAGAATCATTAGTGGTATTGACTCTTACCAATAATGTTTTTCTCTTTCTCACATATTTATATTCTTAAATATTTTCTTAGTTGTTGTTTAATAATTGGGTATATTTTTTAATATTACACGAAAAATTGATAAGAAAATATTATTTGAGTAGGAAAATAGTTCAAATATGTAATGACCCGACTTGTCATTTTAAGAATTTATGCCCTGTTCAGTGGCTTAAGGTCTCGAGAAGTTTCGTAATATGTATTATGACCCGTGGGTGTGGTCGAGTTTGATTTTTGGAATTTAATTAAAAGAACAATTCTTATTTAGAAGCTTAAATGGAAAGAGTTGACCAGAGAGTTGAATTTTGAGCAAACGACCCCGGAATAAAATTTAGATGATGGAAATAGCTTCGTATAATGATTTCGGACTTAGGCGTATGTTCGGATTTGGATTTGGAAGTCCATAGGACAATTCGACACATTTTGGCGAAAGTTGAAAAATATAAGATTTTGGAAAAAGTCCGACCGAAGGGTGAATTTTTTATAACGAGGTCGGATTTCGATTCCGAAAATGGGAATAGCTCCCTTACATCAATTATGACTTGTGTGCAAAATTTGAAGCCATTCCGGATTGATTTGGTAAGTTTGGGCGCAAAATATAGAAGTTGGAGGATTTGAAAACTTATAATTCGATTTGATGCGCGATTCATAATTTTGGCGTTGTTTGATGTGGTTTGAAGCCTCGGCTAAGTTCGTATTGTGCTTTTGGACATGTTGTTATAATTGGTTGAGGTCCCGGGGGCCTCGGGTGAATTTCGGAAGGTTAATGGAGCAATTCGGACTTGGAAGAAGCTGCTGGGAAATGGCAGCAGCTGTTGGATTCGCACCTGCGGAATTTTGGGCGCATATGCGACCTCGCAAAAGCAAGGATTTAGTTGCAGAAGCGAGCTGGCCAGAGCTGGAGGAAGGTCGCAGATTCAGACAGCCTTCCACACCTGCGCAATCGCAGGTGCGATATTTGCTACGCAGAAGTAACTAGGCAGCGCAGAAGCGAAAATTCTGCGCACCTGCGATCAGCGCAGAAGCGGAAATGGCTCCGCAGGTGCGAGCTTTTTGGCTGGGCAGTGACCTCGTAGAAGCGTGTATTCGCTCTCAAAAGCGAGCACGCAAGTACGAAAATTAGACCGCATGTGCGAAACTGGGCAGAATCATAAGGACCAAAAATGGTCATTTTTGGCATTGCGTTTTGGAATTTTTGGAGCTCGGATTTGGGCGATTCTGGAGGGATGTTTCACAAGCTTGGTTGGGGTAAGTGTTCTATATCCTAAAGTGATTATATTTCATGAATCTATGATTATATTCATCATTTAGTTCGGATTTAAATGGAAGAAATCAAGATTTTTACAAAATCTTCCAAAAACAAAAATTTAAGATTTGGAGGTCGAGTGTTATTGGAATTCAATAAGATTGGTATGGTTGAACTCGTATCGGAATGGGTATTCGGATTTCATGAAAATTATGTCGGATTCCGAGGGGAAGGCCCCTCGTTGACTTTTGTTGACTTTTTGGAATAAATTTTTAAGTCGACGTATTATTATCCGGAATTATTTCTGATGAATTTTACTGAAGTTATACAATTAATTTGGTTAGATTTGAGCGGTTTGGAGGTCAATTCAAGCAAGAAGACGATTTTGGAATATCGGCATAACTTCAAAAAGGTAAGTGTCTTGCTTAACCTCGAGTGGGGGAATTACCCCCTTAGGCATTGAGTCTTATGTGCCATTTGTGAAATGTAAAAAGCCGTGTACGCGAGGTAACGAGTACGTACTTGGGCTTATACGTGCAAAATTCATTGAATTAAAGTCTTAGTCATTATTGTGTAGTAAATTGGAAAATTGTGGAAAACTATTAAATCATCTGTTTGCCATGCCTAAATCCTTATTGTTGAATTTGTTTTTATATGATAATTTGATGCGATTGTTACTTGAAATATTTATGAAATTTCATGAGTATTGTTGGTTTAATATTTGTTGGAAATTAATTCCAATATGAATTTTCTTATGCAAATAATTAATTTAAGCGAGCTTAAGAATAAATATTAATATAATTATCTAAATTTGCATTAATGAAGGTTTTGCTTTATGCTGAGTAATTTCTATCTTTATTGATTGTTTTGGGTGTTATAGACTTTGTATGGAGCCTTGGGCTATTTGTTGTGAAATTAATTTATTTTGTTATATCTTTGGAATTTGGTTGTGGCCATTGGGCAAATTGTGATATGAATTGATTTTATTATAGTGTCGTGTTAATTTCCCGTGTAAATTATTGTGTTGTGTGGGTTACTATTTTGGGGAGATAAGGGTGACATTTCACCGTTGATATTATGTGGGTATAAGGGTGGTATTTCATTGTTGTTGTGTTTGTTGGAATATTGTCTAGGTAGAGCGATAAGGGTGGCTATAGGAGTGATAACGGTGGCAATAGGAGCGATAAGAGTGGCTATTGATATTGTCTGGGCGGAGGGATAAGGGTGGCTATAGGAGTGATAAGGGTGGCAATAGGAGCGATAAGGGTGGCTATTGTCAAGGACGATATGTGATGATGTGGGGTTGTGGTGTTGATAATTTTCATGTGATGTTGTGATTTTCTTTTGTTTACTTTTATACCTTATGCAATTTGTCTTGTTATTGGTAAATTGATAACAATCTGATTTATGTTGAAATTGAGAGCATGTGGCTATTGCCAGGCAGATTATAAATCTGAAATGTGGGCACGAGGTGCTGTGAGTAAATGATGATGATAATTGGCACGTGAATTGTCTGTGCATTTGTGATATGATTTAACTATGGGCACGAGGTGCCGTGGAAATATGAAAATGGGCTGAGACCCGTGTTTACGAAAAAATATGAAAATAGGCCGAGACCCGTATTTTTATGATTATGTAATGAGGTATCACGTGGTGACTTTTTAATTGAAAGAATTATATTCAAAATATTTATTTGGAAGGTTTTTTACTTAGAAAGTATTATATGAAAGAATTTTGTTTGAAAAATAATTATTTGAGAAAATTATATTTGAAAGAGAGTTATCTGGAAGAATTATATGTGAAAGACATTTATTTGAAGGACTTGATTTAATTGGGTGTACTTGTGTTTATTAATTATTGAGTGATATTAATGGTATTTTTATTGTCTGCTATGCATATCACTGGTTGTTCCGTATTGTTGTGATGACCCAAAATGTCATCTTTAAATTTAATAAGTAATTATGTGTTCTAAGACCTCGAAAAGCACCATTTATCATTCTTCGAGTTGCGTGCGCAGTCCAAAAAAAATTTCGGAAAGTTTTTATGTGAAAAATGGATTAAAATAGGAAATAGAGCTTTAAAATTCAAGTGAGTTGATCTTAGTCAACATTTTTAGCAAACAGACCCCGATCAGTGTTTTGACAGTTCTGGCAACTCCGTATCATGATTTGGGACTTGGGCGTATGCCCGGAATTTAATTTAGAGGTCCCTAGCTCAAGTTATGACCATTTAACAGAACTAGCAATTTAAAGGCTAAATGTTTCAAGTTTGACCACGGGGTTGACTTTTTTATATCGGAGCCGGAATCCGATTCTGGAAATTTGAACTGCTCCGTTATGTCATTTATGACTTGTGTGCCAAATTTGAAGTCATTCCGGATTCATTTAATATGTTTTGGCACAAGATTTGCAAATTAAAAGTTTAAAACTCAAAGTTTGAATCGGGGTGTGAATTATAATTTCATTGTTGTTTGACGTGATTTTAGACCTCGAGTCAGTTCGTATTATGTTACGGGACTTGTTGGTATATTCTAGCGGGGTCTCGAGTACCCCGAGAGTGAAACTGATTGAAATCAGAACAAGAATTGGATTTAAGCAAAATCTAAAATTTTGAGTTCTAGTGTAATCGCACCTGCGGAATTTTGACCGCAGGTGCGAGCTCCCAGAAGCGAGACTTCTATCGCAGATGCGGTCTTCGCAGGTGCAGCCCTTTTTCTTAGAAGCGGGCATCGCAGGTGCGACATTTTGTCCGCAGGTGCGGAACCTCGCCTGGCAGTCCCACTTCGCAAATGCGAGCTTTGTCTCATAAATGCGAGACCGCAGGTGCGAAAATATAGCCCGCAAATGCGAAAATGCTGGGCAGAATACATAAAATCGGATCTTAGCCATTTTTACTCATTTTTGAGTTTTAAGTCTCGGATTTGGGCGATTTCAAGGGGGATTTTCACGACTTTGAACTGGGTAAGTGTTCTTTATCATAAAGTGATTATATTTCACAAATCCATGTCTATATTCATTTTTTATTTCGGATTTAGATGGAAGAAATTAAAATTTTTGTAAAACTTTCCAAACACGAAAAATTAAGATTTGAAGGTCCATTTCATATCGGAATTGGACAACTTTTGTATGGTTGAACTCGTATCGGAACGGGTGTTTGGATTTCGCAAGTTTTTCCGAGATTTGAGACGTGGGCCCCACTGCCGAATATTTTAATGAATTTCGGATTATTATCCGGAAAAATTATAAATTCATATGGAATTAATTCCTATGATTAGTATTGAATATATTGAATTATTTGTGAATAGATTTGAAGCTTTCGGAGGTAAATTTAAAAGGAAAAGTTGTGGTTGAATAATTGATTGGAATTTGCAAAGCGAGGTAAGTGTCGGGGTTAACCTTGACTTGAGGGAATAGAACCCTTAAATTGTTTGTTATGTGAATTGCGTGTAAACAACGTATAGGTGAGGTGACGAGTGTCTATACGTCGTCAAATTAATTATTTGCCTGCTTACTTGAAAAATCATAAATTGTTTTTATTCATAAATTAATTATTATAATAATTGTTTCTATCTTATTCTTTGCAAATATAAATTCTTGAATTCCTGCATTAATTGTTACATGCTATTTGAATTATGTGCCTTAATTGTTATTTGACATTTAGCATAATAAATATTAAACTACCTATTTGCTCCCTGATTTCCATAATAATTTGCTATTTGTCATTATTTGCTTTATAATTAAACCATAATTATTGTATGCTTGTTGTCTCGTAATTTTATATTAATTGTTACATTTATTGGGAAAAATTTCTTCTATAAGAATTGGTAAATGAAAATGTTGGAGGATCGGGTTGCACGCCGCAACAGACTTATTAAAAGTCAATATTGGAGGATCGGGTTGCACGCTGCAACAGACTTATTAAAAGTCAATATTAGAGGATCGGGTTGCACGCCGCAACAGACTTGTTAAAAAGTTAATATTGGAGGATCGGGTTGCACGCCGCAACAGACTTGATTAAAATGAATATGTTGGAGGAGCGGGTTGCACGCCGCAACAGAACTGAATGTGGATATATTGTGAGAGCGGGTTGCACGCTGCAACAGAAATAATGGAAATGATAATTGGTTATGACTGCTGAGTTGCCTTCAATTATTATAAATGAATTACCTGATTTATTCCTATTATTGTTGTTGTTACTAATATTGCGTACAGGTTAATGTAAGTGAACCGCCTTAGCCTCGTCACTACTTCGTCGAGTTTAGGCTCAGCACTTACTAGTACATGGGGTCGGTTGTACTGATACTTCACTCTGCACTTCTTGTGCAGATTTTGGAGTTGGTCCCAGCGGCGAACTATAGACTTGCTCGGATTTCAGCTCTCAGAGGAGACTTGAGGTATAACTGCATGGCGTCCGCAGTTCTAAAGTCCCTGTCTATTGTACTTTAGCTGTGTGTTTATTTCCAGACAGCTTTATATTATTCAAAACTTTATTTGTATTTATTCTAGAAGCTCGTGCACTTGTGACACTAATTTTGGGATGGTATTTAGACACCGTTGTTTGATGGATTATTTCATTATATTTCAAACTTTGCTTCCGCATTTGTTTCCTTGTTATTAATAAATTTAAAATTGTTTTAAAAATGGATAATATTATTCTAACGTTGGCTTGCCTAGCAAGTGAAATGTTAGGCGCCATCACGGTCCGAAGGTGGGAATTTTGGGTCGTGACAGTTGGTATTAGAGCACTAGGTTACATAGATCTCACGAGTCACGAGCAAGCTTAGTAGAGTCTGAAGGATCGGTACGGAGACGTCTGTACTTACCTCTCAGAGGCTACGAAGTTTAGGAACAATATCACTTCTTTCTTATTCTATCGTGCGATTTTATTCTATCATCGATGATTGAACCATTCTACTCTTATTCTCTCGCAGATGGTGAGAACACGTAATACTTCTACCGATAGACAGGGACCAGAACCCCCGGTGGCAACTATGGCCAGGGGTAGAGGTCGAGGCCGAGGTCATGCTAGAGGCCGAGGCAGAGGCTGAGGTAGAGCTCAGTCCAGAGCTCGAGTAGCTGCACTTGTTGTAGAACCTCAAGTAAACCTTCAGGATGAGGTCCCAGTTCAGAATGTACTAGTTGGACCAGTTCAGGTCCCGGAAGGATTCATAGCCACTCCAGTGCTTCAGGACGCTCTAGTCCGATTGGTGAGTCTTATGGAGGGTGTGGCCCAGAATGGTACATTTCCAGTGGCACCAGCCATCTCACAGGCTGGGGGAGGAGCACAAACTCCCACTACTCCCGCCCCGGAGCAGATGGCTCCCCAGAATCAGGCTCCAGCAGCCCCGCCAGTTGGGTTAGTTCAGCCAGTTGCTGCGGCACAGACTGGTGATCGGCCCGCCATGTCTTTTAAGGCCTTATTGAGACTGGATAAGTTCACTATGCTCTTTCCAGTTCACTTCAGTGGTACACCTTCTGAGGACCCACAGGATTATCTTGAACGCTACCATGAGGTGCTGCAAAACATGGGTATAGTTGAGACCAATGGGGTTGATTTTGCAGTATTCCAGATGGCGAGTTCCGCCAAGAGGTGGTGGAGAGACTACACATTGACCCGACCAGTCGGATCACCTGCACTTACCTGGGAGCAGTTCTCTCAACTATTTTTGGAGAAGTTCCTCCCTATCACACTGAGAGAGGTATTCCGCAAGCAATTTGAGCGTCTACAGCAGGGTAGTATGACTGTTACTCAGTATAAGTCCCGTTTTGTGGATTTGGCCCGTCATGCTCTCCTTTTACTACCTACAGAGGGAGAAAGAGTGAGGAGGTTCATTGAGGGACTCACACACCCTATCAGACTTCAGATGGACAAGGAGACCGGAGGTGAGATTTCTTTTCAGGCGGCTGCTAATGTCGCAAGGAGGATCAAGATAGTTCTTACACAGGAAAGAGGGCAGAGGTCCGATAAGAGGCCTCGTCAATTTGGTGGTAACAGTGATGCCTCGTCTGGAGGTAGGGGTAATTTTGGTAGGGTTCATCCTCCCAGACCATTTCATTCAGCATTTCATGTATCTCCCGGTGCTTCAGGGAGTCACGATCCTATTATGCCTTACTCTAGGCAGCCAGTATTCAGTGCATATTCAACTCCTATCAGTGCACCACCACTCCAAAGTTACTATAGTGGTTATCCGGCCCATCTGGGTCAGCTTCAGCTTCAGTAGCCACGGCCTCAGGATGGGTGTTATGAGTGTGGGAACATTGGTCATATCAGGAGGTATTGCCCTAGATTGGCGAGTAACAGATCTCGACAAGATTCTCGTGCCATCATACCGGCACCGGTTGCTTCATTGCCTGCTCAGCCAGCTAGAGGTAGGGGTCAGGTAGTTAGAGGTGGAGGTCAGGCCATTAGAGGTGGAGGTCAGGCCATTAGAGGTGGAGGTCAGACCATTAGAGGTGGAGGCCAGCCAGTTAGAGGCCGTCCCAGAGATACAGTTTAGAGTGGTGGGGCCCAGCCCCGATTTTATGATTTTCCAGCTAGGCTTGAGGCCGAGTCACCTGATGCTGTGATCACAGGTATTATTCCAGTTTGCCATAGAGATGCTTCAGTTCTATTTGATCCAGGATCTACTTATTCCTATGTGTCCTCCTATTTTGCTTCATATTTGGTTGTGCCTTGTGATTCTCTGAGTGCTTCTGTGTATGTATCTACACCGGTGGGAGACTATGTGGTAGTAGATCATGTCTACCGTTCATGTGTGGTTACTATTGGTAATCTGGAAACTAGTGTGGACCTTCTACTTCTTGATATAGTAGATTTTGATGTCATCTTGGGTATGGATTGGTTGTCTCCTTATCATGCTATATTAGACTATCATGCCAAGACAGTGACCCTAGCTATGTTAGGGTTACCTCGATTAGAGTGGAAAGGAACTCCTGGCCATTCTTCCAGCAGGGTTATTTCTTATATGAAAGCTCGGCGTATGGTAGAGAAAGGGTGTCTAGCCTATTTGGCTTATATTCGTGATCCCAGTGCAGATGTCCCTTCTATGGACTCAATACCAGTTGTTCGTGAATTTTCAGAAGTATTTCTTGCAGATCTACCAGGGATGCCATCCGATAGAGATATTGACTTCTGTATTGATTTGGCTCCAGGCACTCAACCTATTTCTATTCCACCATATCGTATGGCCCCGCCAGAGTTGAAAGAATTGAAAGAGCAGTTACTAGCCTTGCTTGATCAGGGATTCATTAGACCCAGTGTCTCTCCCTGGGGTGCACCAGTATTATTTGAAAAGAAGAAAGATGGCTCGATGCGGATGTGTATAGATTATCGGCAGTTGAACAAGGCCACTATCAAAAACAAATATTCGCTGCCAAGAATTGATGACTTATTTGATTATCTTCAGGGTGCCAAGGTATTTTCGAAGATTGATTTGAGATCTGGTTACCATCAGTTGAAGATTAGGGCATCTAATGTCCCTCAGACAGCTATTTGGACTAGGCATGGGCATTACAAGTTCCTAGTGATGTCATTTGGGTTGACAAATGCTCCAGCAGCATTTATGGATTTGATGAATCTGGTGTTCAAGCCTTATTTATATTCTTTTGTGGTTGTATTCATTGATGATATCTTCATTTACTCCAGTAGTTAGGAGGAGCATGAGCAGCATCTTCGAAGTGTGCTTTACACCTTGAAGAATAATCAGTTATATGCTAAATTTTCAAAATGCGAGTTTTGGTCAGACTCAGTTGCCTTTTTGGGACATGTTGTATCGGCAGAAGGCATAAAGGTGGATCCTAAGAAGATTGAGGCTATTCAGAATTGGCCTAGACCTACTTCGGTTATAGAGATCCGGAGTTTCCTGGGTTTGGCAAGTTATTATCGTCGGTTCGTGGAAGGGTTTTCATCTAGAGCAAGCATCTTGACCAGACTAACCCAGAAGAGTGTTCCATTTAGATGGTCAGACGAGTGTGAGTTGAGCTTTCAGAAGCTCAAGACCGCTTTGACTACGGTGCCAGTATTGGTATTACCCACAGGCTAGGGATCATACATGGTATATTGTGATGCATCTCACATTGGGCTTGGTGCAGTATTAATACAAGATGGCAAGGTAATTGCATATGCATTGCGGCAGTTGAAAGTTCACGAGAAGAATTATCATGTTCATGACTTAGAATTGGCAGCCAGTGTTCATGCGCTGAAGATTTGGAGGCATTACCTCTATGGTGTCTCGTATGAGGTATTTACTGATCATCGTAGCCTTCAGTATCTATTCAAACAAAAAGATCTTAATTTGAGACAGAGAAGATGGTTGGAGTTGTTGAAAGACTATGATATCACCATTTTGTATCACCCTGGAAAGGCCAATTTGGTGGCCGATGCTTTGAGTAGAAAGGCTGTGAGTATGGGCAGTCTTGCATATATTCTGGTTGGTGAGAGGCCATTAGCTGCAGATGTTCAGACTTTGGCTAACCAGTTCGTGAGGTTAGATGTTTCAGAACCCAGTCGGGTTCTAGCTTGCACAGTCGCTCGGTCTTCTTTATATGAGCGCATCAGAGAGAGACAGTATGATGATCCTCATTTACTTGTCCTTAAGGTCACGGTGCGGCACAGTGATGCCAAACAAGTTGCTGTGGGGGAAGATGGAGTTCTGCGAATGCAGGGCCGTATTTGTGTGCCTAATATGGATGGGCTTCGGGAATTAATTCTTGAAGAGGCACGCAATTCCAGGTATTCTATTCATCCAAGTACCGCAAAAATGTATCAAGATTTGCGGCAACATTATTGGTGGAGGAGAATGAAAAAGGATATAGTTGCACATGTAGCTCGGTGTCTGAATTGTCAACAAGTTAAGTACGAGCATCAGAGACCTGGTGGTTTGTTTCAAAAGTTAGAAATTCCTGAGTGGAAGTGGGAGCGTATCACAATGGATTTTGTTGTTGGGCTCCCACTGACTCAGAGAAAGTTTGACACAGTTTGGGTCATTGTGGACAGGTTGACCAAGTCAGCCCATTTCATTCCAGTGGCAGTTACCTATTCTTCAGAGAGGTTAGCTGAAATTTACATTCGTGAGATTGCCCGCCTTCACGGTGTGCCCGTGTCTATTATTTCAGATCAAGGTACACAGTTTACCTTACATTTCTGGAGGGCTGTACAGCATGAGTTAGGCATGCTGGTGGAGTTGAGTACAGCATTTCATCCACAGACAGACGGACAGTCAGAGCGCACTATTCAGATATTGGAAGATATGTTTCGCACTTGTGTTATAGACTTTTGAGGTTCTTGGGATCATTTCTTGCCACTTGCGGAGTTTGCTTATAATAATAGCTACCAGTCGAGCATTCAGATGGCTCCATATGAGGCATTATACGGAAGGCGATGTCGATTGCCAGTTGGTTGGTTTGAACCGGGAGAGGCTCGGTTGTTGGGTACCGATTTGGTACAAGATGCCTTGGATAAGGTCAAGATTATTCAGGATCGACTTCGCACAGCTCAGTCTAGGCAAAAGAGTTATGCCGACCGTAAAGTTTGTGATATTGCATTCATGGTTGGAGAACGAATATTGCTCCGGGTTTCACCTATGAAAGGTGTAATGAGGTTCGGAAAGAAGGGCAAGTTGAGCCCTAGGTATATCGGACCCTTTGAAATGCTTGAAAGGGTGGGTGAAGTAGCCTATAGGCTTGCATTACCACCTAGTTTATCAGCAGTTCATCCGGTGTTCCATGTGTCTATGCTCCGGAAATATCATGGTGATTTGTCCCATGTGTTAGATTTCAACTCAGTCCAATTGGACAAAGATTTGACTTACGAGGAGGAGCCGGTGGCTATTCTAGCCCGGCAGGTCCGACAGTTGAGGTCAAAGACTCATCCTTCAGTTCGGGTGCAATGGAGAGGTCAGCCGGTAGAGGCATCTACCTGGGAGTCCGAGTCGGACATGCGGAGTAAATATCCACACCTTTTCTCCAGCTCAGGTACTTTTTCTAACTCCGTTCGAGGACGAATGTTTGTTTTAGAGGTGGAGAATGTGATGACCCAAAATGTCATCTTTAAATTTAATAAGTAATTCTATGTTCTAAGACCTCGAAAAGCACCATTTTATCATTCCTCGACTTGCGTGCACAGTCCGAAAAAAATTTCGGAAAGTTTTTATATGAAAAATGGATTAAAATGGGAAATAGAGCTTTAAAATTCAAGTGAGTTGACCTTAGTCAACATTTTTAGCAAACGAACCCGGATCGGTGTTTTGACAATTCCAGCAACTCCGTATCGTGATTTGGGACTTGGGCGTATGCCCGAAATTTAATTTGGAGGTCCCTAGCTCAAGTTATGACCATTTAACGGAACTAGCAATTTAAAGGCTAAATGTTCCAAGTTTGACCACGGGGTTGACTTTTTGATATCGGAGCCGGAATCCGATTCTAAAAATTTGAACTACTCCGTTATGTCATTTATGACTTGTGTGCCAAATTTGAAGTCATTCCGGATTCATTTAATATGTTTTGGCACGAGATTTGCAAATTAAAAGTTTAAAACTCAAAGTTCGAATCGGGGTGTGAATTATAATTTCAGTGTTGTTTGACGTGATTTTAGACCCCGAGTCGGTTCGTATTATGTTACGGGACTTGTTGGTATATTCGAGCGGGGTCCCGAGTACCTCGAGAGTGAAACTGATTGAAATCGGAACAAGAATTGGACTTAAGCAAAATCTGAAATTTTGAGTTCTGGAGTAATCGCACCTGCGGAATTTTGACCGCAAGTGCGAGCTCCAAGAAGCGAGACTTCTATCGCAGATGCGGTCTTCGCAGGTACGGCCCTTTTTCGTAGAAGCGGACGTCGCAGGTGCGACATTTTATCCGCAGGTGCGGAACCTCGCATGGCAGCCCCACTTCACAAATGCGAGCTTTGTCTCGCAAATGCGAGACCGCAGGTGCGAAAATATAGCCCGCAAATGCGAAAATGCTGGGCATAATACATAAAATCGGGTCTTAGCCATTTTTACTCATTTTTGAGTTTTAAGTCTCGGATTTAGGCGATTTCAAGGGAAATTTTCACGACTTTGAACTGAGTAAGTGTTCTTTATCATAAAGTGATTATATTTCACAAATCCATGTCTATATTCATCTTTTATTTCGGATTTAGATGGAAGAAATTGGAATTTTTATAAAACTTTCCAAACACGAAAAATTGAGATTTGAAGGTCCATTTGATATCGGAATTGGACAAATTTTGTATGGTTGAACTCGTATCGGAACGGGTGTTCGGATTTCACGAGTTTTTTCGGGATTTGAGACGAGGGTCCCACTGCCGAATATTTTAATGAATTTCAGATTATTATCAGGAAAAATTAAAAATTCATATGGAATTAATTCCTATGATTAGTATTGAATATATTGAATTGTTTGTGAATAGATTTGAAGCTTTCAGAGGTAAATTTAAAAGGAAAAGTTATGGTTGAATAATTGATTGGAATTTGCAAAGAGAGGTAATTGTCGGGGTTAACCTTGACTTGAGGGAATAAAACCCTTAAATTGTTTGTTATGTGAATTGCATGTAAACGACATATAGGAGAGGTGACGATTGTGTATACGTTGTCAAATTAATTGTTTGCCTGCTTACTTAAAAAATCATAAATTAATTATTATAATAATTGTTTCTCTCTTATTCTTTACAAATATAAATTCTTGAATTCCTGCATTAATTGTTACATGCTATTTGAATTATGTGCCTTAATTGTTATTTGACATTTAGCAAAATAAATATTAAACTTCCTATTTGCTCCCTGATTTCCATAATAATTTGCTATTTGTCATTGTTTACTTCATAATTAAACCATAATTATTGTATGCTTGTTGTCTCGTAATTTTATATTAATTGTTACATTTATTGGAAAAACTTTCTTCTATAAGAATTAGTAAATAAAAATGTTGGAGGAGCGGGTTGCACGCCGCAACATGATTGATTATAATAAATATATTGGAGGATCGGGTTGCACGCCGCAACAGACTTATTAAAAGTCAATATTGGAGGATCGGGTTGCACGCCGCAACAGACTTATTAAAAGTCAATATTAGAGGATCGGGTTGCACGCCGCAATAGACTTGTTAAAAAGTTAATACTAGAGGATCGGGTTGCACGCCGCAACAGACTTGTTAAAAAGTTAATATTGGAGGATCGGGTTGCACGCCGCAACAGACTTGATTAAAATGAATATGTTGGAGGAGCGGGTTGCACGCCGCAACAGAAGTGAATGTGGATATATTATGAGAGCGAGCTGCACGCTGCAACAGAAATAATGGAAATGATAATTGGTTATGACTGCTGAGTTGCCTTCAATTATTATAAATGAATTACCTGATTTATTCCTATTATTGTTGTTGTTACTAATATTGCGTACAGGTTAATGTAAGTGAACCGCCTTAGCCTCGTCACTACTTCGTCGAGTTTAGGCTCAGCACTTACCAGTACATGGGGTCGGTTGTACTGATACTACACTCTGTACTTTTTGTGCAGATTTTGGAGTTGGTCCCAGCGGCGTACTATAGATTTGCTCGGATTTCAGCTATCAGAGGAGACTTGAGGTATAACTGCATGGCGTCCGCAGTTCTAAAGTCCCTGTCTATTGTACTTTAGCTGTGTGTTTATTTCCAGACAGCTTTATATTATTCAGACCTTTATTTATATTTATTCTAGAAGCTTGTGCACTTGTGACACCAATTCTGGGATGGTATTTAGACACTGTTGTTTGATGGATTATTTCACTATATTTCAAACTTTGCTTCCGCATTTGTTTCCTTATTATTAATAAATTTAAATTTTCTTAAAAATGGATAATATTATTCTAACGTTGGCCTGCCTAGCAAGTGAAATGTTAGGCGCCATCACGGTCCGAAGGTGGGAATTTTGGGTCGTGACAGTTGTCCTATTGTTATTTGTTTCCTATTATTTTGTATATTATATTGCACAAGTTATTAGACTAGTGAGTGTCTTAACTGTACCTCGTCTCTACTCCATTGAGGTTAATCTTGATACTTACTGGGTACCGACCGTGGCATAGTTATACTACACTTCTGCACATTTTTGTGCAGAGCCAGGTATTGAAGATATCGGACTTGAGCAGAGTTAAAGCACGATCATAAGGATTCAAGGTAGAGCTGCTTGGCTGTCGCAGTCCCTTGGAGTCTTTTTATTTCATTGTACTGTTAATTTTGTAATCAAACAGTATTGTATATTCGGTTCTCGTGATCATTCCATGTATTCAGTTAGAGTTCGTGACTCAGTACTACCAGTCTTGGGAGGTTGTGTGTTGTAATTATTTCCGCTGTTAGATTTTAATTTCAAAAAAAAAACAAAATGGCTTCAAAATGTAATAGAAATCGGCTTCCTAGTCTTAGAAACTAGGTCCTATCACGACGCCTGTGGTGGGATTTTGGGTCGTGACAAGTTGGTATCAGAGCTATAGGTTCATAGGTTCTACGAGTCTAGTAGAGTCTTGCAGATCGGTACGGAGACGTCTGTACTTATCTTCGAGAGGCTACAGGACTGTTAGGAAATTTCCATTTCTTTCATTCTTGTCGTGCGGAATTTGTTGAATTTGGAATTTGAACCTTTGTATCTCTATTCTCTAACAGATAGTGAGGACACGTGCTACTGGATTAGCTGAGCAGGCATCCGCACATATTGCTAGGGCTTCAAGAGGCCGGGGCTGAGGTAGAGGCCTAGGAAGGGCACATGCTACTACTAGAGCACCTGTCAGAACAACAGTTAAGGAGCCACCAGTAGCTCTAGTTGGGGGACAGGTACCAGAAGCACCTGTTGTTACCCCCGGACTTCAGGAAACTTTAGCACAGTTCCTGAGTATGTTCGGTACATTAACTCAGGCGGGATTGATCTCTGTTGCACCAAACATTACGCAGATTGGGGGAGTAGCTCAGAATCCTATCACAACTCCAGAGCAACAGGTTCACGTTGGTCAGGTTCCGGGTGTAGTACCGGTACAACCTGTTATTCCGGTTCGACTTGAGGTCAGGCCCGAGGCATCAGAAGAAGAACAAAAGAGACTTGAAAGGTTTAAGAAATATGATCCACCAACTTTCAGTGGCACAGCTACAGAGGATGCCTAAGAATTTCTAGAAAATCGTCACCGTATTCTCCGCACTATAGGTATTGTGGAGGTGAGCGGAGTTGCCTTTACTACATTTCAACTGTCAGGCGCAGCGTATCGGTGGTGGCAAATCTATGAAGAAGGTAGACCAGCCGATGCCACACCACCAACTTGGGTTCAATTTTTGGAAATGTTCTTGAAAGAGTTTGTTCCCTAGACTCTCCGAGATGCGTGGCGCACGGAGTTTGAGTGGTTGCGTCAGGGCACTATGACAGTGTCAGAATATGCTACCAGGTTCAGTGAGTTAGCCCGTCATGCACCTATCTTGGTTGCTACAATTAGAGAGCGGGTCCGCAGATTCATTGAGGGGCTCGATTATGATATTAAAATATGCATGGCTCGAGAATTGCAAACTGATGCTCCATTTCAACAAGTAGTGGAGATTGCAAGGAAGATTGAGGGCGTTTTAGGCGAGGAAAGGGAGTCTAAGGAGGCCAAAAGGTCTCGAAGATCTGGAGGGTTTAATGGGTTTTACTCTTCCGTTAGAACCCATTATAGCGGAGGAGGGACAATCTCTCATGATGTGCCTAGTATCACCACATTCATAACAACCCCCTTGAGGTTGCTGTTGCTCGTACTGAGTCTGTGCCGGATAACTGGAATAACTATTATAGGAATCCCGTGCCGGTGGTGCATCACAAGAACTTACTGGAGCACTCCGAGTAGTCTGATGTGCGGACTGAGCTGGCCGACTACTCGAGCCTTCACTATAATGGGTCCTAGCTGAAGAGTAAAATCCACTTAACCCTCCAGATCTTCGAGACCTTTTGGCCTTCTTAGACTCCATTTCCTTGTCTAAAACACCCTCAATCTTCCTTACAATCTCCACTACTTGTTGAAATGGAGTATCAGTTTGCAACTCTCGAGCCATGCATATTTTAATATCATTATCGAGCATCTCAATGAATTTGCAGACCCGTTCTCTGATTGTAGGAACTAAGATAGGTGCATGACGGGCTAACTCACTGAACCTGATAGCATATTCTGACACTGTCATAGTGCCCTGACACAACCGTTCAAACTCTGTGCACCACGCATCTCTGAGAGTCTGGGGAACAAACTCCTTCAAGAATATTTCCAAAAATTGAGCCCAAGTTGGTGGTGTTGCATCGGCTGGTCTACTTTCTTCATAGATTTGCCACCACCGATACGCTGTGCCTCACAGTTGAAATGTAGTAAAGGCAACTCCGCTCACCTCCACAATACCCACGGTGCGGAGAACACGGTGATAATTTTTCTAAAAATCCTTGGGCATCCTCTGAAGTTGTGCCACTGAAAGTAGGTGGACTATACCTCTTAAACCTTTCAAGTCTCTTTTGTTCTTCTTCTGATGCCCCGGGCCTGACTTCAGGTCGAACCGGAATAACAGGTTGTACCGGTACTATACCCGGAACCTGACCAATGTGAACCTGCTGCTCTGGAGTTACTCTAGCTGCGACACGTGCTCCTCGTCGGTCTCTGCCTCTGCCTCTAGCGACATCCGCTCCGGGGTAACGTTATCAGCAACTGCAGCTCGTGTCCTCACCATCTATGAGAGAATGGAATGATAAAAGTTCAAACTTCGAGATCAATGAACTCGCACGATGGAATGAAAGAAGTGAGATTATCCTAATAGTTCTATAGCCTCTCGAAGATAAGTACATACGTCTCCGTACCGATCCGCAAGACTCTACTAAACTCGCTTATGACTTGTAGCACCTATGAACCTAGAGCTCTGATACCAACTTGTCACGACCCAATTTTCCCTCCGTTTGGGTAACGTGATGGCACCTAGTCTTAGGGACTAGGTAAGCTTAGCATTAATTGAAACAACATTAGTTAAATAACATCTAACAATTTGAATTAGAAATATCTTAAACTTTACAATTTACAAAACCCAGTAGTACAAGTCATAAGCTCTACAGAGTTTGCTATCACTTCTAAATACAACTGTTCGGAAGTAAGTAAAAACTGTGTAAATACAAAATAGGAAGGTGACTCTGAAGCCTGCGAACGCAGTGGCAGGTTTACCTTGAGTCTCCTCAGCAAGGATCCGCACAGCTACTAACGATCGATACCTGGATCTACACAAAAATAAGCAAAAGAGTAGCATGAGCATACCACAGTGGTGCCCAGTAAGTATCAAGACCAACCTCGGTGAAGTAGTGACGAGGACTAGTCAAGACACCCACTGGTCTAATAAACTGAACAAGTATAAGTATAGGGATGACAGAATATGACATCTATCTAAGGGCCCCATGATATGGCTAATGACATAACAACTGTAATAAGGAAGGAAAACCAGCAAGTTACAGCGGAACACCAGAATAAGACACAGAAGAATGAACGAAAGCACAACCCAAATCCGAAAATCATAATATAGTAAAGGCAAGTAGTAACTCAGCAACTGCAATGGTTTTCACATCAGGACTCAGCCAACAAACCCCAATAAATTAGTCAAATCCTTTAAGTGTAAACTTTCACCCGTAGGTTTTTAAATTGAGGTCTTTAATATAATCCTTTCCAATAAGAAATTTATTTATTTATTTAAAAATATTGTTCCTTCAAATAAATATCTTTCAAATATAGTTCTTTCAAGATTAAAAAAACCTTTCAAATATAAACTTTTCCAGTAATATCTTTCGAGTATAAGTCACCCTGTGACATCTAAGCATGGAATATTAGCAGCTCCGAACACATATATAACCATATGAGATTCTACCGGGATACCGTTCCGTAGTCCGGAATTAAATATGCAAGACAGAGGGGTCTCCCGGAACACGTCCGTAGTCCCAATTTAAATATGCAATGCTAGGGGATTTCCTGGAATACGTCCGTAGTCCCAAAGTAAATATGCAAGACAGGGGGATCTCCTGGAATACGTCCGTAGTCCCAATTTAAATATACAGTGCTGGGGGATCTCCCGGAATACATCCGTAGTCCCAATTTAAATATGCTGTGCTGGGGGGTCTCCTGGAATACGTCCGCAGTCCCAATTTAAAAATGCAGTGCAAACAACAGAGATAACAACTATAACACGACAGAAACCTCGTACATCACCACAACAAGTACAAAAGCAACAATGACAAAGATGCAAGGTACGGCGAGCAAATCAACTCTAGAACTTAAATCACAAGAACGGTAGAACTCATTCACCAGGAATAACTATAGTGAAGACAAAATAAGGAGAAAAAAAAATAACAATTCAAGTCAACGATAAGAAGCCGACAAGGGAAAACAAAATATAGCAACGATTCCACAATATTCAAGTCAACGATAAGAAGCCAACACGAGTCAAATAGTTCCAAATAATGGCAAGTCAACTAAGATATAGGTTATCTAAACTACTTTTGAGGTTGAGCAATTACGAGGAATATTCAACAATTCAAGTAAGGATATGCAACAGAATATAATCATAACTCCAATTAAGACTAAACAATTATAGGATGAGAAAATAATGATTTCAATTAAAGATAAGCAGTTATGAAAAATATAGCACGATGATAGAAGAGGTAAAATCTTTGGTTACGTCGAATAAGGGTCAAATAGGCAATAAGAGTGAATCCTAGAGCAATTATCTCTAATCAAAGCATGTAAATGTGAAACTAACAAACAGGAATTCAAGCGTATCAAGAACAACATCATACACAGTGAATATAAGGACATAAGAATCCTAAAAGGCCAACTTTTCACAAATAAGTCTGAGCACGCACTCGCCACCTCGCGTATACAGACTACAATCAACATAGATGACTCAAATCCTAAGGGGTAGTTCCCCCACACAAGGCTAGGCAAGATACTTACCTCAAACTGTGCTTAATCAATCAAGTAGTATGCCCTTTCGATTTTCCGACTCCGATCGGCTCGAATCTAGTCATAATTAATTAGATTCAATCAATACAAATTGTAGGAATAAATTCCATATGAAAATATAATTTTTCTACAAAAATCCGAAATTTAACCCAAAAATCGTCCGTGGGGCCCACATCTCGGAACCCGACAAATGTTACAAAATATGAACGCCCATTCCGATACGAGTTCAACCATATCAATTTTATTCAATTCTGATAACAACTCGACCTCCAAATCTTAAATTGAATCAAGAGGGTTTTCACAATTTTTCCAACTTAATTCACCAATTAAAAATTAAAAACAAACATGGATTCGGGTAATTTAACCAATATTGAGTCAAGAACACTTATCCCGTTATTTTCTCTGAAAATCTCCCAAAAATCGCCTCATCTCGAGCTCCAATCCGTCAAAATATGGAAAATGGGACGAAGTCCCATTTTCTGAACTTAAACTCATTGCCCAGGCTTTTCTTCTTCACGTTCGCGTGACCAGTGTCGCATTCGCGAAGGCCTGACCATGCACAGCATCGCGTTCGCGGCAGCCAACTGCCCTCCTTCTTCGTGTTCGCAGTCCATGCTTCGCGTTCGCGAAGAGTTAATGGCTCAAGGTCCCGGCTCCCCTTCCTTCTTCGCGTTCGCGACCACTGCGTCGCGTTAGCGTTAGCTTGACCAGACCTTGCCTCGCGTTCTTGTCCACTCCTTCGCGTTCGTGAAGATCAAATCCAGCACCCTCAAAATTTCTTCTTTGCAAAATGCGGGACTTCCTTCGCGTTCGCGAAGAAGGGAACCAGACACCAAAATCAGCAGTTCCAAAACAGCTCCAAATGATCCGAAACCACCCAGAAACACACCCGAGGCCCTCGGGACCTCAACCAATCATACCAACTAGTCCCATAACACATTACAAACTTGCTTGAGGCCTTAAATCACATCGAACAATACTGGAATTATGAATCGCGCATCAAATCGAATTATAAGTTTTCAAATCTTTCAACTTATATATTTTGCGTCGAAACGTATCAAATCAATCCGGAATGACTTCAAATTTTGCACACAAGTCATAAATGACATAACAGACCTATTCAAATTTCCATAATCAGATTTCGACCTCTATATCAAAAAGTTAACCCCGGTCAAACTTCCCAAAAATTCAACTTCCGGCATTTCAAGCTTAATTCCACTACAGACCTCAAAAAAAATTTCCGGACACGCTCCTAAGTCCAAAATCACCATACGGAGCTATTGACATCATCAAAATTTCATTCCGGAGTTGTTTGCTCAGAAGTCAACTCTTCGGTCAACTCTTTCCATTTAAGCTTCAAATTAAGGATTGTTCTTTTAATTTAATTCCCAATCTTTAGTAAATCAAACTCGACCACACCCGCGGGTCATAATACATATTGCGAAGCTGCTCGAGACCTTAAGTTACTAAACGGGGCGTAAATTCTTAAAACGACAAGTCGGGTCATTACAATTGACCTCAGGTCCGTATTTTAGTTCCAGAGCCTGTGTAGGTCCACTATAATATTTATGACTTGTCTACCAAATTTGGTGAGAATCGGAGTTGATTTGATGTGATTCGGACGTCCGATTGTAATAAATAAAGGTTTTAAAGTTTTCTTGAAAATTTCCTTTGATTTGGTGTCCGATTCGTAGTTCTAGGTGTTAGTTTGGCGATTTGATCGCGCGAGCAAGTTCGTATGAGGTTTTAGGACTTATGTACAAGTTTGGTTTGGAGCCCCGAGGGCTCGAGTGAGTTTCAGATGGGCTACGGGACGATTTCAGACTTAGGAAATCTGGTTTTCTGCAGACTTCAGGCTTCTGATGTGTTCTTCTTCACGTTTGCGAAGGTACTCTCGCGAACGCGAAGAGCAAATTGGGGCTGGCACATTTTGTGCTTCGCATTCGCGACATAGTGACCGCGTTCGCGAAGGATTGAGGTTCAAAGCTTCACGTTTACGAAGGGAAAGAGGCTGGCTAGGAAAAATTAGCCTTCGCATTCGCGAAGGGCATCTCGCATTCGCGAAGGCTAAGCCAGGCAAGCATCACGTTTGCGTGGTAGCCCTCGCGTTCGCGAAGAGTAAAAATGGACAACACAAATTTGTGCTTCGCGAACGCGAGGCGCTGATCGCGTTCGCGAAGGGTAAAAATCCCAGAAACAGAACTTAAGTTCTGGAAATGGGGTTTCGACCCATTTTCAACTCTTTTCCATTTTTGAGCTCGGGTAAGATGATTTTTACGGAAAAATATTGGGGTAAGTGTTCCTTATCCTATATTGATTATATTTCATGATCTCATACTCATTTATATCATGAATCCGTGAATTTATGGAAGAAAAATCAGATTTTTATAAAATCTTCCAAAAATGAAAATTTAAGATTTGAAGGTCTATTTGACATCGGAATTAGATAATTTTTGTATGGTTGGAATCATCTCGGAATGGGTGTTCAGATTTCGTAAGTTTTTCTGAGATTTGAGACGTGGGTCCCACTGTCAAATATTTTAATGAATTTTGGATTTTTATCCGAAAAATTTGTAAATTCATATGAAATTAATTCCTATGATTCGTATTGAGTATATCAAATTGTTTGTGAATAGATTTGAAGCTTTTGGAGATAAATTTAAAAGGAAAAGCTGTGTTCGAGTAATTGATTGAAATTTGCAACGCGAGATAAGTGCCGTGGTTAACCTTGACTTGAGGGAATAGAACCCTTAAATTATTTGTTATGTGAATAGCATGTGAACGGCATATAGGCGAGGTGACGAGTGTCTATATGTCGTCAAATTAATTTTTTGCCTGCTTACTTGAAAGAAATCATAAATTGCTTTAAATCATGAATTAATTATTACAATAATTATTTCTCTCCTATTCTTTGTCAAATATTAATTCTTGAATTCATGCATTAATTGTTACATGCTATTTGAATTATGTACCTTAATTGTTATTTGACATTTAACATATTAAATATTAAGAAGCCTGTCAAATATTAATTAACATTGTTATTTGTTAATTCTATTGCACGCTGCAATAGAATTGAATGTGAATATATTGTGAGAGGGGGGTTGCACGCTGCAACAGAATTGATGGAAATGACAATTGGTTATGACTACTGAGTTGGCTTCAATTATTATAAATGAATTACCTGATTTATTTCTATTATTGTTGTTGTTACTAATATTGCGTATAGGTAATGTAAGTGACCCGCGTAGCCTCGTCACTACTTCGTCGATGTTAGGCTCAGCACTTACCAGTACATGGGGTCGGTTGTACTGATACTACACTCTGCACTTCTTGTGCAGATTTTGGAGTTGGTCCCAACGGCGTACCATAGAATTGCTCGGATTTCAGCTACTCAGAGGAGACTTGAGGTATAACTGCACGACGTTCGCAGTTCTGAAGTCTCCGTCTACTTTACTTTAGCTGTGTGTTTGTTTCCAGACAGCTTTATTTTATTCAAACCTTTATTTGTATTTATTCTAGAAGCCCGTGCACTTGTGACACCAATTCTGGGATGGTATTTAGACATCGTTATTTTTTTTATGGATTAATCACTATATTTCAGACCTTACTTCCGCGTTTATTTCTTTGTTATTAATAAATTTAAAGATTTTTTAAAAATTGGTTAATATCATTCTAACGTTGGCTTGCCTAGCAAGTGAAATGTTAGGCGCCATCACGGTTCGAAGGTGGGAATTTCGGATCGTGACATTGGGTTTATGTGAGCCGCCCCGTTCATTCAGCTCTTCCAGCCTCCAGCGGTGTTCCAGCTCCTTCTAGACCCCAGGAGCCTTATTATGCACCGCCGGTATCTAGTGTGCCTCCTGTACGGGGTGTTCCTAATGGCCAGTCCAGCAGACCTGGCTCGAGCTAGTCACAGCAGCCACGCCCTCCCAGAGCTTGTTTTGAGTGTGGCGACACTCGCCACATGGTGAGGGATTGCCCCAGGATTAGGAGGGGTGCACCTCTATAGACTTTTCAGCCACAACGTGCTCCACCGGGTCCTCAGCCTATGATTACAGCACCAGCTGTCACCCCACCTGCTCAACAAGCTCGAGGTGGAGGTCGAGGAGGTAGAGGTCGCCCTAGAGGGGGAGGTCAGGCCAGATATTATTCACTTCCTGCTCGTATAGAGGCAGTTGCTTCTGATTCTGTCATTACAAGTATTGTTCCAGTCTGTCATAGAGATGCGTCGGTATTATTTGACCCAGGATCTACATATTCTTATGTGTCCTCTTATTTTGCCCCATATTTGGGCGTATCTCGGGATTCTTTGAGTTCCCCTATTTATGTATCTACTCCTGTGGGAGATTCTCTTATTGTGGACCGCGTGTATCGGTCGTGTTTGATTGCTCTTAGTGGTTTTGAGACCAGAGCAGATTTATTATTGCTCAGCATGGTGGACTTTGATATTTTTTTGGGCATGGACTGGTTGTCGCCCCATTATGCTATTCTTGATTGTCACGCTAAAACCGTGACACTGGCTATGCCAGGTTTACCATGATTAGAGTGGAGAGGTACCTTAGAGTATACTCCCAGCAGAGTTATTTCTTTTCTTAAAGCTCAACGAATGGTTGAGAAGGGATGTGACGCGTATCTAGCTTATGTGAGAGATGTCAGTATTGATACCCCTACAGTTGAGTCAGTTCCAGTAGTGAGGGACTTTCCAGATGTGTTTCCAGCTGATCTTCTGGGCATGCCGCCCGACAGAGATATTAATTTTGGCATTGATTTATTGCCGAGCACTCAGCCCATTTCTATTCATCCATATCGTATGGCTCCTCCTGAATTGAAGGAGTTGAAAGAGCAGTTACAAGAATTGCTTGATAAAGGCTTCATTCGGCCCAGTGTGTCACCTTGGGGTGCTCCTTTCTTATTTGTGAAGAAGAATGATGGTTCTATGCAGATGTGTATTGATTACCGCCAGTTGAACAAAGTCACAGTGAAGAACAGGTGTAATGACCCGATTTGTCGTTTTAAGAATTTAGGCTCTGTTCAGTGACATAAGGTCTCGAACAGCTTTGCAATATGTATTATGATCCGCGGGTGTGGTCGAGTTTGATTTACTGAAGATTCAGAATTAAATTAAAAGAACAATCCTTAATTTGAAGCTTAAATGGAAAGAGTTGACTGGAAAGTTGACTTTTGAGAAAACGACTCCGGAATAGAATTTTGATGATGTCAATAGCTCCATATGGTGATTTTGGACTTAGGAGCGTGTACGGAAAATTATTTGGAGGTCCGTAGTGGAATTAAGCTTGAAATGCCGAAAGTTGAATTTTTGGGAAGTTTGACCGGAGAGTTGACTTTTGAGCAAACGACCCCGGAATAGAATTTCGAGGATAGAAATAGCTTCGTATGATGATTTCGGACTTAGGCATATGTTCGGATTTGGATCTGAAAGTCCGTAGGACAATTCAACACATTTTGGCGAAAGTTGAAAAATATAAGATTTTGGAAAAGTCCGACCGAAAGGTGAATTTTTGATAACGAGGTTGGATTTTGATTCCGGAAATGGGAATAGCTCCATTAAGTCAATTATGACTTGTGTGCAAAATTTGAAGTCCTTCCGGATTGATTTGATACGCTTCGGCGCAAAATATAGAAGTTGGAAAATTTGAAAACTTATAATTTGATTCGATGCGCGATTCGTAATTTCGGCGTTGTTTGACATGGTTTGAAGCCTCGACTAAGTTCGTATTATATTTTGGGACATGTTGGTATATTTGTTTGAGGTTTCGAGGGCCTCAGGTTGATTTCAGAAGGTTAACGGATAAATTCGGACATGAAGATAAGCTGCTGGAATTTTCTGGGCAGCAACATGAATAGTGATTCGCAGAAGCATGAACAATGATTCGCAGAAGCGTGAACAGTGATTCGCATATGCGTGAACACTACCGCAGGTGCGTGAACAGTACCGCAGGTTTGTGAACAGTAACCGCAGGTGCGAATCTCGGCAGAATGTTAAGGACCAAAAATTGGTCATTTTGCCATTTTCGTTTTTGGATTTTTGGGCGATTCTGGAGAGATTTTTCACAAGCTTGGTTGGGGTAAGTGTTCTATATCCTAAAGTGTTTATATTTCATGAATCTATGATTATATTTATCATTTAATTCGAATTTAAATGGAAAAAATTAAGAGTTTTGTAAAATCTTCCAAAAACAAAAATTTAAGATTTGGAGGTCGAGTTGTTATCGGAATTTGATAAAATTGGTATGGTTGAACTCGTATCAGAATGGGTGTTCGGATTTCATGAAAATTATGTCGGGTTCCGAGGGGCGGGCACCACGTTGACTTTTGTTGACTTTTTAGAATAAATTTTTAAGTCGACGCATTGTTATCTGGAATTGTTTTCGATGAATTTTAATGAAGTTATACAATTAATTTGGTTAGATATGAGCTGTCCGGAGGTCAATTCAAGCAAGAAGGCGATTTTGGAATATTGGCATAACTTCAAAAAGGTAAGTGTCTTGCTTAACCTCGAGTGGGGGAATTTTCCTTTAGACATTGAGTCTTATGTGTAATTTGTGTAATAGAAAACCATGTACGCGAGGTGACGAGTACGTACTTGGTTTATATGTGCAAATTTTATTGAGTTAAAGTCTTAAACATATTGTGTAGTAAATTAGATAATTGTTGGCATATATTTAATCATCTATTTGTCGTACCTAAATCCTTGTTGTTGAATCTGTTGTTATATGACAATTTGATGCGATTGTTATTTGATTATTTATAAAATTCTGTGAATTTGCTGGTTTGATAATTATTGAAATTTAATTTCATTTTGGATTCTTCCCTCTGCAATTAATTAATTAAATGAGCTTAAGAAGAGGTGATTATATAATTATTGAAAAATTTGGAGTTAATGAAGGCTTTGCTTTATGTTGAGTAATTTATATCTCTATTAATTGTTTTTGGGTGTTATATACATTGTGTGGAGCCTTGGGCTATTTGTTGTGAAATTACTTGATTTTGTTATATCTTTGGAATTTGGTTGTGGCCATTGGGCAAATTGTGATATGAATTGATTTTTGTCATGTTGCTGTGATCATTTCACATGTAAATTGTTGTATTGTGTGAGTTATTATTTTGAGAAATTGTTGTGTTGTGTGAGTTATTATTTTGGGGAGATAAAGGTGGCATTTCACCATTGATATTATGTGGGTATAAGGGTGGCATTTCACTGTTGTTGTGTTTGTTGGAATATTTTCTAGGCAGAGAGATAAGGGCGGTTATAGGAGCGATAAGGGCGGCAATAGGAGTGATAAAGGTGGCTATTGTCAGGGATGATATGTGATGATGTGGGGTTGTGGTGTTGATAATTTTCATGTGATGTTGTGATTTTCTTGTGTTTATTTTTATACCTTGTGTAATTTGTCTTGTTGTTGGTAAATTGATAACAATCTGATTTATGTTGAACTTGAGAGCATGTGGCCATTGCCAGGCAGATTATAAAATGAAATGTGGGCATGAGGTGCCGTGAGTAAATAATAAAGATATTTGGCACGTGAATTGTCTGTGCAGTTGTGATATGAAATGTGGGCACGAGGTGCTGTGATTCCGTGCAGTTATGATATGAAATGAGGGCACGAGGTTCCGGGAAAATATGATGATTTAATTATGGGCACGAGGTACCGTGAAAATATGAAAATGGGCTGAGACCCATATTTATGAAAATATAAAAAATGGGCTGAGACCCGTATTTTTTTTATGATTATGAAATGAGGTGTCACATGGTGACTCTTTAATTGAAATAATTATATTTAAAATATTTATTTGGAAGGATTTTTATTCAAAAAGAATTATATGAAAGAATTATATTTGAAAGATATTTATTTGAGAAAATTATATTTGAAAAGATTTATTGAAAGAATTATATTTGAAAAGTAATTATTTGAGAAAATTATATCTGAAGGAGAGTTATCTGGAGGAATTATATGTGAAAGACATTTATTTGAAGAGCTTGATTTAATTGGGTGTAATTGTATTTATTAATTGTTGAGTGATATTAATGATATTCTTGTTGTCTGTTGTGCATATCACTGGTTGTTTTATCCAGCCCTTATTGTTATTGCTTCCTATTATTCTGTATATTATATTGCACAGGTTATTAGACTAGTGAGTGTCTTGACCGTACCTTGTCGAACAGTCGGTTAGCTCAGTCCGCACATCAGATTACTCGGAGTGCTCCAGTTTACAGTGCACCACAGACACGAGATTCTTACAGTGGTTATTCCAGTTATCCGGCACAGACTCAGTACGAGCAGCCGCGACCTCAGAGGGGTTGTTATGAGTGTGGTGATACTAGGCATATCATGAGAGATTGTCCCAGACTTGTGAGGGGTGGATTTCATCAGAACACTTCAGCTACAAGCTTTATTCCAGTTAATACTCCATGTGCACAGTCAGCTAAAGGTTGAGGACAAGCGGGGTACAACCCGATCCTCCAATATGGACTTTTTAATAAGTCTGTTGCGGCGTGCAACCCGATCCTCCAATATGAACTTTTTACTAAGTCTGTTGCGGCGTGCAACCCGACCTCCAATATGGACTTTTTAATAAGTTTGTTGCGGCGTGCAACCCGATCCTCCAATATATTCATTATAATTAATTTTGTTGCGGCGTGCAACCCGATCCTCCAATATATTCATTATAATCAATTCTGTTGCGGCGTGCAACCCGATCCTCCAAAATATTCATTTACCAATTCTTATAGAAGAAATTTCCCCAATAAATGAAACAATTAATATAAAATTTTAAGACAATAAGCATACAAAAATTAAGATTTAATTATGAAACAAACAAAGGCAAATGGCAAATTATTATGGAAATCAGAGAAAAAATATGCAGTTTAATATTTAATATGCTAAATATCAAATAACAATTAAGGCACATAATTCAAATAGCATGTAACAATTAATGCAGGAATTCAAGAATTAATATTTGATAAAGAATAGGAGAGAAACAATTATTAGAATAATTAATTCATGATTTAAAACAATTTATGATTTTTTAAGTAAGCAGGCAAACAATTTATTTGACGACGTATAGACACTCGTCACCTCGCATATACGTCGTTCACATGCAATTCACATAACAAATAATTTAAGGGTTCTATTCCCTCAAGTCAAGGTTAACCGCGACACTTACCCCGCTTTGCAAATTTCAATCAATTACTCGACCACAGCTTTTCCTTTTAATTTGTCTCCAAAAGCTTCAAATCTATTCACAAACAATTTGATATACTCAATACGAATCATAGGAATTAATTCCATATGAATTTACAAATTTTCCGGATAAAAATCTGAAATTTATTAAAATATTCAGCAGTAGGACCCACGTCTCAAATCTTAAAAAAAAACTTACGAAATACGAACACCCATTCCGAGACGAGTCCACCCATACAAAAACTATCCAATTCCGAAGTCAAATGGACCTTCAAATCTAAATTTTTCGTTTTTAAAAAGTTTTACAAAAATTCCAATTTCTTTCATCTACATCCGAAATAAACGATGAATGTAGACTTAGATTTATGAAATACAATCACTATATGATAAAGAACACTTACCTAGTTCGAAATCGTGAAAAACTCCCATTCTGGTTCTGTTTTAAGTGACATGCGTCAGGCCTTCTTCGCATTCGCGAAGGGCCTATCGTGTTCGCGATGAATAGCAGCCCGTGGCTTTCGCGTTTGCGAAGGCTTTTTCCCCCCTGGCCTTCGCGTTCGCATGCCAGTGCTCGCGTTCGCATAGAAGGACAACAGACCCCTCCCCCAGGCCTCTAAAGCTTCGCGTTCGCATTGAGTTGGTCGCATTCGTGAAGGGTGAAGTCCCTATAGCTTCGCGTTCGCGACCCAATCTTCGCATTCGCTAAAAAGGAAAATTCAGCCAGCCCAGTTTGCTCTTCGCGTTCGCGAGAGTACATTCACGAACGCGATGAAGGAAATACCAGAAGCCTGAAGTTGCAGAAAAACCAGATTTTCTAAGTTCAAAATCATCTCGTAGCCTACCCGAAACTCACCCGAGCCCTCGGGGCTCCAAACCAAACATGCACACAAGTCCAAAAACCTCATACGAGCTTGCTCGCATGATCAAATCACCAAAATAACACCTAGAACTATAAATCGGACACCAAATCAAAGGAAGTTTTTAAGAAAATTTTAAAACTTATATTTTTACAACCGGACGTCCGAATCACGTCAAATCAACTCTGATTCTCACCAAATTCGGCAAATAACTCATAAATATTATAGTGGACCTATACCTGGCTCCAGAACCAAAATACAAACCCGAGGTCAATAAATCCAACATCAGTAATTTCTTAAACATCATTAAGCTTTCAAACTTTTAATTTTTCATCAAAATTCTATATCTCAGGCTAGGGACCTCGGAATTCAATTCTGGGCATACGCCCAAGTCCCAAATCATGATACGGACCTACCGAAATTATAAAAACACTGATCCGGGTCCGTTTGCTCAAAATGGTGACCAAAGTCAACTCGTTTGAGTTTTAAAGCTCTATTTCACATTTAAATCCATTTTTCACATAAAAACTTTTCGAAAAATTATACAGACTGCGCATGCAAGTCGAGGAATGATACATGGTGCTTTTCGAGGTCTTAGAACACGGAATTACTTATTAAATTTAAAGATGACATTTTGGGTCATCACATTCTCCACCTCTAAAACAAATGCTCGTCCTCGAATGGAGTTAGAAAAAGTACCTGAGCTGGAGAAAAGGTGTGGATATTTACTCTGCATGTCCGACTCGGACTCCCAGGTAGATGCCTCTACCGGCTAACCTCTCCATTGCACCCAAACTGAAAGATAACTCTTAGACCTCAACTGTCAGACCTACCGGGCTAGAATAGCCACCGGCTCCTCCTCGTAAGTCAAATCTTTGTCCAATTGAACAGAGTTGAAATCTAACATATGGGACGGATCACCATGATATTTCTGGAGCATAGACACATGGAACACCAGATGAACCGCTGATAAACTAGGTGGTAATGCAAGCCTGTAGGCTACTTCACCCACCCTGTCAAGAATTTCAAAGGGTCCGATATACCTAGGGCTCAACTTGCCCTTTTTTCCGAAACTCATTACACCTTTCATAGGTGAAACTCGGAGCAATATTGTATCTCTAACTATGAATGCAATATCACGAACTTTACGGTCGGCATAACTCTTTTGCCTAGACTGAGCTGTGCGAAGTCGATCCTGAATAACCTTGACCTTATCCAAGGCATCTTGTACCAAATCGGTACGCAATAACCGAGCCTCTCCCGGTTCAAACCAGCCAACTGGAGAACGACATCACCTTCCGTATAATGCCTCATATGGAGACCTCTGAATGCTCTACTGGTAGCAATTATTATAAGCAAACTTCGCAAGTGGCAAGAAATGATCCCAAGAACCTCCAAAGTCTATAACACAAGCGCGAAGCATATCTTCCAATATCTGAATAGTGCGCTCTAACTGTCTGTCTGTCTGTGGATGAAATATTGTACTCAACTCCACCCGCGTGCCTAACTCACATTGTACAACCCTCCAGAAATATGAGGTAAACTACGTACCTCGATCTGAAATAATAGACACGGGCACACCGTGAAGGCGGACAATCTCACGAATGTAAACTTTAGCTAACCTTTCTGAAGAATAGGTAACTGCCACTGGAATGAAATGTGCTGATTTGGTTAACCTGTCCACAATGACCCAAACTGCGTCAAACTTTCTCTGAGTCAGTGGGAGTCCAATAACAAAATCCATAGTGATACGCTCCATTTTCCATTCAGGAATTTCTAACTTCTAAAGCAAACCACCAGGTCTCTGATGCTCGTACTTTACTTGCTGACAATTCAGACACCGAGCTACATATGCAACTATATCTTGATATATTTTGGCGGTACCTGGATGAATAGAGTACCTGGAACTGTGTGCATCTTCAAGAATTAATTCACGAAGCCCATCTACATTAGGCACACAAATACGACCTTGCATTCGCAGAACTCCATCTCTCCCCACAGCAACCTGTTTAGCATCACCGTGCAACACTGTGTCCTTAAGGACAAGTAAATGAGGATCATCATACTGCCTCTCTCTTATGCGCTCATATAAAGAAGACCGAGCGACTGTGCAAGCTAGAACCCGATTGGGTTCTAAAACATCTAACCTCACGAACTGATTAGCCAAAGTCTGAACATATGCAGCTAATGGCCTCTCACCAAACCGGAATATATACAAGACTGCCCATACTCACAGCCTTTCTATTCAAAGCATCGGCCACCATATTGGCCTTTCCGGGGTGATACAAAATAGTGATATCCTAGTCTTTCAACAACTCCAACCATCTTCTCTGCCTCAAATTAAGATCATTTTGTTTGAACAGATACTGAAAGCTACGATGATCAGTAAATACCTCACATGAGACACCGTAGAGGTAATGCCTCCAAATCTTCAGCGCATGAATAATGGCTGCCAATTCTAAGTCATGAACAGGATAATTCTTCTTGTGAACTTTCAACTATCACGACGCATATGCAATCACCCTGCCATCTTGCATTAATACTGTACCAAGACCAGTGTGAGATGCATCACAATATACTGTATACGATCCTGAACCTGTGGGTAATACCAACACTGGCGCCGTAGTCAAAGCATTCTTGAGCTTCTGAAAGCTCAACTCACACTCATCTGACCATCTGAATGGGACACCTTTCTGGGTCAGTCTGGTCAGTGGGCTTGCTATAGATGAAAACCCTTCCACCAACCGACGATAATAACCGGCCAAACCCAAGAAACTCCGAATCTCTATAACTAAAGTAGGTCTAGGCCAATTCTGAACAACCTCTGTCTTCTTAGGATCCACCTTTATGCCTTCTGCCGATACAACATGCCCCAAAAAGGCAACTGAGTCTAACCAAAACTCACATTTTGAAAACTTGGTGTATAACTGATTATTCTTCAAAGTATGAAGCACACTACGAAGATGCTGCTCATGCTCCTCTCGACTACTGGAGTAAATCAAGATATCATCAATGAATACAACCACAAAAGAATCCAAATAAGGCTTGAACACCCGATTCATCAAATCCATAAATGTTGCTAAGGCATTTGTCAACCCAAATGACATCACTAGGAATTTGTAATGCCCATACCGAGTCCGAAAAGCTATTTTAGGGACATCAGATGCCCTAATCTTCAATTGATGGTAACCAGACCTCAAATCAATCTTCGAAAATACCTTGGTACCCTGAAGCTGATCGAATAAGTCACCAGTTCTTGGCAACGGATATTTGTTTTTGATAGTGGCCTTGTTCAATTGACGATAATCTATACACATCCGTAAAGAGCCATCTTTCTTCTTTATAAATAATACGGGTGCACCCCCAGGGTGAGACACTAGGTCTAATGAATCCCTGATCAAGTAAGTCCTGTAACTGCTCTTTCAATTCTTTCAACTCTGGCGGGGCCATACGGTACGGTGGAATAGAAATGGGCTGAGTGCCCGTAGCCAAATCAATACAAAAGTCAATATCTCTGTCGGGTGGCATCCCCAGCAAATCTGCAAGAAATATTTCTGTAAATTCACGAACAACTGGTACTGATTCCATAGAAGGAACATCTGCACTGGGATTACGAATATAATTCAAATATGCTAGACACCCTTTCTCTACCATACGACGAGCTTTCATATAAGAAATAACCCTGCTGGCAGAATGACCAGGAGTTCCTTTCCACTCTAACCAAGGTAACCCCGACATATCTAGGGTCACTGTCTTGGCATGACAACCCAATATAGCATGATAAGGGGACAGCCAATCCATACCCAAGAAGACATCAAAATTTACCATATCAAGAAGTAGAAGATCCACACTAGTCTCAAGATTACCAATAGTAACCACACATGAACGATAGACATGATCTACTACAATAGAGTCTCCCACTGGTGTAGATACACATACAGAAGCACTCAGAGAATCACAAAGTACAACCAAATATGAAGCAAAATAGGACACATAGGAATAAGTAGATCCTGGATCAAATAGAACTGAAGCATCTCTATGGCAAACTGGAATAATACCTGTGATCACAGCATCAGATGACGCAGCCTCAGGCCTAGCTGGAAAAGCATAAAATAGGGGCTGGGCCCCACCACTCTGAACTGCGTCCCTGGGATGGCCTCTAACTGGCTGGCCTCCACCTCTAACTGGCTGGCCTCTACCTCTAATGGCCTGACCTCCACCTCTAATGGCCTGACCTCCATCTCCAGCTGCTTGACCCATACCTCGAGCTTGCTGAGCAGGAGGTGAAGCAACCGATACCGGTATGATGGCACGAGCATCTTATCGAGATCTGTTACTCGCCAATCTAGGGCAATACCTCCTGATGTGACCAATGTTCCCACACTCATAACACCCATCCTGAGGCCATGGCTGCTGAAGCTGAAGCTAACCCAAATAGGCCGGATAACCACTATAGTAACTCTGGAGTGATGGTGCACTGATAGGAGCTGAATGTGCACTAAATGCTGGCTGCCCAGAGTAAGGAATAATAGGACCGTGACTCCCTGAAGTACCGGGAAATACATGAAGTGCTGAATGAAACGGTCTGGGAGGATGACCCCTACCAAAATTACCCCTGCCTCCAGACGAGGCACCACTGAAACCACCGAACTGACGAGGCCTCTTATCATACCTCTACCCTCTCTCCTGTGTAAGAACCATCTTGATCCTCCTTGCGACATTAGCAGCCGCCTGAAAAGAAATATCACTTATGGTCTCCTTGGTCATCTGAAGTCTGATAGGGTGAGTGAGTCCCTCAATGAACCTCCTAACTCTCTCTCCCTCCGTAGGTAGTAAAAGGAGATCATGATGGGCCAAATCCACAAAACGGGACTCATATTGAGTAACAGTCATACTGCCCTATTGTAGACGCTCAAATTGCTTGCGAAATTCCTCTCTCGGTGTGATAGGGAGGAACTTCTCCACAAATAGATGAGAGAACTGCTCCCAGGTAAGTGCAGGCGATCCAACTGGTCGGGTCAATGTATAATATCTCCACTACCTCTTGGCAGAACCCGTCATCTAAAATATAGCAAAATTAACCCCATTAGTCTCAACTATACCCATGTTCTGCAGCAGCTCGTGGCAGCGTTCAAGATAATCCTGTGGGTCCTCAGAAGGTGTACCACTGAAGTGAACTGGAAAGAGCTTAGTAAACTTATCCAGTCTCAATAAGGCCTCAAAAGACATGGCGGGCCTATCACCGGTCTGTGCCACAACAACTAGCTGAACTACCCTAACTGGCGGGGCTGCTGGAGCCTGAGTCTGGGGAGCCATCTGCTCCGGAGCGGAAGTAGTGGGAGTTTGTGATCCTCCCCCAGCCTGTGAAATGACTGGTGCCATTGGAAATGTACCATTCTGGGTCACGCTCTCCATAAGACTCACCAAATGGACTAGAGCGTCTTGAAGCACTGGAGTAGCTATGAATCCTTCCGGGACCTGAACTGGTCCAGCTGGTACATTATGAACTGGAACCTCTTCCTGAAGGTCCACCTGAGGATCTACAACAGGTGCAGTTGCTCGAGCTCCGTACTAAGCTCTACCTTGACCTCTGCCTCAGCCTCTAGCATGACCTCGGCCTCGACCGCTACCCCTGGCCATAGTTGCCACCGGGGGTTCTGGTCCATGTCCATCGGTAGGGGTATTATGTGTTCTCACCATCTACGAGAGAATAAGAGTAGAATGGTTTAATCATCGATGACAGAATAAAATCGCACAACAGAATAAGAAAGAAGTGATATTATTCCTAAACTTCATAGCCTCTGAGAGATAAGTACAGACGTCTCCGTACCGATCCTTCAGACTCTATTAAGCTTGCTCGTGACTCGTGAAACCTATGTAACCTAGTGCTCTAATACCAACTGTCATGACCCGAAATTCCCACCTTCGGACCGTGATGACGCCTAACATTTCACTTGCTAGGCAAGCCAACGTTAGAATGATATTAACCAATTTTTAAACAATCTTTAAATTTATTAATAACAAAGAAATAAATGCGGAAGTAAAGTCTGAAATATAGTGATTAATCCATAAAAATAATGGTGTCTAAATACCATCCCAGAATTGGTGTCACAAGTACATGAGCTTCTAGAATAAATACAAATAAAGGTCTAAATAAAATAAAGTTATCTGGAAACAAAAACACAGCTAAAGTAAAGTAGACGGGGACTTCAGAACTGCGAATGCCATGCAGTTATACCTCAAGTCTCGTCTAAGTAGCTGAAATTCGAGCAAGTCTATGGTACGCCGCTGGGACCAACTCCAAAATCTGCACAAGAAGTGCAGAGTGTAGTATCAGTACAACGACCCCATGTACTGGTAAGTGCTGAGCCTAACCTCGACGATGTAATGACCCAATCGGTCATTTTAACCTTTAGAAGTTGTTCCCTAAAATAAAACTCCCTAAACATGCTTTTATTAATTTATGACTCGCGGGGATGGTTGGTTCGGGATTTGGAAGTGTGTGGGTTGAAATCGGAACACTTGGTTCCTTAAGTTAGCTTTAAATGGACAAGTTTGACTTCGGTCAATATTTTAAGAAAATAACCCTGGAATCGGGATTTGACGGTTCCAATAGGTTCGTATGATGATTTTGGACTTGGGCGTATGTCCGATCGGGTTTTGGATAACCCTAGGATCGTTTTGACGCTTAATAGTAAAAATCAACTATTTGAAGGTTTAGAATTCTTTAAATTTGGTTTGGAGTAGGATTTTGAGTAATTGAAGTCCGTTTGGAATTTCGAGTTTAGGAATAGTTCTGTATAGTGATTTAAGACTTGCACGCAAAATTTCGTGTCATTCTGAGTAGTTTTAGTATATTTCGGTGCATTGGAAGTAAATTGAACAACTTGAAATTCTTAAGTTTGAATCAATTTGGTTTAGGGTATGATTCTTAGATTTGATGTTGTTTTACACGTTCCGAGAGTTCGAGCGAGTCCGTTTTATGATTGCAAACCTGTTGGTATGTTCGGGCGGGGCCCCGAGGGTCCCGAGTGTTAACCGGATGAGGCTCGGACCAATTTTGGGAAATTGAGCAAGGACTGAAGCTCCCAGCTACTGTCATAATTGCACCTGCGCTTGGACAGCCGCAGGTGCGAGCCACCAATCGCAGGTGCGAAGGAGAGGAGCCTGCCCAACCATAGCAGGTGCAATGTATTTTGGCGCACCTACGAACGTGCAGGTGCGAAGGCCTGATGCATAGGTGCGAAGGAATGGGCGCACCTGCGCTTGCGCAAAAGCGAGCACTTCTTCCGCAGGTGCGGAACCAAGAAAAGAGGGAAAATGCGCACCTGCGAGGAATTTCCGCATGTGCGAAAGCTGCATGTGCGGTACTGTAACGACCCGGTCGGTCGTTTTGATAATTTGAGCCTTGATCCCCTAATATCTGCTTTTCCCCATATTTGTTTCTGCTTTTGGGATTTGCCGGAGTGTTTGGTTATGGAATTCGAGGAGTTTTGGGACACTTAGTCCCTAGTTGTGAGTTTAAGCCTTAGAGTTTGGACCGTAGTCGGAACTGTATGAAGACAGATCCGGAATGGAATTTCGTCAACTCCGTTAGCTCCGTTGAGTGATTTTGGGCTTAGGAGCGCGTCTGGAATGTGTTTTGGAGGTCTGTAGTAGATTTAGGCTTGAATTGGCGAAAGTTAGTTTTTCGGCGATTTTAGCCGATAGTGGAAGTTTTGATATCGAGCTCGGAATGGAATTTCGAAAGTGGATGTAGGTTCATAGTGTCATTTGTGACATGTGTGTAAAATTTGAGGTCATTCGAACTAGATTTGACATGTTTCGGCGTCGTTTGTGGAATTTGAAAAATTCTAAGTTCTTAGGCTTGAATCTGTACTTAATTCATAACTATTTTGGTGTTGTTCGATATGGTTTGAAGGCTCGACTAAGTTCATATGGTGTTATAGGATTGGTTGGTAGGTTTGGTTGAGGTCCCGGGGGCCTCGGGTGAGTTTCGAGTGCTTAACGGATCAAAAGTTGGATTTGTGTTGCTGCTGATGTCTTCAGGCATCTGTCATTTTCGCACTTGCGGTGGAGAGACCGCAGGTGTATGATCGCACGTGCGAAGGGCAAGTGCAGAAGCGGATTTGGGATGTGTGGTCAGTGATCGCAGGTGCGAAGGGAAATGCTGCATCTGTGATGCCCGCAGATGCGCTAAAGGACCGCAGGCGCGGAGGAGATCGCAGAAGCGGACAATAGTCCGTAGGCACGCACTCACAGGTACGGCCCTTTTTCCACAGAAGCGGACCCAGTCCTCTTAAGTCGTTTCCGCACCTGCGAAGGAAATTCCACAGGTGCGACCCAAGGTCCGCAGATGCGGAATAACTGGGCAGAAAAGGGGCAGATTCGAGGGTTTGAAGTTCACCTCACAAATTTGATTGAGAGCTCGATAGAAGGCAGAATTTGGAGAGATTTTTGGAGGAAGTTTTTGGGTAATGATTCTTAACTCCCTTATGGTTATATTCCACTAATCTATGCTTGAATTCATCGTTTAAATTCGGATTTGGGGTGAAAAATTGAGAAGAGTTCTTAGGCCAAATGTTGGGGTTTTGACCGATATTTTGGTGTCGGATTTTAGTAAATTTGATATGGTTAGACTCGGGAGTGAATGAGCTTTTGTATTTTATGACTTTTACTCAATTCCGAGACGTGTGCCCGGGGAGACCTTTTGGGCATTTATCCTAATTTCACGCCTTAGCTTCGAATTAATTAGTTAAATTAGTTACTTGTAGTTATATTTACATTATGCAATTAATTTGAATAGATTCGGGCTATTTGGAGGCGGATACTCGTGGCAAGAACGTGATATCGAGTTGATTTGAGTGGTTCGAGGTAAGTGGCTTGCCTAACCTTGTGTCGGGGACTTTCCCCTTAGGATATCTTGATATTATTTGGTGTGTGGGCGCCGTGTAGTAAGGTGACGAGTGCGTACACAGGCTGTTATTGCAAAAAAAATCATGTTTATCCTTTTTAAATCATAAATTGTTTCTCTTATTAAATCGCACTAATATGTTTAATTGTTTAGTTTAGACTAGAAAGGCATGCTTACGTGTTTTAACTGCCTATTTGACATTTTGTGGGCCATGCTTAGTTAAATCCCTATTTTTCCTTATCTGTGATTAGTGTAAACTATATAATTCGAGGCCATACCTGTCATGTTATCTTGCATTGCATATTTAAATTGGGACTACGGACGTATTCCGGGAGATCCCCCAGCACTGCATATTTACTTTGGGACTACGGACGTATTCTGGGAGATCCCCCAGCACTGCATATTTACTTTGGGACTACGGACGTATTCCGGGAGATCCCCCAGCACTGCATATTTACTTTGGGACTACGGACGTATTCCGAGAGATCCCCATGTACTGCATATTCATTTGGAACTACGGGACTGTATCCCGGGAGATTCCCCATTGTGTTTTTTGTTCTGAGCCGAGGGCTCCCTTAACTGCTAAATTTTTGAGAATTTCTTTAACTGTGTTACCGTAAATTTTACTTATATGTTTTACTGTTTAGTTTATTATATTTACTCCGGTAGGGCCTTGACCTGACCTCGTCACTACTCGACCGAGGTTAGGCTTGGCACTTATTGGGTACCATTGTGGTGTACTCATGCCCTTCCCTGCACATGTTTTCGTGTGCAGATCCAGGTACGAGCTATCAGCCTTGGGGTTAGTACGTGCTACTGATTCTAGAAGACTTCAAAGTACTTCTGCTTGCGTCCGCAGATCTTCGGAGTCCCCTTCTACTCCCTCGCCTAGAGACTTTCTTTATTATCTTCAGACTTTTGTATAGAGCTACATAGATTATAGCAGCTTGTAACTTAGTGATATTCCGGGTCTTGGGAAATTATTTTGTATATGCTGTTTATCTTTAAGATGTTGTGTTTTCTTTACAATTTTCGTAATATTAGGCTTACCTAGTTGTAAAGACTAGGTGCCATCACGACACCTTACGGAGGGCTAAATTGGGTCGTGACAAGTTGGTATTAGAGCACTAGGTTCATAGGAGTCGTAAGCCACAAGCCGGTTTAATAGAGTCTCGCGGATCGATGCGGAGACATCCGTACTTATCTTCGGGAGGCTATGTTACTGTTAAGAACAATCATATTCCTTTGATTTCCTTGTCGTGCGAGTTATTGATATCAAAATGCTAAAACTCTATTCTATTCTTTCTCACAAATGGTGAGGAACCATACTGGGAGGATCGACGATCAGGCACCCGAGCCCCCTGCCAGAGCCGCCAGAGGCCGGGGTCGGGGCAGAGGACGATCACGCGGTGCAACCCGAGCACCTTCGAGAGCTGCGTCATAGGAGCCCCCAGCAGCTCCAGCTGGAGGGCCAACACCTGAGATCCATATTGCTACTCCAGCCCTCCAGGAGACTTTAGCTCAGTTCTTGAGCATGTTCAATACTCTGGCTTAGGCTGGACTATTTCCGATAGCTCCCGCTACATCTCAAGCCGGGGGAGGGGCATAGACTCCTGCAACCCGTACTCCTGAGCAGAGGGTCCAGGTTGATCAGGCCCCAGAGTATATTCCTATGCCCCCAGTGGCTCGGGTTCAGCATGAGACCAGGGTAGTTGCTTCTGCGGCAGAGCAGCTCAGACTTGAGAGGTACAAAAAGTACCACCCACCTACTTTCAGCGGACTAGCTTTAGATAATGCTCTGGGTTTTCTTGAGGAGTATTATCGTATTCTCTGCACTGTAAGCATTGTGGAGACGAGTGGGGTTTCTTTCACCGCTTTCCAGCTGAGAGGAGCGGCATATCAGTGGTGGCGTGCCTATGAGCTGAGTAGTCCGGACAAGGCATCCTTACTCACTTGGACACAGTTTTTAGAGATGTTCTTGCGTGAGTATGTTCCTCAGAGCCTCAGGGATGCTTGGCGAGCAGAGTTTCAGCAGCTGCGTCAGGGTGTTATGACTGTGTCGGAGTATGCAGTCTGTTTCAGTGAGTTAGCTTGCCATGCACCGGCTCTGGTTGCTACAGTCAGAGAGAGGGTTCGTCGCTTCATTGAGGGACTCCACCCCAGTATTCGGAGCAGTATAGCCAGGGAGTTGGAGATGGACATTACTTATCAGCAGGCAGTGAGCATTGCCAAGAGAGTGGAGGGCATGATTGCCCGGGACAGAGAGGAGAGAGAGGCCAAGAGGTCTCGAAAGACTGGTCATTATTCAGGAGCTCGTGCGCCAACAGCACGCTATGGTAGGGGCTTTGTGAGTCTCCCTGTTCATTCAGCTCTTCCAGCAGCCAGCGGTATTCCAACTCCCCCTAGACCTCAGGAGCCCTATTATGCACCGCCAGTATCCAGTATGCCTCCTACTCGATGTGCTATTACTGGCCAGTCCAGCAGGCCAGGTCCGAGTCAGTCTCAGCCGTCGCATCCTCCGAGAGGTTGTTTTGAGTATGGTAACACTCGTCACCTGGTTAGAGATTGCCCTAGAGCCAGGAGGGGTGCACCTCCACAGACTTATCAGACTCCACGTGCTCCACCAGGTCCTCCGGCCATTCTTCCAACACCAGCTGCCACCCCACCAGCTCAGCCAGCTCGAGGTGGAGGTCGGAGAGGTCGAGGTTGCCCTAGAGGGGGAGGCCAGACCAGGTACTATGCCCTTCCAGTCCGTTCAAAGGTCGTTGCTTCAGATTCAATCATAACAGGTATCGTCCCTGTCTGTCATAGGGATGCATCAGTATTATTTGACCCAGGCTCTACGTATTCATATGTGTCTTCTTATTTTTCTCCATATTTGAGGATATCTTGGGATTCTTTGAGTTCCCCTATTTATGTATCTACTCCCATGGGAGATTCTCTCGTGGACCGCGTATATCGGTCGTGTTTGATTGCTCTTAGTGGATTTGAGACCAGAGGCAATTTCTTATTACTCAGTATGGTAGATTTTGATGTTATCTTGGGCATGGACTGGTTGTTGCCTCATTATGCTATTCTTGATTGTCACGCTAAGACTGTGACGTTGGCTATGCCAGGCTCGCCGAGATTAGAGTGGAGAGGTACCTTAGAGTATACTCCTCGCAGGGTCATTTCATTTCTTAAGGCTCAGCGAATGGTCGAGAAGGGGTGTGATGCATAGTTGGCCTATGTGAGTGATGTCAGTGTTGATACGCCTACAGTTGAGTCAGTTCCAATAGTGAGGGTCTTTCCAGATGTATTTTCAGCTAATCTTCCGGGCATGCCGCCCGATAGAGATATTGATTTTGGCATTGATTTGTTGCCAGGAACTCAACCCATTTCTATTCCTCCCTACCGTATGGCTCCTCCTGAGTTGAAGGAGTTGAAGGAGCAGTTGCAGGAGTTGCTTGATAAGGGTTTCATCAGGCCCAGTGTATCACCTTGGGGTGCTCTGGTCTTATTTGTGAAGAAGAAGGATGGTTCTATGCCTATGTGTATTGATTATTGGCAATTGAACAAGGTTACAGTGAAGAACAGGTATCCTTTACCTTGCATCGATGATTTATTTGATCAGTTATAGGGTGCCAGGGTGTTTTCCAAGATTGACTTGCATTCTGGCTATCATCAGTTGAAGATTCGGGAGCCGGATATCCCGAAGACTGCTTTAAGGACCAGATATGGTCACTATGAGTTTCTTGTCATGTCATTTGGGCTGACCAATGCCCTAGCAAACTTTATGCATTTGATGCATAGTATATTCCGGCCTTATCTTGATTCCTTCGTCATTGTGTTTATTGACGACATCCTGGTATATTCCCGATCTCAGGAAGATAATGAGCAGCACCTGAGGACTGCACTTCAGACCTTGAGAGAAAAGAAGTTATATACAAAATTTTCAAAGTGTGAGTTTTGGTTAGACTCAGTGACATTCTTGGGTCATATAGTTTCGAGTGAGGGGATCCAGGTGGATCCAAATAAGATTGACGCAGTGTAGAGTTGGCCCATACCTTCATCAACTACGGAGATCTGCAGTTTCCTTGGTTTGGCGGGGTATTACCGTCGCTTTGTGGAGGGATTTTCATCCATAGCAGCACCTATGACAAGATTGACCCAGAAGGGTGCTCTATTCAGGTGGATCGAGGAGTGTGAGGAGAGCTTTTAGAAACTCAAGACAGCTTTGACCACAGCCCCTGTATTAGTATTGCCTCCAGGTCCGAGTTCCTACACTGTCTATTGTGATGCCTCGAGGATTGGCCTTGGAGTGGTATTGATGCAGGACGGTAGGGTGATTGCCTACGCGTCTAGAAGGTTGAAGGTGCATGAGAAGAATTATCCGGTCCATGATCTCGAGCTAGCAGCTATTGTTCATGCCCTGAAGAACTGGCATCATTATTTGTATGGTGTACCCTATGAGATTTACACTGATCCCCAGAGTTTGCAGTATTTGTTCAGGCAGAAGGACCTTAATTTGCATCAACGGAGGTGGTTGGAGCTACTTAAATACTATGATATCACTATATTATACCACCCGGGGAAGGCCAATGTAGTGGCCGACGCCTTGAGTCGCCGGGCAGAGAGTTTGGGGAGTTTGGCATATCTTCCGGCTGCTGAGAAGCCCTTAGCCTTGCATGTTCAGGCCTTAGCCAATCAGTTCGTGAGATTGGATATTTCATAGCCTAGCCGGGTATTAGCTTGTGTGGTTGCTCGGTCTTCTCTTTATGACCGTATCAGGCAACGCCAGTATAATGATCCTCATCTTCTAGTTCTTCAGGATAGGGTTCGGCGAGGTGATGCCAGAGATGTGACTATTGGTGATGACGGTGTGATGAGGATGCAAGGCCGGATATGTGTGCCCAATGTAGATAGGCTTCGGGAATTGATTCTTGAGGAGGCCCATAGCTCGTGGTACTCCATTCATCCGGGTGCCGCGAAGATGTACCAGGTCTTGAGGCAGCACTATGAGTGGAGAAGAATGAAAAAGGACATAGTTGGGTTTGTGGCCAAGTGTCTCAACTGTCAGCAGGTTAAATATGAGCATCAGAGATTGGGTGGATTATGGTTGGACTTCCTCGGACTTTGAGGAAGTTTGATGCTATTTGGGTGATCGTGGATCATCTAACCAAGTCAGCCCATTTCATTCTGGTGCTGACTACATACTCTTCAGAGAGGTTGGCTGAGATTTATATCAGAGAGATTGTCCGCCTTCATGGTATTCCAGTATCCATCATTTCAGATAGAGGTACACAGTTCACATCACGATTTTGGAGAGCTGTACAACAGGAGTTAGGTACTAGGGTGGAGTTGAGCACAGCCTTTCCTCAGACGGACGGGCAGTCCGAGCGCACAATTTAGATTCTTGAGGATATGCTCTCTGCCTGTGTGATGGAGTTTGGAGGGTCATGGGACCGATACTTGCCACTTGTAGAGTTCGCTTACAACAACAGTTACCAGTCCAGCATTCAGATGGCACCGTATGAGGCTTTGTATGGTAGGCAGTGTCGATCCCCAGTGGGATGGTTTGAGCCGTGCGAGGCCCGATTGTTGGGTACAGATTTGGTCCAGGATGCCCTGGTTAAGATGAAGGTGATTCAGGAGAGACTCCGCACGGCCCAGTTCAGGAAAAAGAGTTATGCAGATCGTAAGGTTCGTGATTTGTCATTTATGGTTAGTGAGCGGGTCTTGCTTCGGGTTTCACCTATGAAGGGTATCATGAGGTTTGGGAAGAAGGGCAAGCTGAGCCCGAGGTTCATTGGTCCTTTTGAGATATTACGGCGAGTTGGGTAGGTTTCTTATGAGCTTGCCTTGCCTCCCAGCCTAGCAGGAGTTCACCCGGTATTCCACGTGTCTATGCTCCGGAAATATCATGGTGATCCGACTCATGTATTGGATTTTAGCTCTGTCTAGATGGACAAAGACCTACCTTATGTTGAGGAGCCAGTAGCCATTTTGGACAGGCAAGTCAGAAAGCTGAGGTCAAAGAATATTGCTTCAGTAAAGGTCCAGTGGAGGGGTCAGTCGGTCGAGGAGGCGACTTGGGAGACCGAGCAGGATATGCGCAGCCAGTACCCTCATCTTTTCACAGTTTCAGGTATGTCTTTATACTCATTCGAGGACGAACGATTGTTTTAAGAGGGGGGAGGATGTAACGACCCGGCCGGTCGTTTTGAGAGTAATAGCCCCGATCCCCTATTAACTGCTTTCCATAAATATGTTTTTGCTATTGTGACTTGCCAGGATGATTGGTTTTGAGTTTCGGAGTGTTTTGGGACACTTAGTCCCCAAATAAGAGTTTAAGCCTTAGGATTTGGACCATAGTCCGAACTATGTGAAGACGGATCCGGAATGGAATTCCGTCAACTCCGTTAGCTCCGTTGAGTTATTTTGGGGTTAGGAGCACGCCCGGAATGTGTTTTGGGGGTCTATAGCAGATTTAGGCTTGAATTGGCGGAAGCTAGTTTTTCGGCAATTTCGGCCGATAGTGGAAATTTGATATCGAGCTCGGAATGGAATTCTGAAAGTGGCTATAGGTTCATAATGTTGATTATGACTTGTGCGCAAAATTCGAGGTCAATCGGACGTGATTTGATAGGTTTCGACATCGGTTGTAGAATTTTGAAGTTTCAAGTTCTTTAAAATTGAATTGAAGGGTGATTCATGATTTTTGCGTTGTTTGATGGGATTTGAGAGCGCGACTAAGTTCGTAAGGTGTTTAGGATTGGTTGGTATGTTTGGTTGAGGTCTCGGGGGCCTCGGGTGTGTTTCGGATGCTTAACGGGTGAAAACTTGGAGTTAGAGGAATTTCTGAACTTTGCTGGTTCTGGTGTTTTCGCACCTGCGGAAAAGAGACCGCAGGTGCACGAGCCGCACATGCGGAGATGGAAGTGCAGATGCGAGAAATTGAGAGTTGGTCTGGGGTCGTAGGTGCGAAGAAGTTTCCGCATCTGCGATGCCCGCAATTGCGCAAGGACGTTCGCAAATGCGCAAGATGCGCAGAAGCGGAAGGGACTTCGCAGGCGCGAGTTCGCAGATGCGGCCCTTTCGTCGCAGATGTGAAGGCAGAGGGGGTAAGTGAGAGGCATAGATGCGCACGTTTTTCCGCATAAGCGCACCCACAGGTGCGAGCCCAGGTTCCGCAGGTGCGGAAAAACCTGGGCAGTGATTAAAACCGAAGGGCTTCGCGATTTTTATCATTTTTGGCTTTGCAAACTCGGGTTAGGGCGATGTTTGAGAGAATTTTAGAGGCATTTTTTGAGGTAAGTTCCTTGTGCTTATTTTTGGTCAATAATCTTGCTTTGCCATGTATTCTGTCACCTAGTTAATGTGTATTTAATGTGGAAATTTGAAGTTGGAGACTAGGGATTTGGGAGTTTGAATTGTGGATTGGAGGACCATTTGGTGTCGGATTTTAGTAAATTTGATATAGTTAGACTCGTGGGTGAATGAGCTTTCTATTTTCGTGAATTTTGTCAGGTTTCAAGACGTGGGCCCCGGGGGGCCGGGTTTGAGCCAATTTCGGGTTTTTGACCTAATTTTTGTAGTTTTCTTGGAGATACATTCCATTAGCGCGTATTGATGTTATTGTACTGTTTTGAACAGATTCGGGCCATGTGGAGTCGGATACTCGTGGCAAGAACGTGATATCAAGTTGATTTGGGCGGTTCGAGGTAAGTGGCTTGCCTAACCCTGTGTTGGGGACTTCCCCCTTAGGATATCTTGATATTATTTGGTGTGTGGGCACCGTGTACGTGAGGTGACGAGTACGTACACAGGCTATTATTGCAAAACAAAAAACTCGTTTTTCATTTCTAAATCATAAATTGTTTTTTTTTTTTGCTTATTAAATTGCACTAATACGTTTAATTGTGAAACGTAGACTAGAGAAGCATGCTTACGTGTTTTAACTGCCTAAGTGACATTCTGTGCGTCATGTTTAGTTAAGTCCTTATTTGTCTTATCTGTGTCCAGTATAAACTGTATAACTCGATTCCATACCTGCCATTTCATCTTGCATTGCATATTTAAATTGGGACTACAGACGTATTCCGGGAGATCCCCATGTACTGCATATTTAAATTGGGACTACGGACGTATTCCGAGAGATCCCCCTGTACTGCATATTTAAATTAGAACTACGGACGTATTTCGGGAGATCCCCCTGTACTGCATATTTAAATTGGGACTACGGACGTATTCCGGGAGATCCCCCAGCACTGCATATTTACTTTGGGACTACGGACGTATTCCGGGAGATCCCCCATGTACTGCATATTCATTTGATACTACGGGACGATATCCCGAGAGATTTTCCACTGTGTTTACCTTCTTCTGAGCCGAGGGCTCCCTTTTTCACTGTGTTATCGTAAATTTTACTTATATCTTTTACTATTTAAATTACTATATTTACTCCAGTAGGGCCTTAACCTGACCTCGTCACTACTTGACCGAAGTCGGGCTTGGCACTTACTGGGTACCATTGTGGTGTACTCATGCCCTTCCCTGCACATGTTTTCGTGTGCAGATCCAGGTGCGAGCTATTAGCCTCAGGGTTAGTACGTGCTGCTGATTCTAGGAGACTTCAAGGTACCTCTGCTTGCATCCGCAGATCTTCGGAGTCCCCTGCTACTCCCTCGTCTAGAGATTTTCTTTATTATCTTCAGACTTTTGTATAGAGCTACATAGATTATAGCAGCTTGTGACTTAGTGATATTCTGGGTCTTGGGAAATTATTTTGTATATGCCGAGTGGTACTACTCTTGGCTATTTATAATATATTGTGTTTCTTTATAATTTTTCGCAATATTAGGCTTACCTAGTCGTAAAGACTAGGTGCCATTACGACACCATACGGAGAGATAATTTGGGTTCGTGACAGCGATCGCGACCTTGTCTCTGCGTTCGCGAAGCACCACCTCACATCACTACGTGTTCGCATGCCCATGTCCGTGAACACGAAGAACAATTCCATCCTCTGCCCAGCTAAGCCTACGCGATCGCATATAAGGAAACCAGAACTCAGACACCAGAAAACTTCAGCAACCTCCTAAGTCCAAAAATTGATCCGTTGGGCATCCGAAGCTCACCCGAGGCCCCCGGGACCTCGACCAAACATACCAACCAATCCTAAAACACCATACGAACTTATTCGAGCTCTCAAATCACATCAAACAACTCTAAAATCACGAATCACCCTCCAATTCAAACTTAAAGAACTTGAAACTTCAAAATTCTACAACCGATGCCGAAACCTATCAAATCACATCCGATTGACCTAAAATTTTGCGCACAAGTCATAATAAACATTACGGACTTACTCCAAGTTCCGGAATCGTAAAACAACCCCGATATCAAAAATTCCACTACCGGCTAAAAACTCCAAAATTTCGACTTTCGCCATTTAAATGAGCTACGGACGTCCAAAACACAATCCGGACACGCCTCTAAACCCAAAATCACCTAACAGAGCTAACGGAACCGACAGAATTCCATTCCAGAGTCATCTTCACATAGTTCCAACTACGGTCCAAATCCTAAGGCTTAAGCTCTCATTTAGAGACTAAGTGTCCCAAAACACTCCGAAACTCAAAACCAATCATCCCGGTAAGTCACAATAGCAGAAATAGATATGGGGAAAGCAGTTAATAGGAGTTCGGGGATATAACTCTCAAAATGACCGGCCGGCTCATTACATCTTCCCCCTCTTAAAACAATCGTTTGTCCTCGAACGAGCATAGAGACATACCTGAAGTGGTGAAAAGATGAGGATAACGGATGCGCATATCCTGCTCGGTCTCCCAAGTCGCCTCCTAGACCGTCTATCCCCTCCAATGAACCTTCACGGAAGCAATGTTCTTTGATCTTAGCTTTCTGACATGCGTGTCTAAAATAACCACTGGCTCCTCAACATAAGATAGATCCTTGTCCAATTGAACTGAGCTGAAATCCAACACATGGGACGGATCGTCGTGATACTTTCGGAGCATAAAAACATGGAATACCGGATGAACTCCTGCTAGACTGGGAGTCAGGGTGAGCTCATAAGCAACCCCCCCAACTCGACACAACTCCTTAAATGGACCAATGAACCTTGGGCTCAGCTTGCCCTTCTTTACAAACCTCATAACGCCCTTCATAGGCGAAACCCGAAGCAAGACTCGCTCTCTAACCATGAATGCCACATCGCAAACCTTCCGGTCCACATTACTCTTCTGTCTGGACTGGGCTGTGCGAAGTCTATCCTGAATCACCTTCACCTTTTCCAATGCATCCTAAACCAAGTCCGTACCCAATAATCTGGCCTCGTCGGGCTCAAACCAATCCACTAGGGATTGACACCGCCTACCGTACAGAGCCTCATACGGTGCCATCTGAATGCTGGACTGATAACTATTGTTGTAAGCAAACTCCGCAAGTGGCAAGAACCGGTACCAAGCACCCCCAAAATCTATCACACACGCACGGAGCATATCCTCTAATATCTGAATAGTGCGCTCGGACTGCCCATCCGTCTGAGGGTGAAATGTTGTGCTCAACTCAACCCTAGTACCCAACTCATGTTGTACAGCTCTCCAAAACCGTGATGTAAACTGCGTACCCCGGTCAGAGATAATAGATATCGGTACGCCATGAAGCTTGACGATATCACGGATGTAGATTCGAGCTAGCTGTAGTCATCCCAGGAATGAAATGAGCCAACTTGGTCAGCCTATCCACAATCACCCAAACTGCATCAAACTTCCGCTGAGTCCGTGGGAGACCAACAACGAAGTCCATAGTGATCCGCTCCTATTTCCACTCCGGAATCTCTATCTTCTGAAGCAACCCACCCGGTCGATGATGCTCATACTTCGCCTGCTGGCAATTTAAACATCTAGCCACATACTCTACTATGTATTTCTCCATCCTCCTCCACCAATAGTGTTGCCTCAGGTCCTGATACATCTTTACGGCACCCGGATGGATGGAGTACCGTGAGCTGTGAGCCTCCTGAAGAATCAACTCACGCAAACCATCTACATTGGGAACACATAGCCTGCCCCGCATCCTCAATGCACCATCATCTCCAATAGTGACCTTCTTAGCATCACTGTGCTGGACCGTGTCCTTAAGGACAAGCAAATAGGGGTCATCATACTGACGCTCCCTGATATGATCATAAAGAGAAGACCGAGAGACCACACAAGCCAATACTCGACTCAGCTCAGAAATATCCAATCTCACAAACTGGCTGGCTAAGTCCTGAACATCCAACGGCAATGGCCTCTCTGCTGCTGGTAGATATGCTAAACTCCCCAAACTCTCTGCCCGGCGACTCAAAGCATCGGCCACCACATTGGCCTTCCCAGGGTGGTACAAAATAGTGATATCATAATCCTTAAGCAGCTCCAACCACCTCCGCTAACGTAAGTTAAGATTTTTTTGCTTAAACAAATGCTGCAAACTCCTATGATCAGTGTAAATCTCACAAGGAACACCATACAAATAAGGTCGCCATATCTTCAAGGCATGAACAATAGCTTCTAACTCAAGGTCGTGGACAGGATAGTTCTTTTTGTGCACCTTCAGTTGTCTGGACGCGTAGGCAATCACCCTACCATCCTGCATCAACACCGCGCCGAGGCCAATCCGCGATGTATCACAATATACAGTATAAGACCCCGAACCTGTAGGTAATATCAATACTGGGGATGTAGTCAAAGTTGTCTTGAGCTTCTGAAAGCTCTCCTCACATTCCTTTGTCCACCTGAACGGAGCACCCTTATGGGTCAGCCTGGTCATAGGTGCTGCAATAGATGAGAATCCATCTACAAAGCGACGGTAATACCCCGCCAAACCAAGAAAACTTCGGATCGCTATAGCTAAGGACGGCCTGGGCCAACTCTGCACTGCTTCAATCTTCTTCGGATCCAGCTGGATCCCCTCACTCGATACTATATGACCCAAGAATTCCACTGAGTCTAGCCAAAACTCACACTTTGAAAATTTTGCATATAACTTCTTTTCTCTCAAGACCTGAAGTGCAGTCCTCAGGTGCAGCTCATGATCCTCCTAACTCCTGGAGTATACCAGAATGTCGTCAATAAACACAATGATGAATGAGTCAAGATAAGGCCGGAACACAATGTGCATCAAGCGCATAAAAGCTGTTGGAGCATTGGTCAGCCCAAAAGACATAACAAGAAACTCAAAGTGACCATATCTGGTCCTGAAAGCAGTCTCCGGGATATCTGGCTCCCGAATCTTCAACTGATGATAACATGAACGTAAGTCAATCTTGGAAAACACTCTAGCACCGTGTAACTGATCAAATAAGTCATCAATACGAGGCAATGGATACATGTTGTCATGACCCAAAATCCCACCACAGGCGTCGTGATGGCACCTAGTCTCTAAGACTAGGTAAGTCGATTTCAATTACATTTTGAAGCCATTTTTTTTAATTGAATAAGTAACTAAAACTAACAACGGAATAAATATGAATATACAACCTCCCAAGACTGGTAGTACTGAGTCACGAACTCTAACTGGATACATGGAATGATCACGTGGACCGAATATACAATACTGTTTGATTACAAATTAACAGTACAATGAAATGAAAAGACTCCAAGGGACTGCGACGACCAAGCAAATTACCTTGAATCCTTACGATCCCGCTTTAACTCTGCTCAAGTCTGATATCTGCAATACCTGACTCTGCATAAAAATATGCAGAAGTGTAGTATGAGTACACCACGGTCGGTGCCCAGTAAGTATCAAGACTAACCTTAGTCGAGTAGAGACGAGGTACGGTCAAGACACCCACTAGTCTAATAACCTGTGCAATATAATATACAGAATAATAGGAAGCAATAACAATAAGGGCTGGATAAAACAACCAGTGATATGCACAACAGACAACAAGAATATCATTAATATCACTCAACAATTAATAAATACAATTACACCTAATTAAATCAAGCTCTTCAAATAAATGTCTTTCACATATAATTCCTCCATATAACTCTCCTTCAGATATAATTTTCTCAAATAATTTCTTTTAAAATATAATTCTTTCAATAAATCTTTTCAAATATAATTTTCTCAAATAAATATCTTTCAAATACAATTCTTTCATATAATTCTTTTTGAATAAAAATCCTTCCGAATAAATATTTTGAATATAATTATCAATTAAAGAGTCACCATGTGACACCTCATTTCATAATCATAAAAAGAATACGGGTCTCAGCCCATTTTTCATATTTTTCATAAATACGGGTCTCAGTCCATTTTCATATTTTCACGGCACCTCGTGCCCATAATTAAATCATCATATTTCCCCGGCACCTCGTGCCCTCATTTCATATCATAACTGCACGGACAATTCACGTGCCAATTATCATTATCATTTCATCACAGCACCCCGTGCCCACATTTCATATCACAACTACACGGATAATTCACTTGCCAAATATCCTCATTATTTACTCACGACACCTCATGCCCACATTTCATTTTATATTCTGCCTGGAAATGGCCACAGGCTCTCAAGTTCAACATAAATTAGATTGTTATCAATTTACCAACAACAAGACAAATTGCACAAGGTATAAAAATAAACACAAGAAAATCACAACATCACATGAAAATTATCAACACCACAACCCCACATCATCACATATCGTCCCTGACAATAGCCACCCTTATCACTCCCATTGCCGCCCTTATCGCTCATATAGCCACCCTTATCGCTCCGCCCAGACAATATCAATAACCACCTTTATCGCTCTTATTGCCACCCTTATCACTCCTATAGCCACCCTTATCGCTCCGCACAGACAATATTCCAACAAACACAATAACAGTGAAATGCCACCCTTATACCCACATAATATCAATGGTGAAATGCCACCCTTATCTATCCAAAATAATAACTCACACAACACAACAATTTCTCAAAATAATAACTCACACAATACAACAATTTACATGGGAAATGATCACGGCAACATGACAAAAATCAATTCATATCACAATTTTCCCAATGGCTACAACCAAATTCCAAAGATATAACAAAATCAATTAATTTCACAACAAATAGCCCAAGACTCCACACAATGTATATAACACCCAAAAACAATTAATAGAGATATAAATTACTCAACATAAAGCAAAGCCTTTATTAACTCCAAATTTTTCAATAATTATATAATCACCTATTCTTAAGCTTATTTAATTAATTAATTAATTGCAAAGGGAAGAATCCAAAATGAAATTAAATTTCAATAATTATCAAACCAGCAAATTCACAGAATTTCATAAATAATCAAATAACAATCACATCAAATTGTCATATAACAACAGATTCAACAACAAGGATTTAGGTACGACAAATAGATGATTAAATATATGCCAACAATTATCCAATTTATTGCACAATATGTTCAAGACTTTAACTCAATAAAATTTACACATATAAACCAAGTACGTACTTGTCACCTCGTGTACATGATTTTCAATTACACAAATTACACATAAGACTCAATGCCTAAGGGAAAATTATCCCACTTGAGGTTAAGCAAGACACTTACCTTTTTGAAGTTATGCCAATATTCCAAAATCGTCTTCTTGCTTGAATTGACCTCCGGACCGCTCAAAGCTAACCAAATTAATTGTATAACTTCATTAAAATTCATCAAAAATAATTCCGGATAATAATGCGTTGACTTAAAAATTTATTCCAAAAAGTCAACAAAAGTCAACATGGGGGCCGCCCCTCGGAACCCAACATAATTTTCTTGAAATACGAACACCCATTCCGATACGAGTTCAACCATATCAATTTTATCAAATTCTGATAACAACTCGACCTCCAAATCTTAAATTTTCGTTTTTGGAAGATTTTACAAATATCTTGATTGTTTTCATCTAAATCCGAATTAAATGATGAATATAATCATTAATTCATGAAATATAAACACTTTAGAATATATAAGACTTACCCCAACCAAGCTTGTGAAAAATCCCTCCAGAATCGCCCAAATCCGAGCTCCAAAAATCCAAAACCGAAAATGGCAAAATGACCAACTTTTGGTCCTTAACATTCTGCTTAGATTCGCACCTGCGGTGTCACGACCCAAACAAACCCCTGTCGTGATGGCGCCTATCGTAGAACTAGGCAAGCCGACTCATTTCCAAAATAAACTGATATTTTCATTTCAAAGATAATTTCAATGTTATTTAACATAAAAACCTTCGTAAAGGAGTTCCAATCAAAATAAAAGTGCGGAAGGAAAAGCCCGACATCGGGGTGTCACTAGTCGTGAGCATCTACTACAATCTGTCTAACAATATCAAGGCTAACTCAGCCTGGAAAATAGCTAAATACAACTAGAGGAAGATAAGAGGGAGAAGAGTAGGGCTGCGATCGCCAGGCAGCTACCTTGCTATCCCCGGGAAAATCTGCAATCAGAACAATCAACAACCGCTACCGTGTTCAGCTACACCTGGATCTGCACACAAGGTGCAGGGAGTAACGTGAGTATGCCAACTCAGTAAGTAACAACAATAAATAACTGAGCAGTAGTGACGAGCAATAAAGCATATAACGTTCATATCAAGAAATCTTAGTAAAATACCACATGCTTTTAAAATCAGGATTTGAATCAAAACATCTCGTTTAAACCCAGTTCTAGTAAAAATCATTTAAAGATATTTTTCAACAGATTTCAAACAGAGAAAAAATGCATAGGTGAGCAAAATGATGAAATCATAAACAGCCCCTCGGGCAAAACATCACTCATATACAGCCCCTTGGGCAAACCTCACAGTCACTCGTGCCACTCGGGCATACCTCACAATCACTCTTGCCACTCGGGCATACCTCACAATCACTCATGCCTCCCAGTCACTCAGCACTCGGCACTCGACACTCGCACTCAGTAGGTTCCTGCGCTCACTGGGGGTGTGTACAGACTCCGGAGGGGCTCCTTCAGCCCAAGCGATATAATCTGCACGAACAACTCACGTGCTATAATAATAAAGTATGCTGCAGGCGGGCAGCCCCGATCCATACTCATCCTCACAAATCAGGCCCTTGGCCTCACTTAGTCATAAACCTCTCAAGCCACTTGGGCATTTCAGTAAAACAGGGCATTCGGCCCAAAACATTTATATGCATCAAAATAGAGTCATAAAACTGAGTTATGCAGTAAACAAGTATAACCATGACTGAGTATAGATTTTTAATCGAAAACAATGAGAGGATGGTAAGAAACAGCCCCCAAGGGTCCAAACAGCATTGGCGCAAGTCCCAAACATGGCATTCAGCCCAATTTACAGAAATTCTTTCTAAAATATATAAGTATCATATGGTTTCAACAAAGTATGCGACTTTACAGTTGCTACGGGAAGGACCAACTCACAATCCCCAACAGTGCACGCCCACACGCCCGTCACTTAGCATGTGCGTCACTAAAAATAGTAGAATGATACAAAATCTGGGGTTTCATACCCTCAGGACTAGATTTACAATCGTTACTTACCTCAAACCGGTCAAATCTCTACCCCGCAATGCTCTTGCCTCTAGACTCGGCCTCTATGGAGGAATCTATTCACAATTAGTACAATAACATCAATACACGCTAATGGAATGGATTCCACAAGAAAAGCTACAAAATTAGACCAAAACCCGAAATTGACTCAAACCCGGCCCCCGAGCTCACGTCTCAAAATCTGACAAAATTAACAAAACTAGAAAGCTCATTCACTCACGAATCTAACCATACCAAATTCTTCAAAATCCGACATCGCTTGGTCCTTCAAATCCTTAAATTACTCTCCAAAAACTCCAAGCCCTAACCCCTCAATTTTACTAATTACAATGATTAAACAACAGAAAATCACCATATATACAAGTATTAGGGCTCAAGTAACTTACCTCAACGAAATCCCCTTGATTCCCTCTTCAAATCTCTCCCAAAAGCTCCAAAAACCGAATAGAAATGGTGAAGAATGCACCAAAATCGCAAAGGGTTCTATTTATGGTTTCTGCCCAGGTTTTTCGCACCTGCGGCCATTTTCTCGCACCCACGCGAATGCACCTGCGGTCCAAAGAGCCGCACCTGCAGACTCACTTAATCCCCCAGCTTCCGCACCTACGGACTCGCATCTACAGTCCCTGGTGCGTATCTGTGAAACCAACCCCAAATTCTCATCTCCGCATCTGTGCTCAAGGCCTCGACCTGCGGGCTCACAGATGCGACCAATTCTTCGCACCTGCATTCCCAGCCTTGGCCCAGCGTCGCCCGCACCTACGCACTACCCACTCGCACCAGCGGCTTCGCACCTGCGAGGCTTTCTTTCGCAAGTGCGAAAATAGCAGTAGCAGCAGCTCCAACTGCAAATTCCAACTTCGACAAATCTGTTAACCACCCGGAATCACCCCGAGGCCCTCGGGACCTCAACCAAAAATACCAATAAGTCATATATCAACATACCAAATTAGTTGAACTTTTGAATCACTCAAAACAACATCAAATCATCAAATTACTCTCGGATTCAAGCCTAAGAACTTCTAAATTTCCAAATTCAGCAACCGATGCTGAAACCAACCAAACCACGCCCGAATGACCTCAAATTGTGCACACACATCACAAATGACATTGCGAACCTACTCCAACTTCCGGAATTCCATTCCGACCCCGATATCAAATTTTCCACTGCCGACCGAAATCGCCAAATTTCCAATTTCGCCAATTCAAGCCTAATTCCACCACGGACCTCCAAATCACATTCTGGACGCACTCCTAAGTCCAAAATCACCTAACGGAGCTATAGGAACCATCAGAATTCAAATCCGAGATCATTTACACATAGGTCAACATCCGGTTAACTTTTCCAACTTAAGGTTCTAAATAAGAGACTAAGTGTCTCATTCCACTCCGAAACCACTCCGGGCCCGAACCAACTAATCCGGTATATCATAATATAGCTTAATAGCCTAAAGGAAATAGAAACGGGGGAAATGGGGCTATAACTCCCAAAATGACCGGCCGGGTCGTTACATCCTCCCCCACTTAAACTTACGTTCGTCCTCGAACGTGCCGAGAGTTGTTCCAAAAGCCAAGAAATGGATGTGTAACTTTCCCATGCACATACCCGGGGGTGATCCCACGTCACCCTATCCCATACAGGTCTGATAGCACAGCATAACTGAAATTCCTCAATTCAACCTAGCCCACAAGCCTTCGAATCAAATTTCCGACATCTAAAATTTCTTATAAGATCTGAAGTTCGCATCTACATACCGTATAAGTCTAAACAAGCTGTACCAAAAGCCGTACCCATAACTCAAATACTCAAATTCAAATACCGCATAGCTCGAATGCTCGAAGAAATGATTTCAAATTACAGTATCGATTCAAATCAACCCAGTGCTGGTAATAAACATCATATCAGACAAAACCTCGTTCTAAAACCTTCGTACACTGCCGATGATGAAAGAAACATACCGAATTCATAACCATTCATTAGACCAAAAGGTCATGGAGCTCCCGTTCCTTCTACAAGAACTATAGCCAATTTCAAAGCCGACTTCCGATATTATCCTCCCAATTATACCACAATCAAATCTGATAGCATCCATTCTAGGCCCAATGACCTCGTCTCATCCAACACGACCACTCTAGTGACATGACACATCAATACAATCTAAAGCCACAACCCGTGCAATCCGTGCACCAGATAGCAACATTCCAAATGTACCCAATCGTAACAATGACCCAAATAGGAGAACCATTCTGCAAGCTCGACGAGTACCACCCATACGCAATGCTAAGAACCCATCACTCACTGCAGAACCATAACACACGAATCTTACACGAGGGATCATATTTCCACATAACTCTGCTACAATACGCAACCCTATCCAAATATTGGTCCATATGAAACACCTCAAGCCACCCTGCTAAAATCAATAACCATGCGCAATTCGACATCAAGTACCCAAAGTGCATTACCATAACCACGGAGAAGAAAACGACACCATGCCACATAAAACCCGAAAGAACATAACCAATACGTCATCAACCAAGCAATATCCAATACTATTCTCGCTCAAATCCCGCTATAAGGCCACAATAGAACTGCACCATATGTGCATATAACCAACGCATCACAACTCCTCGTAGCATAGAAGAGTAACTCACAGATCATTTCAGAACATGAATAAGCTTCACATCAACCGAATGGCACATCCTTCAACAATAGCAGTATGGAGCCAATCAATACGGCTCGGTGTAGAATACACATCCTAAATTGGGCCTACCAATGGGCTCCCAAATCAACTATGGTCAGCCACCAGTAGATAAACAACCTCCGAAAGTCCACAATGACGGAATCATAATACCTTCTATTATCTGGCTAGCTCCGGCCACAACTTCACAGTCCACAACCATGAAACAATCTGCTCCTCAGAACTCCCAATCTCCAATTCCATAGAACACATGAATCACCATATTTGATTCCACCTCCAGCGCTCGAATGCCTAACAACTCTCTCGTACACAATCATCCCACGAGAAACACTTAAAATTCTTCAGTGCCACCTCGCAAAAATTTGAATATCAACAGTCGATCAACCAGGAGAGTGCCGCAATACCAGCGAAGTACCCATAAATCAAAACACACCGCCCCTTTTGAAATGTACACTATCGCCAAGCTATACCAGATAGTAATATCATTTACCTAGTCATCGAAAACCGTTCATGCTGCCTATGAATTTATGACATTCCCTTCAAAACTGAACTGTGACCTTGTACATGTAAATCCTATTCCCGCACAACACACCACATCTATTATGCCATCGTGTGACAAGCATAAGAATTCCATTATCAACTCTAAGTCACTAGCAAATTACATATCTTATGAGTCAGAAACCTCTTTCTTGTTTCTTCCTAGGAGGAAATCATAACACACAACACAGCTACGTACATCGGTAGAAAATATCCGGTTCAAACCATGGTAGAACCCATCATGAACACTTTGAAATCCATTTGCACATAACCAAGCTATCTGAACTGAATTCTTCTAACTCCACCAAGCCACACAGGTTGCCAAATTCAAGAGCATTGCCATGAAACACCTGTAGATACTAGCCACATCATAAGTACCCAAAGAACTAATCATACCCATTACTGTGCTAACCCAACCTACTACCAAGCCGTCCTATTTCTCCAATTTCTTTCTAAATTGCCTTTAAATTGCTACTTTTTTCCTTGTTAGAACACTACTATCCTTAACTAAAACTTACCCCACAAACTCTAGCATAGAATCACGCCGCCCTAAAGTTTATAAGCCGCTGAATTCCCTTTTTATGTATCCCAAAGGTTCCACAACCAAAAATGCTTACTCCGAAGAGACTTTATGTGAACCTAAAACTATTTCCTTCACCTTCTTGATACTGAAATGCATAATTCACAATGATATAAAATGCCACAAGTCTCGACACCGCTCAATGAAACTCCCAGTTTTCTAGCCATATTTATAAATCTTGAATCCATTGGAACCATTCTCGAGAGTCATCCACTCTACTTAATTCTCGAATTAACCGACCAAACGGACCGAAACGACATGTGCCCCATTAGTACACCAACACCCAAGGAAATAAAGAGTAACCCACACTCCTACACAATCGAGCAAAATCCCGCTCCATGTACACTACATTCTCTGTGAATAACAACTCAATTATTTTATGGTCCTCCTATAACCATAGAGTGTAATACAACTTGTGTCCAAAAATTCCTTTACCCGAGTCATCCTCGATCTCGACCTCTGCAAGTCATAACTGATTCACCGGTATACCCCGAAACTAATACGCCCCATAACTGTGCAATCAACTCGTCGATAGCAGACTCCTCCACTTAGCCTTAAGCTGAAATTATATAAAATTATAACCCGTAAGGATTTCTCCTTCTCAATTACCAAGGTCTCGCACTGTTAACCTGCCAGACTTCTCGAAGTCTTTTATTAAGCCTTTCATGAAGATTCTGAATCTCCAGCCAAAATCACACACGCGACCTCCTACCGGGTAGCAAGTAATATTCCTCGCAAAAGCTTTATCAACATCATGCCACCGCTAGCTACATACAGGAGATAACCCATATGTGGAATTCCTTACCGACATCTTCCAATGACACTGCACTGAGTGCAACGACCACTAAATTTGTAAATTCTCCTGAGTTCATGCTCGCCCACCATTTGTATAAGTCTGCATTTTCCCTATTGACATCAATTGTACGTCAACAATACCTTCTGAAGTGAAGTCATATTGCACCCGACACGATAATCAGATCTTCACGCCTCTATTCATTTCAAACACACTCCTTTCTACCATATTTAATTTTTCCTTTGTACACTAACCATCACTCCAAATAGAGTATGCAGGATGATTCACATACTAAAACGATTCCAAACCATTCTACACTTTCTCAAGGCACATGACTACCCTACTAGTGAATTCATATGCTAATCTGCCACTCTTACTTCGGTTAAATCATCTCCTTTAAGAAACTTCTCAACCTCTACTTCTCCTACTTGACCTGCTAGTACTTCAACCACCGCGAAATACTTCCGTCATGTCTTCCCTCATACTTTGCTACCTAACTGCTGCGTCAAATCGAAATGTAACTCTGTCGCACCTGAACTAATAAAATATTACCGACTCTAAGTCTCTTCGAAGATCATCATTCTCGAGTCATCAACATTAAAAATACCCATTTGCAACCACAATTACTACATAATCACTTACTCTTCTTGAGTCCAAACTCATTGACAAGACATGAGAATTTAATTTGCCCCAAAATTTTAACAACATGAAAGATCCTTCAAAATATTCACACTCGAGACCGTACGTCACATCAAAACGAAAATCAAGCGCCCAATGGCCTTCCTTTACATTTCAAGGAAACACTTCTCGTCACATTCAAATCGTCTTAACAAATCCCGCAGTTACATCATACTCATCACAAAGCCATTCCACCGCTCATCGAGCCACGAATTCCACTCGTAGGGGCATTACCGGATATATGAGTCCAAATGTACAGGTTATAACTGAAGCTACCAAGCCAAAACTACGATTTAAACCTGGCCTCAAGTCCTCCAGACTAGCCCATCACCAAAACACATAATACACACCTCGAACCTCGTTCATAAAATCACAAGCCGGCAATGCACAACTGATACCGAGTGCTCATGTGCGTATACGAGATGCGTGGAAGGAATTCAAAGAGTTATGTCTCAAGCTGAATCAATTTCGCACGATAGAATACAAGAAAGTGAAATTTTCCTAAGGGTTCTGCAGCCTCTCGAAGATAAGTACAGACGTCTCTGTACCGATCCGCAAGACTCTACTAAGCCCACTCATGACTTGTAAGACCTATGTAACCTAGGCTCTGATACCAATCTGTCACGACCCAAACTAACCCCTATCGTGATGGCACCTATCGTGGAACTAGGCAAGCCGACTCATTTCCAAAACAAATCGATATTTTCATTTCAAAGATAATTTCAATGTTATTTAACATAAAAACCTTCGTAAAGGAGATCCAATCAAAATAAAAGTGCGGAAGGAAATGCCCAACATCGGGGTGTCACTAGTCATGGGTATCTACTATAATCTGTCTAACAATATCAAGGCTAACTCAGCCTGGAAAATAGCTAAATACAACTAGAGGAAGATAAGAGGGAGAAGAGCAGGGCTGCGATCGCCAGGCAGCTACCTTGCTATCCCCGGAAAAATCTGCAATCAGAACAATCAACAACCACTACCGTGTCCAGCTATACCTGGATCTGCACACAAGTTGCAGGGAGTAACGTGAGTACGCCAACTCAGTAAGTAACAACAATAAATAAAGACTGAGCAGTAGTGACGAGCAATAAAGCATATAACGTTCATATCAGGAAATCTCAGTAAAATACCACATGCTTTTAGAATCAAGATTTGAATCAAAACATCTCGTTTAAACCCAGTTCTAGTAAAAATCATTTAAAGATATTTTTCAACAGATTTCAAACAGAGGAAAAATGCAAAGGTGAGAAAAATGATGAAATCATAAACAGCCCCTCGAAAAAAACATCACTCATATACAGCCCCTCGGGCAAACCTCACAGTCACTCGTGCCACTCGGGCATACCTCACAATCACTCTTGACACTCGGGCATACCTCACAATCACTCATGCCTCCCAGTCACTCAGCACTCGGCACTCGCACTCAGTAGGTACCTGCGCTCACTGGGGTGTGTACAGACTCCGGAGGGGCTCTTTCAGCCCAAGTGCTATAATCTGCACTGACAACTCATGTGCTTTACGGACAACTCACGTGCTATAATAATAAAGTATGCTGCAGGCGGGCAGCCCCTATTCACACTCATCCTCACAAATCAGGCCCTCGGCCTCACTCAGTCATAAACCTCTCAAGCCACTCGGGCATTTTAGTAAAATAGAGCATTCGGCCCAAAATATTTATATGCATCAAAATAGAGTCATAAAACTGAGTTATGTGGTAAACAAGTATAAACATGACTGAGTATAGATTTTCAATCGAAAACAATGAGAGGATGGTAAGAAACAGCCCCTAAAGGTCCAAACAGCATTGGCGCAAGGCCCAAACATGGCATTCAGCCCAATTTACAGAAATTCTTTCTAAAACATATAAGTATCATATGGTTTCAACAAAGTATGCGACTTTACAGTTGCTACGGGACGGACCAAGTCACAATCCCCAACAGTGCACGCCCACAGGCCTGTCACCTAGCATGTGAGTCACTAAAAACAGTAGAATGATACAAAATTCGGGGTTTCATACCCTCAGGACTAGATTTACAATTGTTACTTACCTCAAACCGGTCAAATCTCTACCTTGCAATGCTCTTGCCTCTAGACTCGGCCTCCAAATGCTCCGAATCTATTCACATTCAGTACAATACCATCAATACGCGCTAATGGAATGAATTCCACAAGAAAAGCTACAAAATTAGACCAAAATCCGAAATTGGCTCAAACCCGGCCCCCGAGCCCACGTCTCGAAATCTGACAAAATTCACAAAACTAGAAAGCTCATTCACTCACGAATCTAACCATACCAAATTCATCAAAATCCGACATCGTTTGGTCCTTCAAATCCTTAAATTACTCTCCAAACATTCCAAGCCCTAACCCCTCATTTTTACTAATTACAATGATTAAATAACGAAAAATCAACATATATACAAGTATTAGGGCTCAAGTAACTTACCTCAACGAAATCCCCTTGATTCCCTCTTTAAATCTCGCCCAAAAGCTCCAAATATCGAATAGAAATGGTGAAGAATGCACCAAAATCGCAAAGGGTTCTATTTATGGTTTCTGCCCAGGTTTTTCGCACCTGCGGCCATTTTCTCACACCCGCGCGACCGCACCTGCGGTCCAAGGAGCGCACCTGCGTAACTCACTTAATCCCCTAGCTTCCGCACCTGCGGACTCGCACCTGCGGACTCACATCTGCGGTCCCTAGTGCGCATCTGTGAAACCAGCCCAAAATTCTCATCTCCACATCTGCGCTCAAGGCCTCGCACCCGCGGGCTCGCAGATGCGGCCAATTCTTCGCACCTGCATTCCCAGCCTTGGCCCAGCGTCGCCCGCACCTGCGCACCAACGGCCTCGCACCTGCGAGGCTTTCTTCTGCAGGTGCGAAAATAACAGTAGCAATAGCTCCAGCTGCAAATTCCAACTTCGACAAATCCGTTAACCACCCGGAATCACCCCGAGGCCCTCGGGACCTCAACCAAAAATACCAACAAGTCATACATTAACATACCAACTTAGTCGAACTTTCGAATCACTCAAAACAATATCAAATTATCAAATTACCCTCGGATTCAAGCCTAAGAACTTCTAAATTTCCAAATTCGGCAACTGATGCCGAAACCAACCAAACCACGTCCGAATGACCTCAAATTGTGCACACACATCACAAATGACACTGCAAACCTACTCCAACTTCCAGAATTCCATTCCGACCTCGATATCAAATTTTCCACTGCCGACCGAAATCGCCAAATTTCCAATTTCGCCAATTCAAGCCTAATTCTACCACGGACCTCCAAATCACATTTCGGACGCACTCCTACGTCCAAAATCACCTAACGAAGCTAACGGAACCATCAGAATTCAAATCCGTCACATAAGTCAACATCCAGTTGACTTTTCTAACTTAAGGTTCTAAATAAGAGACTAAGTATCTCATTCCACTCTGAAACCACTCCGGGCCCGAACCAACTAATCCGGTATATCATAATATAGCTTAAGAGTATAAAGGAAATAGATATGGGGGAAATGGGGCTATAACTCCCGAAACGACCGGTCGGGTCGTTACATGCGGTTACTGTTCACACACATGCGGTTACTGTTCACACACCTGCGGTATTGTTCACGCGTCTGCGAATCACTGTTCACGCTTTCTGTGAATCACTGTTCACGCTTCTGTGAATCACTGTTCATGTTGCTGCCTAGAAATTACAGCAGCTTATCTTCATGTCCGAATTGATCTATTAACCTTCGAAAATCAACCTGAGTCCTTCAGAACCTCAACCAAATATACCAACATGTCCCAAAATACAATGCGAACTTAGTCGAGGCTTCAAACCATGTAAAACAACGCCAAAATTACGAATCGTGCATCGAATCGAATTATAAGTTTTCAAATCTTCCAACTTCTATATTTTGCTCCGAAACGTACCAAATCAATCCGGAATGACTTCAAATTTTGCACACGTCATAATTGACTTAATGGAGCTATTCCCATTTCCGGAATCGAAATCCGACCTCGTTATCAAAAATTCACCTTTCGGTCAGACTTTTCCAAAATCTTATATTTTCCATCTTTCTCCAAAATGTGTCGAATTGTCCTACGGACTTCCAAATCCAAATCCGAACATACGCCTAAGTCCGAAATCATCATATGAAGCTATTGCCATTCTCGAAATTCTATTACGGGGTCGTTTGCTCAAAAGTCAACTCTCCGGTCAAACTTTCCAAAAATTCAACTTTCGACATTTCAAGCTTAATTCCACTACAGACCTCCAAATAATTTTCCGTACATGCTCCTAAGTCCAAAATCACCATACGGAGCTATGTACATCATCAAAATTCTATTCTAGAGTCGTTTGCTCAAAAATCAACTCTCCGGTCAACTCTTTCCATTTAAGCTTCAAATTAAGGATTGTTCTTTTAATTTAATTCTGAATCTTCAGTAAATCAAACTCGACCACACCCGCGGGTCATAATACATATTGCAAAGCTGTTCGAGACCTTATGTCACTGAACGGAGCCTAAATTCTTAAAACGACAAGTCGGGTCGTTACATTCTCCACATCTTAAACAAATGTTCGTCCTCGAACGTTCTAACAATTATTCTGAGGTTACCAAATGGATGATTTTACTTTTTACACATATACTCGCGGTTGATTCCACGCTACCGCATTTGAGATAAGCCTGACAACATCATCTCTTTTGAGTTTATTTCTTTTATCCATATTTATAAACTTTAAAATCAATTCCTTACACTCCAAACATTTCAAAAGGTCTGATTTTTCACAACAACGCACGGTATTAGTCTCAGCTGGCTATAGCAACTCGTGCCTACGCACACATCAATTTTCTTGATAGTGTTGAAGTACTTCAAAACTTTCTCTGGGGTGCTACATTCTTCCCCGCTTAGGATCATCCGCCCTCAAACATATAACATATTTATCTCTTCCTTTGCAAATCCCAATCCTCCAAATTTTACTAACTCCCAAATTTTTCAGGAATTTCGGCATAGTCTCCCCTGTAATTGGGCCTATCCACCTGCCAGAGTAATACCAAAATAACTCCTAACAACACATCCACAACCCAACAAAACACCACAATGTATATAACAATAATACTAATCTCAGCATTACAAGCGCTGCATTATCATAATGATATCAAGACATGAAATACGTCATATGTATGCTCATCACCACATCTCTGATCTTAAAAGCCGTTCATAATTTATTCCAGCATCATCAATTAATCTCATGTTAACCACCACCGCATTTCAAATTTTCACAATACTGACAACAGAATATGAGGCATGAAGACCTCATGATTACTTACTCGGATTAATGAGTCACATTTAATGCCACCTGGACACTTACCTCATAGGCTAAAACTCAATGTTTACAGCACGAAAATGGCTGAATATGAACAGAAAAATATACAAAAATTATCAAATAAGCCTAACAGGCATGACTCCCTATTAATATTATTGTACAAATTAATTTCACAAAAGGGATAATTTTAAACTCATAAATACTTCACCACAAGGACCTCGTCCTTATATGACTTCCACCGCGACTTGTAGCCCGGTTTAAATATTTCACATCATATATAAAATGCGAGGATCTCATCCTCAACTCCGAATCACAAGTATTTTACACATTGTGCCAACTGAAATTTCAATTTTCTTTCTTTCTTCTTTTCAATATATTTCATAAACAGTTTTCACAACACATAATGAACCCTCATACCGGTAGGGCGTATAATTTATAAAAATTGGAATCAATTATTTCGAAACACATTAAACCCGCTGTAATGAATAATAAAAAATTACTTTTGGACTTATAACCCTCAATGGTGTACAAAAATAAATGACAGACACAGGCTCACACCTTCAAATCTCCCAACAGGGATAAACTTATATAGTGGGTCACAAATTTACGAAGCTCACCCATAAGTGGAGCATAATAGGAAGACTCACCTCAATATTCAGAACCGAATCAAATTAAGGAAAATATCCTTTTATAATAAAAATCAGGATCGTACCTGTAACGACATCATATGGTGTATTGGCCTCAGCCAAATCATAGTGATTAAATCAACGGGTCGGGCCTCCACCTCTTAGGCGCCCACTACCCGCATGTCCTCCACTTCTAGCTAACTGTGCATGTGGAGTATCAACTGGAATAAAGCTTGTAGCTGGAGTGTTCTGATGAAATCCACCCTTTCCAAGTCTGGGACAATCTCTCATGATATGCCTAGTATCACCACACTCATAACAACCCCTCTGAGGTCGCGGCTGCTCATACTGAGTCTGTACCGGATAACTGGAATAACCATTGTAAGAATCTCGTATCAGTGGTGCACTGTACATTGGAACACCCCGAGTAATCTGATGTGCGGACTGAGCTGACCGACTGCTCGAGCCTCCGCTATAATGGGTCCTAGCTGAAGAGTAAAATCCACTGAACCCTTCAGATCTTCGAGACCTTTTGGCCTCCTTAGACTCCCTTTCCTCACCTAAAACACCCTCAATCTTCCTTACAATCTCCACTACTTGTTGAAATGGAGTATCAGTTTGCAATTCTCGAGCCATGCATATTTTAGTATCATAATTGAACCCCTCAATGAATTTGCGGACCCGCTCTCTGATTGTAGGAACCAAGATCGGTGCATGACAGGCTAACTCACTAAACCTGATAGCATATTCTGACATTGTCATAGTGCCCTGACGTAACCGTTCAAACTCTATGCGCCACGTATCTCTGAGAGTCTGGGGAACAAACTCTTTCAAGAACATTTTCAAAAATTGAGCCCAAGTTGGTGGTGTTACATCGGATGATCTACCTTCTTCATAGATTTGCCACCACCGATACGCTGCGCCTGATAGCTGAAATGTAGTAAAGGCAACTCCGCTCACCTCCACAATACCCATGGTGCGGAGAATACAGTGACAATTTTTCTAGAAATTCTTGGGCATCCTCTGTAGTTGTGTCACTGAAAGTAGGTGGACGATACCTCTTAAACCTTTTAAGTCTCTTTTGTTCTTCTTCTGATGCCTCGGGCCTGACCTCAGGCCGAACCGGAATGACAGGTTGTACTGGTGCTACACCCGGAACCTGACCAACATGAACCTGCTGCTCTGGAGTTGTGATAGGAGTCGGAGCTACTCCCCCAATCTGTGGAATATTTGGTGCTACAGAAATCAATCCCGCCTGAGTTAATGTACCAAACATACTCAGGAACTGTGCTAAAGTCTCCTAAAGTCCGGGGGTAACAAAAGGTGCTTATGGTACCTGTCCCCCAACTGGAGCTACTAGTGGCTCCTCAACTGTTGTTCTGACAGGTGCTCTAGTCGAAGCACGTGCCCTTCCTCGACCTCTACCTCGGCCTCTACCTCGACCCCGGCCTCTTGCAGCCCTAGCAGTATGTAGGTAAGCCGATTTCAATTACATTTTGAAGCCATTGTTTTTTTTAATTGAATAAGTAACTAAAACTAACAACGGAATAAATATGAATATACAACCTCCCAAGACTGGTAGTACTGAGTCACGAACTCTAATTGAATACATGAAATGATCACGAGGACCGAATATACAATACCGTTTGATTATAAAAATTAACAGTACAATGAAATGAAATGACTCCAAGGGACTGCGACGACCAAGTAGCTCTACCTTGAATCCTTACAATCCCGCTTTAACTCTGCTCAAGTCCGATATCTCCAATACCTGACTCTGCACAAAAATGTACAGAAGTGTAGTATGAGTACACCACGGTCGGTACCTAGTAAGTATCAAGACTAACCTCAGTGGAGTAGAGACAAGGTTGGGGGGGTGGATTTCATCAAAGCACTCAAGCTACGAGCTTTATTACAGTTAATACTCCAGGTGCACAGTCAGTTAGAGGTGGAGGACAGACGGGTAGTGGGCGCCTAAGAGGTGGAGGCCCGACCTGTTGATTTAATCACTATGATTTAGCTGAGGCCAATACACCAGATGGTGTCGACACATGTACGATCTTGATTTTTATTATAAAAGGATATTTTTCTTAATTTGACTCGGTTCTGAATATTGAGGTGCATCCTCCTATTATGCTCCACTTATGGGTGAGCTTCGTAAATTTGTGACCCACTTATATATTTATCCCTGTTGGGAGATTTAAAGATGTGAACCCGTGTCTGTCATTATATTTTTGGTACATAATTGAAGGCTATAAGCCCAAAAGTAATTTTTATTATTCATTATATTGGGTTCAATGTGTTTCGGAAGAATTGATTCCAAATTTTATGAATTATATGCCCTACCGGTATGAGGGTTCATTATATGTTGTGAAAACTGTTTATGAAATATACTGAAAAGAAGAAAGAAAGGAAAAAAAATAAAAATAAAAAAATAAAAAAAAATTGAAATTTCAGTTGGCACAATGTGCAAAATACTTGTGATTCGGAGTTGAGGACGAGATCCTCGCATTTTTACATGATGTACATTTTTTAAACCGGGCTTCAAGCCGCGGTGGAAGTTATATAAGGACGAGGTCCTTGTAGTGAAATATTTATGAGTTTAAAATTCTTCCTTTGTGAAAATTAATTTGTACAATAATATTAATAGGGAGTCATGCCTGTTAGGCTTTTCTGATAATTCTTGTATATTTTTTATGCATATTCAACCATTTTCGTGCTGTAAATATTGAGTTTTAGCTTATGAGATGAGTGCCCAGGTGGCGTTAAATGTGACTCAGTAATCCGAGTAAGTAATCATGAGATCTTCATGCCTCACATTCTGTTGTCAGTATTGTAAAAATTCGAAATGAGGTGGATGATGCTGAAATTTATTTATGAACAGCTTTTAAGACCAGAGATGTGGTGATGAGTGTACATATGATGTGCATCATGCCCGGATATCATCATGATAATGCAGTGCTTGTAATACGGAGATTAGTGTTATTGATATATACATTGTGGTGCTTTGTTGGGTTGTGGATGTATTGTTAGGAGTTGTTTGGTGTTACTCTGTCGGGTGGATAGGCCCAAATACAGGGGAGATTCTGCCGAAATTTCTGAAAAATTTGGGAGTTAGTAAAATTTGAAGGATTGAGAATTGCAAAAGAAGAGTTAAATATGTTACGTGTTTGAGGGCGAATGATCCAAAGGGGGGAATAATGCAGCACCCCAAAGAAAGTTTTGAATTACTTCAACACTATCGAGAAAATTGATGTGTGCATAGGCACTAGTTGCTATAACAAGTTGAGACTAATACTGTGCGTTGTTGTGAGAAATCAGGCCTTTTGAAAATATTGGAGCGTAAGAAAAATGGCCTTAAAGTTTTCAAGTATGGATAAAAGAAATAATCTCAAATGAGATGATGTTGTCACGTTTATCTCAAATGCGGTAGCATGGAATCAACCGTGAGTATTGTTAAAAGTAAAATCATCAATTTGGTAATCTCAGAATAATTCTTAGAACGTTCGAGGACGAACGTTTGTTTAAGAAGTGGAGAATGTAACAACCCGACTTGTCGCTTTAAGAATTTACACCTCGTTTAGTGACTTAAGGTCTCGAGCAGCTTCGCAATATGTATTATGACCCGTGAGTGTGGTCGAGTTTGATTTACTAAAGATTGGAAATTAAATTAAAAGAACAATCCTTAATTTAAAGCTTAAATAGAAATAGTTGATCGGAGAGTTGACTTTTGAGCAAACGACACCTGAATGAAATTTTGATAATGTCAATAGCTCCGCATGGTAATTTTGGACTTAGGAGCGTGTCCGGAAAATTTTTTGGAGGCCCGTAGTGAAATTAAGCATGAAATGCCGGAAGTTGAATTTTTGGGAAGTTTGACAGGGGGTTGACTTTTTGATATCGAGGTCGGAATCTGATTCTGGAAATTTGAATAGGTCGATTATGTCATTTATGACTTGTGTGCAAAATTTAAAGTCATTCCGGATTGATTTGATACATTTCGGTGCAAAATATAGAAGTTGAAAGATTTGAAAACTTATAATTCGATTCGATGCACGATTCATAATTTCGGTATTGTTCGATGTGATTTGAGTCCTCGAGAAAGTTTGTAATGTGTTATGGAACTGGTTGGTATGATTGGTTGAGGTCCCGGGAGCCTAGGGTGTGTTTCGGGGTGGTTTCAGATCATTTGGAGCTGTTTTGGAACTGCTGATTCTGGTGTCTGGTTCCCTTCTTCGCGAACGTGAAGGAAGTCCCGCGTTCGCGAAGAAGGAATTTTGGGGGTGCTGGACTTGACCTTCGCGAACGCGAGGCAAGGTCTAGTCAAGCTTACGCAAACGCGACCTAGTGGTCGCGAACGCGAAGAAGGAAAGGGAGTCGGGACCTTGAGCCATTAACCCTTCGCGAACGCGAAGCATGGACTGCGAACGCAAAGAATGAGGGCAGTTGGCTACCGCGAACGCGAGAGATTGAACGCGAACGCGATGCTGTGCATGGTCAGGCCTTCGCGAACGCGAAGAAGAAAAGCCTGGGCAGTGAGTTTAAGTTCAGAATTTTCTATTTTTTGACGGATTGGAGCTCGGGATGAGGCGATTTTTGGGAGATTTTCAGAGAAAACAATGGAGTAAGTGTTCTCGACTCAATATTGGTTAAATTACCTGAATCCATGGTTGTTTTTAACATTTAATAGGTGAATTAAGTTGGAAAATTTGTGAAAACCCTCTAGATTCAATTTAAGATTTGGAGGCCGAGTTGTTATCGGAATTGAATAAAATTGGTATGGTTGAACTCGTATCGGAATGGGCGTTCATATTTTATAACTTTTATCGAGTTCCGAGACGTGGGCCCCACGAGCAATTTTTGGGTTAAATTTCGGGATTTTGTAGAAAATTTATATTTTCATATAGAATTTATTCCTACAATTTGTATTAATTGAATCTAATTAATTATGAATATATTCGAGCCGATCGGAGTCGGAAAATCGAGGAAAGGGCATACTACTTGATTGATTAAGCGCAGTTTGAGGTAAGTATCTTGCCTAGCCTTGTGTGGGGAAACTACCCCTTAGGATTTGAGTCATCTATGCTGATTGTAGTCTGTGTACGCGAGGTGGCAAGTGCGTGCTCAGACTTATTTGTGGAAAGTTGGCCTTTTAGGATTCTTATGTCCTTATATTCACCATGTATGATGTTGTTCTTGATACGCTTGAATTCTTATTTGTTAGTTTCACCTTTACATGCTTTGATTAGAGATAATTGCTCTAGGATTCACTCTTATTGACTATTTGACCCTTATTCGACGTAACCAAAGATTTTACCTCTTCTATCGACGTGCTATATTTTCATAACTGCTTATCTTTAATTGAAATCATTATTTTCTCATCCTATAATTGTTTAGTCTTAATTGGAGTTATGATTATCTTCTGTTGCATATCCCTACTTGAATTGTTGAATATTCCTCGTAATTGCTCAAACTCAAAAGGAGTTTAGATAACCTATATCTTAGTTGACTTGCCATTATTTGGAACTATTTGACTCGTGTCGGCTTCTTATCGTTGACTTAAATATTGTGGAATCGTTGCTATATTTTGTTTTGTTTTTAATTGTTAAGTTGTTCTCCTTGTGCCTAGCATTCTTCACTATGGTTATTCCTGATGAAAGAGTCTACCGTTCTTGTGATTTAAGTTCTTGAGTTGATTTGCTCGTCGTACCTTGCATCTTTGTCATTGTTGCTTTTGTACTTGTTGTGGTGATGTACGAGGTTTCTGTCGTGTTATAGTTGTTATCTCTGTTGTTTGCATTGCATATTTAAATTGGGACTACGGACGTATTCCGGGGATCCCCCAGCACTGCATATTTAAATTGGGATTACGGACGTATTCCGGGAGATTTTCCAGTACTGCATATTTAAATTGGGACTACGGACGTATTTCGGGAGATCCCCCTATCTTGCATATTTACTTTGGGACTACGGACGTATTCCGAGAGATCCCGCAGCACTACATATTTAAATTGGGACTACGGACATATTCCGGGAGATCCTTCTGTCTTGCATATTTAATTCGGGACTACGGGACGGTATCCCGGTAGAATCCCCTGTGGTTATATCTGTGTTCGGAACTGCTAATATTTCATGCTTAGGTGTCGGAGGGTGACTTATACTCGAAAGATATTACTGAAAAAGTTTATACGGACCTACCGGAATTGTTAAAACACTAATCCGGGTCTGTTTGCTCAAAATGTTGACTAAAGTCAACTCAGTTGAGTTTTTAAAGCTCTATTTCACATTTTAATCTATTTTTCACATAAAAACTTTTTTAAAAATTGTACGGACTACGCACGCAAGCCGAGGAATGATACATGGTGCTTTTTGAGGTCTTAAAACACAGAATTACTTATTAAATTTAAAGATAACATTTTGGGTCATCACAATAATTAATTAAAAGATTTAATTATTTGATTTTAACATAAAAAATAATTTATTGTATGTTGATTCAGATATTAATATTAGTTCATCTCTTGTTTTTAATATTTAATCTTAATTATACTTTTATCCACCATAAATTTTATTTTTAAAGAGTAAAAGAGTGATATGATATTTCACTTTTAGATCTTTATGTCTGTAGAATCACTAGTGGTATTGACTCTTACCAACCATTTTTTTTCTTTTTCTCATACATTTATATTCTTAAATATTTTCTTAGTTGTTGTTTAATAATTGAGTATTTTTTAATATTAAATAAAAATTTGATAAAAAAATATATTATTTGAGTAAGAAAATAGTTCAAATATAATATAAAAATATATTATCGTGGGATTTTTTTTCTCAATTTTAATTCTTTATGCAGTCCATTTAATATTACTTTTATTTTATCTTGGTATTGGACATTATGGAGTGGTAGTGTATTGCCAATACGAAGGATTCTTATGAAATTGATTTTATTAAATCTTCCTACATATTTTTAATAAGAATTTAATAGATAAAATTTTAAATATTAAAAATTAGTATAGAAGGTATTGTAGTCTAAAAAATAGGTAATTACAGTTATGTCCTTCCCCGATGAGTTCTTCCGTTTAATATTTTAGGGCTATTTTGGTATATTAATTTTATATTTATGCTTTTATAATAATATAGGTTCTCCTTTTTCTAAATGGATTTGGACAATATAATACATTCTCAAATTAAATTAGTAATAGGACATTATAATACGTTTTCAAATTAAATTAGTAATAGAGATTTTTAAGATGTATATCCTAAAAGTAATAAGATTACATGACTAAAGATATTTACTTGTTCAATTTTATATGAATTAGACAGCCCGAAAGTAATTATACTAATAGGATTCCTAAAGGAAATCATGTAGGATTCCCAACGTGTAGTATTATATCCTAAAACTAATAGGACTATAAGGCTAATATCTAGAATTTCAGTTATGTCCTTTTATTATGAGTTATTATGCTTAATATTATAAGATTATTTTTGTAAATCGACATTGTATTCATGATTTTATAATAAAGGAATTCAGTGTCATAAAACGAAATCCGGAGGGAGAGCTCTAAATCTATTCAAAAATTATAATCGTAACACCAGTGGAATTGCTTTTTAATTTCTTTACTTTCTTTTCCACGAGTAACTCTCATAATCGGAAATTAAGTGTAATTTGCATAGCATATAATTCAATTTTTTTTTTTTGTTTCTTGCGTTTCTTTATAATAAAAATTTAAAGCGATCATAAAAGATGAGATATAATATTTGAAAAGATTGAGTTCTCCTATTTCCGTCAGTTTTCTTACTTTATGATATTTATTCTAAATTACTTATTTCATCTTCGTTTGATAGATTACATTAGTGATATTATGGAATATTAATTTTAGTATTGAAACTTTATTTTTCATTATGTTAAAATAAATAACGTACATAGAGAAATTGAGCTAGGAAAAATAATTATAATATTCAAACCATAAGTGAAGTGTTGAGAGAGATTGCTATAATTATCAATGAATATTATGATATACAATTGTATTTAGTCAGTTAGTGGGTATCAGATGTCCATTTTATTTCATTAAAGTCGATCTTAAGCATCTTTCGGTTCAATTACGTACTAATTATTCTGTTGGAATATCCATTTTAGATTTCAAGAAATATTTGTGCAAATTTTAATCCAGATATCCCTATTTATTTATTTATGCTATATGATATCCATGTTTTTCTCTTCACCAAGATTCGCATATCCTTTAAAAACTTTAATTCGAAGACCAAAAAGTAAAGAATAGGTAGATATTTACTTGTTCAATTTTATTTGAATTAGATAGCCCGAAAGTAATTATACTAATAGGATTCCTAAAGGTAATCATGTAGGATTCCTAACGTGTAGTATTATGTCCTAAAACTAATATGATTACTAATATCTAAAATTCCGGTTATGTCCTTTTATTATGAGTTATTATGCTTAATATTATAAAGTTATTTTTGTAAACCGACATTATATTTATGCTTTTATAATAATATAGATATAGATATAGATAGATAGATCTCATATCATATTTAAAACTACATGTTTCAAAGGTTTTTTATTTATTTATTTATTTAAAGTTTGTGCTTACTTAAACACTATTGTGTAAAGTGACAAGGGTGTATATATTTCTCAAAATTGGTTTCAATTAAACTATAACTCCATATATTCTCGGATTCTTGTTTTCCACATTTGTCAACTTACCCATGATTGAAGTTCGAAACTTTAGGACCCAGGTGAAGTTTGATTATGAGGTGGTTAAACTTTAAAAATTTCGGTTATTCTTTAAAATAGGGTTCCTAAAAACAATAATTTGTACACTTCACTCATTTGTCTTAATTTACAAATAAAATATTGTAAAAATAGAAATAGCACGAGGTAGCCGCTTGTGATGAAAATATTTAAAACATAGCTAACTTTTGAAAATTATTAAAAATATAATTACTTTTTAATAAGTAAATAAATTTAGAACAAAATAAGGTCTAACAAGGAGAACTTAGACTCTACTAAGGTCAACTTCAGACTCGAAGTTTGAACTGCATTCGATTCAAATTTAGACCTTCGCGTGAAAGTCAAGTTATTAGCAATAGCTACTACTACTTTCGACATAGTTTCTTTTCTTCTTTTTTTAAACTTGTTTTGAAATTGTTTTTTTTTTAGCCGGACTCTATGAGATTTCACTAAGTAAGTTGTTGTTGCATAAAGTTAGGGTATTGAAATTTGAAAAGATGGTTAAATTTTTTGTAAACTTCGGCTATTCTTTAAATAGCGGTGCTAAAGCGACTATTAGGTAGAAATGACACCATGTAGCCACTTTACAGGACTGCTATTTAGGAATTAGTCGGTGCGTCCTAAATTTTAGTTTTTTAGGATAAAAATATCTTCAATTGTCCTGTATTTAAGAGTTTTAGTTTATATTTTCAGGATAAAATAAGTACAGACTAATTTCTAAATAGCATAGAATGACTATGTGTGCACTTGGCCCGGCTATTTGTGCACTTCCCCAGGAACATCAATACTCGGCCCAAAATGTATCCGGACAACGTGCGGCCCTAAAATGAAAATCGAACGAAGCCCACTATTTCCAATTATCAAACTGTAAGCAAAACAATGTCTTTTTTCAGTTGAATGAATACTAAAACCCTACACAATACCCAGCGCTTCTAAACTGAAACTGAAGAAAAAATGGAGCTAAACCTTAACAAGAGGAAAAAGCAAAAGATTGAGAACAACAACAAAAACAGTAATTCAGAGGTTTTCGCTTCTTGCTCTTTCCAAAGTCTCGGTCTTCACCCTACCTTATGCGACCAGCTCAAAGGTTTATATATATATATATATATATTCTAGCTGGAATTATTATAAAGTGCATCTTTTTCGTGTTAATTTTCGAAAGTTATTTAAAAAAAAATATTTTAGGCTTCATTTTTAATGTAAATTTGATAACAGAGAGGCTTGGATTCGAGGCTCCAACACTTGTTCAGGCTCAAGCAATTCCTGTTGTCCTATCCGGTCGACACGTGTAATTTCTTTACTCTTTGATATTTCTATTCAATTATATGATGGATGTGTTTGTATTTTGATTTCAAGTTTTGTGTTTCTTAATGTTAGAATTGATTTTTAGGATTATTTTTAATGAATATGGTGACAGGCTAGTGAATGCGGCTACTGGAACGGGGAAAACTGTAGCTTATTTGGCTCCAGTCATTCATCAGTTGCAGAAGTCTGATCCCAGGATTCAGCGAACCGATGGTACTTTTGGTACGTGTAATATTTGCTTATCGAATCTGAAAATAAAAATGTGATTCTCATTAGAGCTTAAATTATGTGCATTGACGATGTAAAAAGTATTTACACAATCAGGTTACTTAAAAAGTAATTGTACGTGTCTCTATTTAAAAACATTGATTTGTAACCTAGAATAAAGGGCAAGTAACTTGTTATAACAGGTTAAATTACACTGATGGTGTAAAAACTTCATTACCCTGTAATCATCTTTCTCATTATTAGAATAGCTGTGATGGTATTTAGGCTAAAGCAAGTGTTTGCTTTATAACAGGTATAAGAAAATCACCTACCTGCTTTTATTTCTCTTGTAAATTTTGGTGATTTAATTCGATTTAACTGATGTATTTGGGATAGCGTTGGTTCTTGTGCCAACGCACGAATTATGCATGCAGGTGTATGAGATCTTGCAAAAGTTGTTGCACCGTTTTCACTGGATTGTTCCTGGCTATATTATGGGAGGGGAAAACAGGAACAAAGAGAAAGCAAGATTGCGAAAAGGTTGGTGCATTTTATTCCCTTTTTATTCGTTGTCCTTGTAAATGAAAGTAGTGTTTTGCTTTTAGACAAAAACTTCTCCTTGTCTGTTTTTTCCAAATTAGATTGCCTACATTGCTCGCATTTGTTAGCTACAGTAACGGATGACTTTCTCAACATTTTCAGTGCTTTTGTATAGTGTTGGTAGTACATGTTCTTGCATCCTGACCTCTGGTCTGATTTACTTTAATAACTTAAAGTCAGGTGTCTTGCTATAGTAGAAAACTTTTTCATGTTGCTTTTATTCTAGCTTTTTACTTAAATAATGCTGAAATTGGTGCTGATGAGCAGAAAGTGACAGTTCCATAGTAGGTGCTAGGATTTCCTTTTTGACCAGCACCAGATTGCACGCATTTTATTCTTCTTAAAGATATACAATGTTGCATAATACAAGGGTTACAGATGGATTTACGATGATTCTAAACTACTTTAGTCTTCGTTTTTTTGTTTTAGGTTGGATTTTTAAATTCTTTCATATGGTAGTGGCGTAGCGCCAAATCTTACAAATCTGTTTTCATACTTGTAAGTCTAGTGAGCCACTCTCTTGGCTCCAGGCCCACCCTTCGTCCTATGAGTTATTTTCTCTGCTCTGAGCTAAATGCTACCTACTCTTTCTGCTCTATGCTCTCTACACCGAGTACTTAGCCCGTCGTGCCACTATTATCCTTTTGGGGTATTGCTGTATGGTGTATAATATTAATCAGCGTTCTCTGTAGTAATACTACTGGAGAGTTTTTCTCATCTTGATTTGGCAGCATTTCAAAAGCCTCATCATAATGCTCATTTCTAGGTATATCTATTCTTGTTGCAACTCCTGGACGTCTTTTGGATCACCTAAAAAACACATCATCATTCTTGTACACGAACCTGCGCTGGATAATTTTTGATGAAGCAGACAGGTATGTCTATGCTTTATCTCTCAGTGGACATGCTCTCTTACTAAATTCATATCCTAAACCCCTCAATTGCATGTATGCCTTTGTAGAATTCTGGAACTTGGATATGGTAAAGAGATTGAAGACATACTTAATATTCTGGGCTCTAAACCACAGAAACCTGTTGGCAAGGATAACGCAACTTCACGGATTTCTGAGGTTCAGAGGCAAAATTTGCTGTTATCAGCTACATTAAATGAGAAAGTAAATGAGCTCGCTAAAATTAGTTTAGATAACCCAGTGATGGTTGGGCTTGACCAGAAAACAGAGCTACAGTTAACTCAGCAAGACATGGAACCAATGGAATTTAATGGGAAGGATATATTAGGAAAAGATGGCAAACTACTGACTTCTTCAACTGAGGAATATAAGCTTCCGACTCAGTTACTTCAGCGATATATAAAAGGTATGATTAGGAAGTATATATTCGTATATTACCCTGATTACTTGCTGTATGATCGTATTATTCTTATGGTGTTCTATTCGCAGTTCCCTGTGGTTCTCGGCTTGTAGTGCTTCTTGCAATTCTAAAACATCTGTTTGAGAAGGAGCCTTCCCAGAAGGTAAGGCAATTCTTTAGTGCCAAACAAGCAATTTTGACTTGTAAAAATGGTAGTTATATCATTCACTGGCATCAAGCTTGAACATGTTTTACTGTCAGAAGTTGAGCATATTCTACATTTGTACCTGGTACAGGTTGTGGTGTTTTTTTCAACATGTGATGCTGTAGATTTTCATTACTCATTGGTGAGTGGATTTCAGTTGCTCCCTCATCGGCAATCAGACATTGAAGACAAACAACTGTTTTTGAAATGCAACACACTTCGGTTACATGGGAATATGAATCACGAGGACCGAAGAACTACATTCAATGCTTTTAAAACAGAAAAATCAGCACTTCTGCTGTCCAGTGATGTTGCTGCTAGGGGCTTGGACTTTCCAAAAGTTAGGTGTATTATACAGTATGATCCTCCAGGAGAGGCGACTGAATATGTGCACCGGTGAACTCTCTCTCCCTCTTTCTTTCCTTTTAAATTTTTCGATTTAAAAACATTGGACAATAATTCACGTTCGGTCCTGAAAAAGGTTCACTTTTCTGACTTAAAAGGTGACATATCCTTTATGTACACCTTTTTTGTGGTTGCACATATTTCTCTCACTCTTTTCCAGGTATCCCAAGTTTCCTAGTGCCATCAAGGAAATCAAATTTCCTTAAGCCAGAAGCACTACCAAGTCTGGAGTAATTGAACACACATCAACACCTCAATAATTTGTTTTCCAAATTTGAGTAGTGTGCTTATTCTGGATTTGTGGTTTGATGTTAGTTATATCATAATGCAGGGTAGGAAGAACTGCCCGCATAGGTGAAAAGGGAGATTCTTTATTGTTCCTACAGCCAGTTGAAACTGATTACTTGCATGGCTTGGAGAAACATGGGGTGACTCTAACAGAGTATCCCCTTCAGAAACTTTTGGATAGCTTTCCATTGTTTGGTATCAAGTACCACCCGAAGAATTTTGTTTCAGTAGACACGCATCCCTGGGTTGTTTCTCTGCAGAGAGCATTGGAATCCTTTATATCATCAGAGGTATGAGAATTAGTCTTATTTATGTTGAATTGCTGATTTTATTTTTCTGCTTCTTGCACAGTTAGTTAACGAATCTCATCAACATGGTACAGCAGAGCTTGCATTTCATTTCATTTTGGCGTACCTATCTGCAGTTGGAAGTCCAGTTTCTTAGTTTCTAGATATATATATAAAATAAGTTTCTTAAATTCTATTATTTTCATCCTTCTGGTTGTCCCTTTTCTATTGTGTGCTATTGCTAGTTGACATTACTAAAACGCCTTAGGGTGAAGTGAGGGTTGAAAACAACTTAAAACGCCTATTTGGCATGAATGATCTCTTGGAACTTGTTCTCTGTAGGGTGAAGTGAGGGTTAAGCTTGTACAATGTATTCTACCATGGGGGTATCTGCTTCTCTTTTTGTTGTTTGTGCAAATTATCTGAATGCTGTAAATAGTTATACTGAAATAGGCTTCGTTTGGTTGACGATTTAGAGCTCTATTGGATATTTGATTTGCTTCCATTTATCTTCCTCTAGCTCATTATGATCCCGGTCTTAAAATTAAATTGTGAGAATTGCCCACATTCTGATGGGATTGCAACACTTTTGGATGAAGGTTAACATTTGATGGCTCCGCATGCTATTAATGTATTACTGTAAATTGTAATACCCTTTTTAATGCTTAGAAAGCTGATAATTCATTAGTTGTATCTGAAAATTGCTTCGGCCGAGTAGATACACCTCAACTACAGTATTACTCAAGTAAGACGGAATAATTTTTTTTATATACTTCAAATGATGGATTGCCTCGTCGATGTTGTCAGCTAAAGATGAAGAAGATGGCACAAAATGCATTTTGCTCATGGGTTCGTGCATACACTGCCCATCGTGGTGAACTTAAAGGGATTTTTATGGTGAAGAAACTTCACTTGGGGCATGTAGCAAGAAGTTTTGCATTGAAGGAACAACCATCTTTGGTTAATAAATCGCTCCAAAAACAATCAAAGAAGAGGATGAGAGATCAGAAACATAACAACATATCGAAAAAGAGGAAAGTTTCTAAAAGATGATGAGCATTGAGGATGTGAAACGTTTGTTCTCAGATAACCTTGAGATATTGGCTAGGATATGTACACAAGATGAGCATTGAGGATGTGAAACGTTTGTTCTCAGATAACCTTGAGATATTGGCTAGGATATGTACACAAGATGTTTCTGTCTAGCATCTTCAGTTGCCCTGCCTCTCTACCGGCTACGGCTGGAGCAAGTAGTCCGATGAGCTCGTGTATTCAGTTTTGCTGAGGAAGTTAAAACCAGTACTAGTTGCTCTGGTTTTGAGATTGTGCTGGCAGCTTGCAAACATATGCTCTTTCTGGTGAGAATGTATCAGTTGTATTTAAGACAAAGTTCTAACTCTAAGCAGGGTATTCATAATATTAGCATTTTAATTATACTAGGAAATTTTTTGTATACTCTAGGAAACTTTGTACCCAAAATCTTCAAGAACTAAAGTTGAAGCACTAATAGTTCATCTGTATTTATTAGTTGTGTGCATGGATTGTGTTCGTTTTATGCCTAAAACCAAAAATGAAATCAATTTAGCGGATTAACCAATAGTCTGGAAATTTCACGGTTCCTGGCTGGTTTTGGTTTGGTTTGGTTTGATTTGATTTAGTTCATTGGTGTTTTAGAATTCTTCTCCTTTGCTTATTTTAGGGAGAGTATAAATTTTGAGAAAAGTACATGTACTATATGAACCCTACTTATCCCTTCTCCTTTAATATTTCAAGATTTATCATCTCTTATCAGTTAGTGTGAATTATTGTTGAGAGTTATGACAAAACGGCCTTAATGTAGTGGGCCATAGGGCCTTAACCCCTACGAGCTGAGAGTCAGTCATGAGTCAACCAACACAAGAGTCGAGGCCCATGGGCCCTAGCCGTGTGAATCTATATCAAAGTTACGCGTTGACGGTTCGAAGTCCATAAAAAGCAATGAGGTGTGGATCCACCCACGTCACGTGAATGTTAGAGATCTTCCTAATAGGCAATGATCGTGGTATCCGGATCAGCTTGCGTGCCTTCAACTAGTTTCACGGGTTACTTGCTATGTTCCATCAGTACATGTACATGGTAACTCTAACCAACAAGGTTTAGATAGATGAGAAGAAATAACCTAGTATTTTTTTATAATCATGATGCCCGGATCAGGTTGCGCGACTTCGACTAGTTCCATGGGGTATCTGCTATTTTCCATCAATACATATACAGTGTAACTCTGACCATTACCAAAGTTTGGACTGATGAGAAAAATCACCTAGTGTTTTTTCATAATTATGATGCTCGGATTAGCTTGCGCGACTTCGACTAGTTCCATGGGGTATCTGATACCTTCCATCAATACAGGTACAGTGTAATTGTGACCACTACCAAAGTTTGGACAAATGAGAAGAAAATCACCTAGTATTTTTGACTCCATTGAGATTTGAACATGAGACCCATGGTTATCCATTTCATTAATTACTTGAACACCCTCGAGTGCTAATGGGCCCATAAATTGTGGTGGGCCTTTGTCCATTAATTAGGAGGCCATGCACTCGTGACTTGACCCACTTAAACTCCTCATGTTTGCTTGGCTACTTCTCTAGTATATCTCGTTTTCCAACTCCAACTCCTTTTGATGGATATGCTGAAAATTACAAAGAGGAATGAAGAGATGTAACATATATAGTCAAGTCAATGTGGTTTCTTTCATTAGGCCGAATACGCACACAGCAGACAATGACATCCAGCTAATAGCACTAAACTTTTTGGTGTTCATTGCTTTAAGAAAAATCCTATGTACCCTCTTTAAGTGTATTTCTTGATAGTTTTGTCACGTATGTTTCAAAATTTCATTGATACTTTATTTAATGTTTAATCTTAAATCATTCTCTTAATCAAATGAGTTAAGATATTTAAATGTATATTGCTGAGACATGTGCATAAAAGAGATAGTCTTTGGCTTTGCAATCGAAGTGAACTGATGAACTTAGTATATAAGTGTCCTCCCACCCCGCCCAGAGGCGGATTCAGAATTTAAAGCTTATGAGTTCGGAATTATAATATTTTTAAGTTACTGAGTTCTAAATTAATAAGTTGTACATATTCAATGGATTTCTTAAGACAAATACATGATTTGAACAAAAGTTACTGGGTTCGGCCGAAACCGCACTCTACCTCCCACCAGGGGCGGAGGGAGAGTAGAACCTCTGGGTTCGGCCGAACCCAGTAGCTTTGGTCCAAAGCATGTATTTATTTTAAAATATTCATTGAACATGTATAAATTATTAATTTAAAATACAGTAACTTAAAAGATTTAGAATCTCGAACCCATAAATTTCAAATCCTGACACCGCATTTATCTCCCACCCATCCCCTCCCCCACGTGAAGGGCAATAATAGGAGGAAAGAGGAAAGTGTTGAGAAAGGAGTCAGGGGAACAAGTGAAACAGAGTATTTTGTTTAGGTACTGTCGGTGTTAAATGCAATATGGGAATTTTACCATTAACAAGCAACACGGCCGACTCTTTGCATGAAAACAGGGTATAACATAATATTTGGAGAAGTTCCCTTCTGGCCATGCCCTTGTTTATTGCCGTCAATTTCGTCTACTGTTTTTACCCCCTTTACTTCCACACATTCTGTCTGCTTTCTGTCCCTTTTGTATATAAATATTATCCCTTGTTTTTACACATTAATCTTATACAATTGGTTTGCTGTTGATGGAATAGAATTTAAGTTTTGTGTATTAATAATGTATATACTTTCCCACCACCACCACATTGAGAGCGTTTTACCACCGGCTTAGGATTTTCTGGAGCGACGGAGTCAGAATTTTCATTAAGGAGTGTTAAAATATATAAAAATAAATATACGAGAAAATTAAGGGGAGTCAACATATAATATGTATATGCATATAATATTTTTACCTGCCTAGACAATATATTTTTCCAACAAAGGGGTGTCATTTGACAACCCTTCCTATAAGGTGGCTCCGCCACTGACTCCAATACGAGTACCGGACACCGGATGAAAAATGAAAAGAAAACCCTAAGAAATAGACCTAGAACTTGTTAAAATTAATCAAATTATACTGACAGCGTAAAGTTTTTTATATTGTCCGTGCATATGAGTTAAAGTTAAATCAATTGATATATTCTACCTACCATGTATCATTAGCAAACACTTCAAACTATTCACTATATATGATGTGAAATTGTCACATATATATTTGATTAGTCGAGTTTTGAGCAAGGATGCAAGTTTAGGACGAGGGAAATGAAATTTGAGAGAACAGGGTGAGAAGGAAAAGCAACAAGTAGAGAAAAGATTTGAGTAAAAAATGCTTTTATCTCAAAATTTGGAAAGACAGAGTGGAGGAAGATTGATATAACCCCACCTTATAATGGTGCAATAAAAATTGGAGCCCCCTCCACCAGCTAACATAATAATGTTAATGTGCCCCCCTCCCTTCTCTTTCTTTTCCTTCCTTGGTGGATGACACGTCATTACTTTGCTTTTATTTCCCAGCTAAGAAAAGAGTTCTTATTTTATTGTTGAAGGGAGTCTTGACATAACCGGTAAATTATTGTGATATGACCAGAAGTTCACGGGTTCAAGTCATAAAAATAGTTTTTTGCAGAAATACAAGGTAAGATTGCGTACAATAGACCGAAAAAATGATACTATATAATCGCTCTCAAAATAATATATATATATATATATAACAATACTATATATATTAGGTATGTTATATACAAATTTTATATATATTTTCGGCTACGGAATATAAATAGTTTCTGGTGCGGGCTAAAAGTGAAAAAAGTTCCAATAGACACTTGTGATCCGGCCCTTCTCCGGATCCCGCGCGTAACGAGAACTTAATGCACTAGGCTAACCTTTTTTTTTTCTTCCTATTTTATTATTCCTTTTGTTAGCCCCATTGTTACTGTTAATAAAGGAGCTAAAATATTTAGTTAGGAGATTTAATTTATAAAAAGGTAAATCAAAGAAGAAGACAGGATTTTCAATATTTAATATATATACTAGTTTTAGTGTACGTGCGTTGCACGTGTGTATCGCATCAATAAATAAAAAAAATGTACAAGAAGAATAAAATGTGGTAACGTTAAGCGTTGTTGCATCAAAATACTTACAATATTTATTTAAACAATGCAATTGAATGTTATTACATACTTAATTGACATAGTAGATAAATTAAATATCTTCAAGATGATGTATTTATTTAATATTTATTAATATTTTGAATTATAGTAATTACATAGAAATCGTTAACAATTTTAGTCTAGGATTTCCTTATAATAACTGACATTATCCAAAGTAAATTATTATTGCATCGCAAATAAAAGTCTGAAAGCCGAATTCATGTCATATTATCATACTTTAGAATGTCAAAAGCAGTAAACAAAATAAGTTCACATGATATGACAAAACTCAACTCGAAGAATATAAATAGAGGCGTTCCTTTGAGATTGCCGCTATGGTTTTCTATTCTTTGTAAAACCCGCGAAAAATATAATGAACTGCTTACTAACAACTGAATAATCAAAAACACATTTGCTTAGCCTTTTCTTTTCTTTCTAAGAAGTTATAGAATTATTTTTTTTTAAAGAAAAAAAGAATTATAAATATTAATCATGAACGAAGCAACTTGCCAACCCTACATACTGTGTAATTTATATTTTATGAGTTAGAAAATTATATTATACACCCAAAATATCCAACTGAATGAAGAAGGAGAAAACTATCTCATTAAAGGTCAATACAAGTCTTTCAAGTTTTACTTATATTATAAAAAGAAGTTAGCGTGTAGTAATACCTGAGAAAGATGATCCATAATAAAATTTGAGAAACCATATTCTACAATTTCTTTTAGCCAAATTGTTGGTTCGTCTCTGCAATATTAGAGAAAAGATAGTGGAGGAAAATTAATCTTCTCTATTAGGGATCTACCACAACTAATATTATCCTTGGTAGTATATTAACTTTGTTTATATATACTTATATGTTAAGATTATTGTAAGTAGGAAGTTTAATAATCGATGGAAAATATTTTAAAGTTGCTTTTGACGATCAACTTCATTGATTGGCCTTATTCATTACGCATAAAGGTGTTTGTATATATCAATAAAGATGTACCAATAAAGATATATATATATATATATATATTAATAGTCTTCGAAGATTAAAACCAGAAAGCTCTAACCTTATTGTGCCTTCATCAGCACGAAGCAAAACAATATGTGGCATGAATCACTGTGTCATGAATCAACAAATCTATGAAAAAAATAAGAAAATAATTAGATCAATAAGCACATCAATCAACCATGTGCAACCTTAACCTACGTAAATTATCAAAGACTGTATAATTTAAAAAGAATAGAATTTGAAAACTATCGAGCATGGTCTTAAGGAGTTTTTTTTTTTTTTTTGTTTGTTTTTTTTCGCACATCGGTAAAATTCTTCTATGGACAGGTGCACTTTTATAACCCTAATAGGATTTTATTTTCCACCAAAACTCTATCTCTTACCAATAACAAATGAATATAAGGAAACAGTTAAATCAATTTCTGACTTTTCACGTTAGAAGTGTTATTTATTTATGACGCTAGCTTCACCATATATTAAATTGAATACTTAATAAAATTGCCAATAAAATTATAGGAATAGGAGTCGTGACGTGGATGAAAAGTAATTGAAAGCCTATTTCCCTTATTATGTTGTAGATTTAAATGATTGAAATTTTATATATGGAATGTCAAAGTGGCATGTTCATAACGGACTTCAGAATTCAAATAATATTAGTTTACGCAGATTTGTAATTTTTTTAAATTTCAAAGCTCTAATTATTAGGGTATTTTAGTTGATTTCAAATCCTAAATATTAGAAAAATAACTTAAATTACTATATTGTTTAATGTGGACTTATATTTTTAAAGGGTAAAAAAGGCTAACGACATTTCGCTAAGAGCTTTCGTGCTTTTAATATAGTAGAGATATAGATAGATACATATAATATATACATATAAATTTATTCGGTTCGGTTCGGTTCAGTACTTTTTGATATTATTTAAAAATAAAAAAAAATATTCTAATTATTCGGTATGATGTAGATTTATATCAAACCTATGATCTTATTAAAAAAAACCAGTAATCGGTTTGAAAGGTTCGTTTTAGAGAACCATTGAGTGGGTTGCTCTAGTGGTAAGCACCCTCCACTTCCAACTAAGAGGTTGTGAGTTCGAGTCACCCCAAGAGCAAGGTGGGGAGTTCTTGGAGGGAGGGAGCCGAGGGTCTATTGGAAACAACCTCTCTATCCCAAGGTAGGGGTAAGGTTTGCGTACACACTACTCTTCTCAGACCTCATTAGTGGGATTATACTGGGTTGTGGTTGTTGTTGTTGTTGTTTTAGAGAACCATTGACATCCTTGCGTAAAATCTAATGGGAACGTTTTGTTTATTTTTGGTAAAGACCAACTTGTGGTTTCTTACTTCTAAATAGTATTTTTGTTTTAGACAAAACAGGAAAAGAAAGAAAACACACGGCATTATTTTGTTTCCTTAGAACTTTGCGAAAATCTCTCTTCTCTTGGCCTTGAAATTTTAGAATCGTTTTAACGTTTCTTACTATCATATCCTTCTTTATAATAATAATAATAATCTTATTAATTTAAAGTCATATAGTTAGAAAGTAATTAATAAAAAATTAATTAATTTAATAGACCTAAATATTAGGAATAATAATATAGAAGGAATTATAGTTGTGTTACCTAATTCGAGCAAGGAAATTTTTCTATATAAGGTAATACAATTTAATTGATTTTAAAATCCTAAATATTATAATTTTTTACATAATTTAAATAGGAAAGATTTAATAAGTAGAATTTTAGTTAATTTACAATTCTAAAAATTAGGAAAAATAAATAAATGATAATTTTATCCTATATGAAATCTATTTTTCAAGGATAAAAAAAACGAACGACATTTCGCTAAAGGTCTTCGTACTTTTAATATAACTAGTCTCTATGTACGTGCGTTGCACGTATCTCGCTATATTGAAAATCAAAGTTTTATCTAACTCTAAACATTAGATATTTTTTCATGTTATTTCTCAAAATATATCATTTAACCGACGATTTGAGAAAGACATTGTCAATGTCAATCAAGTTACAATTTTAGAAATTAACAAAATATCACTGTACCCTTTTGATTGTCAAGTTATTCTTCCGTGACTTTTTGTTATTCCATAATGTAAGTTTGTAATTTGTATGTCGCGTAGTTAGTCATCTTTATTTTGTACATGTTTAGAGTGAATAAATATTTGAGTGTTAAGCTTAATCTAGAAAGGTTTTAGTTTTCGAAGTAAACCCGCAACTCTCTCTAGCTTATTCATAGTAGAGTTCAAATACTAACGGTGATTATAATTTTATCCTACATGAATAGTTAAATAATCCTAAAAATAATATAATTTACTAATTTGGCGCTTTATTCTTATATACATTCTTTTCCATCATTTTATTTTTCCCTTTGTCCTTAGAGTATGATTTCTTTATTTTCCCTCAACTTTGCGTACCAAATTTCTTAATACAACAATGTAAAACTTTTCCTACAAATTTCAGCTTCATCTAGAGGTTTAGTTGTCCACTATCGTCTAATCTTCTTAGAACGTATTGCACATCATATTCATATGGTTTATTTGTGAGAATTACATTAATGAAAATAAAATACCTCACATCCAAATCTAGATTATGGACATTTCTTATATCTTGTCTCAATATATGTCAATTAAACAATGTTTTAGAAAGATAATTCCAATTTACCCTTTCGAGTATCAAATTATTACTTTATGTAAAAAAAATAGTTTCATGATATTTTCGTTATCTTTCTTAAAGAAAAAAACGTATGTTCGTAAATCTTGTACATTACGCGTTGTGCGTTTCTGTTCTCTATTTGATGTAGTTATAAGAAAAAATAACTTAATGACCTGCATATAAAAATTTAATGAAATATGTGATATTTTAAATTATTAATTCTAGATCGGCTTAGTTATAACATACCGGAGGAGAATGATTCGCTGTCTTTTTTTATTTTTTGGTTATATGCTAATATTAGTTTATATGGAATAAATCAAAATCTCATATATTTACAAACAAAAACAAAAAAATCTAAATCTCATACAAACTGGAGAACGAAATATATGAACCATGCATATTGTTGACGAAAAAAAAAAAAGAGCTACTATCCTCTATCCAAGTATATGGCGGAGAGTAGCAGTCCATTAAGTCTGAATAGAATTGTACCCAATATCAACTTTGTAGGGATGGCGTATTTGTAGTTTAAATTGGAAAGGAATTCCATTCTTGGGTAATTTATAATTATATCCTTAAATTATATAAATATTTAAGGGTATAAAAATTAATCAATATTTCGGGAATAATTTAGTCGTTCAACATTTAGTATAAAATATTCGTACTTTTATAATAAATATAGATATAAATATAGGAATTTGAATGAACCCCTTGCATCCCCTAGTCCCGCCCCCTGATTACAACCAACTTCCAACTACATTAGGGGTGGATCCTATCATGGGTTCACGGATTTGACTAAATCCAATTTTACAACGTTAAACTTCATATATATGTATACGGGAATACTTATAAATAAAGTTAGATATATATTTTAGAATTCACTTTTTAAACCTAGAACTCAGAATAACTATATTTAAAATCCACCACTGAAGTTATCAAAGGTCTCTCGTTACTCATGATCAATTATTATCTATGAGGCCTATTTACATGTTAGATTATAACAGTAGTAAAGTGTATGGTTGGATGATTCCTTGTTGGTCAATCACACTTGTTTAGCTGTGGATAATGTAAGACGGAGAATATTCTGTGGTCCAAAGATCCAAAATGAAAGATAAAACACAGTTTTAGCAGTGAAAAATCCCAAGAATTATATGGGTGAGTGCAAAATATCACTATTAATTATAGTCTACCAATTTATTATTTATGGTAATTTTGCCATCTTATGTATCAACTTGTCTTCGTGTTAGGATGTCGAAAAATATGTACTTATTATTAATTATTACTATTAACCGATAACAGGTTGTATCATGTATTATCTTGAGTTTGATGTAAATATCATGTTGTATAGGGTAAAATATGTTCATATTAAATGATCATGTGAGAAAGCAACGCGTGGAGCCGGAGACAGAAGGCAGTCAGGACCGAAGGCAACAATCTCGTTTGTTATCAGAGAGAATGAAATTCATAAAGGCGAAATTAATGTCTGTCACCCGGTAGCATTCAATGAAGAATATTCTATAAAATTAAGTGCACGGTCCATTATAGAGAATATGGCATTCACTGTTTACCGTTACACATTCTTCAATGGCCCTCATAATTGTCATTTAAGATGGGCTTGATCCTAAGACCTTGTTTCTTATGTGCAACTATAAATAGTGAGCTCTAACATCATTGTAGAAAGAGAATTTTCGGACAAACATAAACTACACTCTGTTCAATGCTCAATAAACATTTTAAGTACTTGCTTATTTACATTGTTCTTACTGCCTCCGGGAGCTCTGTTCCCGAGCTCAAGATCTCTATTGTCTTATCTCGATTTTAACGCTAAGTCTTACATTTTTGTCTAATTCAGTTATCATTTTAGGATCAAGTCGATTCACTTGTCTATAAATCACGTATAAATTCAACTGCACTGTTTTACGGGTAAACACATGTGTCGATCAATTTGTACGTATGAGCAAACGTTAGTAGAGCTATATGAATTGGCTCGTGCTTATAAGTGGCAAGTAAAAAGGCAGTTTGGTATATAAGGTATTTCGTATTTACACAAGGTCTGAAAAAAAGAATGTGATGTAGATAGTGTACCCTAATTCAAATATTAGTGGTTGCTTTCACGGCTTAAACTCGTAACGTATAGGTCATATAGAGATAATTTTATCGTTGTTTATAATTTGCGAATGCTTGAGGTTGTCTACGAATAATTGAACATCCTCCGCATAATAAATTCAAGAAATTCCAAGACTGTCGAAATTTTAAGGTCGTTAATTGAAACGGGAATATTGAAAAAAAAATTAAGAACGGAATAATCTCATCACTATCATTTTAATTTTAATTAAAATATATATGGGCACTTCATTCGAAAAGATGCGCAAATGATTACATAATTTTGCTTTTCTTTTTCAAACGAGATTTCATATGGGGGGAGCATGTGCATACCTAACATGTAATCATTCAAATAGCATGTCAAAGTTCCCATTCTAATGTTTTATTAATCCACGAGATCACTGATCTCATTGTTCTTCTCATCAAGTAATTATTCTTACCCTTAATGACACAACGAATAACGACTCTAAGCAAAAGAAATTAAAAGTTAACTCATTCCACTAAATATCTTGCATTCATGCAAGGTCCGGGAAAGTCGTATTTCAAGGAGGTGTGATACATGCATTCTACCCTAATACAAGTATCAATGAGTGATTTTACGGCTCGAACCAGTGACCTATAAATAATACAGAGATAATTTTACCGTTACTTCAAGACTCCGAGTCCCTTTTTTGGTTCTTGTTTCTCAATGTATGAAAACAGTAAAATGGGATCATGGGAGACAACTCTAGGTTGAATTTATTGGGGACAAGATACGTGAAAAGGCAGTCTAAATGTTTTAATTGAAAGTGACATCAATTACAGGATTAAAAAGCAATCTTTTTTTAGTACATTTATTTCGTATATTCATAAGGATAGGTCTATTTAGATTTATAAAGTATCCAATCATTGTTCATCTTCTCTTAACATTCATCAAGTTCTATTTAATTTGTACGTAGTAAGTATATATTTACTTGCGGAAAAGTGTCATTGTCTCTAAAATGCATAATAATAAGAATAATTAAACTGATCATATATAGTTCGAAGAGAATGAGCCATCTTTTTCTCTTCTGCATGTTTGAAATGAAGTAAATATTCTGGTATATTTCAATGCCTTTAGCTTGTAAGGTGCTGAAAGCAACTTATTAATTTATTATAATTTATTGACTAACAACTATCAAGTACAAGCCATTGCCCAGGAAATTTTACGTACAAAAGCTGTCAATTATAAAATAACCCGATTTTATGTCATAGAAATTGTTAGGAGTTTTAGATTATAATTTATTCATCTTTTACTAATTAACTCACCTCTACGCTATGTGCATTAGCTCTCCCATCGTAGATGGTTCAGCCACGCCCTCCACGAACCGAACCGGATCGAAATGAATTTTGTTCTTTGTATTCAATAAGTATTGCATGATTAAATTATACTAAATTCGTCCATTATCTCGAACCCCTCATTGTATATATTGGAGTGCTGAAAAAATAACACACAAGTACACTACATATTTTTTTTCCAGCCAAACGAATTGAATCATGACATCCAGAGGAGGAACTACTTGCCTAAGATTTAGTCAAGTGAGTCTATCATAAATGTGAACCACAAGAACATATATACCCCTAAACTAACATTTTCCCTATGAAGAAACGTTACAGTTGTTGAGGTTTTGTTTTTAAGATGAAATATTCTTAAAATGAGGGTGAATGGGAAATGGAGGAAAAATAAAATTTTGAGTAAAATTTTAAGTTTTCCCTTCTTGACAATGAGACATTGTCCCATATTGGAAGAGGAAGATATTTTTGGTGGGTATATATATAATTGCTCTTCTTGTAGCTCTTAAAAAGTTAAGAAGAAAGCAAGCCTAGCGCCGTCGTCGTCGTCGCTCGCTCGGCTTCGGCTTCGGCTTCGGCTTCGGATTTGGTCAAATGATTGATTGATTAATTTTTTGGACTAAATTTATTTGTTAATAGTAAATATCTGCTATATATATGTGCAGCAGATGTTGAAGAAAGACACTCAACACACAACACACAATTCGCTCAACAAATTGGCTATACATTTGCACTCCTTCCTCTCAGCATTTCCATACGATTTTCTGAGTTTATACTCCTTCGTTCTGCATTGTTTTTAACTTCAAACAAAGCAACTGTAAGTGTGATTTGCTACCGAACTTTGTGTTCGCTGAAACACTGGGGTTTGAAGTACCGCTACACCAGTGTGTTATTCGTTCTATCCTGGGAGGAAATAATCCATTACCTTGGGTACTAGGAGGGGATTAAATTCCTTAAGGAAACACTGTGAATTCAGTGGGCTCGAATTATTTACTGTTTTATTACGTAAATTTATATTTTGCAGAATTAGAATTATTATTTACAAATACAGCTATATTGACGGGAAACAACAATCTTAAGGAATTTAATATTTATTTCTGTATTTGTAGTATTCTAATTATTCTGCAAACTAAAACCTTTGTGGTTTGTGTACTCCCGTTTTGGAGAGTTAAGCCTTCGTGGCATTTTGTTGGATATTAAAATCTACGTGATTTTTACTCCAGTTTGAAAACGTGTATTAAACGTTTGTTTGTGTCATTCTTTTACTAAAAAAAAATGATAACTGAAAGCGAAAACCAAGCTGTTCCGATGGTAACTGCCCACGCATCGATAAGCCGAACACCGGCGTTGGCACCGGCAGAAAAACCCAAAAAAAATTTCGGGATTGATTTCAAGCACTGGCAGCAGAAGATGTTCTTCTACTTAACTACGTTATGTCTACAGAAGTTCATCAAGGAAGATGTTCCTGATCTGCCAGATAAAACTCCAGATAATGAACGCTTTCTCGTGATTGAAGCGTGGAAGCATTCTGATTTTTTATGCAAGAATTATATTCTTAGCGGACTGGATGATAATCTGTATAATGTATACAGTAGCGTGGAAACGTCAAAAGAATTGTGGAATGCGCTTGAAAAGAAATATAAAACTGAAGATGACGGGATGAAGAAATTCGTTGCCGCAAAATTTTTGGACTACAAAATGGTAGATAGCAAATCTGTTATTACCCAAGTCCAGGAATTGCGAGTGATTATTCATGATCTACTTGCTGAAGGTCTTGTCATCAATGAAGCATTCCAAGTAGCAGCAATGATTGAGAAGTTGCCTCCATTGTGGAAGGACTTCAAAAATTATTTGAAACACAAACGAAAGAAAATGTCCCTTGAAGATCTCATTGTTCGGTTGAGAATCGAAGAGGACAATAAAGCTGCTGAAAGGAGAGGCCGTGGAAATTCAACAATAATGGGAGCAAATATTGTTGAAGCTAACAAAAAGAGGAAGAAGGCTTCTGGTCCGAAATACAACCCAAGCAAGAAGCGGTTCAGTGGAAACTGCTACAACTGTGGGAAAACTGGACACAAGTCTACGGAGTGTCGTGCTCCGAAGAAAGACAAGAAAAGAGGTCAAGCAAACATGATAGTAAACCATGATGATGTTGATAACTTGTGTGCCATACTTTCTGAATGTAACTTGGTGGGAAATCCTAAACTGTGGTGGTTTGATTCAGGAGCCACTCGCCATGTTTGTGCAGTTAGAGAGGCTTTTGCTACCTATGCTCTTGCTGAACCCGGAGAGACAGTTTATATGGGAAATGCTTCAACAGCAAAAGTTGAAGGATATGGAAAGATATTTCTGAAAATGACTTCTGGCAAGGTCATGACTTTGAACAATGTCCTTCATGTTCCCGAAATGAGAAAGAATTTAGTCTCTACTGGACTTCTTGTTAAGCACAGTTTTAAGTGCGTTTTTATGTCAAACAAGGTTGTAATTAGTAAGAATAAAATATTTGTAGGAAAAGGTTACCTCACCGAGGGCCTTTTCAACCTAAATATAATGGTTGTGGAAAATAATAATAATATTTCAGCTTCTTCTTACTTACTTGAGTCAAATGATTTATGGCATGTACGTTTGGGACATGTCAATTATAAAACCTTGCGAAAAATGATTAACTTGGAAGTACTGCCCAAGTTTGAATACGAAAAATCAAAATGTCAAACATGTGTGGAATCTAAGTATGTTAAACATCCTTATAAGTCAGTTGAAAGGAATTCAAATCCTTTAGACTTAATTCACACAGATATTTATGACATGAAGTCAATACCATCTCGCGGTGGAAAGAAGTATTTCATAACTTTTATTGACGATGGTACTCGATATTGCTATGTTTACTTACTGAATAGTAAAGATGAAGCAATAGACGCATTCAGGCAATACAAAAATGAAGTTGAAACGCAACTTAACAAGAAAGTAAAAATGATAAGAAGTGATAGGGGTGGTGAATATGAATCTCCTTTTGAAGAAATATGTTTAGAATATGGAATTATTCATCAAACAACAGCCCCTTACACGCCCTAATCTAATGGGATTGCGGAAAGAAAGAATCGCACATTAAAGGAGATGATGAATGCGTTGTTGATAAGTTCTGGTTTGCCACAGAACTTGTGGGGGGAAGCCATTCTTACGGCTAATCGAATATTAAATCGAGTGCCCCATAGCAAAACACAATCCATTCCATATGAAAAATGGAAAGGAAGGAAGCCCAACTTGAATTATTTTAAAGTGTGGGGGTGTTTGGCAAAAGTGCAAGTTCCTAAACCCAAAAGGGTAAAGATAGGACCGAAAACCGTTGATTGTGTTTTCATAGGATATGCGACAAATAGTAAAGCATATCGATTTCTGGTTCATAAATCAGAAAATCCCGACATTCATAATAATACAGTTATAGAATCAGATAATGCTGAGTTTTTTGAAAATATATATCCGTATAAAAAGGAATGTGAGTCGTTTGGTGAAGGATCTAAACGACCTCGGGAAGAAACAAAAGAAAGTACATGTAATCAGGAGAATCCAAGACGTAGTAAACGTCAAAGAACGTCTACTTCATTTGGACCAGATTTTGTGACTTTCTTATTGGAGAATGAGCCTCAAACATTTAAAGAAGCTATGACTTCTTCGGAATCATTGTTTTGGAAAGAGGCAGTCAATAGTGAAATAGAATCCATATTGAACAACCATACATGGGAATTGGTTGATCTTCCTCCTGGAAATAAACCTTTGGGTTCTAAATGGATTTTTAAGAGAAAAATCAAAGATGATGGCACTATTGATAAATTCAAGGCAAGGCTCGTAGTCAAAGGGTATAGACAACGAGAAGGTCTAGACTACTTTGATACATACTCTCCAGTTACAAGAATTACGTCCATACGAATGTTAGTAGCATTAGCTGCAGTGTATGGTCTTGAAATTCATCAAATGGATGTTAAGACTGCCTTCTTGAATGGAGAGTTGGAGGAAGAAATTTACATGGAACAACCTGAAGGGTTTGTGGTTCCAAGTAAAGAAAAGAAGGTATATAGACTTGTTAAGTCTCTTTACGGACTAAAACAAGCACCCAAACAATGGCATGCGAAATTTGACCAAACAATGTTGTCAAATGGTTTTAAGATAAATGAATGTGATAAATGTGTGTACATTAAAAATGTTTCAAATCACATAGTCATTGTTTGCCTATATGTGGATGATATGCTGATAATGAGTAATGACATTGCCAACATAAATGCTACTAAGCGTATGCTCAATAGCAAGTTTGATATGAAAGACTTGGGAGTTGCTGATTTAATTCTGGGAATTAAGATCCATAAGACTCCTCAAGGTCTGGCATTGTCACAATCTCATTATATTAAGACAGTACTTGAAAAATTCAAGCACTTGGGCTTTAAAGTTGCAAAGACTCCAATTGACGTGAATCTTGCATTAGCAAAGAACAAAGGCCAAAGCATATCACAATTGGATTATGCTCGTGTATTGGGATGCTTAATGTATATCATGAATTGTACACGACCAGATATAGCTTGTGCTATAAGTAAACTGAGTCGATATACGAGCAATCCAGGCCAATCTCATTGGATGGCAATGAAACGAGTTTTGGGATATTTAGAACATACCCAGAACTTTGAATTGCACTACAGTAATTTCCCTGCGGTGATTGAGGGATACTGTGATGCAAATTGGATCACCGGTTCAACTGATTCTAAGTCCACGAGTGGATATGTATTCACTATTGGTGGAGGAGCGGTATCTTGGAAGTCGTCCAAACAAACATGTATTGCCCGCTCTACAATGGAGGCTGAATTCATAGCCTTAGATAAAGCCGGTGAAGAAGCTGAATGGCTCCGGAATTTCTTGGAAGACATTCCATTTTGGCCCAAACCGTTGGCACCAATATGCATACATTGTGATAGTCAAGCGGCAATTGGAAGGGCTGGGAGCGTTATGTATAACGGTAAATCTCGTCATATACGACGAAGACATAAAACCGTTAGGCAATTACTCTCTAGAGGAATTATCACGATTGACTATGTAAAGTCAAGTGATAATGTGTCGGATCCACTTACAAAAGGCCTAACTAGAGAGGTAGTTGAGAAATCATCAAGGGGAATGGGGCTATGGCCGAGAACAAGTCATTGTGGCGGTAACTCTACCTAGAAGACTGGAGATCCCAAGATCTAGGTTCAAGGAGATCAAACAAAGTCATTAATGACGGTTCAACATTGTCAAATAAAATTTTAGTCCGTTCTCGTGATGAGACAATGTTCAGTACCAAGGATAAAGCATTAAGGCTTTTTAATGATTTCTAAATTTGATACGGGGTATATCAAATAGTGTATCTACAGGATGACACGTTTAGAAATCACCTATGTAAGTGTGAAGTGTTACCCGCTTCAAGGAGAACTTTGTAAGGCCAGTTCTCTACGCACTTATAAAACCAGGCGGTGTTCATGGCTGAAACGAACACAACAATGAGAACCAAAGACGGTTAAGGGTTGATTGTGTGACTTATGGTTGTCTAGGTATACACCAAAGATCGACGGCTCAAAGATATCAAATCTACCGATTGACCGAGTATATCCGACATAAGTTTATTACGGAAAGTTCAAAGGAAAACCTACTTATCCAGATGCGATTAATCCTTACTTGTAAATCACACAGTTTTTCCATGCATACTTCCGTGATATAGCCATTCCCCATTCATGTGGGGGATTGTTGAGGTTTTGTTTTTAAGATGAAATATTCTTAAAATGAAGGTGAATGAGAAATGGAGGAAAAATAAAATTTTGAGTAAAATTCTCCCTCTTGACAATGAGACATTGTCCCATATTGGAAGAGGAAGACATTTTTGGTGGGTATATATATAATTGCTCTTCTTGTAGCTCTTAAAGAGTTAAGAAGAAAGCAAGCCTCGCGCCGTCGTCGTCGTCGCTCGCTCGGCTCGGCTTCGGCTATGGCTACGGCTACGGCTACGGCTACGGCTACGGCTTCGGCTTCGGCTTCGGCTTCGGCTTCGGATTCGGATTCGGATTCGGATTCGGATTCGGATTCGGATTCGGATTTGGATTTGGATTTGGATTTGGATTTGGATTTGGTCAAATGATCGATTGATTGATTAATTTTTTGGACCAAATTTATTTGTTAATAGTAAATATTAGCGTAAGATTATCCGCATTTGTAACGGATATTTTTCAATCCGTGTATTGACCATTTGGCAGCCGCCTAATGTTCTTCCCACCATGAAGTGCTTGCTCCACAAACATGAAGTGCTTGCTCCACAAACATGTAATGCTTGCTCCACCATGGAGGGTGGACGTTTGGTCTTCTTCAACATTTTGCTGCTATATATATGTGCAGCAGATGTTGAAGAAAGACACTCAACACACAACACACAATTCGCTCAACAAATTGGCTATACATTTGCACTCCTTCCTCTCAGCATTTCCATACGATTTTCTGAGTTTATACTCCTTCGTTCTGCATTGTTTTTAACTTCAAACAAAGCAACTGTAAGTGTGATTTGCTACCGAACTTTGTGTTCGCTGAAACACTGGGGTTTGAAGTACCGCTACACCAGTGTGTTATTCGTTCTATCCTGGGAGGAAATAATCCATTACCTTGGGTACTAGGAGGGGATTAAATTCCTTAAGGAAACACTGTGAATTCAGTGGGCTCGAATTATTTACTGTTTTATTACGTAAATTTATATTTTGCAGAATTAGAATTATTATTTACAAATACAGCTATATTGACGGGAAACAACAATCTTAAGGAATTTAATATTTATTTCTGTATTTGTAGTATTCTAATTATTCTGCAAACTAAAACCTTTGTGGTTTGTGTACTCCCGTTTTGGAGAGTTAAGCCTTCGTGGCGTTTTGTTGGATATTAAAATCTACGTGATTTTTACTCCAGTTTGAAAACGTGTATTAAACGTTTGTTTGTGTCATTCTTTTACAGAAAAGATGATGACTGAAAACGAGAACCAAGCTGTTCCGATGGCAACTGCCAACGCAACGACAAGCCGAACACCGGCGTTGGCACCGGCAGAAAAACCCGGAAAATTTTCCGGGATTGATTTCAAGCGCTGGCAGCAGAAGATGTTCTTCTACTTGACTACGTTATGTCTACAGAAGTTCATCAAGGAAGATGTTCCTGATCTGCCGGATAAAACTCCAGATAATGAACGCTTTCTCGTGATTGAAGCGTGGAAGCATTCTGATTTTTTATGTAAGAATTATATTCTTAGCGGACTGGATGATAATCTGTATAATGTATACAGTAGCATGGAGACATCCAAAGAATTGTGGAATGCGCTTCAAGCAATATAGTTCATTGGAAACTATTTGATGGACATTTTTCTAGGAGCTTGTCGAACTATGCTACGAGATTATGGTGGCTCGATGCACGATTTCATATTCATGCAGGGTTCGATCAGGGAAGGGCCACACCCAAAAGGGTGTGATGTAGGCAGTCTATCATGATTTAAGAATCTGTGATTGATTTCACTACTCAAACCTGTAACCTATAAATCATGCGAAAATAATTTTACTGTTGCTCCAAGGCTTGTCTTCCATCGTTGTAAAGAAAACGTTTGATTATTTAATGTCTCATTTGCCTAATTAGTTTCGGTGAACAAAGTTACCTGATATTTGTATTAGTAAGTATCTCATTAATTAATCGAGATGCGTATAAACCGACGACAAATATCATTATTATAAAACGTAACATATTAAAATGAACTCTTTTAATTCTTTATTGTAATTGGCTGCAAATCAGAACTTGCTTAATCCTCGCATTTAATTTGAATGCCTACAATGGAAGATAAACGATTATATAAAAAATGATTCAACAACCTGTTGAACCAAGCATCAATACTTGCATTACATTAGACTGTCTACGTCACATTCTTTCGGTATGATTCTTTCCCGAACCTGTATGAATACATAATATTTTGTGTATCCGATTGCTTTTTTTTTTAACCCAAGAAAATAGCATTTATCGACTAGTGAAAAATCCAAGAATTACGCAAGGCATACATGGTCTGAGAGCTTTAGCACTAAAGAGGAATCTTATTACTTTCTGATCGAATTAAATTTCATTTGATTTGATCAGCCTCGAGTATTCCCCCCCAATGTTAAAAGCTGCTTCAGATGTATGTAAACTCCACTTTATACGTAAAGCAAGTTCTGTTCTCTTACATTAACAAAGTTAATATAGTACGTTACTTGTCCCATCACAAGTACTTCAAAAAAATGAAAAGAAATTACCCTCGTGGAATAGTGATTAAACAAAAGGTAAAAAGAACTATTAGTCCGTACTTGCAATGACTAATAACAATCATACTTCGAAATCTGAGAGATTTTTCATTTAAAATAGGCTGCTTTCTAGCTAGCTTTTACTGGTCTTCTTTTGCTCTCTTGTGGGGCCGTAGCCAACCAACATATCAATATAGAAAAAATACCATCAAATTAAAAACAAAATTGAAAAAGAGAAGTGACAGCCACACGATATGTGATATATATATATAGTGCAAGGCTCGTTTGGCACCAAGGATAAATGATAGAGTATTAATTAATTTCGAAATAATATTTGAGATGAATTTATCACATGTTTCTTTGGGATAAAATTATGGTATAATTAATTTTGAGATTAGTTATTCCGAAATTATAGTATTTTTTATTGGGATCTTTACACAAATAGTCGGCTATATTCTAGCCATATACATATATTATATATTGATTATACACATATAATACATAAATTATGCTTATATTATATATACCTCCACAGACTATTTTTAGTTTAAGTGATTGAGTGTGCTGTTATTTGGGTTAATTCTTCTTTTTTATTCTTGTGGAGGGTGGAATAACTAATCCAGAGATAATTAATTATGGGATAGCTTATTTCCAACCAAGCGACCCCTACATTTATAATTAGAGGTGGAATAAGAATTTAAAATTTATAGATTCGAGATTCTATTCTAGCCATTTGAGATATTTATTCTAAATTAATAGTTAGTACATATTGAATAAATTTTTTAAGGATAAATACATGGTTGTGTCAAGCGTAACCTAAATTCTAGCTTCTCCCCTATACATAATTAAATTAAAAAAGATCAATAAAAAATTGTTTTGTATATAGCGAGTATAATGAAAAACTTCCCCACAATCTGGTCGGAGTTAGGAAGTTGTTGAACGGACAAAAGCTGCAGTCTTTCACATGGGTTTTCCTCAAAGATACAAGAAGATGAAGTAAGCTGAACCAATCCTTAGCAGCTTTCAGATCTTTCAATATTCTTTATTGTCATTTCTTTTGAATTTATTCTCCTTATAAATTTGCATAAAAGAAGAAGAATGAGAAGAATATTCATCGACAGAGGTCTCGAGTTCGAGTTTTGGGTGTGAAAAAAATTCTTGATAGGGAGCGCTTCCTCCCGAATGAGGTCCTACGCGGTGTGAATCCAGATATAGTCGGGCTACAATATGAGTACCTGACAACGAGTGGGAAACCAAATAAAAAAAGAATATTCATTGTCTTGTGAATATATATATATATATATATATATATATATATCACTTTTCAATAAATTTTCCTTTGAAATGCATGAATATATCCCCGTAAAACTAGAAAAAGCCATCCACATTTTAAGGGTTTTTTGGTAGTGGGGTGATCTGTCCTCATAATTTAATTATAAGTAGTTCAAAAGTTGTTCCAGGTATCTAGCATTAGAATGTGACTTTCATATTATCAACCTAAGTTATTCCACTCTCCACTAGAGGCTGACACCGAGGATTTGAAAGTGGTAAAAGTACCAATATTAAATAAAAATTTAAGCAAATATTGGAGTGGAATCGAATCCAGACAATGTTGGTATTATTCCTCTTCAGGCGTTAGTCTAATTTGACAATGCAAAGAACAATTCTAATCTACAATTAATCAGTTGTTAATTGTCATACCTCTCCGCCATTAATTTGTTGTAACATATCTAGATTTTATGTATATGCAGAGTGGGAGAATAAAGTTACTAATTCATAAATGGTTCACATTCATTCATACGAGAGTTTCTTAATTTTTGTGACTTCGTTTGTGAAAAAATACAACTTTTCACAAGGTTTGAAGTTACTGTCTTTATGACAATTTAATGCAAAGAACAAAGAACACTTCTAATCTATAATTAATCAATGATTAATTGTTATATCTCTCCACCATTAATTTGTTGTAACATTTCTAGATTTTATGTATATGCAAAATGGGAGAATGAAGTTACTACTTCATAAATGGTTCACATTCATTCATATGACAGTTTCTTAACTTTTGTGACTTCGTTTGTGAAAAAATACAACTTTTCAGAAGGTTTGAAGTTACTGTCTTTATGACAATTTTGTCATTAAACCAAAATAAATATTACATAATATTAACTCACATTTGGCCTCTTACGATTTTCTGATGGAAGAAAACGTAAATGATTTGCCTATATAAATATCATCATTTGTGAGCTAAAACACCAACCAAAAATATTATTCTCTCATCCTCTTAAAAGACTATTCTTCTTTCTATTTTTCCTGGGCAATTCTTTTTTACAAACTCCAAACTTCCAGCCACGAGTGCACGTGTTTGGAAATACTGTGGAATCTTGGGGAGCGACCGGTCTTAACGATTTGCACTCAGTCGGACTGAAATCGCTTTCAAGACAGTGGCTTGCCACAACACAGTATTTGTTCGATAAGTTATTTCTATTCTTGGTCAATATTATCTACTATTTTTCTTATAATTTAAAAGCGATTTCGGTATATAATATTGACTAATGGCTACCACTTTGAACAAAACACTTCCTGATCTGTTAAAGCTTGAGCTTTTAGATTGCAACAATTATAAGTGTTGGTCCCAGAAACTTCTAATTTTCTTTGAACAATTAGAAGTGGATTACGTTTTGTTTAATGAACCTCCTGCTGATGTTGTTTCCAATACTACTAATGTTGCTGATAGTTCTAATATAACTGCTACTATTGTTGCTGATGATGTTGCTAAAAAGAAATTTGAAAGGGATAATAAAATTGTTCGAGGGTATCTGCTTAACCATATGACTAATACTCTCTTTGATTTGTTTATAAATTATAAATCTGCTAAAGTCATATGGGACAGTTTGGAGAAAAAATATGGTGCGGATGATGCATGAAAAAAGAAGTATGTGGTTGGAAAGTGGATCAAATTTTAGATGGTTGATGATAAGCCAATCATGGAGCAGGTTCACGAGTATGAGAATTTGACTGCTGATGTTCTGAACGAAGGCATGTAGATGTGTGAGATTCTTCAAGCTAATGTTCTACTTGAAATATTTCCACCTTCCTGGAGTAATTACATGAATCAACTGAAACACAAGAAGAAAAACTCAACTCTTCAAGAATTGATTAGTCACATGAGGACTGAGGAAGCAAACCGTCTCAAAGATGAGGAGGCAGAACGACTTAAGGATAAGATGAAATTTCTCTCTCTTAATTCTTCTAAAGCTAACATTGTGGAGTCTGCTAGTACTTTTGTGAGAGACAGGTTTAAAGGTAAACAGAAAAAAGGCCAAAAGAAAGGATATGTAAAGAAGCAAAATTACTTCAATAAACCGGAGGGCCAAATTCAAAAGTCGAAAGGACCTTACTATGTCTGTGAAAAAATTGGTCACAAGGCTTTCCAGTGCAACCAAAGACAAGGACAAAGCTCGAAGCAGGGAAGGAAAACTTCACCCCAAGCTAACCTTACTGAAAGTAGTGATGTAATTGTTGTTGTGGTCGTTGAGGCAAATATGGTGGCTAACAAAACTGATTGGATACTGGACACAGGCGCTTCAAGACACCTCTGCGCCAACAAAGAATTGTTCTATGTCTTTGAGGAGTCTACTGATGGCGAGTGTGTTTACATGGGTAACTCCACTACCGCATGAGTTAGGTAAAGAAAAAGTTCTTCTTAAGTTAACTTCTGGAAAAACTTTAGCCTTGAACAATGTTCTGTACGTTCCCTCCATTCGTAGAAACTTAGTTTTTAGTGCACTTCTCAACAAAGCACACCTTAAACTTATTTTTGAATCTAATAAAATTGTTATTTCTCATGGAGGAGACTTTGTTGGGAAGGGTTACCTCAATAGAGGTTTATTTGTACTGAACATTGTTCAAGAGATTACTCGTAATGCAAGTACTTCTAATTCTGCTTATATTGATGAGTCTATTGATTTGTGGCATGGTAGGCTAGGTCATATTTATATTGCTTCTATAAAAAGACTTAGAAAAATGGAATTAATTTCTGCGATTAATGTTGATAATTTTTCTAAGTGTCCTATTTGTATAGAAGAAAAATATACCAAAAACCCTTTTCAAAATGTAACTAGTAAAACGACAGAATTGGTTGAACTAGTACATTGAGACTTAGCTGATTTTAAGAACACTGTTAGTGAGGGTGGGAAGAAATACTACATCACTTTTGTAGATGACTTTTCGAGATACACTAAGGTATATCTTCTTAAGTCTAAGTATGAGGCTGAAAGCATATTTTTAAAATACAAAGCAGAAGTAGAAAATCAATTAGACAGGAAAATCAAGAGACTTAGGTCTGATAGGGGTAGTGAATATAGTACTAATACTCTAGAAGATTTTTGTAAGAAAAATGGTATTATACATGAGGTTAGTGCTCCCTATACTCCCCAACAAAATGGTATAGCTGAACGAAAAAATCGAACCCTTAAATAAATGATGAATTCTATGCTTTTGAGTTCAGGTTTATCTGATAAGATGTGGGGGAAGTTGTCTTATGGAAGCTGTCTTATATGCATGTTATGTTCTTAATAGAGTTCCTCATAAGAAGTTAGATAAAACTCCTTATGAGTTATGGAAAGGATTTGCCCCTAACTTGAAATTTCTAAAAGTGTGGGGATGTTTGGCTAAAGTTGGTCTACATGAATTTAAACAAGTAATTGTTGGACCTAAGACTTTTGATGCCGCTTTTATTGGTTATGCTTAAAACAGTGCTGCATATAGATTTCTATCTTTGAATGATCATTCTATTTGCGAATCTAGGGATGCGGAATTTTTTTATCATGTTTTTCCATTGAAATATAACGTTCCCACTAATGTGCCTAATAATACTTCTGCATCTATATCTGTTAATTCTTATATTGTGCCTTCTTCTAGTATTACTGCTAATGATCATGAAAATGAACTTAGAAGGAGTAAGAGCCATAGAATTGAAGCTAGCTTTGGTCCTGACTTTATCACTACTTTCTTGACTGAAAATATTGAGCTTGATCTTTTGAATTATGAATTAGTGTCTACCTATTTAATAGAAGAAGACCCTAAGACTTATGATGAAGCAACGAGGTCAATAGATGCTAATTTTTGGAAAGAGGCCATTAAAAGTGAATTAGACTCTATAGTTTCTAATCACACTTGGGACTTATTTGATTTGCTTAAAGGTTGTAAACATATAAGTAGCAAGTGGATATTTAAGAAGAAATTGAGACCCGATGGTACAATTGAGAAATATAAGGCTAGACTTGTTATTAGGGTTTTTAACCAAAAGAAAGGCGTTGACTACTTTGATACCTATTCTTCCGTAATTAAAATAGCAAATATTAGAACTATTATTGCCTTAGCCTCTATTCATAATTTAGTGATACATCAAATGGATGTTAAAACGATTTTTCTAAATGGTGATTTAGAGGAAGAGATCTATATGACTCAACCTGAGAGTTTTGTGATCCAAGGACGGGAGAATAAAATATGCAAATTGAGAAAGTATCTATATGGTCTTAAATAGGCACCTAAGCAATGATATGAAAAGTTTAATAGCACACTAGTAGATAATGAGTTTGTTGTTAATGCATCCGATACTTGTGTTTATTCCAAGATGGTAGGATCAGATTGTGTGATTATATGTCTGTATGTGGATGACATGTTAATCTTTGGTCCTAATGTGGATATTGTAAATGAGACTAAGAATTTGTTGTCTTCTAAATTTGAAATGAAAGATCTTGGAGAAGAAGATGTAATTTTAGGGATCAAAATCAAAAGAGCTGCTAATGGTTTTTCATTGTCTCAGTCATATTATATTGAGAAAATATTGAAAAGGTTTGATTGTTTTTAGGTAGCTCCTGTGAGAACTCCTTATGATCCTAGCATACACTTGAGAAATAATAAAGAATTTAGTGTTTCTCAAACTAAATATGCTAAGATAATTGGTAGTGCAATATTTCTCATGAATTATACATGACCCGATATTGCTTATGTTGTTAGTAGATTAAGTAGATATACTCATAACCCCAGTAGTGAACACTGGAATGCTCTTCATCGCTTGCTAAGATATTTGAGAGATACTATGGATTGATATTTGTATTTTAATAATTTTCCTGCTGTTTTAGAAGGATTTTGTGATGCAAATTGGGTTACTGACAATGATGAAGTTAGCTCCACTAGTGGCTATGTGTTTACTTTAGGTGCATGTGCTATTTCATGAAAGTCTTCAAAACAAACTTGTATAGCACGTTCGACCATAGAATGTGAATTTATTGCTCTTGAGTTAGCAAGGCAAGAAGCTGAATGGTTGAGAAACTTATTGGCAGACGTGCCTTTGTGGGGAATACAAACTTCACTAGTATCTTTACATTGTGACTCACAAGCGACAATTGGAATTGCCAAGAATAGTGTGTACAATGGGAAAAGAAGACATATTCGCATTAGACATGGTACGGTGAAATAATTATTAAAACATAGTGTTATTTCCTTGGAATATATAAGGTTCGAAAGAAATTTGGCGGATCCTTTAACCAAGGGTTTGGCAAGGAGAGTTATCCTTGAAACGTCGAGGGAGATGGGGCTAAAGCCCATGGATGGATTGAGGAAGTATGGTGGATACCCGTTCGTGGTCAAACGAAGGCATATGAGACTTCAATATGCACTATATTTCCTATCCCTATGATGTGTAGTAGTGCTTTATAAGATTGAGCCTATTTTACTCTTAATGATTCCATTCTTAAGGTGGTCTATATGTTGATAGACTTGATGGAATCACCTAAGTGAGTGTAAAGGTGCGGTCGCCTTTTATGAAATACTTGGGATGTCTTTCTAGAGCACTCATGAGACCCAAGGTGTGTGCATGACCATAAAAGCACTTTATTAGTATCGCGGAGTTTGCATAAAATTAAGGATATAGCATGTGTATTGAGGGTCTCAACTCATGTCCATTCAGTTCAAGAGTACTTCACTTTGTGGATATTAGTCGTTGCCTCATTTCACTACGTGTCAATTCAAATCAAAAGATACTGACACTTAACTACATGTTCCTTCCTTTTGCCCAGGAATTATTCTTATTCTTTATCTTTGCATTAGTGGGGGATTGTTGGTATTATTCCTCTTTAGGCGTTACTCTAATTTGATAATGCAAAGAATAAAGAACACTTTTAATCTACAATTAATCATTGGTTAATTGTCATACCTCTTCACCATTAATTTTATTGTAATATTTCTAGATTTTATGTATATGCAAAGTGGGAGAATGAAGTTAATACTTCATAAATGGTTCACATTCATTCATATGACAGTTTCTTAACTTTTGTGACTTCGTTTGTGAAAAAATACAACTTTTCAGAAGGTTTGAAGTTACTGTCTTTATGACAATTTTGTCATTAAACCAAAATAAATGTTACATAACATTAACTCACATTTGGCCTCTTATGATTTTCTGATGGAAGAAAACGTAAATGATTTGCCTATATAAACATCATCATTTGTGAGCTAAAATACCAACCAAATATATTATTCTCTCATCCTCTCAAACGACTATTCTTCTTCCTATTTTTCCTCGACAATTCTTTTTTGCAAACTCCAAACTTCCAGCCACGAGTGCACGTGTTTGGAAGTATTGTGGAATCTTGGGGAGCGACCGGTCTTAACGATTTGCACTCAGTCAGACCGAAATCGCTTTCAAGGCACTGCCTTGCCACGACACAATATTTATTCGATAAGTTATTTCTATTATTGGTCAATATTATCTACTATTTTTCTTACAGACAATACATTAAAAGTCAAGTTGTGCCCCCTAAATCGACCAAATATAAAGCCTAAGCTTTATATATTTATTATTTATTATTTTTATATATATATACACACACACACACACACACACATATATATATATATATATATATATATATATATATATATATATATATATATTTTCTGAAATTACCGAGGGTCGACCCTCCTATCCTAAGAATAGGTCCGCCTATGCTCTCCACCTTCCCCTCAAGACAACCCGCATTTAAAAAACAAGACAAATATATCCATAAGGAAAATGGATTGTTGGATTAAGCACCTCGACGCTTGGGATTGGACATTTTGAGCGGCTTAATTACTCAATATATAAAAATTAGATCATAAGGTGAAAATTGTAGCATATAAGTAGACGACAACCAATTCTCTTGACGTATTGAGACACTACCAAATAGCCCTTGGTCGGCAAGCAGGGATGGACACGGTCTCCTAGTTGCTTTAGGGCTCTTCTATATAGTAAAATAAAAACTTAACTACACAGAATAAGGACAACTTACTTGAGGACCGTACAATTTGGATATACAAATATATATTCGAGCGTGATCTCACGAGTGCGGTCTGGGAATGATGAGATGTACGTGATCTTGCCCCTATCTTATGTGATAGAGAAACTGTTTCAAATAGACCATTGGCTATAAGATATATAGTGATAAAGAAATGTTTATATTACATTTTGTCGAAGAATAAAGATTAAGTGTCTAAAACCTTAAGTTTTCTTCAAACGCTAAAAGAAAGTTACGTTTTCTTCAGTTTTAAAATACAAGTTGGTGACCTAATATGGTATTCCGTAAGTATGATTATAAAGTCTCTTAATTTTATATAGTTATTGTCATGTGAAAAAAATTAAATTCCGGTTTTTGCGGCTTAGTAGATTAACTTAAGCTAATCTGCCTGATTTCTTTCTCTTACCAATTTCAGAAGGAGATCGACATCAAATTCATTGTATTTGACCTAATTAAAAATTTGCTTCGGACATACAATAAGAATCTTTTGTTCTTTCTTATCACAATATTGACAAAAAGTTGCTCATTTTTTTCAAAAAATTGTCCAAAATTTCATTTTCGGTCAATTGTTATTTTATTTTGAGATTGAATAAAGGAGATAAATAAGAAGATCATTTTCTTATAAAGGAAATATACGTCGAGAGAGAAGTGATCATAAGTTACATTACTGTACTAATATGATATTAATGAGAAAAGAGGCCACATAAGAGAGAGAACAGCAACATATCCGGTATAATCAGTGGCGTACGCAGGATTTTTTGTAAGGGGTGACACTATTTGAATAAGTGAACATAAATAAATCAGTATAACGACAAACTGTGTCATTTTTTATATTTATACATAATATTTTTATTTATTTTTATTATTTATACATATATATTTACGAAAAAATTTGAGGAAGCTTTGTCACGTGACACTGCTTGAGATAAGGCTTCTAATCCCAAAAATAGAGTCCGAAAAAAATATAATGTACGTAAATCTTACCCCAATCTTGTGCAAATTGAGAGATTTTTCGATAGACTTTCGGTTAAAAAAAAGCAAAACGAAGTTCAAAGACAAGAGAGAACATAGAAAAGAAAAACTTGTGACGAGGAGCATCATTGCTAGAGAACATCGACCTAAAATGCACATGATTACTCAAAATTCTCTTGGAAGTAGGACCAAATTATTAGTACATCACGAATACCAGATCCAAAACTATCGTTATAAGTGTATTAAATATTAAAAAGCAACATTTACCCGAATACTTTTGAAATAATATTCTGCAAACATTAGGAAATTGCACCACATTGTTTAGGTATTACTTACAATATTAATTAGTTTGGCATAGCCATTGGGGTTTATCCAAGAAAATAGTAAGTAAAAAAGCGTCATTGTCATTTTATGTATTGATAATAGGAAATAAAACTTGATTTTCGAAAACTTAGAGATAAAAATTCGCCATTTCTGTAATACAGAAATAAATCTATCCATTTTCATCGTCTTAAGGAGTAAAAACATATAATATATTTTGATATATTTATTTCTGTTTGGACGTTACTAATTATGCCTTTTAATTACTAACCCTTCTATTGAGAGTTATACATTTATTTTTCAATTAGAAATATTACTAATTTACATTTTAGGAACATGAGATTAGTTTGAAGCAAAGTCAAATAATTACAGAATAACATTTATCGAGTTTTAGTCCAATAATTACAAAGGGAAAATTATTTCAACAGTTTAACATTTCTAATGATCATTAAATGGCACAATAGTTTTCTTAGACAAATATCATCACATAGTAAAATGGACGACATTGCACCAATTGATTCCTATTCACATGAATCAATGAATCCAAGGCGATCATCACAACCAAATAAAGTAACTAATGACCAATAATTACTCATATAATCCAAGAAAAAGCTTTGTATATACCAAAAATATTTACCTAATTTTTTATCCATTGTTAACCTTTGATTAGGGAAAGTAAAGCTTTTATTGTCTTGGTATATTGAAGAAAAGAACAAACACCAATAATTGAGTTTTGAGATTATGATAGTTGGATTTAAGTTAAATTTTACACTGGTCACAAATAGGAATGAACTTCAATAGTACTAATATATATCAATCCACGAAAATTAGGTACTAAATATTTTCACACTCTAGAAAAACTTGACGTCTTCAAAGATCATCTATTAATTCTACATTCATATTCATATAGGATACTTGCATTAGGATAGACTATATACTTCACACCCCCTTGAGATGCAGTCTTTCTCCTGATCCTGTATGAACGCGGGATACTTCATGCACAGAGCTGCCATTTTTTCCTCATCGAATCAAAAAGAAATTCTACATTTGATATAGGACCCGTTTGTCCATAAAATATTTCCTTTTTTTCGATTTTTTTTAAAAATGTGTTTGTCCATGAAATTTTGCAAGTTTTTGAAAAAATTTCAAAAATAAGTTTTTCAAAATTTCAAAAAGAAAAAAAACTTTTTTCTCCACTCACAAAACTGCAATATTTTTTCAGGGGAAATGTATGTCCAAATATAATTTCAAATTTCAAATACAAATTTTCAACTTAACTCAAAATATTACTTTTTTTTCAAAAATTATAATTTTTATGCACAAACACATACGTAAACATTACAAAAAGATGAGCCAATTTTTTTTAGAAAAAATAAGAAATGCAAAAGTGTGGTCTAACGATTAAGGAAGCGAATAAAAATTATGAAAAATCAACGCAGACCAAAAACATTTTTAGTACACTCAACATGTCCAAATGATTTTTATTTATTTTACAAGAAAAGAGAGATTATATAGGAATCTAAGGGGGTGTACTGTAGTAATTCAGAATAATGAAAATAATGTCATGTAAGAGCAAAACATGGCTTATAATTCCACTCATTATTTAACCTTTGTCCAGTTCATCTCTGTCGGCTTTTTCTCTACTCCTGCTCTCAACGCAAACTCTATTTTTGACACTAACATACGTATCATATAACAGACGCATTACACTATAAATTTATTTGCCTTTATTTCATTAACAATACTTAATTATATTATAATCTTGCATATAGAATAGTATAAAAATGTTATTGTAGTGCATATACAGTAGGAAATATAAAGCAGCTCCGTTGTTATTGGCGTCTGATTTTCCGGCGAGTTCTCTGATTCTTGGGGTAGCGTGTAACTTATTGACCAAACCTGTTGTCTCTACTTTATTCTCTCTTCCTTTCCATTTTTGGATATATATTTTTTGCATTCTTGATTTTCCGGCGAGTCTTTGCTTGGTGGTTTTAGTTTCAGTCACTTCCTCTACCGGCTGAAGTGGTAATCAGTAATCACTGAATTCAGAGATAAAATTATCTTTTTTGGGTACAGTGTAAGTTGAAAAGAGGCAGTTTTTTTGTGGGGTGTAGTTTGATTCCGGCAACCGGTAAATGCTGATGTATTCATGACAATGGAAAAGGAAGAATATTTGCATTTTAGGAAATTCTGCTGGTTTTGGATATTATAAAATATTCTGTTGCAATTATGGAGCTAGCATAATCGTGGAATTATAAGCTCTTTGCAGCTGGAAGTTTGTGTTAGAGGAATTTTTTTTTTTTGAGAAGTGGGAAAGATAAATAAATTGTGAAGAAATTCAAGTGGAAATTTTTGGTGAAATGAAGGCACCATCAAACGGATATATTGCAAATTCAGGAGAAGGTGTTTACTATAGCTTAATTGATTCTTTTGCATTTCTATCTTCTGCCTTGTTATTTATTTTATTCAATCTGTGTCTTAATAAGTGAAATATTCTGTCATAGTTGAGTTTTGATTTGAAGGGGAGTCTTGGAGCAACGGTAAAGTTGTCTCCATGTGAAGGTCACGGGGTTCGAGCCGTGGAAGCAGCCACTAATGCTTGCATTATGGTAGACTGTCTACCTCAAACACCCCTTGGGTGCGGCTCTTCCCGGACCTTGCGTGAACGCGGGATGCCTTGTATACCGGGCTGCCCTTTAGTTGAGTTTTGATTTGTTAGTTTGATAAGTCCTAACATGGGCATTCACATGAACTAGGTAATTGGTTCTAGTTCAATTTAGAAATGCCTAAACTACTCCTGGAATCTTTGTGTTTACTCCATTTTGGAGGAGAAAGAATACATTTTGATTTTTGTGCACCATTCTCTGTCAATTAAGATTTGAGTAGGTTCTGCTTTGCTTACAAGCCAGTACAAGGAAGGGAAAGAACAGAGTAGAAAACATGGTTATCACTGAGAATAGGAACGAAATTAATACTGCAGAGTTTGTTTGACATTCTGTGTTCATGAATGCTTTAATAGGATCCACTTGCCATAAGTTCATATTGTCACATGGTTTTCTTTGATAAAGGAAACTGAAAAAGTTGTTCTATTCATGGATTATCAGATCAAGAAACTATAGCTTCTTTATAATCATCGATCCTTGCGTGTCATTTAGGGTCACACAATGTTGGTTAGTTTATAATCATCGATCCTTAACTCACCAGTGTTGGTTAGATTTTTATTGCCATTTGGTATACAACCGTTAGAGGGTCACACAATGTTCACTTAGTTTCCTGGTATTGCTGAATCTTTATAAATATTTGGCTTGCGGAACTCCTAATCGTCATAATTATTTCACTATAATAATCCTTCAGTTTGGGGTAACAGAAGGAGAAACAGAAGAACATTTCCTCTTTTTGGTTGCATGAATGATAGCATAATTTCATGCACAAAGGAGCCTAGTTTCTAGCACATCGAAGCTTCATATGTATGTTTGTCTAAAGTTTAACTTTAATTTAGTAAATATGCATCCCTGAATTTTTTTATCATACTGCAACAGGAGATAGAAAGGTCATGAATTCAGAGTTATGGCACGCTTGTGCTGGCCCTTTGGTTTCTTTGCCTCCTATTGGAAGCCTTGTGGTATATTTTCCTCAAGGTCACAGTGAGCAAGTGTGTTTCTTTTGAAGTTGAATCGGAGTATTATTTCCCTAGATATTGTCCGATGATGAAAGCTTACTCGATATTAACACCATGCAGGTGGCGGCATCAATGCAAAAGGAGACAGATGGAATACCAAGTTATCCTAATCTTCCTTCCAAGTTGATCTGCATGTTACACAATGTCACTTTACATGTACGGCATCTTCCTCAATCCACACATTGGCTAGGAATCCACAATTTCATGAATTGTTTTTCCATTTTCCACATATTTTGCTTACAATTAATGATTCGATATGGGGGTCTTCCCGTACCTTCATTGTATTCCTTGTATTTAAAAAGAAGTAAATGGAAACTCAGGATCACTATACTTTTGTAAGTTTTGTCAGTGTTTGTTTGAATCCACAATCTCAAATTGATGTTGCATGTGAATTAAGTAGAAAAATATAGTTCTATTAAGGCTAATCAAAGAGTGGTGGAATTTTCCTTATCCTAACGTGGTATACTTGTGATGTTATTGTTAGGCTGACCCTGAAACTGATGAGGTTTATGCTCAGATGACACTTCAACCTGTAAACAAAGTAAGTCCTTTATGCTGTTTGCAATTTCAGCTGTCTGTCTTTCTGGGGAAAGTACTTTTTACCTCCTCTTTAAGAAGTTGAACGAAACGTAATTTTGCTGCTTCTTTTTTTTTTCCTGCAGTATGACCAGGAGGCTTTACTTTTATCGGATATGGGCCTTAAGCAGAACAGGCAGCCTGCCGAGTTCTTCTGTAAAACTCTCACAGCTAGTGATACTAGTACCCATGGTGGATTTTCTGTTCCTCGTCGAGCAGCCGAGAAGATATTTCCTCCCCTGGTTTGTTTATCTTCACAAAGTGTCTTCAAGAAAAAGAGATCCGCTTTTATGCATCTGACAGACAGCTTCTTTATAGGATTTTTCAATGCAACCTCCTGCTCAGGAACTAATGGCTAGAGATTTGCATGACCAAGCTTGGACATTTAGGCATATCTATCGAGGTACTTTTTAAGATCTTTTACTTTCTTATGTTGGAAGCTTAATTTTAATAATTCTATGTAGAACTACTAATGAGGTATTACACTTTTGAATTGCTAAACTAGTAGTATTTAAGGTTTTTCTTCAAAGGATACAGTTCCGTTTTGGAGTGCTTGATTAAGTGATTCGAATGATTATCCTGATAATATCTACATTAGCGATGTTTGTCTTTAAATCCAACTCAACTTAAGAAAAAAGTGAATCCAATAAGTGCTCGTTGACATTAATTTGCATGATTTCAGGTCAACCAAAAAGACACCTTTTGACTACTGGTTGGAGTGTCTTTATCTCCTCTAAAAGGCTATGTGCAGGCGATTCTGTCCTTTTCATAAGGTAACAGTGAAAATTAGTATAGTACTTTTTATATCTGATAGTCATCTTGTTTCTAAACTGAGAAAATTTGATGTAGAGATGAAAAGTCACAGCTTCTCTTGGGTATAAAACGAGCAAATAGACAGCAGCCCGCCCTCTCCTCATCTGTTATATCTAGTGACAGCATGCACATTGGGATCCTTGCTGCTGCAGCTCATGCTGCTGCAAACAACAGCCCATTTACTATCTTTTACAATCCGAGGTACTATATCAACGCTTTTGAGATAAAAAATATTACGTGTTTGGATTAAAATGTTGAATTATACACAAATTGTTTATCTTGCTCCTTTTGTTACCTGACAGGGCTAGTCCTTCTGAATTTGTAATTCCTCTGGCCAAGTATAATAAAGCTATGTATGCACAAGTTTCACTAGGCATGCGATTTCGGATGATGTTTGAAACAGAGGAGTCTGGAGTCCGTAGGTACATGGGTACAGTAACTGCTGTTAGTGATCTGGACCCCATACGATGGAAGAACTCTCAGTGGCGTAATCTTCAGGTACTCAGTCATCTACGCTTTGACCCCAAGCATCTGCTTAGAATTTTGTTATTTATAACTTAGTGGTCATAGTAGAGCCCGCCCCGCTTCTTGAAAATATATTTCGTAGTCATACCAAATACAACTACATATACTAGGCAATGTCACTCATTATCAGTTGCTCTTCCTGATTAGGAGTACTTACTTGCACTTTGGTTCATGACTTCATAACGGTAATGACATTTTCTAGAAGCAATGTGTTTCCCTTATCCTTGTGTGAGTGTGTGTGTTTTCCTTTTCTAAAAAACCATTTTAACCATTTACAGGTGTTTTCTGGTCACTAGTATCCTGATGCCGTCTTTATTGAACTTTAATTGTGGTTCCAAAGGATTTCTTGATGTTATGCAATAAACTGCATTTGGATTTATCCAGTCCTAAATTATTTCCTTATTTAATTTGTTAGGTGGGATGGGATGAATCAACTGCCGGGGAACGTCCAAGCAGAGTTTCAATTTGGGATATTGAGCCTGTTGTGACTCCTTTTTATATCTGTCCACCTCCATTTTTCAGGCCCAAGTTCCCTAAACAGCCAAGTTTTCCTGGTAAGCTACTTGACATTTAGCTCTCTTGTAATGTTTCAAAGGTTTAAGAAAAAAACTTGAACAAAGAGCCTATTTGAAGGTTCACTGTAGTTAAAACTTGACTTTGACTTGCAGGAAATATTGCAGTTTCCATTCAGTAATATTTCTGATTAAATATGGCTGGAAATAGGTCTAACTATTAGTACATAAAGTATCGAGGATGTTTATCAACTTAATCTCCCTCATCTCGACTTCCACAAGAAGGAAATTAGTCTACTGTAACTTCCTCGATATAATCCTCAAAGGGGTAGTGCTTTTGCAGGTGATGAATCTGATATTGAAAATGCATTAAAGAGGGGGATGCCTTGGATCAGCGATGAGTTCGGTCTAAAAGATGCTCCAAGTTCAATATTCCCTGGACTAAGCTTGGTACAATGGATGAGTATGCAACAGAACAATCATAATCCTGTTGCCCAATCCGGACTTCCCAATGTCTTACACAGTAATATTGGCACGGATGACCATTCTAAGTTGTTGAGCTTTCAGTCACCTACACCAGGTCTCCAGTTCAACAAACCAAACCAACTTAATCAGCAATTAGGTCAAATCCAGCAGCCACCATTAGCATGGCCCCAACAACAGCAGCAATCATTACAGTCTCCCGCGAGTGCACAGCAGCACACGCTGCACCAGCAGCAACAGCAACACTCGCTGCAGCAGCAGCCACAACCACAACCACAACCACAGCTTCTCCAGCAAGCACAGCAGCAACTGCATCAACAACAACGTGGACCCCAGCAGCAACAGTTAACCGTGAATTCGCCACCAGTAAATCATTGTGTATCCCCTAACCAGCTACCAAACCAAAGTTTTCCACAAGCTTCGATATATGCTCAGCTTCAGCAGCAACAGTTACTATCAGTCAGTAACCAATCACAGCTAAATGTTCCAAACAATAGAAATCCATTTCCTTCAACATCCTTGGCACAAGACTTTCCCTTTCAGCAACAAGCGACCCAGCAGTCTAACCTCTTGCAAAAATCCCAGCAGCAGCAGCAGACAATACTGCAGCAAGCTCCACTACAATTGTTGCAACAGAGTTTGATGCAGAGGCCACAAGTACAGACATCGTCACAGCAGAGCCTTACGGAGCAGCAGCTTCAACTACAGCTTCTTAATAAACTGCAGCAGCAACAACAGCAACAGCAGCAACAAGCACAGCAATTATCTCATGTAAATTCTACTCTAGAGCCACGTATGCCCCAGCAACAACAGAACCGGCAACCACAAGATCTCCAGTTTGGTCATCAGCAATTGAGTTCCAACATCATGACCACAGCCACACATCTACAGTCACCTCAACATGCTTTCAACCAACTCCAAGGCCAGAACAAATCCCCTATAACAATCAAAGCCTTTTCTGGTGCTACAGATGGAGATGCTCCTTCATGTTCAACCTCTCCTTCTACAAATAATTTTCAAGTTTCACCACCAAACTTCTTGACCAGGAACCAAGGGCAAGCCATACTGGTGGATGAGTCGGTAGTTGATCCTTCACAAGAGCAAAACAAATCCGAATTTCGAATGAAACACGAGTTACCCTTCTCAAAAAGTTCGGAGCAGTCTAAAAACAAAGGTAATGGTACTGAGAACTTAGAGGCAGCCTCATCGACAACATCATACGGGTTGGATTCTAGTGGCTTCAACTTTTCATTGCCTGCATTATGTGCTGAAGGTGATGTTCAATCACATTCTAGGAACAGTCTTCCTTCTGCAGCAAATATAGATGGATTGACCCCGGATGCTTTGCTGTCAAGGGATTATGATTCCCGAAAGGATATGCAAAACCTGTTCTCTGCTTTTGGAAATACCCCTAGGGACATAGAAACTGAATTGTCTGCTGCCGGGATCAGTTCTCAACAATTTGGTGTGCCAAACATGTCATACAAGCCAAGATGTTCCAATGATCTCGCTGTTAATGACAATGGTGTTCTGAATAATAATTCATGGACGAATCAGACTCAGCGCATGAGAACATATACTAAGGTCTGCTGCAGGCATGCTTCACTCTCTTTTTACCACTGTTTACGCGTTCTCTTTTTTCAAGTTTCATATGATGGTGTAGTAGTGTTATGTCTCATTCCTGTCATGTATGTTTTTAATATTGTTTTGCGATCATGAAGGTTCAAAAACGAGGCTCTGTGGGAAGAACAATAGATGTCACTCGTTACAAAGGCTATGAGGAACTAAGGCATGATCTAGCACGTATGTTCGGAATTGAGGGACAGCTTGAAGATCCTCAAAGAACTGAATGGAAGCTTGTGTATGTAGACAATGAGAATGATATACTGCTTGTTGGTGACGATCCTTGGGAGTAAGTGTTGACTTCTAGAAAGTTGTATTATGATTCTTGAAGTATTACTTTTCCAAGATATTCATGTTTTGCTCATTTTTCTCAGGGAATTCGTGAGCTGTGTTCAGAGCGTCAAAATCTTGTCTTCTGCTGAAGTGCAGCAAATGAGTTTGGATGGGGATTTAGGTAATGTGCCAGTACCAAACCAAGCTAGCAGTGGCACTGACAGTGGTAATGCATGGAGGGGACACTACGATGACAACTCTGCTGCATCATTTAATCGATGAAGGCGTTCCCATTTCATGAACCAACTTTGCAATACATTTTCAACACGATTCCCTTGAAGCTGCTAGCAATTCAGATCACCAGAATGCAGCAACTCCTGTCATGTTTTTTATTCGTGACGTGAATACACATACCCTTCCGAGATCTGGCAGTCCGTGCATGTCTTCGTGGCACAGTTGATGTTGGATTAGTACCTTTACTACTTTGTGGAGTGTTTTAATCAGATTTACTGAGATCAGGATCTGTATCTTTATTCTTATTCGAAGGTCCAAAAATCTGTTAGTGAGTTTAGGAGAGCAGGTTTCCAATGTTGAATTATTTTTTTCTAGATCAGGTTGATGTAAATTAGCCTAGTAATTTAGGCTTGGAAAAACTACAGGAAGAAAGATTCCTGTTGTACCAAATTTAACAGAAAGTGTATAGCTTTGACGGATGTGGAAAACAGTATCTAAATGATATTAGAGCACTTCGAGTTTTTATGCTCTCCTGAAATATCTAGTAGGTCAATTATAATTTTATACAGGGATTAGTCCAAATCTGTTAAAAGTTTGTTTAAAACATGACATTGTTGTTATTAAACATACAACAACAATAAGCCCAGTAATCCATCAGAAAAAATTCAGTTCCAATTCATAATCTGCAGCTTTCAATCACTTTTAACATACAAACATACCCATAAGGGTAAAAATTCCTCAAATCAAAAAAGGTAATGCGTTCAGAAAATTGATTCTACACTTGACATTAATCATTAATTTGCAGTGTTTGCCGAAATGTGAATGCAGCTTTCTCTTCCTAACCTTAAAATTTTTGGCACAGAATAATTAACTCGATATCCAACTAAGATAGCACAGCCATTACATCAGACGCTCTGAGTGTAATGTAGTCGGAACCATCAGCGCCTTTGAATTCACTACCCGCGTATTTGGAGTAGAGAACTGTATTACCAGGGGATACTGATAGTGGTTTCCTGTTTCCTTCCTCATCAAGAGGACCAGGCCCAACAGCTATAACCTGTAATTTCAAACATAGAATAAGGTTTAGAACATCTCACAACCAATATAGGGAGCATAGATTAGGGATGCAGATCAGAGGCAATATTGATTATTGACTGCCAGTCAATCTTCTATCTCTTACCGCGCCAATTGAAGGCTTTTCCTTAGCTGCCTCAGTCAACAGTAAGCCTCCTGCGGTTTTTTCTTCAGCCTCGGCAACCTGACAGCAAATGCAACCACCAAGTAACGCTCCTTCAGTCAATTAAAGTCGGGTAAACCAAAGGAAAATTAAAGCAGAAACAGATAACCAGCTGACTATGAAACATCAGATATCTTGCATACAAGGAAGGAATGAATGATAAGATTGACAAACCTTGATTAGGACTCTATCATTTAAAGGCTGCAAATCCTTGATATCATCTGTCTCAAGAACACCAACAATATCATCCTCTTTCAGAATGAGGTGCTTTGATCCATCGAACTCCACCTCTGTTCCAGCATACTTTGAGTAGACAACTTGGGCACCCGTCTATACACGATAGATCTTTTCAGTCAACTAGATTTCCATGGATTTATCCGAGCTTGATTATTATTATCTGAATATAATATTACCTTCACGCTAATGTCCACTTTAGTCTTGCTAGCTGAACGACCCTCCCCAACAGCAACCACCTCACCTCCTTGAGGTTTTGACTGGGCTGCTACTGGAAGTAGGATACCACCTACAGTCTTCTCCTCTGCGGTCTTAATCTTTACCAATACTCTATCGCCCAATGGCTTAAGCGTAGTGTACTGCAACAACAACAAGAAGAAAATAAATATTTAGAGCATGCATGAAATTTTCCTGCTAGAATTGGAATAATTTTATTGCATGACCAGTTAGTAGAGACAAATCACCATATTTACAAACCAAACATCAGAACTCAACAAATAGTTCTAACTAAGAAAACAAGTAATTATCCTTTTTCTCGGGAGGGATGTCTCTTTAACATGTATAAAAGCAAAATATGATAGTGTAAGGTTACCCACAAGGGAAGGGGAGTCGCAATGATAAAGTTGGCTCCGTATGACCTATAGGTGACGGGTTCGAGCCGTGGAATCAGCCACTCATGCATAGGCTGCCTACATCACACCCCTTGGGGTGCAGCCTAGACCCTGCATGAACGCGGATGCTTCATGCACCGAGTTGCCCCTTTAAGGTTACCCACAGGCTAGCCTCATTAGGCCTCAAAATCTATGGCTAGAATCAGCATGGACATAAAAATATATGAAGCCAGGATGTACCAGCTGATAAAACTTAATGCTCGGTGAAGTCATATTTGGATTCCAAAAACACACTTGACTGAAGTCTTAACAGTTATAAATCAAGAAACATCAGAACCAGAACTAGCAACTATAACACTATTGTTTCCTCAAATGTGCCAAGGAAACCATATTTTCTCAGCAAGCCCAAGTCACAAACTTACAACACAATTGAAGCCACAAAACAGAATGAAAAGGTCAATTACCCAATCCAACAAAAAGACAATACTTATCCGATCCATAACCATTTCTAGTTGAAGTTATTTGCTTCAGCTAACTCTTGCAAAATACTGAACCAAGACCTGATCTTTCTTTTAAAGAAACAAAAATTAGCTAACCAACCCCTGATAATTGCACTGAATTAATCATGAACAAGAAAACCAATGTTCATATTGCACGCGACAACGTTCACTAACACAATACGGGAAGCAGCGTAAATACCAAAGAAACCAAATCTCACTTATCCGATCCATTTCTAGTTGAAGTAATTTGTTTCAGCTAACTCTTGCAAAATACTGAACCAAGACTTGATCTTTCTTTTAAAGAAACAAAAATTAGCTAACCAACACCTGATAATCGCACTAAATTAATCATGAACAAGAAAACCAATGTTCATATTGCACGCGACAACGTTCATTAACACAATACGGGAAGCAGCGTAAATACCAAAGAAACCAAATCTCCCTAGTCATTCAACTACCCCAGTTAAAACAAAATGATAGAACTGAAACAAATAAAAGAAAAAGAAATAATGCACCTTAGGAGCTACAGTGGTGGCAGCCTTAACAACAAGACTACGAAAAGACCTGCTATTCTGCTTCAATGGGGCAAAAGATGCAACCTTTACACTACCAGTTGACCTAAGCCCTTCAAAGGATACAAAACCCTTTGCACAAATGGATGATGCTGTTAGCTGAGTAGTCGCCATTTGTTCCTACACTCAATCAGATTAAACCCCAAAAAGATTAAAATGGTTATTATCCTCAAAACTCAAAATTAAAAGAGGAAAATTAACGTTAAAAATAATATATTTTGAGCAATGATAATAAAAACAGTACCTGAATTAGAAGTCAAAAAGAAGGTTTTTTTTTCTTCTCAACTGAGGGTAGTGAGAGTGTGTGGTTAGGTTGTTGAAAAAATATAGAGTAGTTTGGTAAGAAGAGGATAACAAAACCCTAGAAGGTTCAAGAGAAAGACTTTGGCAGGGGGTTTTTCTGCAAAAGATAAGATGTTTCTAGAATTTTTCTTTCTTTTGTTTGTTTGTTTGTTCGTTGGAACACATTACGCTCTTCGATTGGGCTCGGGTTAGACCCTTCGATATGGACCAGTCTGACAATTTTTTCAACCTCTCAAGTATGGATGAAGCCCAATTAGTTCTTCGGGCCCGAACCAAGGATTTATCGGAAACATCTCCTCTCTATATATATCTCGGATAGGGATAAAATTTGTGTACACGCTATCCTCTCAAAACGTTACTTGTGAAATTCTACTGGATGTTTTTGTTGTTATTGTTATTGTCGATCAAGGTTCCACTACTATAAATAATGTTGGATAGACCTTTTCAAAACCATTTTTAATATTTTGATCCTATTAAAAAAATTGAGAAAATAGCTTCGCATTACAATTTTAAAGCGCGCTCGCCCAAAGTTTTGAACCTCGCCAAAATTTTAAAGTATTACAAATTCTGATGATCACCAACATTTAAAGCGCTAGAATTTTGAAGCACCAGAAAATTTGTTCGTCCTATTTTCAGTCATAATTTTAAAAATTTCTGGTGATCCGTCAGAGTTTGTAGCAAAATCCTTAAGATCAGCATAATTGTCGAATTTTTTTGCTTAACGTGCTTTAGAATTCCCGTGATCACGACGTATTTTAAAAAATTAGAAAAAAATAATATGGCTTTGATCTAGTGGTGAGAGCGCAACGCATTATGTGTGGGTTAGACACATGTCATGGTATCGAACTCTCCCATATTCAAATATATGGGTATTAAGTGGAAGGATAGAGGGGCAAGCCCATTATTTATCGAGTTTTGAACTTTGTGATACTTGCTTCGGAGATTTCTTAGTTAAGAAAGACGAGACACAAAAAAAAAAAAACTTACTTTCTGGTGTATAGATCAATCACATGTGACAAAAAAAAACTAATTTAGAGAATATGAGTTGAAAGTAGAAAGTAAAATCGTGAGAAAATAAAAAACGATTATACATAAAGAGAGAAAAATAAAATTGATGAGAAAGTAAATAAATTTGTTTAATTTAATAAGAGGAAAAATATATCATATTAACTCACTCAATTCTAACTTTACCAAATTTAAAAGAATTTTAAAAAATTATTTTTTTATTAATAATTATATAAATATAGATTATACAATAATGTATTAATAGCCTTAAATATTTGGGGTTTAAGGCCCTTACCCTAGAGCCGCCCTTGTTCATTAAGTTATGTTCTGCAGTTGAGTTATAAAGGGCAATCGCACTCATCGTCATAAATTAGGGTTACGAGTGAGAAAAGATGCAGCATGATGAGGTCATATGGCAAGTTATCAGACACAAGCATTGCAGTTTCATGGCGAAGTCAGATTTTTGTTCTTAATTTGATTCTCACTTCATATACTATTTGTTTGACATATGGTCTTTATTTGATTTATTTTTTCTTCTTTTTTGCAATATTGACAGAATTGAGACAGGGATATTTTGCCGAAATCCATATAATGTAACTGGGATTTGCAACCGGAGCTCATGTCCTCTGGCTAATAGTCGGTACGCCACCATTCGGGATCATGATGGTATTTATGCACAGCTTATTTCTTGTCATTTTTGAAATGATATAAAAGAGGCTATTGTTTTTTTTTTTTTTTGCTTCATTTTAAAAAAAATAAGGAAATGGTTGTAATTTCGCTTTGGTTTTCTTAATATCTTGTTATTGTTACTACTTGTTGCCAATGCTTCTTTTCATCTACTCTCGGAAGCAGCCTCTTTGCCCTCCCAGGACAAGGTCTGCGATCCCAGGTTTGTTGTTGTAAGGAAATGGTTGTAATCGCGATCCCAGGGCATACAAGATGTATGAATTAATGGTTTGGCTGGCTGCTATTGGAAAATTGTTCTATTTATGATCATTAATGAATAACTTGGCTGTAATGGAAAAAGGGAATTTTACCTATTGGTTTGTGTTACTTTTACCCTTCCATTCCTAGAGTATTATATATTAGTATTATATGTTAGGTTCGAGTCGAAGATGTTTCTTTAGTTGTGAAGTGCCTGTCTTGTTTACCCCTTTTTGTCTGGCTAAGCGACTTGGGGGAGATACCCTATACTTGGGTTATATTAATTTATCATTTTTGTCTGGGTTTTGAGCTATGAATCACGAGGGTAATTTTATTTTTTTCTTGATGGGATAAGCTAATATGGTCATCCTAAATGTTCTAATATTCATAGTAAGCTGTCTAAAGAATCTACAGTCTGGTTTCATCGGAGTGTTTTCGAGAACTGCTTGTTTCTGATTCTGTGGTTTTTATTAATTACTGAAATTTTTTGTAGGAGGAATTAGAATTTTCTTTTGGATCCTCTGATTTGTTTTTGTGCTATGCAGGAGTGTTCTATTTGTACATGAAAACAATAGAAAGGGCTCACATGCCAAACAAACTTTGGGAAAGAGTTAAATTGCCAAGAAATTACGAGCAGGCTCTTGAAATCATTGATAAACATTTGGTAATGCAATTAACTTTTTTTTTTCACTCACCGTTGTATGCTTGTTGTTCTTCAAAGCAATAACTTTCCTCCCCCTCCCTCCCCTCTCTCTTAACTACCACAGATGTACTGGCCAAAGTTTCTTGTGCACAAGGCAAAACAAAGATTAACAAAAATGACTCAGATGCGAATAAGAATGAGGAAGCTTGCTTTGAAAACAAGGTTCGGACCTCCTTTCTCAGAAATTTGGTTTAGAGTTAAATTCTCCCCTAAACACTTAAATGTATATATGCTTGGTGATTTGTTGTCTCAAGTTTACTTTTAACCTTACTCTTTTACTGTCTTGAGCATTATTTTAGAGGAAGTTTAAGATGCATGCTTGAAAGTTATAGATTCTTGTTTGTTTTATCAATCTGGCTCTTCATCCCGTTTCACCTTCTCTCACCCTGGCTTCCATAAGAACGTATACAAACAAGTAATCTCTTGGCTTGTTAGATGCCGTCCAAGTAGACTTGTAGGTAGATGAACATTTAGGTGTGGTAAGTTCAAATTTTAATATTTGTTCATTCAGGAGAGGAAGGGTGTGTGCTGTTCCATAAGAGCCTATGTTTATCACATCTTCAATAGCTATACCAATGGACCGCGATATTGGATAACATACACCCAATGTATGCTGAATCATAATTGTCCCGTCTTATCCAGTTAGAATAGTTTAGCTGCAGCTTTTATCCACGATGAATGTACTAGGCTTTAATTTAGTCTCTGGCATATGCAGCTAATCGCATCCTCTGTGTAAACCCCTCACTTTTTCGAGAAGGGACTTGTTTACTTCCATATTTTGGTACCTCCTCTCGAGGAAATAAATCTTTGCTTATGGATGTTTGACTGAAAGCATTTTCCTGCACTCGTTATATGCTTTAATTTGTTTTGTCTCCAGGGAGAAGATAATGACCACACCAAGGAAAGAAACGAAAAGAGAATCTCGCCGACAGGAAAAGGCTGAAAAAGCAGCTCTTCTCGATAAAGTGAGTTTAAGCTTGTAATTCCTTCTTTTGTTCGAGGTAGCATTTTTTCCCTTGATTTGGTAGGTCATCTGGCTATTTCCTTTACAAGTCATGCCATTTTCTGCTCTGCAGAGCATTGAGAAGGAACTGCTGGAACGCCTGTCTAAAGGAGTGTATGGTGATATATACAATTATCCTGAGCGGAAGTATCTAGAGATTCTTGGTAGGGAAGCAATGCAGGTGGCTAGCGAAGAAGAAGATGAGGAGGTCTTGATCAAAACCCCTGTTATGTTTTCTCTTAAATACTCTTGTTTTCCTAGTTTCCCTTTCTTCTCTTGGTTGCTACCTCCCCCCCCCCCTTTGGGGTTTGGGGGGTTGTGTCAGCTTGGAGTCTGGGACTACCCTTCTCTGGCAAAGCCTTTCTTAGTAAATTGGTTAACTTTGGCTGATACATTTAGATGAGTTGTTTGTTTATTCTTCTGTTAATGATTGAAATAAGCAGGAACATGAAGTGGAATATGTTGAAGGCTATGATGATCTTGAAGAGGAAGATGATATGGAAGATTTTGATGGTCTTGGAATTAGAGACAGTGGCTTGGATGATGATGCTGGTAAAGTTCTTAATGGATGTGCTCTCCTTTGCTCATCCTATTCCCCCCTTCCCAGTGTTCCATTAGTGTAATAAATTAATAGCCACATCATCTTTTGAGTGAGGACGCAATGCACATATTTAACTCAGAATTAACAGTCCCCATGGGTTTACCTAAACACCAGGAATAAACGAGTTTGCATTTGTACTGAAGTTGAAAAAAGAGAGCAGTTTAAGTTGAAAAGAGTACTATTTGGAACTAATTGAAGTAGAAGTTGCAAATTTATACCAGTCACATCCTTTTGGTGTATTGGTGCTGATACATTCATTTTATCTCTGGCTGAAGCATTTATTCATGTCCATTGTTGCGAGGAAGTGTCTTTCAAAGCCATGATTGTGAACTAATTTTAAATCCGTGTGACCATGTGGCAGTTGGAATGGACGACGAGGATGATGATGATGATGAAGATGAAGAGGCTGTTGCAGTTCATCAGAAGAGGGGTAGAAAAGATTCTGTTTTAGCTAGAAGAAGAGCAGAGAAAGACGAGCCAAGTGCAAATTCAAAGAAAAAGGCGAAAGTTCTTGTGGAGGTAAAAAAATTATATGCATAATTAGTTTCCTCTAATGCGTTCTGCTTTTACACACTTCAATCTTTGTTATAACCCACCTCTTGACTATATCTCCTATAGGTTGAACATGAAGGTACGGGTGAAAGACGGACAACAGTACAATGAGAGATTGTATGTATTCCGTAATTTTACAATTATCAAAATGCTTGCTTAAGTGCTGCGAAATTCTCAAAATATGCGCGAGACTCCGCTAGCTAGAATGAAATGGACATGTAAGCAAAAGGATCTTACTAATTTTGATCTTGTAATAGCAAATTTTGTAGTCATTGTTAGTGTTCGAGTGGAATTGTGTACTAAGAGTAGCGTTATTGACCTTGAAGTTGTATTTCTTCTCTGTGGTACTCATATTATAACGTTTGTCACAACATATCCAGTATAATCTCACAAGTAGGGTCTGGAGAAGTTAGTGTGTACACATACCTTACCCCTACCTTCACGGGGTAGAGAGTCTGTTTCCAAAGACCCTTGTAAGATCTATTTGTATATGCCACAGGTGTTTATTTTACTACACTGTAGGCAAGCAATACAACAACAACCCAATATAATCTCACTAGTGCGGTCTGGGAAGGATAGTGTGTATGTAGACCTTATCCCTACCATAAGGTAGAGAGGTTGTTTCCAATAGACTCTCGGCATTCTTCCCTTCAAAAACTCCCTACCTTGCTCTTGGGGTGACTCGAACTCACAACCTCTTGGTTGGAAGTGGAGGAATTAGATTGTAGGCAAGCAATCTAATTCCTTAATGTTGAAATGATACTTTCTAAAGTTTATTAATTTTTAAATATTTAGTTTCATTATAATTTCGCACTATTGTTTTATATGCATTTGACAAATATATATTACACTAGGGCCTATTTCTGATGATAGTACAAAAGCCCAAACAGATAATTTGAATCCTATAGCGTAAAAACAGAAATAATTACAAATGAAACCATACTATATTTGTAAATATTTTTAACTCATCTGTAGGATCTTGAAAACCTCAAACTGTGTAGCAAGGTAATAAAATACCCTTAGTTTCAAATTTTCAATATGATCTAACAAGTGAATTTACAAGACATTACATGTAATTTATCTAATCACACATGAGCTTATAAGTCTTTAGGATGCTTTTCGTCAAATATTTAACAAATAAAATGAGTAGTCCAACACGAGAATTTTTGTGCTCGCCCCATTAATAGCGGGCTTGAAATTTCATTTTACTAAACTAAGGTAATGACAGGTGTGAGGTGAAAAGAAGTCCACCTCAATTGCAAGAAAAAAAGCTTGCAGTAGAAATCAGAGCATTGCGCTTAACACCTAACAACTTATTTGGATGGTTATTATGTATTGTCTCATATCGTATAATATTTTATTTTATCGTATTGTTTGTTATTATTTTATAATATTATGCATTAATAATATGAAGAATAAATTTGTAATATTATTAAAAAAAATAGTATCGTATAATATTTTATTGTATCGTATTGTTTGTCATCGTTATATGATGTCATACACTAATAATATAAAAACTAAACTTGTAATATTATAAAGAAAAAGTAAGGTACGAGGTAGAATTATTATATAAAAAGGTAGGGATTGATAAAATAAAATTATTTAATAATAAAGGCAAAATGAGAAAAAAAAAATAAGGTAACAAAGAATCGACCGTTCTATAAAATGGGACCTTTTGTTGTTACATAATGCCGAATTCAACTATACGTTAGAATAAAATAGAAATAACAATCAACATATTATTTAAAGTAACAATACGATACAATACAATAAGTAAAGTAACAATACGATACAATATAATAAGTAACAACCATCCAAATAAACTGTAACGAGAGACATTCGCTGAGAGAGCAGTCCATCAAATTCTCAGAGTCATGGATGAAGGCTAATTGATAGAGCTTTAGATGATAACTAGATTAATGAAAATATGGTATATTGTTATAAAATAAAAACTGTAAAGTAAAGACAAGTATAGAGAGAAACTGATATATTATTCAAACTTCAAACTTATGTACATAATGAACTGAAAACTCCTCTATTTATAGAAGAAAGGAAGTATCTGCAAGGCTTTTCTTTAGTTGCTTGTAAGCTGTCTGCATAAGCTGCTTGCAACCTGCCTGCATCAGCTGCTTGTAGATAAACTTCAACAGAGTATTAAATGGATAATCTTCTTCAGGAAGATTATCTATAGCAGAGTAATAAATGAACATCCACAATATAATTATTTTCATAGCACTCCCCCTTGGATGTTCATTAAAAGGTATTGTGCCTCGTTAAAACCTTACTAGGAAAAACCCAGTAGAAAAAATCCTAGTGAAGGAAAAAAAATACACATATTTAGTAATACGCATTTCTAGCTACCTCATTAAAAACCTTATAAGGAAAACCCTGTGGGAAAAAATCTTAGTAAGAAAAAGAGAGTACATAGCGTATTTTACTCCCCCTGATAAAAACCTTGTTTCAAATATTTGAGTCTCCGAATTCCAATCTTGTATACCATCTTCTCAAAAGTTGAAGTTGGCAAAGATTTAGTGAGTAAATCTGCCGGATTGTCACTTGAACGGATTTACTGCATATCAATATCACCATTTTTCTGAAGATCGTGTGTGTAGAATAATTTTGGTGAAATGTGCTTCGTTCTATCTCCTTTTATAAATCCTCCCTTCAATTGAGATATGCATGCAACATTATCTTCGTATAAAATTGTGGATCTTTTATCACACTCCAAACCATATTTTTCTTGAATAAAATAAATCACTGATCTCAACCATACGCATTCCCTACTTGCTTCATGAATAGCTATTATCTCAGCATGATTTGAAGAAGTAGCAATAATTGACTACTTTGTGGAGCGCCATGATATGACAGTACCTCCACATATAAACACGTACCCGGTTTGAGATCGAGCTTTATGGGAATCAGATAAATAACCTGCATCTGCATAACCAACAAGATTTGCACTACCTTTGTTAGCATAAAATAAACCCATATCAAGAGTTCCCTTTAAATATCGCAAAATATGCTTAATCCCATTCCAATGTCTCCGAGTAGGAGAAGAGCTATATCTTGCTAGTAAATTAACAGAAAATGATATGTCAGGCCTTGTAGCATTAGCAAGATACATAAGTGCACCAATTGCACTGAGATAGGGTGTTTCAGGACTAAGGAGTTCCTCATCCTCTTCTGGAGGTCGGAACGGGTCCTTATTCACTTCAAGTGATCGAACAACCATTAGTGTACTCAATGGGTGCGCTTTGTCCATGTAAAAGCGTTTTAAGACCCTTTCTTTATAGGCAGATTGATGCATAAAGATCCCGTTTGCTAAATGTTCAATTTGCAATCCAAGACAAAGTTTTGTTTTTCCAAGATCTTTCATCTCAAATTCTTTCTTAAGATATTCAATTGCCTTTTGGAGCTCTTCTGGAGTTCCAACAAGATTTATGTCATCAACATAAACAGCAAGTATAACAAATTCTGATGTCATTTTCTTTATAAAAACTCATGGACAAATAACATCATTTATGTAACCCTCTTTCAGTAAATATTCACTAACGCGATTATACCACATGCGCCCAGATTGCTTTAAACTGTATAAAGATCTTTGTAATCTTATTGAATACGTTTCTCGAGATTTCGAATATGCTTCAGGCATTTTAAATCCTTTAGGGATTTTCATGTAAATCTCATTATCAAGTGACCCGTACAGATAAACTGTAACCACCTCCATCATATGTATTTCAAGTCTTTCACGTAAGGCTAAACTGATGAGATATCGAAATGTTATGGCATCCACAACTGGTGAATATGTTTCTTCATAATCGACTCCAGGTCGTTGTGAGAATCCTTGTGCGACAAAGCGAGCCTTGTATCTTTCAACTTCATTTTGGTCATTCCTTTTTCGCACAAAAACCCATTTATGACCAACTGGTTTTATACCAGCAGGTGTTTGGACTACTGGTCCAAAGACCTTTCTTTTAGCAAGTGCGTTAATTCTGATTGAATTGCCCCTTGCCATATTGGCCAATCAGATCTTTGTTGACATTCTTCCACAGATCGGGGTTCACAATCCTCAATATCTTGCATAATGTTAAGTGCAACATTATATGCAAAAATATTATCCACCACTATTTTAGATCGATTTAAATTAATCCCATCACCAGTAGAACTTATTAAAAGTTCCTCACTCACTTGAATCTCGGGTTCATTGATTTCTTCAGGAATCTCAGAACTAATTAGATCTTGGGTCTCTTCAGGAGATCCCTTCATAATATCATTTTGATCATTTGTCGATTTTCTTTTTCTAGGATTTTGATCCTTAGAACCCAAAGGCCTACCACGCTTCAGGCGTGCTTTAGGTTCACTAGTTCTTATGCTAGTAGATGGTCCTGCCGGGACATCAATTCGTATAAGCACATTCTCTACAGGGATATGTGACTTAGTTATCCTTTCAAATCAGTAAATGCGTCTGGCATTTAATTTGCTATATTTTATAAATGGATGATCATCTGGACCTCCTGATTACATATATGGGTACGTGGATCAAAATGAGATAATGATGAAATTTTTCACACAATTTCTCTTTTGATTTCCTTTTTCTTTCCCCCTAATTGTGGAAAATTTATTTCATCAAATCAACAATCTGCAAATCGAGTAGTAAATAAATCTCCCGTCAATGGTTCAAGATAGCGAATAATAGAGGGTGATTCAAATCCAATATATATTCCTAACCTTCTTTGGGGGCCCATCTTACTGCGTTGTGGTGGTGCTAATGGCACATATACAGCACATCCAAAAATTCGTAGATGGGCAATATTTGGTTCATGACCAAAAACTAATTGTGACGGAGAATATTTATTATAATGTGTTGGTCTGAGACCGATAAGTGATGTTGCGTGCAAGATAGCATGGCCCAAACAGTAGTGGACAATTTTATTTTCATAAGTAGTGGCCTTGTTATCAATTGCAGCCGTTTAATAAATGACTCTGCAAGGCCATTTTGAGTATGAACATAAACTACAGGATGTTCAACTTTTATTCCAACTGATAGACAGTAATTATCAAAAGCTTGAGATCAGAATTCTCCAGCATTATCAAGGCGAATAGCCTTTATAGGATAATCTGGGAATTGTGCCCTTAATCGAATTATTTGGGCTAATAACTTTGCAAACGCCAGGTTGCGAGATGATAGTAGGCAAACATGAGACCATATTGTAGATGCATCTATTAGAACCATAAAATATCTAAACAGTCTACTTGATGGGTGAATAGGTCCACATATATCCCCATGTATACGTTCTAAAAAGGTAGGGGACTCAATGCCAACCTTCATTGGTGATGGTCTAGTGATCATCTTGCCTTGATATCAAGCATCACAAGAAAATTCATCATTTGTAAGAATCTTCAGGTTCTTTAATGGATGCCCACTCGAATTTTGAGTAATTCGTCTCATCATTATTGATCCAAGATGGCCCAAACGGTTATGCCAAAGCACAAAAGTATTTGAATCAGTAAACTTTTGGTTTACGATAGAGTGTGCTTCAACTGTACTAATCTTTGAATAATATAAGCCAGAAGATAAAGTTGGTAACTTTTCTACAATGCATTTATGGCCAGAAATATTTTTTGTAATACAAAGATATTCCACGTTCATTTCACCTATTGTCTCAACATGATACCCATTTCGGGGGATATCTATAAAACTCAACAAGTTTCTTCGGGACTTGGAGGAGAATAATGCATTGTCTATAATAAGTTATGTTCCCTCAGACAGAAATACAATAACTCTTACGGAGCCTTCAATCAAACTTATATTACCAGAAATTGTAGAAACATTTTCTTTTTCCTTATACAAATAAGAAAAGTATTTCTGATCTTTGAATATGGCATGAGTTGTTCCACTATCAATTACACAAATATCTTCATGATTGGTCTTTGATCCAAACATAATTTGAGGATTATCCATATTCTTCAAAATGACATAAATAAAATAAATATAATAGTAAACATTATTATCAAAGCATAACTTTTATTTATGTACAACAATTATATAACCATACTATCTACTACAAACAACAAAAATTAAAATATTTACATTTCTACATATTCACTACCGATCGCATGACTTGTTTCTCCTTCTGGGAGTGCAAAATAATCAGCTACATCCAAATGCATGAAGTCTAAATTATCTTCAGAAATAAAATTTGCTTCAATATTTTTCTCTGTCTTCTTCAGGGAGGCTTGATACAGCTCAACCAGGTGCTTTGGCGTACGACATGTACGTGACCAGTGCCCTTTTCCTCCACATCTATAGCATGCATTTTCTAGCTTTGTTGCTTGTACCGTTTCATGATTTTGTTCCTTCCTTTTCCATTGCTGGTGGTGAGGAGGGTTCTTTGGTGCATTGTTATTATCACGATTAGAGCTTTCTCCCCGACCACGGCCATGACCACGACTAGGGCCACGACCTCTTCCACGCTTAGCTTGGTGGAAGTTCGTCTCATTCACTTCGGGGAATGGACAAGAACCAGTAGGTCGGCTTTCGTGATTTTTCATTAATAGCCCATTATGTTGCTCGACTACAAGAAGATGTGAAATAAGTTCAGAATACTTTTTAAATCCCATCTCTCAATATTGTTGTTGCAGGAGCATATTCGAGGCATGAAAAATGGTGAAAGTTTCTCCAACATATCATGATCAGTAATATTATCACCACATAGTTTCAATTGGGAAATAATTCTGAACATAGCATAATTATACTCACTGATAGATTTAAAATCTTGTAGCCTTAGATGAGTCCAATCATAACGTGCCTGTGGAAGAACGACCATCTTAAAGTGGTCATATCTATCTTTCAAATTATTCCAAAGTATGACTGGATCTTTAACGGTAAGATATCCCATTTTTAGGCCTTCATCAAGGTGATGGCGTAGGAATATCATTGCTTTGGCACGGTCTTAGTTTGATGCCTGATTTTTATCTTTGATGGTGTCTGCCAAACCCATCGCATCAAGATGAATTTTGGCATCAAGCACCCAAGACATGTAGCTTTTGCCTGATATATCCAGGGCTACAAACTCAAGTTTAGAAAGATTTGACATTATTTAGAAAAAGAAAGTTCGTACCTCTATTACTTTCAAAGTATTTTCTCGAGATGGCAGAGTCTCGTGCTGATAACGTGTTATATAATAAAAACTGTAAAGTAAAGACAAGTATAGAGAGAAACTCATATATTATTCAAACTTCAAACTTATGTACATAATGAACTGAAAACTCCTCTATTTATAGAAGAAAGGAAGCAGCTGTAAGGCTTTTCTTTAGCTGTTTGTAAGTTGTCTGCATGAGCTGCTTGCAACCTGCTTGTTTAATAAGAAGCTGCTGCAAATCATTTCATTAAGCTGCTTGCAACCTGCCTGCATGAGCTGCTTGTAGATAAACTTCAACAGAGTACTAAATGAATAATCTTCTTCAGGAAGATTATTTATAGCGAAGTAATAAATGAACATCCACAATATAATTATTTTCATAACATATATCTTATATTTGCAAATCGAATAGATTAATCGTAAAAAATCTAGGTTGTATGCTCATAAATGAAGTTTACATATTAATAGCATATTTGCCCAAACTTCTAAAATCAGCTTATTTTGAGAAATATTTTTCTCAAAAGTACTTTTCAAAAAAGTGCTTTTGGTGAGAATCAGTTTGTGTTTGGATACTTAATTTAAAAAACACTTTTGAGCAGTAATTAGTGTTTGGTCAAGCTTTTGAAAGCTGCTTCGAAGTATATTTTTCTCAAAAGTGTTTCTCAGAAAAGTATTTTTTGAGAGAAACTACTTTTTCTGCTTTTAAAAATTGTTTCTGCTTCTCCTCAAAAGTATTTTTTTCCATATAAAAGCTTGGTCAAACACCTAAATTTTTATCAAAAATACTTTTAACCAAAAAATTACTTTTGGCCCAAAAAAAAAGTTTGACCAAACAAGCTATGAGTGTATTTTCTCAAAAATATTTATCAAAAAAGTACTTTTTTCAATCTAAAAGCTTAGCCAAACACCTCAATTTTTGGCCAAAAATTCTTTCATTAATATTGTGAAAGTAGAGCACTTGTTTCCAGAAAATTCTAACACAGAGTATAATTAAAAATCGGTGGTTTCCAACGCAAGTAGTAAACAAATTTTGCATTATGCATATCGCCGAAATTTTATAGCTCGTCTCCACGTGTCAATCATTCTCTTAAAACCAAGCGCCACGATCGGTACACATGTTTCCGTCCAAGAAACATTACTCAAAATAGTCAAAATTTCATAACCTTACGTGTCCTTCATTTTTTGAACCCACGTTTGCCCTCTCCAAAATATAAAAGAATCAACATGTATCAACGCGGAGAATAGAATCAATTCTCTTTTTTCCAAAAACAAAATTCACAATTTTGCTAAAATGGTGAAACCTAAAGGAAATAAAGAGAAAAAAGATAACGGGGAGCGTTACAAAGGTGTAAGGATGAGGAAATGGGGAAAGTGGGTAGCAGAAGTACGGCAACCAAAGAGCCGTGAGAGAATATGGTTAGGATCATACGATACGGCGGAGGAAGCGGCGAGAGCTTACGATGCGGCGGTGGTTTGCTTACGTGGACCGTCGGCGACGATTAATTTTCCAAATAACCCTCCACTCATTCCGTCGTCAGCGGCTAATTGTGATCAGCAGTTGTCGCCGTCGCAAATTCAAGTGGCGGCGTCGAGACATGCGCGTAGAGTAGTTTGTGAATCAGCTGTTGTGGATTCTAGATTACCAGCTGTGGAAACTGTGTTTTTTAGAGATAATAATTCAGAGTTTGGTTGTTCTTCTTATAATGTCGATTGCTATAATTTGGCTACGACGGATAAAACAAGTAGTGGAGATGGTGAAGTTTTGCATGATGATTTATTTGATAGTGCTAGAATGTGGACTTTCTGATAAATAAATAAAAAAAAGCATTCGTGCACATGGCATTCTCACGTTATCTCCGGCAAAAGATTAATTGGTCGTATAATTGTATTTTTCCGGAACGGTTTGAAGCGTTAGAAACTAAACTCAAAGATCTTTCATTTGATAGGTAATACACCATAGATCACGTCCCCCTCTAATTAAGGCTTCTCGTATGTGCTTTTACTATTTTATTACTTGTGGAGATTGTTGGTTTCGGTTTGGAAAGGTTCGGGTTAAAATCGAAACACTTAGTTCGTTGGAATAGGTCTGTTGTGTCATATATGACTTATGTGCTAAATTTGGGGTCAATCATAGTTGGTTTGATAGATTTCGGCATCGATTGTAATAGTTGGAAATTTGTTAGTTTCAATAGGCTTTCACCCGGAAGAGTTTGGTTGCTTTCACAATTCGATTCGAATCGGTGATTTATATGTCACTATTAGTGGACTTTTTTATTAGTAGTAAGATTAATTAAGCACCTTCTCATCAACTTTTATTTTCAACTTTTGCTAAATTGTTGCTTATTAGGTTTATGGTTACTCTGGTATGTACTGGACTAGATATATTCATTTTAACTTGCAAGATCCAGTAAAATATTTTGCAACGTCTTGGCTAGCTAGCTACTACTTTGTAGTCACTTGCAACTGTCTTCTTTTTTCTCTACCTTTAAATTCCTTTTAATTTTCCGATGTGTCATCTCATTTTTTTTATATTATAGTATCGTTTGTTCGGGACATTTTTCCGGTAAAATTTAGGCGTTACAACGGATGGAATATTATAGTCATATTGCATGCTCTAGACGGATTGAAATATACGGTCAGACATCTATAACATCATCCATATATATTCTATATAACAACACTTCGTTATAGCATTCAAAAATATTCGGAACAAACAAGATTGTTATAGAGATATCTTTAATTTTAAAGAGAAACCTCCTTTGAAACGCCATAAAAGTAATTAAATACTCAATCTCTATTATATGATATTTATAGATTTAAACTTAATAGTTTTGATCATATAGTTGAATTAAATTTTTCAAATAAAATTAATATATTTCAAAATTTCATAAGTATAAAATTACAATAATTAATACTATAAAATATTTTAAAAGTGTGTGAAAAAATTACGGTCAAAGCATAAATTTGAACATGTTTACATAAATATCTTCACATTATAAATTGAGATGAAGGGACGGAGAGCATATGAAAAAATTACAGAGGGGGTAGTTAATCGTTCTAGAGTTGATTTTGTATAGGAATAAAATTTGAAACTGAAAGTCCAAACAAAAAGCTTAGGGGCAAATTGTGAAAATAGAAGTCTAAACCAAGTTTTCACAACGATTAATGCTACTTGTCCCCAAGGAAACAAAGCATGAACACCTTGCCAAATAAACTAAAACGTAAAAAGAAAAACGTGAAGGACAAAATTGAAACTAAACTTTATTGTACACATAAAAAAGAGTTAATTACGACAAAGAATACAATAAATGAAACTAAAACGAACTATGTAACAGAAAACTCAAACTAATCTACTTGCTAGAAAACTATAATGTAGCAACATTATCAACAATTACAATAATTGTTTAAAACTAAGTCTAGCACACAGCCTCAACAATAAGTCTCTTGGCATTATTTCCACAATTTGTCGAACCAAACACACTTTCAGATGCTGGCACTGAACATTTCTCTTTTCCAACACAAGCTTTTTCAATAATAGAAACAACATCATTCTCACTTGAACAGCTACCTTTGTCAAAAGATCCACAAATTCCTTCTGTTTCACCAAAATTAGCAAAACGAATTGCAGTAATAGGACGACCATTACATGACAATTCCATAGTTTTATTCTCATATGCACTTCCACAAGCTGTTCCAACTTGAACTGTTTGGAAATTTACAAGTGATGGATTTCCACCAAATTCTTCAAACAAAACCAATGTATTTTCGTCGCTTTTCAAGAACGAACGAGGAACATGGTACCTATAATAAATGGTAAGTAACGTATTATTATAGTGCACAGAACTTAATTTCTGATATAATTATTTATGATGAAAAGGTAAGTAAAGAAATTACCATCTTTGAGTAGGTTCACCACAACCAGAAGCACATTTATCAGGACCATATTTACCACGATAATCACACAAATCAGTAGAGCAACCTTCCTCTTCTGCCAAATAACTTGGCCAATAACGACCTATACTTTCACCATTAATCCATGCATGTCCCTTGCCCAAACCTTGCAAGTCTACAACAACTGGATCATTCCCTAGTGGAGCTTTGAATGTTGTCTAATCCCAAAAAAAAAAATTAAAAAAAATTATGTCAACAAAATTAAATATACAAGAACCGTCAAACCTCTCTATAAAGGTATCATTTATTTTTCAATTTTAGAAGAATTAACCCAAATAGCCGCCCATCCAACCGATTAAACTAAAAAAAGTCAGTGGAGGTATAATATATCATAACTTATGTATTATATGTGTTTAATTGTGTATAATCAATGTATAATCTATGTATATGGCTAGAAAAAGTAAATAATGAATATAGATAGTTATTTGTGTAAAGACCCCTTTGGCTTGGCTGATATAGCAAAATGTTGTTATAGAAATTATATAATATAACATAACATGAATATCAGTTCCAATATTTTACCATCATAATGAAATGTTATTATTTAGGGTGATTGTTATAGAGAGGTTTGACTGTACATATTAAAAAAAATAAATGAGGAAGAGGTAAAGATAAGATTTTGCAATGTTACCTTGTACCAAGTCATCATTCTATTGATTGGAACATCTTGAGAGAACCATTGTCCATTCTCAAACTTAGGGTTTCCAGAAAACAACTTATTGTTAATACCATTCAAATCTACCTTATAAGACCATTTGTGAGAAGACAAGTCCTTAATCACACTCTCATCTCCATTCTTTCCAATTATTTCAACTGGACCAGGAATTCCACTTTGAACTGTATCAAAGTGAGCTCCATAATTCTGTTAATTTACCACAAAAAAATATTGTGAACATTAAAAACATTCATTTTTGTTAAGAATATTATACAAAAATAAATATATATACCTGTAATCCAATAGTAGCACTAAGCAATGATATATGATTCCTGCCAGGATTCAATTTAACCTGCTTCTCAAAAACATAGTTGAATATTCCATATGTTGCCCATTGAGAACCTACATAATATTTTTCATAAAAATCAATAGTAAGACTTACCAAAGACCAAAAAAAAAAACAGACACAATTCTTAATTTCTTACCAAGATATTGGCCATTGACATAAGCATGAAGAATGTGGCCACTGCCATTAACTCGAAGGGTCATATTATCACTCCAGATTGGATCATTCTTGCCAATATAGACACTATTTCATATTTTCAGTATAGCATGTTAGTTTGGCCATGTAGATAATATCATATAAATTGAGACAGAGCGAGTAGCTAATATATATATATATATATATAATTAAAGTGTCCAAATATAGAAACTTACTTAGTCATGTACCACATGTAATCACTAACATCATTAGCAACTTTTTGATCAACCAATTCATGAGCAGAAGATTGTCCTCTTCCAAGAACCACAGCTTCATCTACCTTCTCAGGCCTCCATGACCATTGGAGAGAAGCTGGTTCATTTTCAGCATCATTTGATTTCTTCACCATAACTGAAGTTTGAGTATTGACCTATACCCAAAATAAATTAAGTTAATGATAAAAAATCAAAATAATTTAATTAGCAAGATGGAGTATTGACCTATACCCAAAATAAATTAAGTTAATGATAATCAAAGTTTTTTTTTTGGTATTCTTTACCAAAATAGCCGGTCAAAATTTACTGTTTACTTTTGTAACCAGTATACAGTCAAACCTCTCTATAACATCCTCATTTGTTCCAAATTTTTTTGGTTGTTATAGCGAAGTGTTGTTATAGAAAATATATATTATAACATAGCATAAACATTTGTTCCATTTAAACTCGGCTTTTATAGTGAATGACTATTATATAGCGTTGTTGTTATAGAGAGGTCTGACTGTACATAGCTAATAAACTGATTATATTACCTTGGCTGTGTTGTAAACTTCAGTCTTGCAATCTGGAAGAATACTAACAGACCAAGCTGGCACATTGTATTGAACACCTTGATAAGTAATGGTTGCATCTGTCGTCTCATTAGCGTTGCTAAAGAAGCAACTTGATTGTCCATCCAAAGCATAAATAGTGACCTATAATTGCATTTAAAAAATTTTATAAAAAAAAATATAAATTTTTTTTAATCTAGAAATAGGAAATATTGATAACATGATTTATTAATATACCGCAACAGAATTTCCAAGATCAGAGTTGGTAATATTGCCACTGGTAAGAGTTTTCTCCATTGAATGTAACACATCATGAAGTTCCTTTAAATGACCATATTTTGGCTGTGCCAAATTTCCTTCAAAATATAAACACAATGCAATTAATTTAACAACACATTAATATTTAAAAAAATAATAAAAAAATAAAAAAAGAACAGACCGGTGTACAAACAATGTTGTATCGGAGAAATTAAACAACTTACCAAATTCATCAAGTGGTGCATTGTAATCGTATGTTGTTGTAATATATGGACCACCAGATGTTCTACCAAAATTTGTCCCACCATGGTACTGAAATATTAGTTTTAAAACAAATTAACTATTGCTATTGTAACAAATCGAATTAATGCAAAATATAAAAGAACCAATATATAATGAAAAGTAAAATAACTAAGAAAATATTAAGAAGAAGACTAACCATATAATAGTTTTGGAATGTGCCACCTGTTTGGAAAAATCGTGCAACAGAAAAAGCAACATCCTCAGCTGTTCTTAAAGGATCTTTGCCACCCCAATTCTTGAACCTTTAAAAACATAGTCAATTGTGAATATTAGTACTTTATTAAATAGCATGCTGATTGAACTATTTACAAAAATAATCAAATCTACGAAATAAAAAAAAAACATACCATCCAGTCCAATTTTCAGTCCACATCTTTGGGGTATTCGGATTGCTTGGTGTAAAATCATCGCAGTACCAACCATTGCATGTGTTTATCTAGAAACAAACATTATTTTATTACATCAAAACATTAAAAGAAAGCAAGAAAATAGTTGTCAGGTGCATGAAGTATATCGCATTCACGCACAGAGTCCAAGAAAGAGCCGAACCCTAATGGAATTAGACACAGATAACCAATCGTGATGCAAGCATCCATGGCTAATTTCACAATATGACCCCGTGAAGTATAGAGAAAAAAGCATCTCGTTTCACACAGATCTAGGGGAGGGCCAAACCCCAATGGGGTTTGACACAGAAAATCAACTGTGATGCAAGCACCAATGGCTAATTCCACAATATGAACCCGTGAAGTATAGAGAAAAGCATCTCGCTTCACACGGATCTAGGGGAGGGCCGAAGCCCAATGGGGTTTGACACAGACACTCAACCATGATGCAAGCACCAATGGCTAATTCCACAATATAACCCGTGAAGTATAGAGAGAAAAGTATCTCGCTTCACACATATTTAGAGGAGGGCCGAACACCAATGGGATTTGACACAGACAACCTACCCTGATCAAAGCACCAATGGGTGATTCTACAATCTGAACCCATAAACTATAGAGAGAAAAATATATCGCATTCACGCAAAGTTAATGGAAAGGTCAAACTCCAATGGAATTTGATGTATTGATTCCACAATTCAAACTCGTGAAGTATAGAGAGAAAATTACCATGGATTGGGGAGCATCAGGTTGTTGGCACATGATCCAAGGAACTCCAATATCAAGTGATCGAGCAAAATTAGCACACCAATCAACATAAGCTTTTCCAGCATCTCCATAAGATGTTTGTACGTTTCCATATTCATTCTCAATTTGTGCTAGAATTATTGGACCTCCTTGAGATGCAAATAGCTTCTCTTGTTTCACCATATCAACTATTAACTGAGTAAAATTTTGCATCTCGTTCTGTAATAACACCATAACATTTATTTTATGTTAGATATATATCCAGGCTACAACCAAAATTTACACGGAGTAATTTAATTTAATAATACTTTACCATATAAACTTGGTTGGCTGTTCGGAGCTCAATTCCAGGCATATTGTGTAACCATACTGGAAATCCTCTGAATAAATATTTACAATTTTGTTATAAGTCAATTAAAAAGAATAGTAGATTAAAAAGAAATTACGTACTATATTATATTGAGAGGAATTTATTACCCATAATTCCATTCAGCACAAACATAAGGTCCAATACGAAGAACAGCATAAAGTCCTTCATCTTGAATTGTTTTCAAAAATCTTGTGAGATCTAAATTCCCAGAAAAATCATATTGGCGACGAAGTGGCTCGTGTGCATTCCAAAATACATATGTTTCAATTGCATCCAATCCACCTTCTTTTGCTTTCTTTATCAAATCAGGCCACATCTACCAAAACCAAACAACATAACATTAAGTTTAAACAACAATAACCACCACCACCACAACAACAACAACGACAAAATCAGTGAAATCCCACAAGTGAGATCTAGGGAGGGCAGTATGTACGTAAACCTTACCCCTAGCCTAGGCAGAGGCTGATATAGAGTTGTAACACCGGGTTCAACTGAACCCAGTACTTCCGGCGCGAAGCAGAAATTTATGTATAAAAATTCACTAAAATTGTAACAAATAGTAGGTTTGAACCCATAATTTTAAACATACAATGGGTTCATGGCAAAAACTCTTCAGAATTGAACCTATAGAACTTAAATCATGTATCTGTATATCTGACCCTAGGAAGGTAAAGAGATTGTTTCCATAGACTCTCGGCTAAAGAAAAGATGTAACCAAGTTTAAACAAACTTCATAAATAAATAAAAAGTTATAAAGCAAAAACAAACATGCAATTATATATAATAGCAAAAACATATTAGAAAAAGCTAACGTAATGTAACAGTAAGAAGTTGAAGTTTTACTTGAGCAGTGCTCCTAGGGTAATGAATAGAGCCAGATAAAAGAACTCTTCTTTCACCATTAATGGTGATAGCTCGTCCGTCGTGAGAAACTTGATAAGAACGAATACAGCTAATAATTAAAAACAAAAAGAGGAAGAAAAAACAACTCTTGAATGAAGCCATAGCGGCAAGAGAAGTGATTTTGAGAAGAAAAACTAAACACTGATTTATGTGTTTTTAGACAGGTATATATAAGAGGTTAAGAAGTTAGAATCTCAGTTGAACTCAAATATCATTGAAAAACAATGTATATTAGAAAAGATTGGATTTTAAGAATCTCTTTTTATCCTTATCCTAGGTAAAAAAGATATTGCTACGTAGTCTAGATAAACGTAGAAAAACTTTGGTAGGTTTTTTCAAAATATTAAGCCAAATCGATTTTGGATAAGACAATTAAAGGAAATAAATATTACCAAACCTCTAAGTTAATTACCATGTATTCTTTATTACGTTCAAACGAGCAACTTTTAGGACTAATATGCAAATAATATTGTAACTGTATTCAGTGAATCCCTTTCACCTTCGACCCTTCACCTATTAGGACTCTAATTGCTCATTTTTGCAATATTATCTACTTTCTTGTACTTATCGCAAGTACTTTATACATAGAGAGAAATTAGGATTAACCTTATTTATAACTGTTAATTAAAAATTAGCTATAATTTCAAAATCAGTTGAAATTTAATCACATTTCATGCGAAAATAAAATTTAGACAAAAAACCTTAGTTAAAATTCAAAAAAAATTCAGCATAATATGCTGGAATTAGATTATTTTTTTTTTACATATGAAATTTCAGAATAATGTGATGGGATTCATAATGTGCTGGAATTACAATGTAATATGCTAAAATTTTATACACATGAACATCATAATCAAGCATATTATGTTGGATTATTTTCGTGTTTTAGCTAGATATTTTTGTCCAGATTTTATCTAAATAGTAGCTATTTTTAAATTACTTTATAAATATTGATTATTTTTCAATTACCAATCCAAAAACTGATCAACTCACACTATTTTGACGGTGAAATTATACGATTCAAAATTGCGAACTCTGGGCTTAAGACGTTGAATGTGGTCATTGGGCTATTAGATCCAGTTCATTATCAGCCCATTACTACACTGTTGAACCCATGAAACTACATCCGGTGCCCATTTTGACAACTAATAGCCCATTAAGCTTTAAGTTTTTTTTATTTCCCCAAAAAAATAGAAACATATATACTTTTTAATTGTGCCGATAAAATATTTTTTGTATAAATGTATGTATTATATACATATAATATTTGCTTAATTTTTTGGCTAGCGAATGCAATTAGTTTTGACTGACCGGCTAAATTTATATTTTGCCCACAAAATTAAGTATTGTTTTACGCAAATAGCCTGCAGGATTCACTGCTTACTTTTCTTAATCAGTATTAATAGATTATATAATGATTAGATATACTTACACATATAATATATAAATTATTATTGTTAGTTTAAGTAATTGGGCTATTATTTAGATTAATTCTTCAAAAAGATCAATAGGAACTTCTTAATTGTCCCTGATGAATAAATTGAAACCAAATGGCCCCTTTTAGAGATAAGAATAAAAAAAAAGGTTATGTCATCAATTACCTTCTTTATAAGTGGAACCAGACTCTTTTTTTCTTTTACGAAGACCCACACTCTATTCGACAATGAAATGTCGAAATGACAAATATTATTTTTTTAAATTTTCTTAATAGAAACTCATTAAGATGGTTTTCACCCAACTAAAATGATGTTTATTAAATTGAATTGAAAATATGGCCAATATGATCGGGACATCAAAATATTTTCAATGGTGAAATCTTAGAAGAGATGACACCTATCTTTGGTATCAAAAACTCAAGTTGCTAATTTATATTATAAAACTTATGTATAGTAATTGAAAAAAATTCTTAAAATAATTGTTAGGAGATATTAAAATCTGGTCAATAAAGACTGTGAACTGAGAGTATATATTTTTAAAATGGCACATCTCTTTCGTAATTGAAGAAATTGTTGTGTGTCAACATCATTCCATCTTGACCTTTTAATTTCTTAACCAATTTATTTTTCTTTAAGAGGAGATTTAGAGCAATAGTAAATTTATCTTTGTGTGACTTATATGTCACGAGTTCGAGCCATCGAAACAGTCGCTAATACTAGCATTAGTGTAGACAGTCTACATCACACTCCGTGGGATGCGGCTCTTTCCTGGACCCTGCATGAATACGTGATACTTTATTCACTTAGCTGCCTTTTTTTAATTAAAATTCTTTTTTCTTTTCCTGTCCTGTTTCTTGGAAATTCAGGCGATATTATAATTGATACTCCCTTTGTATAACCAACTTATCAGTGAGTACCTAATAAAGTGAATTCTATTTCCATTATCCTTTTCTCCCTTTTGCTTCCCTTATCTCTTTTTTTAAAAAAATTAAATACTATGTCTCCTTCAAAAGAAATATAGGGTTTTGAAGTACAACATATATATTGAATGTATCAACATATTTTAAAAATGGACCAAACTTAAAATAAAAAATAGTGAAAATTTATAAAACAAAAACACCATTCCTATCTTGTTGGTTGCATTAGTGTTGGTTGCATTAGGGTAGAATGTCTACATCACACCCCTTGGAGTGTGATTATTCCCCGGACCCTGCATAAATTCGAGATGCTTTGTGTCCTGACCTGTCATTTTTTTATTAAATTAATTTTTCTTTTCCGATCTTGTTTCTTGGATAATCAGGTGATATTATAATTGGTACTCCTTTTTTATAACCAACTTATTAGTGAGAACCTGACAAGAGTGGGTTGCTCTAGTGGTGAGCACTCTCCACTTCCAACCAAGAGGTTGTGAGTTCGAGTCACCCCAAGAGCAAGGTGGGGAGTCCCTTGAAGGGAGGGAGCCGAGCATCTATCGGAAACAGCCTCTCTATCCCAGGGTAGAGGTAAGGTCTGCCTTCTGCGTACACACTACTCTCTTAAAATTCATTTTTCTTTTCCGATCTCGTTTCTTGGATAATCAGGTGATATTATAATTGGTACTCCCTTTTTATAACCAACTTATCAGTGAGAACCTCTCAATAAATGAATTCTATTTCCATTATCCTTTTCTCCTTTTCGCTTCCCTTATCTCCTTTTTAATAGATTTTTTAAAATTAAATACTCTTTCTGTTTCAAAAGAATTACAAATATATATTGAATGTATCAACATGTTATAGAAAAATGAACCAAAATTAAAAATACAAAAATAGTGAAGTTTTATAAAACAAAAATTTGTCAACAGCTAAACTCTCTTTCAATTTTATAAAGCGAATGTCGCAATCCATAGAGTAAGTTCACGTGGTTCTACGAAACCTCCCAAAAAATAGTATAAACACGTACGCAACGAACGAATGGCTCCAACTTGGGTACCGGGTGTCCTACGCAGCTGCTGTTTGAAGTAAATCAACGGCAGCTCTCTTTTCTTTCTTAGCTGGACATATTGCCCTTTTAAAACCAAATAATGATTTTTATTTTATTTTTTTATAATTGTGGTGTCTTGCTCATACCTAGACTAATTGCACAAAATACGTGGCACCTCCTACTAAAAACATATACCAGATAACCGTATTCATCAAAGCTTTGACAAATTAAAAAGAATTTTCCTAATATTTTTACCTCCGTTGGAATTTGAACTTGTGACCTTATGGCCACTGAGCCACACCATTCCGTGCACCAAATTATGATATCCTGGTAAGCTCCATATAAAAGACAAGTGGAATAGATAAAGATAATAATATGTATGAAAATGAAAAAATTCAGTTTTATTACGTAGAACGTACTTCTTGCATTTCAATTTAGATGATAATCTTTTTGCTTAGAGGGCTCATTCGAAAATGTAGAGAAAGTAACTCTTCTTCATTCGTTCATTAATAGTAGCATATTACATTTTTATATGCAAAATTGTTTTCTTCATTAATTTTCTTTTTTTTCTTCCTGTTCTCTTAACAATTTTACCTCCTCTTTATCGCATTAGCATAGTCAAACTAATTTATAAATTTTGCAATGTAATATGGTATTTTCCGGCCCTAAGATGCATTTCTCGTCTTGCCTTTTATTAACTCACTCTAAGCCTTAAGTTAATACACTTTGAGGTCGTTTAGTAGGGTGTATAAAAATTGTACTGAATATGGTATATTAGTAATGCTAAAATTAGTTATGATGACATTATTTCTTATCGACTGTTGGTTTGATATATTATGATTTGGAAAAGGTTTTGAATGGGTAGTTCTGTCTTTATACATACTTTTCTATGTATTAAAAATTATGGTATTACTAATGACATGATTTGCTACGTATAAGAATAAAACTGAATATGGTGTATAATTAGTACAAGTATTAGTTATACATATATTGAAAAACACTATCAAACAAGGAGATAATAATACCAAAGCTAATACATATATTATTTTTTCTAATAAATCCTACCAAACGACCCTTTTATATGCTACATTAGCACATAAGGGGCTATAATTTCACTTTAAACTAGCTTAGAGGAGTCATATGTCTCCCGTAAAGTTTAAATGTACATAGCTGGACTAAGAGCCCGCTTGGATTGTCTTATTTTAAGTGTTTTTAGGCTAAAATAGTTTTTAAGTCATTTTATAGTGTTTAGATAATGTAAAAAAGTGCTTTTAAGCACTTGTTTTTAAGCTAAAATGATCCAAAAAATATTAAAATCCAAAAGCTAGAATTCATAACTTATGGTTTATGCTTAAAAGTCACTTAAAATAAGCCAATCCAAATGGACACTAAAGTCGTTTTGATAACTTGATTCATTTTTCGTTTTCATTGATTACCGTGAATTTTATTATTAAATCAAATATCTTTACTAGTAATTCATATTTTCTCTCTCACAATTAATTCAGTAATATGAATGAACTTCTTCAAAATTTCTTCCTCTCAAAAATCATTGAAATTTAACTTTTTGGATATGAATCTAGAATCGATTCCTACAGTTTATGTTAGTTATAAACATATCACTTATCTTATGTGATAAGCCTAGCAAGACACAACATATCGTAGTATCCTTCTTTCTTGTTTGTGAAGCCCTAATTAGACGTGTTTTAAACAATGCAATTGCTTGATATCTTCTTCTTGATTATGAAGTTTTTTTTCTGTAATCACATTAGTATAATTTGGATTGACTATATAAATTTTCACTTTTATCATTTAAACTAGATTTACGTTATCATCATACCACTAGTTGATACCATTTATACATAGTTATTTTTCTTTTATTACGCTCAACTCGTATTTGAATTAATCTTAATGATAATTTTTTCAAAAGAGAAAGGTTGATATTTTGGAAAAAATAGTCATTCAAATTGTTTATTTCTTCTTGGTATTTACTTTTTAATTCATAATGGAGAATCCTTCAGTTTAAAAGGTCTTTAACACTTTAAAAATTCGATTTCTTCCTTTTCCAAAAAGAATAAAATCTTTTAAAGAGTTTTTTGTTTGGAAAAATGAAGTACATTGTGGGGTTTAAAAGGGTATTTCTGTAATTTCAACATGTACAACCACCCTGTGAACAGAGAAGAATTCAGCTAACACCATAAATCGCTTTCCATTACAAAAGCAATTGGCCCCACATATTCCAATAGGCATAGGCTAGGGTCCCACCACACTAAAACCAAAAAACACAAAAATAAATCAATGGGCTCCAAACCCCATTTAGTGGGTCCCACCAATAATTACAATCTTGAAACTTTCCTCTCATCCCTTGACACGTACACAAATCGCCGGCGATCAAACTCGCCGGAATCTTTTGATCGGCAATATGGGACCCACTTAGGGATTGGGTCCCAATCATTGGACATAGACGTTTCTTGAAAAATTGGTCATTGACAAGTGACATTTTAGAAAATTGCTTTGGAATCCAATTTAATAATCGTACTATATGAAAAATTAAATAGAATAAAGTGACTCAATTATTTCACTTGATTTTTTCATTTTTTTTATTATGTCAAATCATCTCTCTATAATACTCCAAACTAAACCATGGGCTATATCTAACAACTCCATCATATTGCAAAACTAAACCATTTGTATAAAGAGCCATTCTATAAATAGCTTTGCAAAGACTCAAGCCTTAGGCCTTAGGCAAAAACAGCTTCATTTCTTACAAATACAACTTAGAAAAACTTTTGAACTATAAATCATGATAGGAAAAAGATCAACGCCAGTGATCGGAAAACTCACCGGAGTAGCGTTTTCCGGTAGCCGGACAGGGACAATGGATGGTGCCATTAGCCCAAGAAGCCCACTAGATTTCAAAATTCAATCACCAAGAGGCTTAAAAAGCTTTGATTTTGGTGGTGTTGGATTGGCTATTGTAGCTGCACTAGAAAAATCCGGTGGTAAATACGGCGAAACTCCGGCGAATAAAGCTGTTGTTTACAACCGGAATTCAAATAAGTCTCTTCCAATTCCAGTTAATTCAACCAAAAATTCAGCTTTATATAAAGCAGAATTTGAGGAAACGGAAATGGATAGTTTCGAAGAATATACAATTGTTACTTGTCGTGCACCAGGTAACAAATCTTACACTAAGGTATACGGCGGTGGAACGGCGGTTCAGGCCAGAAAATGTAATCGTCCGAGCGTTTTTGACATATCTCCGGCGAGATTGGGGGATTTCCCGGCGTGTCCAGATTCATATTTTCTCAGTTCATGTCATTTGTGTCAAAAAAAGCTACACGGCAAAGACATATACATGTATAGGTACGTCCACAAGTTTCAATTTTTATTTTTTTCTTTAATTTTCCGAATATTTACACTATTAGCATAATTACACACGTGCTAATAGTAGAGGTCGATCCACAGTTATAGTATCGAGTTCATCTTACCCAATACAAATTTGTATTTTATAGTAGAATGGATCCTTAGTTATAGTATCAAGTTCATCTGAACTCAGTATAAATTTATGTGTAAAATTTCACTGAAATTGCAATAAATAGTTAATATAAAATCTTAATTTTAAAAATACAATGAGTTCTTAAAACGTTAGAGATACCTAAATCCTCGATTTTTTTAAGTTACCTAATTTTTCTAATCATATACAATTACCTATAATTAACTTACTGGTTAGTGCATGAAAGTTAAACTCCTTAGCGCAAATGTACTAATGTTTTTTTGTTAATAATTTTTCAGGGGAGAGAAAGCATTTTGTAGCACAGAGTGTCGGTACAGACAAATAGCAATTGATGAACACAAAGAGAAGTGTAGTTCAGAAATTGCAAGATCTGTTGATGTTGCGAGCTCGTCTTATGGAAATGGCCAAATCTTTGCAACTGGAATTCTGGCCATTTAGATTTAATAAATTAAAAATTAATGGAGTAGCTATTAATTAGTATATATAGAACATAAGTACATACAATCTATATATATACGGGAATAGTTTTATACATATGAGAAACAACTCTACTTGAGGAGTGTTTTTTTTTTTTTTGATTTGGATGTAGAAGAGAAAAGCTTAAATGCAGCAATGAAAAGTTTTGAACTATACCCCTTTTATGTTTCTTATACAACAATAACGTATCAGTATAATTCCATAAACAAGGTCTTAAAAGAATAATATATATACAAATTTTATCCCTAGAAAGGATATTTCTCATAAACCCTCAAAAATCAAATTGTTTCAGAAATAATTTGATGTAAAACGTATGACCGAAAACCCCTATTGTGTTCTCCCTATATTTCTATGTCTACAAGTTTGATGTAAAGCGTATAAAGAAACAGAAGAATTTCCTTTGTGGGGAGCCGTGAGTGTATGGGACAAATTCAAAATGATTCTCCACTAAAGAAAAAAGGTGAAAAGTTAGTTTGATTGAAATTAGCTTTATGGGACAGTATTCATTACTTAAGACTTTAAACAAATGAACTGACTCCAATGAACTCGACAAGATAGATGGTGATCAAACAAAAAGGAGTAGCTCCATAAGATAAATTGATATAATAAGTGGGCGTGGACATAAGAATTGTAAAATTTCAAAAAGAATAAAAAAAATAAAATAAAAATAATATTTAAAAATTAGAGTTTGTTTGGACATAAATATAATTTTGGATTGTTTTTGAAGTTTTGTGAGTGATCTGACGGTAAAATTTTAAAAAATAATTTTTTTGAGTTTTTTAAATTTTCGAAAAATTTTAAAATTAAAACTAAAATTTTTATAGCCAAGCACTAATTTCTAAAAAAAAAAAAAGTGAAAAAATTTTCGAAAAAAAATTGAAAAAATTCTCTTGTCCAAACGGGCTTTGAGTGGAGAGCTGAAAATTCCTTTGGTAATTTGTTGTAAATTCCACAAAAATAAACCATCTATACTGAGTTCATGCGCATTTATACTATAGGTTCGGACTATTATGTAAAAAAGTTGTGAGAGCAATGGTAGACAAATAGTTTTAAAAAATTCTCACCTTTTAACTTAAAATAATTAGAGGAGATATTTCTTGAAGGCTGGATATTCAAAATGAACAGTGTTTAATTCATTAATCGTATAGTCCACTTAGAAGGGAAATTAATATTGTCATGTTGATATCAACGGTTGGAATTAATCCCAGTTTTTTCTTTTTCTATTGCTAAGAAAAAACAATTAAAAAGATAAATTTTTTTCATTAAGAGTTTTAACTTCTCTACACAAATAATAAAGAAATATCTTACATTACCAGGTCATTCAAAAGGTAATTACATGTAAGTATGATAATAAGGAAAATTAGTAGTCAGAAAGGTAAGACAAATGCCTTTCTACATCAGGGTTAAACTGCACTAATGAGGTAAATCTTTCATCCACTATAAGTGGATATAGCTGTTCATCTTGAAGAATTAACGTACCTGAATATCTATCTAACCGCTTAAATTAAAATTAATCGTTGTAAAGACTAAGAAAAGTAAATAATGAATCTGAATATTTATTTGTATAAAATATAAATAAAGATCCCGTTATCCTTGAGATGGAAGCACAGTTAGACAGAAGGGCCGTTGGACCCAAAATTTATTATTGAGCTGGGGTTTCCTACATGTCCCCAATCTCACTTGTAATGGGCTCTTATCTTTTTATTTGAGCAAGATAGCAATGATCCATTAGTCTAGCCCTTGTTGGATCATCGGAAATGCACGGTTAGCCACTAATTATAATTGTATTTACTCTTAAGTCATTATTTAAAATATATTTTCTCTTTAGCCAGTGCTTTAATAAACTTTTTCCAGCTCGAACGAAAATACCTTTGTGCTAGACATGGTGTCTTTAACTTCATGAGTGTTGTGTAAATATTAAGGACAAAGTGTCCTGAATTAGCAGCTTCTGTGTTTAAATTTTAGGACATCATGTCCTTAACTTCATATGTGCAGTGTAAATGTTAAGGATACGGTGTCATTAACTTCATGTGTGTTGTCTAAATATTAAGGACATGGTGTCCTTAACTTCATGAGTGTTGTGTAAATGTTAAGGATAGCGTGTCATGTATTTTCACCTTCTGTTGTTAAACTTTAGGATGTCATGTCCTTAACTTCATATGTGCAGTATAAATATTAAGGATATGGTGTCATTAATTGCATGTGTGCAGTGTAAATGTTAAGGACATAATGTCCTTAATTTCATGAGTGTTATGTAAATATTAAGGACATGATGTCCTTAACTTCATGAGTGTTGTGTAAATATTAAGGATAAAGTATCTTGTATTTACACCTTTTGTTGTTAAACTTTAGGATATCATGTCCTTAACTTCATGAGTGTTGTGTAAATATTAAGGACATGGTGTCCTTAATATTTACACAGCACTCGCGAAGAAAGGATAAAAAGTCTTTTCGTATTAATTTTAATAGAGTTGTGGCTATTTTTGTTCAGCATTAAAAATGCTAGATAAAAATTAAATACAACATTAAAAAGTGTCTACCCCATGCCATTTTCACGTTGGATCACATCACAATCATGAAGGGGTTATCTTAAATTCTTGAAAAATTTTCCACCCTACTGTAACGACCTGACCAATCATTTAAAGTATTTCAGCCATGTTCCCCTATTTACTGCTCAATTTGTGCTTTATAGTTATTGTGTGAGTTGCCGGGGTAATTGGTTCTGGTCCGATGAGGTTTTGGAATGAATTGGAACACTTAGTTTCAAGGTTTAAAGTTTAAGTTAAAATAGTTACCGGATATCGACTTATGTATAAGGAGCCCGAAATAGAATTTTGATGATTCCAACAGTTCCGTATGGTGATTTTGGACTTAGGAGCGTGTCCGAAAAATTATTTAGAAGTTTGTAGTTGAATTTAGCTTGAAATAGCTAAAATAGAAAGTTAAGTTTGGAAGTTTGACCGGGGAGTTGACTTTTTGATATCAGGATCAGAATCTGATTCTAGAAATTTGAATAGTTTCGTTATGTAATTTATGACTTGTGTGCAAAATTTGAGGTCAATCGGACTTGGTTTGATAGATTTCGGCATCGATCGTAAAGTTGGAATTTCCTTAGTTTTAATAGGCTTGAATTGGAGTGCGATTTGTGTTTTTGATGTTGTTTGATGTGATTCAAGAGCTCGACTAAGTTCGTATCATGTTATAGGACTTGTTGGTACATTCAGACGGGGGTCCAGAGTGGCTCGGGTGTGTTTCGGTGTGAGTTTTAAGTGAGTTCGGGTATTTCGGCACTCTCACGATGTTATGGGGACAGTTAAAGTGCGGAGGGAACATTTTTGAGTGCAGAAGTGCGGCCGCAAACTTTCAAAGTGATGTAGCAGTCGGAGTTGTGCGGACAGCAGTCGAAATTATGCGGTCCGCAGAATTCTTCTTGCGGCCACAGAAAAGTGATTTCGCAGATTCGATGGTCCGATTTCGGAAGCTTATATCTTTTAATCTACAAGGAATTTGGAGATGATTCAAAAACGAAAGTTGTAGCTCTTTGAATCTAGTTTCCAGAAAGGTAACGAGTCATCATTTGGACATTTGTAGAGAAATTTATGGTCAATTTACTAAACTCTGGCAGTACAGAGGTTGCTGAAGTACGGTCGAACAATTTGGAGTGCGACCGCAGAACCTGGAATGTGTGGACCGCACAAAAATTATGCGGTCAGCACAATGAGGGATCAGATTTTTGTACTTTATAAATAAGGGTTAGAGTATTATTTCATATTTGAACTTTGGGAGCTCGGTTTGGGGCGATTTTTAAAAGGGATTTTCAAGAAATTCATCGGGGTAAGTGATTCTAACTCGGATTTGGTTAACATACATGAATATATCATTGTTTTCATCATTTAATCAGTATTTTTGAGATGAAAATTTGGGGAAAATTATAGAAATTTCATAAAATAATTTTTTGGGATTTGAATACCGATTCAGAGTCGGATTTGACTGAAATTAGCATGGTTGAACTTGTAATTAGATGGGTTGTTGGATTTTATGAGTTTCGTCGGATTCCGAGATGTGGTCCCTACAGGCGATTTTTAATGTAATTTAGGATTTTGTGAGAAAACATTAGTATTTTGATATGGAATTAATTCCTATAATTTGTGTGGACTGAATCAAATTAATTGTGACTAGATTCAAGGCATTCAGAAGTTGGTACGCATATAATAGAATTTCTGGAGGATTGTTTAGCTTGCTCGACATTGAATTGGTCTTGTTCGAGGTAAGTAACTCTTCTAATCTTGGAGCTGAGGGTATGAACCCTGAATATACGTACTATGTGAATTGTTTGGAGGTGGCGCACATGCTAGGTGACAGCGTGTGGGCGTGTACTATAGAAATTGTGACGTAATTGATTTCGTAAAAATTTGTAGTCAAATAATCTTGTCATCTTCTATGTAGTTTTATGTGTTAAAGAAATTAAGGTGAGAATCATATTAAAAATCATGCTAAGACTATGTGCCTGTATTATTGAGACCCACATATGTCATATTGTTATTGAATTATTTGTTTAAATGAAAATTTCATACTCAGTCATGTTCATTAATTTCATGTCATCTCTCATTCCCTGTTGCTATTTATTGATTCATCATATCATCATTTTGGGTTAGTTTCATGACATTGTGAGCCCGAGAGACTGGAGAGATTGATGACTGAGTGAGGCTGAGGGGCTGATTGTGAGGATAATTATGGGATCGTGTTGCACGCCGCAGCATACCATATTGGCTTTATATACTTTATTATTATGGGATCAGGTTGCACGTTGCAGTAGGCTAGATTGGTTTATTATAGCACATGACTTGTCTTTGCGGATTCAGATATTGATATTATAGCGCGTGAGTTGTCCGTGCAGCACGTGAGTTATCCGTGCGGATCCCGATATTTATACTATATCACGTGAGTTGTCTGTGCAGCACGTTAGTTGACCGTGCGATTTATAGCACTTGGGCTGAAGGAGCCATCCGGAGTCTGTACACACCCCTAGTGAGCACAGGTACCTACTGAGTGCGAGTGCTGAGTGCAGAGTGCTAAGCGATTAGGAGGATTGAGTGACTGGGAGGAATGAGTGAAATAATACTCTTAGAGTATGCATATGGGTTTATCACTAAGTTGCATCGCATTGACATGCACATTTGACATACAAGCATATAAATGCATTTTTCTCATATTGTACGGTATCACGTCATCATGACTTCTCACACATACTGGCCTATGGGCATAATGATGCATTTTTCACTGGCTATCTGGAAAGAAAAATGAAACATTGTTGTGGAAAGGATTTTTTGGAAAAAATTATAATTTTCAAACTTACTCATGTTTTTGGCAATTTCGGTAAACGATTTACTTGAAAGGCAGAACTATTTTCAGAAATCATGATTTAGCTGAGCATTTTATCTCTGGGTTACTTCTTTTATTACTTGCTTTATGTTGTTATGAATTGTTGTTGCTTATGGGAGTTGGACTCTGACCTTGGTACAAGCTCGTCACTACTTTCAACCTAAGGTTAGATTTGTTACTTATTGAGTACATGGGGTCGGTTGTACTCATACTACGCTTCTGCACCTTGCGTGCAGATATTGGATGCTGATATTGTTGTACTCGACGTGAGCTGGAATTAAAGACGTACCTGCGTTCCGGTTGTAGCTGCCTCTTGTTCATGGTAGCCTTAGATTTATAAGAATTTATTTATGTACATTTTGAACAGATGATGTATTTATTTCATACCAGTTTTATAAATTCTAATCTTATAAACTCATGATTTGTACTACCAGTCTTTGGGGAGTGTATTAGAGTCAATTATATATTAATGGAATTGGATAGTTGTTAATTGGCTTACCTGACGGGTTGGGTTAGGTGCCATCACGACTAGGTGGATTTTGGGTCGTGACACCTACTTTTGAATGTTGTCTACATGTAACCTCTGTCATAATATTCAGTCAAATTTACCCATATTGTTATACAATCCGGCCAAAGTTACCCCTACCATTAGCAAACTTTTAAAAATTACCCCTCAATCTATCAGGTGACTCAGAATCTCCAAAATTATTTTAGTTAAGTCACTCATTCTCTTCTTGATCCACTATTTTTAACCTAGTTGGAATTTTTTTTGCTTTCTTATTTGAAAAATAAATAAGAGAAATAATGGTTGTGAGTGCGAGTCACCCCAAGAGCAAGGTGGGGAGTTCTTGGAGGGAGGGAGCCAAAGGTCTATCGGAAACAGCCTCTCTACCCCAGGGTAGGGGTAAGGTCTGCGTACACACTACCCTCCCCAAACCCCACTAGTGAGATTATACTGGGTTGTTGTTGTTGTTGTTGTTGTTATTGTTGTTGTTGTTATTGTTGTTAAGTATTAAAATAATATAGCGGTTAGTAAATAAAATATAGTAAATTGAAGAATCTAAATTAGGTAGCTTGTCTAAATTCTAAAAATATTTACAACATCCCAGCTTTAATAAATTTGTTGCACCAGGTATGGAGACTTTGCAAGTATTAGTGATAGAAGTTGAAGTTTCTTGGAAACTTTGCATTGTCGAATTTAACTTTGCTTTAATCGAATGCCTACATATTGTCCACTCTTATGTTAGTCAACCAAACTCTATACTAACTAGATAATTACAAATATGTTCGAATATACATGTACATACATATTGAGCCGCCGCATATGATACATAACAAATAAACCCATTGAATTCTGCCGTATGTATATGGTTGAAAAGTTATAAAACATTTAAACCAATTTCAAATTCATTATCACGAGAAGAGAAGTGGGTGTAATGGTAATTGAAAATATTTACGAATAATTTATATAATTTAATACCTTTAACGTTCACATTAATAGCAATATTTGAAAATAGTGAATTAAGAAGAGGAGCACGTGATTTAGATAAAAGTAATTTGGGAGATTTTGGGTTACCTAACAGACTAAGAGGTATTTTTAAAAAGTTTTATGATGGTAGGAATAAATTTGGCATGATAGTAATGTTAAAGATAAATTAGGCTGAATAGTATAATGGAGATTAAATATAAATAATTTATATTATATTAAAAACACGAAGGCCTTAGCGAAATGTTGTTTGTCTTTTTTACCCTTTTAAAATAAAGTTTACATCAGACAAAATAGTCATTTAATTATTCTCCTAATATTTAGCATTTAAAGTCAACTAAAACTTTACTTATTAAAATTTTCCTTATTTGAACAACAACACAAAAATATTCCTAATATTTAGGACATCAAAATCAATTAAATTTATCGTATACAATTCAGATAATTGGTTTATAATTTTTTTCCCTTATTCTACGTACATAGAAATTACGCCAAGCAAGAAAAAACCAAAAATGATTATTGATTGCCTTTTTTGTGGGATATTGTTGTTCTTTGTTTAGGTGTAGGATTCACTTTGGATTTAGAGTTCTATTACCAAAATTAATATTAGGTAGTTACAAATGCCTTACGCTACAAATCTTTTGCTAGCGGCCTTTTATTTTCGTTATGTATCTTTCTGTTCTTAACAATTTTTATTTTCATCTTAATAATTATATGTATCATACAATTGGTCGTCGGAAGAAGCTCTTCAAATTTTGTGGGTTCGTAGAAGAATTCAACTAATGAATTTTCCTCTTACGAATTTGGCAACTATTGATTAGCAACTTCCTATCATAAACTCTTCACAATGTCGGTGTCTTTGGAGGTAAATTTGCTTAATTTGATTTAAGCTTTCTAACCTTTAGTTTGTTCTTGAAGTTATGTAATAATAACCGTTCCTGTATTTTTAATAGACAATTGTAAATTAAAAAGTTGTCAATTGTGATTTTTATTTACAGTGTCTCATATACAATTAAAATTGACATATTTACAAATTTTGTGAAAGTTTTGGAGCATTGCATTCCGTAATAAAAAATCAATTATATATTCTAAACATATCAATTCAAGATCGTATCAAATCAAGATTAATTGTTACCTTATATTTTATAATTAATTAATAATTAATAATTACTATGCCAACTTAAGGTGCTCATATTTTATAAGAAAATATAATCTTAATTACCTCTTTATGATTGTATTATACATATTTCGAGATCTAAAATTATTTTATTTTAGAATAGAGCAATTGGCGTCCTTGCATCTAGCCTTTTTGCTAGTTTCATCGGTGTAGGTAAATAATTTTTCTTATCCATAAAAATAATTATTATAGAATCAACATGGTACTTCACATTTTTATCATAAATATTTTAAGGAATATTAGTTTTACTAAACAGTACAATTTCATTGTGCATGGAAACAAATTTATTGTGTTTTAAAAGTTGCCTTTGTTGAAGTTCATCTACGAGTTTTTTCTATTCTTTGAGCTCAAAAACTGAAATTTTTTTAAGTACCGGTTTACTTCAATTATAGGCTAATTTAACTATTTAACCTTTCTTTGATATTTATTCTATTCATACATATTAGTCATTGTTTTGTTTGAAGCCGTCATGATGAAGAGATCTGGAGGAGTACAATGTCATAGTTGGCATGTTTGATATAATAGCCTAATTGGCATAAAACTTGTGGTTTACAAAAAAAAAAGTTGACAAGTTAAATAATATGTAAATAAATCTATGTTTGGTATTATAAAAATATCTTCAAATAAATTACGTGGAGATAGTGGGCAAACTTGTAATATATGCTGGTGTTTATTGTTCAACTCATGTAAACTAATTAGGAGTGCATCAAAAAATAAATTTTTCTACTCTTTTCCATCCTTAATATAAGTTCAAGTATATCTTTGAATAAATTTTAAAATATTCTGATTAACTTATATGACTTTGCTGTCATGTTGGTATTAAAATACTTGTGCACACTTGATTCAAATAGAATTGAACCGAATGTGTGCATATCAATACTTTAAAAAAATTTAACTTTCAATAAGAATCTTACTTATTTAAAGTGGATTAGTAAAAGAATTTTAAATTGCAACAATACAGGGCCTTTAATGGACTCTTACATTTGCAGACGAGGAGGTAATAATCTAAACAAAATAGACATTTAATTATTTTTTTAATTTTAGGATTTAAAATTTACTAAAATTTTATTATTAATTTTTTCCTAAGCGATAAGATAAAATCGTAGAAGACAACTAGATTATAAATGAGTTGTCATTATTTTGTTCTTGCATTAAGCCCAACAAATGAAAACATCTCGCTATAATTTTTATACTAAGTTTTTTCTTGTAAAATATTAGTTCAATATTAGTCATTCTTTAAATTTTACATTGTCACTATCTTTTTTTAGAAGGCATATTTTTCATTAAATTTTTAAAGGACCAAAAGATTTAATTTTAATTTGTTTTATTTGACAATTTTTTAAAGAATTGTGATAAAAAATATTTTATGTTTTATTTTCAGTATTAGGTTACATAAATAATAACAATTTTTATAAGTTTCGACATAAGTCTAGATAAATCACAATAAAGCATCTAAATAAAATTCCTTCATTTGTTAAGCTAACTAAATGAGAATAATATTTTTTATTTTTAAAAAAAGCTTAAATTTCATTTTATAACTCAAACAAATTATATAAAAATATGTATGTAATTTTCAAAATTTGTATTTTCATTGATATAGGTACACGCGCAAAGCGCGTACCCTTAGACTAGTATCCTAAAGTAGAGGGGTATATTTGGCCTTTTCCCTAAATTGTTTGATGAATTAACCTAGATAGTCTTTTCAGCTCATAGCTTAAACTAAAAATAGCCTATAAATATATAGTGCATATAACATTATATAATATATGTATATCTTCTAGAAAGAATAAATAGTGAATTCGGTTTATTATTTATGTAAATATACCTATTAAGATTATATATTTCATTTTTTATTAATCAATTAAAGTGCCACAACATAGTGCCTAAGATATAAAGCTTCATTCGCAGTCCACTAGCATAGCTAAGTTCCATTTGTCGCACTTTCTTTTATCCATAAAAAAATCAACAAGTTCCATTTGAAGTTGTCCTCCTTCGTTTATTAGATTGCATCATAAACTAGTACTCCTAGTAATGTGTTGGAAAAACAGAGATTTTAGTTCTTGTGTTTTATTGCTTTTAGTTCTTGTGTTATCCGGTCCATTTTAATTAATTTTTGGTCCTTTTTTTGTGTTTCACAATATTATATTTTTCAAGTATCTATAAGGAGTTAACTTTATTTTTTTAAAGTTGCCCTTGGAGTATCTTGTAATGACCCAATCGGTCATTTTAACTTTTAGAACCCGGTTCCCTAAAATAAAACTTCCTATAGGTGCTTGTAATGATTTATGACTTGCGGGGATGGTTGATTCGGGATTTGGAAGTGTTTGGGGTGAAACCAGAACACTTGGTTCCTTAAGTTGGCCTTAAAGTGCTAAGTTTGACTTTGGTCAATATTTTGTAAAAACGACCCCAGAATAGAATTTTGATGATTCCAACAGCTCCGTATGGTAATTTTGGACTTAGGAGCGTGTTCGAAATTTTATTTGGAAGTCCGTAGATAAATTAGGCATGAAATGGCTAAAAACAAGAATTTAAGTTTGGAAGTTTGACCGATGAGTTGACCTTTTGATACCGGAGTCGGAATCCAGTTTCGAAAATTTTCATAGCTCCGTTATATAATTTATGACTTGTGTGTAAAATTTGAGGTCAATCGGAGTTGATTTGATAGGTTCCGACATTGAATGTAGAAGTTGAAAACTCTTAGTTTCATTAAGCTTGAATTGGGGTATGATTCATGGTTTTAGCGTTGTTTGATGTGATTTAGAGGTTCGACTAAGTTCGTATGATGTTTTAGGACTTGTTGGTATATTTGGTTGAGGTCCCGAGGGCCTCAGGTGAGTTTCGGATGGTTAACGGATCAAAAATTTGAGTTAAAAAGCTGCTGCAATGTTTCCTCTTCTGTTGGACATTCTGGGCTGTGATCGAGCCCAGATATCGAGCCAGGTATCGAGCCCAGGGTTGACGAGGCACATGCTCGAGCTTGTGTATCGAAGCCATGATCGAAGGTCCAGCTCGAGGGCCATGATTGAAGGTCCAACTCGAGGGCCATGATCGAAGGTCCAGCTCGAGGGCCATGATCGAAGGTCCAGCTCGAGGGCCATGATCGAAGGCAAGGCTCGAGGGCCAGGATCGAGACCCAAGATCGAGGGTCACAATCAAAGGCTCAAGCTCGATGCCATGATTGAGGCTATGATTGAAGGCCCAGCCTCGATGCCCTGATCGAGGCCATGACCGAGGTCCAGGCTCGAGGCTGTGATCGAAGTCGCGATCGAGGCCCAGTTCCGAAGGGTGGTGGGCAGTTTTATAAAAAGAGGGCATTCGTCCCATTTGCCATTTTTAACGAACTTGAGCTTGAGCAAAGACGACTTTTGGCAGATTTTTAAGGAAAAAACATTGGGGTAAGTGATTCTAACTCGGATTTGGTCTACATATACAAGTATATCATTGTTTTCACAATTTAATTAGTGTTTTAAGATTGAAATTTGGAAAAGTTTAGAAATCTCATGGAAACAAAATTTTGAGATTTCGGTATCGATTCGGAGTCGGATTTGAGTGAAACTGGTATGATTGGACTCGTAATTGAATGGGTTATCGGATTTCATAACTTTTGCCGGATTCCGAGATGTGGACCCTGCGTGCAAATTTTTAATTAATTTCGGGATCTTTTCTTAAAAATGTAGTATTTTCTTATAGAATTGATTTCTACAATATTTAGTGATTTTATCGAATTATTTTGGCTAGATTCGAGCCAGACAGAGTTGGATAATCGTGGAAAAGGCCTTATAGTGGATTAAATTGGAGTAAGACGAGGTAAGTCTCTTGTCTAATCTTGTGAGGGGGAAATTACCTCATAGGTGATTAAGATTAAATAATTGTTGCTAAATTGTGAGGGCTACGTACACACGAGGTGACGAGAGTCCGTGCGTAGCTACTATTAATGCTAAAGTCCGGGTAGTTTAGGACTCAAAGCATGCCTTACTTGTGTAAATTATTGTGATGACCCAAAATGTCATCTTTAAATTTAATAATTAATTATGTGTTTTAAGACCTCGAAAAGTACTATTTATCATTTCTCAACTTGTGTGCGCAATCCGTAAAATTTTATGAAAAGTTTTTATGTGAAAAAATGGATTTAAAATGTGGATTAGAGCTTTAAAACTCAATTGAGTTGACTTTGGTCAACATCTTGAGCAAACGGACTCGGATCAGTGTTTTGACAATTTCAGTAGGTCTGTATCGTGATTTGGTACTTGGGCGTATGCCCGGAATAAAATTCCGAGGTCCCTAACCCGAGATGTCTAATTATGTGAAAATGACCCCGGAATAGAATTTTGATGATTCCAACAGCTCCGTATGGTGATTTTGGACTTGGGGGCGTGTTCGAAATTTTATTTGGAAGTCCGTAGTTAAATTAGGCTTGAAATGGCTAAAAACAAGAATTTAAGTTTGGAAGTTTGACCGATGAGTTGACTTTTTGATACCGGAGTCGGAATCCAGTTCTGAAAATTTTTACAGCTCCGTTATGTCATTTATGACTTGTGTGTAAAATTTGAGGTCAATCGGAGTTGATTTGATATGTTCCGACATTGAATATAGAAGTTGAAAACTCTTAGTTTCATTAAGCTTGAATTGGGGTATGATTCATGGTTTTAACGTTGTTTGATGTGATTTAGAGGTTCTACAAAGTTTGTATGATGTTTTAAGACTTGTTGGTATATTTGGTTGAGGTCCCGAGGGCATCGGGTGAGTTTCGGATGGTTAACGGATCAAAAATTTGAGTTAAAAAGCTGCTGCAATTTTTCCTCTTCTGTTGGACATTCTCGGCTGTGATCGAGCCCAGATATCGAGCCCAGGGTTGACGAGGTACAGGCTCGAGCTAGTGTATCGAAGCCATGATCGAAGGTCCAACTCGAGGGCCATGATCGAAGGTCCAGCTCGAGGGCCATGATCGAAGGCAAGGCTCGAGGGCCAGGATCGAGACCCAAGATCGAGGGTCACAATCGAAGGCTCAAGCTCGATGCCATGATTGAGGCTATGATCGAAGGCCCAACCTCGATGCCCTGATCGAGGCCATGACCGAGGTCCAGGCTCGAGCCAGTGATCGAAGTCGCGATCGAGGTCCAGTTCGAGGACTAGTTCCGAAGGCTGCTGGGCAGTTTTATAAAAAGAGGGCATTCGTCCCATTTGCCATTTTTAACGAACATTGGGGTAAGTGATTCTAACTCGGATTTGGTCTACATATACAAGTATATCATTGTTTTCACAATTTAATTAGTGTTTTGAGATTGAAATTTGGAAAAGTTTAGAAATCTCATAGAAACGAAAATTTGAGATTTCGGTATCGATTCAGAGTCGGATTTGAGTGAAACTGGTATGGTTGGACTCGTAATTGAATGGGTTGTCGGATTTCGTAACTTTCGCCGGATTCCGAGATGTGAGCCCCGCAGGCAAATTTTTAACTAATTTCGGGATCTTTTCTTTAAAATGTAGTATTTTCTTATAGAATTGATTCCTATAATATTTAGTGATTGTATCGAATTATTTTGGCTAGATTCGAGCCAGACGGAGTTGGATAATCATGGAAAAGGCCTTATAGTGGATTAAATTGGAGCAAGACGAGGTAAGTCTCTTGTCTAATCTTGTGAGGGGAAATTACCTCATAGGTGATTAAGATTAAACAATTGTTGCTAAATTGTGGGGGCTACGTACGCACGAGGTGACGAGAGTCCGTACGTAGCTACTATTAATGCTAAAGTACGGGTAGTTTAGGACTCAAAGCATGCCTTACTTGTGTAAATTGTATTCTTTGATTAATTAATATTAATTGATATATAAAAATATATTGTGAATTGTTAGATAAAGATATTAAAAGATGGAAATCTCATATGCTTAATTTTTGTTTAAATCAATTAATTGTTAAAAGAAATTATTCTCCTCCCAAATTTAACTTATAATAAACATACTCTCCTTCCGAAGGCACATAAGAAAATTTTCTCCTTTCTTGTGGAGCGGGCCGAACGCCTCGGCAGGATAGAAGCATCTATGGATTGCGCCGCACGTCCCTCGGCAGTATACATGACACTCTGGATCGGGTCGTACGTCCTCGGCAGAAATCGTGCTTAATAATAATAATTACACGATACTTTAATAATTTATTTCAGCTTATGAAGCTAATTAATAAATTGAAAAATCTTTAAAATTTAATGAATTATTATTCTTGCTTGTTAAGGAATTAATTGTTACTCCTGTGAATGAGGTTTACTTGATAAATTGAAAATTATTTGAATTTAGGGAATTTAATTAATATATTGAGAATTGTTACATTTGAAGGAAATTTGATTATTTCTGCTCATTAAATAGATTATTGTAAATTCTGTAAATCATGCTGATTTAAATATCCTAGTTTTATTTCAGTTATTATTATTGACCCTTAGTGAGTGTCAAAGTCGGTCATCTCGTCTCTACCACTTCGAGATTAGGCTTGATACTTACTGGGTATACGTTGTTTACGTACTCATACTACACTTGCTGCACTTTTTGTGCAGGACCTGAGACAGGTACTAGTGGAGGACCTATCATCACATACCCACGTCATCCCGAGGCATAGTGGTGAGCTGCCTTTCTGAGCCGTTCTGCAGCTACCAGTGTCTCTTCTTATATTTACATTTTGTCTATTTCATTTCAGACAGTATTTGGAGTTTTGTAGAATCTACTAGATGCTCATTCACTTGTGACACCAGGTCTTGGCATACATATTGGTAGGGTTTGTGTTTATATTTTTTTGGTTTTAAATTTTATCAATGTATGTTTAATTTATTAGTTGGCTTGCCTAGCTGTAGTGTTGGGCGCCATCACGACCTACAGGTGAAATTGGGTCGTGACAATTGTATTCTTTGATTTATTTATATTAATTGATATCTATATGAATATATTGTGAATTGTTAGCTAAAGATATTAAAGGATGAAAATCTCACAGACTTGATTTTCTGTTTAAATCAATTAATTGTTAAAAGAAATTGTTCTCATCCCGAATTTACCTTATAATAAATATACTCTCCTTCCGGAGGCACATAAGAAAATGTCCTCCTTTCTTGTGGAGCGGGCCGAACGCCTCGGCAGAATAGATGCATCTATGGGTCGCGCCGCACGTCCCTCGGCAGTGTACACGACACTCTGGATCGGGCCGTACGTCCTCGGCAGAAATCGTGCTTAATAATAATAATTACACGATACTTTAATAATTTATTTCAGCTTGTGAGGCTAATTAATAAGTTGGAAAATCCTTGGAATTTAATGAATTATTGTTCTTGCCTGTTTAGAAATTAATTGTTACTCCTGTAAATGAGATTTAATTGATAAATTAGAATTTATTTGAATTGAAGGAATTTAATTAATATATTGAGAATTATTACATTTGAGGAGATTTGATTATTTCTGCTGATTAAATAAATTATTGTAAATTCTGTGAATCATGTTGATTTAAATATCCTAGTTTTATTTCAGTTATTATTATTGACCCATAATGAGTGTCAAAGTCGGTCATCTCGTCTCTACCACTTCGAGATTAGGCTTGATACTTACTGGGTACACATTGTTTACGTACTCATACTACACTTGCTGCACTTTTTGTGCAGGATCTAAGACAGGTACTAGTGGAGGACCTATCATCACATACCCACGTCATCTCGAGGCATAGTGGTGAGCTGCCTTTTTGAGCCGTTCTGCAGCTACCAGTGTCTCTTCTGATATTTATATTCTGTCTATTTCATTTCAGACAGTATTTGGAGTTTTGTATAATCTACTAGATGCTCATGCACTTGTGACACAGGGTCTTGGCACACACACATTGGTAGAAATTGGTATTTTATTATTTTCTTGGAATAAAAGTTTAACCAATGTACGTTTAACTTATTAGTTGGCTTGCCTAACTGTAGTGTTGGGCGCCATCACGACCTATAGGTGAAATTAGGTCGTGACATATCTGTTATATTTCCAATGAATAAATTAAAAAGAAAGTGAAGACTAATATGATCAATTTTATTGTTGATTAATATTAAAGGTGAATCTATACTATCTATACTATATTAAAAGCATGAAGGCCCTTCGCGAAATGTCGTTCGCTTTTTTTGCCCCTTAAAAATAAATTTTATATTAGACAAAATTATCATTTTAAGTTTTTCCCCTAATATTTAGGAGTTTTAAATAAACTAAATTAGTACACTAAATCCTTCCTTATTTGAAGTATGTACAAATTCTTAATATTAAATATCTTATATAAATCTTTCCTTATTTATAATGTAACGTAACAAATTTATTAATAAAAAGAAAACAACGATTGAAAAATTATTAAAGTAGCAAACTTTTGTCAGTACTCCTTTTCTTTTCCCCCACTAAGGACTCCTTTTAAGTTTAGTAGTCTTTGATTTTTGTTAAAATATATCTATACTATTTTATAAGCACGAAACCCTAACAAAATATCGTTCGTCTTTTTTAGTCATTAAAAAAAAAGTTCATATTTGATAAAATAGTCAATTTAATTTTCTTAATATTTAGAAATAGTTATTAATTATTTTTCTAATAGTTAGGACTTCGGAATCAATTTTTTTTATGTATTTAATTTTTTAAAAAGATATTTTCTCATATCAAATTTTCTTATTTGTTATGAGAAAATATCTTTTAAAAAAATTAAATACATAAAAAAATTGATTCCGAAGTCCTAACTATTAGAAAAATAATTAATAACTATTTCTAAATATCAAGAAAATTAAATTGACTATTTTATACTATCTAGCATAATTATAATTCGCTCTATTATTGTTATTTGACCCTTTTAAGTATTATTTAAATATATCCTACCTATTCTTGAAGTTTCAAAAACATACAAATTCTAAATCAACAAGAATACATTGGATCGGTCTCGTCTTCCTTCTTCTAAATTTCTGAAGTTATGTGATGCAAAAACTTCCATATACTTTTTGTATATCATTCTAGTGTATATATATATATATATATATATATATATTTTATTATTATGTGTAATTTCGTACGATAGTTGCATATGGAGATATACACATTCATTGCCAAGAAAGCGAAGACTTTGTCAAGCTAATTTATGTAAGATTTATAGTGTGGTTTTTTTGAGCGTAATATCATTTTCTCAGTAATTCCGTATTCAAATTTAAAAACTTGAGCTACCATGCACTTTTCTTTTTCTTTTTTACCTTTATAGGATTTTGATTTAAAATATAAAAATAGCTCCAACATTCATATTCTGATATTTCTTATATTGGTGCACGTGGTAACGAAATTAAATTGTTTTACCCTAATTTGAGAGGAAGTGGCACCTAATTTCTAGGAAGAATTGGCAATTGTTAGAAGAGAGAAGAGGGTTCTAAATTTTGTTGCTATTTTTAAGAAAAATAATTTATATTATATTAAAAGGAGGGTAGTATCCATTGTGGTTAAGCCGAGCGACAAGTTAAAATGAAGCCACTTGGCAAATTTTAGGACAATATTAATAATTAGAAATTATAAACAGAAACATAATAATTGGAAGTAGTTTAATGAATCTTATACATAATCTAAATAGATCTTAGACAAATCTAATCCATATATCTATATTTATCTTTATATGTATATTTGTATCTATATCTATATATTGATCCACTCATAGATTTTCTTATATATTAGCTAGAAATATAGAGGTAAAAAATTAATTAAAAAAATAAAAAAATATATAAAGACGTAAATTGAGACAACCTATGACTATTTATAATTTGAAGTTAAATTATAAAAATATAAAAATTTAATTAAGATATTAAAGATTTACTAAGTTTTAAAAATTAAATAAATTCAAGCAGCAAAATAAGATCTTACATAAAGTATAAAATTATTTATAAGGTAAGTAAAGAATTAAATAATCAGTAAAAGATATTTTAATAACAAGAATAATAAAGTCATATTAATATTGATAAATCGTGCAAACGAATATTTTTTTTAGGTATTGAATAATATAAAATCAAAAATAAAGAATAAATAGAGAAACAAATTCAGATTTTTTATCATAGAGAAAAAGGGTAAAACTTATTTAAATTTAAGATGAGAAAGTTTTTTTATATTATGATAAGAAAAGTCGTAATATAAGTCCACATAACTCAAGTCTAATAGATAAAATAAAAAACTAAAAATATTGAATAATAAAAATCAATAAGAGATAATGTAAGGACATTTATAAATCATAAGTTTAGAAAATAAAATAAAGTAAATATACAATACTTAAAAATATTATTAAATTTTAAATAATTTAAAATTTTGGAGCAATATTTTTAAAACAAAATAAATATTTATTTTATAATTACAAATTATATATTTATCTATATCTTATTAAAGAAAAGTAGTTGATAATGATATTAAATAAAGTTACAAGTTAATGAAAAGCCACATAAAACGTAATAAGACTATATATTAGATTAAAAAAATAGCAAAATTATGTTAAATTATTAAAAATTTATTATTAGAAATGAAAGAAAAAGACTATTTGAATTTGAGATTAGAAAGTTCTTGTTAGTTTAAGTTTGAAAGTATAGCATAATTTTGTGAAAATGTGGTCTAATTTAGAAAATAGAATGATATGAATTATTTGAATTTGAGATGAGATTTTTTTTTTTTTTTTGAAAATATTACGCAAAGAAATAAAATGACAGTAAAAATATTACTATAATATTTAGATATAACGTGTTCAAACAATTAAGAAAATATTTTTTTAATGATTAAATAAAAAGAAATTTATAATATTGGTAATTTTACTAATGAAAATTAAATATCTAATTGTATCTTATAGCTAAAAAGAAAAGAAAATTTAACTGCATCTAATACAAAATTAATAATAACAACAAAAATAATAACAACCGAGTATAATCTCACTAGTGGGTTTGGGGAAGGTAGTTTGTACGCAGACCTTACACCTACCCTGGGGTAGAGAGGCTATTTCCGATAGACCCTCGGCTTCCTCCCTCCAAGAACTCCCCACCTTACTCTTGGGGTGACTCGAACTCACAACCTCTTGGTTGGAAGTGGAGGGTGCTCACCACTAGAGCAACCCACTCTTGTCGATAAAATTAATAATAAGAGAACTCAATACGTTTGGAACATGATAATCAAATAACTTATGTATTAATATTTTAGTCTAATTAAAACTTATAATTTAAAATAAAATATTATATTATTTTGGTTATAGGTAAAACATTAATATAAAACTAATTAAAATTTACAGTAGGGAAGAGAATGTATAAAACAATAGAGGCAGTGTAAGGATACTTATACTTTAAATTAATTTAAAAATAAATAAAATAAAATAATTATATTATATTTAAAAATATTACTGATAAATTTAAATGATTAAAATATTATGAATAAAAGGATACAAGAATAAAAATATACCAAATTTCAAGAATAAAATATTTATATTTATTAAATACTATTAAAAGGATAATAAGCAAGGCATTAATTTAATTATTAAGCTAATAAAAAAATATATGATAGTATAATAATACAATAACTATAAGAAAAGAACAAAAAGAAGAATGAATTTACGTAAAAATGATGTGATGAATATGACATATTTGACTTTTAGATAAAAATAAAGTGATAGTAAAAATTTCTTAAAATAATATAATCTAATTTGCTCAAACAAGACATATCACAATATGACATGTTTAGTATTCTTTCATATTGACAGCGAAACGAAATGCAAGTACTAAAATCAAGGGGTTAGGTTGCTACAAATATAAAAAAAAATAGGTTGTCTACTACGAGATTTGAACAATAATTTCATATCCTGCTTCATAATTAAATTCTCATGTTATATAGTTTTTATCTGAGAGGTTTATATTTTAAGGCTATTTGTACATGAATCAAACAACTTACATCGCAATTTGACATGATTTGTCCGCGCATCTTGCGGATACTAATACTAGTTTTGGTTATTAAATGCCAATTTGTATTGGGCTTCTATTGCCAAACCTAATGTAAGGCCAACATTGTCACGACCCTAAATTCCCTCTGTAGGATGTCGTGATGGCACCTAGTCTCTAAGACTAGGTAAGCCTATCAATGCGGAATAATAATAAATATCTGAAATAAATAAACTACAATTCAAACAATTTCAACTCCCAAAACCCGGTAGAAATAAGTCACAGGCTTCTAAGAATTTATTCTCAATGTCTCTATATGTCAATGTCTAAATAAAATATAAGGAAGCAACATAAAATGATAGAAGGGGACTCCGGAGTCTGTGGACGCTGGCAGATATACCTCGAAGTCTCCGTGCGCAGGTAACTCACTGACGTCTAGGCTGGTAAAAATATACCTGGATCTGCACAAAAAGATGTACAGAAGCGTAGTATGAGTACACCACAGCGGTACCCAGTAAGTGCCAAGCCTAACCTCGGTAGAGTAGTGACGAGGTCAGGTGAGGCCCTACTGGAATATAATAATGGCATGCTAAAATGTTTATCAATGTAGTAAAATAAAATGACATTGGAAATGAATCAAATAGTATGTCACATTTAATGACACCAAATAATTGCAAATAATATCTCGTGGAATCAAAACAGAATTTCCTTCAACTTTATAAAAATTACAACAATTAATCGAAAGCAACTATGGCCATAAATTAATATCAACAAGGGAACTACCGAGGTACCGCCTCGTAGTCCCAAGTTATAAATAATTTCACAATATCTCATTTTCTTATATCACAGCGGGAGCCTTCACAATTAATTTAAAGAAAATATTTTTTTTCGAAATAGCATCCCGCATTTTAGCCACCTTTATCACACCGCATGACTTCTAGTCGTCACCCCTACTAGCCACGCGTATCAAGCCACCCTTATCTCACCGCAGGCGTTTCAACACTCAGACCTTATACCACCGCATGCGTATCAATATCACAATTTGCACCTCAAGTGCTCAAATAATTTAACTTGCCAAAAATAATTCAACAACAGTATTTTTTTCACAATAATGAGCTCACGGCTCATGCCAAAATAATTCAACAATAATATTTTTCCACAATAAAGAGCTCACTGCTCCATCACAATGAGTACAAAAATCTTACAAAAATATTCAGGAGTAAATAATTCAGGAAAATAATATTTCAAAATCTTTAATATGTTGCTTCAATATCAAGTTTAAAAATGTCAAATACTTCATATTAATAATATTTAATTTAAAGAAAATCAACCTTCAAATAATGCACAGAATAAAAGAAACCAAGTTCCAACTAAACAAAAAAAAACAATTAGCCGGAAAAGGTCAAACAAATTTAAAATATAAACATTAAATCAATAATGAAGAACATAACAAAATGAAATAATTTAATTAATGCACAACAGTGATCTACACAATTTAAAATATAATCATTCACATTTAGTACGAGTACACACTCGTCACCACGTGTACACGACTTTCCACACATTACAATTCTCAATCCTAGGGGAAATTTCCCCCACACGAGGTTAGACAAGTCACTTACCTCGACTTGCTCCAATTTAACCAAGTATTACGTTTTTTCCTCGATTTTCTGACTCCGATCGAATCGTATCTAGTCATAATTAATTCGATACAGTCAACAAAAATTATAGTAATCAATTTTATAAAAATATATTATATTTTCAATAAAATTCGAAATTAGCTCAAAATTTACCCGTGGGGCCCACATCTCGGAATCCGGTGAAACTTACAAAATCCGACAACCCATTCAATTACGAGTCCACCCATACCAATTTTATCAAATTCCGATAATAACTCGACCTCCAAATCTTAAATTTTCGTTTTGGAAGATTTTGCAAAAATCTTGATTTTTCTTCCATAAATTCACGGATTCATGATGTAAATGAGTATGGAATCATGAAATTTAATCAATATAGGATAAGGAACACTTACCCCAATATTTTCCCGTGAAAATCGCCCAAAATCGCCCAAGAACCGTGCTCCAAAAATCCAAAACGAAATGAATGAAATGACCATTTTTGGTCCTTAAGTTTCTGCCAATCCGTCACTAAAAGTCTATTTTCCGTCACTAAAAGTCCACCAGAAACTGCTCTACCAGCCTTCCTTCAATCAATCATAACTTTATGCACAAATGTCCAAATGAGGAATGGTGTAACTTTCTGAAAACTAGAATCAAACGAATACAACTTTCATGTTTTGAAAATTTTCCGATTCCTTATGAATTTTGAGATATAAGCTTTCAGAGTCGGCTCCACACATCAGAAATTTCTGGCGAAATTTCCGGCAAAATTTCCGGCAAAACTGCTCTATCAGCCTTCATTCAATCTATCATAACTTTCTGTATCAATATCCAAATGATGAATGGTTTAACTTTATGGAAACTAGAATCAGAGGACTACAACTTTGATATTTTGAAAGTGTTCCGATTCATTATGAATTGCGAGATATAAGCTTCCAAAGTTGGCTCCACGCACCAGAAATTTCTGCAAATTTCTGGCAAAATTTCTGCAAATTTCCAGCAACTCTCTTTGTCCGAAATCCATTCTGTTTACCTTCCGAAATCCACCCGAGACCCTCGGGACCTTAACCAATTATTCCAACATGTCCCAAAATACAATACGAACTTAGTCGAGGCTTCAAACCACACCAAACAACATCAAAACGACGAATCGCACCTCAAATCAAAATCTATGAACTTTGAACTTTCAAATTCTATATCTTATGCCGAAACACATCAAATCAATTCGGATTGACTTCAAATTTTGTACACAAGTCATAAATGACATAACAGACCTATTCCAATTTCTAGAATCATATTCCGACCTCGATATCAAAAAGTCATCCCCCCGGTCAAACTTTCCAAAAATTCAACTTTTGGCATTTCAAGCCTAATTCCACTATGAACTTCCAAATAAAATTTCGATCATGCTCCTAAGTCCAAAATTACCATACGGAGCTGTTGGAATTATCAAAATTCTATTCCGGGGTCGTTTGCACATAATTTGACATCCGGTCACTATTTAAACTTAAACTTTTAATTTTTCATCAAAATTCTATATCTCGGGCTAGGGACCTCGGAATTTGATTCCGGGCATACGCCTAAGTCCCAAATTACGATACGGACCTACCAAAACTATCACAACACTGATCCGAGTCTGTTTGCTCAAAATATTGACCAAAGTCAACTCAATTGAGTTTTAAAGCTCTAATTCACATTTTAATTCATTTTTCACCTGAAAACTTTCAGAAAAATTTTACGGACTGTGCACGCAAGTTGAGGAATGATAAAATAGTGCTTTTCGAGGTCTTAGAATATAAAATTAATAATTAAATTTAAAGATGACATTTTGGGTCATCACATTCTCCACCTCTAAAACAAACGTTCGTCCTCGAACGAAGTTAGAAAAAGTACCTAAGCTGGTGAATAAGTGTGGATAACAGCTGCGCATATCATGCTCGGTCGGCCGGATGACCCCTCCACTGAACCTTCACGGAAGCAATGTTCTTTGACCTTAGCTTTCGAACATGCCTATCCAAAATAGCCATTGGTTCCTCAACATAAGATAGATCCTTGTCCAACTGAACCGAACTGAATTCTAACACATGAGACGGATCGCCGTGATATTTTCGAAGCATGGAAACATGAAATACCGGATGACCGACAAAGAGACTAGGTGGTAGTGCAAGTTTGTAAGCCACCTCTCCAACTCTCTCAAGAATCTCAAAAGGCCCAATATACCTAGGGCTTAAATTGCCTTTCTTCCCGAACCTCATCACACCCTTCATAGGCGAAACCCGGAGCAATACCCGCTCACCAACCATGAATGCAACATCACGAACCTTCCAATTTGCATAACTCTTCTGTCTAGATTGGGCTGTATGAAGTCAATCCTGAATCAACTTAACCTTTTCCAAGGCATCCTGAACCAAGTCAATACCCAATAGCCTAGCCTCGCCCGGTTCGAACCAACCCACTGGGGACTGGCACCATCTACCATACAAGGCCTCATACAGAGCCATCTGAATGCTTGACTGACAACTGTTATTGTAAGAAAACTACGCAAGTGGTAAGAACTGATCCCAAGCACCCCCAAAATCTATCACACACACACGAAGCATATCCTCCAGTATCTGAATAATGCGTTCGGACTACCCGTCCGTCTGAGGATGAAATGTTGTACTCAACTCTACCCGAGTACCCAACTTACGTTGTACTGCCCTCCAGAACCGTGATGTAAACTGTGTACCCTGGTCAGAGATGATAGATACCAGTATGCCGTGAAATCTGACAATCTCGCGAGTATAGATTCGAGCCAACTGCTCGGAAGAGTAGGTAGTCATCATAGGATTGCAATGAGCTGACTTGGTCAATCTATCCACAATCACCCAAGCTGCATTAAACTTCCTCTGACTCCGTGAGAGCCCAACAACGAAATTCATAGTGATCCTCTCCCATTTCCATTCTGGAATTACTAACTTCTAAAGCAATCCACTCGGTCGTTGATGCTCATATTTCACTTGTTGACAATTTAGACACCGAGCTACATACTCCACTATGTCTTTATTCATCTTCCTCCACCTATAATGTTGCCTGAAGTCCTGCTACATCTTCGCAGCACCCGGATATATGGAGTACTACGAACTGTGAGCCTCATAGAGAATCAATTCACGAAAACCATCTACATTAGGCACGCATAGCCTGCCCTGCATCCTAATACATCGTCATCTCCAATTGCGACTTCTTTGGCATCACCGTGCAGAACTGTATCCTTAAGGACAAGCAAATATGGGTCATCATACTGACGCTCCCTAATACGATCATAAAGAGAAGACTGAAAACCACACAAGCCAAAACTCGACTCGGTTCGAAAATATCCAATCTGACAAACTGGTTGGCCAAGGCCTGAATATCCAAGGCCAAAGACCTCTCTGCTATCGGTAAATATGCTAAGCTGCCGAAACTCTCCGCTTTACGACTCAAGGCATCGGCCACTACATTGGCCTTCCCAAGATGATAGAGAATGGTGATATCATAATCCTTAAGCAACTCCAACCATCTCCGCTGCCGCAAATTAAGATCCTTCTGTTTAAACAGATGTTGTAGACTTCGGTGATCGATGTAGACCTCACAATGGACACCGTACAAATAATGCCGCCAAATTCTTCAAGGCACGAACAATAGCTGCTAACTCAAGGTCTTAGACCATTTTTTTTCTTTTCATGTACCTTTAACTGTCTGGACGCGTAGGCAATCACCCTACCGTCTTGCATCAACATCGCGCCGAGACCAATATGCGATGCGACACAATACACAGTATAAGACCTTGAATATGTAAGTAATACCAACGCTTGTGTCGGAGTCAAAGTGATCTTGAGCTTCTGAAAGCTTAACTCACATTCGTCTGACCCTGTAAATGGGGCACCCTCTTGGATCAATTTGGTCTTAATAGTTATTCATAATCAATTACAGAATCGTCATTTAACCTCATGTTAACAAAAATCTCGTTGCAAACCTTCACAATACTGATAACTAGATGCGAGGCATGAAGACTTCATAATTATTTACCCGAATTAACAAGTCACATTTAACGACACCTAGGCGGGCACCTACCTTGTAGGTTAAAAATTAATAATTACAACACGAATTTGACAACTATGCACAGAGAATTTCATATAAGAATTTTCAAATAAGCCTAACAGGCATGACTCCCTATTAGTACTATAGTACAAATTTAATTTCACAAGGGAGAACTTAAATACAAGAATTTTTCTCACAAGGATCTCGTCCTTATATAACTTCCACCGCAGCTCGTAGCCCGGTTTAAACATATCAATTTATATAAAAATGTGAGGATCTCGTCCTCAATTCTGAATCACAAGTAATATGCACATCGTGCCAATTAAAAATTTCCATTTTCTCCTTTTAAATAATTTCGATTACACCAAATCACAACACATAATGAACCCCATACCGGTAGGGCATATAATTCATAATTTGCAATTAATTATTCGAAATTTACATCAAAATTGTCACGACCCTATTTCACGTATAGGTCGTGATGGCGCCCAACACTATAGCTAGGCAAGCCAACTAATAAGTCAAACATATATTGGTTAAACTTTTATTCCAAGAAGATAATAAAATACCAATTTCTACTAATGTGTGTGCCAAGACCCGGTCACAAATGCATGAGCATCTAGTAGATTATACAAAACTCCAAATACTGCCTGAAATAAAATAGACAGAATATAAATATCAGAAGAGACACTGGTAACTGCAGAACGGCTCAGAAAGGCAGCTCACCACTATGCCTCGGGATGACGTGGGTATGTGATGATAGGTCCTCCACTAGTACCTGTCTCAGATCCTGCACAAAAAGTGCAGCAAGTGTAGTATGAGTACGTAAACAACGTGTACCCAGTAAGTATCAAGCCTAATCTCAAAGTGGTAGAGACGAGATGGCCGACTTTGACACTCACTATAGGTCAATAATAATTGAAATAAAATTAGGATATTCAAATCAGCATGATTTACAGAATTTACAAATAATTTATTTAATCAGCGGAAATAATCAAATTCCTTCAAATGTAACAATTCTCAATATATTAATTAAATTCCTTCAACTCAAATAATTTCTAATTTATCAATTAAATCTCATTTATAGGAGTAACAATTAATTCCTTAACAAGCAAGAATAATAATTTATTAAATTTCAAGGATTTTTTAATTTATTAATTAGCTTCACGAGCTGAAATAATTTATTAAAGTATCGTGTAATTATTATTATTAAGCACGATTTCTGCCGAGGACGTACGGCCCGATCCAGAGTGTCGTGTACACTGCCGAGGGACGTGCGACGCGATCCATAGATGCATCTATCCTGCCGAGGCATTCGGCCCGCTCCACAAGAAAGGAGGACATTTTCTTATGTGCCTCCGGAAGGAGAGTATATTAATTATGAGATGAATTTGGGAGGACAACAATTTTTTTTAATAATTAATTGATTTAAACAGACAATAAAGCCTATGAGATTTCCATCCTTTAATATCTTTATCTAACAATTCACAATATATTCATATAGATATCAATTAATATAAATAAATCAAAGAATATAATTTACACAAGTAAGGCATGCTTTGAGTCCTAAACTACCCGAACTTTAGCATTAATAGTAACTACGCACGGACTCTCGTCACCACGTGCGTACGTAGTCTCTCCCCCCCCCCCCCACAATTAGCAATAATTATTTAATTTTAATCACTTATGAAGTAATTTCCCCCTCACAAGATTAGACAAGAGACTTACCTCGTCTTGCTCCAATTTAATCCACAAATTTGCCTTTTCCACGATTATCCAACTCTGCATGGCTCGAATCTAGCCAAAATAATTCGATACAATCACTAAAAAATAGAGGAAATAAATTCTATAAGGAAATACGACGAAAGTTATGAAATCCGATAACCCATTCAATTACGAGTCCAAACATACCAGTTTCACTCAAACCCGACTCCGAATTGATACCGAAATCTCAAAATTTCGTTTCTATGAGATTTCTAAACTTTTTCAAATTTCAATCTCAAAACACTAATTTATGGTGAAAACAATAATATACTTGTATATGTAGACCAAATCCGAGTTAGAATCACTTACCCCAATATTTTTCCCTTGAAAATCTTCCAAAAGTCGTCTCTACTAAAGCTTAAGTTCGTCAAAAATGGCAAATGGGACGAATGCCCTCTTTTTATAAAACCGCCCAGCAGCCTTCGGAACTGGTCCTCGAACTGGGCCTCGATCGGGGCTTCGATCACAGGCTCGAGCCTGGACCTCGGTCATGGCCTCGATCAGGGCATCGAGGTTGGGCCTTCGATCATAGCCTCAATCATGGCATCGAGCTTGAGCTTTCGATCAGGGCATCGAGCATGGGTCTCGATCCTAGCCCTCGAGCCTTACCTTTGATCATGTCCTCGAGCCTTGCCATCGACCGAGGCTTCGATACTGAGCCTCGTCCCTGGCTTCGACTCAGGCCTCGATCGTGGGCTCGATATCTGGGGATCGATCACAGCCCAGAATATGCAGCATAAGAGAAAATTGCAGCAACTTTTTAAGTTCAACTTTTTATCCGTTAACCATCCGAAACTCACCCGAGGCCCTCGGGACCTCAACCAAATATACCAACAAGTCCTAAAACATCACACGAACTTAGTCGAACCTCTAAATCACATCAAACAATGCTAAAACCATGAATCATACCCCAATTCAAGCTTAATGAAACTAAGAGTTTTCAACTTCTACATTCAATGTCAGAACTTATCAAATCAACTCCGATTGACCTCAAATTTTACACACAAATCATAAATTATATAACGGAGCTATAAAAATTTTCAGAACTGGATTCCGACTCCGGTATCAAAAAGTCAACTCCCCGGTCAAACTTCCAAACTTAAATTCTTGTTTTTAGCCATTTCAAGCCTAATTTCACTACGGACTTCCAAATAAAATTCTGATCATGCTCCTAAGTCCAAAATCACCATACGGAGCTGTTGGAATTATCAAAATTTTATTCCGGGGTCATTTTCTAAAAATATTGACCGAAGTCAAACTTAGCACATTAAGGCCAACTTAAGGAACCAAGTGTTCCGGCTTCACCTCAAACACTTCCAAATCCCGAACCAACCATCTCCGCAAGTCATAAATCATTACAAGCACCTACGAAAAGTTTTATTTTAGGGAACGGGGTTCTAAAAGTTAAAATAATTGGTTGGGTCATTACATTCTCCACCTCTTAAACAAACGTTCGTCCTCGAACGGGTTTAGAATTATACATGAAGTCAATCACAATTAAGAAAATATTACGCAAAGAAATAAAATGACAGTAAAAATATTACTATAATATTTAGATATAACATGTTCAAACAATTAAGAAAATATTTTTTTAATGATTAAATAAAAAGAAATTTATAATATTGGTAATTTTACTAATGAAAATTAAATATCTAATTGTATCTTATAGCTAAAAAGAAAAGAAAATTTAACTGCATCTAATACAAAATTAATAATAACAACAAAAATAATAACAACCGAGTATAATCTCACTAGTGGGTTTGGGGAAGGTAGTTTGTACGCAGACCTTACACCTACCCTGGGGTAGAGAGGCTATTTCCGATAGACCCTCGGCTTCCTCCCTCCAAGAACTCCCCACCTTACTCTTGGGGTGACTCGAACTCATAACCTCTTGGTTGGAAGTGGAGGGTGCTCACCACTAAAGCAACCCACTCTTGTCGATAAAATTAATAATAAGAGAACTCAATACGTTTGGAACATGATAATCAAATAACTTATGTATTAATATTTTAGTCTAATTAAAACTTATAATTTAAAATAAAATATTATATTATTTTGGTTATAGGTAAAACATTAATATAAAACTAATTAAAATTTACAGTAGGGAAGAGAATGTATAAAACAATAGAGGAAGTGTAAGGATACTTATACTTTAAATTAATTTAAAAATAAATAAAATAAAATAATTATATTATATTTAAAAATATTACTGATAAATTTAAATGATTAAAATATTATGAATAAAAGGATACAAGAATAAAAAAATACCAAATTTCAAGAATAAAATATTTATATTTATTAAATACTATTAAAAGGATAATAAGCAAGGCATTAATTTAATTATTAAGCTAATAAAAAATTATATGATAGTATAATAATACAATAACTATAAGAAAAGAACAAAAAGAAGAATGAATTTACGTAAAAATGATGTGATGAATATGACATATTTGACTTTTAGATAAAAATAAAGTGATAGTAAAAATTTCTTAAAATAATATAATCTAATTTGCTCAAACAAGACATATCACAATATGACATGTTTAGTATTCTTTCATATTGACAACGAAACGAAATGCAAGTACTAAAATCAAGGGGTTAGGTTGCTACACAATGTCATACACGAGTGGATACAAAGGAATATGAGATATATGTTTCACGCTAAATCAATGCCGCACGATAAGGAATCAAGGAAATGAATATTTTCCTAACAGTTCCATAGCCTCCCGAAGATAAGTACAGACGTCTCCGTACCGATCCGCAAGACTCTACTAAACCTGCTTGTGACTTATAACACCTATGAACCTAGTGTTCTGATACCAACTTGTCACGACCCCAAATTCCCTCCGTATGATATCGTGATGGCACCTAGTCTCTAAGACTAGGTAAGCCTATCAATGCGGAATAATAATAAATATCTGAAATAAATAAACTACAATTCAAACAATTTCAACTCCCAAAACCCGGTAGAAATAAGTCACAAGCTTCTAAGAATTTATTCTCAATGTCTCTATATGTCAAGGTCTAAATAAAATATAAGGAAGCAACATAAAATGATAGAAGGGGACTCCGGAGTCTGCGGACGCTGGCAGATATACCTCGAAGTCTCCGTGCGCAGGTAACTCACTGACGTCTAGGCTGGTAAAATGTACCTGGATCTGCACAAAAAGATGTGCAGAAGCGTAGTATGAGTACACCACAGCGGTACCCAGTAAGTGCCAAGCCTAACCTCGGTAGAGTAGTGACGAGGTCAGGTGAGGCCCTACTGGAATATAATAATGGCATGGTAAAATGTTTATCAATGTAGTAAAATAAAATGACATTGGAAATGAATCAAATAGTATGTCACATTTAATGACACCAAATAATTGCAAATAATATCTCGTGGAATCAAAACAGAATTTTCTTCAACTTTATGAAAATCACAACAATTAATCGAAAGCAACTATGGCCATAAATCAATATCAACAAGGGCACTACCGAGGTACCGCCTCGTAGTCCTAAGTTATAAATAATTTCATAATATCTCATTTCCTTATATCACCGCGGGAGCCTTCACAATTAATTTAAAGAAAATATTTTTTTCCGAAATAGCATCCCGCGTTTTAGCCACCTTTATCACACCGCATGACTTCTAGTAGTCACCCCTACTAGCCACCCTTATCTCACCGCATGCGTTTCAACACCCAGATCTTATACCACCGCATGCATATCAATATCACAATATATCACAATTTGCACCTCAAGTGCTCAAATAATTTAACTTGCCAAAATAATTCAACAACAGTATTTTTCCACAATAATGAGCTTACGACTCATGCCAAAATAATTCAACAATAATATTTTTTCACAATAAAGAGCTCACTGCTCCATCACAATGAGTACGAAAATCTTACAAATATATTCAGGAGTAAATAATTCAGGAAAATAATATTTTAAAATCTTTAATATGTTGCTTCAATATCAAGTTTAAAAATGTCAAATACTTCATATTAATAATATTTAATTTAAAGAAAATCAACCTTCAAATAATGCACAGAATAAAAGAAACCAAGTTCCAACTAAACAAAAAAATAATTAGCCGGAAAAGGTCAAACAAATTTAAAATATAAACATTAAATCAATAATGAAGAATATAACAAAATAAAATAATTTAATTAATGCGCAACAATGATCTACACAATTTAAAATATAATCATTCACATTTAGTACGTGTACATACTCATCACCTCGTGTACACAACTTTTCACACATTACAATTATCAATCCTAGGGGAAATTTCCCCCACACGAGGCTAGACAAGTCACTTACCTCGACTTGTTCCAATTTAACCAAGTATTATGCTTTTTCCTCGATTTTCCGACTCCGATCGACTCGTATCTAGTCATAATTATTTCGATACAGTCAACAAAAATTATAGTAATCAATTTCATAAGAAAATATTATATTTTCAATAAAATTCGAAATTAGCTCAAAATTTACCTGTGGGGCCCACATCTCAGAATCCGTCGAAACTTACAAAATTCGACAACCCATTCAATTACGAGTCCACCCATACCAATTTTACTAAATTTCGATAACAACTCGACCTCCAAATCTTAAATTTTCGTTTTTGGAAGATTTTGCAAAAATCTTGATTTTTCTTCCATAAATTCACGGATTCATGATGTAAATGAGTATGGAATCATGAAATATAATCAATATAGGATAAGGAACACTTACCCCAATGTTTTCCCGTAAAAATCGCCTAAAAATTGCCCAAGAACCGTGCTCCAAAAATCCAAAACGAAATGAATGAAATGACCATTTTTGGTCCTTAAGTTTCTGCCAATCCGTCACTAAAAGTCCATTTTCCGTCACTAAAAGTCCACCAGAAACTGCTCTACCAGCCTTCCTTCAATCGATCATAACTTTATGTACAAATGTCCAAATGATGAATGGTGTAACTTTCTGGAAACTAAAATCAAACGAATACAACTTTCATGTTTTGAAAATTTTTCGATTCCTTGTGAATTTCGAGATATAAGCTTCCAAAGTTGTCTCCACACATCAGAAATTTCTGGTGAAATTTCCGGCAAAACTGCTCTACCAGCGTTCATTCAATCCATCATAACTTTTTGTACAAATGTCCAAAAGATAAATGGTTTAACTTTCTGGAAACTAGAATCATAGGAATACAACTTTCATGTTTTGAAAGTGTTCTGATTCCTTATAAATTGCGAGATATAAGCTTTCAAAGTTGGCTCCACGCACCAGAAATTTCTGGCAAAATTTCTGCAAATTCCCAGCAACTCTCTTTGTCCGAAATCCATTCCGTTTACCTTTCGAAATTCATCCGAGACCCTCAGGACCTTAACCAATTATTTCAACATGTCCCAAAATACAATACGAACTTAGTCGAGGCTTCAAACCACATCAAACAACATCAAAACGACGAATCGCACCTCAAATCAAAATCTATGAACTTTGAACTTTCAAATTCTATATCTTGTGCCGAAACACATCAAATCAATTCGGAATGACTTCAAATTTTACACACAAGTCATAAATGACATAACAAACCTATTTCAAACATATTGTCAATTCTCTTTGTCATACCATGTTATTTTTTCTTAATTGTTTGGCATTAAACGCAAATGTTGACATTGATGGACATGGTAGCCGGCAACTCTTAATAGTTGACTATTACTTACTCCATCCGATCCACATTAATTAATTTTTTGACTGTTTTCACACATATTAAAGAATCCATCTTTAAGCATTAACTAACAATGAAATTGACCATGTTAACCTTAATTTGTTAATTAAAAATATACCAAATACTCCTAGGCTCTTTAATTAAAGGGCAACTTTTAAAAAAAAGAAAAAGATAATTTCTTCTTGACATATGAAAAAATTAAATATTGTGGAATGTGGACAAAAAAAAGGCAAAAATATGATTAAAGTGGACTGGAGGGAGTAGTTGTTTAACTTGAAAGCATGAGTATAATTTGATGGTTGTTTATATGTCTCATCGCTTTGTGGAAACTATAGATTAATAGTTAGCATTTTTACTGTATGGGCATAAAACTTGTAATTAATAAAAAAGATGACAAGTTAAATAATTTGTAGATACGTCAGCAATAAATAAGTTACACGGTCAAACAATCTTCAAAATTGGACTATATTTGTCGCGTATATATTTTTTCACATGGACAACTATATATTATACTTTTAGGAGGAATATTGATGCCAACAATAAATTTTTGGTCATGATAGTTTAGTTGAAGCAACAGAACATACACCAAGAACTTCCTCTATAAAGAGGATACACCAATATTATATTATTTTATCTCATACAATACAATATCCATCATTGCAAATGCTATACACACTGCTAAAAAAATAGATTTTAGCGTCGGACAAATTTTGTAGCTAAATAGAAAATTATATTCTTTATAGATAAATTATCAAGAAATTCTGCTAGCTACGAGCGATTTAGAGACAGATTAGCGACGAAGTTTATAGCTAATTCCAGTTTTTTTTAGTGATAACTAACTTAACTAGTTAAATTATTCATGTTTGCAAGTTCATTATCCAACAATTTTGAACTCACCTATTATGTTAATGTAATTACACTCATTTTTCCATTTAAATGCATATTGGATCTATTATGACGCCAATTGCTATTACACACAGTTTATTCCTGTTATATATATATTTTTTTATTAATAGACATGCTTACTCGTGCAAAGTACCTATCCTAAAGCTATTTCTTTAATGTATAAAAATAGTAAAAAAATTAATTAAAATGGATCGAAGAAGTAGTAATACATATAAAAGAGAGAAAAAAAAGAAAAGAAAGGTAAGATAACTAGTCAAACCAAAGGGGAAGAAGGTGTAGGTAAATGGAAAATGAAACGGGTGTAGCAGATTATGCTGACCAGCTAACTATAAATGGTCTAAAGCCCAAAAGCGGGGAGGGGTAGTAAACATCATCTTTCTCTTTCGCTCTTCATCTTGCGGCATCACTCTCCCTCTTCCTTCGAGGGTTTCTTTTCTTTTTTTCTTTTTCTTTTTTCCCTTTTTTTTTTCCTAAATAAAATCTCTATTATATATCTCTGTATCTTCGCAAAGAAGATGATGCAGCAGAGGCTGAAGCAGCAGCAGCAACAGCAACAAGCATTGATGCAGCAGCAATCCCTTTATCATCCCGGTCTTCTTGCTCCTCCTCAGGTTTTTTTTTTAATTTCCTTTTTTCTTATTTTTCATTTCCCTCTTTTATTCAATCCAATAAGTTTCTGTGTTTATTAGGTTTTGACTTGTTAATATGGTACTTGGGTTTCACCCAAGCTCCAATTTTTAGTAAAGCTGGAGTCTTTTTTGTACTTTTTGCATTTTTTGATTGTGGGTTTTGTTGAAAATTGAATTTTTGAGTGTTTTCTTATTTTGGTTTGTTTTTTTTCTTTCTATTTTAGATACCCATGTTGAAAGTTTAAGCCTTTATGTCAATCTTTTTCAATGATTAGAGCATAGTGAAGTCACTGTGGTTGAGGTTGCAGTGTATTTTGGTTGGCCGGATAGAGTATTTATTTATTTTTTGCAAGGCGATAAGTTGAAATTACTGGAATTGAGTTCAGTTTGTATTAGAAATTTCAATAGGGAGTTGGTATGTAATCTCTAGGCCTTCGGCTTATAAAATTCACTTCCTCATTAGTGATATTTGGTTTTTGAGTTATTGTGGCCATTATTTTGTTTTTCCGCTTAGCACTCCTATGTAGATCGAAAACTCTGAGGACAAGGAATGATCAAATCTTCATGTCTTCTCTTTGTAAGCATGGTGATATTATTTTAGTAAAACTCCAAGTTATTGAAACAAAATTTCACAACATTGGGCAGGGGTAGGTGAAGGGGGTGTGGAATTGGGGGCATGGCCGCCACAAATCCTCCATTTTTCTGCCTTTAGCTTTTAGGGATAGACTTTTTTTGTCGATTTTCACAATACATGACATAGTCCTTCTATATTGAGTTGAACTAGTGTCGATGTAATTTTATGTGAGGACTAAGGAAAACTTAGGGATCCTTCTTTTTCTATTTTATTAATTTTTTGTAGTATTTGTTTACAGATAGAGCCTATCTTGAGTGGAAACCTGCCTCCTGGATTTGATTCAAGTACTTGCCGCAGTGTGTGAGTGCCTCATGCACATTTTTCTTTTGATTTGACAACCAATTTTCTTTTTTACTTTGCTTTTTTTCTTTTTAAATTTTTGCCTTTTGCTTGAAAAGTGATATGAGGGGTTCCATTGTGTAGGGGTCTAGGGGAAGAGTATCATTTCTCACATTTAGTTTTTGCATGTAGAAGTCTGTGTAAGAATGTGAGATTGATTCTGGACTTATATTTCATAAACTGATCAGTGGAGATCTGCAACATAGAACTAGCACTTTAAGGCTCGAGTCCAATATTATGGAGTTCTAAAGCTGTTTGGGGGCAGTGGTCAGCTGTTCCCGGTATATTTTAGTCATGTCGGAATAAAATGTATCCACTTCTTGAGAAAATATAAAATGCCTTTTAAATGACTACCCTGTTCTGTAATTCTATCTTGGTACAAACACTCATGTAGTTATATACTTTTATGTGCTTTTGTATTACTTGTCTGCTGCATATTTATTGCATGAAACTGTGCTTGATCAAGCATACTGGTCTATATACTTAAAGAGGACATAATATTCTCATTAATCATCGATAACCCTTTTGGTTTTAAATGTTATCCTAAATAGGTACGTTGGAAACATCCACCCGCAAGTCACAGAGCCACTTCTTCAAGAGGTCTTCTCAAGCACTGGCCCCCTGGAGGGATGCAAGCTCATAAAAAAGGAGAAGGTCTGATCTCATTAGTGTAGTTCATGTTTAACATTTTCTTACCAGACAAGTCTTGAAAGTTAGTTGGAACATGCTTATCTGACGATGATAAACAAATTTTCTGTGCAAAAAATACATGCCTATTTGACGATGATTGATTTCTGTCCTAGTTCTGAATGCTGTAACATGTTAAGGCTTTGATGAATTTGGAGTGTAGTCACCTTGGAGCAAATGAAAATGTGAATTGTAATGAGAATTTTTCTCTTGAGTTTTCTTTTGGGGAATTGTTTCAGGTGGAGGTGGTTATGCCTAAAGATTCTGTGTTCAGTGCTTTCACATGTGTTTGTTAGGACTTGGGCCATAGGCACATCTCAAGGGCAAGGCATATGCATATTGCCTATTGCTCAATGGAGGAAGGTGTTAGTCTGATGAGGTGTATGCCTTAGTTGTTGAGACACGACTTTGGCTGCATTTCACCAGGGCGTTCACCTCACTAGTGCTTGTTTGTACTTCTGGAGGGAAAGAGAGAGAGATGCAAGCTAGTATGTTTAGGTTTAACTAGGTTAGGGCTATGGATAGTGGTGGTTGAAGTGGTTTCTCTTTCTGGTTTTTCATATAGGCGGCGTTCGTGGTTTCTCTTTGTGATTTTCCATATAGTGTTCGTGGTTTCTCTTTGTAACTTTTCATATAGGCGGTGTTCTCTCTCTCTCTCTCTCTCTCAGCCATTAACTGTTGAAAAGTAACATTGTGATCTTAGTTTTTTTTTCTTTCTCCAAAAAAAAAATTGTTGAAAAGAAACCAAAAAAGAGTTGCAATCATCTATTTCCAATTTTTCCGCTCATCTGTCATTGCGTTATTTTTGTTTGTTTCTTCCTTTATTTTTTTCCCAACTTTATGCATATATTCATTGTTGGAAATGAATTAGGGGAACCTCCTTGATAGACATTTGCTTTACATCTCGACGCCTCGATTTAACCTTGGAGCCCCTCGACTTTTCCTTTAGCCTTTAAAAACATGGGCCTTGTTCTATAAATCATGTTAAAACCTTCATGAATTTTGAGTGTAGGCATTATCTGTTTTCTCTGCACTATTTATAATGTTGGAACGACTCAAAACTGTGAATCTTCAAAATTGATGCTGTTGAGCTTTTGTAGATTAAAATATATCAAGGTAGTAAATGCATAGTGATTCCCACATATGTTCTCAACTCATTAACTTGTTAGGCCTTTCTGACTTTGGAGTTTATTGTGATTGTGATATTGGAGCAATTTTACAATGTGTTGAGGATCGAGAATTCATGAATCACTCTTGAACTTTGTAAACGGAAGCATTTCACACTGAAGGTAGTCTTGCACAATGATAATCTTAACATTTTGTCACTCCGTGATTTCTACAAGTTGGACTACACTTGTAGAGCCTGAGAGGAAGTTTGGAAGGGTTGGTGACTGGCCATATGTTTGAATTCTCCATTGTCTTGTATACTGCAATATTGAAATTAGTTCTATAAAATATTTTGTCTTCCCAGATACAGTCCTGAAATATTTGATACATTCTATACTGATGTATATATGTGAATTTGTTGTTCATCCCAAGTCACATAAATTGTTTGAGATTTCTTGAAATGAGACTGATAGATGGTGATTTTTATGCAATGCAGTCATCCTATGGTTTTGTGGATTACTTTGATCGCCGATCAGCAGCCCTTGCTATTGTGACTCTTAATGGAAGGCACTTGTAAGTAGATTTCTCGCGATGTCTTGATTTAAGAGTTAACTATTTGCTCTGTGATAAGCCGGCCTTACTGGTAAAATGCAGGTTTGGGCAGCCTATAAAAGTTAACTGGGCATATACTAGTGCTCAGAGAGAGGACACCTCAAGTATGTATAGTGGATATCGACAGTTTCTATCTTCTTGTTAGTTTTCTGTTACTTAGTTGAGAACTCAATACTGTCTTGTCTGGCTTACAGATCACTTCAACATTTTTGTTGGTGATCTCAGTCCAGAGGTTACAGATGCCACATTGTATGCATGCTTTTCAGTCTATCCTAGCTGCTCGTAAGTTCTATCCTTTGTAATCCTGTAAACCCTGACATTGATTTTCAAAAACTATTGTATACTCAGATATGATATTCAATTTTTTTTTCCCTTGCAGTGATGCAAGAGTTATGTGGGATCAAAAAACAGGTCGTTCAAGGGGGTTTGGATTTGTTTCCTTTCGTAATCAGCAGGTACGGAGATGGCTTTGCTCAATCCTCTGATATTTTGCTTCTTCTCTTGTGCATTCCACCCGAATCCCAGCCCCTCCCCCTCGTCCCCCCAAAAAAACTAGTGCCTTCCCTGTGCATTTTTAAATCATGTCAAATTTTTTTTTGAATGCTTTGGCAGGAAGCCCAAAGTGCAATAAATGACTTGAATGGTAAGAACGAGCTCTCTACTTTTTGATCATTTTCTCATTCTCCATGGTTATGTATACTGTCTGTAAAATTGCAAATTGAGAAGTTGGTTTTGAATAGAGTTCTCTACCAACCAGTCCGCCGTTGGGGAAAGTTTTGGTTGCTTATTGTTCGTGTTCTTGTTCTACTTGGGATTCTATAGCTAATAGCGTAGGACAAAATAATATTATTTTTATATTTTCCTGTATGGATAGCTCCTTACTACATGTTCTTTCACTATGTGTCGGTCTTTCACTTGCAGAAGAAACAGATCTTTGTACCTCCTCTAGTCTTCATCCTGATCTGGTTTCATTAGGTTCTCTTGCTTGCTGTAGGTCAATCTTTTTTTTTCCAGACTCAATACACTTAAAGAATGGTGTGTACTAGCCAATTATATAACCTTGATGTTTTAGAAAAACAAGATTTGGCACTTTTTTTCCTCCTAGATATCATTTTCACATGGATGATAAGTTGGTTTTATGTAGGGCTGGCAAATTTGGCCCTAGCCCAAATGACCCGCCCAACCCGCCCAAGGTTGGGCTGGTCATTGACCCTCCCATTTATTGACCTCAGCCCATCTTGACACAATCCATCCCAAATCATTTAAAGTTATGCTGATTTTTAGCCCAAATTGATCCATGAGTAACTTTACCAAAATATCTTAGAATTAATTTTTTTTTGTTTGATATGTTATATATGACCATATGTTATATATGACTATAACAAAAGAAAAAAAGTCTTATTTAGTAATTATACAATTCATAAGAAAACAACACATATTAAGTAAAGCTTGATAAGAGTTGGGCTGGTTGGGCTATGAACCAAATTTTAGCCCATCTTGGCCCAACCCATCTTAGTCCAAGTAACTTTTGACCCGCCCAATTATTGACTCAATCCGTTTTGACACCGCCCAAAATCGGCCCAACCCGCCCATTTGACACCCCTAGTTTTATGCCATGTTGCTGCATCATTTGTTGGTTTTTTTCTCCTAGATTAGTAAGTTCTATAAAAAATGAGTAGATGACCCTGGTTTTCTATTTCATCTAAATGGAGATCTTTTTGGTTCAAAACAAAAGGGAAATGGCTTGGAAGCAGACAAATCCGCTGCAACTGGGCAGCAAAAGGTGCTGGAGGAATTGATGACCAGCAGGGTTCAGAAGCCAAAAGTGTCGTTGAATTGACAAGTGGAACATCAGGTTGGTTTTGTTGAATTTTATGGTTGCTTCTATTTTCTGCTTGTTGAAACAACACTGTACTTTCAGCTGCAGTATATCAAGTAGCTTTAATTGTTGTGTGGAGTTCTTGCATAACATTGTTCAGTGGACTATCGTCTTATATGTGTGTAGATTCTTTTACCAAAGTGATGTGGACTTTGTAACTGACATAAGTGCTTACTAGCGCTCTGCAGTTTCCTTGCTTTTACTGAATTAATTTACATGATCAAGAATCTTGATGCTATTTATATTACTGTCTAGATGATGGTCATGAGAAGGCCAATGAAGATGCTCCAGAAAATAATCCCCAGTATACGACTGTTTATGTTGGCAACCTTTCTCCTGAAGTGAGTATTAGTAAAACTTAATTACTCCTTTTTCCGTTACTTATGAATTTGCTACTAGTTGTGGGGACGAGTCATATATGCACGTTCTCTCTTGGGGACAAACATGAAGAACATGAATCAACCTAAGTGCTTTAAATGTGTAACTGCTGTATCAGAAGTTTCATTGGTTGAAATATATTTCAGATGCTTCTTAATTAGCTTCAATTTATATCTCCAAACAAGCAAGCAATTCGAACTGTAGCTCCACTCCTGGACCTATTTGCTGCTAGGGATGCAAGAGATTAAGAACCTTCCCTGCTTGAATAAAGTAGAGGAATAACATACTGTGGGAGTAGGAAGGAGTTAATATGCAGTTTGTTAAAATTACATTCAGATATTGGAGTTGTGTATGAGGTTCTGATGCTCGCGTGTGTTTCAGGTTACTTCAGTTGACCTCCATCGTCATTTTCATGCACTTGGAGCTGGTGTTATTGAAGATGTCCGTATTCAACGAGACAAAGGTTTTGGTTTTATAAGATACAGCACCCATGCTGAAGCTGCTCGAGCAATTCAGCTGGGAAATGCTCAATTCCTTTTTGGTAAACCTATTAAGGTACTGTCAGAAAACGAGAATTTTGGTTGTTTTGGCTGTATAGGTATCCCTAGACTTCCTGATGACAAAAAGAATTGATATAGACCAAATAATCAAATGAAAGTTATTGGACCAGAACCAATTTCTGTTCTCTCTTTCCTTGACTTATCCAGTCGTAACGTCTTTAGACCTGATTGGAGGCCAATATGTATAGGAACTAATTGAAGCATTTCTTCATTTCTTTTGCAAGTTAAATAAGAATAAAAGATGAATGCCATGTTTCTTATAATTTTTATGCGCCAAAGCGAGATTAGGTATAAAATTCTGTAGAAGAATATTCAAATTCTTTCAGTTATAGAAAGTGAGTTTCTATGATTCTGCAGATGTTAATTTTTTCTTTAAAATGAAAAATAACCTAATGTTTGGCATTTGGGAGTAGCTGGATCCTTTTCTTAGGGTCAGATGGGCTTGGCCGAGGTTAGTTGTGTTCTATAACTAGTAGATATTCACACTGCCTGATCTGTAAGATGGGGGTTCGATGTGTGAGCTCTTCTGTCAGCTGCTAAAGGCCTAGTGTATGTACAAACATTTTAAATAGAAAGTGGAAGAGAGAGGTCATAAAGAGGATATAAGTAACTCCTGACTGGTGATATTATGTTGAAGACGAAAGTTGAAACGTTGGGATAAGGATTTGACTCGGTCATTATGTAACTTGTTTAGAATGTTTTTAAAGCAGTTGTCTCCAAATATCATTAGTTGATACGTGTTTTATAAAATTTAAATTTAGCGACACTGAATCTTGTGTTGAGTTGGTAATTTTCTGTTTCCATTACAGTGCTCGTGGGGAAGCAAGCCTACTCCACCAGGAACAAGTTCTACCCCTCTTCCTCCTCCAGCTATGGCACATGTCCCTGGTTTTTCAGCGACTGATCTTGCAGCCTATGAACGGCAGCTTGCCTTGGCTAGAATGGGTGGTTCACAAGCACTCATGCATTCCCAGGCTCTTATGCATTCTCAAGGTCAGCGAATCGGTGCTGCTAGTCAAGCAATTTACGATGGTGGTTATGCAAGCATTGCTACAACTCAACCACCGATGTACTACTAGTGAATTCGATGATTGCAATCGCTAAACAGTTGCTGGTGCTCTGCTGGTTTTTGTTTAATAGGATGCTTTTTGTTTCGTCGTTAGTTTGTTGTGTCCCAAGCATGTATGACTATGTAACTTGTATTTCGTCTGGGAATGGCAAACTGAATAGCTAATGGCAGTTCATTGGATTAGCAACTTTTTCTTTTTTCCCTTTTTTGGAGGAGATCTAGGAGGTGTTATGAGCCCTGTGAATCATGTTGAATATATGTATTTTGCTTTTCCCCCTTTATTTCCTGAATGGTATTGTGAAATCAATCTGAATCTTGCATATTTTATCTTGCCCCATCTTGTCCAAATTCCAAAATGAGGAGTTGTACGCTATAGAAATCAAATGAGAGATTGGTTTTATGGCACATTATAAATGTTTTTTTTAGTTATATGGCGTTTTTACCGGAGATCACCTTTAGGCAAATCCGACATCGACAAAATAGGGGAGATATGCTGGGTATATAAGTAAATAAGCTTTAAACCATAATGACACTTTAGGCAAATCTCGCATCGATAAAATACGTGATAGATGCTGGATATATAAGTAAACATGCCTTAGACCCTAAGGGGAGGGGTGTATGTGACAGCTTAGACAAATCCCACGTCAACAAAATACAGGAGAGATACTGAGTATATAAGTAAAGATACTGAGTATATAAATAAACAGGTCTTAGACACTAATGACGGGTTTTAAAGCCGTACGGACCTAGGCCCAAAACAGACAATATTACTAATGTGATGACCTATTACAAGAAATCAAATGAGAGATTTGTTTTGTGGCACATTACAAATGTGTTTTTTTTAGTTATATGGCATTTTTTTTTATAAGAGATCGATAAAAAATATCACAGAATAACAACAAACAGAATTTTTTTGTAGAGTCATTTTTATCTATTCAAATTGTAACCGATCATAAAATATTATTTCCTTTAAATGAAATGGAGGGTTAATTACTATCACCTCTTGGTTTGGGATTTGAGTTGGATAGTTGGGGTGGCCAAATAAGTTTGCGTCAATTAAACGTTATCTTAGACTCAGAAAGACGTATGAAATTGATAAATCTTATCTTTTAAACGTGAAAGATCAACGTTAATTAAATATTTAAATAATAACAAAAAAGGTTGTTATGTAGACTAATAATTATATTAAACGTTACATCCCAAGACACCAATATATTTATTCGAACAAATAGGTTGGAGATATCGGATTCGGACAGAGGTTAGAGTGTGATCGCAAGGATTTAAGGTAGAGTTTCTTGGTCGTCGCAGTCCCTGTCACGACCCAAATTCTCCATCCATGAATCGTCGTGACGGCACCTAGTCTCTACGACTAGGTAAGCCTAACACTTGCAGAAATAAAATGAAAAAAAAAATATGAAAATTTAACAAACTAACAGTAACAGATATTTTAGTAAGCAATTGAGATGCCGCTTGGCATATACAATAATCAACTCTCGAAATATACATAACAGTCCCAAGACCCGAAACACCGTAAGTCACAAGCTTCTACGAAGTTCTAACTGTTCTATACATCAGTGTCTATAGAAATAAGAGAAGAATCAACATAGGGGGATAGAGGGTGGACTCCGAGGATCTGCGGGCGCGGGCAGATGTACCTTGAAATTCTCCAAAATAGTAACGACTGCTTTCAAAGAACTTTTTCACGTCTTGCACATGATCAGCTTGTATTCTGGACTTAATGATCACATCATCAACATACACTTCAATCTCTTTGTGCATCATGTCATGGAATATGGTAGTCATGGCCCTCATGTAAGTTGCCCCTGTATTTTTCAAACCTAATGGCATGACCTTATAACAAGAAGTTTCCCATGGAGTGGTGAAGACGGTCTTTTCTGTATCTTTTCCATCCATCAGAATTTGGTGATACCCGGCATAACAATACACAAAAGATTGGATCTCATGTTTAGCATATTTGTCAATAAGGATATGAATGTTGGGTAAGGGAAAGTTGTCCTTTGGACTTGCTTTGTTTAAATCTCTATAGTAAACACAAACTCTAGTTTTCCCATTCTTCTTTGGTACTGATACAATATTTGCTAACCATGTAGCATACCGGACGACCCTGATCACATTTGCACTTAGTTGCTTTGTGATTTCTTCTTTAATCTTATCACTCATGTCTGTCTTAAGCTTCCTTTATTTTTGCTGGATTGGTGGAAAAATAGGATATGTGGGAAGCTTATGAACCACTAAATCGACACTCAAACCCGGCATGTCATCATACGACCAAGCAAATACATCTCTGTACTCGAACAAAACTTGAATTATGGCATCTCCTTTAATAACTTTAATCCTACAAACAATAAAACAGAAATGTTCTCTAGCCCAAAATAAAGAAAGCCCTTTCTAGATATTACTAAAGTTTTCATATATCGATCGATTAGAAAAAGCTGCATAAAAAGTTGTAGTATTGGAAGCCCTTAATCGTGATTAATATGATACATACATATAGTTTACGTATCCAAAATTTTAATTTGACTGACTCAATATTTAGATTTTTATCATTGAATCATCGGGAATTCGATATTATGGTTCAAAATCTTTGAAAATTTGAATATTTATTCTCACACACATACACACTCTCTCTCACTGAATATATATATATATATATATATATATATATATATATATATATATGCTGAATTCGACCGAATCTATTATTTGCATGTCTCATTCGTCGTTGGTTGTGCAGTTACAATGTAAAAAATTGTTATGATATCAAAATTGAGTTTACTTATAACAATAGTTGATTTTCTGTATCAAAGTTGATATAGTAACTTAGTTAATAAAGTATAACTTAGTATAATTGACTAAATTGTACAAATAGTGTAAGTGTATATAATAATTTCAACCTAATACATACGTGTACGTAAATTACAAAGAGTAAGATGCATTTCTGTCTAGACATGTGAATACATACACAAAACGACGTGTGACATTTCACATGGGTATGGCATGGAAAAGATAAAGACAAAGAAAACAACAAAAGAGATAAAGAGATAAAAGAATGGGTCAACAAACAATTAAAAAAGTCTCTAATGATAAAAACTTAATTGATGCCTAACCAATGCACCTTATATACTATATTCTTCTTCTTCTTTTTAATAACCGTATTGTCCGAACCGATTTGTGTGTATCTCGATTAATTTCAAAAATATCTATTACTTTTCACCTGCAATAAATACCAAATAATTTTATCCATTAAGATTTAAAAATGTGAGAAAAATCACTTATTATTTTTGTCTCCGTTCGAAATTAAACACGAGACCTTATAAGTCTAACCACTAATATTTTTCTTCTTTTTTTCCCCAACCACTACCTTTCGTAACATACCATGTGATTCCACTAAAATAAAAAGAAGTATTTAAGAAATGGCCAAAACTCTCCCACCAATACATTATTACCTCTTATATAAAAAAAAACATGCCTTTTTCTTGTGTCTTCTTGTAATTACCAACTCTTTTTGTTTAGTAGTAGAAGACTTTTTGGTGAAGTGTGAACAACGTGACAATTATAAAGTCTTCTTTGGCTGTGTTTTCAACTTTATTTCTAGATTTACATTAATGCTTACTATTATTTCTAGGCAAAGATGCATGTCTACGCCGAACTAATGTTTGGAGTACCGATTTTCAACCCTTTTCTTTGTTGTGGTGCATGTCCCCACCCCCACCCCCACCCCCACCCCCACAAAAAAACCCAAACCATATGCCATAAAATAAAAATATGTGTTTTTTAACCTTTTAGATAAAGTTATTACATATTTTAGTATGGTCTAAGCAGAAATTGTAGGTTTGAGTCTTATCTTACCCATTATCAAAAAGTATTTTTTACGTGCTTGCCAAAAAAAAAGAATTAGACCCGCATATGAGGAGCGTGTTGAAAATATAAATAAGTAATTAAAAATATATTTTTTCTAATAACTTAAATTTTTAAATGGGATGATCATCCTTTATTAAGTTTTTAAATTTCTTCTTCCTATATGTTAAGTTTTGACAAACTATTAAGAAAATCATTTGATAACATTAATGGTAAAAGATTCCTTACTAGATTATTCTTATCTCTTCTTTGAATGAATAAGATAAGATATGCCTTCTTAGACTTCTAAGTGTGAAACGGAAAACAATAATGTTAAACACTTAGGGGTCGTTTGGTAGGGTGTATAAGAATAGTGTTAAATAAGACGTATTAGTAATGTAGAGATTAGTAATGCATGCGTTAGTAATGTAAGCATTAGTTATGTAGAGGGTATTTCTTATTCATTATTTAGTGTGGGGCATTAAAAATTAAAATGCATTGCATAATTTTTAAGAAAATTAATTTTTTTACAAAAATGCCCCCAACTTCTTTATCGTTAAGGGACTTTAAGGACAATTTTATCTTTACCCATGTCAATGCATGCATTAATAGCCTTGGTATTGCTAATATCATAGTTTGCTATGTATTAGTTATACATAGAATAATATCAAATAGATTGTATAACTAATACTTGTATTAGTAATACACAAGTTGAAAAAATGTATCAAACAAGGGATTAGTAATACCAAAAGCTAATGCATACATTATTTTCTCTAATACATCCTACCAAACAACCCTTTGACGCTATTAATATTTATATCACATCAAGCAATTTAACCGCATCAACATGATTAAGTGATAAATAAGTGCATGCAAAAACATATGCTTTACATTCATTGTTTTGATGTAGATATTGACTAATGAATTTTAATAGGTCTTTACCAAAAATAATTATGCTTTATAATTTTTATAAAATAATAAATATTTTGAACCAGCTTTATTTTGCTAAAGTGAGAAAGAAAGAAAAAGGACCTAGTGGAGTACTACAGAAAACAACTTTGTTTATGCATTTTCCTTTTTTATTTGTCTTTGCTTTTCGGCATTTATTTATGGGACTCCTTTTCCGCGTTCTAATTTTCGAAACCGCGTGCCCTATTATTCTTTAGGCGGATCACCATCACCATTTGTTGGTAGTGAAATTGTGATACGGTGAAGATATTTTTTACTGTCAAATCTAATATTTTTGAATGTTATAGTAAAGTGTTGTTATAGAGAATATATATTATAACATAACATAAAAATTGATTACGAAAAACCTTATCTTTTATAGTGAAATATTATTATATAGAGATGTTGTTATAGAGAGATTTGATTGTATTTATTTTCTCTTTTTATTACTTTTGTGTTTTCTTTATCGCTTTACTTTAATTTTATTAGGTAAAACGTGTTTGGGAGAGGTAGGAGGCGGGGCTGGATCCAGTGCAATAGCTACGTATTCCTGTGAACCCAATAATTATAAGAATATTTATGATGTAAATTAAAGTCCCACCAAACTATATAGAGAACCTGGTTCTTTATCAATTCTCACATAACACAGCAGTAAATAAAGAACACAACGATAAAAAACTCTCAGTACGAGATTAAAAATTACGACCTACACTGGTAGGATTTCAACTTCACTAACTGAGCAAACTTTATATTATAACCTATTGCAATCTAGGAATTGAACTCTTAATCATTCACATTCTTACAATAACTATATTATAAGTTTCTTTGTAATAACTCTATTACAAAACTACACACTTAACTAACTCTAGTCAAAACAACCATAATGATAATGGTTTAAGAGATGTCCTATGAATGCTTCTGAAAAGTTGTATAGGAACTTTTGTGTTTTTTTTATCGCTTTTCTTTAATTTTACTAGGTAAAACATGTTTGGAAGAGGTGGGAGGCAGGGGCGGATCCAGTGCAACAGTTACATATTCCTGTGAACTCAGTAACTATAAAAATATGTCCGTTAATCCAATTATTCATATATTAACTTAAAATTTCTGTTTAAAAAAACTCAACAACTTAAAATTCTGATTGAAGAAGTTTTTCACAGTAGTGATAACTTTTTGGTACAATTTTCATGTTATTTTAGATTTAATATTTTTTTCAGTAATATTGCGCTATAGCAATTACCTCTATGTTGGCCGATATAGAGTTTGCTACTTGATTATTAATTACCGCTTCTTATCTTTAAAAAGTAAATATAAAATATAAAATGAAAAGAAAACAATAGATAGGTAGTGAAAAGTAAAGAAGACAAGGCAAAACATAAAATAAAATAAAAATTATTGCCGATTTGGTTCTATTTTTTTATTTTCTGTTCTTTTTGCTCGTCCTACTATTTTTACCACCGCCAAAGTGGTTCGTTCGTTTCAAGTACCAATATCAACCTGGATTTAAGTTTATATACCTGACAAATCTAAAAATAAATTTACACTATCAGCAATAGCAGATTAATTACCATTTTACCAAGCTATCAATTAATTCTTACAGAAATATTTATCAATATTTACCTATAAATAACATCATTGTGTAAATATGTTTTTGGTACATAAAATTGAAACTCCAATCAACAAAATCATAAAAAAAGAATAATACATTAGGAGGACATAGAGAAAAAGTAAATGGTATAATACAACATAAACATAGAAATTGCTTTTGTGATAAACATTCCATTTGCAGTACAATAGGAAGTAAAAACTTAAGCCTTAGACGAATTGAATACCTACAAAAGATCACTGAATAACCATCTCTCTGGTTTCAATACAAAAATCAATTACTAGTAATGAATCCAGAGTAGTCAGATCTAATAAGTTTTTTCAATAAAGGATTAAGTAGTAGTAGTAGTAGTAGCAGCAGCAGCAGTAGTATATTTAGCCTAATAACAAGTAATGAAAGCCAAAAGCAAGTAGTACTAGAATTGCTCAGTTTTCACTGGAAATTGAGCACCCAATTCCAACCACGCCTTGTTTTCAGAAACTGCTACCTGTTTATTTGGGTTGCTTAATTGGTAAGGTGCTTTTGCAGTCAGCCTATCTTTTCTTTTCTCCAAAAACCGAGTAAGTGAAGCTCGTCTCGCAATTGGTAAATCTCCAGAAATAATAGGCTGAGGCACCAAATCTGAAGCAGATTCAGCTGTTTTTTGAATCTGAGTAGTACTGTTGTTGTTTCCTTTGGTACAACTAGCCATAAGCATGATTTCCTTAGCTTTATCTGCCGGAAAATCATTAAACACAATAACTTGACCGCCGTAGAATATCGTCATCTGCGCTTTCTCCGGTTCAGATTTTGCTTCAGTTTGAGGAAACAGATACATTGATTTCTGAGGGTTTGACTCACCAGATTTCTCAATCATTGGCAACAAATCCATAGTAGTAGTGCCTGTTGAAAAAGTAGATTTGTTAGTACCATTCAAATAACTCCAAAAATATCTATAACCAAAAGGCAAAATTATACAAAAAAACTTACCAGCGCGGTGAATACCAAGGCTGAGATCTCCAAAGGAACCTTTCTTCTCTTTCAAGTATTGGCTCAACAAATTACATGTCTGAGAGAAATGTGATTTCTGACCGACGGCGGCGGCGAATCTACCGGAATCCACCATCTCCGATGATGCCATTTGTAAAATACTTCTCTTCTTTTAGGAAAAGACTAAAGATTCTTCTTCTTCTTCTTCTTTTTCTTTCTTCTAAGTAAAGTTGAATGAAATATATGGGTAACAGCACATGTATATATATGACTGTTTAAATCAAACACGGAACAAGACGTGGTAGGGTCGGGTAGTTGATGGGTTAAGCACGAGGAATATATGGAGGTGTTGAGCTATATTTAATTAGGATTATTACTTTAGTATTTATTTAAAGGCGTGCTCTTTGCTCTTTCCAAAGGTTAATTATTCTCCACTTGCTAGTTGCTACCAACAAAGTTTTAGATTTTTTTTATTTTTAATTATTTTTTCATCTTTATTCTTATATTTTTATTACGTTATAAAATAAAAATAGTAAAATAAAGACAAATATAGATAGAAACTAATATATTATTTAATTTCAAATTGATATACATAATGAACTGAAATTTCCTCTATTTATTGAAGAAAAGAAGTTGTCGTGTAAGCTGCTATTGTAAAAAATATAAATAATCTTCTATGAGAGATAATATTTATTTATGACGGAGTACCAAAAGAATAAGCTTATTGTATCAAATATAGATAATCTTCTATCGGGATAATATTTATCCAGGATAATCTTCTTCACGAGGTTTATTTCTAATAGAGTATTAAATTGATAAACATATTTACGGCGGAGTTCCATATAAATAAATTTTTTTAGGAAGCTTATTTACAACGGAGTACTAAATGAACATTCATAATATAATATATTTATAGCATATAACAGCTTTTGGTTAAGTTTTTAGTATGAAGTCTATCTCTATTGAGAAATATTTTATTCTCAACATCCAACATCAATATATCAACATCAATAACAACTCAGAAAGTTAAGTGTGTTTGGGCAAGGATAGTACTATAATGGGTGACCCTTAGGAACTCATCTTGTTGCATGAGTAGCGAAATTAGAATTTTTACTTAAAAGTGTAAAAATTTAAAGAAGTAAAAATAAAAAAAAGTCTAGAAATTTAATATATAATATACATAAATAAAAAGTAATTTTTAGTTGTCTAAACAATATAATATTTCGGTGAAGAGGTGTTAACTTAGAGTTATATGACTCTGTCACTAATTGCATTCCTTTTTTCATTCGTGAGATTACAATGAATTTATTAATGTTGTTGTTGTAATATAAATACCAGACACCAATTGAGAAAAACAAAAAATCCCCACTTACTTCTTCTATTTTCTCTTTTTTAAACTTTTCTCTATTTTATTTATTTGTTTGTTTTGTTTCAGAGGCAAACTTTTTTTGAACAGGAATTCAAAATTAAATTGATTAAACAAAACAAGTAATAAAAAAGGAAGGCGCATGTCAAACACGTGTTGTTTCATCTAAGGAAAGCGGTGTTGCACTTGCCTGTTGTTTTACACCCACCAAACTATCCCTCATTCTCTGCTTATTTACGCTGTTTTGCCTTTTTATCTTGCCGTTAACTTTCTCTTCCTCTTTTGCCTTTTTCTTTTGCCTTTTTTGCCCTTTATATATATTTACTGGATATATAAATTTCTCTAGTTTCAACATATTTGTCTAAAACTTTAAAAATTGGTAGTTCAAACTTCAATATACGTGTGAGGACTGCAGGGCCAGCTTCAGATTTTGAAATTTCAAATTTGTGATTTTAAAAGTAATTTTGAAGTAACTAAACTTAAAAATTTATGAGCTTCGATTATGCCTAATAACTTCGATTATGCCTAATAACGATCCATATTGGCTATCTACAATTTTTTCATTCCAATTTATACGATAGTTTTTACCCGGGGCGAATGTGCACATGGGTGGAAGCTATTAAATATTTATACTAATATTCTGTAAAAATAAAGCAATATATAATTATGACATCACTTTTTGGCAAATAATACTTTTGGTCCATAGGTCAAACTTATATTTTGATTTGTAAAGGTTATAGGTTAGCTACTAAACCTAAATATTTTATTTTTTGAGCATCTTAAAGAGAACATTTTTGTTAAAAATTTAATGCTACGTAGAATCGAACCTACACCTCCATTTGTAATAATATTCAACTAAACCACTCACCAAGGTTTTCAACTTTTGGAAAAATAATATTAGTGTTTACCCTCAAAATCAGATAACAATTAAATTTGTACGCGATTTTAAGCATACGTGATCTAACTTGATACAAATGATAAACGAGATTGAAATTGAAGTAAACAATGGGAAAGCAAATGCAAACCACTCAAGTTGAACAATCTCATCCTTAGAAGGTTAGCCGCCCTCGAGCAAAAAATGCTTTTATTGATATCATAACAGAATGACAACAGAATGATAAGAGCTAAATATAACAATATATTGCTTTGGGAAGCGTGTTACAGTCTGTTTCACAAGTAATCAGACCCCCTTTATATAGTTGGGAAGTCCTACTTTAGATACAATTCTATAAAAGGTAAAAATCTCTTGATTTGCTGATTTGTTGGTTCCTTATTGATACGTGCCGAGATTCCCGCCGTGATATTCGACCAATTACGGATATTTCGGCCTTCCGTTATTTCGGTCTTCTGTTGGTTATACTTGATATGTTTCCTCGAGCTTATTCGGGGTCATGGTCGATTCCAGGATCGTGGACTCCATGTTCTAGAGGACAGACATTCTGACTTCGTGTTCTAGTTTGATGAAACTCGAGGTCGATCTTCAACCCCTCGCGTTCTGAGCGGGATCTGCCATGCAATAGTTGAGCCCGATTTCGACCATATACAGATAGTCTCCTCGTTTTTCGGAGAGTAAACGACGAGAAACGATATGAGCTTCCGATTCTCACTTCGGTACTACGCGTAACGTCTCGTCAATCACGTCATAATGGCATTAAATACTCGCCAGTTGCTGGTCGGCCACTCCTGGCTTTGAATCGTCATTTGAAAATGGTAAATACTCCCTTCTTCATTCATTCAAACTTTACATCCAAATCTTTTCTACTCTTGTTCATTGGAAATCTCTACATTTTCTAGCATTTGTATCCTGATTTCTTGAGATCTTTGTAAGAATTTCCATTTGTCTTCATTCCACACCATTAAGTGTATCTCTTCAACTTCCTCCTTTTCATATCTTTCCCTTCTTTTAAAAAGAAAATGGCGAAAACTTTAAAAACAGTTCCCCAAAAAGAAGCTAATTCTACATCGCGACCGGCCGGTGAGGAACCAGCGGCGGAACCTCCTCTTAGCACGTTCATTCATGGAGGGTGTTCGGTGACTGTCGATTTTAAGATTGAGAAACCTTCACCCATACTCGGCTGGTGCGAGAGGGATTCGAGGTACATCTGCTCGATCACACAAGAAATTCTTCCTATGGTTAAAAAGGATTGCAATGGGTTGGAAAAGACGTGGTGGTTCCAGGGCCCGATGAAGATATCACTACCCACGTCGAGGGATACTTAAGTGTTTAGACTTATTCCTTTACGCCGGGCCCATTGGACCCGGTAATCATCCAGTTCTGCAAAAGGTATATGGTGTGCCTCAATAAGATCCACCCCTCGTTCTGGAGGATCGTCATTCTTCTTCGGTTTTTCGTGAGCAAGATTGATGGATGCTCATTCACCATTGACCATATTATGTGCATATATAATCCCTGATTCTTTCGGGGGCTGATTAAATTTGCGCAGCGGGCCAGTAAAGCCCCGTTCTCGAGCATCGATGAAGATCGGGATCGAGGTTGGCTAGGTCGATTTGTCCCAGCCGAGTACATGTCGTTCCCCGATAAGTGGAACACAAAACGTAAGTAAAATTTCATTTTTCCCAAAATTTTATTTTTTAGTCTCATTTCCTTACTTCTTATCGGTGTTTGGTGGCGATGCAGTTGTTCCCCGGGTCCCAGATGCAATCCCTCGACTCAAGGAGTGGGTCGAGGGAATTATGTCGCAGAAATCGTATTCCGAACACTCATGGAACGAGTTTTTGAAGGCCCGGTAGAAGGCTCGTTCTCACGGTGAGATTCCTTTCTTGAGTGCACAACACTTAGGTTTCTTCCGTGTTGTTGTGCCCTTACTCATTTGTTTTTTCTTTGTAGGTTTTCCCAAGGATGTCGCAATGAGGCCTCCATCCGGTGACGAGGATTGCCTCGCCGAGTCCCCTGATCCAAGACAGGGTGAGGAGAAGAAGAGAAAAAGGACTCGAAGGCTGGTGGCTGATGCGCAAATCCAAAAAAAAGCACCAGCGCCCGAGAGCTCCCATCGAACTCACTCCATCGGTTGAGGGAAGATTCCAAAGAAGAAGAAGAAGAAGCTTCTGAACCGGTGGCCCGCATGCGAGGCGACACCGAACTGCCTCAAATCAGAGGGGTCGATGTTGAAACGCACCAAAGTATCCATCACTAGGGAGAAACGGACTCGAGATTACATACCGGAAGGAACCTTGTCTTTCAATGACGAGGACGTGGAAGGAATCGTGCAGCCCCATAATGATGCACTGGTAATAGCTGTACTCATAAATAAATACCTAGTTAAACGTGTGTTAATTAGCCCGGGTAGCTCCGCCAATATCATCCGATCAAGGGTCATGGTGCAACTCAGTCTACAAGACCAAATCGTGCCTGCAGTCCAAGTTATAAATGGGTTCAACATGGCGTGTGAAACCACTGAGGACGAGATAATGTTACCAGTAAACACCATCGAGACCATCCAGGAAACTAAATTTTATGAGGTACAACGTTTTATTCGGAAGTCCATGGATCTACAACATAAGGGCAGTGCCCTCGATACTGTACCGGGCACTGAAATTCCCAATACCTAGCGGAGTCAAAACAGTCTATGGTGAACAACCGGCCTCTAAGGAAATGTTCGCGATCGAGGAGGTAATACTGGCATCTACAATCTCAACATCGAAGGATAACGAGGGGAAGGCGAGGATGATGAATACGAGGTTCCCACATCTTTTATAGCCCCCGATGATTCCGACGCCACTAAATCGATTGTCGAGGAGCTGAAACTAGTCATATTGAGAGAACACTTGCCCGATCGAAAGGTATACCTGGGCACGGGGTTAAGCTCCGAGATCAGGAAAAAACTCATTCAATTTCTTATAACTAATGAAGATTGTTTCGCTTGGTCCCATCATGATATGACAGGGATCCCACCGGAGATAACCACTCACAAGCTAAACTGGACCCGAGATTCCCGAGATTCCAGCCGGTCAAACAGAAGAGGAGGCCCCCAGTCCGAGGTCAAACATGCTTTCATCAAGGATGAGGTATCTAAGCTCCTTAAAATAGGGTCCATTCGGGAAGTTAAATACCCGGATTGGTTAGAAAATGTAGTGGTAGTCCCTAAAAAAGGGAACAAATTAAGAATATGTGTAGACTATAAGAATTTGAACAAGGCGTGTCCCAAGGACTCTTTTTCTCTGCCCAACATCAATCGCATGATTGATGCCATGTCCGGCCACGAGATCCTCAATTTTCTCGATGCCTATTCCGGGTACAACCAAATGCGGATGGACCCGGGTGATCAGGAAAAAACCTCCTTCATCATAAAGTACGACATGTACTGCTGTAACGTGATGCTATTGAGATTAAAAAAATATCGGTGCCACTTATCAACGCCTAGTAAACCGGATGTTCGAGGAACAAATAGGAAAATCAATGGAAGTTTACATTGACGACATGTTGGTTAAGTCCCTGCGAGCATAAGACCATTTAAAACATTTGCAGGAAACCTTCAGCATATTGAAGCAATACAATATGAAGCTGAACTAGGAAAAATGTGCGTTTGGAGTTGGATCGGGTAAATTACTCAGATTCATGGTATCCAATCGGGGAATCGAGATCTACCCCGACAAAATTAAATCCATCGAAGATATCATAGTCGTGGTCAACGTGAAAGTCGTGCAAAGACTGACCGAACGCATAGCCGCCCTGGGATGATTCATTTTGAGGTCGTCCGATAAGAACCACCGATTCTTCGGACTATTGAAAGAAAAAAATAAACTCTCATGGACCCCGGAATGTCAACGAGCTCTGGAAGAACTGAAAAGGTACTTATCGAGCCCACCGCTGCTTCACACACCGAAGTCAGACAAACAACTATACTTGTATTTGGCAATTTTAGAGATAGCGGTAAGTGGAGTCCTGGTCCGGGAAGAGCAATGTACGCAATTTCCAATTTACTATGTTAGCAAGACCCTAGGTGAGGCCGAAAGTAGGCACCCTCACCTAGAAAAACTGGCGGTCGCTTTGCTAAGCGCCTCTAGGAAGCTAAAACCGTAATCCCAGTGTCACCCCATATGTGTCGTAACTACTTACCCGTTGAGGAACATTATGCATAAGCCCGAGCTCTCGGGCCGGTTGGCCAAATGGGCCGTGGAAATAAGTGGGAACGAAATTGAATACCGAACCCGAACCGCCATTAAGTCTCAAATCTTGGCAGACTTTGTGCCGACTTTACGTCGGCTCTAATACCCAAGGTCTAAAGAGAATTATTAATTAACTCAGGGACCTCTTCGGGAATCTGGGCCTCTTTACAGATGACGCCTTAAATGCAAAAGAGTTGGGGCTTGGCATGCAAGTGATCGAAGCCAAGTTCGACTTCCTCCTTGTGGTAAACTAAGTTAATGGAACATTCGAGGTCAGAAAAGAATGAATGCAAAGATACTTGGGCAAGTTGCAGGTAACATTACATCGGTTCAAATAATGGACTTTGCAACACCTACCTCGGGATCAAAATAATGAGGTTGATGCCCTCGCTAACTCAGGGTCATCGGTCGAAGACGACGAGTTCAATTCGGAGGCAGTTGTATAGCTTATGCGATCTGAGTAGTAGCTGAAGGATTAAGTTGGGATCGTGTTCGGGGATCAACGGATGAAAGTGCACTTTAATAACGAAACGAAGAATCGAGCAGGTATACTGCGCATTGTCCAGTAAAATACACATAACTTTTCACTCAGAAATTCATTTGGGCTCCACAATATATTATTGGAAAGATATTTAAAAGGGCTATAACTTTCATGTTTTATATTTTCCCAAATTCCCAACTGATGTCACCCAGGTGTGCGACCACGCACTTAGCGCGCATGTGAGGTAGTGTGTTGTGCAAAATGCGCGACCAAGTGCGCGATCAGGTCTCCAGGTGCACAGCTGCGCATGTCCTGTCCGGGAAGAGTCCTATTTCGCTAAGAAAAGAACATTTTTGTCTGTTTTTGTTTTGGGAGCGGATTAAATACACCAAAATACCATTTTAAATAATTTTTGACATACTTTAGACCTAAGGAAGCTAAGGAAAGGAGGGAGAAGCAAGAGCGCAAGGATTTCATCCTTCCTTCCTCACTCAAGATCCGGGTTTGGATTGTATTTATGTTTTCCTATACTTTTGTTTCATTTGTGAAGAACTTCTCCATGTATATGGAGTAGTTCCTTTGGGGTTTTGATTGATTTGGTGTATTGATGATTGTTTGTGGATTATAACTCTATTTATATGTATTTGAATCATTTTTGGAAGATTTAATTATTGCATCTATATTCACTTATTTTTGTAATCGAAAGTGGCATAACTTGTGATATCTTTGCACTATATTGTTGGTTGAGTTCATAGATTCTTCTAAGTAATCGAAAGCGGCTAGTAGAATCATTGATAAAATCTAGTTAGGAGAATAATTAAAAGAGGTTTTCCTAAAGACCGATCTACTACGCATTCTTGCATATCTTCACAGAGCTCATATTGTGAGGTTGAGACTTAATCGAGAGAGGAGTTTCTACTAAACAATTATAATAATAAGTAAGTGAATTCGAGAGACTCACTTGAACATTAAAAGTGAACTATCTAGAGTTAAATCCCAGATAATTATCTTGCATTTATCCTATCAAAGTCTTATTTCTCCTCATTGATATCTTCCTTTGTTTAGTCTTTGCTTCGATTGTCATTAGTCGATTAGCTCTAGATTCTTAGTAAAATTTTATTATTAATCATATAAATCTCAAATGTTGATCTTCCTGGATAGCAATCAAGCTATAAGCTACGAGAATACTATGTAAATCCAATCCATGTGGACACAATATTATACTATACTATCCTTGACTAGCGAGCACAATTTAAGTGTGTGTTTTGTGCTCGTCAAATGGCGCCATTGCCGGGGCTTGGCAATAAATAGTGTTTGAAATATTTTGTAGTACTAATTCAGGAATTTATTTTTATTTTTTACTTTTATTTTGTTCTTCACGGGTTTCTCCTCCGTGTGTAGGCAACAGGTTAAATTCGTGGTGTATCACATGATCTTCTTCAAAAGAAGTAACACCCTACAAACCGGAATTGGAAAAACACTTACGACAACTGAGGAAGGAGAAAAAGTTTACCTTAAAGTTCTTGGGGCAACCTTCAACCCAAGAACACATGGCTAATAACGGTGACGACGAGATAGAGGCAACTACAAGAGAGGAAGCACAGCATAGAGAAGGAGCTGCAAGGATAGCAGCTGAGGCAGCCCGTAGAGCTACTAAGGAAACTATCGAAGACAATAGGGGTCGAAGATTCAATCTAAATTGACCCTTGATTGAAGACCGGTTCGAGAATGCGGTACCCAGTCCTGGTAGAGCATTGGGTGATTATGCCAGACCAGTCTACAATCAAGGATTGTCAAGTGTTAGACCACCTCCAATTGCAGTGAATAATTTCGAGTTGAAGCAAGGTTTGCTTTAAACCATTCAAAACAGTGGCGTTTTGAGAGGTAACATGAATGGAGATCCAAACACGCAACTGATGGACTTCGAGAAGATTATGAACACCTTTCAATATAATAGGGTATCATAAGATGCAGTGTATTTAAGGGCACTCCCCTTTTCAATTAAAGATGATGCGAAGCAGTGGCTTCGAAACTTGCCAAATGGGTCAATTAGAACATGGGAGGAAATGACCAAAAAATTTCTTGATAAATATTTCTCCTCAGCTAAGACGGGCAAGTTTAGAAGAAAAATCCATAACTTCTGCCAAAAAGAGAATGAAGCTGTTTTTTAAGCATGGAAGAGGTTTAAGGAGATAGTTAGAAGGTGTCAACATAGCGGAATTGAACTCTGGATGCAACTCCAAAATTTTTGGGATGGATTGATACCGACCTCGCATAGAACATTGAGCAATGCAGTTGAAGGCCCCTTTATGAAGAAAACTCCAGAGGATATAGTTACAATTCTTGATGAGTTATCCGAAGATGCTAATCAATGGCCCTCTGATAGTGTGGAAAGAAGAAAATCAACTAGTGTTCACCAAGTTTATGCTACTACATTTGCGCAAGTACAACTTTATGCTATGGCTAAAAAAATACGTAAGCTCATTGTAGCTTCGATGCAAAATGTACAACACGCAGCTCGTGATATATGTGGAAGAGGACACCCTACTCATGAGTGTCAAGCCTCAACTGAGGAAGTGAATGTTGTAGGAAACTAAAATTTTAATGCAATGGGTGAGAGGCACCCTGGATTTTCATGGAGTTCCCCTGGGGGTACTGCAATGCATGGCAACAAAACAATCCCAGATTCCAGGAACACGGAGCTACAGGCTTTAAAAATAAGCAGAGGCAGCAATATCAATCTCCACAGTCGAATAAATCCAGCATGGAATATCTTATGAAGACCTTCAATATCAAGACAGATGAGAGGCTTGATGCCCATGATGTAACTATCAAAGAATTGAGTACATCTTTTTGAAGATTGGAAAAACAGGTTGGGCACTTAGCTACTCTAATATTGGAGAGATATCCAGGAACACTTCCTGCTGATACTGAGAGAAATTCCAAAGAAATAGTGAATGCTGTAAATCTGAGAAGTGGGCAAGTGTTGAAGGATCCCACCCCGATCCAAAATGATGTGAACCTTGAAAAGAAAGTGGGAAGCAGTTGAAGGGTGATATTGATAAAAAGAAAAAAGGCCCGATGAAAACTGAGAATAAGAAGGAAGAAAAATCAAGAAGGGAGGAAAATGATGAGAGCAATCATATGCCTCCACTGCCTTTTCCCCAAAAGCTTAGTCGAGAAAAGCTGGACAAGCAGTTCAAGAGATTTCTAGATGTGCTGAAAGAGGTTCATGTAAACCTACCATTCACATAAGTGCTTTCACAAATGCCGGCTTATGCCAAGTTTTTGAAGGAGATCATGACAAATAATAGAAAATTAGAGGAACCCTCATTGGTCAAGCTCACAGAGAATTGCAGTGAAATATTGCAAAACAAACTATCACAAAAGTGTGGAGATCCAGAGAGTTTTACCATACCTTACTCTTTAGGTACTACTAATTTTGATAAGTCTTTATGTGATACTGGTGCCTCAATTAATTTAATTCCTCTATCTATTTACAGGAAACTGGAGAAGGAGATTAGAGAGATAAGGTCTGTACCAATATCTTTGCAGCTGGCAGACCAAACGACTCTAATACCCGAGAGAATAAATAAAGATATCTTAGTTCGAGTAGATAAGTTTGTGTTTCCTGTGGATTTCATAGTGGTTAATATGGAAGAGAACAAGGAGGTCCCCCTCATTCTAGGAATACCATTCCTAGCAACGAGTAGAGCAATATTAGATATACATGAGAGAAAACTCATGCTTAGAGTGGGCGAAAAGATTGTGACTTTTGAGATGGATATAGAAACAGGGGTAAAAAGGGAGAAGCTAGCTTCTAGTGTTGAGAGGAAAATGAAATACGTGAAAGAGAAGGCTGCAGTGAGTGAAAAATATAAGTGTGGGGTGTACCCCAAGAAGGCTGAGAAAAAGCTATCTACATGGATGAGTGCTCTAGTTCGGGCGCGGGGAATGGAGCCCAACTTCGACTCAAACCCCGACTAGATGTTCAGGGAAGTTTTCCTTACTTCTTGCCTTTTATTTGTGTGTCATAGGAATATGACACAATCTAAAGTGTGGGGGTGAGTATGTATATATGTATAGAATGTATGAATGTCTTTGTGTTTTTTTTTTTGTAATTCACTTGATTGAGTAATTCATTTGATATGGAAAATTTTAATTTTATTTTATTTTTCCCGATGATAGATGTCATTCGACAGGTTTCTTGAGGGATTAAGTCGAAAGAAAAAGACAAAAGATTTTATTTTAGGTAGTATCTGAATTCCCCCTTGGTTTTTCTTTGTGCCGCAGTTCTTTTCCAAGGGTTTTGTTTGAACCGAGTGTAGTTAGTTTTTTATTTTGTTTAGGAGTAAAAAACCTTGTGCTGTAATTTAAAATTAAAGAAATATCTCTTGACTGCATTATGCCTTGAGAATAGTAAGTACTTAATTTGTGACGCTTAGGCTCAGTTTTTGACTCTTGTATAAGCACTTTAAATTGTATGACCTTAACTTTGCTTAACTACTTTGATTAGAGTGTTTTGATGAGTCCGATCCTGAGTAAGTTTTGTGCCATGTGTGTGTTATATTTTGTGTTATTCTGTGCATTGCATTTGATATCTAGAACGTGCCTTGTGTGTTTGCAAAGCGAAATAGTAGTTTAGTTCAGTGTTGGAAGTGATATAGGCATTTCTTTATTGAGCCGGCTATATGTTTTTACCCACCAAATTGTTATGTATCTTAGTTAACCCCTCTTGAGCTTATAATCTTGTTTCTTAGGCAACCACATTACAAGCCTTACCTTTTTATTTAAATTGACCATCTATTTGAGCCATTTATCTCTCGTGATCACTTGAAATTGGTATGAACCTTGTAAAAGTTGAAGTGTGGGGTGGTTGGTTTGTCTTTTGAGTGAAACTATTGAAATAAGGAGAAAGGTGCACTGTTGTGAAAAAGCACGAGCCACTTGAATCAAAAAAGAAAATGAAGAAAAAAATAGTTTATATTCATTGATAGAGGTAATTCTTGATGTATTTGTGCTTAAAGAAGTTGGGAGTTGACATATACAGATGTGAAGGTGGAGTTATGGTTTGACATAAGTGTGGGGTTTAAAGGTTAAGTATATGTATTAAAGTGCTTAGGGAGGTGTAGTTACTCTTATATCTAAATGTATCATATCCGTCCCGCAGCCTACATTACAACCAATTAAAGTCCTACTTGATCCTTGACTTAATAAGCTCGATTAATAGAGTAGTACACTACGGGCAAGCCTATGGTGTATATTTTGTGGCATATGAATGTTATTTCTGAGAGTGAGTGAATTCATTCTATCATGATTTCCTAATTATTCTTAACTTTTATTGCGTGTGGAACTACTCTCTATTGTTGGGTGAGGGCACTTGATTCATGAAGGAAATGTATTGTCATTGACCTCTGTGTTAGAGTAAGTGAGTGAGTTGTAAAAAATTATTGGTTCTTTTGAGTTAAATCTTGAGGCGAGAATGTTACGGTATTGTGCTTAGTCTATTTTAAATATTCTTGGTGTAATGAGTTAGGAGAGTTGTTTAAAACGGTCGTGTCTATATAAAGTGTGGTTTGAGTGTGGGGTGTTGATGGTAGGCTATAATCTTGGGTTTTAGTCGCTTATTGCACTCTAATTTACTGCACTTTAATTGAGTTGGAGCTTTAATCGCTACTGTTTTGCACTAATTGTGTGTTTTATGCCTTGTAGGAGTGATTTCAATCTATGTAGATATTATGGAATGAATTCATGCTATTTTAGAGCTTTGAAGTCTGAGTAAAAGCCCAAGAATTAAGTTGGGATTGTGTTCGGGGATCAACGGATGATAGTGCACTTTAAGAACGAAACGAAGAATCGAGCAGGCATACTGCGCATTGCCCAGTAAAATGCACATAACTTTTCGTTCAAAAATCTGTTTGGGCTCCACAATATATTATTGAAAAGATATTTAAAAGGGCTGCAACTTTCATGTTTTACATTTCCCTATATTCCCAACTAATGTCACCCAGGTGCGCGACCGCGAACTAGGCACGCACTGGGCGCACATGTGAGGCAGTGTATTGTGCAAAATGCGTGACCAAGTGCGCGAGCAGGTCTCCAGGTGCGCAGCTGCGCATGTCCTGTCCAGGACGTGTCTTATTTCCCTAAGAAAAGGACAGTTTCATCCATTTTTGTTTTGGGGCAGATTAAATACCCCAAAACACCATTTTATAACAACTTTTGACATACTTTAGACCGAAGGAAGCTAAGGAGAAGAGGGAGAAACAAGAGCACAAGGATTTCATCCTTCCTTCCTCACTCAAGATCCGAGTTTGGATTGTATTTATGTTTTCCTATACTTTTGTTTCATTTGTGAAGTACTTCTCCATGTCTATGGAGTAGTTCCTTTTGGGTTTGATGGATTTGGTGTATTGATGATTGTTTGTGGATTATAACTCTATTTGTATGTATTTGAATGCTTTTTTGGAAAATTTAATTGCTATATCTATATTCACTTGCTCTTGTAATCGAAATAGGCATAACTTGTGATATCTTTACACTATATTGTTGGTTGAGTTCATAGATTATTCTAAGTAATCAAAAGAGGCTAGTTGAATCACTCATTAAATCTGGTTAAGAGAATAACCGAAAGAGGTTTTTCTAAAGACCGATCCACTACGCATTCTTGCATATCTTCAGATAGCTCATATTGTGAGGTTGAGACTTAATCGAGAGAGGAGTTTCTACTAAACAATTATATTGATAAGTAAGTGAATTTGAGAGACTCACTTGAACATTATAAGTGAGCTATCTAGAGTTAAATCCCAGACAATTATCTTGCACCTATCCTATCAAAATCCTATTTCCCCCCATTGATATCTTCCTTTGTTTAGTCCTTGCTTCTATTTTCATTAGTCGAGTAGCTTTAGATTCTTAGTTAAATTTTATTATTAATCATATAAATATCAATTGTTGATCCTCCTAGATAGAAAGCAAGGTATAAGCTATAAGAATATTATTTAAATCTAATCTCTGTGGACACGATATTATACTATACTATTTTTGACTAGCGAACACGATTTAAGTGTGTATTTTGCGCTTGTCATATTCCGATCTAACACTTGCAGGCAATCATCGAAGAACGATTTAATTTTTAGGTCTGAAAGCACGCGTTGTACTCTTTGTCCCTTGAACCGGTTTTGTCCCAAATGGATTTTTCGGTAAGGTTTTTAACGAGGCAAGAAGCAAACCATGCTAACTTAGAATTGAAGGTCGGCTACGAACCGGTGACAAAGATCACAACAGCATTCGGGGCCTTTCTTCGATCAGCCCTGAACACTGGGGGCCATTACCCTCAGACAATAACTTTAACAAGGAAGGAAACTTTATGATTCAATGGTCTCGGCTCGATCGATAAGATTTACTGTAAGGGTCAAACGGTCACATGAATTGTGCCCGCATAGACTACTCGAGCCCTGGCACAAAACCTGTACACATGTGCGCCCACCGATAATCATGTTAATGATGTGTTGAGGTTCTTCTTACTCGTCCTGCTTGTTAGAATCCCTATTCCTCAAATGATTTTTTGCTCAGACGCTCAGGAATTCTTGAAGATGCCCGTTGTTGAATAATCTAGCTAATTCCTCTCCCAATTGTCAGGAATCCTCCGTTCTGTGGCTGTGAGTTTTGTGATATTTACACATCTGGTTAGGATCCCTCTGGGACGGATCAGATTATAAAGGTCGAGGCCATTTGGTGTCCTTGATGCGTCCGATAGCTGATACAATATCGGCAATATCGATATTAAAGTTGTATTCCGATAACCTCGGTATTTCTTTAGGCCCGATGGGCCTATCGAAGTTCTTTTTGCTCATGAGTCCCTGGTTGTTATGACCTCTGTCACTAGGGGTGTTCAAAACCAAATCGAAACCGAAAACGGAACCGAAATCAAAGCTTAATGGCTTATTGGTATTGGGTTAACGGTTTAACGGACGGGGAACAGATTGAAATTTTTTTATTAACGGCTTATCGGTTTGGGGGCGGATTATTCAATTTTCTTAACGGATAATTCGTTAACCCGTTAAAAATATATATATATATATATATATATCAAAGCTTAATGGCTTATTGGTATTGGGTTAACGGTTTAACGGACGGGGAACAGATTGAAATTTTTTTATTAACGGCTTATCGGTTTGGGGGCGGATTATTCAATTTTCTTAACGGATAATTCGTTAACCCGTTAAAAATATATATATATATATATATATATATATATATATATATATATAAAATTTGTTTTTATCCATATATATATTAAATATCAAAAACTCTTCCACTTCTTCCAGCTATTTTCTTAGCTTATTCTCCCACCCTACTATAAGATTGTTTAAGGTGCTGTCTATGGTTCACCTATGCTTTTATTTTTTTAAAAACTAATGCATGATGTCTATGTTTAATAGAAGAACAACAGTGTTGTTGCCACAACTTTTATCCCACAATATTGACGATAGTACTGTCTTGAATTATGTTCTGGGAAAATAGCACATATGCGTTTCCTGTAAATTGTTTACTACTTATAATCCATCCCTATTTCTATACATAACTGCCTTTTGCTCGGTGTTGTTTGTATGGTTAATGATATAGTATGAAATGCCTGGTTGAGAGTTTAAGTTAGAAATTTGAAGTTGTTGTTTGAACTTTAAAGCTGCATAAATTCAAGCTCTGTTAGGCATTAGCTGCAGGCCAAACATTTCTGTGTATTCTGCTCACTTATGGATTAATCATTTTGAAATATGTATCCTCGACTCACTTTGAATATAGACTGGAATTTCCTATTCTGAATTTGTATGCTAGGCGTTAACAGACATATGTATGTCTGGACTCATGTAATGTAGTCTGCTTTGGGATTTAATGGTAGGCGTTAACATACATGTATGTCTGGACTCATATGTAGCCTGCTTTGGGATGTAATCTAGCCTACAATGTGTTCTATTTTTTTCACTCTACAACACATGATACACTACATCATTCTTATGTAGGCGGTAGCAGACATGTTTGTCGGGACTCAATGTGTAATTTCCTATTATGAATTTGTATGCTAGGTCAACAAACAATTAATGCACGCAATATAGATTTAATTAGGCCGATAAATCGCCCGATAATCGCTAAACTAATACCAATCCGCCCGATATCTTATCGGGTGGCTAGCGGATTAATAAATTTAAAAGCCGATAACCGTTAAGCCAAACCATTAAGAGTAATTAACCGCCCAATCCGCCCGGTAAGCAGCCCTATCTGTCACTTCTCCTTTCATTTCTCATATAGTTATGCTCAGACCCGCTGCTTCTTCGGTTTCTATTATACGGCTGGTACCGATCCCTGTTTCATCTCGGTTCACGATCGATGTCTCTCTTGATTCTGTCGATGTTTCTGACGGGATAAACAGACCCCAAAGGGGCCTCGAGTTGATCATATTCCACTCTGATCTTCGATTGATACTGGTTATGCACGTCAGCCCAAGTAATAACCGGATATTCTACCATGTTTTTTTCAAACGCTGTGAAGCCACCGAACTTTGGATATTGAATCCCTGAGTGAAAGCTCGAACCGCCCAATCATCAGCAACCGGCGGTAGGTCTATCCTTTCCATATGAACTCGGGATACGAACTCTTTAAGCATCTCGTTATCTTTCTATTTTACTTTGAAAAGGTCCGACTTCGCGGTCTCGACCTTGATGGCACCAGCGTGTGCTTTCACTAAAGAATCTGCAAGCATAGAAAATGAGTCAATAGAATTAGGAGGTAAGTTGTGATACCATATTATAGCTTCCTTTGACAAGGTCTCTCCAAATTGTTTCAGCAGAACAGACTCGATCGCATCGTCCTCCAAGTCGTTCCCTTTGTGGCACATGTATAAGAGGTTACATACTCATTTGGGTCGGTCGTTCCATTATACTTAGGTATCTCGGGCATACGGATTTTCGTAGGGATCGGCTTCGGAGCCATGCTCGGAGGAAAAAGTTTTTGCACGAACTTCCAGGAATATATGCCTTTCAATATCGGTGGTGCCCGTGGGATCTGGTCTACCCCGGAATTGTAGGTTTCCACCTTTTTGTCATTAGCTTTGATTTTTTTCTCCCTTGATTCTATTCGTTTTGTCAATTCTTTGAGCATCTTTATGATCTCGGGGTTAGCCCCCGATTCATGTTCATTTGACTTTTCTGCGACTGGTTCATCCCTACGGGTGACTTCCAGGGGTGGATCGGGTTCAACTCTACTCGGTGCACGGCTTTGGTTCTGTAACTGAGCTATCACCGCTTGTTGGGCCTGCAGCATTTCGAAAATCACCCGTAACCCGATTCCGTCCCCTCCAATATTTTATGTATTTTAAGTTGCCGATCGGGCTCCACCACAGACGCTATTCTCAGGGTTAGTTGGCAAGTTTGCGTCGATAGCCACATGTGAATTTGCGTCAATTGGGTCTGCGACCAGAATTTCGATAGGATCAGCGGGCGGTACCTCGTTACCAGATGCTACGTTGTTAGTTTCACCATGGTAACCGGACTCATTGTCAACATGTAGGGGTGCTGATTGAGAGTTTGACATTTTGTGTTTTAACCTGAAATGAGAGACACTTCAAAGAGCAAGCGTAAAGTAGTGTGTGTTATGGAGATTTATATCAAATAATCACTACTATCCTTAGCCTTACGGTGGGCGCCAAACTGTTTACCCTCAAAATCAGATAACAATTAAATTTGTACGTAGTTTTAAGGATGCATGATCTAGCTTGATACAAAATGATAAATCAGATTGAAATTGAAGTAAACAATGGAAAAGCAAATACAAATCACTCAAGTTGAACGGTCTCAGCCTTAGAAGGTTAGCCGCCCTCGAGCCAAAAGTGCTTTTATTGATATAAGAACAGAATGATAAGAGAATGACAAGAGCTAAAAATAATAATATATTGCTTTGGGATGCGTGTTACCATCTATTTCACAAGTAATCAAACCCCCTTTATATAGTAGGGGAGTACTACTTTAGGTACAATTCTATAAAAGGTAAAAATCTCATGGTCTGCTGATTTTTCGGTTCCTTATTGATATGTGTCGAGATTCCCGCCGTGATATCCGACCGGTTACGAATATTTCGGCCTTCCGTTATTTCAGTCTTTTGTTGGTTATACTAGCTATGTTTCCTCGAGCTTATTCAGGGTCAGGGTAGATTCCGGGATCGTGGACTCAATGTTCTCGAGGACGGACATTTTGACCCCGTATTCTGGTTCGATGAGACTCGGGGCCGATCTTCAACCCCTCGCGTTCCGAGCCCGATTTCGACCGTTTACAGTTAGATAATACTTATTTATTTATTATTATTATTTATATAAATACGACATCGCTTACAAAAAGTTATGCGTATGGTCCTACTTTTTGTTTTTATTTTTAATGATATAATTTATTGCGACCTAAATTTTTAACTTATTTTAAATTTTTTCCTCAAATTTGATGTCTAACCAAATATAACAACACATAAGTTGAAATGGGAAGAGTAATCACATAAATTGAACAAGGAAAAGAGACCACGAAGATACGGCGTAGAAACAAACGGCGTTATAATAGTAGAGGGCATCGGAGAAGGAATCTTCAAACGATAGCTTGAGGGGACAAATAGAATAAGTTTTAACGTGCTGCTTTTGGTTGCTGGTAAACTGTAAGACCAAAAGTGGGCCACCACAGAAACTCTCTTTCGTGAGTCATCACTCTTGCTCTTATCATAATATCATCATTTTGCCCACGATTTCTTAATTGGTGACGTAAAAATATTTAAATTAGGTAGAATAATTAAAACTTCGTAAACTTGACACGTTTTATTTAGTATACACATAAATTTTGTGTTGTCTAAATTATCTATTGGACTTTAAGTATTTGTTATCATCTGCCTCCCTAAATGCCAACGTAGCAACAACGAACTCGGTATAATTCTATATAGTAGGATCTAAGAAGGGTAGTGTGCATATAACTTTATTCTTATCTTGTGGAGATAGAAAGATTGTTTCCAATAGACTCTTGATTCAGAGAAGCATAAACACCATATTAATGAAGAGAAAAACAAGCAGCGCAACATCGAAAAGCCATATAAAACTAACATAAATAACAACCATATAGTAAGATGATCGAAATGAAATAAACGACATGTAATCATAGAAATCTAATACCAATAGAATACGAAGTACATACTAATACTACCGGTATGACAAGGAGAACACTAAACTAACTAACATACTACCCTAATCCTCGACCTCCATGCCTTTTTATCACGTGTCATGTCCTCGGTCGGCTGAACCTGTGCCATGTCTTGTATAATTACCTCTTCCCAATTCTTCTTCGGCCTACCTCTACCCCTCTTTAGTCCATCCAATGTCAACCTCTCACACCTCCTTATCGGAGCATTTGTGCTCGTCCTATTCACATGCCAAAACCATTTAAGCCTCGCTTCCCGCATTTTGTCCTCAATAGGGGGCCACACTTACCTTGTCCCGAATAACTTTATTCTTAATCCTATATAACCTTGTGTGCTCACACATCCATCTCAACATCCTCATCTTTATTACCTTCATCTTCTGGACATGGGAGCTTTTGACTATCCAACACTCAGCTCCATACAACATAGTCAACGTGACCATCACTCATCCAAAACACTGGAAGCAAGTCTCCATTTCATCCATCCCGCCTCATATGATGTGTGACATCTTCATCGATCTTCCTATCCCGTTATATAATAAACTCAAGGTACTTAAAACTTCATCTCTTAGGGATAACTTATGAATACATCATCACCTCCCTTTCGACTCCTTGGGTCGCCCCACTGAACTTACACACCAAATATTCTGTCTTAGTCCTACTCAACTTGAAACCTTTAGATTCCAGGGTCTCCCTCCACATCTCTAACCTCACGTTAACACCGCCTCGCGTCTCGTCTCGTTAATCAATACAATGTCATCTGCAAATAACATGCACCACGACACTTCTCCTTGAATGTGGCGCGTCAATACGTCCATCGCCGGGGCAAGCAAATAATGACTGAGTGCCGACCCTTGGTGCAACCACATCATGGTCGGAAAGTGATCTGAGTCCCCTCATCCTCACCCGGGTCTTAGCTCCATCATATATGTCCTTAATCGCCCTAATGTAAGCAATAGGTACACCTCTATCCTCCAAACATCTCCACAGGACCTCCATTGGGACTTTAAACGTATGCCTTTTTTCTAAGTCGATGAACACCATATGTAAGTCCCTCATTTTCTCCCTATATTACTCCATCAATCTCCAAATAAGGTGAATGACTTCCGTAATCGAGCGCTCTCGCATAATTCTGAGTTGGTTCTCGGAAATAGACACACTCCTCCTCACCCACAGCTCCACCACTCTCTCTTTCAGACTTTCATAGTATGGCTGAGCAACTTGATACCCCGATAATTGTTGTAATTTTTGACATCATCCTTGTTCTTGTACAAAAAAATTATTGTACTCCAAATTCATTTTTCGGGCATCTTTTTTCGTCCTAAAAATGACATTAAATAGATGGTGATGTAGCAAAGAGCATAATACACTCTCTTTTAAGCGCGCGAATATAAAGAAAAATAAAAAAACAGCTTCGGAGTGGGATCTTTTCAATTATAATTGACATTTACATATACATTAAAAGAAATGAAGAGTGATAAATTATTAGTTTATTTTTAAAATTACTTTCGACATATATGAAGAATAAGTCAATTTGATTTGATGAAGTTAAAAATTGGTATACCATAAATTTTTATCGTTGATATTGAAATCGTAAGAACTCATTCATCATTAATTAAATATCTTACGTTTAAATTTTGCGGATGTAATTGCATTTGGTAAGAGGCATTTTATTTTCAGTATGAAATATTCTGACGCTAATCTAAATTAATCTGTTCCAAAGCAATAGATTAATAAAGCTCCAAAGTAATTGTTGGATATCGAATTAGAAACAAAACAAAAAAGTCAATTGGATTTGATGATGTTAAAAACTAGTACTCCTACATCATAATCTTACAAAAATTAAGTTCACCTCAAGCTAGCGTTTGTCAATAAATTTTCAAATTTGTTATGAAAAATCTGATTTGGGTGAAGTTTGATTTAAAGATGAAAATGTGTTTGGACATTAGTTTTCAAAATATATTTCCCAAATTTATTTTGAAAAAATATGACTTATACCCACAAGTTTTAAAAATTATCACAAATACCCAACAGTACCATTATCAATAACATTCATTATATTATCGCAAACCATAGTCTTGAACATAAATAAATTTGATACAAAATTATCATTTTTATAATGAACTACATGATACACTATATCAGGTGACCGAGAAGACGAAGCAACATTGTTACAAAATAATAAATGGTGGGCTCTTTTATAAAGTACAAAAGTTTGGAGCAGTTTTTAAAAAATGTAATAGTGATATTTTGGCCCAAAATCGGCTATTGAGCGGGTTTTGAGATTTGAAATTTTGCCAAAATATAGATAAAATCTATGACTAAATAAATATTTGTCAAATAAAACCCAAATTTATTTTGATAAAATAGTCCTAAAAATACCTCTTACCTTGTGAATAAAATATACGTAAAATCATCTGTCATATGAATAATAAAGTCTAAATCGAAAAAAGCAGGAAACGGCAAGTTCACGTTGCGTCGGCCAATAAGAAACAAAAGAGTAACATCACTGATTCCGCGTGAAAGCGTGAATCCAATGCCGACTTGAATTAAAGTTAATATATTGCACATGCTCATCCTCCTACACGTGGCATCATCTCAGAGCATTTGTTGGGAAAAAAAGAAGGTAACTGATTTCTCGTGACAGTGACGCTCTTTGTGTACTTCCCACATGTGATTTATTATTTTCGGCCTGCTTAGATCTACTAAATGTCTATTTGCTTAGTATGCATATGCGGAATCAGAATTTCAAATTTATAGGTTTGAGATCGTAATCTTTTTAAATTATTGAGTTTTAATTTAATAATTTATATATATTTAATAAAAATTATAAAAAAAATATAATTTAAACTAAAATTACTGAGTTCGGCGAACACGTAACCGATATTGTAGCTCAGCCTCTGAAGGTAGGTTTATGTAATAATGAGATGGGACGGGATTTGGATATTTGAGGCAGCAAGTTATGGAATTGTGATGGACCAACTAATGCTTTAATCCACCACGTGATCTTTGTGTTGAATCTTTATCAGCTCACGGAATTTTTAAGGTTTTTCTTTTTAAGAAAAAATATTTTGGAGGGAGAGAGGATCTAGGGAAAAGGAAAAGTGATAAGAAACAACGTACAATGCAAAGTAAATATATAGTACTACTCTCTTCCTTCCAATTCACTACTAATATATATATATATAGTTAATCCAATATTAGTAGTAGTAGTTAACTTAAAAAATAATTTAAATTACATGCATAGATAGTATAAAGAGTTTTCTTCTGAGCCGATGATATATGAAAAAGAGTCTTTCTACCTTTACAAATTAAATGTACTTGTAAAAGCAAGTGAAATTACACTGAGTTTGTTGTTATTGTTGATGATATAAAGATTATTTTATATTATTAGTGAATTTTAACTTTATTTTAATGATTTTTCTTCCAAATCAACCTTCATTTTATTAAACAACCATTAAACCACGTGGGCGGAACCAAAGCGTAAAAACCAGTAGCTTTTGCTCATACTCTATATATATATATATATATATATATATATATATATATATATATATATATATATTAATTTTTTTAAAATATTTATAAAATTAAACTGTGAACCTAGTTGTTACTGTATAGGAATATAAATTTGAAGTAGTTATAATAACCTATAAACTTTAAATGTTGAATACACATCTGTTAAATCAATAATTATTTCAACTTTTAGGCACGTTTCATATATTATTTGTGAACTTGTTTGAGGTATGAGGAGCTGCGCTAATACGAGGTTATCGTTAAATAATCATATTATACACTTTTTTCGCATGCTTAGAGAAATGATAGCGTTAATTATTTGGTATCTCTTATATATACTTCCACACTTTGCTTCTACCTTTAACAAATTTAACTAATGAATAGAACAAATTAAAATGAACTATGTACCTAAATACTAGTAAATGTAAACTTTTAAAATAGGCTGAATATATAAGTAGCCCCTTAAACTTGTCCAAGTTTTTGATTTAGACACTTAAACTAAGCCTATGACCTATTGAACAATTAATTTAATGTATACTCAAATTGTACCTATCGAACACAGACATGGCAAATGTGTGATTCTTACACAAAACTAAGTGAGTGAAATAACTTTTTGGTGAACTAGGACAGATAATTTCGCCGGAAGATATCAAATATCACGGGAAAGTGACTTTTCCGGCCATTTGTATTCGTCTTCCTCCTCTTGTTCTTCCTTACTCAATTTTTCTGCCTTTTCTTTCAGCCATAGATTCGAATTATTTTTCTACTTCACACAAAACTATTTCAGCCGTAGATTCAAACTCATTTTTTAGCCATTTCTCACTCATCATTTTTGCAAATTTTCAGCTATATTTCTGCCCTTTCATAAAAATTGACGTCCATGAGTAGCTCTTGCATTTAGTTAATGAAGATCCTTTTGTTGCTGTTATAAGTGTTAATGGTAGTGTTTGCCACTTTACAAATTTGGATCCGACACGAAACCTCGATCTTAATTTTATCTCGTCGTCGTCATTAGCGATCTACATAAGGAATTTTACGACAGAACCCGAGCTCGAAATTGAGGAGAAGAATTCAAACTTGTACAAACCAAAAGCGAACTTTGGTGGCAAAGAAAGAGAAATCTCCATTGATTGCAAGATTGGAGAAGATCCAGACTGTATTTAAACACGGATAACAAAATGGTGTTGCAAATTATGCACTTGAAATGGAAATTTAGAGGAAATGGATAAATACGTGAAGTACTTTTTCTGGTCAACTTCTCCTCTCTCTCTCTCCATTTTTATTTTTCAGTTCTTCACTTTTTTCTTTCTTTGCTTACGTGTCTTTTGTGTATCGATTCTTTTTGCCATATAACCCGCAATTGATACTCACGCACTAAACTTTACTCACTCGGTTCCCACGATTTGCTTCGGCACCCCGTTAAGAAAATATAAAATTTTAGACAAAAATAATTAGTACGATTAAATTATCTTTAATTAAATATTACAATATAGTTAATGCGAGGAGTAAAAGACTTTTTAGAGATACGTACATAAGGATAATTTTGAAAAAACAAATTAAATTTGTTCTTTGATTATATAAATAGACATTTATTTGAGGCCAAAATAAAAAATTAAATTGGTCACTTATTATGTAACGGAGTGAGTATACATTAAGTATTCAATAGATAGCAAGCTTAAATTTAAGTGTCAAAATAGAAAATTGGTACGTACAAGTTTAAGAGGCTGCCCATGTATTCAGCCTTTAAAATAAGTAAGAAAAGTTCTTCACGACTAAATAGAGTAATTGATTCCTTTAATAGTACTTCTTATGCCTATTAAAAGTTCTTTAAATAAAGCTAGAAATAGGTATAATAGCTGGGTACCTCGTGTCCCAACCCACATGCATGATAATTCAAGTATGTCACTCCATTTTGCGCCATGTAACATTTTTTGCTTTTCTAAAATCAAATCTCATAATTTTGATTGTATATTTGATAGAATCTTTAAATCTTTAAAATAAAATTTAAAGATTAAAAAACGACGTAAAAAGTGTATAAGTTATAATAATAATTCAAAGAATTTAAAAGGCACAACTTTTTTGACTCTCGAAATTCTAATATCTTTATATAAATTGGAACGAAAAAAGTATTAAATTAGCATAAGTCAGTTTTAGCCGCGTTGAATAGCATGATAACAAGAAAAGTAATCATAACAGGAGTGCTAGCTTATATATAAATAATTTAATGTGAGTAAATGTTGAATAATGAGCCCATGGCATGCTATTCAGAAGAACAGGTTGTTAGTTCCCATTATCGACTAGTTAATTTAATTAAGGTTTGGGCACATTGAAAATGAAGATGAAGTTGTGGAAACTGATGTGCGTTAGGATGTTTCCTAGAAGATGTATTTGGATAGGTTTGTCTAATTCAACTGTTATTCCCGGTTAATATTGCTGTATTTGTAAATATTAATTCTGCAAAATATAAGTTAACGTAATGAAACAATAATAATAAATTCGAGCCCACTGAATTCACAGTATTTCCTTAAGGAATTTAATCCCCTCCTAGTACCCAAGGTAATGGATTATTTTCTCCCAGGATAGAACGAATAACACACTGGTGTAGCGGTACTTCAAACCCCAGTGTTTCGGCGAACACAAAGTTCGGTAGCAAATCACACTTACAGTTGCTTTGTTTGAAGTTAAAAACAATGCAGAACGAAGGAGTATATACTCAGAAAAACGTATGGAAGTTCTGAGAGGAAGGAGTGCAATGTATAGCCAATTTGTTGAGCAAATTGTATGTTGAGTTGAGTATATTTCTTCAACATTTGCTGCTCATATATATAGCAGCCAAGAAGGAGTGCAAGACCAAACGTCCACCCTTCATGGTGGAGCAAGCATTACATGTTTGTGGAGCAAGCACTTCATGTTTGTGGAGCAAGCACTTCATGGTGGGAAGACCATTATCCGGCTGCCAAATTATCAATACACGGATTGGAAAATATCCGTTTACAAATACGGATAATCTTACGTTAATATTTACTATTAACAAATAAATTTGGTCCAAAAAATTAATCAATCAATCGATCATTTGACCAAATCCAAATCCAAATCCGAAGCCGAAGCCGAAGCCGAAGCCGTAGCCGAAGCCGAGCCGAGCGAGCGACGACGACGACGGCGCGAGGCTTGCTTTCTTCTTAACTCTTTAAGAGCTACAAGAAGAGCAATTATATATATACCCACCAAAAATGTCTTCCACTTCCAATATGGGACAATGTCTCATTGTTAAGAGGGGGAAACTTAAAATTTTACTCAAAATTTCATTTTCCCTCCATTTCCCATTCACCCTCATTTTAAGAATATTACATCTTAAAATCAAACCTCAACAATCCCCCACATGAATGGGGAATGGCTATATCACGGAAGTATGCATGAAAAAACTGTGTGATTTACAAGCAAGGATTAATTGCATCTGGATAAGTAGGTTTCCCTTTGAACTTTCCGTAGTAAACTTATGTCGGATATACTCGGTCAATCGGTAGATTTGATATCTTTGAACCGTCGATCTTTGGTGTATACCTAGACAACCATAAGTCACACAATCAACCCTTAACCGTCTTTGGTTCTCATTGTTGTGTTCGTTTCAGCCATGAACACCGCCTGGTTTCATAAGTGCGTAGAGAACTGGCCTTACAAAGTTCTCCTTGAAGCGGCTCACACTTCACACTTAAATAGGTGATTCCTAAACGTGTCATCCTGTAGATACACTATTTGATATACCCCGTATCAAATTTAGAAATCATTAAAAAGCCTTAATGCTTTATCCTTGGTACTGAACATTGTCTCATCACGAGAATGGACTAAAATTTTATTTGACAATGTTGAACCGTCATTAATGACTTTGTTTGATCTCTTTGAACCTAGATCTTGGGATCTCCAGTCTTCTAGGTAGAGTTACCGCCACAATGACTTGTTCTCGGCCATAGCCCCATTCCCCTTGATGATTTCTCAACTACCTCTCTAGTTAGGCCTTTTGTAAGTGGATCCGACACATTATCACTTGACTTTACATAGTCAATTGTGATAATTCCTCTAGAGAGTAATTGCCTAACGGTTTTATGTCTTCGTCGTATATGACGAGATTTACCGTTATACATGACGCTCCCAGCCCTTCCAATTGCCGCTTGACTATCACAATGTATGCATATTGGTGCCAACGGTTTGGGCCAAAATGGAATGTCTTCCAAGAAATTCCGGAGCCATTCAGCTTCTTCACCGGCTTTATCTAAGGCTATGAATTCAGCCTCCATTGTAGAGCGGGCAATACATGTTTGTTTGGACGACTTTCAAGATACCGCTCCTCCACCAATAGTGAATACATATCCACTCGTGGACTTAGAATCAGTTGAACCGGTGATCCAATTTGCATCACAGTATCCCTCAATCACCGCAGGGAAATTACTGTAATGCAATTCAAAGTTCTGGGTATGTTCTAAATATCCCAAAACTCGTTTCATTGCCATCCAATGAGATTGGCCTGGATTGCTCGTATATCGACTCAGTTTACTTATAGCACAAGCTATGTCTGGTCGTGTACAATTCATGATATACATTAAGCATCCCAATACACGAGCATAATTCAATTGTGATATGCTTTGGCCTTTGTTCTTTGCTAATGCAAGATTCACGTCAATTGGAGTCTTTGCAACTTTAAAGCCCAAGTGCTTGAATTTTTCAAGTACTGTTTTAATATAATGAGATTGTGACAATGCCAGACCTTGAGGAGTCTTATTGATCTTAATTCCCAGAATTAAATCAGCAACTCCCAAGTCTTTCATATCAAACTTGCTATTGAGCATACGCTTAGTAGCATTTATGTTGGCAATGTCATTACTCATTATCAACATATCATCCACATATAGGCAAACAATGACTATGTGATTTGGAACATTTTTAATGTACACGCATTTATCACATTCATTTATCTTAAAACCATTTGACAACATTGTTTGGTCAAATTTCGCATGCCATTGTTTGGGTGCTTGTTTTAGTCCGTAAAGAGACTTAACAAGTCTACATACCTTCTTTTCTTTACCTGGAACCACAAACCCTTCAGGTTGTTCCATGTAAATTTCTTCCTCCAACTCTCCATTTAAGAAGGCCGTCTTAACATCCATTTGATGAATTTCAAGACCATACACTGCAGCTAATGCTACTAACATCCGTATGGACGTAATTCTTGTAACTGGAGAGTATGTATCAAAGTAGTCTAGACCTTCTCGTTGTCTATACCCTTTGACTACGAGCCTTGCCTTGAATTTATCAATAGTGCCATCATCTTTGATTTTTCTCTTAAAAATCCATTTAGAACCCAAAGGTTTATTTCCAGGAGGAAGATCAACCAATTCCCATGTATGGTTGTTCAATATGGATTCTATTTCACTATTGACTGCCTCTTTCCAAAACAATGATTCCGAAGAAGTCATAGCTTCTTTAAATGTTTGAGGCTCATTCTCCAATAAGAAAGTCACAAAATCTGGTCCAAATGAAGTAGACGTTCTTTGACGTTTACTACGTCTTGGATTCTCCTGATTACATGTACTTTCTTTTGTTTCTTCCCGAGGTCGTTTAGATCCTTCACCAAACGACTCACATTCCTTTTTATACGGATATATATTTTCAAAAAACTCAGCATTATCTGATTCTATAACCGTATTATTATGAATGTCGGGATTTTCTGATTTATGAACCAGAAATCGATATGCTTTACTATTTGTCGCATATCCTATGAAAACACAATCAACGGTTTTCGGTCCTATCTTTACCCTTTTGGGTTTAGGAACTTGCACTTTTGCCAAACACCCCCACACTTTAAAATAATTCAAGTTGGGCTTCCTTCCTTTCCATTGTTCATAAGGAATGGATTGTGTTTTGCTATGGGGCACTCGATTTAATATTCGATTAGCTGTAAGAATGGCTTCCCCCCCACAAGTTATGTGGCAAACCAGAACTTATCAACAACGCATTCATCATCTCCTTTAATGTGCGATTCTTTCTTTCCGCAATCCCATTAGATTGGGGCGTGTAAGGGCTGTTGTTTGATGAATAATTCCATATTCTAAACATATTTCTTCAAAAGGAGATTCATATTCACCACCCCTATCACTTCTTATCATTTTTACTTTCTTGTTAAGTTGCGTTTCAACTTCATTTTTGTATTGCCTGAATGCGTCTATTGCTTCATCTTTACTATTCAGTAAGTAAACATAGCAATATCGAGTACCATCGTCAATAAAAGTTATGAAATACTTCTTTCCACCGCGAGATGGTATTGACTTCATGTCACAAATATCTGTGTGAATTAAGTCTAAAGGATTTGAATTCCTTTCAACTGACTTATAAGGATGTTTAACATACTTAGATTCCACACATGTTTGACATTTTGATTTTTCGCATTCAAACTTGGGCAGTACTTCCAAGTTAATCATTTTCCGCAAGGTTTTATAATTGACATGACCTAAACGTACATGCCATAAATCATTTGACTCAAGTAAGTAAGAAGAAGCTGAAATATTATTATTATTTTCAACAACCATTACATTTAGGTTGAAAAGGCCCTCGGTGAGGTAACCTTTTCCCACAAATATTTCATTCTTACTAATTACAACCTTGTTGGATACAAAAACGCACTTAAAACCGTGCTTAACAAGAAGTCCAGTAGAGACTAAATTCTTTCTCATTTCGGGAACATGAAGGACATTGTTCAAAGTCATGACCTTGCCAGAAGTCATTTTTAGAAATACCTTCCCATATCCTTCAACTTTTGCTGTTGAAGCATTTCCCATATAAACTGTCTCTCCGGGTTCAGCAAGAGCATAGGTAGCAAAAGCCTCTCTAACTGCACAAACATGGCGAGTGGCTCCTGAATCAAACCACCACAGTTTAGGATTTCCCACCAAGTTACATTCAGAGAGCATGGCACACAAGTTATCAACATCATCATGGTTTACTACCATGTTTGCTTGACCCCTTTTCTTGTCTTTCTTCGGAGCACGACACTCCGTAGATTTGTGTCCGGTTTTTCCACAGTTGTAGCAGTTTCCACTGAACCGCTTCTTACTTGGGTTGTATTTCGGACCAGAAGCCTTCTTCCTCTTTTTGTTAGCTTCAACAATATTTGCTCCCATTATTGTTGAATTTCCACGGCCTCTCCTTTCAGCAGCTTTATTGTCCTCTTCGATTCTCAACCGAACAATGAGATCTTCAAGGGACATTTCCTTTCGTTTGTGTTTCAAATAATTTTTGAAGTCCTTCCACAACGGAGGCAACTTCTCAATCATTGCTGCTACTTGGAATGCTTCGTTGATTACAAGACCTTCAGCAAGTAGATCATGAATAATCACTTGCAATTCCTGGACTTGAGTAATAACAGACTTGCTATCTATCATTTTGTAGTCCAGAAATTTTGCGGCAACGAATTTCTTCATCCCGGCATCTTCAGTCTTATATTTCTTTTCAAGCGCATTCCACAATTCTTTGGATGTCTCCATGCTACTGTATACATTATACAGATTATCATCCAGTCCGCTAAGAATATAATTCTTGCATAAAAAATCAGAATGCTTCCACGCTTCAATCACGAGAAAGCGTTCATTATCTGGAGTTTTATCCGGCAGATCAGGAACATCTTCCTTGATGAACTTCTGTAGACATAACGTAGTTAAGTAGAAGAACATCTTCTGCTGCCAGCGTTTGAAATCACTCCCGGAAAATTTTCCGGGTTTTTCTGCCGGTGCCAACGCCGGTGTTCGGCTTGTCGTTGCGTTGGCAGTCGCCATCGGAACAGCTTGGTTTTCGTTTTCAGTCATCATCTTTTACAGAAAAGAATGACACAAACAAACGTTTAATACACGTTTTCAAACTGGAGTAAAAATCACGTAGATTTTAATATCCAACAAAACGCCACGAAGGCTTAACTCTCCAAAACGGGAGTACACAAACCACAAAGGTTTTAGTTTGCAGAATAATAAGAATAACACAAGTACAGAAATAAATATTAAATTCCTTAAGATTGTTATTCCCGGTCAATATTGCTGTATTTGTAAATATTGATTCTGCAAAATATAAGTTAACGTAATAAAACAATAATAATAAATTCGAGCCCACTGAATTCACAGTGTTTCCTTAAGGAATTTAATCCCCTCCTAGTACCCAAGGTAATGGATTATTTCCTCCCAGGATAGAACGAATAACACACTGGTGTAGCGGTACTTCAAACCCCAGTGTTTCGGCGAACACAAAGTTCGGTAGCAAATCACACTTACAGTTGCTTTGTTTGAAGTTAAAAACAATGCAGAACGAAGGAGTATATACTCAGAAAAACGTATGGAAGTTCTGAGAGGAAGGAGTGCAATGTATAGCCAATTTGTTGAGCGAATTGTATGTTGAGTTGAGTATATTTCTTCAACATTTGCTGCTCATATATATAGCAGCCAAGAAGGAGTGCAAGACCAAACGTCCACCCTTCATGGTGGAGCAAGCATTACATGTTTGTGGAGCAAGCACTTCATGTTTGTGGAGCAAGCACTTCATGGTGGGAAGACCATTATCCGGCTGCCAAATTATCAATACACGGATTGGAAAATATCCGTTTACAAATACGGATAATCTTACGTTAATATTTACTATTAACAAATAAATTTGATCCAAAAAATTAATCAATCAATCGATCATTTGACCAATCCAAATCCAAATCCAAATCCGAATCCGAATCCGAAGCCGAAGCCGAAGCCGTAGCCGTAGCCGAAGCCGAGCCGAGCGAGCGACGATGACGACGGCGCGAGGCTTGCTTTCTTCTTAACTCTTTAAGAGCTACAAGAAGAGCAATTATATATATACCCACCAAAAATGTCTTCCACTTCCAATATGGGACAATGTCTCATTGTTAAGAGGGAAACTTAAAATTTTACTCAAAATTTCATTTTCCCTCCATTTCCCATTCACCCTCATTTTAAGAATATTACATCTTAAAATCAAACCTCAACAATCCCCCACATGAATGGGGAATGGCTATATCACGGAAGTATGCATGAAAAAACTGTGTGATTTACAAGAAAGGATTAATTGCATCTGGATAAGTAGGTTTCCCTTTGAACTTTCCGTAGTAAACTTATGTCGGATATACTCGGTCAATCGGTAGATTTGATATCTTTGAACCGTCGATCTTTGGTGTATACCTAGACAACCATAAGTCACACAATCAACCCTTAACCGTCTTTGGTTCTCATTGTTGTGTTCGTTTCAGCCATGAACACCGCCTGGTTTCATAAGTGCGTAGAGAACTGGCCTTACAAAGTTCTCCTTGAAGCGGCTCACACTTCACACTTAAATAGGTGATTCCTAAACGTGTCATCCTGTAGATACACTATTTGATATACCCCGTATCAAATTTAGAAATCATTAAAAAGCCTTAATGCTTTATCCTTGGTACTGAACATTGTCTCATCACGAGAATGGACTAAAATTTTATTTGACAATGTTGAACCGTCATTAATGACTTTGTTTGATCTCTTTGAACCTAGATCTTGGGATCTCCAGTCTTCTAGGTAGAGTTACCGCCACAATGACTTGTTCTCGGCCATAGCCCCATTCCCCTTGATGATTTCTCAACTACCTCTCTAGTTAGGCCTTTTGTAAGTGGATCCGACACATTATCACTTGACTTTACATAGTCAATTGTGATAATTCCTCTAGAGAGTAATTGCCTAACGGTTTTATGTCTTCGTCGTATATGACGAGATTTACCGTTATACATGACGCTCCCAGCCCTTCCAATTGCCGCTTGACTATCACAATGTATGCATATTGGTGCCAACGGTTTGGGCCAAAATGGAATGTCTTCCAAGAAATTCCGGAGCCATTCAGCTTCTTCACCGGCTTTATCTAAGGCTATGAATTCAGCCTCCATTGTAGAGCGGGCAATACATGTTTGTTTGGACGACTTCCAAGATACCGCTCCTCCACCAATAGTGAATACATATCCACTCGTGGACTTAGAATCAGTTGAACCGGTGATCCAATTTGCATCATAGTATCCCTCAATCACCGCAGGGAAATTACTGTAGTGCAATTCAAAGTTCTGGGTATGTTCTAAATATCCCAAAACTCGTTTCATTGCCATCCAATGAGATTGGCCTGGATTGCTCGTATATCGACTCAGTTTACTTATAGCACAAGCTATGTCTGGTCGTGTACAATTCATGATATACATTAAGCATCCCAATACACGAGCATAATTCAATTGTGATATGCTTTGGCCTTTGTTCTTTGCTAATGCAAGATTCACGTCAATTGGAGTCTTTGCAACTTTAAAGCCCAAGTGCTTGAATTTTTCAAGTACTGTCTTAATATAATGAGATTGTGACAATGCCAGACCTTGAGGAGTCTTATTGATCTTAATTCCCAGAATTAAATCAGCAACTCCCAAGTCTTTCATATCAAACTTGCTATTGAGCATACGCTTAGTAGCATTTATGTTGGCAATGTCATTACTCATTATCAACATATCATCCACATATAGGCAAACAATGACTATGTGATTTGGAACATTTTTAATGTACACGCATTTATCACATTCATTTATCTTAAAACCATTTGACAACATTGTTTGGTCAAATTTCGCATGCCATTGTTTGGGTGCTTGTTTTAGTCCGTAAAGAGACTTAACAAGTCTACATACCTTCTTTTCTTTACCTGGAACCACAAACCCTTCAGGTTGTTCCATGTAAATTTCTTCCTCCAACTCTCCATTTAAGAAGGCCGTCTTAACATCCATTTGATGAATTTCAAGACCATACACTGCAGCTAATGCTACTAACATCCGTATGGACGTAATTCTTGTAACTGGAGAGTATGTATCAAAGTAGTCTAGACCTTCTCGTTGTCTATACCCTTTGACTACGAGCCTTGCCTTGAATTTATCAATAGTGCCATCATCTTTGATTTTTCTCTTAAAAATCCATTTAGAACCCAAAGGTTTATTTCCAGGAGGAAGATCAACCAATTCCCATGTATGGTTGTTCAATATGGATTCTATTTCACTATTGACTGCCTCTTTCCAAAACAATGATTCCGAAGAAGTCATAGCTTCTTTAAATGTTTGAGGCTCATTCTCCAATAAGAAAGTCACAAAATCTGGTCCAAATGAAGTAGACGTTCTTTGACGTTTACTACGTCTTGGATTCTCCTGATTACATGTACTTTCTTTTGTTTCTTCCCGAGGTCGTTTAGATCCTTCACCAAACGACTCATATTCCTTTTTATACGGATATATATTTTCAAAAAACTCAGCATTATCTGATTCTATAACCGTATTATTATGAATGTCGGGATTTTCTGATTTATGAACCAGAAATCGATATGCTTTACTATTTGTCGCATATCCTATGAAAACACAATCAACGGTTTTCGGTCCTATCTTTACCCTTTTGGGTTTAGGAACTTGCACTTTTGCCAAACACCCCCACACTTTAAAATAATTCAAGTTGGGCTTCCTTCCTTTCCATTGTTCATAAGGAATGGATTGTGTTTTGCTATGGGGCACTCGATTTAATATTCGATTAGCTGTAAGAATGGCTTCCCCCCACAAGTTCTGTGGCAAACCAGAACTTATCAACAACGCATTCATCATCTCCTTTAATGTGCGATTCTTTCTTTCCGCAATCCCATTAGATTGGGGCGTGTAAGGGGCTGTTGTTTGATGAATAATTCCATATTCTAAACATATTTCTTCAAAAGGAGATTCATATTCACCACCCCTATCACTTCTTATCATTTTTACTTTCTTGTTAAGTTGCGTTTCAACTTCATTTTTGTATTGCCTGAATGCGTCTATTGCTTCATCTTTACTATTCAGTAAGTAAACATAGCAATATCGAGTACCATCGTCAATAAAAGTTATGAAATACTTCTTTCCACCGCGAGATGGTATTGACTTCATGTCACAAATATCTGTGTGAATTAAGTCTAAAGGATTTGAATTCCTTTCAACTGACTTATAAGGATGTTTAACATACTTAGATTCCACACATGTTTGACATTTTGATTTTTCGCATTCAAACTTGGGCAGTACTTCCAAGTTAATCATTTTCCGCAAGGTTTTATAATTGACATGACCTAAACGTACATGCCATAAATCATTTGACTCAAGTAAGTAAGAAGAAGCTGAAATATTATTATTATTTTCAACAACCATTACATTTAGGTTGAAAAGGCCCTCGGTGAGGTAACCTTTTCCCACAAATATTTCATTCTTACTAATTACAACCTTGTTGGATACAAAAACGCACTTAAAACCGTGCTTAACAAGAAGTCCAGTAGAGACTAAATTCTTTCTCATTTCGGGAACATGAAGGACATTGTTCAAAGTCATGACCTTGCCAGAAGTCATTTTTAGAAATACCTTCCCATATCCTTCAACTTTTGCTGTTGAAGCATTTCCCATATAAACTGTCTCTCCGGGTTCAGCAAGAGCATAGGTAGCAAAAGCCTCTCTAACTGCACAAACATGGCGAGTGGCTCCTGAATCAAACCACCACAGTTTAGGATTTCCCACCAAGTTACATTCAGAGAGCATGGCACACAAGTTATCAACATCATCATGGTTTACTACCATGTTTGCTTGACCCCTTTTCTTGTCTTTCTTCGGAGCACGACACTCCGTAGATTTGTGTCCGGTTTTTCCACAGTTGTAGCAGTTTCCACTGAACCGCTTCTTACTTGGGTTGTATTTCGGACCAGAAGCCTTCTTCCTCTTTTTGTTAGCTTCAACAATATTTGCTCCCATTATTGTTGAATTTCCACGGCCTCTCCTTTCAGCAGCTTTATTGTCCTCTTCGATTCTCAACCGAACAATGAGATCTTCAAGGGACATTTCCTTTCGTTTGTGTTTCAAATAATTTTTGAAGTCCTTCCACAACGGAGGCAACTTCTCAATCATTGCTGCTACTTGGAATGCTTCGTTGATTACAAGACCTTCAGCAAGTAGATCATGAATAATCACTTGCAATTCCTGGACTTGAGTAATAACAGACTTGCTATCTATCATTTTGTAGTCCAGAAATTTTGCGGCAACGAATTTCTTCATCCCGGCATCTTCAGTCTTATATTTCTTTTCAAGCGCATTCCACAATTCTTTGGATGTCTCCATGCTACTGTATACATTATACAGATTATCATCCAGTCCGCTAAGAATATAATTCTTGCATAAAAAATCAGAATGCTTCCACGCTTCAATCACGAGAAAGCGTTCATTATCTGGAGTTTTATCCGGCAGATCAGGAACATCTTCCTTGATGAACTTCTGTAGACATAACGTAGTTAAGTAGAAGAACATCTTCTGCTGCCAGCGTTTGAAATCAATCCCGAAAAATTTTCCGGGTTTTTCTGCCGGTGCCAACGCCGGTGTTCGGCTTGTCGTTGCGTTGGCAGTCGCCATCGGAACAGCTTGGTTTTCGTTTTCAGTCATCATCTTTTACAGAAAAGAATGACACAAACAAACGTTTAATACACGTTTTCAAACTGGAGTAAAAATCACGTAGATTTTAATATCCAACAAAACGCCACGAAGGCTTAACTCTCCAAAACGGGAGTACACAAAACACAAAGGTTTTAGTTTGCAGAATAATAAGAATAACACAAGTACAGAAATAAATATTAAATTCCTTAAGATTGTTATTCCCGGTCAATATTGCTGTATTTGTAAATATTAATTCTGCAAAATATAAGTTAACGTAATGAAACAATAATAATAAATTCGAGCCCACTGAATTCACAGTGTTTCCTTAAGGAATTTAATCCCCTCCTAGTACCCAAGGTAATGGATTATTTCCTCCCAGGATAGAACGAATAACACACTGGTGTAGCGGTACTTCAAACCCCAGTGTTTCGGCGAACACAAAGTTCGGTAGCAAATCACACTTACAGTTGCTTTGTTTGAAGTTAAAAACAATGCAGAACGAAGGAGTATATACTCAGAAAAACGTATGGAAGTTCTGAGAGGAAGGAGTGCAATGTATAGCCAATTTGTTGAGCGAATTGTATGTTGAGTTGAGTATATTTCTTCAACATTTGCTGCTCATATATATAGCAGCCAAGAAGGAGTGCAAGACCAAACGTCCACCCTTCATGGTGGAGCAAGCATTACATGTTTGTGGAGCAAGCACTTCATGGTGGGAAGACCATTATCCGGCTGCCAAATTATCAATACACGGATTGGAAAATATCCGTTTACAAATACGGATAATCTTACGTTAATATTTACTATTAACAAATAAATTTGGTCCAAAAAATCAATCAATCAATCAATCAATCGATCATTTGACCAAATCCAAATCCAAATCCAAATCCAAATCCCGAATCCCGAATCCCGAATCCCGAATCCGAATCCGAAGCCGAAGCCGAAGCCGAAGCCGAAGCCGTAGCCGTAGCCGTAGCCGTAGCCGAAGCCGAGCCGAGCGAGCGACGACGACGGCGCGAGGCTTGCTTTCTTCTTAACTCTTTAAGAGCTACAAGAAGAGCAATTATATATATACCCACCAAAAATGTCTTCCACTTCCAATATGGGACAATGTCTCATTGTTAAGAGGGAAAACTTAAAATTTTACTCAAAATTTCATTTTTCCTCCATTTCCTATTCACCCTCATTTTAAGAATATTACATCTTAAAATCAAACCTCAACATCAACGCCCAAGTATTGTGGCGGGATGATTGAGATTTTTCCAGCCTTATTAGATGCACTATGTTCGAATTTCGAAATGAAAAAAATTCTTGATAAGAGCGCTTTTTTCAATGCATGGGCACTACCGATGCAAATGTGAATTAGTCCGATCGACAAATTTCGATTACTAAATGAATTTAAAAAAGGGTTTGTGGTTGGATAGGGGTTGGTCGAGGGGCGTACACAAAAAATTTTGTAAGTGGTGTCGAAATTTATAAAAGAACAAGAATAATAAATTTAATTATTATATTTTTAGACAAGAAATAGTTTTAGTATTGGTTTTATTGAGTCTGAAGTAGAAATGATCATGACTTCAATTCTATTTCATTATAATTTTTATCCACAGAGGTTCTCTTAAATATTTGCAAAAAAATGTGCTAGTTGAGGTATGAACCTTTGACCTCTTGGAGCAAAATCAGGTACAAAACCAATGAACCAAGAAACAATTTATGTTAAGTAGTGTCATTTTTTTTCTTCTAATTATCCCTTTCCTTAGAGTATTAATATATATATATATATATATATATATATATATATATATATATATATATATTTTTAGTAAGCGATGTGCGTGACACCATTTCGATAAGCGTGCATCCGCCTCTGGGTTGGTCAACCATCGTTCAACATGTCTGAATGATCTTGCATTTTAAAAAATTACGTATTATATTTGGAGATTAGGGAAGGAAAATGGAAAGAGAAAAAATGTGAAAATTAACTCCACACATTTGTTATGTTAGAAAATACAATCGGTACCACTAAATTATAAGCCTTAGTTAAGAAATCTTACTTGACCGCAAATTTTAAAATCGTTATCCCATGCCTAACATTTTTGTTAGTTTTGAGTTCCACGGTACAATGAGTAATTAGTACGTAGCATAGTTATTTCAATACATTTTTTCTAACATAATCTTTTCTTTAAAAGGCAAAACAGCTTATAAGTAGTACACTAAGTACATTTATACTAATGAGACAGAATACTTTCAAATTTGTCTTGTAGATCATTCAGTCCTTTTGTTTTGATAAAAGGTGAGTACTTAGTTAAAATATTTTCAGTGGGTTGTTTATATCTTTGTGCATATGGACGAAAAAATTATGATATTTGAATGCTCGAAATAGGTTGCAGATCTAGCCAGACTCCACTTGCACTTTTAGCCACAATTTAGAGGGATGTTTACACAAATAGCGATTAAACTCACTATTTACTTTTCCTAGCCGGTATACAAAAATTTTACACATCGAATCGGTCATTTTTTGCCTCCTTTCTTCACTATATATTTTATATATAGCTCGAAGGGATGGTCATTATGTTCTTTTTTGTCTATCTTTATAATACCCGGTCTCGGAGAGGGGCATATTTGAATAATTTGAATACTGGGGGAGGGGGAATAGTATTTTGTATGAATAGTATAACGAATGGTAAAATTGATCCTTTTCTCATAGTAAAAGAGCATATTTAACCCTTTTAGTTTAAGTGGTTAAATGTGCTGCTATTTAAATTAAGTATAAAATGCATAATCCATGAGAAAACGCATTTTAGGCGAGGGCAGAGCTAGGTGGACGGAAGGAGGTTCAGCCGAACTCTCTTTGCCAAAAATTACGCTGTCAATATTTTTTTCATGTACAATATTAGATGTTAAAACCCCTTAGCTTTTTCACGTGCTTATTTTTTATTTTTTGAATCCCCTCGGTGAAAAAATCCTACTTCAGCCAATGATTTTAGAATCAATTTGCTCCCTGCTTACTCAATCATTGTCATCCTGTATACCAAGCAATTCATCTAAGGCATAAAAAATTGAAACAGTGCAAAAACTTCAAGCTGTTTACCACATTATATACAACTGAATGACTGTTGGAATTTTGGATACATAAGGATTCGTTCTTTTTATGTACAAAGAAAGGGAAAAAGGAAAGTTTCAGGTATAGGAAAAGAAAATCTAGAAAATGACTAGGCAAGAAATAGTTGATTGAACATAGAATGTTGTAAGCACGTCGCCTCTCCATTCGAACTGTTCAATATAGACATAGAAAACAATGGTTGGCCACTGGGAAAATTGGCCCTGGAAACTGTTTCAGAAGTCGTAATCTATGTCCGATGCATTCTGAGAATCAGAACGTCGGATTAGATGTCCTTGCTCGTCGTATAGGTCAAGGTTTTCACAAGGGGCAGGGAAGACAGTACCTATAACACGACCTTGAACATAAGCACACTGGAATATGTGCTTCTTCTTGTATGTTATCCCAATCGACATATCTCTGAACGTAACGTTTTTCACTGGAATTTCTGAATTTCCATGGATACGAACAGGCACACGAACTCCCTCACCGTGTATTGACTCGTAGCTTATGTCCTCTAGTACTGGTACAGCTTTGGGATCAAACTCCCCATCAGGATGTTCATTGTAATCTGTTTTGATGACAATCCCCACCCTAACATTTTCAAATGTCAAATTCCTGTATGCTATGTGTCGTACGTATCCTCCTCTACCAGCTGCTGTTTTGATGCGAACAGCACGCCTTGAGTTCCAGACATGGACGTTTTCCACAGTGACATTTGATACCCCACCGGACATCTCACTTCCTATCGATATGCCCGCACTGCCACATATTGTTCAACCGGAGTGAGTGATAACGTAAATGGTGCAATTGTTGTCAGAAACATCCGCACCATGAAAAAAAATATAAGTGCACAAGCCTATATGGAGACCTCACCTGACCATTGAACGAACTACAAGATTTCGGATGACTATATTTTTTGAAGGCCGTCCATACGAAATTCCATACTGATCCCAACCACTCTTTATTGCAATGCCATCATCACCAACACTGATGTAACAGTTCTCAATCAACATATCTTCACATGAATCTGTTCACGCCACACTAAAATATCAAGAGCTTACACTGAGAAAGAGGGGAATAAGTAAACAATAAAGAAGTGCATATAGTGTATCAAAGTCTTTTAGAATAATATCAATTGAAAAAACAGGTTAAACAAAACTAGCTTCAGATATTTTAGCTTGGTTATTATTGATTTGATTAACTAATCAGAAAGTTCCACAAGAAATCAATAAGATTTAGTCTAAAATATAATTATTCACAGCTGACCCCACTTATAACGCTGACTGATCCTTAACCTCAGTTATAGAAGTGGTTACTAGCTCAAGGTTTTCTATTCACCTGGATCTATGCCATCAGTATTTGGAGCATGAAAGATGGGTGCCAGAATTGTGACATTCTTGATTGTTACATTCTTGCAGTCGTATGGATGGAGCGTCCAAAATGGAGAATCGCGTAATGTTATATTAGAGATCACTATGTCACTAGACCACATAATCTGGACCAGCGGCCCTCTGGTGTTGTTAAGAAGCCTTTGCTTGTACTTCTTCCACCATGTTTGACCTTGCCCGTTAATGGTACCATTATGCCCTGTTACCAAGAATACATACACATAATCAGATCAATTTGGTTCGCTTCATACTTCTGAAAACATTTCAGAATAATTCACTCTTCAAAAATCTGTAAGTGCACGCAGTGAGTAAAGTACATGTATCATCATATCTTATTTCACTGCTGGAACCCGTTTCATTCCAATACTCAGCAGTGGACTTAGTCACTAGCAATAATAATGATGACAGTATAACAAATATTAAAATAGAAATACATCACTATGTTCAACAACTTGAAACTATAGGAACTTTGCGTTGCAAGGTGGCTGTTTTGGGTTAAGTTACAGAGTCAGTATGATAGTTACAAACATTCAGAAACAAGTCCCAAACCTGTGATTACAACATCTCTGAGATTTTGGCCATGGATTAAACTTCCATAGCGTGGTCCAATATGCTCCCGCCCATATCCATATGAAGGCAAGGGAGGCATGAGAGGCCAGTACTTCTCATCCTGTTAAGCAACAGAGATACAAAGAGAAATACAGAAATATCATAAGTTCAGCAATTTAAATAAAAATAAAATTAGATATATGAAAAAGTTATCAGGCTATTTTTACTCATCTAATAAATGAAACTAATTGTAAAAGAACAGAAAATGCCACCATGTAGTTGCAATTCATCCATTAGGACTTGAATCCCTTTGTTTAACTTTGCATAGCCATTAATCTGAGAAACTTCTCATGGATTATACTTTCCAAGAAAGCAGATATTACCCAGGTATGGACAAAATAAAAAGCTGGACATGTAATTTGGGATAGAGAAAGTAGGTATATCACTTCTAGAGAGGAAACGAAAGCCAGCAGTCCACACTGAACTAAGCAGGCTTAGCACATTTTTTAACATAGAATTCTCCCTACAAAACATTGTTAAGATTGCACCAATAAATAGATAGGATTAAGTAAAATAGTGGGCCAAACCAATGTGTTTCTAGCACATCTCTTGGTTAGTATGTATACAACAGTGTTGAAGAAACAATATGATCTGTCACCTTAGGTTGCAAGTACCTCATTCAGTTTTCCTACAACAAACTAAGGGTACTGATCCATAAACTCATTCCATAACCGTGTATTGAGTTGACATAAACAGGCCGGATTTACCCAAAGGCATTAGCCATGGCGTTAAAAAGGCAAATAGCTGCCTGCCTTTTAATAGTCTTTAAACTGATGCTATCTTTCCCTCGTAAAATAGATGTATCTAAGGATCTCCGCTGTACTAAAAATAATCAAGGTCGAGATAGACAAACTTATAGGAAGGTCAATGAGGCAGAAAAACAATTTTGCAGGGGCTAAGGCCAATTTGTCTTTAAGATGTTTTGGAATCTTGTGCAGTTGTCTCTGTTTTCTTTTGTGTTTGTTTTTTAAAACAATAATAGAAAAAGATACACTCACAATAATCCCAATATCCAAATAATCGCGAATAAACAAAAAAAGAACAAGAACTAAACAAAAATAAACTGTTAAAGTGATCAGGGAACTTGACTCAATAGTGAGTTTAGTTGGAAAAAGTACATTCTGCTATAACATTGACACATAATGTCAAGCCTAAGGGCACATACTTGAGAAGCTATCTGCCTAACAACCTGATGCATGCCTTACCTCGATGATATATTGATATGAAAAACACCTTTCATCACCAACTACAATTTCCAATTAGTTCAAAAATTAAACCTCCTTCAGAACCCTCCCCTCCTTACCAACAGGAGTTGAATATTTTCAGCAGCAATAACTGGAGGGGCCCGAGGAAATGAATAGAGGCGGCGCGGCACACGCATGCATCAACTAGAAATTGACGTTATCAAATCCTTTTAATTTAGACTTAGCAACGAAAAGACCACACCATATACCACCGATGAGTCAAAATACATACTCACCGTAGGCAAAAGCTGCAACTAAACTCGATTCCTTTGATCGCTTAATCCACTTATTTTGGAAACAGTCACAAGTAGTTAACAAAAGCTTAGCTTGATAGCAAGATCAAGTGATCTAGGACTCGAGCAAGAATGAGGAGAGCATGTACACATAGTCATTGCTATCAATCTCTAACTCGAAGCTTTAGCCGTTACATTAGTTCATCTCTTTAAAAACAACTACAAGATTGAATGTTTCTCCTCATTCTTGCCCTGTCCCATTATATGTCAACCCATTTGATTCGATTAATTTGAGTTGTGCTGAAAATGTTCAAATAATACCCTTTCTATTCTAATTTACATTGTCCTTTCTGTCTGAAGGTGACTCAATATGCTTGACACCATTCAGTGATAATATAATTTTGTACAACTTTCACAAGATGCAAGGATCAAAATCATTTAACTAAACAAATTTAAGCTTTATTGTGATGTTTTCCCTGTTAAATGAACTTTCAACAATTGTGTTTATTTTTTGCCACTACTAACTGTGTAATATACAATCCAAATGATCATCTTAAACTCCAGCATAGTTAAACTTCAGCATAGTCAAGTGGTGTCTCATAAAATGGGACACAGAGAGCAGTTGAAAAGGTAGTAGGTTAGGTAAGAAAACACCATATCATAATTTAAAATTGATTTATCAAATGAATTTAAATACTTGAAAATTCGGAATTTGTATAAAATAATGATATTACTAGTCTAGAGGCAAACAAAATTAGGTGATTTCTTCCTATTTATCTAAACTATAATGGTAGAGTTACATGGTATATGTATTGGTGGGAGGATACAGGTACCCAGTAGAATAGCCTAGGTGTCAAGCTGACTAGGCACCACTAATAATACAAATAAAAAAAAATTAAAATAGAGGATGTATTAAGATTTTCCTATTTAGAGAATAGTTCCTTTTTAAGGAAAGTAACAGGATAGAGAGTACTTCCAAGCGATATTCCCTACTCTTCTTTAAATTTAAACCAATTGTAAGACTTTTCATTAGTCACCTTCTTCCTTTCAAGTATGTAATCGGTTATGGGTAATTTAGAAATACAGGTTTGCTAAGGATTATGGGTTTTTGGACATCTTTTACAATAAATAAAAGAGTCTGCAGCTTTATTTTCCATTTGCATTTTCTTTATGAAAAAAATTAAAATCCATTTGCATTTGGTTTTGATCACTGAACTTCAGATTTGCTGATATTAGCCCCAATCTAGAGTTTAACCTTTGACCCGTCTAAGCTTCAACAGCATCTCAAGTATGTTATCTTCCTTTGTTCTTAAGCTAGTAGTTTTAGTTAGAGACAAAGAAACATGAATTTGTGACTGTAAGAGTTACCTATCAACCACAACAAGGACTGAAAATGAATTGGAAACAGAATAGAATCAAAAGTTGAAGAATATAAATACAAACGTAGGATGTACATAGCAATGAATGTGGAAAGCATACCACAACTAGAAACTCTTTTGGTAACCGAGAAATCACCGAGGGCCAGCTGGCGCCCCCACAATTAGAAACTAGAGTTCCTATCAAGCATCATAAATGTTCTAATTCAATGTAATCAGCAAACAATGTTTTACATGTGTTTGGTTGATGTCGTTAGAGAAGGAGTCCGCACACAAATCCACTAAGAATAGCTTTATCCTAATTTTCCATCTACACCTCAAAACAAAAAAACTGCACTAATCCTCACCATCTTTTGTCAACCGAGAAATCGCAGAGCACCAATGGGCCACGGCCCATGGTTTGGAACTTGGCGGATGATGGGCCCGCCCCTCTACCCTTCTCCACTTAAATATTCTGTCTAAGGCATGATTCAAACCTGTGACGTGCCTAACCCACACATCTTACAAATTATGATACACATTCACTATATATATCATACACAGTTATACAATGTCATCTCTCAGTTCTCAACAACCCCATAATACAAATCATGTGTAGCAAGCTAGTCTATCACTATAAGCAAAACTTCAGAGAGGAAATTATAAACAATCAGCAGCCAAATGAGAGTGAAGTAATAATACAAGAAAAAGTAAATAAAAAAGCTAACTTTTACAGTTCAGTATGCAAAGTTCAAACTTTTTAACATTAACAGATCAAGAATAATACTTACATCAATACCCAATATAACAGCACCTTCAGCAAGGAAGAGAGTCATATGACTGGTTAAATTAAACGGCGCCGTTAACCAATAGCCAGGTGGCACATTAAGCTGCCCACCACCTTTCTTACCAAGTTTAGAAATAGCCAAGACTGCCCTCTCAAACGCTGCCGTATTTAATGTAACGCCGTCACCAACCCCACCAAAGTCCGTTAAGTTAAACGCCACCGGCCGGAGCTTAGGCATCTGCCGTACCGGAAAATCCCGCCGGAAAAACAAGAGTCCGGTAGTAACATCCCTTTGCCAATATAAAACAGAAAATATAAAGGCGATCCAAAGAGCAGTGAAAAGGGTTTTTTGGTTGGAGAATAGTGGAGGGATCAATCGACGTGGGTGGTGGAATTGAGTCCACCGCCATGAAGACGACGGCGTTAGCGTTAGAGTCTCCACCATTATTGAATATTTAAGTTAGAAATGGGAGTAATGTTGTGTGCATGAAAATATAGTAGTACACACAATAATGCTAACTGAAATATCAGAAAAAAAGGAAAGGATTTGGAAGGTGAAGTGCAGTGGTCAGAATCAGTGAGATGGTTAGGTAGATTGTGATGAAGTGGATTCAAAGGAAGAACAATGTTTTAAGATACAAAGAAGGCGGCTTTTAATTTCATTTCATTTAGTTTGATGAAACAGTTGGTGTCATGTTCATTTTGGTGCTCCTTGCCTTATCTACTGCCATGTGGCTTTACACTTGCCCTAGTATTATAATTTAAATAACTTGTGTGTTCCAAATTATAGTTCTTTTAAGTTACTAAGTTATCAATTAAGGAAGATCTCCAATATAGGACTAAAGAGAAAGCCAACAAAGGATCTTTTATGTATAATCATGCATAATCTCGAATGATATCATTTGTCTTTGGACTCAAAGGCCAATCTCTGTTCGCCCGAGGAAACCGTTGCACGCCTTCGTTACCTTTTGGAGGCCTACATCCCATAGAAACAATCTCCTAAGACTGTTCCTTGGCCCGTAAATCTTGACATAACGTTAGAATTCTAGCCCCTCCAGAATGGTATCTCACTAATGGCTCAGACCCCCCTCCCCCCCCAAGAAGGATGCCTTCTTCGCCTTCCATATAAACTGCACAAGAAAGCTCATAATTTGTATATATTCAGTAGATTTTTTAAGAAAAGAATAGAGTTTGAACAAAAAATTATTGGGTTCGATGAAACCTTAGCCGGCTCCGGCCTTAGTTAAAAAAGAATTTCACATTAGTAAATTTAAATTGTTTAATACGTCAACTGTCTTATTTTAAGATTACTAATTTCATTTATTATGGATAATTTTATATAATTACTTTTTAAGTGACATGATAGTGTGTATAGATGTTAAATTCATAATCATGTCTGTTGGAGTAAATCTTTATATTTATTTATTATTAGACTGTAATAAGTATTTCATTGTTCTTATGGAGTAAATTATGAATCCATGGTAAATATGTGTCAACTAGCATGTGGAACTACACAATGGAACTAGGGATGACAAAAGTGACGGGGCGGGGCGGTTGCGGGGACAAACACGCATAAATCCGCAAAAATTTCAACTCGTCCCGCCCCACGTAGCATAATTTGTTGTTTCCATTATGGAACATAATCTATTTAATGACATTAGACATGTTATGTTCAAATTAATATTAATTAACTCAAAGATGTGTTCTAACTAACAACCGATCTAACATAAATAAATACAGAACGAATATTTTTCTTTATTATTCCTTTTCATTTTGTTTTCCAAAGGGGAAGTTTCTAACTTTAATGTTGGTTTCTCATTTGACTTAAATATATAGAACTAAATGAGCCAAGGCTATTGTAACGTGTAAGGAAGCTTTATATATTAGTAGAAAAGCATGGTTAATCTACCAACAAATTAAGGTTGTCTAAAACTGAATTTAATATCCAGTATTAAGTATGGATCTCAAATTATAAATTAAGCTGTCGATTTCGTAACAGGATGCATCTTAGCGTGAATAAAACTTAAATTTCGGTAAGCAATAATGAATAATAAGAATTAAAATAGTTGAACTAGTCAATTGACATGTACTTGCAATATAATACAAGGTTGTTGAACAAGTTTATTTATGGCGTTGTTAGAATCAAGTTAGTAGTTAATTAGTGCCGATCGCAGTGGCGAAGCCACGTGGTCACAAGGGTGGTCAATTGACCATCTTTAGTCAAAAATTTACATTGTATATATAGGTAAAATATTACGTTTTAGAGGTATATAATATATATTGAATACCCTTTAATTTGTCGGAAAATTTTTTTACTTCTTTCAAATTTGAACACTCTTGACAAAATTCCTAATTTCGTCACTGGCTGATCGCGACTTATTTTGTTAATCGGGAGTGTTTGCATTCTAAATCCAGAAGAATTAACCTAAATAGCCGTCCACCCAACCACTTAAACTTAAAATAGCCGATGAATGTATAATATAGAAATAATTCATGAATAATATGTATATAACTATGTATAATCCATGTACATTGGATAGGAAAAATAAATAGTAATATAGTTGGCTATTCGTGTAAAAATCGCTTGTTTATAGATGTTAATTGGGGTTTTGGCATGGTATGATAAAGTACTCACATAATTAACCGAAAAAAGCCCCACTTATAAATCTTGGCACAAAGTAGCCAATAAATGTATATCAAAATAAAAATGTGTATATCAAAATGTATATTAAAATTTTATTTTCATTCTTTGTTTATCTAAAATATAAAATTATAAATATAGTTATTTAAAATTTATTGTTGTCTCTATATCAATGTATATATATCACATAAAAATAATTATATTATTTATATGTCGCGGTGTATAACACATCAATATGTGTATACCAAAATGGATATCACAAGTTTGTTTTCATTCCTTGTGTATATCAAGAATTTATTTTCCTTCTTTGTATATCAAAATTGGCACGACCCAAACTTATGGGCCGCGACGGGCACCCGATACCTTACTCAACCGAGTACCAATATAGCATATCATTCTTATCGTACTTTCATTGGCAAATGGGCCAAACGTGCCATCATGGGCTAATCCGAATGAACATGGGGGAGTACTCCATATAAGACGACCCAACCTGATATAAAAACTTACACATGTGACATACGGGCCTATAAGGCCAATATGATCATTTGTAAACTCAAAACATAGGCCGACAAGGTCATACAAGTATCTGTATACATCACATCTGTCTACAAGCCTCTAAGAGTACATAAGTATCATAAAGGTCGGGACTGAGACCCGCCATACCAATCAATACATGTCCTAATTATACTGACCAAATAAGCAACTCTGGAGCAAATGGAGCGCACCAACATCTTCCGCTGAGCTGATAGCCTACTTGGAGGACTCTCGACCTATCTATCGGGACCTGCGGGCATGAAACGCAGCGTCCCCAGGCAAAGGGACGTCAGTACAAATAATGTACCGAGTATGTAAGGAATGAAAATCAGTAAACAATAAACATTAGAGAAACATGGAGTAAAAGACTCAACGTGTATATCTGAATATCCCTGTGAATCATTTAAAATTATAATGTCATGCATATGCGTATAAATGTCATACCATGCATGGGTATATACGTTCATAATATCATCAAGCCTCTGAGGGCATCCCATCATATCATCTCGGCCACTATGGGCAAATCATCAACGTATACCAGCTGATCAGGTGGTGGTGCGTATATAACGCCGTAACCTTTTCCTATACCCCATATACATATATATACATATATACGCGTATATAACGCCATCTGGTCATGGGTCAATGTAAATGAATGCAATGCATGAGAATTACGTCAATAAAATCTTTCGGAGTGTCATTAGACCATTATGCCTTTGATTAATATCATAAAATAAACTTTATCAACTTACGTATTTTCTAAGGCCCATGAACAGATGATAGAATAATATTACACATGGAGAATCAAGAACATAAGCATCTCTAGTATTTCTATAAATAGAGTCATTTATGAAATTGTGCATTTGCTCGTTTCGTTTCTGTCGTATAGATCATGCCAAAAGAAAGAAGGGACAACCTTAACATACCTAAGCCGATTCTCTTGACGATCCCTCTAACACACGTCTTTTGTGATAAAACACTTAACGACGGATCGAAGTAGGGAAAAATTTGTATGATATTCTTGAGAACGATTGCACCGTACTCCTTAAAATTGCAAAATCCCATGCTATATAATATAAAATGGTCTTCGTATGAAATGTTTTGAAATACTCACATTGCCATTGCAATTCATGGACCTTGCTGAAGCTTGTTCTTAAGAGATAAGCAATTCAATTGTGAATTAGAAAGGTTATTTAACCTTTAGGTGGGCCCCACATGATAAGATGACTAATCCATATAATTCTCTAAAGGTGCCACATTACTTTATGACTTAAGAGTCATATTTAACCAAGTTTCTTGGCTGCCACGTTGGGGCCCTTAAACTTTATCCAAAGACTTTAATTTCTTAGTTAATTATCCCATCAAAATCATTAAGTAACCTAATTATCCACATAATTAAAAATTATCTCAAATTATTTAAAATACTATTTACTTTTAGCACACCTTATATGTCACGACCCAATTTCACATATAGGTCATGATGGCGCCTAACACTACAGCTAGGCAAGCCAACTAATAAGTCAAACATACATTGGTTAAACTTTTATTCCAAGAAGATAATAAAATACTAATTTCTACCAATGTGTGTGCCAAGACCCGATGTCACAAGTGCATGAGCATCTAGTAGATTATACAAAACTCCAAATACTGTCTGAAATGAAATAGACAGAATATAAATATCAAAAGAGACACTGGTAGCTGCAGAACGGCGCAGAAAGGCAGCTCACCACTATGCCTCAGGATGATGTGGGTATGTGATGATAGATCCTCCACCAGTACCTGTCTCAGATCCTGCACAAAAAGTGCAGCAAGTGTAGTATGAGTACGTAAACAACGTGTACCCAGTAAGTATCAAGCCTAATCTCGAAGTGGTAGAGACGAGATGGCCGACCTTGACACTCACTATAAGTCAATAATAATTAAAATAAAAGTAGGATATTTAAATCAGCATGATTTACAGAATTTACAATAATTTATTTAATCAGCGAAAATAATCAAATTCCTTCAAATGTATCAATTCTCAATATATTAAGTAAATTCCTTCAATTCAAATAAATTTCAATTTATCAATTAAATCTCATTTACAGGAGTAACAATTAATTCCTTAACAAGCAAGAATAATAATTTATTAAATTCCAAAGATTTTCCAATTTACTAATTAGCTTCACAAGCTGAAATAAATTATTAAAGCATCGTGTAATTATTATTATTAAGCACGATTTATGTCGAGGACATACGACCCGATCCAGAGTGTCGTGTACACTGCCGAGGGACGTGCGGCACGATCCATAGATGCATCTATCCTGCCGAGGCGTTCGGCCCGCTCCACAAGAAAGGAGGACATTTTTCTTATGTGCCTCCGGAAGGAGAGTATATTCATTATAAGATGAATTTGGGAGGAGTACAATTTCTTTTAACAATTAATAGATTTAAACAGACAATCAAGCCTATGAGATTTCCATCATTTAATATCTTTATCTAACAATTCACAATATATTCATATAGATATCAATTAATATAAATAATTCAAAGAATACAATTTACACAAGTAAGGCATGCTTTGAGTCCTAAACTACCCGAACTTTAGCATTAATATTAGCTACGCACGGACTCTCGCCACTTCGTGCCTACGTAGCCCCCCCCACAATTAGCAATAATTATTTAATTTTAATCACCTATGAGGTAATTTCCCCCTCACAAGATTAGACAAGAGACTTACCTCGTCTTGCTCTAATTTAATCCACAATTTTGCCTTTTCCACGATTATCCAACTCTGTCTGGCTCGAATCTAGCCAAAATAATTCGATACAATCACTAAAAATTATAGGAAATAAAATCTATAAGAAAATACTACATTTTTAATAAAAATCCCGAAATTAATTAAACATTCGCCAGCGGGGCCCACATCTCGGAATACGGCGAAAGTTATGAAATCTGACAACCCATTCAATTACGAGTCCAACCATACCAGTTTTACTCAATTCCGAATCGATACCGAAATCTCAAAATTTCGTTTCTCCCTAATTAAATTGTGAAAAACAATGATACACTTGTATATGTAGACCAAATCCGAGTTAGAATCACTTAACCCAATGTTTTTCCCTTGAAAATCTGCCAAAAGTCGTCTCTGCTCAAGCTTAAGTTCGTCAAAAATGGCAAATGGGACGAATGCCCTCTTTTTATAAAACTGCCCAGCAGCCTTCGGAACTGGTCCTCGAACTGGGCCTCGATCGCGGCATCGAGCATATGCCTTCCATCAGGGCATCGAGCTTGGGTCTCGATCCTAGCCCTCGAGCCATACCTTCGATCATGCCCTCGAGCCTTGTCTTCGATCGCGACTTCGATCACAAGCTTGAGCCTGGACCTCGGTCATGGCCTCGATCAGGGTATCGAGGTTGGGCCTTCGATCATAGCCTCAATCATGGCATCAAGCTTGAGCCTTCGATTGTGACCCTCGATCTTGGGTCTCGATCCTGGCCCTCGAGCCTTGCCTTCGATCATGGCCCTCGAGTTGGACCTTCGATCATGGCTTCAATACACTAGCTCGAGCCTGTACCTCTTCAACCCTGGGCTCGATATCTGGCTCAATATCTGGGCTCGATATCTGGGCTCGATCACAGCCCAGAATGTCCAACAGAAGAGGAAAAATTGCAGCAGCTTTTTAACTCAAATTTTTGATCCGTTAACCATCTGAAACTCACCCAAGGCCCTCGGGACCTCAACCAAATATACCAACAAGTCCTAAAACATCATACGAACTTAGTCGAACCTCTAAATCACATCAAACAACGCTAAAACCATGAATCATACCCCAATTCAAGCTTAATGAAATTTAGAATTTTCAACTTCTACATTCAATGTCGGAACCCATCAAATCAATTCCGATTGACCTCAAATTTTACACACAAGTCATAAATTACATAATGGAACTATAAAAATTTTTGGAACTGGATTCCGACTCCGGTATCAAAAAGTCAACTCCCCGGTCAAACTTTCAAACTTTAAATTCCTATTTTAGCCATTTCAAGCCTAATTTCACTATGGACTTCCAAATAAAATTCCGATCACGCTCCTAAGTTCAAAATCACCATACGGAGCTGTTGGAATCATCAAAATTTTATTCCGAGGTCGTTTTCTCAAAATGTTGACCGAAGTCAAACTTAGCACTTTAAGGCCAACTTAAGGAACCAAGTGTTCCGGTTTCACCTCAAACACTTTCAAATCCCGAACCAACCATCCCCGCAAGTCATAAATCATTACAAGTACCTACGGAAAGTTTTATTTTAGGGAATGGGATTCTAAAAGTTAAAATGACCGGTTGGGTCATTATATTCTCCACCTCTTAAATAAATGTTCGTCCTCGAACGGGTTTAGAATTATACCTGAAGTGCTGAATAAGTCTGGATATCTGCTCCGCATGTTTTTCTCGGTCTCCCAAGTCGCTTCTTCGACTGGTTGGCCTCTCCACTGGACTTTTACTGCAGAAATCCTCTTGGATCTCAACTGGCGAACCTGTTTATCAACAATGGCAATTGGCTCCTCTTCATAACCCAAGCTATTATCTAACTGAACTGTGCTGAAGTCTAACACATGTGATAGGTCGGCATGATACTTCCGGAGCATAGATACGTGAAAAATCGGATGAACTCCTGATAGGCTGGGAGGCAAGGCAAGCTCATAAGCAACCTCCCCAACCCGTTTCAACACCTCAAATGGGCCTATAAATCTTGGGCTCAACTTGCCCTTCTTCCCGAATCTCATAACTCCCTTCATTGGCGAAACCTTCAAGAGAACTTTTTCACCTACCATAAATGATATATCACACGCTTTCTGATCCGCGTAACTCTTTTCTCTAGACTGTGCAGTACGAAGTCGCTCCTGAATCAACTTTACCTTTTCCAAGGCATCCATTACCAAATCAATACCATATAACTTAGCCTCACCTGGATCAATCCATCCGATAGGTGAACGACATCGCCGACCATATAAAGCCTCAAATGGAGCCATCTCGATGCTGGATTGGTAATTGTTATTATAAGCAAACTCGGCCAAAGGCAGGAAATGATCCCACTGATCTCCAAAGTCAATCACACATGCCCTGAGCATATCCTCCAAAATCTGAATTGTCCTCTCTGACTGTCCATCGGTCTGCGGATGAAAGGCTGTGCTGAGCTTTACATGGGTCCCCAACTCACTCTGTACTGCTCTCCAGAAATGTGAAGTAAACTGAGGGCCTCTATCTGATATGATGGAAATTGGCACACCGTGCAACCGAACTATCTCCTGAATATAAATCTGGGCCAACCTCTCTGAAGTATACGTAGTCACAACAGGAATAAAATGTGCCGACTTGGTCAACCTGTCAACAATCACCCAAACTGCATCAAACTTCCTCAAGGTCCGCGGCAACCCAACTACAAAATCCATAGTAATTCGTTCCCATTTCCACTCTGGTATGGTCATCTGCTGGAGTAGGCCACCTGGCCTCTGGTGCTCATATTTAACTTGCTGGCAATTTAGACACCGAGCTACATACTCAACTATGTCCTTTTTCATTCGTCGCCACCAATAATATTGCCTCAAGTCACGATACATCTTAGTAGCACCTGGATGAATAGAATATCGAGAACTGTGTGCCTCTTCCAGGATCTTTTTCCTCAGCCCATCCACATTAGGAATACATAGACGATCCTGGAGTCGCAGAACATCATCCGCTTTAATAGTAACTTCCTTGGTATCACATCGTAGTACCATTTCACGAAGAACCATTAGGTGTGGGTCATTACACTAGCGAGCCTTGATCTGCTCCAATAGTGAAGATTGGGCCACAACACATGCAAGAACTCGGCTGGGCTCTGAAATGTCCAGCCTCACAAGTCTGTTAGCCAAGGACTGAATATCTGAGGCTAATGGCCTTTCCTCTGCTGAAATGAAAGCCAAACTACCCATACTCTCCGCCTTTCTGCTCAAGGCACCTGCAACCACATTTGCTTTGCCCGGATGATACAAGATAGTAATATCATAATCTTTTAGTAACTCCAGCCATCTGCGCTGTCTCAAATTTAGGTCCCTCTGCTTGAACAAATGCTGCAAACTGCGATGATCAGTGTAAACTTCACAAGACACCCCATAAAGATAATGCCTCCAAATCTTAAGAGCGTGAACAATCGCAGCTAACTCCAAATCATGTACCGGATAATTCTTTTCGTGGGGCTTCAGCTGACGTGAAGCATATGCAATAACTTGCCCTTCCTGCATCAATACACAACCCAAGCCAACGCGCGAAGCGTCATAATACACTGTATACATCCCCGAACCGGAAGGCAACACTAACACTGGTGCTGTAGTCAATGATGTCTTGAGCTTCTGAAAGCTTACCTCACAATCATCGGACCATCGGAATGGAGCACCCTTCTGGGTTAATTTGGTCAAAAGTGCTGCAATAGATGAAAAAAACCTTCCATGAACCGACGATAATAACCTGCCAAACCCAGAAAACTCCTGATCTCAGTCGCCGAAGTGGGACGATGCCAATTCTGAACTGCCTCAATCTTTTTGGGATCAACTTTAATACCTTCGCCCGATACAATATGTCCCAAAAATGCTACAGACTCAAGCCAGAACTCACATTTAGAGAACTTAGCATATAGCTTTTGTTCCCGCAATGTCTGAAGCACTAATCTCATATGTTGCTCATGTTCCTCCTTACTGCGCGAATAGATTAATATGTCATCAATAAAGACAATGACAAACAAATCAATATATGGCATGAATACCCTGTTCATCAGATCCATAAACGCTGCCGGGCATTAGTTAAACCAAAAGACATTACCAGAAACTCATAATGACCATATCTAGTACGGAAAGCAGTCTTCGGAACATCCGAATCCCGAATCTTCAACTGATGGTACCACGACCTCAAGTCGATCTTAGAGAATACCCTAGCACCCTGCAACTGGTCAAATAGATCATCAATACGCGGAAACGGGTACTTGTTCTTAATAGTGACTTTGTTCAATTCGCGATAATCAATACACATCCGCATTGTTCCATCCTTCTTTTTCACAAATAATATTGGTGCACCCCAAGGTGATACATTCGGTCTGACAAAACCCTTGGCTAGTAAATCTTCAAGCTGTTCTTTCAATTCTTTCAATTCTTTCGGAGCCATGCGATATGGTGGGATAGATATAGGCTGGGTATCTGAAGCCAAGTCAATACAGAAATCAATATCACGATCAGGTGGCATACCTGGAAGATCTGACGAGAATACATCGGGGAACTCCCGAACTACAGGCACTGAATCAATAGCAGGAGTCTCTGCAGTAGTATCCCGAACATAGGCTAGATAAGCCAAACAACCCTTCTCAACCATGTGTTGAGCCTTTATAAAAGAAATAACTCGATTAAATGAATTAACAGGCGAACCCTTCCACTCTAGCTTAGGCAATGCTGGAATAGCCAAGGTAACAATCTTGGCATGACAATCTAGAATAACATGATATGGAGATAACCAGTCCATACCCAGAATAATTTCAAAATCGGTCATCTCAAGCAATAGGAGATCTGCTCTACTTTCATAACCACAGAATGTAATAATACATGACTGGTAGATCCGGTTCACGACAACAGAATCACCCACAGGAGTGGACACATAAACAGGAGTACTCAAGGACTTACGAGAAACACCCAGGAATGGAGCAAATAGAGATGACACATATGAATACGTAGATCCTGGATCGAATAATACTGAGGTATCTTTGCCACAAACAGGAATAATACCTGTAATCACGGCATCTGAGGCCTCTACATCTGGTCTAGCCGGAAAAGCATAGAACCGAGCTGGAGCGCCAACTGTCTGGCCTCCGCCTGGCTGACCTCCACCTCTAGGACGGCCCCTACCCACCTGTCCTCCGCCTCTGGGTGGTCGGACTACTGGTGGAGCAACTGGTCCGGTAAGTATAGGCTGCTGACCCTGTTGTACTGGTCTACCTCGAAGCCTGGGGCAAAACCTCCGCATGTGACTGGGATCCCCGCACTCGTAACAACTCTTCGGTGCGATGGGCTGCTGACTAAGTGTTTGGCCCTAGAGACCTGAATACCCACTGGGAGGACCCTGAATAACTGGTGGGCGGTAAGAACTCTCTGGGATAACACTGAGATAAGGTCGCACTGGAGCACCTCGAGGAGGTGGTGGTGCTGGATATGGGGGTCTGCTGGACTGTCCTCTCACGAACTGACCTCTGCCCCCGGACGGAGCACCTCTGAACTCTCCAGAGTACCTGAACCGCTTATCTCTCATAATCTGCTCTCGGCTCCGCTGACGTACACCCTCAATCCTCCGGGCTATCTCCACAACTCGCTCATAAGAAGTACCCATCTCAACCTCTCGAGCCATAGTAGCCTGAATACCAGTATGTAAACCGGCTACAAACCTTCGCACTCTCTCCGCCTCAGTAGGGAGTACATTAGTGCATGGCGAGATAATTCAAAAAACCTCGCCTCATAATCGGTCACTGACATCTGACCCTGCTGGAGCTGCTCAAACTGAAACCGCAACTCTTCCCTCTGGGAGGGTGGAATATACCTGTCCAAGAAGATACAGGTGAACCTGTCCCAAGTCATGGGAGGAGAATCTGCTGGTCTGCCAAGAGCATAAGACTTCCACCATCTATGGGCTCTACCCTCTAGCTGAAAAGTAGCGAAATCAACCCCATGGGATTCCAATATCCTTATGCTGTACAGTCTATCCTTGCAACGATCAATAAAATCCTGTGGATGCTCATGTCGCTCACCCTCGAAGACAGGAGGATGTAGTCTAGTCCATCTGTCCAATAGTTTCTGAGGATCGGCGGCTACAGCTGGCCTGGGCTCAGGTGTAGCTGCTGCCACTGGCTGGACTCCACCCACGAGTAGTGCACCCTGGGTCTGATATACAGCAGCTGTCTGTCCATGAGCCTGCGCGGTAGGGGTCTGTGCTCCCCCGCCCGCCTGAGATGTAGCTGGGTCTGCCGGAAATAAACCGGCCTGAGTCATATTGTCCATGGATCGCAGCATACGACCCATGACATCCTAAAATCCAGGTGCAGATGTGAAGTCCACCAGAGCTGGCTCTGCCACAGGCACCTCACCCTGCTCCTCAATAATGGGATTCTCTGCTGGATCCACTGGAGGCATAACCGGAATAGTCCTGGGACGTCCTCGCCCTCTACTACGGGCTGGAGCCCTCTCTCGGCCTCTGCCTCGGCCTCTAGCAACTGGGGGAGTAGCTCTTCCCTGGTCTGGAATCTCATTAGAGCGTGTTCTCACCATATGTGAGAGAATAAGAGAAGGATATTTAGTACTATATCAATTGCACGATGGAATACGAAGAAAGGTAGTATCCTAACACCATATAGCCTCTCGAAGATAAGTACAGACGTCTCCGTACCGATCCGCAAGACTCTATTAGGTCTACTCATAACTTGTGAGACCTACGTGAACCTATGGCTCTGATACCATGTTATCACGACCCAATTTTACCTATAGGTCGTGATGGCGCCCAACACTACAGCTAGGCAAGCCAACTAATAAGTCAAACATATATTGGTTAAACTTTTACTCCAAGAAGATAATAAAATACCAATTTCTACCAATGTGTGTGCCAAGACCCGGTGTCACAAGTGCATGAGCATCTAGTAGATTATACAAAACTCCAAATACTGTCTGAAATGAAATAGACAGAATATAAATATCAGAAGAGACACTGGTAGCTGCAGAACGGCGCAGAAAGGCAGCTCACCACTATGCCTCGAGATGACGTGGGTATGTGATAATATGTCCTCCACCAGTACCTGTCTCAGATCCTGCACAAAAAGTGCAGCAAGTGTAGTATGAGTACGTAAACAACGTGTACCCAGTAAGTATCAAGCCTAATCTCGAAGTGGTAGAGACGAGATGGCCGACCTTGACACTCACTATAAGTCAATAATAATTAAAATAAAACTAGGATATTTAAATCAGCATGATTTATAGAATTTACAATAATTTATTTAATCAGCAAAAATAATCAAATTCCTTCAAATGTATCAATTCTCAATATATTAAGTAAATTCCTTCAATTCAAATAAATTTCAATTTATCAATTAAATCTCATTTACAGGAGTAACAATTAATTCCTTAACAAGCAAGAATAATAATTCATTAAATTCCAAAGATTTTTCCAATTTACTAATTAGCTTCACAAGCTGAAATAAATTATTAAAGCATCGTGTAATTATTATTATTATTAAGCACGATTTATGTCGAGGACATACGACCCGATCCAGAGTGTCGTGTACACTGCCGAGGGACGTGCGGCACGATCCATAGATGCATCTATCCTGCCGAGGCGTTCGGCCCGCTCCACAAGAAAGGAGGACATTTTTCTTATGTGCCTCCGGAAGGAGAGTATATTCATTATAAGATGAATTTGGGAGGAGTACAATTTCTTTTAACAATTAATAGATTTAAACAGACAATCAAGCCTATGAGATTTCCATCATTTAATATCTTTATCTAACAATTCACAATATATTCATATAGATATCAATTAATATAAATAATTCAAAGAATACAATTTACACAAGTAAGGCATGCTTTGAGTCCTAAACTACCCGAACTTTAGCATTAATATTAGCTACGCACGGACTCTCGCCACTTCGTGCCTACGTAGCCCCCCCCACAATTAGCAACAATTATTTAATTTTAATCACCTATGAGGTAATCTCCCCCTCACAAGATTAGACAAGAGAGTTACCTCGTCTTGCTCCAATTTAATCCACAATTTTGCCTTTTCCACGATTATCCAACTCTGTCTGGCTCGAATCTAGCCAAAATAATTTGATACAATCACTAAAAATTATAGGAAATAAATTCTATAAGAAAATACTATATTTTTAATAAAAATCCCGAAATTAATTAAAATTTCGCCCGCGGGACCCACATCTCGGAATACGGCGAAAGTTATGAAATCCGACAACCCATTCAATTACGAGTCCAACCATACCAGTTTCACTCAATTCCGAATCGATACCGAAATCTCAAAATTTCGTTTCTATGAGATTTCTAAACTTTTCCAAATCTCAAATCTTAAAACACTAATTAAATTGTGAAAAACAATGATACACTTGTATATGTAGACCAAATCCGAGCTAGAATCACTTACCCCAATGTTTTTCCCTTGAAAATCTGCCAAAAGTCGTCTCTGCTCAAGCTTAAGTTCGTAAAAAATGGCAAATGGGACGAATGCCCTCTTTTTATAAAACTGCCCAGCAGCCTTCGGAACTGGTCCTCGAACTGGGCCTCGATCGCGGCATCGAACATGTGCCTTTGATCAGGGCATCGAGGTTGTGCCTTCGATCAGGGCATCGAGCTTGGGTCTCGATCCTAGCCCTCGAGCCATACCTTCGATCATGCCCTCGAGCCTTGCCTTCGATCGTGACTTCGATTACAAGCTCGAGCCTGGACCTCGGTCATGGATTCGATCAGGGTATCGAGGTTGGGCCTTCGATCATAGCCTCAATCATGGCATCGAGCTTGAGCCTTCGATTGTGACCCTCGATCTTGGGTCTCGATCCTGGCCCTCGAACCTTGCCTTTGATCATGGCCCTCGAGTTGGACCTTCGATCATGGCTTCGATATACTAGCTCAAGCCTGTACCTCGTCAACCCTGGGCTCGATATCTGGCTCAATATCTGGGCTCGATCACAGCCCAGAATATCCAACAGAAGAGGAAAAATTGCAGCAGCTTTTTAACTCAAATTTTTGATCCGTTAACCATCCGAAACTCAACCAAGGCCCTCGGGACCTCAACCAAATATACCAACAAGTCCTAAAATATCATACGAACTTAGTCGAACCTCTAAATCACATCAAACAACGCTAAAACCATGAATCATACCCCAATTCAAGCTTAATGAAACTTAGAATTTTTAACTTCTACATTCGATGCCGGAACCCATCAAATCAACTCCGATTGACCTCAAATTTTACACACAAGTCATAAATTACATAATGGAGCTATGAAAATATTTTCGGAACTGGATTCCGACTCCGGTATCAAAAAGTCAACTCCCCGGTCAAACTTTCAAACTTTAAATTCCTATTTTAGCCATTTCAAGCCTAATTTCACTATGGACTTCCAAATAAAATTTCGATCATGCTCCTAAGTCCAAAATCACCATACGGAGCTGTTGGAATCATCAAAATTCTATTCCGGGGTCGTTTTCTCAAAATGTTGACCGAAGTCAAACTTAGCACTTTAAGGCCAACTTAAGGAACCAAGTGTTCCGGTTTTACCTCAAACACTTCCAAATCCCGAACCAACCATTCCCGCAAGTCATAAATCATTACAAGCACCTACGGAAAGTTTTATTTTAGGGAACGGGGTTCTAAAAGTTAAAATAACCGGTTGGGTCATTACATTATACACCTTACTATCATTGTCATGTGGTACCTTGTAGGGCACAAGTCCATAAATATCGGATATTATAGCTTGGACCGTATTTTATCCAAAAACGTCAAACTTCGACGAAACTTATTTTCTTCGATTTGCTTACCTTTTCACCTTCACGATTTTACTTACCACTTGTTCGAAATAGCATAATACTTATAACCTCAAAATAATTTCATTCCCGAGCTTACGTCGATTAACTTACGACGAAACTTTTAACGTACAAAATTGGGGGATGTGACATCTCATTTCCGAGCTTTCATCAATTTATTTATGGCGTACTCTCACGTACAAAAATATGGAGTGTAACTTCATTCCCCTCTTTGTAACATTCGTCCTCGAATGTTGACTGATGCACTTATCAATTTCGTAACTTATGTCTTTTGAATACTTTAGTACTCTCCTTGCCATCTAGGCAACTGTTCTGTGAATAAATCCTAAGGCCAGGGCATTTCCCCTTTAGGCCTCTTTCTCACACCATGACTTGTGGTCGGAATCTTTTCAATCTTGTAACTGTTGCTACCTTTTATCATGCAGCATGTACGACTCTGACTTTATAAGTGCGTCTATGCGACTTTTCTCTCCTTTTTCCTCCAATTTTTAGCCAATCTCTAGCCCTCACTTTGTAAATATATACAGAGCTTGATAAGATGTCCCTCTGGGCATCTATAGGTATACTGAAGTTCTTCGCTCGGTACTTTGTTGAATTTACGAATATTTCTATATCTTATTTCATAGACTCGGTGTGATGACCCAAAAGGTCATCTTATATTTTGGAACTCGAATCTGTGCTCTTAAGCCTTAAAAATCTCATTTTTACCCTCTTCGATTTGCGTGCGCAGTCCGGGCAGGTTTTCGAAAAGTTTTTATGTTGAAAATTGATGAAAATAAGAATTTATGCCTTAAAAAGTTGATTTTTTTTAATTTGGTCAACATTTTTGGTAAACGGTCCCGGTGGGTCCGTATCAAATTATGGGACCTGGCATATGCCCGAAATCGAATTCGGAGGTCCCTAGCTTGAGTTATGAATTTCTGATGAAAATTAAAAGTCTGGAAATTATTTATTTTTAAGAATTGATTGATGTTTGGCATTGTTAGTACCGGATCCATATTTTGGTTCTGGAGCCCAGTACAGGTTCGTTATGATATTTAAGACTTGTCTGTGAAATTTGGTGAGAAACGGAGTTGATTTAACGTGATTCAGACGTCCAGATGAGAAGATAAGAATTTTAAAAGTGTTCTTGAGAATTTCATTTGATTTGGTGCTAAATTCATAGTTCTAGGTGTTATTTTGGCGATTTGATCGCGCGAAAAAGTTCGTATGATATTTTTAGACTTGTGTGCATGTTTAGTTGGAGCCCCGATGGCTCGGGTGAGTTTCGGGTAGGCCACAGGATGTTTTGGATTTTGAAAATCTGGTATTTTGCTGCAGCAGGTGTTCTGGCAGGTCCTTCTTCGCGTTCGCGAAGGTACTCTCGCGAACGCGAAGAGTAAACTGGGCAGCTGAAGTTTTCTTCTTCGCGAACGCGAAGTCTTCGCGAACGCTTAGTGTTAGGCACACCTGGGGGAGGGTTGGACGTTCCTTCATCGCGAACGCGAGCAATGTCTCGCGAACGCGAAGGCCAGGTGGGAGTAACCACTGCGAACACGAGCAGGGTCTCGCGAACGTGAAGGCTTGGCAGCCAGTACCCTTCGCGAAAGCGACAGTGGCCTCGCAAACGCACACTGTTGCCCAGTGCATAAAACAGAATCAAACATGGGTTTAAGCCATTTTTTCAATATTTTTCAAGAACCAAACGGGTAGAGGCAATTTTGAAGAGTCATTTTCTTCCCCAAAGTGTTGGTAAGTGATTCTAAATCATTTTCTTTCAATTACCCTTTATATTTCTTGAATTATCAACCTAAAATCTAGAGTTTTCATGGTAGAATTAGGGGTTATGGTAGAAACTAGGAATTTCGAAAATTTGGGGATTTAGACTCAATTTATGGTCGGATTTCAAAACTAATTATATATTCGGGCTCGGGGGTGAATGGTTAAATGGATTTTGGTCCGAACCTCGGGTTTTGACCAAGCAGGCCCGGGGTCGATTTTTCGAATTTTTGGAGGAAAATTTGAGAAATTTAATTTATGCAATATAATTGATTTCTTTAGCAATATTTGATATTATTGAGTCATTTTTGAATAGATACGAGTGGTTTGGAGGTGAATTCCAAAGGAAAAGCTGTGATTGAGAATTAAGTGGCCTTCAGAGCAAGGTAAGTATTGTGTCTAACCCTGACTTGAGGGAACTAGGAACCTTAGATTATTTGCTAAGTGAAATTCATGAGAGCGGCGTATATGTGAGGTAACGAGTACTTATGCGCCGCCAATTTACCTGTATTCCATGTTTCTTCCATTTTCTTATATTATCTCTTTCCTATGCCTAATTGCTACATGTTTATACTAGTGTTGTTAAATTGATCGTCATTATCATGGTTACAGATTTTCTGTTGGTAGTATTCATTTAAAAGTTGAGATTTATATTGTGGAGCCAAATGTTGAAGTAAGGTTTGTACTTGTTATTCTATCTCCCTGCTATTATTTATGCATTGTATTATGGTAAGGGAGAGTGTTAATGCACGAATGGTGATGTAGTGCCATATTGTGAGTGTTAATGCACGAAGGGTGATATCGTACCATATTGTGAGTGTTAATCCATGAAGGGTGATGCCATGCCATATTGTGAGTGTTAATGCACGAAGGGTGATGCCGTGCCATATTGTAAGTGTAAAAGCACGAAGGGTGATACTGTGATATGAGAGTTAATGCACGAAGGGTGATGCCGTGCTGTTTCTCTTAATTTTATGGTGAGATTGAGAGTAAAAGCACAAAGGATGATGCCGTGCATTTTTCCTTTACTGTATTCACTATTTCTGTTGATTCATGGTATATTGACTGCTCCGGTGATCATTCTGTTGTAGTTCTTTATCTTGTATTCCCCTCAATATGTTCCCCTCCCGACATTCCTGTTTAGTTCTTCATTTCTGTTGTTTGTATATACACTGTTAAATTGTACCGGTTGATTTGTAGGTGCCTTGCCTTAGCCTCGTCACTACTTCGTCGAGGTTAGGCTTGACACTTACCAGTACATGGGGTCGGTTGTACTGATACTGCACTCTGCACTTTCTGTGCAGATTTTGATACCGTCTCGGGTTGATCGAGATTTTGCTATTGGTCCGTTGTCTGGAGACTCAAGGTAGATCTGTCGGCGTTCACAGACCTTGAAGTCCCCGTTTATCTTTTTTGTTCTACTGTTTCTTTCATTCAGACAGTTGTATTTCTTTCAGACTATTACTTGTAGTAAATTTTAGAATGCTCGTGAATTGTGACTCCAGATCCGGGTGGTAGTAATTAATACCGTTTTATGATATTTCGCACTTATTATATTTCATCTTAGTTAATTATTGATAATTACTGAATGGGAATAAGGAATTATATTAATGATTCTTTAACATTGGCTTGCCTAGCAAGTGAAATGTTAGACACCATCACGGTCCCGTCGGTAGGAAATTTTGAGTCGTGACACCCGGTTATCCATCCGTATGACTTTACTGCATCTAGGTAGGTCATACTATACCATAACTCTTACTTCGATTTATCGTTGTTGAGGTCTGTTACCAAATTCCAAATTACTCTTGTTGCTTATCCCATATGTATAAATCTAGGTCTTTTAATGCTTACTCATTACTGTTCATCTTAAGAATGTCGACCTAATTCTCATCTCATACTTTGTGACTTTTGTCCATCCATTTTTGATTCACCTCAATATTGATCTACAATATACCAGCCTTATAAGAAGTCAGTATGAAGCTCTCACCGGATTGTGTATACACCAGAGGTGCAAGTATTATAATAGAGCTTCTAGTCGTGGATGTGAACGATACCTATGTGGAAGGGGAGTCATGAAAGAAATAGAAGATACAATGCAAGAGTTTAAGGTAGTAAGGTAAAGGTGAACAACACACAAGATACTCAAATGCAAAAGATTGTGGATAGTCCATACTTCGGATAGAAGGCTAAAAGTACTGATATTCAGTATTCAGGAATGATAGTGGCATCGTCAACGGCATGTCTTCCAACCTATGGTTTCTAGGTATCGAAAAGCCTAATTAAGAGAGTAACGAAAGGTTAGAGACGATGTGATGTCTCGCTTGATGTCCCAGAATGACACAAGGAAATCTATGATGCAAGCAAGTTGAAGGAAGGTTACGAGTAGTATAAATAGATATGTGTAGGTCGCAAGCTAAAGTATGGTAAAACGACAAGGTTTTAGGAAGACATGAGTAAGGAATAGAAAGGGCGAGTGAGAAGGTGACGAGAATGGATAAGTCCTCGGGATTAAGCCTATGAAACAAGAGAGCTGATGGTTTTTATAAGTTATAGAAAGCTTAGTATAGCCTGAATGAACTCAAATGAGTCTAAGACCAGTAGCATTTATAAGAGATGGAATGCTGCCCTAGCGTACAATGAGGATGTAATTGTAATAGATAAAGAATGACGTTTGGGCCTTCGATTGAGTAATGATTTGAAGAGAATTTCATAAATTATACGGGACTAAAATACCCACGCAAATGAATCACATTGGGATGCTATAAAATACGCTTATTGAAGTATAATATAGCCACTAAGTGGATCAGGAAAATCACTTCAAATATTCCTCGATGCAACGTAAGCCCTAGTGGCAAGGTATTACGTAAGAAGTTTCAAGTCACCACGCTTCCGCTGAGCTGATAACCTACTTTGAGGATTCTTGCCCTGTCTATCGGGACATGCGGACAAAAAATACAGCATCCCCAGGTAAAAGGGACGTCAGTACAAATAATGTACCGAATATATAAGGAATGAAAATCAGTAAACAATAGACATTAGAGAAACATGGAGTAAAAGACTCAACATGTATATCTGAATATCCTTGTGAATCATTTAATATTATAATGTCATGCATATGCGTATAAATGTCATACCATGCATGGGTATATGCGTTCATAACATCATCAAGCCTCTGAAGGCATCCCATCATATCATCTCGGCCACTGTGGGCAAATTATCAACGTATACCAGCTGATCAGGTGGTGGTGCGTATATAACGTCGTAACTTTTCACATACCCCATATATATATATATATATATATATATATATATATAACCTTTTCCTATACCCCATATACATATATATACATATATACGCGTATATAACGCCATCTGGTCATGGGTCAATGTAAATGAATGCAATGCATGAGAATTACGTCAATAAAATCTTTCGGAGTGTCATTAGACCATTATGCCTTTGATTAATATCATGAAATAAACTTTGTCAACTTACTTATTTTCTGAGACCCATAAAGATGATAGAATAATATTACACATGGGAAATCAAGAACATAAGCATCTCTAGTATTTCTATGAATAGAGTCATTTATGAAAATTGTGCATTTGCTCGTTTCATTTCTGTCGTATAAATCATGCCAAAAGAAAGAAGTGATAGACTTAACATACCTGAGCCGATTCTCTTGACGATCCCTCTAACACACGCCTTTTGTGATAAAACACGTAACGACGGATCGAAGTAGGGAAAAATCCGTATGATATTCTTGAGAACGATTGCACCGTACTCCTTAAAATTATAAAATCCCATGCTATATAGTATAAAATGGTCTTCGTATGAAATGTTTTTAAATACTCACATTGCCATTGCAATCCATGGACCTTGCTGAAGCTTGGTTTTAAGAGATGAGCAATTCAATTGTGAATTAGAAAGGTTATTTAACCTTTAGGTGGGCCCCACGTGATAAGATGACTAATCCATATAATTCTCTAAAGGTGTCACATTACTTTATGACTTAAGAGTCATATTTAACCAAGTTTCTTGGCTGCCACATTGGGGCCCTTAAACTTTATCCAAAGACTTTAATTTCTTAGTTAATTATCCCATCAAAATCATTAAGTAACCTAATTATCCACATAATTAAGAATTATCTCAAATTACTTAAAATACTACTTACTTTTAACATACCTTATACACCTTACTATCATTATCATGTGGTACCTTGTAAGGCACAAGTCCATAAATACCGGGTATTATAGCTTGGACCGTATTTTACCCCGAAACGTCAAACTTCGACGAAACTTATTTTCTTCGATTCGCTTACCCTTTCACCTTCATGAATTTACTTTACCACTTGTTCGAAAATAGCATAATACTTATAACCTCAAAATAATATCATTCCCGAGCTTACGTCGATTAACTTACGACGAAACTTTTAACGTACAAAAATGCAGGATGTGACATATCATTTCCCAACTTTCATCAATTTATTTATGGCGTACTCTCACGTACGAAAATATGAGGTATAACAAAAATGTATATAAAAAAATTATTTACTCTCACAACTTGCTCTAAACATGTTATATCAAAAATTTATTTTCCTTTTTTGATCAAGAACAAAACTGAAGTAAGTTTATTCAGAGTGAATTTCGCCCTCTTAAAATCAAATTGGACGATTTAACCTTATAGTACAAATTCTAATAATGTATATCATGATATATAATATAATATACACATAGATGTACACTATCTCAAATACACATATATTTTTCCCACAATTAAAAAAAGAGGAAAAAAAAAATTAGAATCTGCCTCTTGAAAAAAGAAAGAGAATAAGAAGGAATGTATTGGAGTAGAGCCTATTTTTATCTGTAATTCACGTCATAATATCATTATTAAGGTCATTGACTGAAAAGCTCCAATGAAGTAGTCTTGTTGTATTTTTTGAACTTGAGGCTAAAGAAATTCTCTTCCCTGGTTATATGTATTTCATCGTTTAAGGATCTGATGGTGTATTCAACAAGTATTTCAATGGAATGTATTTTAGTAATTTGAATTGCTGAGTGAATTGTTTGAAAGAGATGAGTTGGTTGATGAGGTTATACAACTTTAAGAAGATTACGGGGAGAAAAAAGAAGAAGAAATTGAAGAAAAAATACGGGAAAAGTGAAGAAGAGATACAAGGAGAGAACAGAAGAAAATATTGAAGAAGAAATATGGGGAAAGTGAAGAAGAGATACATGGAGAGTGAATAAATAAGGAACTATGTTTTTTTGGGATTTGGTTATGTAATACTAATTTTTTGGGGCTACCTTTGCCAAACATAAAAGAAGGCTAAAAAATTGCCAATTCTCTTTATGAGTTGTTATACAATGCCATTTTTTCATGTTTAAAATTTCCCTTCTTCTATAGAGAGAACAATGTTGGGCTGGGCTTTTATGGTCAGGTGAGTAAAGTTCAGCCCATTGCAGATAAGCTTGGGTTTGTGCAAAACCCGAATCATAGTTTGCATAAATAGAAGGGATCTTCTATAAACAACTCTAAAGAGCAATTGGCAGCCATTTAGCCAATAATTGGTATTTGCACCTATAGCCTAAAAATATTGGCAACATCTAAATAGAACTTTGTCTCTCTTTCTTTACATTTTTTTTCAAAAACTCAATCTTTTCTCGAACAACCCCTCAATAACCCATAAAACTTGGAGAAAAAGGCACATTTTTTGACACATTTTTCGATAATATATATCATATATTCTTTTTGTATTGTACATATTATACTTGATAAATAATTTTCTTACTAACCATAAAAAGAAGAGGAGAAATTTGTCTAATTTCCGAAACAATTATTTTTGATAAACCAAACAAAGAAACATTTTTCTAAAACAATATTTGGGCGAAAACATCCATCAAATGTTTGATATATTACAATTTGACCCCTCAAGTTCTTATTTATTTTTAGGCTTTGCCCAACTTAAAATCCAGTGGCTTCTACATTTGACAAGTAGCAGCACTTCACAACATTTACGTGGAACCTTTCCCTGATATTCATGCTCACACTATTCACACTTCAATCTTTTGTCTCTATTGAGCTCCAAAATAGTAGCAGAGAAAATCGTTAACAATGTGTCGATCGGCGGCGAAGCGGTTACTGCCGGCAGTTTACCGCCGGATTTACAGTCGGCCGGAACTTGCAATATCGTCTAGTGGAACCCTAACAGTAAACAATTCCACTCGATTTATGACTTCAGCTGCCACCGGAAACTTAACGGATCAGAACCCTACTCCGGCTAACCCTATTCCAGTTGACTCTATTCCGGTTAACTATACGGCGTCGTCATCGTTCAAGGAAGAAGGAAGGACACATCATCATGAAAAATCGAGCTCGAGAACAAAACGACCTAAAGCTCATTACAAGGACGAAGAGGCGCGTGTGCTCAGTGCCTCTCTCCCTCACGTGGTTCGTTATATTTAATATCTCTCTGTTTCGTGGATTGGATATGAATTGTTGAATTATATTTGTGTATATTTATGTGACTGATTACTTTGTTGTTGTCTGATGTGTTTTTGATTGAATTCGTTTTTGGGGATAATGTTGTTGATTTGGTGGAATTGGCTGAATAAATTGTTGTATTTGACCTTGGAATTTGTTGACATGCTTTGTAATTCTACTGCAGAACTTCTTTAGTGTAGAAGTAGTTTCTGTAAGCATATTCAGTAATACCATTGGAAAAGAAAAATAGGTGGAAAATGAACCTCATTAAAAAGTTAATGGAGCTTCCGTGATATAAGGAAGGTGATGCCTGTAATAGAAGGTTCACCTAAGTTCTAATATACATACAAAAAAAAGAACAAAGAAACCGGATATTTGGATGTTCAAATGCGTTGGTATGGAGGAATATGTTTTCTTGAGAATTATTTTATGGGGAAGATGTTTTACTTTGAGAAATCATATTTTGGGATTGTTTTCCTATATTTGATTAGGTATAAAGGTCGGTGATATATGATTAACCCTACAAAGTGTATGGTAAGATATGATGGATAATGATTTAGTGGTAATTCTGAATATTAAAGGTTGGCAACAAAGTCTGAGTGTTGATTAAAGTAAGTGATGTGGAGTAAGAATTGATATATTTGTCAAGGAAGTTGACTCTCCCAGAAGAGAAGGAAGTCATTTTCTCCCTTTTGGTGGAAATATTTCCATTGGGGAGACATTATTTTCTTACAATTTAGGGTAACCAAACACTGAAATGATCTCGTCAAGGAAAGTTCTTTTGAAAAATATTTTCCGTCATACAAACACACATCCCCCGTTCCATTTTGAATATATTGGACTTGAAATTGGTGCTTGGTGACTTGTTTGCAGCTTCGGCTAGGGTGGACTGAAACAGCCCTGATTTCAGGTGCAAGGGATGTTGGGGTGTCGCCTTCCATTGTTGGATCATTTCCTCGGAAAGAAGCTGCGCTAGTGGAGGTAAATGATGGTTCGCCTACATTTACTCATAGTTCTAGATTCTTTAATGTGATTGGTCTTTTGCGGGCATTATAGAGCTCTAACATCTTTGGCTTTATGTTGTTGTGTTGTAACATCTTTGGCTTTGCTAAAAATGTTGAAATAAGCTTGTCTGCCTTTCAGTTGTTAATCTTTTCTTCTGGTTTTCCCCTTATTCTATCTGCACTTGTTTTGCCTGGTAATAAGTGTAAGTCAGAGAACTCCTTTGAGATAAATTATGCAAAGTAAAAAAAGTAATGATCGTGTTTCCATGATAAAAGGGTTATTAATGATATATTCCTGCCAGCTTATTTTATGTAACTATATATGCCATACGTGCTTTTTATGATGAACATACCAAAGAATGAGCTAAATCCTAAGATATTGCTAATTTGCATAGTGTTTGCGAGAAGGGCTTAAAAGCTTACACGTTGCAGCCGCAAACCTCTAATGGTTTCCCTGACTTTGTTTTTAACACAAATTACCATTGGCAAGGTGCTTAGTGCTCTGTCATTCAGCAATCAATCTTCGGCTTTTCTTGAATCAATATCATGTTGTAACTTACACTGATTTTTTTACCTGTATTAACAATTGCTTAGCTGATCTAGTGAGTATTTTTATTTTCTCTTTTTGTGGGAACCAATAAGTTAATCCTCTATTAACTTTTTATATTGAACTTCTTTTTCTCAGTATTTTATGGATGAGTGTCTCGAAAGACTCATCGATATCATTGAATCAGCGGAGGATCTGAAAAACTTGATACCTAGTGAGCGGGTGGCAAAGCTTGTCAAAATTCGCTTGGAAACACAGGCCCCGTACATATCAAAATGGGCCCAAGCTCTCAGTATACAGGTACTTCCTTAAAGTTTACATCTTTTCAGGCCCCTTTCCTTTTTGGTTTGTAGAAATTCAGACAACTTCTGATTGTAGGCTCAACCCTTGAATGTTCCTACAAGCTTCAAGCAGCGCGCAATGCTGGTTGATGAGATCTGGCATGCCGTTGATGATGATGCCAGTGAAATTGATTGGTATGTGAAGCGCACTATCCTAGGTGGAATATACTCCACGACAGAACTATACATGCTGACAGATAGCTCTCCAGGTGTGTCATTTTAACTGTTATGTATTTTGTCTGATGCTCATTCTTCTCCTGTTATCCTTCTAATATTATGGTTTAAGTCTTACTAAAATTTTATGATCAATTAAAATTGAGCCCCATTATAATCCTAACATGCCCCACCGTCAACAGTTCTTCCTGCTTCGCACTGTTTTATTGACATGGGACTATTTCATAGAGTTGGCTGGAAGCCTCTTAGGTTGTTAGTAACTATTCATACTTCGCTAAATCACTCTCTAAATATATGGAAAAAAAGCATTTTTTGATGTAACAGAATTATCTCTTGGGATGGCAAGGCAAGAGGCATGGCAACAGAATTATCTCTTGGGATAATAATCCAGCAAAAGATGTACTCTTGCTGGAGCCTTGGTTCATCAAACTGAAGTTGCCAATGTCACTTTTCCAACTCTCCTAACATTGTTACGTGAAAAAACAGGACACTTGCTCCATATTCGGTACAAGGTCCTCTTTTGATGTGTTTATGTAACAACTTTGCTCTCACTTAGCAATGTATCTGTAGTTGCATGTTTTTCGCTAGAAATTACTTTAGAGCGTGATTCCTATGCCAGACATTATTTGTTGGATTAGGAATCTTTTGGTGAAAGGATATAAATATGAATGACTTTAGAATAGAAAGGGAGGTGGCACCTCATACCAGATATCCTAGGGAAATGGATTTCATATGGTTTTGGTGCTTTTTAAGAATCTAAGCTTCATGAAGCTCTTGACGCAACCATGCCTGCCATTATTTCCAAATTGCTTTGCAGTCTTATAATTCATCTTCCCTCTGCTCTCCTTTCTTGTACCTCTCCTCTACCACTTCTAATCCTGAAGTATAATCCAATGGGCAATCTGCTTTGCCTACTTTTTGGTTTTAGAGGCACAGTTGAAGCTTAACTGCCTCCAACCCCTCTGATAATTAGTTGGGCAGCTAATATAGCAAACAAAACTTCCCTTGCGAGCAGCCTCTATTGGAATATTCTTCCACTTTCACCAATAATTTCCATGTATTCAGAAAGGTCTCTTCTCTGCTCTCTCTAGAAGGTGTTGTTCGTTTTGTTTACTTTGCATCTGTCTTATATTTCTCGGCTTTATTGTTTATCTGTTGACAGATTTTCGTGATACATGGGCATTCTTGGATGCACGAATCAAAGATGCATTTGATCTGAAAAAGACTGCTCAAGAGGTATTTTGCTGCTAATGTGATTATTTTGTTTCAACTATCCCTAAAAAGAGGCGACTGGGATTCTATCTTGCACTTCAAAGTTTTGGTTCTGAGAACAAACCTGCAATTTTGCAGGCACAACGTTTGGCTGAAGCAGTTGGTGCAGGAATGGGAGGCTCTTTGCAAGGTTTTATGCAGAGGGTCTTCACGCGTTGAATACAGTTTGCACAGTGGCTAATACTATTTTATGGGCCTGGTGGTTTGCAAAATAAAAATCATAATTTGTGTCTATCAGCAGAGCTGCTAATTTGAATTAGCGGAATACCATGCAGTCGACTTGCCATTTTGGCCACAGCATGTGCTTATACACGTTGATACTGCTTATTTCTGGCAAAATGAGAATATTGTTACAAGTAGAAAGCTGTTTCATTTGTTTATTTGCTGTCCGAACGGCATGCATAGAGAAAACATTTAATCTTTTCATCAGTAACTTTAAACATAAGGTTTGACTTGCTTCACTTGGTTTCAGTTTAGCTTGTAATTGTGTTAGGTAATGGACGATAGAGAGAGATCAATTATAGAGGACTAATGACAAATGTGTATTTGCAGTTTTACTTGGATGAAATGTCTAATGCTGCTGGGGATGTATGATTATTTCAGTCTCTCTCAATATAAAGTTGAGTCTTCTATGCTAAGGTGGGGTTATCGTATGGTCTAAATTCTAATAGCTGTTACCTAGAGGATATAGTGACCTCTATTTTTAATATTGAAATTACCCACTTGCAAATACAAGTCTGTAGTAGCAGAAGTCTAACGATAATAAAAACGCTTCGGACCAACATAAACTACATTGGGTTAAAATGAAATTCAGCGAAATAAATGAACTAAATCAGCACTAACATAGAGCTAATTAATGGTCCAGTCTATCTTCATTAGAATCTCGCTTAATTGGAATGGGAATAATTGACATCAGGTAGCAGTGGCAAAGCCACATGGTCATAAGGGTTTGCCACATGGTCATAAGGGTCGTCGAAAAATTGCATTGTGTACATGGGTAAAATATTACGTTTTAGAGGTATATAACACACTGAAAATCCTTTGTCGGAATTTTTTTTCACTTCTTTTAAATTTGAACACCCATGGAAAAATTCCTAATTTTACCACTGTCAGGTAGGTTGGAATGCCATCTAAAACAGACTTAATCAGAGTAATCTTCTACCAAAGGATAAATACTACTACTTCCGAGGGGATAAAAGATAAGAAATGCAATATTTGCTCTCATTTTTTTTTATAAGTAGCATATTTAATAACATTAACTAGTCAAAACTCATAATGTGTTCTTTAAGGCACCAAAACTAAGTCCTTGTTCACATTAAAATAACTACACGGACATTGCACGATAAACATTTTTAAATCCCTAGCACCAAAAGGAAATTGAAAAAGAGAAAAACACTAATTCAGATGAAATTTTGAAGTTTGAATGTAGACAGCAACAACAAACCAAGTATAATTCCGCAAGTGGAGTTTGGGAAGTGTACTGTGTACGCAGACCTTACCCCTACATGGGGAAGATAGGAAGATTGAATGTGGACAACAACAACAAAAAGAAACCCAGTATAATCCTTCAAGTGGAGTTTGGGGAGGGTAGTGAAGACCTTACCCCTACCTGGTGAAGGTAGGAAGTTTGAATGTGGACATCCACAATAATTTTCTCCAGGAGAGAAGGAAACTTGCATCACACTGATAATGATGCAGAGATTACATACATGCACACAGTTTCTTGGCTTGGTGGTGGAACTAATTTGGCTATCATGGGTAGAATAAGCAAGTCATCAGGAAAGATCATATGACAAAATTTGTAATGATCTCCAATGCCAACAGCAAGGTATATCCATATGATTATTCTCATAACAACAAAGAAGAATCAGTAAAAATAAATGAATTACATACAAAAGTATGGTTTCACATGTAGGTTACAACTGAATCACCAGTAGTCGCCACAAGAACAAGTGCCATCCTTGAATCGATGAAATCTGCTGGCATCCCTAACAACAATTTCTCGTTTAGTAATCATGGCTATCAACTTAATTGCATTGTGGCAATCGTTGCAGATCCTATGGCTCTGAACAAGTTGCAGTGAGGTTGAACTGGATGTGCTTATGAGCCCAAAAGATATTGCCAACTTCTCACTGTGATAATGAGGCAATTTTTGTTCTCGTTCATCTACATCGGGAAGTAAGGTTTTTCCCTCTGTAATATAGCCATGCTTGGAAATCTCCAGCATAAGCTCATCCAATTTTTGATATATCTCCTTGGTTTGCACATGGCACTTATCTCCGGACAGGAAAACATGTGGCTGCTTCTTTATATCTATCCATGTGCATGCCGGCTTTATTCTCAGACCTTTTCTCTTCAATGTTTGAACAACTGCAGCAGCTTCATCTTGCTTCCCGGAGCTGTTGTATATATTCAAAAGCATCACATAATTGCTAAGTTTTTCTGGTTCCATACCGTAAAGTTTCTCAGCTGCAAATTTTCCTAGCTCAAAATTCTTATGGACTCTACAAGCTGTCAGTACCGCCGCCCACATATTAATAGTAGGCCTAAATGGAGCATCTCTGATTAATGCAAAAGCTTCATCTAAAAGTCCTTCTCTACCCAACAATTCAATCATACATGCATAGTGCATTGCTCGAGGCTTCACACTGTAATCTCTACTCATTGATTCAAATATTTCCCACCCATGATCTGATAAACCTGAATAGCGACATGCAGATAAAACAGCCAAAAAAGTAACATGATTGGGCATCATTCCTTCACGAACCATTCGCTCAAATAGCTCAACAGCCTCAATCCCTTGGCCATGATTACCATATCCACCGATTAAGGCGTTCCAGGAAATAACATTCTTTTTGGGCATCCTCTCAAAAACATTCCGAGCATCTTCTATCCTTCCCCATTTGATATAGAAATCAACTAGTGCTGTGTTGGCAACTACATCTAATCCAAATCCATGTCGAACTAGCCCAGCATGAGCTTGTTTAGCATGCTCTAGTGAAGCTAATCTCGTGCAAACTCTGATTATGATTGAAAATGTGAAGTGATCCATTTTGACACCAGCATCTCGCATCTCATAGTACATACGTAAAGCCTCCTCACTATAGCCATGGAGCGCGTAACCAGCAATAATCGTATTCCACCCTACTGTGGTCTTCACCGGCATCTGATCAAAAACAAACTGAGCATCCTCTATGCTACCGCACTTGCTGTACATATCAATTAAAGCACAAGACATGAAAACATTATCGTCTTCCCCCATTTTCAAAGCACAACAATGCAACTGCTGTCCCAAAGAAATAACCTCTAAACCAGAAGATGCTCTAATCATCGTGGCATATATCCGAGAATCAGCACCAGAGTACTCCTCCTCCTCCTCCTCCAGCATCACAAAAAACAACCTAAACGCCTCTACATAATCCCCTAAATCCACTAGCCCTCCAACCATCGTATTCCAAGAAATCAAGTTCCTCTCAGGCATATCATCGAATATCATACGTGCATCTAACATCATTTTACATTTTACATGCATAGACAACACCCTATTCCATAAATACTGGTCTAATACTAATCCAGAACTAACCATGTGATTATGCACCCTTTTAACACCTCTAATCGACCTTAACCCAATACAAGCAGTAATCAAAGCATCATAAGTACTACTACCTAACTGACAATCACCTTCACATTCTAACAGCTCGAAAAAATCAAGCGCCTCGTGATACCTTTTATGAAAAACTAACTTCTCTATTTGAGCACTAATCCCTGAACTTGAAGAATCCTCAATTTGGGTTACTTTTTCTTCAATCAAAATTTCCTCCTTTTTTGAAGGTTTAAACATGGGTCTTGGCTTTATAAACCCATGTTCAGAAAGTGAGCCTTTGATCTTAAAAAACGCATTTTTATACCTTTTCTTACTGAATAAAGAGCAATGACCCGAAAGACAAAGTCTTTCCTTTAAAACTTGTGGGTCTGTCAAGAAAGCTGCATACTTGCAGCTGCTCTTTAGCTGATTCAGTGGCAATGATATGTCCATTTTCAGGATTATAGCAACAGAAAGATAAAGGGTGTTTTAAGAAATTAGTTAAAGTTACAGTTTACCTCCAATTTTTGAATCAGATTTGGAGAAATTGCATCAATTGGGCATCAATCAACCCAGTTCAGTGTGGGTACAAACGATAATGGGGAAATGAGTGAATTTTCTGATCTCCACAACGAACTCCGCAATTGTAATATTGATATTTGCAGCTTCGAAAAATCCGCCACTTATTTTATTTTATTTTATTTTTTTCCTTTTTTGGCTTCGGCCGTTGGGTAGTTGATAGTTGGTAACCAATGAAGAGAAGATCTTTCCTCTTTCAAGGGAAATATCATGACCTCCGTGGTTTTTCAAACTTTGGGCTCAGTGAGAGATAAATCGATTGGGCTTATATGAGAAGATTGCATAATTAGCCTATTTCAAGAAGAGAAGTGCATAAATAGCCGCTTAAAGGCAGGAAATTACGCCTTGAAAATGAATGGTCTTGATTTTTTAACCCCCGGTTGTCTCGTGATCAAACCTTTAAGGTTAAAAGTTAAAGTGTTGCTAATGGGACAAGCGAGGAGCAATAATTGTTAAACTTGAAGTTCTGTGCTGATAGGGCAAGCGAGATCAAAAAATCAAGAATGACAGCCGAAATGTGCAAATCACCAGCTTGAAGGATCGCTATTTTGAGACATAGGCGGATTTTACAAAATATCTAAATTTTAGTCACCTTTCAGTATGAAACTGGGAACTAGCTAAGCCTAGCTTCAGATGACGAATTGATGCAATTTCTCCAAATCTGATTCAAAAATTGGAGGTAATATATATTTTTATATTATATTTGAACTGCTTTCCTATTTAAATAATATTTTTTATTATTAATTTTTCGTGTAATAGTAAAAAATATACCCAATTATTAAAGAACAACTAAGAAATTTTTTAAGAATATAAATGTGTTAGAAAGAGAAAGTTGGTAAGAGGTAATACCACTAATGATTCTGCAAACATAAAGATCTAAAAGTGGAATGTCATATCGATCTTTTTACTCTTTAAAAATAAAATTTATCTTAAATAAAATTATAATTATGATTAAATATTCAAAACAAGAGATGAACTAATATTAAGAATTTGAATCAACAGAAAATAAATTATTTTTTATGTTAAGACCAAATAATCAAATCTTTCAATTAATTATTTAGCAATAAAATCCTATTCAATTATTTTTTAAATTCATCATACGAGTAAAATTACTTAAATCTTAAGGTACATAAATTTATTTCATAAAAGATAAATTTATCTCAAGTTAAAAAAATCTTAAGGTACATAAATTTATTTCATAAAAAGAGCGTTAGAGATTAAAAAAAATAGATCACAAAGGAAAAAAATTAGTATAGTATTAAGAAGGACATACAAGTGTCTGAGGAAGTACAATCAAAGATACATCCTAAACAAGAACAAACTTTCAAGACTATATTATAAAGAGTCGCCTCTGGTACAGTGGGATTAGCCTTTGCAGATGCATCTGGCGGAATCGAAATAATATTTCTATATCATGCATTACTTACAAATGTGAGATCAAGATGCATAATACCATTAACAATAATAATGGTGGGGTACCAACAATAATTTTATTATGAGATCGTACAACTCATTTTAGATTTGATATACCTTTTCAAACAACGAAAATAACCATCACAAATATATCAAAGTAGAGCAATAGTGCTAAATTTATAAGGAAAGTAATATTTGATAATATGGTATAAAGCGCTTATGGCTAAGCGTCAAACGATCAAAACAATTGCCCAAGGTTTAAGAGAATATATTGGATATCAATGAACCGTTTGGTGGAAAAGTAATAGTTTGAGAGGTAATTTCTGTCAAGTACTATCAATAGTTCCAAAATCGACAAAAGCAGAGACTATAAGAGCTAGCTTGCCAAAATTATACTTATGGCCTCAAATTGAAAAAGATTCAAATGACAAGAAATATAAAAGTAAGAACAGATCCAACATTCAGTGACTTCTTGTTTCGTGTCGGAAATGAAGAAGAGCATCCAATAAAAGATGATTTAGTTCTTCCAAAATACTTGGTTATCAACCCCACTTATAATAGTGGTGCAATAAGGAAAATATTTCCGTCATTAGATTAAAATACAATTTGTGCAAATTACGTGATAAAAATTAAAGAGGTATCTTAGTTACAAAAATGAATATATTGATCAACTAAATAAAAAGTTGATTGCTAAGTTTTATGATATAAATAAAATATTTTTCAATTTTGACTCAGCAGAAGATGATATCAACAATTACTACCAAGAAGAATACTTTAATACTTCAATACCAAATGACCTTATACCATAAAAGTTTGTTGTCAAATTCATTATCTCTTACGTATGTTAGTGTCACAGTATATATAATAAACTAAGTTAAAATTAATCTTACATTGCATATAGATTAATTTTGAAGAAAATATGCTTGTCATACTACTGAAAAACTTAGATCCCCCGAATAGGTTATGTAATAGTACACATATGGTATATAGAAGTTTTTAATACATGTAAAAATTATAATACCAGTCAATGTGCTTCTAAGTATGTGTTTATCTCTGAATTCAACTTTCGTCTTTAGAAACTAAAGAAAATCCTTTTAAATTTGTGTGAAAATAATTTTCAGTATGTTTATGCTTTATAATTATAATAATTAAAGCACAAGGACAAACATCCTAAATAGTGGACTATATTTACAATAATATATTTTCTTACATGAACTATATGTTATACTTTTAAGAGGGATATCAATATCGACAACAAGAGTTCTGTTTATGGCAGAGTATCCAAAGCATTAGAAGGAAACATACACAAAGAAAACATCATCTACAAAGAAGTGTTCGGTAAGATACCATTATATTAAATGCCTTTAAACTATAATACATAATTATCTAACTAACATGACTAAATTAATTATTTGTGTAAGTTTTGATGGTGCCCTTTCATTTCGAATTCATGTATTATGCTAATGTAATAATATTTTTCGGTATTTAGATAATTGTTGTATTGTTATATATTAAAAAAATTTATTAATTAAATTTTGTTGTTTCTTCATATAAATAAATATTTAAACCATCATGTCCCATTATCAACGTGCAACGCACATTCATAGATACTAGTGTGTGTGTGTGTGTGTGTGTGTGTGTGTGTGTGTGTGTGTGTGTGTGTGTGTGTATTGTGTGTAGAATCGTATATATTCAATGTATAATTTATGTATACCGGCTAAAAAAGTACTTTTTGTATAAAGATCTCAAATTTGAACTTCAAACCCGAAAGTGTGAAGCTAGGCTTAGCTGAATCTTAATGTAGACGCAAAATATAGTTGTCACGACCCTAAACTCAAACCTGTCGTGATAGCGTCTATCGATGGTACTAGACCAGCCGACTCCCACAATATTACAACAATTCATTCACAGATATGCCAAAAGGTGTCTTGTATAGCAGAACTTCATAAAAGAAACAAGGGTTGAACTCAAAAATAGAAATGCGGAATGAAAAGCCCCAATCATCGGGGTGTCACTGAGTCATGAGCAACTACTAAAAACTGGTCCGATAATAATAAGACTAACAAAGTCTGGGAAAAGTCCAAAATACAACTAAGAGGGAGATAAAGAAGGAGAAAATAGGGCTGCGATCACCAGGCAGCTACCTTGCTAACTTCAATGATCAGCTACAGGAATATCAGCAGTCGCTACAGTCACAAAAAATGTCTGGATCTGCACGCAAGGTGCAGGGAGTAACGTGAGTATACCAACTCAGTAAGTAACAGAAATAAATAAATAACTGAAGATAGTGACGAGCTACACAATTATAGTTCATTTTCAGTAATTCCAGCAAAGAATAGACATGCTTTCCAATCCAGCAGTTTAAGTCAAACCAATTTTATACAATTCCAGTTCATGTAATCCGGATATAAACTCCTTCAGAAAAATTTTACAACAATAACAGATAGCAACTAAGTGCAACCACAAATGAAAAGCAAGTACAGCCTCTCAGGGCAACGGTCACTCAACTCGTCATAACAGCTCAACCACTCAGTTCTCAGCCCTCAACACTCACACTCAATGGGTACCCGCGCTCACTGGGGGTGTTCAGACTCCGGAGGGGCTCCTACAGCCCAAGCGCTATAAGCACGGACAACTCACGTGCTGCACGGACAACTCACGTGCCATAGTATAATATCTAGATCCACACGGACAACTCATGTGTTGCACGGACAACTCACGTGCTATAATAATATCTGGATCCGCACGGACAACTCACGTGCTATAATAATATCTCAATATCAGACCCTCGGTCTTGCTCAGTCATAAATCTCTCCAGTCTCTCGGGCTCTCAATAATCATGAAATCAGCCCAAACAACAATGATATGATGCATCAATAATAAACAATAGAGACTGGGATAAAATAATCAAGTAAACTGTGACTGAATACAAAACAACAATTAAGCAGATAGTTCAACATGTACACGACCTCTGTGGTTCCCAACAGTACCAACATATAGCCTAAACATAGTTTCTAACATGACTTATAGTCAAATTTCCACAACACATAGAGAGCACATAGTTATCAACAAGTTATTCAACTTTACATTTTTCACGGGACGGACCAAGTCACAATCCCCTCGGTGCACGCCCACACACCCGTCACCTAGCATGTGTGTCACCTTCAAAATAATCACATGACACAAAAATCCAGGGTTTCATACCCTCAGAACTAGATTTACAACCGTTACTTACCTTAATCCGAGCAAATCTCTACTCCGCAATGTCCTTGCCTCTCGAATCGGCCTCCGAGCGTCCCGAATCTAGCCACAAGCAGTACAATACCATTAATATATGCTAAAGGAATCAATTCCACAAGAAAACTACTAAATTAGACTCAAAACCCAAAATCGACTCAAATCCGAACCCCGAGCCCACGTCTCGAAATCTGACAAATGTCACAAAACCCGAAAGCCTATTCACTCACGAATCTAACCATATGAAATTCATCAAAATCCGACATCATTTGGTCCTTCAAATCCTCAAATTACTCTCTCCAAAATCCCAAGCCCTACCCTCTTATTTCACTTCAAAAATCCTACTAATTAGGTGAGAAATCAACGGGAAAACACCATAGCTAATGATAATAGAGCTCAAGCAACTTACCTCAGTGAATAACCTTGAATGCCCTTCAAAAATCCCCTCAAAAGCTCCAAAGTTCGAGTTAAAAATGGTGGAAATAAGCAAAAATCACGAAGTCCTCAATTTATACATTGTGCCCAGCGAAGCCGCATCTGCGGTCCTTTTTCTGCTTCTGCGACATCGCACCTGCGGAATTTTCATCACAGGTACGGAACTCACTTAAGATTCCAGGTTTCGCATCTGCAGCCAATTTCTCGCGTCTGCGCTTGCACACCTGCGCATAACTCTCCGCATTTGTGAAGCCAGTCATTTTTCTCCCTTCCGCATCTGCGCCCTAGGTCTCGCACCTACGGGCTCGCAGATGCGACAACCTTCTCGCACCTGCGCCTTCTGCCCACCTCCTCCAATCTCGCATCTGCGATCATCCGCTCGCTTCTGTGGGCTCGCACCTGCGATGAGACATCTGCAGGTGCGATTATGACAGCTGAGTTCAACTTCAGCAATTCCTCCAATTTCCAAACTTGTTCCGTTAATCACCCGGAATCAAATTGAGGCCCTCAGGACTTCAACCAAAGATACCAACATATCCCACAACATCATACGAACTTAGACAAATCATAAAATCACTCAAAACAACATCAAAATACCAAATTACACTTGGATTCAAACCTAAGGACTTCTAAACTTCCGAATTCCACAAACGATGCCGAATCCTACCAAACCACGTCCGAATAACCTCAAATTTTACAAACAAGTAAAAAATAACGCCACGAACCTATTCCAACTTCCAGAATTCCATTCCAACCCTGATATCAAAATTTTCACTACCGACCAAAATCGCCAAAATTTTAACTTTCGCCAATTTAAGCCTAATTCTACCACGGGCCTCCAAATCTCATTCCGAACGTGCTCCCAAGTCCAAAATCACCTAACGGAGCTAACAGAACCATCAAAATTAAATTCCGAGATCGTTTACACATAAGTCAACGTTCGGTTAACGTTTTCTAACATAAACTTCTACTTTAGAGACTAAGTGTCTCAATCGGTCAATCCACTCTGAAACCACTCCGGTGCCGAACCAGCTAACCCGGTATAACACAACATAGCTGAAGGACTCAAAAAGAAGCAGAAATGGGAGAAACGGGGCTATAACTCTCGAAACGACCGACCGGGTCGTTACATCCTCCCCCACTTAAACATATGTTCGTCCTCGAACGTGCCAGGAGTTGTTTTCAGGCCATCAAATCACTATTCTATCTTACCATGCATGTACCCGGGGGTGATCTCATGTCACCCTATTCTATATAGGTCTGACCACACAACATAACTGAAAATCATTAATTTAACCTTAGCCCAAAAATCTTGTAGCCAAATTTCTAACATCCAGAATTCTTTTCAACACCCGAATCTCACATCCACACACTGTATAAGACTGAACGAGCTGCATCGAGCCATAACTATAACCACAGATATAATCAACTAATATTTTACACAACTCGCATGCTCGTAGAACCATTCCCGATCACAATAACTACTCCAAAACCAACCAAGTACTAGTATTAGACCCCATATCGAACCAAACATTACCCCAAAACTTCGTACACTGACGATAATAAAAGAAACAAGCAGAATCTCGTAATCTCTTATCAGATCAGCACGTCATGGAGCTCTCTCGTCCCACCCAGAACCATAATACCTTTCTTAGCCGACTTTCAATGCCACCTTCCCAAATATACCGTAATCAAACCTGACAGTACCCATTCTGGGTCCAATGGCCTTATATTATTAAACACAACTATCCCACAGACATGCCATACCAGTATAGCTCAGAACCACAAACCGTGCCATCCGTGCGTCAACACGCAACAATTCAAATGTATTCAGTCATGGAAAATGACTCGAATGAGAGAACTGCCCCGCCAAATTAACAAGTACCGCCACAAAGAAATGCTGAAAATCCATCACACACCGAAGAACCATCACACGATTCTAACACAAGGTTCATACCTTAACATAACTCTGTTGCAATGCGTGCCCCCATCCAAATGCTTGTCCATATTATCTACCTCGAGCCACCCTGCTCAAAATTAATAACGACGGAGAGGCAAATGACAAAAATGCCACACAAAACCTGAAAGAACATAACCAATACGCAATCGAGCATGCAATACTCAAATACTCATCTCGCTCAAATTCTGCCATAAGGCCCCCAATAGATCTGCACCATGTGTGCATATAACCAATGAAACACAACTTCTCGTAGCATAGAAGAGTAACTCACAGATCATTTTAGATCACGAATAAGTTCAACATCAACCGAATGACACATCACTCAACAATAGCAGTAGGGAGCCAACCAGTCAGACTCAGTGTAGAATACACATTCTAATTGGGCCTACCAATGGACCCCAAATCAACTCTGGTCACCCACAAATAGATAAATAATCCTCTGAAAGCCAACAATGACTGAATCATAACACATACTATCATCTGGCTAGCTTCGACCATGACTTCACAGTCGACAACCATGAAACAATCTGCTCTTGAGGACTCCCAGTCTCCAAATTCATAGAATACACGAATCACCATATCTGATCCCAGCTCCACTGCCGAATGTCTAACACATCTTTCATACACGATCATCCCACGAGAAATGCTTCTATAATTCCCCCGTGCCATATAGTAAAATTTGAATATCAGCAGTCAATCAACCAAGAGAGTGTCGCAATACCACTGAAGTATCGATGAATCAAAACACACTGCCCCTTCTGAAATGTATACTCTCATCAGGCCATACCGATTAATAATATCATTTACCTAGTCATCTGAAACCGCCCATGCTGCCTACGAATTTATGTCCTTTCCTTCAAAACTGAACCGTGACCTTGCACCTGCAAATCTCAATCCCACATAATACACCGCGTCTACCATGCCATCATGTGAAGAGTACAAGAATCTCATAATCACTCTGAGTCACAAGCAGAACACATACCCGATCAATCAGAAACCTTCCATTTGATCTCCTCCCGGAGAAAATCCCAATACGCAACATATTCCTCACGCCAGCAGGAAATATACTCCTCGAGTCGTGGTAAAAACCATTGAGAACTCTTCGAGACCCATTTGCATACAACCAAGCTATTAGAACCGAATCTCTCTAACTCAACCCAGCCACGCAGGTCGCCAAATCAAAGAGTATTGCCACAAAACACCTGTAGAAAACCCCCACATCATAAGCACCCAAAAGAACCGATCATGTCTATTACCATGTTGTCCTATTTCTCCGAGTCCCTTCCGAATTTGTCTTCAGATTGATACTTCTCCTTGCTAAATCGCCACGATCTTTAGCCACAACTCACCCCACAAACCTTAGTATAGAACCACAACGCCCTACGGTCCTTAAGCAGTTGTATTCTTCTTAAGCATCTTCATAAATACTCCAACTGTAACACTCACTCTGAAAATACCTTATGTGAATTTAAAATTGTTCTTCTTACCTTCCTTATACTAAAGTGTAGAATCCATAGTCATACAGAATTTCCGTAAGCCCAGGCACCATCAAAGGCAAATCTTAAATTTTATCCATGCACAAGCCCGGAGAAATTCTCAATTGCTATATATAAATCTTAAACCCATTAGAACCTTCTAGAGAGTCCTTCACTCTGCTCAAATCTAAATTGCACCGCCCGAACGGGCCGAAAGACACGTGCTCCCTTAGCTTGACCACACTTAAAGAAGTAACCATGCCTTAATGTCACCAATCAAATTCATACTTCGTACGTATTACATCCAACAATAACAACTCGATCATCCCACGATTTTCATATACTCACAAAGTGCAATCACTACAAGAAAAATGCCATCTAGGGACCAAAATAATAGTTCCTACAAGCCTAATTCTGGTCCTAGATTATATATAGCAACCAGTTAAAATTGATCGTCATTGGTCGCTAGTTCCTCTGTCGTTAAAGGCTATTAGCGATGGGTTTGACATCTAGTCCCTAAATATGTTTGGCGACCAGACTAATACCGGTCCTTAAAAGGTATTAACGACTAGTTGTAATCTGGTCCTTAAATAATTTCAGGAACCAGAAATATGGTCTTTACGGCAAATCAATGTCGTATAATATTTAGTGCCTTTAAACATTTAGCGTCGAGTTTACCTATCCTAAAATACTTTTAGGACAAAAAGATCCGGTCATTAATCTTATTAAGGACCAAGCATGGGTGGTCCTAAATTCTAATTTTTCATAAATTTTCAAATCAGATATATATATTCATTCTACAAATAGAAAAATTACTCACAAAAAGATAATATAATGATAGATATAGTTTCATATATAATAATTAAGGATAAAAAGTGAATAGTATATGTTAGTGGCACTGTACAACCATGGTAGAATATATTTTGGAACCCTTTAGCAAAAGATCTAGTTAACACCCCTAAACTTAATATAATATTTTATCCAACATTTCTAGCAAAGTAAAAGTCAACTTGTATGTCTTCAAAGCCCGCTTCTTGATTTGTAAACTTTAGCCTCCAAAACCTGTAAAAATATTCAAAAAAATTTCCTTTAATAAGATTGTAATATCACTAGAAAATTATATTAAATAATAAAGTTTTTCAATTTTACTCTAATAATAATTTGACCTCTTACCCGAAAAAGTGTCCAAATTCACTAAGTGTAATATATATCCACTTCAAAAATAAAACAGCAATATAAACGAGGCTGCATGAATATAAACAAAAACGAATTAGAAAAACTAGGCACATCTGAAACATCAAAATGGGTTCTTGCCTTTTAAATAGGAATGTAAAGTCCAAATTCAAAAAAGATCATATTCTATACAACAGAGCAACCAGCAAAGAGCATACATAATCAAAGCCAGAACCGGAACTAAGGGAGTCAATACCTTTAATTATCTTTTAGTATTTGAAACTATACGAATGAAATGGATCCTCAATCAAGAAGTGAGCACAGAGCCGGATTCAAAAGTAATGCACCAAGAAGGTTAGCAGAAAGAAAATATTTGCAGTTCTTGGTAGAGAATTACAAATGTAAATGTTGTACAAATTGCTCTAATCTATAACCAATAACTATACACATGCAAGAAAAAAAAAACCATAAATCATACATAGGAAAAGAAGAGTGTTTTCAACTGCATACTCGGATGTTAGTACAAAAAACGAGCACATTCAATTTCCTATATTGAGTGTAGTCATGTCCTTTAGTAATGTGACCAAATATTCATCAAGTTGATTATCAACAAGTTGCATCCACTGCTTACTAGGTGCCATAACCTTGGAGGTTCCATAAAAATCAAATTAGAAAAAAGATATAGTATAATGAAAGTACTCTAAGGTGCACATAACCTTTTAGGAAAAATGATATAACTGAAAAGAGGTTTCTATAAGAAACAAAGTGTCTTGAGCCATAAGAAGTTGTAGCTAATTATCCAGAAATGATGATACATTTAAGAAGCTAAAACTAATAATATATCACTAGAATGAGATAAGCTACAAATTAAAAAGTCAAAATAAACATAAAACGCAATTTCTTTGTTCAACACTCATCAACTAGTGTACTTGTTACTCATCAACAATTTCTCTGGTCCATTGGAGTACATTCCTTTCGGAACAATGAGCTAGAATTAACAATTACTAACTAATGACAATAAGAACAAGAACAAACCCAATAATTTTTCACAAGTGGAGTTTGGGGAGGGTAAGATGTACACAGCCTTACCCCTACCCTGGAAGGACAGAGAGACTGTTTCCGACAGACCCTCGGCTGGAGAACGAATGAAAAAAGTAATAGCAACAAGTAGGAATAACAACAAGATAAAAATAAAACCGAAGCCAAGAAAGCAATGAAACTCTAGGTGGTAATATCAATCTATGACTAAAAGGATATCATATTAACACTAATGCTAACGAACTAAGTAAAGAGGAAGAAGCCCGAATTCTAAATTTTGTATCATATAAGCAATATTATCATGACTCGACTAGAAATATAACAAAAGGACTTGATTACTATTTCTCTGCTATCATGACTCATTGCCTACTAACAAATGCACCAAGAAATTAAGACCATAACAGTTGTACAGAAGTAACATGGTACTGTTGAGGTTTTATTTTAAGATGTAATATTCTTAAAATGAGGGTGAATGGGAAATGGAGGGAAAATGAAATTTTGAGTAAAATTTTAAGTTTCCCCTCTTAACAATGAGACATTGTCCCATATTGGAAGTAGAAGACATTTTTGGTGGGTATATATATAATTGCTCTTCTTGTAGCTCTTAAAGAGTTAAGAAGAAAGCAAGCCTCGCGCCGTCGTCGTCGCTCGCTCGGCTCGGCTTCGGCTACGGCTACGGCTTCGGCTTCGGCTTCGGCTTCGGCTTCGGCTTCGGATTCGGATTCGGATTCGGATTTGGTCAAATGATCGATTGATTGATTAATTTTTTGGACCAAATTTATTTGTTAATAGTAAATATTAACGTAAGATTATCCGTATTTGTAAACGGATATTTTCCAATCCGTGTATTGATAATTTGGCAGCCGGATAATGGTCTTCCCACCATGAAGTGCTTGCTCCACAAACATGAAGTGCTTGCTCCACAAACATGTAATGCTTGCTCCACCATGAAGGGTGGACGTTTGGTCTTGCACTCCTTCTTGGCTGCTATATATATGAGCAGCAAATGTTGAAGAAAGATACTCAACTCAACATACAATTCGCTCAACAAATTGGCTATACATTGCATTCCTTCCTCTCAGAACTTCCATACGTTTTTCTGAGTATATACTCCTTCGGCATTGTTTTTAACTTCAAACAAAGCAACTGTAAGTGTGATTTGCTACCGAACTTTGTGTTCGCCGAAACACTAGGGTTTGAAGTACCGCTACACCAGTGTGTTATTCGTTCTATCCTGGGAGGAAATAATTCATTACCTTGGGTACTAGGAGGGGATTAAATTCCTTAAGGAAACACTGTGAATTCAGTGGGCTCGAATTTATTATTATTGTTTCATTACGTTAACTTATATTTTGCAGAATTAATATTTACAAATACAGGAATATTGACCGGGAATAACAATCTTAAGGAATTTAATATTTATTTCTGTACTTGTGTTATTCTTATTATTCTGCAAACTAAAACCTTTGTGGTTTGTGTACTCCCGTTTTGGAGAGTTAAGCCTTCGTGGCATTTTGTTGGATATTAAAATCTACGTGATTTTTACTCCAGTTTGAAAACGTGTATTAAACGTTTGTTTGTGTCATTCTTTTCTGTAAAAGATGATGACTGAAAACGAAAACCAAGCTGTTCCGATGGCGACTGCCAACGCAACGACAAGCCGAACACCGGCGTTGGCACCGGCAGAAAAACCCGGAAAATTTTCCGGGATTGATTTCAAACGCTGGCAGCAGAAGATGTTCTTCTACTTAACTACGTTATGTCTACAGAAGTTCATCAAGGAAGATGTTCCTGATCTGCCGGATAAAACTCCAGATAATGAACGCTTTTCTCGTGATTGAAGCGTGGAAGCATTCTGATTTTTTATGCAAGAATTATATTCTTAGCGGACTGGATGATAATCTGTATAATATATACAGTAGCATGGAGACATCCAAAGAATTGTGGAATGCGCTTGAAAAGAAATATAAGACTGAAGATGCCGGGATGAAGAAATTCGTTGCCGCAAAATTTCTGGACTACAAAATGATAGATAGCAAGTCTGTTATTACTCAAGTCCAGGAATTGCAAGTGATTATTCATGATCTACTTGCTGAAGGTCTTGTAATCAACGAAGCATTCCAAGTAGCAGCAATGATTGAGAAGTTGCCTCCGTTGTGGAAGGACTTCAAAAATTATTTGAAACACAAACGAAAGAAAATGTCCCTTGAAGATCTCATTGTTCGGTTGAGAATCGAAGAGGGCAATAAAGCTGCTGAAAGGAGAGGCCGTGGAAATTCAACAATAATGGGAGCAAATATTGTTGAAGCTAACAAAAAGAGGAAGAAGGCTTCTGGTCCGAAATACAACCCAAGCAAGAAGCGGTTCAGTGGAAACTGCTACAACTGTGGGAAAACCGGACACAAATCTACGGAGTGTCGTGCTCCGAAGAAAGACAAGAAAAGGGGTCAAGCAAACATGGTAGTAAACCATGATGATGTTGATAACTTGTGTGCCATGCTCTCTGAATGTAACTTGGTGGGAAATCCTAAACTGTGGTGGTTTGATTCAGGAGCCACTCGCCATGTTTGTGCAGTTAGAGAGGCTTTTGCTACCTATGCTCTTGCTGAACCCGGAGAGACAGTTTATATGGGAAATGCTTCAACAGCAAAAGTTGAAGGATATGGGAAGGTATTTCTAAAAATGACTTCTGGCAAGGTCATGACTTTGAACAATGTCCTTCATGTTCCCGAAATGAGAAAGAATTTAGTCTCTACTGGACTTCTTGTTAAGCACGGTTTTAAGTGCGTTTTTGTATCCAACAAGGTTGTAATTAGTAAGAATGAAATATTTGTGGGAAAAGGTTACCTCACCGAGGGCCTTTTCAACCTAAATGTAATGGTTGTTGAAAATAATAATAATATTTCAGCTTCTTCTTACTTACTTGAGTCAAATGATTTATGGCATGTACGTTTGGGTCATGTCAATTATAAAACCTTGCGGAAAATGATTAACTTGGAAGTACTGCCCAAGTTTGAATGCGAAAAATCAAAATGTCAAACATGTGTGGAATCTAAGTATGTTAAACATCCTTATAAGTCAGTTGAAAGGAATTCAAATCCTTTAGACTTAATTCACACAGATATTTGTGACATGAAGTCAATACCATCTCGCGGTGGAAAGAAGTATTTCATAACTTTTATTGACGATGGTACTCGATATTGCTATGTTTACTTACTGAATAGTAAAGATGAAGCAATAGACGCATTCAGGCAATACAAAAATGAAGTTGAAACGCAACTTAACAAGAAAGTAAAAATGATAAGAAGTGATAGGGGTGGTGAATATGAATCTCCTTTTGAAGAAATATGTTTAGAATATGGAATTATTCATCAAACAACAGCCCCTTACACGCCCCAATCTAATGGGATTGCGGAAAGAAAGAATCGCACATTAAAGGAGATGATGAATGCGTTGTTGATAAGTTCTGGTTTGCCACAGAACTTGTGGGGGGAAGCCATTCTTACGGCTAATCGAATATTAAATCGAGTGCCCCATAGCAAAACACAATCCATTCCTTATGAACAATGGAAAGGAAGGAAGCCCAACTTGAATTATTTTAAAGTGTGGGGGTGTTTGGCAAAAGTGCAAGTTCCTAAACCCAAAAGGGTAAAGATAGGACCGAAAACCGTTGATTGTGTTTTCATAGGATATGCGACAAATAGTAAAGCATATCGATTTCTGGTTCATAAATCAGAAAATCCCGACATTCATAATAATACGGTTATAGAATCAGATAATGCTGAGTTTTTTGAAAATATATATCCGTATAAAAAGGAATGTGAGTCGTTTGGTGAAGGATCTAAACGACCTCGGGAAGAAACAAAAGAAAGTACATATAATCAGGAGAATCCAAGACGTAATAAACGTCAAAGAACGTCTACTTCATTTGGACCAGATTTTGTGACTTTCTTATTGGAGAATGAGCCTCAAACATTTAAAGAAGCTATGACTTCTTCGGAATCATTGTTTTGGAAAGAGACAGTCAATAGTGAAATAGAATCCATATTGAACAACCATACATGGGAATTGGTTGATCTTCCTCCTGGAAATAAACCTTTGGGTTCTAAATGAATTTTTAAGAGAAAAATCAAAGATGATGGCACTATTGATAAATTCAAGGCAAGGCTCGTAGTCAAAGGGTATAGACAACGAGAAGGTCTAGACTACTTTGATACATACTCTCCAGTTACAAGAATTACGTCCATACGGATGTTAGTAGCATTAGCTGCAGTGTATGGTCTTGAAATTCATCAAATGGATGTTAAGACGGCCTTCTTAAATGGAGAGTTGGAGGAAGAAATTTACATGGAACAACCTGAAGGGTTTGTGGTTCCAGGTAAAGAAAAGAAGGTATGTAGACTTGTTAAGTCTCTTTACGGACTAAAACAAGCACCCAAACAATGGCATGCGAAATTTGACCAAACAATGTTGTCAAATGGTTTTAAGATAAATGAATGTGATAAATGCGTGTACATTAAAAATGTTCCAAATCACATAGTCATTGTTTGCCTATATGTGGATGATATGTTGATAATGAGTAATGACATTGCCAACATAAATGCTACTAAGCGTATGCTCAATAGCAAGTTTGATATGAAAGACTTGGGAGTTGCTGATTTAATTCTGGGAATTAAGATCAATAAGACTCCTCAAGGTCTGGCATTGTCACAATCTCATTATATTAAGACAGTACTTGAAAAATTCAAGCACTTGGGCTTTAAAGTTGCAAAGACTCCAATTGACGTGAATCTTGCATTAGCAAAGAACAAAGGCCAAAGCATATCACAATTGGATTATGCTCGTGTATTGGGATGCTTAATGTATATCATGAATTGTACACGACCAGACATAGCTTGTGCTATAAGTAAACTGAGTCGATATACGAGCAATCCAGGCCAATCTCATTGGATGGCAATGAAACGAGTTTTGGGATATTTAGAACATACCCAGAACTTTGAATTGCACTACAGTAATTTCCCTGCGGTGATTGAGGGATACTGTGATGCAAATTGGATCACCGGTTCAACTGATTCTAAGTCCACGAGTGGATATGTATTCACTATTGGTGGAGGAGCGGTATCTTGGAAGTCATCCAAACAAACATGTATTGCCCGCTCTACAATGGAGGCTGAATTCATAGCCTTAGATAAAGCCGGTGAAGAAGCTGAATGGCTCTGGAATTTCTTGGAAGACATTCCATTTTGGCCCAAACCGTTGGCACCAATATGCATACATTGTGATAGTCAAGCGGCAATTGGAAGGGCTGGGAACGTCATGTATAACGGTAAATCTCGTCATATACGACGAAGACATAAAACCGTTAGGCAATTACTCTCTAGAGGAATTATCACAATTGACTATGTAAAGTCATGTGATAATGTGTCGGATCCACTTACAAAAGGCCTAACTAGAGAGGTAGTTGAGAAATCATCAAGGGGAATGGGGCTATGGCCGAGAACAAGTCATTGTGGCGGTAACTCTACCTAGAAGACTGGAGATCCCAAGATCTAGGTTCAAAGAGATCAAACAAAGTCATTAATGACGGTTCAACATTGTCAAATAAAATTTTAGTCCATTCTCGTGATGAGACAATGTTCAGTACCAAGGATAAAGCATTAAGGCTTTTTAATGATTTCTAAATTTGATACGGGGTATATCAAATAGTGTATCTACAGGATGACACGTTTAGGAATCACCTATTTAAGTGTGAAGTGTGAGCCGCTTCAAGGAGAACTTTGTAAGGCCAGTTCTCTACGCACTTATGAAACCAGGCGGTGTTCATGGCTGAAACGAACACAACAATGAGAACCAAAGACGGTTAAGGGTTGATTGTGTGACTTATGGTTGTCTAGGTATACACCAAAGATCGACGGTTCAAAGATATCAAATCTACCGATTGACCGAGTATATCCGACATAAGTTTACCACGGAAAGTTCAAAGGGAAACCTACTTATCCAGATGCAATTAATCCTTGCTTGTAAATCACACAGTTTTTTCATGCATACTTCCGTGATATAGCCATTCCCCATTCATGTGGGGGATTGTTGAGGTTTTATTTTAAGATGTAATATTCTTAAAATGAGGGTGAATGGGAAATGGAGGGAAAATGAAATTTTGAGTAAAATTTTAAGTTTCCCCCTCTTAACAATGAGACATTGTCCCATATTGGAAGTGGAAGACATTTTTGGTGGGTATATATATAATTGCTCTTCTTGTAGCTCTTAAAGAGTTAAGAAGAAAGCAAGCCTCGCGCCGTCGTCGTCGTCGCTCGCTCGGCTCGGCTTCGGCTACGGCTACGGCTTCGGCTTCGGCTTCGGCTTCGGCTTCGGCTTCGGCTTCGGCTTCGGATTCGGATTCGGATTCGGATTCGGATTCGGATTCGGATTCGGATTCGGATTCGGATTTGGATTTGGATTTGGTCAAATGATCGATTGATTGATTAATTTTTTGGACCAAATTTATTTGTTAATAGTAAATATTAACGTAAGATTATCCGTATTTGTAAACGGATATTTTTCAATCCGTGTATTGATAATTTGGCAGCCGGATAATGGTCTTCCCACCATGAAGTGCTTGCTCCACAAACATGAAGTGCTTGCTCCACAAACATGTAATGCTTGCTCCACCATGAAGGGTGGACGTTTGGTCTTGCACTCCTTCTTGGCTGCTATATATATGAGCAGCAAATGTTGAAGAGATACAAAACTCAACATACAATTGGCTATACATTGCATTCCTTCCTCTCAGAACTTCCATATGTTTTCCTGAGTATATACTCCTTCGTTCTGCATTGTTTTTAACTTCAAACAAAGCAACTGTAAGTGTGATTTGCTACCGAACTTTGTGTTCGCCGAAACACTGGGGTTTGAAGTACCGCTACACCAGTGTGTTATTCGTTCTATCCTGGGAGGAAATAATCCATTACCTTGGGTACTAGGAGGGGATTAAATTCCTTAAGGAAACACTGTGAATTCAGTGGGCTCGAATTTATTATTATTGTTTCATTACGTTAACTTATATTTTGCAGAATTAATATTTACAAATACAGCAATATTGACCGGGAATAACAATCTTAAGGAATTTAATATTTATTTCTGTACTTGTGTTATTCTTATTATTCTGCAAACTAAAACCTTTGTGGTTTGTGTACTCCCGTTTTGGAGAGTTAAGTGCAATGAGATGCAATATTAATATCCAAATACACATATTTTCTTCTTCTCTGCTTAACATAAAGAAGAAAGTTTCCAGAATTAAGATAAGAACACCGAGAAACCAAAAGGAACCAAGAATAATCTAAATGCTACAACAACAAGGCTCCAATGAAAATTCACTCATAGATAATCTAAACAAATTGAAGTAAAGATGTTATTTCTTATAAGAAATAAACAATTGCAGACAAATCCTTCCTCCAACTTCAATTAAACGAAAAATTCTTCTTAGGGTAAGATTCAAAAATAAAAACAGAGAACAACAAATTTGAAGAACAAACACCAAACAAAGCATAGGCTTTTACAAGAAATTCAAAAAGGGACACCCAAGCAAATGTAATCTGGAAAAGAACTGATTGTAAAAACAATTGTTGAGTCGTAGCAACCAATAACTATCAAAAAAATTAAAAAATCAAGATTTCACAAACCTGAAAAAATGGGTTGTTGAGAAATATTAAACAAAGGTTAACTCAAAAGATATATAGAGAAAGAAAGTGTGCTTACTTGTGATAGATGAGTAGTAGATTTTCAGTTTGATATTCTCCCCAAATCTGCAAAAAATGAGTTTAGATAACCTATCTTAAGAGAGATAAAAGAAAAATGTTGATTTAGTTTCAGTACACATACCTTCCTTTATGGAGTTTTAGGAGATTTAGGGTTTATACTTCTTTGAGGAGTGAGGGAGATAAGCCTTGAGAGAAATCGGGAGACATAGGGTTTCTTAAAAGTTAGAGTAAATTATTTTTTAAGTTTTATTCCAATTTGGTGTGGCGCCACTTTCTCGCGCGTCAAATATGCATAATTGAGGACCATATATCAGAATTAATTTTGTTTCTCTTTAATAATTTAATGAAAAAATAGAGATTTAAGTACTAGCGTATATTCTCATCCTTACTAGTGTACTTCTAGGGACCAAATTTGTACCTTGTCGCTAAATGTTGGTCCCTAAAAAGCCTTTTTCTTGTAGTGAATGTAACCTGCATTCAGAAATTTACTTACCCGAATCATCCTCAATCTCCACCTCTGTAAGTTATAATTAAACCACAAGTATGCCTCAGACCAAAACTAAAAATTAACACATAACCATGAAATTAAATTGTCAATAGCAGGCTCCTCCACTTAGCCTTAAGCTGCCATTATATAAAAATCAGAACCCGCAAGGATTTTCCTTTCTCAATTACCAAGATCTCGCACCGTTAACCCGCCAGACTTTTCGAAGTCCTTTGTTAAGTTTTTCATGGACATTCTGAATCACCAGCCACAGTCACACACTCGACCTCTTACCGGGTATCAAGTAATATTCGTCGCAAGAGCTTCATCAACATCACGCCACCGCTAACTGCTCACATGAGGTAACCCACATGTGGAATTCCTTACCGACATCTTCCGACGACGCTGTTGTCACAACCCAAACCGATGGGCCGCGACGGGCACCCGGTACCTTACTCAACCGAGTACCAACGTAACGTATCTTTCTTATTACATCATCATATACACGTGACATATGGGCCTAATAGGCCGACATGATCATTTATAAACTCAAAACATAGGCTGACAAGGCCATACAATCTTTCACATACACGACATATGTCTACAAGCCTCTAAGAGTATATAAATGTCATAAAGGTCGGGACAGGGCCCCGCTATACTAATTAGTACATGTCCTAATCATACTGACCACATAAGCAACTCCGGAGCAAATGGAGCGCACCAACACCTTCCGCTGAGCTGATAGCCTACTTGGAGGATTCTCGACCTGTCTATCAGGACCTGCGGGCATGAAACGCAGCGTTCCCAGGCAAAATGGACGTCAGTACAAATAATGTACCGAGTATGTAAGGCACATAAATAAGTACATAACAAACATGGAAGAATTATAGAGTAAATAACTCAACCTGTAAGTCTGGATAACTCTGTAAATCATGAAATAATTATAGTGTCATGCATATGTGTATGAATGTCATGTCGTGTATAGGTACATGTTTCATAACATCATCAGACCTCTGAGGGCATCCCATCATATCATCTCGGCCATTGTGGGTAAAATCATCAACGTATACCAGCTGATCATGTGGTGGTGCGTATATAACGCCGTAACCTTTTCCCATATCCCAAATATATACGCGTATATAACGCCATCTGGTCATGGGTCAATATACATGTATAAATGCATGAAATGCATAAGAAATACGTTAATAAGATTTCTCAGAATGTCATAAAAATAATATGCCTGTCAGATAAACTTTATCAAATACGTATTTTTCTGAGACCCATGAACAAAAGATATAATAATAATTAAGAGATAACAATATTTTTTTCATATGGGAAAACCATTGTGTTAGTGTTGTTAAACCTTGCTGCTCAAATATTTCAATGATATGAGAATCAATAACAGAATATAAGCGAAGCAAGACGATACATGATGGTACATTCAACCTTTTCTCTACAGCTCTAAAGGCTTTTACAATCATGTACACTTGCATACAGTTTAGCTTACTGGACTCTTTCCATTTCAGTGATAGATTGCTCAATTATGGCTTATATTTATATTTTATCTCTCTTTGCTCCTTGTGTTGTGACTAATTACTAATTCACATGGGAAATCAAGAATATAGACACCCCTAGTATTTCTATAAATAGAGTCATTTATGAAAGTTGTGTATTTGTTCATTTCGCTTGTGTCGTATAGATCATGTCAAAAAGAAAGAAGGAATAGCTTTAACATACCCGGAGTATGTAAAAATCTGTATGATATTCTTAAAAAAGGTTACACCATGCACCGTACTCCCTTAGAATCATAAAATTTCATGTTGCTACTGTGCTAAGAAATCTTATTGGTTGAAGAAATCACGTCGTAGCGTTAAAAGTGAAGAAATCATGTCTGGTTGTAGTGATTTTTGTAGGAATTTGTAGGAAATTAATAAGAAATCATGTTGGCTAAGGTGCAAAGGTTCACATCTGTTTGTGTTGTAGTGAAAGTCTTAAGTGTTGTGTTGAAAGTCTTAGATTTGAAGATGTTAGAGATGATTAATCAACAATGACTAAGAGTAAGGTATTTTGTATTTGTTTGCCACCTAATCAATCAATGACTAAGAGTCATTTGATTAAGAGTGGCTTGCTGCTACATTTTTTAATACAGTCTTTATCCAAAACTCTAATTACTCCACCACTTAATTATTAATTAACTAGGTAATGTCTCATTTTCCAATAATTAACCAATTACCCACATAATAAAGAATTATTTCTATTTACTTAAAATATTACTCACTTTTTACATACCTTATACACCTTACTATCATGGTCACGTGGTACCTTGTATGGCACTAGTCCATAAATATCGAGTATTTTATCTCGGGCCGTATTTTATCCCAACATGCCAAACTTGGACGAAAATTCACTTTCTTTGACTTGCTTCCCCTCTCACCTTCACGAATTTACTCATCACTTGTTTGAAATTACATAATGCTTATAATCTTAAAATAATCCCATTCCCGAACTTTCGTCGATTAACTTACGACGAAACTTTAACATACGAAAATACGGGATGTAACATCATTCCCCCATTTGGAACATTCGTCCTCGAATGTTGACTGGTGCACTTATCATTTTCATAGCTTATGCCTTCTGAATACTTCATTACTCTCATTGCCATCTAGGCAACTATTATGTGATTAAATTCAAAGGCCAGGGCATTCCCTCTTTTAGGCCTCTTTCCCACACCATGGCTTGTGATCAAAATCCTTCTAATCTCGTAACTGTGGTTACCTTCTATCATGCAGTTGGTACGATTTTGACCTTGTAAGTGCGCTTATGCGTCTCTTCTTTCCTTTTTCCTCCAATTTTTTTGTAGCTATTACTGAAGTTCTTCGCTCGGTATTTTGTCGAACTTACGAATATTGCTATATCTTATTTTCATAGACCCGGTTATCCATTCGTATGACTTTACTGCATCTATGTAGGTCATACTATGCCATAACTCTTACTTCGATTTATCGTTACTGAGGTCTGCAACCAACTCCAGGTTACTTTCGTTGCTTATCTTTAAGACTGATGGTCTAATCTCATCTCATACTGTTGAACTTTTATCCATCCATTGTTAATTCGCCTCAATATTAATCTACAATATACCACTGATAACTTAAAACTTCTTACGTCATACCTTGCCACTAGAGCTTACGTTGCATCGGGGAATATTTGAAGTAATTTTCCTGATCCACTTAGGGGTGATACTGTACTTCAATGATCGTATTTTATAGCATCCCAATGTGATTCATTTACGTGGGTATTTTAATCTCGTACACACCATGGAATCCTTTTCAAATAATTACTCAATCGAAGGCCTAAACGTCATTATTTATCCATCACAATTACACCCTCATTGTACTATCAGGGCAGTATTCCATCTCTTCTAAATGCTACTGGTCTTAGACTCCTTTGAGTTCATTCAGGCTATATTGAACTTTCTATAACTCAGAGAAACCATCAGCTCTTCATGTTTTCATGGGTTTAATCCTGAGGACTTATATATTCTCGTCACCTTCTCACTCGCCCTTTCTTATCCTTACTCCTGTCTTCCTACAACCTTGTCGCTCTACCATACTTTTATCTTGCGACCCATACATATCTATTTATACTACTCGCAGCCTTCCTTCAACTTCTTTGCACCATAAACTTCCTTGTTTTATTCTGGAATATCAAGCGAGGCATCACCTCGTCTCTAACTCTTCTTTATTCTCTTAAATAGACCTCTCAGTACCTAGAAACCATAAGCTAGAAGATATGCCACTAACGACGCTGCTATCATTCCTGGATACTGAATCCCAGCGCTTCTAGTCTTTTACCTAAAGTATAGACCACTCACATCCTTCTACACTTGAGTATTTCGTACATTGTTCACCTTTACCTTACTACCTTAAAATCTTGCATCGTATCTTCTATCTCTTTCATGACCTCCCTTCCACATAGGTATAATTTACCTCCACAGCCTGAAGCTCTATTATAATACTTGCACCTATGGTGCATACACAATTCGGTGGGAGCTCTATATTGAATTCTTATGAGGCTGGTATTTTTCTAACTGGCTTTATCGTAGAGCCGTTATAGAATATGGTCGTTGTACTATCTCTCTTACACCTCTGATATTAAGAGTGATCCTGCTATGTTCTCGATCATGATTCCTATAACTTCTGGGTCCAATAATCGGATTCCTGATTTACTTCGTCGATGTAACTCTTTAGTTTCCTCCTTCTTCTGATCGGCCTTTATGTAGGCTTAAGTTGTCTCCCGATCTGAGGTTCATGGTATTAGTTATTCTGTTTAGCCTTTCATGGGTGCTGAGGAATATTCATGATACAATCCTTTAACAATTCAATCCTCCGTCTATGACCTGGGCTCAATTCTTTCTTTTAACGTATACCAGAATCTTCTATGACTGTATATGATGTATGTATAAAACTCCAAATTCTTAAGTGCGTCCATAACGTAAGTAACCCTGGATCATTAATTGAATAATTCTTTTTGTTCCATCTCAGCTTTCTTCAAACGTAAGCAATTACTTTTCCTGGTCCTTCTGCCCCATTTTTGCGTGCATACTTAACTTATCTTAGTGCCCACGCATATTGGAATTCCATACAACTCATATGACCTTGAATATCACTGCTGATTTTACTTTTCGTTCATTAGCTGCGGTAGGTGCCATTTTCTTATGGAGTGCATATAATATTGTTGTGAGATTTTTTTTTTTTTACATGACCATTTCTTCTTCAAGTTACTATGCTTAGGTTGGAGTCTTCTGCCTTATTTCCTCAACTGGTCTTCCATTGTAGTACTTAGGGAGGACCACCTGATTCTTGCAAGGCTGCGAGCTTATTACCTTGTTTACCCGACGGAATTTTTGATGTCCTTCCTCGCTTATAATTATCCGTAGTTACTTACCTCCACGCCCTTGTGCTTGTAGGTTTGCTTCTAAACTTGATATTTTTACTGTCTTCCCAGTGGCATTATCTTTTATTTCTTTAATACTCATACGGTACCTTTTTAACTCCCCCCATATGAATAAAATATATCTCAAGTATTATAATGTCATAACTGCGAGGCTGAATCCCCCCTTTAGGGAAGTACTAAGATTTAGCGCTACGATGATCTACGTATAGATATTTTACCTCATTGGCATCTTTTCACATTATCGACGACTCTTACCCGCCTTGCGGTAATCCTTCTGCACTAAGGATAACAAAATTCCTTACTCACGAGGGTGACACTTAATGTAACTGGCACACTTGGTCCTTTAAGCTTAACTTTACTCACATTACTTCCTTTTAGAAAAGCATCTTCCTGAATGACCTTTCTCTAAATTTCTCATGAATATTCTTCTGTTGTCCATTCTTTTATCGCCGGAACAAAATATGAAATTCTCATGATGTCGGCTATTATCAAATCACTCAGTCCCTAATTCATGTTTAGTTTATCTTGTTCACCAATCCATACTAGTTTCTATTACTCTGGGGTCTAACTTTTCCTTCTGTTAATCACATTAGAGTCGCGAACTTATTTCTCGAAATGAGGATGTGACTGTATGGCCTATACTCTCTTGTTGTCTTAAGGCCCATCACCTCCCCTCTCTTTTTTTCATTTGACTATAGATTCTGTAACACTCTACTATTGCCATCCATGTATCACATCTCACTCATAATGCTTCATTATCCCTCTTTGTACTTCCCTGCTAATATTTTTATTTATCACTTTATCCTAAAAACTTTAACAAGATATTCTTTTGCTTTTTTACCTTCCCTTGCTCCATCTACTGGCTCTTCGGGCTACCTAACATTCTCCCTCTACTAGGTACGGGAGCCATACTAAGATAATATTTATTCATTCAAGGTTTCCAGTTCCTATCTTTGTAGTACTCATATCTAGCTGTACTATTTTAGTGTGCACCCTCTGGGTGTCTCACAAGGAGATCTATTAGCACATTTGCAATATCCTTCGGAAATGTCAACTAACGCAAACAATTTATCCACCATTTTGGCTCACTCTAACCCCAGCCAGATCGTGATATTATGTCCTTATCTTAAACCATATTTGTTAGCTCCCATAGAGCATAACTCAGATTGGTGTAGCCAATTATACATACCTCTGTTACTGTTGAAGGTAAATCAAAATGCTTATATATCTCTTCCTGAGTGGTAAATAAGGATAATCTTTATTAACTGGGTACCTCGTACCCTTCTTCGCCTTGCTTCTTTTACTTGCTGCAACTCGTGTCTAACTTTCGATTCTGTTATTCCTTTTTACCATAAGAGTGGATAAGTATTCTTTCCTAAAAGCTCCTTATCAAGAACCGTACACCTTTTAGTACACGCATGATCTGCTGAAGACCTCTCATTTACTCATCATAAGCAAGATGCAAAATCGAGTTTCCTCTAACTCAACACTTCCACAGCTATATCTCATATCGATAGTCTTTCTGAATGTAGGCATCGTCTTATTACGAATAGAAGTTCAGGATTTGAATTCTTATAAGTGATCTCTACCACATGATCTAGAGTAAGAAGAAAGAGTGACAGTCCTAAATGTCCTGTAGCCTCTTGCTTATAAGTGTGGTACACATCACACCCATAAACAAGACTCTACTAGACACGACTTATAAACTTTCTAGGACAGAACTGCTCTGATACCACTTTTGTCACAACCCAAACCGATGGGCCGCGACGGGCACCCGGTACCTTACTCAACCGAGTACCAATGTAACGTATATTTCTTATTACATCATCATATACACGTGACATACGGGGCTAATAGGCCAACATGATCATTTATAAACTCAAAACATAGGCCGACAAGGCCGTACAATATTTCATGTACACGACATATATCTACAAGCCTCTAAGAGTATATAAATGTCATAAAGGTCGGGATAGGGCCCCGTCATACTAATCAGTACATGTCCTAATTATACTGATCACATAAGCAACTCTGAAGCAAATGGAGCGCACCAACACCTTCCGCTGAGCTGATAGCCTACTTGGAGGACTCTCGACCTATCTATCAGGACCTGCGGGCATGAAATGCAGCATCCCCAGGCAAAAGGGACGTCAGTACGAATAATGTACCGAGTATATAAGGCACATAAATAAGTACATAACAGACATAGAAGAATTATAGAGTAAATGACTCAACCTGTAAGTCTGGATAACTCTATAAATCATGAAATAATTATAGTGTCATGCATATGCATATGGATGTCATGTCATGCATAGGTACATATTTCATAACATCATCAGGCCTCTGAGGGCATCCCATCGTATCATCTCGGCCACTGTGGGCGAAATCATCAACGTATACCAGCTGATCAGGTAGTGATGCGTATATAATGCCGTAACATTTTCCCATATCCCAAATATATACACGTATATAACGTCATCTGGCCATGGGTCAATGTACATGTATAAATGCATGAAATTCATAAGAGATACGTTAATAATATTTCTCGGAATGTCATAAAAATAATATGTTTGTCGAATAAACTTTATCAAATACGTATTTTTCTGAGACCCATGAATAGAAGATATAATAATAATTAAGAGATAACAATATTTTTTTCATATGGGAAAATCATTGTGTTAGTGTTGTTAAGCCTTGCTGCTCAAATATTTCAATGATAAGAGAATCAATAACAGAATATAAGCGAAGCAAGACGATACACGATGGTACATTCAACCTTTTCTCTACAGCTTTAAAGGCTTTTACAATCATGTACACTTGCATACAGTCTAGCTTACTGGACTCTTTCCATTTCAGTGATAGATTGCTCAATTATGACTTATATTTATATTTTATCTCTCTTTGCTCCTTGTGCCGTGACTAATTACTAATTCACATGGGGAATCAAGAATATAGACACCCCTAGTATTTTTATAAATAGAGTCATTTATGAAAGTTGTGTATTTGCTCGTTTCGCTTGTGTCGTATAGATCATGCCAAAAAGAAAGAAGGGATAGCCTTAACATACCTGGAGTATGTAAAAATCCGTATGATATTCTTGGAAAGGTTTCACCATGCACCGTACTCCCTTAGAATCACAAAATCCCATGTTACTACTGTGCTAAGAAATCTTATTGGTTGAAGAAATCACGTTGTAGCGTTAAAAGTGAAGAAATCATGTCTGGTTGTAGTGCTTTTTGTAGGAATTTGTAGTAAATTAATAAGAAACCATGTTGGCTAAGGTGCAAAGGTTCACGTTTGTTTGTGTTGTAGTAAAAGTCTTACGTGTTGTGTTGAAAGTCTTAGATTTGAAGATGTTAGAGATGATTAATCAACAATGACTAAGAGTAAGGTATTTTGTATTTGTTTGCCACCTAATCAATCAATGACTAAGAGTCATTTGATTAAGAGTGGCTTGCTGCCACGTTTTTGAGTTTAGTCTTTATCCAAAATTCTAATTACTTCACCACTTAATTATTAATTAACTAGGTAATGTCCTATTTCCTAATAATTAATCAATTACCCACATAATTAAGAATTATTTCCATTTACTTAAAATACTACTCACTTTTCACATACCTTATACACCTTACTATCATGGTCATGTGGTACCTTGTATGAGACTAATCCATAAATACCGAGTATTTTAGCTCGGGTAGTATTTTATCCCAACATGCCAAACTTGGACAAAAATTCATTTTCTTTGACTTGCTTCCCCTCTCACCATCACGAATCTACCCATCACTTGTTTGAAATAGCATAATGCTTATAGTCTTAAAATAATCTCATTCCCGAACTTTCGTGGATTAACTTACGACGAAACTTTAATATACGAAAATACGGGATGTAACAGCTGCACTTGGTGCAACGAATACGTAATCAGTAAATTCTCCTTAGCTCATGCTCGCCCACCATTTGTATAAGTCTGCACTTTCCCTATTGACATCAACTGAAAGTTCAACAATACCTTCCAAACTCAAGTCATATTATGCGTGAAACGATAATTAGATCTTCACATCCCTCTTCATTTTAAACAAACTACTTTCTGCCATATTCAATCTTTCTTTGTACAGTAACCATCACTTCAAATAAAGTCCATAGGCCAAATCACATTCTATCACGATTCCAAACCGTTCTACACTTTCTCAAGGCGCACGACTACCCTACCATTGAATTCATATGCTAATCTGCCACTCTTACTTCGGTTAAATCATCTTATTTAAGAAACTTCTCAACCTCTACTTCTCCTACTTGACCTGCTAGTACTTCAACCACCGCAAAACACTTCTCTTCATGTCTTCCCTCATACTTTGCTGCCCAACTGTTGCATCAAATCAAAATGCATCTCTGTCGCACCTGAACCAATAAAATATTACCGACTCTAAATTTCTTCGAAGATCGTCTTTCTCGAGCCATCAACATCAGAAATACCCATTCGCAACCACAATTGCTACACAATCACTTACTCTTCTTGAGTCCAAACTCATTGACAAGACATGGGAATTTAATTTGCCCCATAATTAACAACGTGAAAGATCGTTCAATACACTCACAACTCGAGAATATATGTCAAATCAAGACAGAACTCAAGTACCCAATAGCAAACTCTTAAGTCATAAGCAAACTTTATTATTCACATTCAACCCATCTGAACACATCCTGCAGTCACATCATACTTACCATATAGCCATTCAATCGCTCATCGAGCCACAAATCCTACTTGTGGGGATATTGCCGGATATAGGGGTCCATATGTATAAGTTCTCACAACCGAAACTACCGAGCCTAAGCTGCAGTCTAACTCCGGCCTCAAGTCCTCCAGACTGTCCCATCAACAAAACACGAACTCGAACCTCATTCATAGAATCACAAGCCGGCTATGCACAGCTGATACCGAGTGCTCGTATGTGCATACGAAATGCGTGGAAGGAATTCAAAGAGTTATATTTTAAAGCTGAATCGATTTCACATGATAGAATGCAAGAAAGTGAAATTTTTATAAGGGTTCGGCAACCTCTCGAAGATAAGTACAGATGTCTCCGTACCGATCCGCAATACTCTACTAAAACCTGCTCATGACTCGTGAGACCTATGTAACCTATGACTCTGATACCAACTTGTCACGACCCTAAAATCAAACATGTCATGATGGCGCTAATCGATGGTACTAGACCAGCCGACTCCCACAATACTACAACAATTCATTCACAGATATGCCAAAAGGCATCTTGTATAGCAGAATTTCATAAAAGAAACAAGGGTTGAATTCAAAAATAGAAATGCGGAATGAAAAGCCCCAATCATCGGGGTGTCACTAAGTCATGAGCAACTACTAAATATTGGTCTGACAATAATAAGACTGACATAGTCTGGGAAAAGTTCAAAATACAACTAAGGGGGAGATAAAGAAGGAGAAACCAGGGCTGCGATCGCCAGGCAGCTACCTTGCTAACTCCAATGATCTGCTACAAGAATATCAGCAGCTACTGCCGTGACCAAAAATGCCTAGATTTGTACGCAAGGTGCAGGGAGTAACGTGAGTACACCAACTCAGTAAGTAACAGAAATAAATAAAGAACTGAAGATAGTGACGAGCTACACAGTTATAATTCATTTTCAGTAATTCCAGCAAAGAATAGACATGCTTTCCAATTCAGCAGTTTAAGTCAAATTAATTTTATACAATTCAAGTTCATGTAATCCGGATATAAACTCCTTCAGAAAATTTTTACAACAATAACAGATAGCAACTAAGTGCAACCACAAATGAAAAGCAAGTACAACCTCTCAGGGAAACAGTCACTCAACTCGTCACAACAGCTCAACCACTCAGCTATCAGCCCTCAGCACTCACACTCAATGGGTACCCCCGCTCACTGGGGGTGTTCAGACTCCGGAGGGGATCCTACAGCCCAAGCACTATAAGCACGGACAACTCACGTGCCATAGTATAATATCTTGATCCGTACGGATAACTCACGTGCTGCACGGACAACTCATGTACTATAATAATATATGGATCCGCACGGACAACTCACGTGCTGCACGGATAACTCACGTGCTATAATAATATCTCACAATCAGGCCCTCGGCCTTGCTCAGTCATAAATCTCTCCAGTCTCTCAGGCTCTCAATAATCATGAAATCAGCCCAAACAACAATGATATGATGCATCAATAATGAACAATAGAGACTGGGATAAAATAATCAAGTAAACTGTGACTGAGTACAAAACAATAATTAACCAGATAGTTCAACATGTACACGACCTCTGTGGGTCCTAACAGTACCAACATATAGCCTAAACATGATTTCTAACATGACTTATAGTCAAATTTCCACAATACATAAAGAGCACATAGTTATCAACAAGTTATTCAACTTTACAGTTTTCACGGGACGAACCAAGTCACAATCCCCTCGGTGCACGCCCACACGCCTATCACCTAGCATGTGTGTCACCTCCAAAATAATCATATGACACAAAAATCCGGGGTTTCATACCCTCGGGACTAGATTTACAACCGTTACTTATCTCAATCCGAGCAAATCTCTACTCCGCAATGCCCTTGCCTCTCGAATCGGCCTACGACCGTCCCGAATCTAGCCACAAGCAGTACAATACCATTAATATATGCTAAAGGAATCAATTCCACAAGAAAATTACTAAATTAGACTCAAAACCCGAAATCGACTCAAATCCGAACCCCGGGCCCACATCTCAAAATCCGACAGAAGTCACAAAACCCGAAAGCTCATTCACTCACGAGTCTAACCATATAAAATTCATCAAAATCCGACATCATTTGGTCCTTCAAATCCTCAAATTACTCTCTCCAAAATCCCAAGCCCTAACTCCTTATTTCACTTCAAAAATCCTACTAATTAGGTGAGAAATCAACGAAAAAATACCATAGCTAATGATAATAGAGCTCAAGCAACTTACCTCAGTGAATAACCTTGAATCCTCTTAAAACATCCCCTCAAAAGCTCCAAAGTCCGAGTTAAAAATGGTGGAAATGAGCAAAAATCACAAAGTCCTCAATTTATACATTCTACCCAGCGAAGCCGCACTTGTGGTCCTTTTTCCGCTTCTACGACACCGCACATGCGGAATTTCTATCGCAGGTGCGGAACTCACTTAAGATCCCAGGTTCCGCATCTGCGGCCAATCTCTCACGCCTGCACTTGCGCACCTGCGCATAACTCTCCGCATCTGCGAAGCCAGTCATTTTCCTCCCTTCCGCATATGCGCCCCAGGTCTCGCACCTGCGGGCTCGGAGATACGACAACCTTCTCGCACATGCGCCTTCTGCCCAGCTCCTCCAATCTCGCATCTGCGATCACCCGCTCGCTTCTGTGGGCTCGCACCTGCGATGAGACATCCGCAGGTGCGATTATGACAGTTGAGTTCAACTTCAGCAATTCCTACAATTTTCAAACTTGTTCCGTTAATCACCCGGAATCATCCCGAGACCCCCGGGACCTCAACCAAACATACCAACATATCCCACAACATCATACGAACTTAGACAAATCATCAAATTACTCAAAGCAACATCAAAACACCAAATTACACTCGGATTCAAGCCTAAAGACTTCTAAACTTCCGAATTCCACAAACGATGCTGAATCCTACCAAACCATGTCCGAATGATCTCAAATTTTACACACAAGTAAAAAATAACACCACGAACCTATTCCAACTTCCAGAATTTTATTCCAACCCCGATATCAAAATTTTCACTACCGATCAAAATCGCCAAAATTCTAACTTTCGCCAATTCAAGCCTAATTCTACCACGGGCCTCCAAATCTCATTCCGAACGTGCTCCCAAGTCCAAAATCACCTAACGGAGCTAGCGGAACCATCAAAATCAAATTTCGAGATCGTTTATACATAAATCAATGTCTGGATGCCTTTTTCCAACTTAAGCTTCTACTTTAGAGACTAAGTGTCTTAATCCACTCCGAAATTACTCCGGTACCGAACCAACTAACCCCGTATAACACAACATTGCTGAAGGACTCAAAAACAAGCAAAAATAGAGGAAACATGGCTATAACTCTCGAAACGACCAGCCGGGTCGTTACAATAGTTAAGTGCAATATTCTTCTGCACTAGAAGTCATAATTAGCTGTTATTTAGTTCAATTGCACAAGCAAATCATTGAATGATCCTAGAGTTATTTGTACTAAAGTATTATTTGCATTTTTCATATTGAATTTAGATAAAGTAGTCTCACCAAATAACTATTGCCCATGTTCTACTTGCACCATAGTTGATTATATTATTGACTAATTGCGTGAAAATGATGGTACAAGAAAATAAGTAAAAAAACAAAAAAGATCATCATTTATTCAGATCCATGCAAAAATTTAGATTCTACGAAATCTTTGGGAGATCACCATTGCTAAAAGCCATGCAAAATTATTAGCATAGATAGTGGATGATTTGATTGAGATAATGACTCTTTGCTTCCATATCTCTTGTGATATGACATATATATGTTGTTTTAATTATTTAATACCATATAAGCTAGATTTTGAGATTTGAGAATCTTTATGCTATACAAATCTAAGTTTTCTTATTTTTATTTAAGCCCATTGCATATAATAATTAGTTGATTAAAGGGACATCAATCTAATAATACCCAACATATATGACATTGTTCTGTCCCACAATTATTGTATTAATCCATTAGTTGCAATAGCGAGTTTTGCATCAGTAAGATGGGTACACTAATCAAGTTGTGCTAAAAAGATTAAAATACTTTATGAAATGGTCGGAGCAATAGAAAATATAGCAAAAAGGGCTATTTTACTATCAGCATCCAAAATGCCTATACGAAATCAATTTATTAGTTCGTAATGTAATCGAAAAAAAATGTGGGCTCTTAGATATGAAACAAAATCAGTTATAGAAGATTGCTTTCGTTTATTCAAGATTACAAATTAATATTTGTACATAGAATTAGACAATGGATTTAACCAAATAGGATTTCATATGTACTAGAGAAGATGCATTCTCTTTTTATTAGTGACACTTGTGAATGTATAACACCAGAAAATACAAAAGGTATAGTGCTATTTATGTATCATTGAAAGAAGCAATTCCAATTTTCCAATCCTCATTCACTTTTGCCACCAGCATTTTGGAAAGTCCTTTCAACAATAACTAAATCTTTCTCTCCCAACCATGACAAAAAAACAGAAATCCTTATCTAGCCATGGCAAAAATCAAAGTGAAATATATGTACTCCTTATGATAACAGCACCGGCAGATGGAAAGTTTGTTTCTTTCATCTCTTCCACAAAAACCTTAAGAAGAATCTAAATTGGTATTTCACAGAAATAATTCTGCAAAAGAAAAAATACAAAGGGTGAGACATTTGGATGTATATATAATGACTTATGTTGTCCAACATTTCAAAGGTAATCATACCTCATCTTTTCAAGAACTGGCTAAGAGGCCAATTATATCTCTAGTACAATGACTGCAGCACCAAAATAAACACAATTAATTAACATATAGTAACATGTTATTGGCCACAAATAAAGAAATGATTTCAAGTATCAAGTGAAACATGGTGTATTCATCAAGAGTTTAACTTCTGCTCACTGACAGTGTCACATCACCTAAAAACTAATTAGGAATAACCGTCCATAATATGAAATTGTTGAAAACTTACAATCAGAATCTGATTTGTCCCATTTACTTCCATTCTTCACAGTCTCAAATGTATCATCTTCACTATCACTCTCAAGCGCACATCTATTGTCTAAGTATCTCTTTCTTGTGGTACCCCTTGGACTAGTTGCTTGAGGATATATCTTTTTGTGTAGTATGGCCCTCAAAATCTGAAAATTAAGGATTACTTAAACAAGATGGAAAAAAAAAAATTGCAAACTAAATACATCTATAAAACACTAGTAGATGCACATAAAAAAGATAGTCCACCGCATTAAGCTTATGAGCGGGATTCGGGGAAGGGTCGGACCGCAAGGGTCTATTATATGCAGTATTACCCTGCATTTCTGTAAGAGGCTATTTCCATGACTCGAACCCGTGACTTAAATTGCTCAAACATGGGTGCGGGTGTCCGACACTAGTGCGAATCTTGAGGTCGGATCCTTCGAGATGTAAATTCTAAGATTCGGAGATATGAATCCTAGTACGGATGCGGTGCGGAAAACCAGCTAAAATTAATTCAAAAAAATAAAAAAATCTCTAAATTATGAGAAAATTTTGTGGAAAAACTTAGTATAACTTGCAAAGTGTGGATTTCTTTTTTATTCTCACGTTGTAGATAAGTAAAAGATTGATTTCCTAGAGAAGGTATACTATTTTCTTTAAATTTACCCTAGTTCGGTTCTGATTTCGGGAATCAAATTGTATCTCGTCTCGAATTTTTCTGTCTGTCGTGGTCAAAGTACCCAAATTATTTGACCAGATGCGGTACGGATCCCATACACACACCCATACTAGTGTCATGTCAATATTGGTGCGGCACCTAAATTGCCGTGTCAGAGCAACATAGCCTGTGACCTATTGGTCACATGGCAATAGTTTTACGAGTTACGCCAAGGCTACCCTTCTAAATGCACATAACTTTTATAAAAAAAATTAATACAAAAAGAGAGGGAGGCAGAGAGAGCGACATATATAAAATGAAACAAAGGGAGTATATTATTTGCATAGAAATGAATGAGTGCGCAAACCTTTTCCATTCTTGATTTCTCAAACTTTGACTGTGGAAGTACTGGATCTCTCAAAGGGTAAGGGGGAGGAGGTGTGAATCCATCACTGCAGAGAAATGTCTTCTTGAGAAGATAAGACACGGATTTTCTGCTAATACCATTGTTTGTGTTTTCCAGTTGAGCAGATTCTTGGCCTCTGCCACAAACAAGACTATTACTCCGCTTGAAATTGCTCTCTTTACTTTCTGAATTTTCATCTTCTAAGTTCTGGAGACAGTCAAAGAATTTGTCTAGATCTTTATTTGATCCCTTGGCTGAAGGGGAAATTAGATGTTTTAGTTCTTTGTTAAGCTGCCCAACTTCTTCAGGTGTAAGTTTTTCATCTGGTTGATTCAAATTCCCAGCATTTTTTGGAATACTGTTTTTTCCAAATGTCCCAATAGCAAGCAGTTCATTAGGCCAGTCACTGAATTCTTCTTTGCATGGTTGATGCACCTTTTGATCTATTAATTTTAAGGAGAAATCATATGAGTACAAAGCGGTAGCCCGGAGTACGAAATATTCTGCGTTTACGGCAGGGTCCGAGAAGGATAGTCAGCCTACCCTGACACAAAGTTCAGTGGTTGATTCCACAGCTCGAACCAGTACTGAACTGTAGGTCACACAGAGCAGTCTATCCTGATATAAAGCTCAGTGACTGATTCCACAGTTCAAACCAGTAAACATTAGGTCACACAGAGCAACCTACCCTGACACAAAATTCAGTGGCTGATTCCACAGCTCGAATCAGTGAACGGTAGGTCACACATAGCAACCTATCCTGACACAAAGTTCAGTGGCTGATTCCACAGCTCGAACCAGTGAACGGTAGGTCAGACATAGCAGCTTACCCTAACACGAAGTTCAGTGGCCGGTACCAGTGAACTGTAAGTCACACACTGACAACTTTATTGTTGCTCCGTGGCTCTGTGCTGAACAAAGCAAATAAAAATATAAAATTAAGAAAACTTACAAGTGTCTGTTACTGGGTTCGGCTTGGAGGGGTTTTGCTTTCCATTAATCTTGTTTTGAATCCAATTAAAGATCTATTATCAGCATATAAGGTAAAGGTTAGCAGCTAAAGAATATAATGCTCATTCATATATTTAGGCAAAAATGAGAAGCCTGTCCAACTTACCTTCATTTCGTGGAAAGATGGACTTGAGATTTGAGAACCCTTCAATCTAACTACAGAGGTAGAGATATGATCAATGTGGGCTTGAGAATTGTGTTTAAGCACAAGTCTGTTAAGCCAAAGGAAGTTGAGCTTCTGGCCCTTTTAAATAGAGGTGGAGTTATCTACATTCTAAATTTTTAATTATTTTTTTATATATATAGTTCGAGCCATTAACTAAGTAGTGCTAGTATTGGTTCACAATGGCGGAACTAGTATTTCGAATTTATGAGTTCGAAATTCTTAATCATTTTAAGTTAGTGGGTCTTAAATTAATAATTTATAAATTTTCAACAAAAATTTTAAGGTAACACAGGGTTCGGCCGAACCCGCAGCCGCTATTATTGGCTCAAGTTCCTATGCAGCCGCATATTTTAGTGTCCTTTACACATGTCATTTTCCATTTCGACCATCGTCCAATTTGAAATCTCAGGCACTATTGTTAATGTAAATAGTGCTTATAAAAGAGCTTAAGATTACCAAGTTGAAAGGGGCGTTCAGACTCAGATCCATTATTTCAAGAGAATGTGTGTACTATTGTAAAGAAATAAATCTAGAATTTATTTCGTGACTGATTTAACTTTAATCTCTTACCATGATCCACTACACTTTTAAAATTATAGGTTCAAAATTATATTCTTTTCGAAATTTTAATAATTTTTACATATATATATATATATACACTCCGTGCCGAAAACAAGACCGTTCAGATTGGAATTTGAATTGCCAATTTCACTTGTAGAGGTGTACCCAATAATAATTGCACCATAATAGTCTTTGAGCATGGATTCACACATATATATTTAAATAATCTTGAAAAAATATAACATTGTTATGCATGGTTTAGAGAGAAAGTATGAGTTTACGTGAATCCATATTTCTCAACTTGAATACACCTCTGGATCCGTCCGAATAAAAAATCGGACAACTCGATACACGAAACATTTTGTGTTCATGTAGGGTTTGGAGAAAAACCGTATCCCAAAAGGGTCTATCCGAATAGCATAATATAATTAGTTCTACCCATTCTATCTATTGCCAAAAAATATTGTTAGAAAGGAATATGTCTAGGTTCAGTCTCTAATACTACTCTGCAATTTTGTTTGCCCCTTTGTCCCAAACATAGTGTCACAATATTTGGACAGTTAAGCCTCAAGTCTCAAAATGGTACTAGATGTCCGAATATTTTGCATCCTATTCATGGAATACACAAGCACTCGCTATAGCAACTTAATCACTTCAACAACCACAACAATTCGGTGGAATTTCACTAGTGAAGTCTGAGGATAGTAGAGACGCAGAGACGCGGATCTTACCCCTAACTCGGAGGGATAAAGAGATTGTTTCCAAACTTAATCACTTCAAAGAAATTAAATATAAGTAGCAGATTCATGAACTAAATTTGACAGTGTAGTTGGCATTAGGTTCCAGTTATAATCTCTAAGACGAAAAAAAATTGGATTTAATCTTAGTTTGTTGCTTCAAGATAATCCCTTACTCTCATCTATACTAGCCTGTGGCGGAGCCACCTTTATCTAACTGGTATCACTCGATACCTTTTTACCGAAAAATTATAGTATGCTGATAATTTCTTTTTATTTATATATAATATATGTTGAATCCTCTTTATGTGTTTATTTTTTTATATTATTACACTCTTACGGAAAATTCTACCTCCGCCATTGAACCTTAAGTGTAGTTAGTATAAGACAGGATTGTGTCATGTCTACAATTAGTAGATTTCACGTGTGTCAAATTCAGCATTTTTCTGTTTGTCCTAAGATGGATAATAATCTATAGAATTCTAGAAAGGAAAAAGTGATTCATGGGCAAAACTAAAGTAGACATGTCTATACAGTATTTGGAAATAGAAAGAACATAAAAGCAAACCTAGAAGTAGTATGGGAAAAAATTGGTTTAGTTGAAAAATGCAGGCCATGTCCTCGTGGGGATGTCCCTCACTAACCGAACCCCCTGGTTTTTTCCAGAATTTTTTCATCACCTAAACAATTTGACTTGACATGCAAAGACACGATAGGGATGACACATACTCTAATATAAATCATCAATAGTTTCCTAAAATACTTTTTCTATATCCTCATTCATATACAAGCAAACTATGCTACTGGTGCTAAAAAAAAGATAGTTCGGTGCACTAAACTCCCGATAGGCGCGAGATCCAAAAAAGGGTCGGACCACAAGAATATATTGTAGTCTAAAATTGAGATGAACAAAATATTGATTGCTCAAACTTTTGATTGGAAGGTCACCTTGCAAATGCTCGAGAAGTACGTCCTTACGTGTAAGCTTAATTCTTTTTCATGAGCTTAATATACATGAATTTTTTTTCTTGGAACTGGATAGTGGAGAGATTCGAATCGAGGACTTATCGATGTGTTGCTCTTATACTATATTGAAGTGTGTGATCATTTGATCTAACATACTTTTATTTACTTAAACATTCTCGATATGGTGTTACTGTTTCATACGAGAGGTTATCTACATAACTAGCTAGTCTATAACATAAAGTTTTGGAGAACATCATATTACTACTAAATCAATCCAGAAATACTCTTAATGTTGTGATATTATCGACTTTGTACATGTTAAAACAACATAATTTTTTCCCGAAAATTCTTAGACTGTTATGAGTGTATATCCTACATTTTTTAATATAGTTTCTTAGTTTTAATCAACTTATAATATAAAATTTTATTCGCACACTCGACGCCCTTACGTATCCTTCCCTCTTTTATCTTCCACTTCCTTTACCTTCATCAATTCTAGCATAATTTTGTCAAAAAATCTCACAAAGGATTGCCAATTTTTACTAGGGACTCCCCAAAAAAGTCACCCAAACACGTGAAGTTGTCCATACCACATGGGTCATTGCCATTTTTACAGATATAGATTTAAGACTTATATATCAAGGGACTTTCCTACTTATCGTGCTATTTGAGAACTCAACCCTACGTGTCAAAGAACAAAAATTTGATGAATTTTGATCGTAACATTATCCAAATAACACGTGTGAAATGTCAAAGGAGTCAAATACTTAAAGGTCAAAGGACTCTCTTTTCTATGTTTAGGTTCCAGGGCATTAGTAAAAATAAAATCATTGGTATATATTACTCCATCCTTTTTAATTTAGATGAAATAGTTTGACTTAGCACGAAGTTTAAAAAAAAAAAAGAAATTTTTTGAAACTTGTGGTCTTAAAAGCTTAAGTAGTAAAAGCTTTATGAGGCCATGATATTTGTGTGATTATTAAAATGAGTAAAATAATGAAGAGTTTAAAGTTGAATTATTTCCAAATTTAAAAATATGTCATTTATTTTGGAACAAATTAAAAAGAAAAATATCTCGTCTAATTTGAAATAGAGAGCTTAACATTCATCACTTTTTATAATCTCAGTTTAAAATGTGACAAGTTGCTTACTTTTCCAATTATTCCTTCTATGCAAATGTTTCTCGCTCAAGTAAATCCGTATCCTTACTCCAATGAACAGCTCATTCTACTATAAGATTTCAGATTAAAGTTTTATACAATTTAAGTTATAAAATTGATAGTGTATAAATTTTTTAATACAATCCGTGTAGTCTTTAACATATTATAATATGTTTTATGCAATTTCTATCTGGCTTCCCTTTATTTTTCACACGAAAACTTATTTATAATTTCTTTATAAATGATTTGATCGTATAAATAGTTTTTACGCTGATAATATATATAATTTAATTATTTGGAGTTTAAATTAAATGATCATCACCTAAACTAGAGACTAATGACGTTACATAAATATGCTTAAAGATCCAATCATTCTGCAGCAAATGTTACTCATGCATGGCTTATTCAGTTGGTGGTCCTATATATATATTGCACTTAACAAGTAATTAATTAATATATAATAAGTTTTAGCTTTCTAGTAATTTACATAACAAACCATGTATAGTTTGTGGTCCATGAACATTCTCGTGCAATGCTGAAATGACACATATATAATCCTCAAATCAAATGTGGTTAAATTAGCATACTTAGAAGTAATCAAACAAGAATAATAGATTTTTCAAGTCATATATATATCACATAATTACAAGTATCGAAGAGTTTGAAGTTAGTAATTACCATCTACATACAAAAAAGCTAACAATAATTTTTTTTAAAATATAAATTATACACAAATGATCAGTAAAGATAGTTTGCTTCTGAATGGCAGACCGATCGAGTTTTCCGAAGATAATCTCGATATCCACACAGATCTTACTGAAACTTTTGTTGACTTAGGGTCGAGGAATTTATTAATTTTTACCCTATTTACTTAAAAGATAATTACAATTAACAATTCATAAGAAAGTGGAATTTTTAACCTGGAACAACAGCTGATGAAAAATACACTTGATAGTGTAACAACAACAACAACAACAATAATAAATCCAGTGTGATCCCACAAGTGAATTTTGGGAGGGTAGTGTGTGTACCCCTACCTTGAGAAGGTAGAGAAGTTATTTTCGATAGACCCTCGACGCAAGAAAAAATAAAAAAGAAGCAGTAAACAATAACACCAGCAAAATAGCAATAGATGTATATAAGTTAAAAGTTCAAGTTTTATGAAAAACATATTTGTATAATCTAATCACGCATAAGCTAACTAGTTGTGCGGGTAAACTTACCTAATAAAAATGATAATTAACCTAATATATCACGGACTAAACTACTTTATTAGTGTAAAAGAATCTTTATACAACCAGTCCATAAGTTAAACAGACTTATTAGCTATTATAACATGTTAAATTATAATGATAAATAAATAACAACGTAAAAGAAATTCTACACTACCAATGTATATAAGACTATAGCCACGTGATAAAAAAAATTTAGTGAATTTTTTGGTGATTTAGTCAAATGGCAAAGAAGTAGGGTCTCCAGAATGGTGAACAAACTTTAAACAGGAGAGAATGTTCATAACGAAATTTTAGCATAGGAATCTGCGTAAGGTTTCTTCACTGTACGACAGCTATTAGTCTAGGAATTAGAAGGGATTCATCACTAAATATGGAAACCCTACACATGACTTTCCCAAAAAGGAAAGTTTCACAACTCAGTCATACATTGGAGAGTAGACACCTTCAATAGTGTGAGACAATTTAGGATTTCAAGAAGAGTTGTCTTCCTATCAATATTAATGTTAGACCTCAATAATCCATTGGTTGTAATTTAATTGCTTAGCATTATAATATTGTCCTTGGAATGAAAACCAAGTATGAAAGCTTGCCTACCTTTATTTAAGGATTTTGTTGGTATGTATCTTCGTAGAAATAACACCGGGTAGTCACTTTAAATGGCTGATATTTATGATTTTCCTAATGTAATCTGTATTTTAGTTTTTTAATTTAATTTTTTCCTACACAAATGTCTCGAATTATCTTGAAATTATTAAGATTTAAGTTCAAATTTTTAGGACAAAAATTTAAAATAACTACTGATTAATCCCTAAATAGAAGCCATAAGAATGGTTGTTTGTGTACTTGAAATTATTGGATTTTATAATGTGCTAATTTCCAAATGACTCAAATGTGGAAGGAGTCATTTAAATGCAAAGTTATTCTTAATCTAAACCCACAACCACTAATTTGAAGTTTGTCCTTTTCTTAGATAAGTAGTATAAAGTTCGATAATGTTCACCGGTCTAAACTCTAAAGTTTAAGGGGCAATACGGTGTACTTAGCTCTTGTTATGCGCGAGGTCTGGAGAAGAGACTCCAGAGTCTAGACCACTAATCTGATTGTAAAAAGCAACTTTTACACAAATAGCAGGCCGAATTCACTGTTTACTTTTCATAGCCGGTATAAATATAATATACATTGATCATATATGGTTATATACATATTATACATCGATAATACATATATTATACATCCACTGGTAATTTTTAGTTTAAGCGATTTGGTGTTGAACTTTTTAGGTCTTCTTTTAGCAAAATAGTGACCAACTTTTCGATATAAGGCAACACCAATGCAAATAACAATCATTAACGGGTGAAATTCAAAAATAGCCAGATTTACAAGTAGTAATTGAAAAATAGCTACAGTTTCAAAAGTAATCGAAATTTAGCCACTTTTCATGTAAAGATAAATCTGAATGAAAACACTGTTCAAAATCCGGAAAATATTCCAGCATAATATACTGGAGTTCAAATTTTTTACATGTGAACTTCCAGCATAATATACTGGAGTTCCAGCATAATATACTGATCCAACATAATATGCTGGAAGTTCATACACAGGTGCTCCAATCTCCAGTATATTATGCTGGAACTTTCCGTGTGCTGGAGTTCCAGCATATTTCATACACAGGTGCACTAATTTTCAGTATATTATGCTGGAACTTTCCGTGTTGCAACAAAATAGTAGCTATTTTTTAATGACTTTGCAAATGCTGGCTATTTTTCAGTTACCAGCCCAAAAACTGGTTAGCATGTGTTATTTTTACATCATTAACAACTAAAAGGCCCATGAAGAAAACTGCTAAAAGGCCTGAGATCGTCAAGAGAAACTGCTGCAGTCCAATTCAAATGAGAAAGCAAAAGCCCAATATATTAATTCGGGTGGCCCAGTGGCCCATCTAGCACTTCCTAGGCGAGTCACCTTCCCCATTGTAAAACTAACTGCTACGTGTCCAACTATGAAGTAAACGAACAAAAACTGTTATGTAGCTGCTCCTCCAAAGTATTTGTGTGCATATCCTAAAATAACAAACAGAATTTCAGTAGTACTATGTAGTTTCTATCTGCCGTAATTTAGAAGAAATGTTCGAATCTTAAAATCCATTTTGGCTACTGAAGTTTTAAGACGGATCTCTTGCCGAAATAAGCAGAACTCTCATTTTACAGGCATGATTATGAATCTTGGGATCTTTCTCTTTTTCTTTTTTTATATGTCGGGTCTGTAACAACTTGTTTGGATGGTTGTTACCCATTGTATTGTATCGTATTGTTACTTTAAATATAATATTTGTTTTGATTGTTACTTAAATTTTATTGTATCGTATCGTTAAATGCATCGTTACATAACGATATGCCACTTTATGTAACGATCGATTTGGTGTGGTCGCATCGTTACCTTGTCTTTTTATCTCAATCTCACCCTTCATTATTATTAAATAATTTTATTTTATCATTTACCCTACTTTTTTATATAGTAATTTTACCCTGTGTCATAATTTTTCTTTATAATATTACAAGTTTATTTTTCATATTGCTGGTGTGTGATATCATCAAAACGATTGCAAACGACACAATCTATCCAGATATTGTATTTATCAAACGATACAGTACAATACAATACAGTACGATACGATACATTATGAAACGATACGTAACAACCATCCAAACAAGCTGTAAGTGTGTTGTGTTTTTTTCTGGCGTTTATTATCAGTGGCAGGGCCATAAATTTTTTAATAGGTGTTCAAAATTTAATATACATTTATAAAAATTAATATTTTTGACTTATATATATATTCAGTATAATTTTCCCGTCACACTATGTGGCTACGCCCCTGTTTGTTATCAGAATTTGTTGATCAGTTGGATGCAAAGAAGTAGTAGTACGTAACTAGCTAGTTATTACTTGCATGTTTCTCTGTTCTCAAATCTGGTTTTTTCTTTACCTTATTATTGCAAGTGCTAATTGTGCTTTCCAGTTTCCAAGTTTAGAACTTTATATTGGTCTTCCCATTTATATGGGGTAAACTAAAAGCTGGTCTGAAAACTGAATTGTGAAATTTATGGTTATGATTAATACTACCAGTTTAGTCTTCTTTTAGGGTTGGAACCGTAGATTAATTATTGGGGGAAAGTAGGAATATCACCCTTAATTAGGATATATAATGTAATGTTTTTCAAGATGCACTTGTCAGCAGTTCATTGCTCACATGGTCCGAAGGGGTTTAAATGAAACTCCTTTATCGGAATTTATAATTGCAACCAGGATAAAAGCAGTTCTTTTTTGTATATATGTAAATTGTTGAATCCTGTCGACATAAGGAAAGCTTCTAGTGTAGTGGTATAGTTGGCTAAAAAGTTACTTTAGATTGCAAGTCTGAACCTCATTGAGGCATTTTTGCGTTTCCTTTTGACTCCCCTTGTTAGAATTCTGGCTCCACCTCTCATTGTCCATACAAGATGTTCACATGTACTATTGAGCTTGTTTACGATCAGCTGCGTTTCGCATTTCTTCAACCTCAGCCTCCTGCTTCAGGTAAAATTAATAGAGTGTCATGTAAGGACTGAGAAAGGGCTGGAAAGCAGGGGAAAAGAAGTGAAAGTTATAGGGTCTTATGCAGAGGCGGACCCAGGATTCGGTGGTAGCGGGACACCATGATATTCAATATAAATTTCTCACTGCTCTTACAGATTGGTACGGGGGCCTATGCTAGACATTTACAAGTATACATGGAGTTTTTGTCGAAGTTTCCGGGTGCCGGTGACCCCTCTAAGTATAGTGTGCATCTGCCTCTGGTCTTATGTACGTTTAATGACCTTAAACTCAAAAAATATATGGACTTGGTAACACCTGAAAATTATGCTAATAATGCAAACCTTTCTATGCTTCACCTGAGCCGAGGGTCTATCGGAAACAGCCTCTCTATCTACACAAGGTAGGGGTAAGGCCGCGTACAAACTACCCTCCCCAGACCCCACTTGTGAGATTACACTGGGTTTGTTGTTGTTGTTGTAATGCAAACCTTTGACTGGCTTCTAGCATTCTACTTTCTAGTAGCTAATATTTGATCATCAACTGATAACAAGATTACCAGACTTTCCTGAAGTGATTTTTTCCCTCTGACCATATCCTTGATTAGGCTTTAACAATGTCAAGCTAACTGCGCTGTTGTTTTCAGGTTTGATTCGTGCTTTTTAAAAGTTTTAGAGAGCATTGCAACTGAGATCATGTGGCATGGCATCATTTTACATCTCTCTCTATGTGAACATGTATAGAGATCTCCACGAACCTGCTCTCGTAATTGCTGGATGCTTTGTCTTGGTCGCATTAATTCTCTCTCTTTTGTCAATATTTCAGCATCTCAGATACTATACCAATCCAGCGGTGAGTACTCAATTTAGGTGTATACATGGAGAATTAATTCTTATTTCCTAGAACGGGTGGATCTTAATTTTGCTTTCTTATCAGGAACAAAAATGGATCGTGGGGGTCCTTTTCATGGTTCCTGTCTATGCAACTGAATCAGTAAGGAAAAAATGCACTCTGATTTCCGAATTCTTAATTGAGATACGTATCAAGGAAATGCACACTATCTTTTCTATGCAATATACATGTTTAAACTGATTGATTAAAGCAATTGTGAAAAGAATGCTCCTTTTATGTTTCAAACTTAAAGCTGATGGAAAGTTTCTAAACCGATAACTGCAAATTCCCGATGAGAATTGAACGAATTGGTTTTCTTGTCTTTTCCAGATTTTATCCTTGTGGAACCCAAAATTGTCCCTTGCCTGCGACATATTGAGGAACTGTTATGAAGCGTTTGCACTCTATTCTTTTGGCAGTTACTTGATCGCTTGCCTTGGTAAGCATGATCTCTAAACACAAAAAATAGCTTAAGAACTTCCTAACTGTCTTTTGTATAACCAGAGCCTGGTATAACAGTGAACCAAGATCTAAAATGTTTGATATTTTTGCTGTGGTGATAGTCAAGCTTTCCCTTGTTACTTTCGACGACAAAGAGTTTCACTTACTTAGCATGTTAAGGGACTGCTTTTAATTTTGTGGGGTCTACTTCTCATACATGCATGTCTACAAAATCCTTTAAAAAATGGAATATAACTTGCATAATACAAGCTATTAAATATAGTTGATTTACTGGGAAATGGATGTGTGGCAGGGGGTGAGCGAGAGGTCGTTGAACTGCTCGAAGATGAAAGAAGGAAACAAATCAGTCAGTCGTTGCTAGGAGGAGAGGAGAAACCTGTGACACAAAAAAGAACGTTGTATAACTTCATTTTCCACCCATGTGTCGTGGGGAAGAACTTGTTTACTATAGAAAAATTTGGTCTTGTACAATATGTATGTAAAAGGGTACAAAGTTTCATAAGTACGTTGATGTATTCGTTATCTTCATACTAATACCGTTGTGTTCCACAGATGATTTTGAAGACAACCTGTGCATTCCTAGCTCTCATTATGGAGATATTTGGGGTATATGGCGATGGAGAGTTCAAATGGCACTATGGGTACATCATTTTCTCCATTTAGCTTTTACATATTGTATAAAATTGTAAAGTATGAGAACGGATTACACATATCAAGCACAACATATAGCCGCGTAATTAAATACCATTAGGGTCATCACTACATTATTGTAGCAGCGATTTTTTCTGGTAGCTATATTTTGCTGTTTTTGGACTCAGATTCGTCACTAGTCTGCTTATTGCTTCTTGCAGATACCCTTATATTACTGTGGTGCTAAACTTCAGCCAAATGTGGGCACTGTTTTGTCTCGTCCAATTTTATAATGCGACTCACCATAAACTCCAGTCAATAAAACCGCTAGCAAAATTTATTAGCTTCAAGGCCATTGTTTTTGCAACATGGTGGCAAGGGGTGGGGATCGCCTTGATATGTTATTTAAGAGTGCTTCCGAAGGAAGGGAAGTTCCAGACCGGGTTGCAAGATTTTCTGATCTGCATAGAGGCAAGTATTCTCTGTGTTTTTATTCCATCGAATTGTTTTTCAGTTCTATCTAACAAGTGTTACGTATCACCCTAAGACCTTCCTGAGATATGGATAAGGCATCTCATTTCCTCCTCCTTGCTATTTAGCTAACTCTCATTTCTACAGATGGCTATTGCTGCTATTGCGCATGTTTTTGTCTTCTCCGCAAAACCTTATCATTTCGTGCCAACATCTGTGTATGAAGAGATTACTGCCCAAAAAGCAGAAACAACTTTAAAATCAGAAGACGGAGAGAAACCAGCTGTTGTTGAAAAGATAGAAGCCAAGGTTGAGCTTCCGGGGACAAGTGTCACAGAAAGTGTTCAGGACATCGTCGTTGAAGGTGGTCAAAAAGTAAGACCTTTTCAGCACTTATACTTTTGTTGTATTTGAACACCACAAATCATCTATTCTTGAAGTAGTATATCTAATTGCAACATTTGCTAAACCAATAAAACAGGTTGTGAAGGATGTAGTTTTGACCATAAACCAGGCGATGGAACCGGTAGAGAAAGGTATGACAAAGATCCAAGAAACTTTCCACCAAATATCAGTCAATGACGAGAAAGAAGAAAAACAGGAGACGGAAATTAAGATTGAGGAACACGAACAGAATGTAACAGGAGACGACAGATCTCATTCTCAGGTGCTTATATCGCGAGATGAAAGGCGGAAAACTTGAACTGGTATAGTATATATGTTGAGACAAAGGAAGTTGAAAGACAAAAGATTGTCACTGAGGTATTCAAATCATGTTCTTAGTAGGATTTGATCATCTTCTTACTTAGCAGGATTTCTTGTAGTTAATTGATTTATTTTTCTTTTTATTGGTAATACATGGATTTCCTTCCTTTAGGGGACCCTTTATATAGAGTGCACCTGTTGTTCCTGAGATGCAATTCCTTTTAAGTTGTACGACTTCTATAATGAGTCACCTGTAACTACTTTTAGGTGATTTACTTCATCGTCGGAAAAAAGTAAAACTTCATCTGCTGTCAAATACTAACATAGAAACATTGCATAGAGTTCGTGGGTAACAGCGTTATTGAACCCTCTAAGCACTCGAGCTTGCTTAAGAGGGTGTTTGGATTGGCTTAAAAGCTGGTCAAACCAACGTAAAAGCACGTGGGAAGAACCACCTCCGAGGGTGTATTTCTGATTAAACATGTGCAGAAAACATTTTATGTGGTGTCTCGGTATCTTGTTTTATTTTTGCTGATCATGTCTAATTCAATCGTATTTCTTCTCAATCTAACAAACTTGCTCGTATTTCAACATCATTGTTGCAGTATAGCAATTGGCAAAACTTCTGTCCAATTGCTTAGATAAATAAATACATAACTATTCACAAAGAACTGTAAAACACTAAATGACTACACTGACAGTATGCTCATGAACATGTAAACTAATTACAATCGTATAACTCTGTCATATTTGACAAAATATACAACAAGATTGCTGAGGAAACTATTTTATAACTCTCATCCATCATTTCCAGAACAGCATAATTCACAGCAAGCGAAGCAACCTAAGCATGCCAAGGAACCCAGAAACTGCGTCAGCACAATTGCACACTGATCATTCATCTTTGAACACGTTCGAATACAGCACATGCAACAGCATATATCACACATCTTTCCGCAGCAGTTAGATGCTGCCTTTGCTAAAATCTCTGCTGTTTCGGGTTTTGTCTCAGAGGCTCCAGGAGGAATATTTTCAACTGTAGCGCTGTAGTTACCAAAACCAACAGCAAGATTCTGTAGCAGTATTTTCTTCTCCAATTTAGGTTCTTCAATCTTCTTAGCAGCAGTGGAGACCTGCTTCATTCAACTTTGGTTAAAGAAAGAATACGACAGGGTGCTAATCTTTCAAATCACATACACAATTCCAAATTCTTATATCTATTGTGGCAAACTCATTGTTACACGGCATATTACACAACTCAGGTCGTTTCTGTAATTCGGTGTTGGTGTGACTACAATTAAATCCCTGGCAAAACACATATTAAATGTGCCAAATAAAATAAGACTATAGCTATTTGAACTGATTTTTCGACTCCATGCAGCCTCTGCCAACAGAGTAACTGGAATTCACCGGCCAAAAATATAGAGATTTAACTGGAATTCATATCGTTATGTATTTCCAGATACTCAGGTTAGAATTGAGTACACTGAACTGAACTGTTAGATCTAGTATAATCTTTTATTGGAACTGTTAGATCTGGTATAAACACTAAATTCCTTCTGATCAGTAAGTTCCCTACCTTCCGCTTGGAGGTTGACTCAGTGACTACTTTGCCTCTATCGGTCTCCATCAATATCATGCGTGTATATTCAGAAATTACTGCATGTTGTATACTCGTTTGTGCTATCTGCCAAGATAGGAGAAGAAGGATTAGTCCGTAGGAACTCCAAAAAGACTAAGCCAAGACTACACAGGCAAAAATATCAGATCAAAACATTCCAAATAGGCGTTCCAGTTAATAGTAGGAACCTTCTGTTCAAGGTCCTTATTTTCAGTCAACCAGGCCTGAGCAGTAAGCAGTTCAACCTGTTGCCTCGCCAACACCTGCACATTCAACATACAAAGCAATTGAATCAATGTATCCTCTTAAATCCAGTATTCTCTCAGCAGGCAGCGGCAATTGAATCAATGTATCCTCTTAAATCCAGTATTCTCTCAGTAGGCAGCGGAAAAGCCAGAAAAAATTCTCAGCAACCAAATTAAGGAAATTTTCGATCTCCACACCCTTGATAGGAAGGTGTTGAGGTCGAGAATTAGGGTAGACGTTTATTAGGTAGTTGAGTGTATTCCTTTTTCATGCCAGTAGTATTAATAGTATTCTCGTACTTTCACTGTCTTATTATCGTATTATCTTGCTATTGTTACTGCCTCTTTTTTTATGGCTTCTACACTATCGTATTTGTTTTCCCAACACTGCTGCGACTTTGCTGTCCTTGAGTCAAGGGCTATCGGAAACAACCTCTCTATCTTCACCAGTAGTATTAATAGTATTCTCGTACTTTCACTGTCTTATTATCGTATTATCTTGCTATTGTTACTGCCTCTTTTTTTATCGCTTCTACACTACCGTATTTTTTTTCCCAACACTGCTGCGACTTTGCTGTCCTTGAGTCGAGGGTCTATCGGAAACAACCTCTCTATCTTCACAAGTTAGGGGTAAGGTCTGCGTACACAGTACCCTCCCCGACCCCACATTACAATTAAATTGGGTTTGTTGTTGTTGTTGTTGTATAGTTAAATTGTTTTTGTTAAATAAGCTAAAGTAAGATAGTTGAACTGTTAAATGCAAAAACAAAAAAAAAAACGTCAGTAAGGCATTGATGCATGTATAGAACTAAGTACAAGACGCAGTAGTCATTTGAAGCTCTAAAAACCACCGCCCATGCACAAAGATGAATAAACCATGACCACCTTCAAGTCTTCCACAACCTTCAAACGGTCAAAGGTTCATGAATGCTCATCAGGCATATAAGGGCAGTCAGCTATTCAAGTGACATTTAGATCATTCTTTTCTTTGTATATGCTCTTCTCATGGGAGAAAATATGCAGATTCACGAGGTAAAAGTCATACTGTTTGTGATCCATACATATCTAAAGACACGTGTTACCTTATCAAGAGGTATGTCCTTTGCCTGAACAGCTTTCAGATCCACAGAGAAGTTACTCAAGTCTGCAAGGACTCCTTTAGCTTTAAGCACCTCGGGGAATGCTCCGCGGTATCTGCCTGACAACACTAATGGACCCTCAGATGAAAGGTCTGGAGTTGGAGCGGGAAACACCTATTGAAAAATTTGTGTAGTTTCCTTAGGAAGCATGTATTCATATAGGAGAAACAGCAAACTTCAACTGCGTACCATTAACAAAGCATGCAGATAATACTAAAGTTTTTTCCATATTACATGTAGTATTGTATCCAATTCTTCAAAAATTATTTGTAGGCCTCTTGTAAAATGACGTCGGAATCTTGTAACTGATTAGATTTGTTATTAGGTAAATATTTAAAATTATCGTAATTGTGATCCATCCAAGAACTATTACTAAAAGACATAATATATACTCATAGGCGCACCTCAAATTCTTCAAGACCATCAAGGTTCTCAAAGGAAATATTCGCAAGAATGATGGATGATGCCCTGGAGAAGAGCTGCTCCATACGAACTTCAATAGAATCTGTGCAAGACCACCAAACATAAGGGAGAAGGGCAATTAGTTTCAGGTCACAACTGCACATAGTTTCTCACAGGAAAAGCAGGAAATCTATGTTAGATCATCTCAAGTTATAAGTATGAACAAAAACATTACATCAGGTCCCAGGAAGGATAAAAAAGGAAGCTAAAACTGCACAGCATTGTCATCATGGTCACACAAATAGGAACAGACACAATCATTCTCTAGGCAAATCACTATTAGTGGACTGAGATAAAAAGTGTATGTCATCCTTCTGGTCATGATAGGTTACCGAATTATCTCCACCCTAGCGTCTTAGTTCGACTTGTCACAATTGCTCATATAAAATTGTTTGACATTAAACGGAGTATATAAAGGGACCACTGCTAAGATTTTGTACCTTTAGACAATGGAAAAAATGATCTAGAAGTTGTAAAAGCGGATCCTATTCAGCATGTACAAATCAAAAAGTAATTTATCTTGAAGCAAATCAAACGAATTATAATACTTGAATAAAAAAATAATAAGTATGATGCTATCTTTCAATCATGTTGCAAGAGCTTTCATTTGGGAAAAAGATTTAACAAGAAAAATGCTGTAGAATAATCAACTTACCAACATCATAAGCAGCGGCATAGTGGCCATGACTCATCATTGCAAGCATGCGCAAAAAATAGTGGTTACAGAACAACCCTGAAATTATTCATGTTAGATTGGTTATTAAAGAGCATAAATCTACTGCACCAAGGACAGATGAATCAATTCAGATGCCTAGTACATAGGTGAAAAGATGTAAACTCCCTAAGACTATCATGATTTATAAACTGATTATATCCCTTAAAGTCACAACCTACAAAACCAAGTTTTTACCAAGCTTGGTCGCATCTAAAAAATGTGACGAAATGAAAAATATTTTTTTCGTATTAGCAAGATTTTTGTGCATATATTTGGGCTAAGATAGAAAACAGAGAACATAATGCATCTACCAAAATACTTCTCTTGTTTTTTTGGGTGGGGATGGGGGAATCTGGGTTGGGGGAGCTTTGGCGGAGGCAATGCTTCTTCCATTTACATACCTATGCCTACTGTATAAAGCCGCGGGCATATCATTTGGTTTTGCATCAGATGACTCTTCAGAACATGACAGATGTGTCTTTCATCTTCAACAGCTCCGTCAGTGACCAAGAAAATAACAGGAATGTGTTGCTGGGTATAGGAAAACATCTCCATGGCCTGATAAAGGTAAAAGTGTTATCTTGGATTTGTCAGACAAATGCAGGAACAATAAAGTTCTATCATTTCAGTAGTACTTCATTATCAATAATGAACTCAAAATTCTAGAAACAGTGAGCTGTGAAAAAGAATATATAGCTTCAATATGCCATGGACTTGCTGGAAATCCAGCCAACTAGCATGGCATGCAAGGTTGCAACATGAAGTTGGTGAAAACCTTGGAGACCAGGGTTCAAAATCCCAAAAACAGATAGGTGAATTCTTCCCATCTTCCTAAACGTAGATGGGCAGAGTTACCCGGTACCCGTTAGAATAGTCGAGGTGCGTACAAGAAGACCCGGACACCACCATTATTCAAGAAAAAAAATTTTAGACCGAAAGAGAGAAAAAACATTAAGAGCACTCATTCCTAGTACCCGGGGAACTTGAAATGATATATATGACAGACTCCAAGTCCTAGTCCATGTAAAAGTTTGGAGCACAATAAGCATTTCATTAACATGTAGGTTTATAAAATTATAATTAGATTTTAAAAAAAAAAAGTAGTTCTGTTCATAAATATAACCTTCTTGCTTACATAACATTGTTATCTTTTTTTTTCCATTCTTCATGCTTTTCATCAAAAGAAGAAGATTGACATCCTCAGAAGACAGGACGATTAATTAGTTACAAAAATGTGACATGCAACTAAAATAGATGAAAAAACAATATAACCTGAGACAGATATCCAAAAATGGGTATGACCTGAGTCAACGGATTCAAAATATTTGTTCCGCCACCAGCAACAAAATTCGTGCCAATCCACTGAGTTGCATTTTCAATAGCCTTCTTGGTTGCCAATTCCAGTGATGAAGAAAATAGGTACTTTTCACTGTTGAAAGCTATTATATTAAACAGATCTTGAGAATCAAGCTTTGACAAGGCCGTACAGAGCACTTGTTTGGTATCCTCAATTGGTTTTCCCTTCATGCTCCCACTTATATCAACAACAAATACCACTTCCTTTCTGAAGACCTATTGAAAATTTCAAGTGACAATGACAAAATTTCCCTTAGTAAGTAAGGGAAGGGCATTGACACTTCCACGTATATAACAGCCCTTCTTAAGCAATAAGAAAGATTTTGAAAATATATAACGGAAAAACAAGTCGAAATATTCATACAAGTTTTCCTACTTCCAGGTGTAGACGTTATTGATTGATCTTTCCTTCACAAATAGTATAAAAACCCAACTAAATATGGAAAATAACAAATGTTAACACTTGTTATATCTTATTTTGGCAACTTCTAAAGTTAAACGCTCATCAAGTAATCTTCTTAACTAATCTGGTGATTCGGGCATGAATATGCATGATCATGGACCAATAACTGTAAATATCTTTTAGCTCGACCTCACAGCCATACTATGTTTTAGAAAGATAATTTAATCTGTGGCCTGGAAGAGCAACTAGCAACCTGGCATAAAGATGGAAAATCGTACGATTCAATGAATGCTGAGTGTAGAAGAATAACAAACAGATTTTCATTGGTTACCTTCAAAACTTTTTAAAAGTTACTTTTGGAGAGAAACTTTTAAATGCAAAGGTCAATGAAAGAAAAAAAGTACCGACCTTCCTACACTGCTGGTCTCCCGGAAAAAGAGAGCAGCAAAACATCTCTCTCTGGTCGGTGTCAAGTAGTGGGGGCGATTGCAAAAGTACACTGCCAGAGATATGAGTCGACGAAACCTGGAAACAGAGTGATGATGGATGAAACAGATTCTCACAGACCAAATTATAAACAGATTTGTCGAAAATTTCACTTTAAATTGCTGGAGCTGAAAAATAGCAACATAGTACCCTAGTGGCTAATCGTTTGACCTTACTTTCCAGGAAGTTAGAACTAACCACAAGCTCTATGTTATATAACAATCACGAAAAATTCATGTAGGGCCTACCATGTAAGAAAAAACAAAGTTACAACTTGACCAATTAAGGACTTCAGATTCGTAAAAGAAGCCCAACTTTCCTGCTTGACGTTGTCGCTCCTAAAAAATAAAACAAAAGAACCCTGATGTCACAGTTGTTCATCAACCACTAAATTATAAGTCGGTGGAATATATAACTGGCAGCACCTTCAGAGGGTGACTAGTGGTCTTGCACATAACTTCTGTTCCAGGACCAGAGTTAACATCAAGCTTTATCTTTTCTTTTTTAGAGATCTTCTTTCCAGCTGGAGTGACAAAGTCTGGAAAACTAAATGGTACGTCCAAGGTTAGCTGACCATTGCTATACAATAACTTCTGAGACCATCTAATCGAGACAGATATATTGGTTCCACCATCCACCTGAAGAGGTGAGTCCATCATTATAATGAACAATAATGAAGAAGATAGCAGGTTATATAGGAGTAGGACACTGAGAGAAACTTACCTGTGGTATTGTAAGGGTAAAAATTTGGGGCGTCAGAAAGCATCCATCTTCAATTTTGGCTAGCTTTTCTGTTCCGCTTTCATCATCCATGGCAACTATTTTAGTGCAGTATGTTTTCCTGGGTAACTCAACCTCGACACCTAGAATTGAACCCTGTTAGCCAAATAATTTATCACTTGAGAACAAAAAATCGGCAGTGTTTCACTTTTGTGAAACAAAAAACATAAGGTGAGGATTCAGGATCTAACATAAGAAGCAAAATATATTTTTCAATCACGAATAAGAAGTAAAATATTTAATGAGACAACAGTTAATGAGATCAATATGATGCTGACAACTTATTTAATGAGACTACAGTTGATCAGATCTGTGTCATGCTGACAACTTCCATGTCATCAAGCACCAATCAATCATCAACTGCTCCTTTTTCCCAAATTAGTCGGGTCAGCTATATGAATCCTCTATGTCCATTCGGCTCAACTCATGTCCGTTTCATTCCAGTACAAATAACGACTTTCAAGGCAAGTTAAGAGCTCTCTAACACTAGAGATTCTCTAAATCTCATGCTTATTCTTACACATATTTACAACTTTCTACCTGACAAACACCGGGCCTAATGTAAGTGTTACAACAAAGCAAAACCTTAATTCTGACTAGTTTGTGTTGCCTCTTTGCTTCATGTCATAAAAGCATCAAACTGACTTAGTAATGTTCATATCTCCTCGCAACAAAAGGACAAAAAGGCAGAAAGGGTCTCGTTCAACCCAAAAAAGGACACATGAGGAGAAAGAACAAACAACATATAAGTACAACCTTAACAAAAATCTGAAGCTACTTTAAAAAATTATAAATAAATTAAAAAAAAAAAAAAAACTATCTTATCAGGATCATCAGCATCATTAGAGGTTAACATTACAAATCCCATCGTTTGTAAGGAAATAAATTATTCACAAAGAATGGAGCATATTACCACCAGCTTCTGCAATCTGTAATATTTGTCTTACTAAGAGAGAACACTTGAAAGATATTCTTAAGCAGTTAAAAGTTCATAAAAGCCTAATTAGACAAGAATTCCTATTATCCATGTTACCATTAGATATTTTATCACATTCATTCAAAAAAGAGAAACTTTATACTCCCTAGTTAACTCAGAAGTAAAAATACTTAAAATTAATGAGAGAACATATCTTTTAGGTGGGGAAAAAGGGGGAAGAAACATAGTTGAATAACCTGTTCGCCCATAGGAACGACAATACGACAGTCGCAGCTACGGCTACCCATGACGCAATGCACACGCCATGATCCAGTGACAGTAATGAACGCCATATTATCCAAATAACAATCAGCTTCAAGTGAAATTCCGTTCATTTGAAGAGGAATCAAAGCAGGAGGATCGCACCTGCCGTGCACGTGAGGCTGGTAGCTCGGAATATCCGGATTATCAACTATAGCAGGATCATTAATCACAGCGTACAGCATAGGCGATTCCGGCAGGTATGACTGTGACGCCTTCTCCATCGCCGTCATCGGCTTCGGCGGCGCCACCGCCCTATCCTTCCCAAAATATATCCTTTTCGATAGATGTACACCGTCTTCAACTGCTTTCACAAATTCCTCCGCCATTGAATAATGTAAGTTCCGGCAACGGAAAAGGACAGAATAGGAATTATAGAGTTACGGAGTAGCGATAAAGTGGGAAATAAGTAGATCGGAAAAGATAATTTCTCCGACAGTGATCGACCGTTGATGAGGGTAGAAATGTCTTTTTATTATAAATGAACAGTATTGAAGAAAGTGAAGCACGTTAACGTATCACTTTACCTGTTTTATACGCACAAAAAAGGAGACGCCATTTTCGTTTTCTTCCTAATATAGTTTTCTTTTTCTTTTTCTTTCTTCGTGAATAAATGATAAAAATAGTAATGCCGGCCCGTTACAAGGCTCCAGGCTGGAGTATTTCTTTGTATTAAGACCTCGTTGGCCCACAATGTTACCGTTGGCCGTTGGCTTATTCTTCTTTAAATATTTTTCGCATAACTAATATCTATGAACGCACGTTAATAATGATACGTGATAATTTAAATATTTATTTATATAAATTAATAATAAAATATAATTAATGAGAGAAATTTTATGTTTAATAATACAACAATTATCTAACTGCCGAAAAATATTATTACATTAGCATAATACATGAATTTAAAATAAAAGAACATCATCAAAACTTACACAAATGATCAATTTTGTCATGTTAGTTAAATAATTATGTATTATAGTTTAAAAATATTTTAATGTGATGGTATCTTAACGAATACTGTTATAAATATAACTCAAAGTAATAATATAGAACAAGAAAAAAACAAGCTAAGAGATACAGAGAGAAAGAGATGAGAGATTTTTATTTCTTCTTCAATTGTGTGTATTTTTCTATCTATTACAAGGCCTTTATATAGGCATGAAAAGTGAAGAAAAATATGTCATTGAATATGTCATTAAGCATAGAAATATGTCATTAAGCATTTGAGAAGATCATGGAGGAAGAGTATACATCAATTATAATTTGATTTTTCTTATAACACTCCCCCTTGGATGTCCATAGATAATGTGCCTCGTTAAAACCTTATTAGGAAGAAAACCCTATGGGAAAAAAATTCTAGTGAAGAAAAAAGAGTACACATGTTTAGAAATACGGCTTTTGGTTGCCTCGTTAAAAACCTTGCAAGGAAAACCCAGTGTGACAAAATCTTGTAAGGGAAAAAGAGTACAATGCGTATTAACTCCCCTTGATGAGAGAATCAATTCACATCCTTGAGCCTTCGCATCCCAATCTTGTGCACTAGTTTCTTAAAGGTTGACGTCGGTAGAGATTCGGTGAACAAATCAGCCATATTATTACTTGAACGGATCTGTTGCACATTGATATCACCATTCTTTTGAAGATCATGTGTGAAAAATAACTCTGGTAAAATTTGCTTTGTCATATCCCCTTTTATGAATCCTCCCTTCAATTGGGCTATGCATGCTGCATTGTCTTCATACAAAATTATGGGTAGTTTGTCACACTTCAAACTACATTGTCTCGAATAAGGTGTATTATAGACCTCAACCATACACATTCTCGACTTGCTTCATGAATAGCAATTATCTCAGCATGATTGGATGAAGTATCCACGATTGATTGCTTAGTCGATCGCCAAGATATGGCAGTGCCTCCATATGTAAACACATAGCTTGTTTGAGATCGAGCCTTGTGTGGGTCAGATAAATATCCAGTATCGGCATAACCAACAAGATCGAGACTGCAATCATTGCCATAAAATAATCCCATATCGATAGTCCCTTTTAGATACTACAATATGTGTTTGATTCCATTCTAATGTCTCCTTGTAGGAGCAGAGCTATATCTTGTTAAGACATTAACTGAAAAAGTTATATCAGACCTTGTAATGTTAGAAAGATACATTAATGCACTAATTGCACTAAGATATGGTACTTCGGGACCAAGAAGCTCTTCATTATTTTCATGAGGTCGGAATGGATGTGCTTTATCCATATAGAATCGCTTTAAAATCTTTTTAGTATATGCTGATTGATGGACAAAAAATTCATCTTTCATATACTCAATTTGTAGACCAAGATAACAAAATTTCTTTCCAAGATCTTTCATTTCAAATTCTTTCTTTAAATAGTCTACTGTTTTAGGAAGCTCTACTACTTTAGGAAGCTCCCTAGGAGTTCCAATGATATTTAAATCATCAACATACACGGTGATTATCACAAATTTAGATCCAGATCTTTTTATAAAGACACAAGGATAAATTGAATCATTCTTGTACCCTTCTTTCAACAGGTACTCACTCAGGCGATTATACCACATGCGCCCTGATTGTTTCAATCCGTATAAGGATTTTTGAAGCTTTATTTAATAAATTTTTTGGAAACCTTAATATGCTTCAGAACAATTTAAATCCTTCAATGATTTTCATTATACGCATATCACGGTTTTTCTTGTATTGCCAGATTAAAATCTGAAATGGCGACATCCACCACAGGAGAACATGTCTCTATATAATCAACGCCGGGATATTTACAAATCTTCTTGTGACACAAGTCGTCTTTATGTCTATCGACTTGACCTTTTTTTTTCGCACAAGAACACATTTATACCTCCATTGGCTTTATACTTTCAGATGTTGGGACTATCCGTCCAGATGTTGGGACTATCCGTCCAACTTCATATTTTTCAGGTGAAATCAATTTTCATTGCGTATTTTTCATTTAGTGCTACATTATAATATTGAGTATTTTTTATTTTTCAAGATCCTCGTCAATATTAATAATATTGAGTGCTACATTATAATAACAATATCGTCGACGATCATTTTATATCGATTCTACTATTACCCAATAAAGACATAACTTATTGAGATCTCTTTATCTTATTATTTTCAGGTACCTAAGCCTCTCCCATGAGGTCTTATGAAGTGTTATGTCGTGGTACTCTTCTAGAGCACTTGCCTCCTTATTATGACCATCTTGAACATTTGCTCCTGTCACGCCCCGAACCTAGGAGCGAGACAAGCACCCCGTGCCTCACCTAACCTGGCGTACCAAATTGCGACTAAGGGACTCTGAACACATAATGTCATACTTTGGCCATGGGGCCACCTTGCAAGACAATTTGCGAAGCAAAATATAAAACTGAATGGAAACTAGCACTAACTAAATATCAATATAAAGCTAGGCCGACAAGGCCGTCATAGCTACTACAGCTGACAAACCACCAATTTATACAAACCCAACATACTGCACTAACCAACAGGATATGCCTACAAGCCTCTACTGATAGATGTACTGTGATCGGAACAGGGCCCCGACCTACCCATAACATATATACAGATATACATAAGATGTACACAAAACTCTAGTCCTGGCAACTCCGAAAGACGTGGAGCTTACCGATCAGGCGGAACTCGGAAAACACCTACTGAGGAGGTCTACCCGTCTGTCTGTCTGAACCTGCACGCATGAAATGCAGCGCCCCCAAAAAAGGGACGTCAGTACGAAATAATGTACCGAGTATGTAAGGCAATAAAATAACTGAAATCTGAAACTGAACTGATAATATGATAACTGAAATTAACTGGGAGTCAAAGATGATCTGGAGATATACTTACCTGCTGATACTGACTCAACTCCTTCAATATAGTAAGTAAAATAATTGTACGGCCTTATAAGGCTCGGTATATATAACTGCTCTGCCATAGTAGGCTCGCTTATAGGCGCTCGGCCATACTAGGCTATGTATCTCGACCATGCTGGGCTCGCTCATAGGCGCTTGGCCACAGTAGGCTCGGTATATAACTTTCCATCTGATCAGTGGTTGCCCAATAGGGGCCTGCCCATCGATTATAGCTCGATGGTAATGAAAATACTGTAATACTGTATATATAGGCTTGCTGCTCTCTTGACTGAAAGAAGACAATACTAAAATTGAATATAGAGTCTCGATAAGGAATAATATTGTAACTTATGAGACTAGAATAGTGTGAATAAATTCATGAATATGAACTTCTCTTTTTGTCTCATTACTAACACATGTAGCTACGAGATCATGCCAAAATGAAGGAAGGCTTAGCCTTAACATACCTTATCACAATATTTCCAATCACCAACTTGAACTCACCTCTTCTCACCTTAATCTACAACAACGATAATAATACTATCATTAAGTTACGAAAGGTACAACTAACGCACAACGAACGACAAGCTTATTTTGTATTAAAACGGACAGCATCTCCCCTATAATCCTTACTTCTTCCAAATTCAAGATAACACCACAACACCAAAAACAACAATAAGAACATATATACATTAGTTTCCAACCTTATGCATACCATACAATACTACAAAACAGCCCAACACACCCCAATCGCTTCATACACAAAACGACCACCGTAGTAGTGTCAACAACCCGAAATTGTTACGATGAACGACCAGCCCAACATCCTGAATTTATGTGGTGTTTCTCCACACCCTTCCTCCTCCAAAACTCTCACAAAACAGTAGTAAAAGATGCTGCCCAACAGCACAACAAAACAGTCCACAAAACAGTCCGCTACAAGTGAATAACTCGAACTCACGGCTTCCGATCACCGTCCCGTGAGTTCTTACAAGTATAGAACGACTTACCATGAATTTACAGCAGACAAAATGGATGAAAGAGAGCAGTAAACTCACCTTATTTGTTGGATAACTCAGCTCCTATCTTGGTTCTTCAAACTCTAAGTTTTATCTCCAATTGGAACTTGAAAGGGAGAGAAAATCAATTAGGGTTTGTGGGAAATTTTTGGGAGGATTCTTTGCAGAGCTTATGTCTGGTTATTATGCTCTATTTTAAGTCTAATATATGAAGAAAATAGGCCCTTAAAAGGCCTCTTTGGACGACCCGAAATGGCCCATTTTTGGGCTTTCATTTAAGCAAGTAGGTGACACACCTACTTGTCACCTAGCAGCTTGCGCAGTATCGCAAAAATGCACATATCTCTCTACTCCGATGTCGTATTGACAAATGGTTTAATGCGTTGGAAAATAGACTCATAGATCTTTAATTTTATGTGTAGAACACACCATAACTCTAAGTATATTGGGAGAAAATTGCAGTTACATTTGACCCAAAGTTTCAGTAAAACTTATGAATGTAACTTGTGATGACTTTCATCGACTTTTGTTCCACAACTCGCTTGACTTAAAAACATAACACACGGATGTAATACGACTAATATAAATCATAACATAATCTCTTTATCATGTTAATCACCCTAGTCTCACCCCAAAGGTACATGTTATAACATTCCCAACTTGTCGACTTTCGATGAAACATTATTTTATTTAATTGCTTTAGCTTCTGAACTGTCCAACCCTCTTTGTACTTGTTGTTCATGATCTTCAATATTTGTAACCTCAGAGGTAACATGATTAACTTACTTTATATACTTTTAAATATTATCTCATTTTTTTGTCCTACATTAGTTTGCTTACGACGCATTTTTACATACGAAAATATAGGGTGTAACATCACTCCCCCCTTGGGAACATTCGTCCTCGAATGTTTACTCTTGGAGACTTTGGAAACTTTTTCCAGAGTATCCTTCGTACACTAGGTTAAAACCAACCTGCACGTAGCCAGAAACATACTATGCATGCCACACATGGCCAATCTTTATAAATAGCAGCAATTTGCCTCACCGACCGTAAATCATAAATATTGAAAGTGAAAAATAAAAGCTTACCTGATGACCTGCTAGCCTACATAGAGCTATGTTGTAGCGTCCCATCTCGAACCATATCTTCATTTTGAAATAGGTGGGGGTATTTAGACTTCATTTCTTCCTCCGATTCCCACGTCATCTCTTCTACATTCTTGCTCCTCCATAAAACCTTTACGGAAGCTACCTCCTTATTTCGTAGATTGCGGATTTGTCGGTCTAGGATGGCAACTGGAATTTCCTCATATGACAAGTCCTCTGTAATCTGTACATCATCCGTGGGCACCACTCGGGTAGGATCGCCAATGCACTTCCGTAGCATATTATCAAGATAAATCATCATAATTTATATTCTGGAACCGTGCTCTAATAATTTGAGCAATCAATCTTGCAAAAGCCAAACTGCAAGTTGATAACAAATGCACATGTGACCATAGAATAGATGCATCTATTAAAATCATATAATAGTAAACGGTCCACATGGAAGGTGACTGAGTCCATATATTTATCACCTTTTATTCGTTCCAGAAATCAAGGGATTAAATCCCAACCTTAACTGGTATATCATGAGAATAAGCAGCACAAGAGAATTCTTGAAGAATCTTATATTTTTTCAATATATGCCAATGTAATTCTCAATTAATTTTTCGCATCATAATTGAACCGAGATGGTCAATCGGTCATGCCAACTAAATATTTATTTCAGTAAACCTCTAGTTTATTTGTTACACATGATTCCATCATCATGCTTATATTTATGTAGTACAAATAGAAAGAAATCGAGTAATCTTTCATATTTACCCGTTATGATTATAGAAATCTGAAGATATTTAATATTCCTTTCATTTATAGTCTCAATATGCAAACCACTTTGAATTATACATTTGAAACTCAAAAAGTTTCTTTTGTGACTTTACAATATCAATGTCGTGAATAATTTTATTCATCTGGGTAGTAACAAATTAATTTTTCTGGAGCTCTTAACAACTTTTGTACTACTAGATCTTTTGTCATACCATTCATATGGTAAATGTCTCCTTCACGGAGAAAATTATATCATAACAAATTGTCATGGTCAAAATCATCATAAGCAAAATCATTTCTTGCTTTAATTTTGCCTTTAATAACCTTTTATAAGGCACACCAAAATATTGTTTGGCGTATCACATGTACGCGACCAATGACATATTCATGTAACCACACAATAATATTTATTCTCTTTATTTTACTCAAACCTCCCTTAGAGGTGAGTTGTGTGGTATTCATCTAATCATGCATTGCATGTCTTTATTCATTACTTTTATCACATATTGTCACATTCACCTTTAGGAATGGGTCTACATTCTCAATGCTTATCACAAGTCACATTCTCTTCAAGAAATGGATCATAATCAACGGCGTGCTTTATTATTTTTCATATCAATTTGATGGTAAACATTGCCTTCACATTTTGAAAACCTATTTTGAGAGCCTTTATTGTTCTCCTTTTATAATCATAGTGATTATTATTATTATTTTGATCTTTGGAATGCCCACGTTCATTATTCAACCACTTGTCTTCATTTAGACTTATTATGCGCCGCTACCATATTCTCTTCAAGAATGGAGCAAATCAAGTGGAGTAATATTCATGCCTTTTCATGAAAAATATATTATTTTTCTTTAGTCATCATTATATCATCAATATGGTATAGTGAGACTCAAACCCAATATCTTACCAATATAAAGGCATGTTAGTCCATAATGAATTGGGACTCAAACCCAACTCTTATCATCATGGAGCATCAGGACTTGATCCTGATATCTTACCCTCATGGTGCATTGCGACTTAAACTCATTAAAGTTGATATCATTAATAGAAAAGGACAAAAACAATTTCAAATACGAAGGAAATGCTTACCTCTTGAGTTAAACTCTTCATAATGTCATTTGGATATAATTCTCAACAATAGACTTTCGTTTACTCAAATCAGCTAAGTAATTAGTGTCAAAGAGATATATGAAAATAAAAAATAATATTGAAAATTCACATATGGTCTTTGCTGCAATAAGCTTACTTCAAGATGAAAGTGATATGACCAAAACATTAAAGAAAAATAATGTATCAAATAGAATAATATAGTACTACTAGTTACCATACACTTTTGTGGAAACTAAGTATTATGCTCTCTAGAAAAACAAAGAGATATAGAAGAACCTTTAGGTTAATCAGGTAATCAAAAATAAATTAGGGGACAATTCTTTGTCTATTATCTACTACTGTATGCTTTCCATGTAGAAATGATTCAACATGTTAATTTGATAAGCACTATCATCAATGAAAAAATTGGTGTAGTACATACTTCTTGTACTAATACTTTTTCTTATTAAAATAAAATAGTTACGAGTATTATTATTATTATATTATTATATTTGACAGTAAGCTAATGTATAATCATTATACTAGGTATACTAAAATCGTATTATAAGGTAAAACCATAAGCATACATAATAAAGTATAATTTTAATTTTGTAGATTATTTAGTATACTGCATGCCACCTATTATTTAGTTCATGAAAATTTAACAATGTGACATCCTTAGCAGCCACATAAATACTAATTTTCTAATAACCGGACCATTGCTTATTCCAAATATTGGTATAAACTTATATGGTTTAAAGTTCGGACTTGTTGCTCTAGCAGAAAGACGTGCCTGTAACACAGAAGTGGAATTCAACCTTGAGGTTAGAGACTTCGTGCTGATAACGTATTATAAATATAACTCAAAGTAACAATATAGAACAAGAAAAAAGCAAGCTAAGAGATATAGAGAGAAAGAGATGAGAGATTTTTATTTCTTCTTCAATTGTGTGTATTTTTCTATCTATTACAAGGCCTTTATATAGGCATGAAAAGTGAAGAAAAATATGTCATTGAATATGTCATTAAGTATAGAAATATGTCATTGAATATGTCATTAAGCATTTGAGAAGATCATGGAGTAAGAGTAGACATCCATTATAATTTAATTTTTCTTATAACAAATATTTCTTTATGGATAATTTTTGTGTGTGTATGTTTCCTCCTAATGCTTTGGTTGCTCTGCCTTAACCAGAACGCTTGTTGTCGATCTTGATATCCCTCTTGAAAGTGCAACATACAATTGTTCGTGCAAGAAAATATATTACGGTAAATATAGTCCAATATTTAGGATGTTTGTCCTTGTGCTTTATTTATTATATTTGCAAAATATAAACATACTAAAAATTATTTTCACACAAATTTAAAAGGTTATTCCTTAGTTTTGGAAGACGAAGGTTTAATTCAGGGATAAAAATATACTTAGAAGCACTTTGACCGGTATCATAATTTTTGCATGTATCACGTTATTGTCAAAACTTCTATATACCATCTGTGTGCTATTATATAAGCTCTTCGGTGTATTTAAGTTTTTCGGTAGCATGTTGGGCATATTTTTCTTCAAAATTAACCTATATACAATGGAAGATCAATTTTAACTTAGTCTATTATATATACGGTGATACTAACATATGTAAGAAATAATAAACTTGACAACAAATATGTATGGTAGAAGGCCATTTGGTATTAAAGTATTTAAGTATTCTTTTTGGTAGTAATTATTAGTATCATTTTTTGCTGAGTTAAAAGCGGAAAAACATTTTATTTTGATTATAAATGTCACGACCCAATTTCATCTATAGGTCGTGATGGCGCCCAACATCACTGCTAGGCAAGCCAACTAGTGAATTAAACATATATTTCCTCTTTTAATAATTTTTCGAGTAATTAAACTTTCCTTACTATCACGACCCAAAAACCCGCTAGTCGTGATGGCACCTAACCCAACCCGTTAGGTAAGCCAATTTCCAACTATCCAATTTCAATGAAATTAATTAAAAGAGAATATCTAAAACCGATTTATCTCCCCAAGAACTGGTAGTACAAATCATGAGCTTCTAAGAATAGAGTATACAAAGCGGAAATGAAATAAATACATAGTCTGTTTGAATAATACATAAACAGAGCTTTTATAAATCTAAGGCTACCCTGAACAAAAGGCAGCTACAACAGGAATGCAGTTATATCTTCAAGTCCCGCAACCATCGATCACAGCAACAACAACAGCCAACATCTGCACGCAATGTGCAGAAGTGTAGTATCAGTACAACCGACCCCATGTACTGGGTAAGTAACAAACCTAGCCGTAGGTTGAAAGTAGTGACGAGCTTCCACCAAGTCGGGTCCAAAACCAATAGTACACAACAATCCATAACAACATAAAGCAAATAATACCAGAAATAACTCAGGGATAAAATACTCAACCAAATAATGATTTCAAAAATTATAGTTCTTCCTTTCAAATATCTCAGTGAAAACCCAAATCGTTTGCCGAAGTTTCCAATAATATAAATAGTTTGAAAACAATAAATTTCTCCTAAAATCTTGTCAATAATAAATAAGATGTTTCATTTTCCTTCCAGATAACCCGTGTAAAACAAATGCATCACTATGCCCATCTGTCAAAAATGTGTGAGAAATCATGAATGATGTGATGTTGTACAACATGAGAAAAAATACATCTCTATGCTTGTATGTCATGTGTGCATGCTAATGCGATGCAATTCATTGATAAAAATCATAAACAGCCCCTCGGGCAGAACATCACTCATATACAGCCCCTCGGGCAGACCTCACAGTCACTCGTGCCACTTGGGCATACCTCACAATCACTCTTGCCACTCGGGCATACCTCACAATCACTCATGCCTCCCAGTCACTCATCACTCGGCACTCAGCACTCGCACTCAGTAGGTACCTGCGCTCACTGGGGGTGTGTACAGACTCCGGAGGGGATCCTTCATCCCAAGAGCTATAATCTGCACGGACAACTCACGTGCCATCATATCAATACCTGGATCCGCACGGTCAACTCACGTGCTACGCGGACAACTCATGCGCTATGGTATAAATACCTGGACCCGCACGGTCAACTCACGTGCTACGCGGACAACTCACGTGCTATGGTATTAATATCCTCACAATCAGGCCCTCGGCCGATATCAAACATGCTGCGGCGTGCAGCCTGATCCCATAAATATGCAACATGCTGCGGCGTGCAGCCCGATCCCATAAATATGCAACATGCTACGGCGTGCAGCCCGATCCCATGAATATGAAACATAAATCAGGCCCTCGGCCTCACTCAGTCATAAACCTCTCAAGCCACTCGGGCATCTCAGTAAAACAGGGCATTCGGCCTAAAACATTTTTATGCATCAAAATAGAGTCATAAAACTGAGTTATGATATGCAATGAAATGAATATGACTGAGTATGACTTTTCAGTTTAACATAATAATTCACAGTAATATGACCTCTGTGGGTCCCAATAATACTGGCACATAGCCTCAACATGATTTGTAATATGTTTTTCAGCTCAATTTCTTTAACACATAAAACCGCATGGAAAATACCAAGGTTATTTAACTATAAAATTCCACATAAATAATTATGTCACAATTTCTATAGTGCACGCCCACACGCCCGTCACCTAGCATGTGCGTCACCTCCCAACAATTCACAAAATACATATATTCAGGGTTCATACCCTCAACTCCAAGATTAGAAGAGTTACTTACCTCAATCCAAGCAAATTCTTTAATCCAATAAACCTTTTCCTCGTGATTCGGCTTCCGAACGCCTCGAATCTTAGTCAAAATAATTTGATACACAAAATGACCGGCCGGGTCGTTACATTCTCCCCCACTTAAACATACGTTCGTTCTCGAACGTGCTAAGAGTTGTTTTCAAGCCATCAAATCACTGTTCCATCTTACCATACACGTACCCGGGGGTGAACCCGCGTCACCCTATTCCATATAAGCTTGACAACACAATCCAACTGAATTCATTAATTTAACTCTAGCCCATAAACCTTGGAATTAAATTTCCAACCTTTAGAATTTATTTCAAGACACAAGTCTTACATTTACACACCGTATAAATTCGAACAAGTTGCATCGAGCTATAACTATCACCATGGATATAATCAACCAAATGACACATCCCTCAACAATAGCAGTATGGAGCCAACCATTCTGGCTCTGTGTAGAATACACATCTTAATTGGGCCTACCTATGGACCCCCAAATCAACTCAGGTTACCAACAATAGATAAAAATTCTTTCGTCAACTGACAAAATTTGAATATCAGCAGTCTATAAACCATGTGAGTACCGCAATACTAATTTATACATCTGTAAGTAAAAAATGCAATGTGCCTTCTGAAGTCCGCCCCTTTTCTCATACAACACCAAGTAGTAATAGTATTCATCTAGACATCGAAAACTGTTCATGCCTCTAAGAATTTATGACCTCTCTTTCAAAGCTAAACCGTGACCTTGCACAAACCAACCTTAATCCCACACAACACACCGCATCTATCATGCCATCATGTGAAAAGCATAAAAATCTTATTATCAACTTTGAGTCACCAATAATTTACATACCCTTTTAATTAGAAACCTTTCTCTTGCTTCTTTCCAGGAGGAAATCACAATATATAACACGTTCTCCACACCGGTAGAAACCATCAAGAATTCTTTGGAATCCATTTTCATAACCAAGCCGCCAAGACCAAATCTCTCCAACTCATCCAAGCCATGCAGGTCACCAAAACATTTGTAAAGTCTTACCACATCGTAATTACCCAAAGGACTGATCTTACCATTACCATATTGGTCCAGTCTACTATCCAGTTGTCCTATTTCACCGAGTCTGTTCTGAATATGCCTCCACATTGATACTCCTCCTTGCTAAAACACCACGATCTTTAACCACAACTCACCCCACAACCTAACATAGAACCACAATGCCCTACTACCCATAAGCAACTGTACTCTTCTTAAGCACCTTCAAAACTACTACAACTGTAACCCTTACTCTGAGAATACCCTATGTGAATTTGAAATTTTTCTTCTTACCTTCCTTATACAAAAGTGTAGAATCCATAGTTATACAGAATTTTCGTAAGTCCAGGCACCAGCAAATGCAAATCTCGGATTTTATCCATACACAAGTCCGAAAATATTCTCAATTGCTATATATAATTCTCAAACCCACTGGAATTTTCTCGGGAGTCACCCACTTTGCTCAAATTTAATTGCACCGCCCAAATGGGTCAAAAGACACATGCCCCATTAGCACAACAACACTCAAAGAAGTAACTCTACTTTAACACCACCTATCAAATTCATACTCTGTGCGCACTACATCATTCACCCATAACAACTCACTCATCCCGCGAATTTCATTTACTCATACGTGCAATATAATCCTTATCCAGGAATTTCCTTATTCGAGTCATCCTCGATCTCAACTTTTTCGAGTCATAGCTATCCCACAAGTATGCCTCAGACCAAAATTAAAATTTAACACCTAACCATGAAATCAAATTGTCAATAGCAGACTCCCCCACTTGGCTCAAAGCCATAGATTAAAATATTCCATAACTCACAATACCAATACTGTTTTACTGCCATAATGTCACAGTCAGTTCAACGAAACTTCTTCCCAAGTCCATACAATGCCAACCATAAAAATACCTCAATCTGGTATCATGTTATACCCTTTCACATTCATAATTACTATGCAATCACTTAGTCTATCTGAGTCCAAACTCATTAACCATACGTGAGAATTTAGTTTTACCCCAAAATTTAACAATATGAAAGATCCTTCAAAACATTCATACTGGAGACTGTATGCCACATCAATTCAAAAATCAAGCACCCAATGGCCTTTCCTTTACATTTCAAGGAAACACTTCTCGTCATATTCACATCGTCCTAACACATCCCTCAGTTACATCATACTCATCACAAAGCCATTTCACCGCTCATCGAGCCATAAATTTCACTCGTAGGGACATTACCGGACATATGAGTCCAAATGTACATGTTATAACTTAAGCTACCGAGCTCAAGCTGTGGTCTAACCATGGCCTCAAGTACTCCAGACTGGCCCATCACCAAAACACAGAATAATCTCGCACATCATACCTGAAATCACAAGCCGGCGATGCACAGCTGATACCGAGCTCTCATGTGCGCATACGAATACTCGGAAGGAATTCAAAGAGTTATATTTCAAGCTGAATCAATTCCGCACGATAAGGAAAGAAAGATGGGAAATTATCCTAAATGCCTTGTAGCCTCTCGAAGATAAGTATGGACGTCATCATACCGATCCATAAGACTCTACTAGACACTTGCTCATGACTTGTAGAATCTATGAACCTAGAGCTCTGATACTAACTTGTCACGACCCAAAAACCCACTAGTCGTGATGGCACCTAACCCAACCCGTTAGGTAAGCCAATTTCCAACTATCCAATTCCAATAAAATTAATTAAAAGAGAATATCTAAAACCGATACATCTCCCCAAAAACTGGTAGTACAAATCATGAACTTCTAAGAATAGAGTATACAAAGCGGAAATGAAATAAATACATAGTCTGTTTGAATAATACACAAACAGAGCTTTTATAAATCTAAGGCTACCCTGAACAAAAGGCAGCTACAACAGGAATACAGTTACATCTTCAAGTCCCGTAACCATCGATCACAGCAAAAACAACAGCCAACATCTGCACGCAATGTGCAGAAGTGTAGTATCAGTACAGCCGACCCCATGTACTGAGTAAGTAACAAACCTAGCCGTAGGTTGAAAGTAGTGATGAGCTTCCACCAAGTCGGGTCCAAAACCAATAGTATACAACAATCCATAACAACGTAAAGCAAATATTACCAGAAATAACTCAGGGATAAAATACTCAACCAAATAATGATTTCAAAAATTATAGTTCTTCCTTTCAAATATCTCAGTGAAAACCCAAATCGTTTGCCGAAGTTTCCAATAATATAAATAGTTTGAAAACAATAAATTTCTCCCAAAATCTTGTCAATAATAAATAAGATGTTTCATTTTTCGTCCAGATAACCCGTGTAAAACAAATGCATCACTATGCCTATCTGTCAAAAATGTGTGAGAAATCACGAATGATGTGATGTTGTACAGCATGAGGAAAAATATCTCTATGCTTGTATGTCATGTGTGCATGCCAATGCGATGCAATTCATTGATAAAAATCATAAACAGCCCCTCGGGCAGAACATCACTCATATACAGCCCCTCGGGCAGACCTCACAGTCACTCGTGCCACTCGGGCATACCTCACAATCACTCTTGCCACTCGGGCATACCTCACAATCACTCATGCCTCCCAGTCACTCATCACTCGGCACTCAGCACTCGCACTCAGTAGGTACCTGCGCTCACTAGGGGTGTGTACAGACTCCAGAGGGGATCCTTCATCCCAAGCGCTATAATCTGCACGGACAACTCACGTGCCATCATATCAATACCTGGATCCGCACGGTCAACTCACGTGCTATGCGGACAACTCACGCGCTATGGTATAAATACCTGGACCCGCACGGTCAACTCATGTGCTACGCGGACAACTCACGCGCTATCGTATTAATATCCTCACAATCAGGCCCTCGGCCGGTATCAAACATGTTGCGGCGTGCAGCCCGATCCCATAAATATGCAACATGTTGTGGCGTGTAGCCCGATCCCATAAATATGCAACATGCTGCGGCGTGCAGCCCGATCCCATGAATATGAAACATAAATCAGACCATCGGCCTCACTCAGTCATAAACCTCTCAAGCCACTCGGGCATCTCAGTAAAATAGGGCATTCGGCCCAAAACATTTTTATGCATCAAAATAGAGTCATAAAACTGAGTTATGATATGCAATGAAATGAATATGACTGAGTATGACTTTTCAATTTAACACAATAATTCACAGTAATATGTCCTCTGTGGGTCCCAATAATACTGGCACATAGCCTCAACATGATTTGTAATATGCTTTTCAGCTCAATTTCTTTAACACATAAAACCGCATGAAAAATACCAAGGTTATTTAACTATAAAATTCCACATAAACAATTATGTCACAATTTCTATAGTGCACGCCCACACGCCCGTCACCTAGCATATGCGTCACCTCCCAACAATTCACAAAATATATATATTCAGGGTTCATACCCTCAACTCCAAGATTAGAAGAGTTACTTACCTCAATCCAAGCAAATTCTTTATTCCAATAAACCTTTTCCTCTTGATTCGGCCTCCGAACGCCTCGAATCTTAGTCAAAATAATTTGATACAATCAACACGAGGTATAGGAATCAATTCCATATGAAAATGCTAATTTTCCATAAAAATCTAAAATTTAGTTCAAAAATTACCCGTGGGGCCCACATCTCGGAACCCGACAAAAGTTACAAAGATACGAGTCCAATCATATAAAAATTATCAAATTCCGACATCGGATTGACCTTCAAATCTTCATTTTATATTTTTGGAAGATTTTATAAAAAATCTGATTTTTCTTCCATAAATTCATGGATTCATGATGTAAATGAATATGGAATCATGAAATATAATCAATATAGGATAAGGAACACTTACCCCAATGTTTTTCCATGAAAATCGCCTAAAAATTGCCTAAACCGAGCTGCATAAATTCAAAAATGAGTAAAAATGGCAAGAACCCCGTTTTATAGACCCTCAGCTATTTCGGGCGTCACAGGTAGCGTGTGGCGCTGCCTGTGGCGCAGTTTCCAGCATCCCAAAATTCCCAGCACCAGGGCTAGCGCCCCATGCTACCCTGGGCGCTCGCGGCGATGGAAAATTATTCCCGACACGGAAATAGGCATAACTCTCTCATACGATGTCCGAATTCAATGATTCTTTTTGCTATGGCTCCATAATTTCAATACGGATCTAATAATTCAATCAAAACTGAATTTGGAGCTAATTTTCTTAATGTGATACCACATATTCTTGAACAATTGACATCCGGTCACTATTTTAACTTAAGCTTTAAACCTTAGAACTAGATGTTCCAATTCATTCCAAAATCTTACTGGACCCGAACCAATTACCCCGGCAAGTCACACAACAATTGTAAAGCCCAATTTGAGAAGTAAATGGGGAAACAGGGTTGTAATACTCAAAATGACCGGCCGGGTCGTTACACTTACGTGCAAGATTTAAGAAGAATAAAAAAAGTCTAAATAAATAAAAAACCAAAGTAATAATTTCAAACCACAATTCTACTAGCGTTTGTGCCAAGACTTGGTGTCACAAGTATATGAGCATCTAGTAGATTATACAAACTTCTAACCACTGTGTGAATATGAAATAGACAGAATACCAAAATACAAAAGAGAGAGAGACTCTAGGGCTGCAGAACGACTCAGGAAGCAGCTCACCACTAGGCCTCGGGATATCGGGGGTGCACACCAGAAGGACCACCTGATGCACCTATCTCAGATCCTGCACAAAAAGTGCAGCAAGTATAACATGAGTACGTAAACAACGTGTACCCAGTAAGTATCAAGTCTAGTCTCGAAGAAGTAGTGACGTGAGGTTCAACTTCCACACTCACTATGGGTCAATAATATAAAGATAAAGATATTTAAATAATCATGGTTTATGTTAATAATATTAATTTCCTTAACAAGCAGAAATAAATAATTCTTTCAAAATTTAATAATTTCCAATAAATCATTTATCTTCACAAGCTGCAATAAAATGTCAAAGCATCGTGTAATTGTTATTATTAAGCACGATTTATGCCTAGGTCGTATGACCCGATCCAGAGTGACGTGTACACTGTCGAAGGACGTGCGGCACAATCCATCGATGCATCTATCTACTGCCGAGGCGTTCGGCCCGCTCCACAAGAAGAGAATGATACTTTATAAGTACTTGACTTAAATATTACGAAGGGTTTATACAAAAAAATAATACAAAATTCATTAACGAGCTTCCACAATTTCTCCAACAAATACTAATATAATTTAGGCATTTTTAAATTTACAAGTATGATGCGAAATTTCCAAATAATTCATGAATTGGGTCCTAAAACTACCCGGACAATAGCAAAATAGTAGCTACGCATGGACTCTCGTCACCTCGTACGTACGTAGCCCCCTAAATTATAAACAAATATTTATTTAAATCACATATGAGGTAAATTCCCTCTTACAAGGTTAGACAAGAGACTTATCTCGTCTCAAAGCTCACTTCCCGATCATAGTTTCGCGTTAAATCCTCAATTTGGTGCCGAAAAGTCCGAAACTAGTCAAATGTTATATAATTTAATCAATACATACTCAAAATTTCATAATTTATCTATTAGAGTAATTACCCAACCCAATTTGGTAGAATTTCTAAAATTCACCTTGGGCCCACATGCCCGGATTCCGAAAATATTTGGAGGAAATCGTCACCCATAACCTCAAGAACTCAAATATACAAATTTTATCCCATTCCATAACCATTTTCATGGTTAAAATCTCATTTTTATTAAAACCTAGGTTTTTCATCTAAGCCCTTGATTTTCATAATTTACATGTTATAATCTACCCATAATCTATGTATTTAACTCACAATAGGTAGAAATGTAACGACCCGACGGGTCGTTTTGAGTATTACAGCCCCGTTCCCCTATTTACTACTCAATTTGTGCTTTACTGTTGTTATGAGACTTGCTGGGGTAATTGGTTGGGCTCCGGTGAGGTTTTGAAATGGATTGAGACACTTAGTCTCCAAAATGAAAGCTTAAGTTGAAAAAGGTTGACCGGATGTTGGCTTATGTGTAAATAACCCCGAAAAAGAATTTTGATGGTTCCAATAGTTCCGTATGATGATTTAGGACTTAGGAGCGTGCCCGGAAAATTATTTGGAAGTCCGCATTTAAATTAGGGTTGAAATGGCTAAAATAGAAATTTAAGTTTGGAAGTTTGACTGGGGAGTTGACTTTTTGATATCGGGGTCGGAATTCGATTCTGAAAATTAGAATACCTCTGTTATGTCATTTATGACTTGTGTGCAAAATTTGAGGTCAATCGGACTTGATTTGATAGGTTTCAGCATCGAATGTAGAAGTTGGAATTTCCTAGTTGCATTTGGCTTGAATTAGGGTGTGATTCGTGTTTTAGCGTTATTTGATGTGATTTGAGGCTTCGACTAAGTTCGTATGATATTTTGGGACTTCTTGGTATATTTGGTTGAGGTCTCGGGGGCTTCGGGCGTGTTTCAGGGCGGTTTCGGACCAAGTTTGGCCGGGTTGTTGCTGCTGATTTGCTGGTACTAATGTTGTTCTTCGCGAACGCGAAGGGACTCACGCGTTCGCGAAGAGGAAATTTGGACTGGACCATTTTATGCTTCGCGTTCGCGAAGGTTCGGGGGGCAAAGCTACGCGTTCGCGATTGAGGCCTCGCGTTCTCGAAGGGGAAAGCCGGCCTGGGGGAAATTGGTCTTTGCGTTCGCGATGGAGAGGACGTGTTCGCGATTGAGCATCCCAGTGAAGCATCGCGTTCGTGAGTCTAGGCTTGCGTTCGCGAAGAAGAAAAATTGGGTAGCACAAAATTATGCTTCGCGAACGCGAGGGACATGTCACGTTCGCAAAGAAGAAAGGTCTCGACAGTATGTTTAAGTACTCCCATTTTCCATCTTTAATGATTTGGAGCTCGAGAAGAGGCGATTTTTGGGAGATTTTCAAGAAAAACAACGGGGTAAGTGTTCTTAACTCAATTTTGGTCAAATTACCCGAATCCATGGTTGTTTTTAATATTTAATTGGTGAATTAACTTGGAAAATTTAGAAAACCCTCTTGGTTTAAATTGAAGATTTGAGGGTCGAGATGATGTCAGAATTTGGTAAAATTTATATGGTTGGACTCATGGTTGAATGAGCATTCATATTTTATAACATTTATCGGGTTCCAAGATGTGGGCCCCACTGTCGATTTTTGAGTTAAATTTCGAATTTTGTTAAAAATTTGTATTTTCATATGAAATTAATTCCTATAATTTGTATCGAATTAATTGTGACTAGATTCGAGCCGATCGGAGTCAGAAAATCGAGGGAAAGGCATTATTATTGACTAATTGAGCTTGGCTTGAGGTAAGTGGCTTGTCTAACCATGTGTGGGGGAAATCCTCTTAGGATTTGATATTGTTGTAATATTTTGTGATATACAGGCTAAATTTGAAAATATTGGTTCTTGCTGAGTAGTCTTCTTTTAAATTCTTTAACTGAGTTATTTTAGTATATGTAGTGATCATGTTTAGCCTAGTATCACATGTCTACGTGCCTTAACTCTTACTTGACATATGTGCAACATGCTTAGCTGAATTACCTGCTTCCTTGATTTGATTTAAATATTTAACTGTGAGATTCTTGTTGTAAATTCGTTGCTTCCTTTGGATATCTGTTGCATATTTACTTTGGAACTGCGAGGCGGTTCCTCGGGAGATCCCCCTGTACTGCATATTTACTTTTGGGACTACGAGGCGGTTCCTCGAGAGATCCCCCTCTACTGTATATTTACTTTTGGGACTACGAGGCGGTTTCTCGGGAGATCCCCTTGTACTGCATATTTACTTTTGGGACTACGAGGTAGTTCCTCGGGAGATCCCTCTGCACTGCATATTTACATTTGGGACTACGAGGCGGTACCTCGGGAGCGCCCCTGTTGTTTACCTCTATTTGCCGTGTTGTTCACTCAGCAGTCATTTCGTCATATTATTATATCTTCTGTCTTATTTTTTCTATTCTTTCCAGTAGGGCTTGACCTGACCTCGTCACTACTCTACCGAGGTTAGGCTTGACACTTACTGGGTACCGTTGTGGTGTACTCATGCTACTCTTATGTGCATCTTTTTATGCAGATCCAGGTACCGCTTACCAGCCCAGATATCAGTGAGCTACCTGTGTGCGGAGACTTCAAGGTACATCTGCCAGCGTCCGCAGACCTCAGAGTCCCCCTATATCCTTATCGTGTTATTTCCGTTATTTTAGTAGACTTTGATGTATAGAGACATTTGGTATTTCTCTTAGAAGCTTGTGACTTGTCTCTACCGGATTTTGAGAGATTGTAGTTCTTTGACTTGCAGTTTTCATTTATTATAACTATTGAGGCTTGAGTTTCAGACTCTTATTATGTTGTTCCGCAATTTGTTAGGCTTACCTAGTCTTAAAGATTAGGTGCCATCACGACATCCTACGAAGGGTGAATTTGCGTCGTGACAAGTTGGTATCAGAGCTCTAGGTTCATAGGTGTTACGAGTCACAAGCAGGTTTAGTAGAGTCTCGCGGATCGGTATAGAGACATCTGTACTTATCTTCGGGAGGCTATGGAACTGTTAGAAAAATGTTCATTTCTTTGATTCGTTATCATGCACATTTGTTGACTTCGAAATTCTAAACTCTTGTCTTTCTATTCTCTCATAGATGGTGAGGACACGAACAACTAGGTCCGATGATCATACACCCACGCCCCCTGTTAGAGCCGTAAGAGGCCGGGGCAGAGGCCGAGAAAGACCATGTGGTGCAGCCAGAGCACCTACACGAGCTGTTACAGCAGAGCCACCAGTAGCTCCAGTTGAAGAGCAGGCACCTGAGACGCCTCTTACTACCCCTGCACTTCAGGAGACACTTGCATAGTTTTTGAGCATGTTTGGCACTCTAACTCAGGCAGGGTTGATTCCACTTGCTCCTGCCACATCTCAGGCCAGGGGAGGAGCACAGACTCTCACCGCCCATACCCCAGAGCCAAGGGCCCAAGTTATCTATGCCCCAGAGGTTATACTAGTGCAACCAGTTGTCCCAGTTCGGCCTGAGGTCAGGGCAGCAGTTTCTGAGGGGGAACAACTTAGGCTCGAGAGGTACAAGAAGTACCACCCTCCCACTTTCAGCGGTTTGGCTTCAGAAGATTCTCGGGGCTTTCTTGAGGAATGTCATCGCATCCTCCGTACTATGGGTATTGTGGATTCTAGTGGGGTTTCTTTCATGACATTTCAGCTTAGAGGAGCGGCCTACCAGTGGTGGAGGGCATACAAGTTGGATAGTCCGGCTGAGGCAGCTTCACTCACTTGGACTCAGTTTTCAGATATGTTCTTGAGGGAATATGTTCCTCAGAGCCTTAGAGATACATGGTGCGCAGAGTTTGAGCAGTTGCGCTAGGGTTCTATGACCGTGTCAGAGTATGCGGTCCGATTCAGTGATTTGGCTAGGCATGCACCAACCTTAGTTACTACTGTTCGAGAGCAGGTTCATCGATTTATTGAAGGGCTCCACCCTAGTATCAGATTCGGTATGGACCGAGAGCTGGAGATGGACATCACATACCAGCAGGTGGTGTCAATTGCTAGGAGATTAGAGGGTATGCGGATCCGGGAGAGAGAAGAGAGAGAAGCTAAGAGACCTCGAGATTCTGGCATGTATAGCAGTTTTCGTGCCCCAGCTGCAGCTCGTCAGGGTAGGGGTTATGGGAGTTACCCTGTTCATTCAGCACTTCCGGCCGCCAGCGGTAGTCCGGCCACTCCTAGTCCCTAGGATCCCTACTATGCACCGCCTGTGTCTAGTGTACCTCATGTACGGGGTGCTTCCAACGGTCAGTCCAGTCGATCAGGCCCGAGCTTATCACAACAGTCACGTCCTCTGAGAGCTTGTTTTGAGTGTTGTGACACTCGTCATATGGTGAGGGATTGCCCCAGATTCAGGAGGGGTGCACCTCCATAGATTTCGCAGGCCCCACCTATTCTACATGGCCCTCAGGCTTCTCAAGCCATGGTTACTGCAACAGTTGCCACTCCACCTGCACAGCCAACTAGAGGTGGAGGTCGGACAGGTAAAGGTCGCCCTAGAGGGGGAGGCCAGGCCAGATATTATTCCCTTGCTGCTAGGACAGAGGCTGTTGCATCTGATTCTGTTATCACATATATTGTTCTGGTCTGTCATAGAGATGCATCAGTCTCATTTGATCCAGGCTCCACTTATTCTTATGTATCATCTTATTTTGCCCCGTATTTGGGCGTACCCCGTGATTCTTTGAGTTCTTCTGTTTGTTACACCCTGCAGTATTATGACGATGTTACACCCCGTAGTATTGTACGTTGGATTTGTTGTAAGATAATTAACATCAGTTCAAGGACAAGATTATTTTGAGGTTATAAGTATTATGCTATTTCAAACAAGTGATAAGTAAATTTGTGAAGGTGATAGGGTAAGCGAATCAAAGAAAATGAGTTTCGTCGAAGTTTGACATTTTGAGATAAAATACGGTCCAAGCTATAATACCCTGTATTTATGGACTAGTACTATACCACATGACCATGATAGTAAGGTGTATAAAGTAGGTTAAAAGTGATTAGTATTTTAAGTAAATTAGGATATTACCTAATTGTGTTGGTAAGGGGTTAATTATTGATTTTAGTGGGAAGTTAACAAATTAATTAGAAATTGGTGGATAAGTATTTGGTGGAAACATCACCCCCCCCTCCCATATGGCAGCAAGGGGTTGTATTTGCTAAGACCAAAGAGTGAATCTTGACTTATGTGGCTAGGTGGCATATTTAGGGGATTTTTGGCAAAGTAATACACAAAAGTGGGGCCCAAAACCCACAATGATAATAAATCTTCCTACATCATTAAAGTATGGTGTTTATGTTTCTAAGTAACGGATGGAGCCACAAAAGAATTCATACGAAACTACATAATGCTATAGTAGCGTGAGTTGCAATTCTAAGGGAGTACGGTACAATCTTTCTTAAGAATATCATACAAATGTTTTCCCTACTTCAATCCGCCGTTACGTGTTTTATTGCAAAAGACATGGGTTAGAGGGATTGTTAAGAGAATTGTCTTAGGTATGTTAAGGCTATCCCTTCTTTCCTTTTGGCATGATCCATATGATACAACAAAACGAGCAAATGCACAATTTTCACAAATGACTCTATTCTTAGAAGTACTAGTGGTGCCTATGTTCTTGATTCTCCATGTGTCCTATTATTATATCATCTGTTCATGGGTCTCAAAAAATTCGTAAGTTGATAAAGTTTATTTCATGATATTAATCGAAGGCATAATGATCTTATGTCATTCTGAGAGATCTTATTGACTTACTTCATTATGCATTACATTCATTTATACATGTTCATTGACCCATGACCAGATGGAGTTATATACGCATATATTATATGTATATAGGATATAGAGAAAGGTTATAGTGTTATATATGAACCACCACCTGATCAGCTGGTATACGTTGATAATTTTGCCCATAGTGGCCAAGATAATATGATGGGATGCCCTTAGAGGCTTGATGATGTTATGTACGTATATACCTATGCATGATATGACATTTAACGCATATGCATAACATTATAAATGTTTCATGATTCATAAAGCTATTCAGACTTACAGGTTGAGTCTTTTCCTCCATGTTTCTTTCATGTTTAATATATACTACTTTAATGCCTTACATACTCAGTACTTTATTTGTACTGACGTCCTTTTTTCCTGGGGACGCTGCATTTCATGCCCACAGGTTCCGATAGACAAGTTGAGAGTCCTCCAAGTAGGCTATCAACTCAGCGGAAGGTGTTATTGCACTCCAATTGCTTCGGAGTTTCCTATTTGGTCAGTATGATTTGGACATATATTGATTGGCATGACGGCCCTGTCCCGACCTTTATGATATTTATGTACTCTTAGAGGCCTATAGACAGATGTCAGGTATATGGATATTTGTATGGTCTTGTCAGTCTATGTTTTGAGTATACAAATAATCATGTCAGCCTTATAGGCCCGTATATTATATGTATAAGTCGTTATGTCAGGTTGGGTCATCCTATGTCGAGTATTCCCTCATGTTTTATTCTAGTTATCTCATGACAGTCTTTCCGACTCATTTACCTATGATAGTATGATACGAAAGATACGTTACATTGGTATGAGTAAGGCACCGGGTGCCTGTCACGGCCCATTGGTTTGGGTCGTGAACCGGGTGCCTGTCGCGGCCCATTGGTTTGGGTCGTGACACTATTTATGTATCTACACCCGTAGGTGAATCTATTATTATTGACCGCGTGTATCGGTCGTGTTTGATTATTATCAATGATTTTGATACCAGAGCTGATTTATTATTGCTCAGTATGGTGGATTTCGATATTATTTTGGGCATGGATTGGTTGTCGCCCTATCACGCTATCCTTGATTGGCACGCCAAGACGGTGACGTTGGCTATGCTAGGTCTACCATGGCTAGAGTGGAGAGGCACCTTGGATTATGTTCCTAGCAGGGTTGTTTCATTTCTTAAGGTTCAACGAATGGTTGAGAAGGGGTGTGATGCGTATCTGGCCTATGTGAGAGATGTTAGTATTGATACTCCTACCGTGGAGTCAGTTTCGGTAATAAGGGAATTTCCCGATGTATTCCCAGTAGATCTTCCGGGTATGCCACCCGATAGGAATATTAACTTTGGCATTGATTTGTTATCGGGCACTCAGCCCATTTCTATTCCACCATATCGTATGGCCCAACAGAATTGAAAGAATTAAAAGAGCAGTTACAGGAGCTGCTTGATAAGGGTTTTGTTCGGCCCAGTGTATCGCCTTGGGGTGCTCCTATCTTATTTGTGAAGAAGAAGGATGGTTCTATACGGATGTGTATTGATTACTGCCAGTCGAACAAGGTTACAATGAAGAACATGTATCCATTGCCTCGTATTGATGGCATATTTGATCAGCTTCAAGGTGCCAAAGTGTTCTCTAAGATCGACTTGCGTCCAGGCTATCATCAGATGAAGATTCGGGAGCCAGATATCCCGAAGACTGCTTTTAGGACTCGGTATGGTCATTATGAGTTCCTTGTAATGTCATTTGGGCTGACCAACGCCCCAGTATCATTTATGTACTTGAACTTGCGTTGCCACCTAGTCTATCGGGTGTTCATCTAGTGTTTCATGTATCGATGCTTCAAAAGTATGTCGGGGATCCGTCTCATGTTTTGGATTTCAGTACAGTACAGTTGGATGGTAATTTGACGTATGATATGGAGCCGGTGACCATTTTAGACCGGCATGTTCGAAAGCTGAGATCAAAGAACATAGCTTCAGTGAAAGTGTAGTAGAGAGGCCACCAAGTCGGAGAAGCTACCTGGGAGATTGAGTGGGAGATGCGGAGCAAATATCCATACCTATTTGAGGCTCCAGGTATGATTCTAAACCCGTTCGAGGACGAACGCTTGTTTAAGAGGGGGAGAATATAACGACTCGGTCGGTCATTTTGAGTATTACAGCCCTGTTCCCCCATTTACTGCTCAATTTGTGCTTTACAATTGTTATGAGACTTGCCGGGGTAATTGGTTCACGTCCGGTGAGGTTTTGATATGAATTGAGACATTTAGTATCCAAAATGAAAACTTAAGTTGAAAAAGGTTGACCGGATGTTGGCTTATGTGCAAATGACCCCGGAATAGAATTTTGATGGTTCCAATAGCTCCGTATGACAATTTTGAACTTAGAAGAGTGTCCAGAAAATTATTTGGAAGTCCGTAGTTAAATTAGGCTTGAAATGGCTAAAATAGAAATTTAAGTTTAGAAATTTGACCGGGGAGTTGACTTTTTAATATCTGGGCCAGAATCCAATTCTGAAAATTGGAATACCTCTGTTATGTCATTTATGACTTGTGTGCAAAATTTGAGGTCAATCGGACTTGATTTGATTGGTTTCGGCGTCGAATGTAGAAGTTGGAATTTCCTAGTTCCATTAGGCTTGAATTGGGGTGTCATTCGTGTTTTTATCATTATTTGATATGATTTGAGGCTTCGACTAAGTTCGTATGATGTTTTGGGACTTGTTAGTATATTTGGTTGAGGTCCTGGGGGCTTCAGGTGTGTTCAGGGTGGTTTCAGACCAAGTTTGGTTAGGTTGTTGTTACTGGTTTGCTGGTACTGATGTTGTTCTTCGCGAACGCGAAGGGACTCACGCGTTCGCGAAGGGGAAATTTGGATTGGCCCATTTTGTGCTTCGCATTCGCTACCGACGGCACGCGTTCGCGAAGGTTTGGGGAGCAAAGCTACGCGATTCGCGATTGAGGCCTCGCGTTCGCGTAGGGGAAAGCCGGCCTGGAGGAAATTGGTCTTCGCGTTCACGATAGAGAGGACGCGTTCGTGATTAATCAGCCTTGTGAAGCATCACGTTCGCGAGGCAAGGCTCGTATTCACGAAGAAGAAAAATTGGGCAAAACAAAATTGTGCTTCGCGAATGCGAGGGACATGTCACGAACGCGAGGGACATGTCGCGTTCGCGAGGCAAGGCTCGTGTTCACGAAGAAGAAAAATTGGGCAAAACAAAATTATGCTTCGCAAATGTGAGGGATGATGTTTGGCATATTTCGATATGTGTTGATGTTACTTTGCCCATGCTTTAACCACTTTTTGATGTTATTTAATCTTTAAAACACCCAACATGGTGTAATTATTGGTTTGATGACTAATTAAGTTATGTGTGACGATTTAAGGTGTTCGGAGTGCAAAATATGAAGAAAAGGTGGTTTAGCCAGAGGAAGAAGGGTTGGATGCGTCGCATCCAACCTAGGAAAACATCATCCTGCATGCAACCTTAGCAGTGAAGTTGGGCCATAGCGTCCGCCATCGCGTGCGAAACTGGGAAGTAGAAGAGAAGGCTGGATGCGTCGCGTCCACCATCGCATCAATCCCTGAAGCCGAATTGGACTAGGAATAGGAGAGCTTTGGCCCACGACTTTTGTATGCAATATATAAGCTAAAAACGCCTCTTTTAGGTTATCTAACATATTGGGAAGAGGGAAAAAGCCAGGAAAAAGCTGTGGAGGCCGGAATTCATCAAGTTTCATCTTTCTCCCACCAAACTTAGTAATTTTTATGTTTCTTTATATGATTTGTTGTTTGGCTACCATGTCTATGTGGAGCTAAACTTCACGTTCTAGGGTTGTGGTTCTTTCATGACTATTGTTATTCGGATATTGATTTTGACTTCTTGATTTATCATATTAGTTTATTTATTCAATCTTGCGCTTAATTATTTAATTGCTTGATCACCAATTGAATATTATCTACGAATCTAGAATTGAACTCGAAAGTGGGAATTCTATATTGCATATAGGATTGAGTAGGGCAAGTTCTTGAACTCGGGCATCGGGGAACGGATTCGTGGTTAGGATAGACATATACCTAATTGCCTTGCTTGGTTGATTTACAGGAATTATAAATGCGTTCTTGTTGATTCTAACTCCATAGACATATAGGCGTTAGGTTAGCTTGAATAGGCGAGTAAGAACTCGACAGATTCTTATGAGCAATATTAACCCTGTCAACCAATAAGCTAGATAAATTAGTCGGTCAATTCAATTGAAGAATACAATAGGATTGTTAGATAGCCCATAACCCTAGATCGTTTTAATTACATTGATATCATTAAAATCTGCTCTTTCTCTGTTCAAAGTTTATTATTTATATTTTTCTTATTTAATTAGTTGGAATAAAATATTTTTAGATTTAATTCTTGTTTAGATAATAAGGATAGTCTAATTTAGTTAATAGTTAATCATAAGTCCTCGTGGGTTCGATATCCGACTTTTAGTCACTTTATTACTTGACGACCGCGTATACTTGCGTGAGTGTGTTTGGTCGCAACAAGTTTTTGGCGCCGTTGCCGGGGACTTAGAAATTTGCTATTTTTCTAGATTAGACATTTTTTTTTATCTATTCATGTTTTTTTTTATTATTTTATTTTAGTTAGTATTTTTTATTTATTTTAGCATGGCATCTTGGAATAAAAATTGTTCGAATGATGGTTATTCTTATTTTGATGATCCTTGTCTATATTGTGGAGGATCCCACTGGTGGAAAAATTGTCAGAATGTTCCCAGGAGCGAGTTGTGCGCACAATCTCAATCCTTTGAGTGGAATATTTGTAATATGTGTGGTGGTCAAGATGGCCATTGGGATGGTTGTCCTAATTTTGTTCATCCTTCTCTGAGCCCTTATTATGATCTTTCTAATGATATTTCTGAGTTTGATAGGGGCAATGAAGTGCAGGATATGGAGCCTGATGCATATATCAGGGATATTCTGAGGCAAGTAGCAGAGCAACAGGATGAACTCAAAAAAGATATGAAAAAAATGAAGGCAGCAATCACAAGAATGAAGGCCAATATGGAAGAATTGAATGAAGAGAGCGAGTACCAGCAAGAGAAAATTTTTGAAAAAGAGGAGATTTTGAGCCAAACTTGGCTGGTAGAACAGGCTGAAAAGTTAGAAATATATGAAGCTCAACATGAGGAACTTACTGATGGGATGAGACACTTTATAGAGGGAAGATCTAAACTGGGACAAGGGATCTATAAATTTGTCACTACTATTCACGACTTGCAAGATAAATTAAATGCAAAGGTTGTTGCGTCTATCGCCCAACAAAATAGTAATGAGTTGTCAGAAGCTGAAAAGGAGCTTATACGCCAAATTGAGGAGCTAAAAGTGGAGAGCCAATCATTCGAGCATATTTCTGTTGATGATGCCCATGTTGAGAAAAGTACACTAGAGCCATGCGAGGTAGCAGATAATGTTATATTTGAAGACTCTAATGTGTGCACATATGAGGATATAAATAGTAATACAATTCTAAAGTTGGGGCGTGTTGGTCCTCATTCTAAACATTTTTTGACATTGTATTTGGATGATGACATGGAAATCGAGTCATCTAAGCCTTTGGAGGAGTCAATGGAAGAGGAACATGATGCCTATATTTTTGAATTTGTCATGCCAAAAAGCAAAAAATACATTCCTCATCTAAAGGCCGAGAAGTGTAGAGTGAAAAATTTATTACTTGGCCTGGTTATCTTTGTAGCCCCACCACTGGAGCATAGCCGCAAACTGGATGCCATGTTAGGGGCTCAATTCATAAGTTCGAGGTGGAGGCAAAAAGTGGTTCACGTCGTGCCGCTACGTTAAATCAGGCGCTTGTTGGGAAGCAACCCAGCGTTACTGCTTTCTTTTATTTTTGTTTACTTTTTATTTTATTTTATTTTTATTATTTTGTAGTATTTATTTTTGTTTTGTAGGATTATGAGCATAGGAAGCAAAGCCATTAGAAGAGTGCAAAAGCGAGCTAGATGGTGAGGACTAAGTGTGGGGTGCCCACACAAAGGACGATGCCTGGGGGAAGTCTGAGTACCTCGTGAGCCGCTATTGCTTCGGCCTTTGGCCTACCAGGGAGTCTCGTTTACCCTCTTATTATTTATAATGTGCATTGAGGACATTGCAAAATTTTAAGTGTGGGGTGAGGAGATCGTTTGGATAAGTTTCTGTGCTATTTTAGCTTAGTTGTAGTACTCATTCTTAAGTGTAGTAGCTTTTGTGAAGGAAAAAAAAATGAAAAATTATATATATATATATATATATATATATATATATATATAGTATCTTTGTAGATAGTAATAATCCCCTGTGGTTTTTCTTTGTGCCTCGGTTCTTTTCCATGGGATGTAGTTTGAACCGGGTAATTTTGTTTTCTTTTTAGAGTAGAGTAGGAATGTAGGGAATAAAAGGAGGAAGAATGATGAACCTAGGTGACCTTGACTTGGTTGATACTGGCATATTTAAGCTTTTACATATGTAATATCTTCCCTTCTCACTCTGAAATTATTGATGATGCCTTGTTAAAACGGATAGCATGTTTTGTGGCGCCTATTTCTCATTTTCTTGACTTGTGTTCACTTTGCGCTTAATGCTTAATATCTCGTGGCTCCGTGAATACTTGCATTACTTGAGAGTCGGAATGTAACCGTCCTTAGTGAGTCATGTGCCATGTGTGGTGAGATTTTTTGTGTAGTCCATGTATTGTACTTGTGTCTAGAACTTGCCCGATATGTGAGTTGAAGCGAAATTTTAGGTGATGCTCGGTTTGAAAAATGATTTTAGGCTTTCTTTGATCTTTTTGAGCTTATTGCTTATCACAAATAGAATCTATCCCTAGTTAACCCTTTTGAGCCTGTAGACCTTTTATTTGGTACCCACATTACAAGCCTATACCCTTTTTATTCTTAATTGACATTGTTTTGATCCTTTTACCTCTTAAAGCACTTTAATTGTTAGATGAGCGCTAAAAGAAGTAAGAAGGGACTAAGTGTGGGGTGACTTTTGAGTGGAACCAATGAAAGAAAGAAGGGTGCACTTATTTTGTAAAATAATACACCACTAGCGGAAATTGAAAGAAAGAAAAATATAAATGAATAAATTGTTGTCTTGTTCTTGCTAGTGGGTATGAATTAAAGTAGTGCTTAAAGAAAGAGGAAATATTATTGGGGTGATATTATTTGTGAAATTGAAGTGGTGTTGAAGAATTTGCGCTTAAGTTATTTGATGATGTGTTAAAGTGCTTAGGAAGTTGAGTCACTATTCCTAAAATATATCCTACCCATCCCTTAGCCCACATTACAACCATGAAAAAAGTCCTAATTGATTTTAGATCGAGCGAGCTTACATTAGTAGAGATTTACATTAAGGGCAAGCCTATGGTACCAACTGCATGCATGCGACTTCTTTTGTGAGAGTGAGCGATTTTCTTTGTGAGCATGAGATTCGAATGTGTGGAGTGATTCTACTCTCTTTGCTTTTGTTGTGAGGGCACATGGTTTCACGAGGGATAGGTAACGTTATTAGACTTCTCTATGATGTTGGTTGTTCAAGCCATGAGTGCATTGTGACATTGAGTCGGTTTTTGAGGTTAGGATTGTTGTGAGCATGTTGTCTTTGTTCGAATATGTTTAAAGAAGGGCATAAGAAAAGGGAAGTGTGTTGATGCATAGTCTAGAGCCTAATTGTAGCAAATAACCACGGTCATAGGTGTAGTGTGCTTTGAATGATAAGAGCTTAATTTTATTTTGTTTACTATAGTGATGGTTTGTTCGAGGACGAACAAAGGTTTAAGTGTGGGGTAGTGATGTTTGGCATATTTCGATATGTGTTGATGTTACTTTGCCCATGCTTTAACCACTTTTTGATGTTATTTAATCTTTAAAACACCCAACATGGTGTAATTATTGGTTTGATGACTAATTAAGTTATGTGTGACGATTTAAGGTGTTCGGAGTGCAAAATATGAAGAAAAGGTGGTTTAGCCAGAGGAAGAAGGGTTGGATGCGTCGCATCCAACCTAGGAAAACATCATCCTGCATGCAACCTTAGCAGTGAAGTTGGGCCATAGCGTCCGCCATCGCGTGCGAAACTGGGAAGTAGAAGAGAAGGCTGGATGCGTCGCGTCCACCATCGCATCAATCCCTGAAGCCGAATTGGACTAGGAATAGGAGAGCTTTGGCCCACGACTTTTGTATGCAATATATAAGCTAAAAACGCCTCTTTTAGGTTATCTAACATATTGGGAAGAGGGAAAAAGCCAGGAAAAAGCTGTGGAGGCCGGAATTCATCAAGTTTCATCTTTCTCCCACCAAACTTAGTAATTTTTATGTTTCTTTATATGATTTGTTGTTTGGCTACCATGTCTATGTGGAGCTAAACTTCACGTTCTAGGGTTGTGGTTCTTTCATGACTATTGTTATTCGGATATTGATTTTGACTTCTTGATTTATCATATTAGTTTATTTATTCAATCTTGCGCTTAATTATTTAATTGCTTGATCACCAATTGAATATTATCTACGAATCTAGAATTGAACTCGAAAGTGGGAATTCTATATTGCATATAGGATTGAGTAGGGCAAGTTCTTGAACTCGGGCATCGGGGAACGGATTCGTGGTTAGGATAGACATATACCTAATTGCCTTGCTTGGTTGATTTACAGGAATTATAAATGCGTTCTTGTTGATTCTAACTCCATAGACATATAGGCGTTAGGTTAGCTTGAATAGGCGAGTAAGAACTCGACAGATTCTTATGAGCAATATTAACCTTGTCAACCAATAAGCTAGATAAATTAGTCGGTCAATTCAATTGAAGAATACAATAGGATTGTTAGATAGCCCATAACCCTAGATCGTTTTAATTACATTGATATCATTAAAATCTGCTCTTTCTCTGTTCAAAGTTTATTATTTATATTTTTCTTATTTAATTAGTTGGAATAAAATATTTTTAGATTTAATTCTTGTTTAGATAATAAGGATAGTCTAATTTAGTTAATAGTTAATCATAAGTCCTCGTGGGTTCGATATCCGACTTTTAGTCACTTTATTACTTGACGACCGCGTATACTTGCGTGAGTGTGTTTGGTCGCAACAAGGGACATGTCGCGTTCGCGAAGAATAAAGGTCTCGACAGAATGTTTAAGTTCTGAAAATGGGAAATTTTAACGATTTGGAGCTCGGTAAGAGGCGATTTTCGGGAGATTTTCAAGGAAAATAATAGGGTAAGTGTTCTTAACTCAATTTTGGTCAAATTACCCGAATCCATGGTTGTTTTTATATTTAATTGGTGAATTAAGTTGGAAGATTTAGAAAACCCTCTTAGTTTGAATTGAAGATTTGAGGGTCGAGATGATGTCGGAATTTGGTAAAATTTATATAGTTGGACTCATCGTTGAATGGGCATTCATATTTTGTAACATTTGTCGGGTTCCGAGACGTGGCCCCATGGGCCATTTTTGAGTTAAATTTCGAATTTTGTTGAAAAATCTGTATTTTCATATGGAATTAATTCCTATAATTTGTGTTGACTGAATCGAATTTATTGTGACTAGATTCGAGCCGATCGGAGTCGGAAAATTGAGGTAACAACATTATTATTGACTGATTGAGCTTGGCTTGAGGTAAGTGGCTTGTCTAACCCTGTGTGGGGGAAATCCCCTTAGGAATTGACACTGTTGTAACATTTTGTGATATGTTAGCGCCATGTACGCGAGGTGACGAGTGCGTACACGGGCTAAATTTGGAAATATTGATTCTTGCTGAGTAGTCTTCTTGTAAATTCTTTAACTGAGTTGCTTTAGTATATGTAGTGATCATGTTTAGCCTAGTATCACATGTCTACGCTCCTTAACTCTTACTTGCCATATGTGCAACATGCTTAGCTGAATTACCTGCTTCCTTGATTTGATTTAAATCTTTAACTGTGAGATTCTTGCTGTAAATTCGTTGTTTCCTTCGGATATCTGTTGCATATTTACTTTGGGACTACGAGGCGGTTCCTCGAGAGATCCCCATGTACTGCATATTTACTTTTGGGACTACGAGGCGGTTCCTCGAGAGATCCCCATGTACTGCATATTTACTTTTGGGACTATGAAGCGGTTCCTCGGGAGATCCCCCTGCACTGCATATTTACTTTTGGGACTATGAGGTGGTATCTCGGGAGCGCCCCTATTGTTTACCTCTATTTGTTGTGTTGTTTACTCATCAGTCATTTCGTCATATTATTATATCCTCTGTCTTATATTTTCTATTATTTCCAGTAGGGCCTCACCTGACCTTGTCACTACTCTACCGAGGTTAGGCTTGACACTTACTGGGTACCGTTATGGTGTACTCATGCTACTCTTCTGCACATCTTTTTGTGCAGATCCAGGTACCGCTTACCAGCCCAGATATCAGTGAGCTACCTGTGTGCGAAGACTTCAAGGTATATCTGCCAGCGTCTACAGACCTCGGAGTCCCCCTATATCCTTATCATGTTGTTTCTCTTATTTTAGTACACTTTGATGTATAGAGACATTTAGTATTTCTCTTAGAAGCTTGTGACTTGTCTCTACCGGGTTTTGGGAGATTGTAGTTCTTTGACTTGCAGTTTTCATTTATTACAACTATTGAGGTTTGAGTTTCAGACTCTTATTATGTTGTTCCGCAATTTGTTAGCTTCAGCTGTTGCTCCCAAGTTCCAACTTGGTTCGGGCCTCGTCCGGTTAACACCCGAGGGCCCCGGGGCCCTGCCCGAACTTACCAACAAGTTTAAAATCATAACGCAGACTCGCTCGAACCCTCGTAACTCGTAAAACAACATCAAAACTAAGAATCATACCCCAAACCAAATTGATTCAACTTAGAAATTTCAAATTCTTCCAATTTACTCTGAACGCGCCGAAACATGCTTAAACTACTCGGAATGACACCAAATTTTGCTTGCAAGTCTTAAATCACCATACAGAACTATTCCTAGACTCGGAATTCCAAACGGACCTCGATTACTCCACAACCTACTCCGAACCAAATTTGAAGAACTTTAAACCTTCAAATAGCCAACTTTCACTATTAAGCGCCGAAACGCTCCCGAATTGTCCAAAATCGATTTGAACATACGCCCAAGTCCAAAATCATCATACGAACCTATTGGAACCGTCAAATCCCAATTCCGTGGTCGTTTACTCAAAACATTGACCAAAGTCAAACTTACCCTTTTAAAGCCAAACTAAGGAACCAAGTTTTCCGATTTCAACCAGAACCCTTCAAATTCCTGAACTAACCATCCTCGCAAGTCACAAAATAGTAAAAGCAAATACAGGGAGTCTTATTTAGGGGAACGGGGTTCTAAATGGCAAAACGATCGGTTGGGTTGTTACAATAAAATTTTGCAATCAACCTTTTATTTAATTGATCAATATATTAATTTCTGCTAACTAAGATATCTTTTTAATTCTATCGTGTGATTTGCACAAATTGCATTTTAATCTATTGATAGAAATATTTCTCTTATTAAATGCACTACGATTGCCATTTGGGATTGATAACCAAGTGTTCAGGAAGAACTAAATCATCTTTGATTGGATGCTCTTATTCGTTTCCGGCACGAAGCAAGAAGACACTGAATACTGGATCTGTTCTTACTTTATATTTCTTGTTAGTTGAATCTTTTTTATTTGAGGCCAGAGGTATAAATTTGGCAAGATAGCTTTTACAGTCTCTACTTCTGTCGATTTTGGAACTACTGGTAGTACTTGACATAAATGACCTCCCAAACCATTAATTTTCCAACAAACGATTCATTAATATCTAATATTTCTCTAGAACACCGGACAATTATTTCGATCGTTTGACACTTAGACATAAGTGTTTCATCCCATATTATCAATTTTGCTTTCCTTATAAATTTAGCATCATTACTCTTCTTTGATATATTTGTGATGGTTATTTAAATTGCTTGGAGAGGTATATCAAATCTAGAGTGGGTGGCCTCACAATAAAATTATTGTTGGTATACTATTTGCTATTATTGTTGATATATTTGATGCACAGTGTATTCCGGCCTTATCTTGATTCCTTCGTCATTGTGTTTATTGACGACATCCTGGTATATTCCCGGTCTCGGGAAGATCATGAGCAGCACCTGAAGACCGTGCTTCAGACTTTGAGGGAGAAGAGGTTGTATGCAAAATTTTCTAAGTGTGAATTCTGGATTGATTCAGTGGCATTCTTGGGCCACATAGTGTCTTGTGATGGGATCATGGTAGATCCGAAGAAGGTGGAGGCAGTGCAGAGTTGGCCTAGACCGTCATCAGCTACGGAGATCCGCAATTTCCTTGGTTTGGCGGGGTATTACCGTCGCTTTGTGGAGGGATTTTCATCCATTGTAGCACCTATGACCAGGCTGACCCAGAAGGGTGCTCCGTTCAGGTGGGCCGAGGAGTGTGAGCAGAGCTTTCAGAAGCTCAAGACAACATTGATTACAGCCCCAGTATTAGTATTGCCTATAGGTTCGGGGTCCTACACTGTCTATTGTGATGCCTCGAGGATTGGTCTTGGAGCGGTATTGATGCAGGACGGTAGGGTGATTGCATAAGCATCTAGACAGTTGAAGGTGTATGAGAAGAATTATCCAGTTCATGATCTCGAGTTAGCAGCTATTGTTCACGCCCTGAAGATCTGGCATCATTATTTGCACGGTGTTCCCTTTGAGATTTGCACTGACCACCGGAGTTTGCAGTACTTGTCCAGGTAGAAGGACCTTAATTTGCGTCAGTGGAGGTGGTTGGAGCTACTTAAGGACTATGATGTCAATAGATTGTACCACCCGGGGAAGGCCAACATAGTGGTCGATGCCTTGAGTCACTGGGCAGAGAGTTTGGGGAGTTTGGCATATCTTCCGGCAGCTGAGAGGCCCTTAGTCTTGGATGTTCAGGCCTTAGCCAACCAGTTCGTGAGATTGAATATTTCAGAGCCTAGCCGGGTATTAGCTTGTGTGGTTACTCGGTCTTCTCTTTATGACCGTATCAGGGAGCGCCAGTATGATGATCCTCATTTTCTAGTTCTTTAGGACGGGGTTCGGCGAGGCGATGCCAGAGATGTGACTATTGGTGATGACTGTGTGATGAGGATGCAGGGCCGGATCTATGTGCCCAATGTAGATGGGCTTCGGGAGTTGATTCTCGAGGAGGCCCACAGCTCGCGGTACTCCATTCATCCCGGTGCCGCGAAGATGTACCAGGATTTGAGACAACACTACTAGTGGAGGAGGATGAAGAAGGATATAGTTGGGTTTGTGGCCAAGTGTCTCAACTGTCAGCAGGTCAAATATGAGCACCAGAGGCCCGGGGTGGATTACTTCAGAGGTTAGAGATCCCGGAGTGGAAGTGGGAGCGGATCACCATGGACTTTGTAGTTGGACTTCCACGTACTTTGAGAAGGTTCGATGCTATTTGGGTGATCGTGGATCGGCTGACCAATTCAGCTCATTTTATTCCAGTGTTGACCACTTATTCTTCTGAGAGGTTGGCTGAGATTTATATCAGAGAGATTGTCCGCCTTCATGGTATTCCAGTATCCATCATTTCAGACAGAGGTACACAGTTCACATCCCGATTTTGGAGAGTCGTACAGCAGGAGTTGGGTACTAGGGTGGAGCTGAGCACAACCTTTCACCCTCAGACGGCCGGGCAGTCCGAGCGCACGATTCATATTCTTGAGGATATGCTCCGTGCCTATGTGATGGAGTTCGGAGGGTCATGGGACCAATACTTGCCACTTGCAGAGTTTGCTTACAACAACAGTTACCAGCATTCAGATGGCATCGTATGAGGCTTTGTATGGTAGGAGGTTCCGGTCCCCAGTGGGATGGTTTGAGCCGGGCGAGGCCCGATTGTTGGGTACAGATTTGGTCCAGGATGCCCTGGATAAGGTGAAGGTGATTCAGGAGAGACTTCGCACAGCCCAGTCCAGGCAGAAGAGTTATGTAGACCGTAAGGTTCGTGATTTGGCATTTATGGTTGGTGAGCGGGTCTTGCTTCGGGTATCGCCTATGAAGGGTGTCATGAGATTCGGGAAGAAAGGCAAGCTGAGCCCGAGGTTCATTGGTCCTTTTGAGATATTGCGGCAAGTTGGGGAGGTTGCTTATGAGCTTGCCTTGCCTCCCAGCCTAGCAGGAGTTCACCCGGTATTCCATGTGTCTATGCTCCGGAAGTATCACGGTGATACAACTCATGTATTGGATTTCAGCTCAGTCCAGTTGGACAAAGATCTATCTTATATTGAGGAGCCAGTAGCCATTTTGGACAGGCAGGTCAGAAAGCTCAGGTCAAAGAATATTGCTTCAGTAAAGGTCCAGTGGAGGGGTCAGCCGATCGAGGAGGCGACTTGGGAGACCGAGCAGGATATGCGCAGCCAGTACCCTCATCTTTTCACAGTTTCAGGTATGTCTTTATACTCGTTCGAGGACGAACGATTGTTTTAAAAGGGGGAGGATGTAACGACCCGGTCGGTCGTTTTGAGAGTAATATCCCCAATCCCCTATTAACTGCTTTCCCAAAATCTTTTCTGCTATTGTGACTTGACGGGATGATTGGTTTTGAGTTACAAAGTGTTTTGGGACACTTAGTCCATAAATGAGAGCTTAAGCCTTAGGATTTGGACCGTAGTCGGAACTATGTGAAGACAACTTCGGAATGGAATTCTGTTGGTTTTGTTTGCTCCGATAGGTGATTTTGGGGTTAGGAGCGTGTCCGGATTGTGTTTTGGAAGTTCGTAGCTCATTTAGGCTTGAAATGGCGAAAGTCAAATTTTTGGAGTTTTGGGCCGATAGTGGAATTTTTGATATCGGAGTCGTTTTCTAATTTTGGAAGTTGCAGCAGGTCCGTAATGTTGATTATGACTTGTGCGCAAAATTTGAGGTCAATCGGACGTGATTTTATTGGTTTCGGCATCGGTTGTAGAATTTTGAAGTTTCAAGTTCTTTAAGTTTGAATTGGAGGGTGATTCGTGATTTTAGCGTTTTAGGATTGTTTGAAGTTTCAATCGTATGGTGTTTTAAGATTGTTTGGTATGTTTGGTCGAGGTCCCGGGGGCCTCGAGTGTATTTCGAACGCTCAACGAGTCATCTTTGGACTTAGAGAAGCAGCAGATTTCTGGTGTTCTGTTGCAGGCATTTTCTTCATCGCGTTCGCGAGGGAGTCCTTACATTCGCTTAAGGTATATGGGAAGGGCAGCTGAATTAATCTTCGCGTCCGCGATGTCGCTCTCGCGTTCTCGATGGTGGAACCTCGAAGCTACGCGTTCGCGAAGAAGAACTGGAGGCAGGCGAGATTTCATGCTTCGCGTACGCGATGGAGATCCCGCGTTCGCGAAGGGTCAAGCTGAGTGGTCTTCGCATTCGCGACATGTGCATCGCGTTCGCGATGGAGGATTATTTTTGGGCCGAAGTATATTGTACTTCGCGAATGCGAGGGTGTGGCCTCGTTCGCGAAGAAGGACGCGTCTGGGCAGTATTAAAGTTCCAAAAAAATGGAGGTTATGCCTTTTTTATCAAAAACTTAAGTTGGGAGCTCGGATTTTGGATGAGGGATTGAGGGATTTTCAGAGATATCGATTGGGTAACGATTCTTAACTCCTTTATGTTATATTCCACTAATCTATGCTTGAATTCATCGTTAAATTTCGGATTTGGGGTGAAAAATTGAGAAAAAGTTCTTAGGCCGAATTTTGGGGTTTTGATCGAGATTTTGGTATCGGATTTGAGAAATTTTGGTACGAGTAACTCGTGAGTGAATGGGTGTTCATATTTTGCGACTTTTACCCGATTCCGAGATGTGGGCCCGGGGTGACTTTTTGGGTGTTTTTCCTAATTTCACGCTTTAGCTCCGAATTAATTAGCTAAATTAGTTACTCGTAGTTATATTTACATTATGCAATTTATTTGAATAGATTCGGGCCATTTGGAGTCGGATACTCGTGGCAAGAACGTGTTATCGAGGTGATTTGAGCGGTTCGAGGTAAGTGGCTTGCCTAACCTTGTGTTGGGGACTTCCCCCTTAGGATATCTTGATATTATTTGGTGTGTGGGCTCCGTGTACGTGAGGTGACGAGTACGTACACGGGCTATTATTGCAAAACAATCCTGTTTAACCTTCTTAAATCATAAATTGTTTTTCTTATTAAGTCGTACTAATATGTTTAATTGTGTAGTTTAGACTAGAAAAGCATGTTTACGTGTTTTAACTGCCTAATTGACATTTTGTGCGTCATGTTTAGCTAAGTCCTCATTTGCCCTATATGTGTCCAGTATAAACTGTATAACTCGATGTCATACCTGTCATTTCATCTTGCGTTGCATATTTACTTTGGGACTACGGACGTATTCCGTGAGATCCCCCCTGTACTGCATATTTACTTTGGTACTACGGACGTATTCCGGGAGATCCCCCTATACTGCATATTTACCTTGGGACTACGGACGTATTCCGGGAGATTCCCCTTATACTGCATATTCATTTGAAACTACGGGACGGTATCCCGAGAGATTTTCCCATTGTGTTTACCTTGTTTTGAGCCGAGGGCTCCCTTAACTGTTAAATTTTCAAGAATTGCTTTAACTATGTTACCGTAAATTTCACTTATATCTTTTACTGTTTAATTTATTATATTTACTCTGGTAGGGCCTTGACCTGACATCGTCACTACTCGACCGAGGTTAGGCTTGGTACTTACTGGGTACCATTGTGGTATACTCATGCCCTTCCTGCACATGTTTTCGTGTGCAGATCCAGGTACGAGCTATCAGCCTTGGGGTTAGTGCGTGCTGCGGATTCTAGGAGACTTCAAAGTACCTCTGCTTGCGTCCGCAAATCTTCGGAGTCCCTTTCTACTCCCTCGCCTAGAGACTTTCTTTATTATCTTCAGACTTTTGTATAGAGCTACATAGATTATAGCAGCTTGTGACTTAGTGACATTCCGGGTCTTGGAAAATTATTTTGTATATGCCGAGTGGTACTACTCTTGGATATTTATAATATGTTGTTTATCTTTAAAATGTTGTGTTTCTTTATATTTTTCGCAAGAGAGTCCAATTCACGACACCTTATGGAGGGATAATTTGGGTCGTGTCAGCAAGAGAGTCCAATTCAATTATTTTTTAAATTCATCATATGAGTAAAAATTCTTATTCAAGCAAAAAAGATAGTATATTATTAAGAATTAAAATGATATACAAGTGTCTGAGAAAGCACAGTCAAAGCTAAATCCTAATCAAGAACAAGCTTTCATGAATATATTATAAAGAGTCGATTCTGGTATAACGAGATTATTCTACCTCACAATCACTCATGACACTCGGGCATACCTCACAATCACTAATGCCTCCCAGTCACTCAGCACTCGACACTCGCACTTGCACTCACACTCACACTCAGTAGGTACTTGCGCTCACTGAGGGTATGTACAGACTCCGGAGGGGCTCCTTCAGCCCAAGCGTTATAATCTGCACGGACAACTCACGTGCTGCACGGACAATTCACGTGCTATAATCATAAAATATATAAAGCATGCTGCAAGCGGGCAACCCCGATCCACATAATAATCCTCACAATCAGGCCCTCGGCCTCACTCGGTAATCAATCTCTCCGGTCTCTCGGGCTCACAATGTCATGAAAATAGCCCAAAAATGATGATATGATGTATCAATAAATAATAACAGAGACTGAGATATGATATGCAATAAAATGAATATGACTGAGTATGAATTTTTAATTTAAAATAAATAATTCACAGCAATATGACCTATGTGGGTCCCAATAATACTGGCACATAGCCTCAACATGATTTTAAAATACTTTTCAGCTCAATTTCTTTAACTCATAAAATCGCATGGAAAATGCCAAGATCATTTAACTACAAAATTCCACAGAAACAATTATGTCATAATTTCTATAGTGCACGCCCACACGCCTGTCACCTAGCATGTGCGTCACCTCCCAACAATTCACGAAATACATATATTCAGGGTCCATACCCTCAACTCCAAGATTAGAAGAGTTACTTACCTCGAACAAGCCAAATCCAATGTCGAGCAAGCTAAACAATGCTCCAGAAATCCCATTATGCGCGTATCAACTCCCGAACAGCTCAAAACTAACACAATTAATTTGATTCAGTCCACACAATTTATAGGAATTAATTCCATATCAAAATGCTAATATTTCCCACAAAATCCGAAATTACGCCCCAAAAATTACCTGTGGGGCCCACGTCTCAAAATCCGACGCAACTCACAAAATACGATAACCCATATAATTACAAGTTCAACCATACTAATTTCATTCAAATCCGACTCTAAATCGGTATTCAAACTTGAAAAATTCGTTTTGTAACATTATAGAAATTTTCTTCTATTTCTCTTGAAGATTCAATAATCTTACACCAAAAATGAAGATTAATTTATGGAATATAATCACAAGGAAGTTAAGAACACTTACCCCAAGTTGTGTGGAAAATTTCCTTGCCAAAATCGCCCAACCCGAGCTCCAAAATCCGAAAATGGGTGAAAATGTCAAACCCTCGAATTTAAGGTTCTGTCCTAGAGATTTCCGCATTTGCGGACAAGGGGTCGCATTTGCGACCTTCGCTTCTGCGGGAAAAATCTCACTTCTGCGAGAACAGCTTGGCCAGCCATAATTGCTTCAAATGACATGACAAGAAACTCATAGTGACCATATCTGGTCCTAAAAGCAGTCTTTGGGATATCCGGCTCCCGAATTTTCAACTGATGATAGCCAGAACGCAAGTCAATCTTGGAAAACACCCTGGCACCCTGTAACTGATCAAATAAATCACCAATGCGAGGCAAAGGGTACCTGTTCTTCATTGTAACCTTGTTCAGTTGCCGATAGTCAATACACATACACATAGAACCATCCTTCTTCTTCACAAATAAAATCGGAGCACCCCAAGATGATACACTGGGCCTGATGAAACCCTTATCAAGCAACTCCTGCAACTGCTCCTTCAAATCCTTCAACTCAGGAGGAGCCATACGGTATGGAGGAATAGATATGGGCTGAGTGCCCGACAACAAATCAATGCCAAAATCAATATCTCTATCGGGCGGCATGCCCGGAAGATCAGCTGGAAACACATCTGGGAAGTCTCTTACTACTGGAACCGACTCGACTGTAGGGATACCAATACTGACGTCTCTCACATAGGCCAAATACGTATCACACCCCTTCTCAACCATTCGTTGAGCCTTAAGAAATGAAATGACCGTGTGAGGAGTATACTCTAAGGTGCCTCTCCACTCTAGTCTCGGCAAACCTGGCATAGCCAACATCACGGTCTTAGCGTGACAATCAAGAATAGCATAATGAGGCGACAACTAGTCCATGCCCAAGATAACATCAAAATCCACCATACTGATTAATAACAAATCGGCTCTGGTCTCAAAACCACTAAGAGCAATCAAACACGACTGATATACGTGGTCCAAAATGAGAGAATCTCCCACAGGAGTAGATACATAAACATGGCAACTCAAAGAATCCCGAGATATCCCCAAATGTGGAGCAAAATAAGAAGACACATATGAATACGTAGAGCCTGGGTCAAATAATACTGATGCATCCCTATGACAGACAGGGACGATACCTGTGATGACTGAATCTGAAGCAACGGCCTCTGAACGGGCTGGAAGGGTGTAGTACCTATCCTGGCCTCCCCCTCTAGGGCGACCTCGACCTCCCCGACCTCCACCTCGAGCTGGCTGAGGAGGTGGGGTAGCAACTGGTGCTGAAAGAATGGTCGGAGGACCCGGTGGAGTACGTGGAGGCTGATAAGTCTGTGGAGGTGCACCCCTCCTGGCTCTGGGGCAATCTCAAACCAGGTGACGAGTGTCACCACACTCAAAACAACCTCTCGGAGGACGCGACGGCTGAGACTGACTCGGACTTGGCCTGCTGGACTGGCCGGTAATAGCACCTCGAGTAGGAGGCATACTGGATACTGGCGGTGCATAATAGGGCTCCTAAGGTCTAGGAGGAGCTGGAACACCACAGGCTGCTGGTAGAGCTGAATGAACAGGGCAACTCACAAAACCCCTACCATAGCGTGCTGCTGGTGCACGAGCTCCTGAATAATGACCAGTCTCTCGATACCTCTTGGCCTCTCTCTCCTCTCTGTCCCGGGCAAACATGCCCTCCACTCTCTTGGCAATACTCACTACCTGCTGATATGTGATGTCCATCTCCAACTCCCTAGCCATACTGGTCCGAATACTGGGGTGGAGTCCCTCAATGAAACGACGAACCCTCTCTCTGACTGTAGTAACCAGAGCCGGCGCATAGCGAGCTAACTTATTGAAACAGACTGCATACTCCAACACAGTCATAGCACCCTGATGCAACTGCTCAAACTCTGCACGCCAAGCATCCCTGAGGCTCTGAGGAACATACTCACGCAAGAACATCTCTGAAAACTGAGTCCAAGTGAGTGAGGCTGCCTCGTCCGGACTACTCAGCTCATAGGCATGCCACCACTGATATGTTGCTGCCCTCAGCTGGAAAGCGGTGAAAGAAACCCCATTCGTCTCCACAATGCCCATAGTGCGGAGAATACGATGACACTCCTCAAGAAAACCCAGAGCATCATCTGAAGCTAGTCCGTAGAAAGTAGGTGGGTGGTACTTCTTGTACCTCTCAAGTCTGAGCTGCTCTGCCTCAGAAGCAGCTACCCTGATCTCATGCTGAACCGGAGCCACTAGGGGCATAGGAATATACTCTGGGGCCTGATCAACCTGGACCCATTGCTCAGGAGTGCGGGTTGCAGGAGTCTGTGCCCCTCCCCCGGCCTGAGATGTAGCGGGAGCTATCGGAAATAGTCCAGCCTGAGCCAGAGTGCTGAACATGCTCAAGAATTGAGCTAAAGTCTCCTGGAGGGCTGGAGTAGCAATAGGGATCTCCGGTGCTGGCCCTCCAGCTGGAGCTGCTGGGGGCTCCTCTGACGCAGCTCTCGCAGGTGCTCGGACTGCACCGCGTGGTCGTCCTCTACCCCGACCCCGGCCTCTGGCGGCTCTGGCAGGGAGCTCGGGTGCCTGATCGTCGGTCCTCCCAGTACAGGTCCTCACCATATATGAGAAAGAATAGAATAGAATCTTAGAATTTCTGGTGTCAATAACTCGCACGACAAGGAAATCAAGAAATATGTTTGTTCTTAACAGTTACATAGCCTCCCGAAGATAAGTACGGACGTCTCCGCACCGATCCGTGAGACTCTAATAACCCGGCTTGTGACTCGCGACTCCTATGAGCCTAGTGCTCTGATACCAACTTGACACGACGCAAATTATCCCTCCATAAGGTGTCGTGATGGCACCTAGTCTTTACGACTAGGTAAGCCTAATATTGCGAAAAATATAAAGAAACACAACATTTTAAAGATAAACAACATATTATAAATAGCCAAGAGTAGTACCACTCGTCATATACAAAATAATTTTCCAAGACCCGGAATATCACTAAGTCACAAGCTGCTATAATCTATGTAGCTCTATACAAAAGTCTGAAGATAATAAAGAAATTCTCTAGGCGAGGGAGTAGAAAGGGACTTCGAAGATCTGCGGACGCAAGCAGAAGTACCTTGAAGTCTCCTAGAATCAGCAGCACGCACTAACCCCAAGGCTGATAGCTCGTACTTGGATGTGCACATGAAAACATGTGCAGGAAGGGCATGAGTACACCACAATGGTACCCAGTAAGTGCCAAGCCTAACCTCGGTCGAGTAGTGACAAGGTCAGGTCAAGGCCCTACCGGAGTAAATATAATAAATTAAACAGTCAAAGATATAAGTGAAATTTACGGTAACATAGTTAAAGAAATTCTCGAAAATTTAACAGCTAAGGGAGCCCTCGGCTCAAAACAAGGTAAACACAGTGGGAAAATCTCTCGGGATACTATCCCGTAGTTTCAAATGAATATGCAGTACAGGGAGAATCTCCCGGAATACGTCCGTAGTCCCAAAGTAAATATGCAGTACAGAGGGATCTCCCGGAATACGTCCATAGTCCCAAAGTAAATATGCAGTATATGGGGATCTCCCGGAATACGGTCCCAAAGTAAATATGCAGTACAAGGGGGGATCTCCCAGAATACGTCCGTAGTCCCAAAGTAAATATGCAACGCAAGATGAAATGACGGGTATGACATCGAGTTATACAGTTTATACTGGACATAGATAGGGCAAATGAGGACTTATCTAAACATGACGCACATAATGTCAATTAGGCAGTTAAAACACGTAAACATGCTTTTCTAGTCTAAACTACACAATTAAACATATTAGTACGACTTAATAAGAAAAATAATTTATGATTTAAGAAGGTTAAACATGATTGTTTTGCAATAATAGACCGTGTACGTACTCGTCACCTCACGTACACGGAGCCCACACACCAAATAATATCAAGATATCCTAAGGGGGAAGTCCCCAATACAAGGTTAGGCAAGCCACTTACCTCGAACCGCTCAAATCACCTGGATAACACGTTCTTGCCACGAGTATCCGACTCCAAATGGCCCGAATCTATTCAAATAAATTGCATAATGTAAATATAACTACGAGTAACTAATTTAGCTAATTAATTTGGAGCTAAAGCGTGAAATTAGGAAAAACACCCAAAAAGTCACCCCGGGCCACGTCTCGGAATCGGGTAAAAGTCGCAAAATACGAACACTCATTCACTCACGAGTTACTCGTACCAAAATCGCTCAAATCCGATACCAAAATCTCGATCAAAACCCCAAAATTCGGCCTAAGAACTTTTTCTCAATTTTTCACCCCAAATCCGAAATTTAACGATGAATTCAAGCATAGATTAGTGGAATATAACCATAAAGGAGTTAAGAATCGTTACCCAATCGATCCCTCAATCCCTCGTCCAAAATTCGAGCTCCCAACTTAAGTTTTTGATAAAAATAGCATAACCTCCGGGTTTTTTTTGGAACTTTAATACTGCCCAGACACGTCCTTCTTCGCGAACGCGGCCACACCCTCGTGTTCGCGAAGTACAATATACTTCGGCCCAAAAATAATCCTCCATCGCGAACGCGATGCACATGTCGCGAACGCGTAGCTTCGAGGTTCCACACCTTCGCGAACGCGAGAGCAACATCGCGGACGCGAAGAGTAATTCAGCTGCGCTTCCCATATACCTTACGCGAACGCGAGGACTCCCTCGCGAACGCGATGAAGAAAATGCCTGCAACAGAACACTAGAAATCTGCTGCTACTCTAAGTCTAAAGATGACTCGTTGAGCATCCGAAATACACCCGAGGCCCCCGAGACCTCGACCAAATATACCAACCAATCCTAAAATACCATACAAACTTAGTCGAGCTCTCAAATCCCATCAAACAACGCTAAAATCATGAATCACCCTCTAATTCAAACTTAAAGAACTTGAAACTTTAAAATTCTACAACCGATGCCGAAACCTATCAAATCACGTCCGATTGACCTCAAATTTTGCGCACAAGTCATAATCAACATTATGGACCTACTCCAACTTCCTGAATCTGAAAATGACCCCGATATCAAAAATTTCACTACTGACCCAAAACTCCAAAAATTTGACTTTCGCCATTTTAAGCCTAAATGAGCTACGAACCTCCAAAACACAATCCGGACACGCTCCTTACCCCAAAATCACCTAACGGAGCTAACGGAACCGATGAAATTCCATTCCGGAGTCGTCTTCGCACAGTTCCGACTACTGTCCAAATCCTATGGCTTAAGCTCTCATTTAGGGACTAAGTGTCCCAAAACACTCCGTAACTCAAAGCCAATTATCCCGGCAAGTCACAATTGCAGAAAAGATTTAGGGAAAGCAGTTAATAGGGGATCAGGGCTAAATAATTAATTAAAATATTTAATTATTTGGTTTTAACATAGAAAATAATTTATTTTATGTTGATTCAGATCTTAATATTAGTTCATTTCTTGTTTTGAATATTTAATCTTAATTATAATTTTATCCACCATAAAAAAAAATTTAAAGAGAAAAAAAGTAATATGACATTTCACTTTTAGATCGTAATGTTTGTAAAATCATTAGTGGTATTGATTCTTACCAGCCTTTTTTTTTTCTCTTTCTTACACATTTATATTCTTAAATATTTTTTTAGTTGTTATTTAATAATTTGGTATTTTTCAATATTACATGAAAAACTGATAAAAAAATATTATTTGAGTGGAAAAATAGTTTAATATAAAATAAAAATATATTAACGTGGGGGTATCTTTTTCTGAATTTCAACTATTTATGCAATCCATTTAATATTTTATTTTTTCTTGGTATTGGACATTATAGAGTGGTAATATATTGCCAATACGGAGGATTCTTATGAAGTTGATTTTATTAAACCTTCCTACATATTTTTAATAAGAATTTAATTGACAAAATTTTATTAATTTTAAAATTTTTAATATTAAAAATTAGCATAGAAGGTATTGTAGTCCAAAAAATAGGTTATTACAGTTATGTCATTTCCCTATGAGTTCTTCGACTTAATATTTTAGGGCTATTATTGGTATATTAATATTGTATTTATGTCTTTATAAGAATATAGGCTCTCCTTTTTCTAAATGAATTTGGACAATATAATACATTCTCAAATTAAATTAGTAATAGGACATTATAATACGTTTTCAAATTAAATTAGTAATAATAATTTTTAAGAAGTATATCCTAAAAGTAATAGGATTACATGACTAAATATATTTACTTATTCAATTTTATATGAATTAGACATTCCGAAAGTAATTATACTAATAGGATTCCTAAAGGTAATCATGTAGGATTCTTAACGTGTAGTATTATGTCCTAAAATTAATAGGATTATAAGGCTAATATCTAGATGTCACGACCCAAAATCCCACCACAGGCATCGTGATGGAACTTAGTCTCTAAAACTAAGTAAGCCGATTATAATTACAATTCAAGCCAATTTTTTTTTAAAAATAGATAATCGAAACCAACAGTGGAAATAATTACAAACAACCTCCCAAGACTGGTAATACTGAGTCACGAACTCTAACTGAATACATGAAGTGATCTCAAGGATCAAATACTCAATACTATTTGATTAATAATTAACAGTACAATAAAATGGAAAGACTCCAAGGGACTGCGACGACCAAGCAGCTCTACCTTGAATCATTGCGATCACACTCTAACTCTTTCTTGTAACGACCCGGCCGGTCATTTTTGAGTGTATTAGCCCCGATCCCCTATTTACTATTTTCCACATATCTGTATCTGCTTATGTGACTTGCCGGGAGGTCTTGTTTTTGATTTCGAAGTGATTTGGGACACTTAGTCCCTAAAATAGAAGCTTTAGTCTTAGAATTTTGACCGTAGTCGGAAGTGTGTGAAGATTACTTCAAAATGGAGTTCTGCCAGTTTCGTTAGCTCCGTTGGGTGATTTTGGGCTTAGGAGCGTGTCCGGACTGTGAATTTGAGGTCTGTAGCTAATTTAGGCTTGAAATGGCGAAAGTCGAATGTTTGGGAAGTTTGATCGGGGAGTTGACTTTTTGATTTCGGGGTTGGATTCTGATTCCGGAAGTTGGATTAGGTCCGTAATGTTGAATATGACTTGTGTACAAAATTTGAGATCAATAGGACGTGGTTTGGTATGATTCGACATCGTTTATAGAATGATTGGAGAGTGATTCGTGTTTTTGATGTTATTTGAGGTGGTTTGAGGATTCGACTAAGTTCGTATAGTATTTTGGGACTTGATGATATGTTTGGTTGAGGTCCCGGGTGCCTCGGGTGAGCTTCGGGTGGTTAACGGATCATTTTTGGACTTTGGTTGATGGTTGATATCTGCTGGTGTATATTTTTTGGTTTCCTCTTACGCGTTCACGAGAGGAGCCTCGCGTTCGCGAAGGGTTAAGGTAAGCTGGGAAGATTTTGTTCTTCGTGTTCGCGAAGAAGAGGACGCGAACACGAAGTTGTGGTCTACGTGTGCATCGCAAACGCGTGAGTGGTGTCGCATTCGCGAAGAGAAGTGAGGCAGCTGGGGACCCCAGGTCTTTGGTCTACATGTTCACAAGGTAAGGACCGCGTTCGTGATGAGTTGAGCTTGTAAAGCTTCGCGTTCGCGAAGTGTTGATCGCGTTCGCGAAAAGTAAAGTGGGAGGCAATCTGAGTTGGCCTACGCGAACGCGAGAGGACGGTCGCGTTCGCGAAGAAGGAAATCTAGGCAGACAGTATTAATTTCAAAAACAAGGGTTTGAACCCATTTTACATATTTTGAGCTAGAGAACACAGAATTGGGCGATTCTTGAAGGGATTTTTGTGGAGTTGATTGGGGTAAGTGATTCCTACTTGGTTTTGGTTAAATCCCATGATTTCATCTTTAATTTTATCATCTAATTTGTGATTTGGGGTGAGAAATTGGGGAAAAAGAGGAAGAACTCTTGAGTTAGAATTTTGAGGTTTTGAATGGGATTTTGTTATCGGATTTGAGTAATTTTGGTATGGTTAGGCTCGTGAGCGAATGGGCTTTCGGGTTTTGTGACTTTTGTCAGATTTCGAGACGTGGGCCGGGGGCCGGGTTCGGGCCGATTTTGGATTTTTGGCTTATAATTTCGTATTTTTTCTTGTGGAATTGAATCTTTTAGCTTATATTAATTACATCGTACTGCTTGTGGCTAGATTCGGGGCATTTGGTGATTGATTCGAGGGGAAAGGGCATTGCAGAGTAGGATTTTGCGCGGTTTGAGGTAAATAACAGTTTTAAATCTGGTCCTGAGGGTATGAAACCCCGGAATTTTGGTGTGATGTGACTATTTTAGAGGTGACACACGTGCTAGGTGATAGGCGTGTGGGCATGCACCATGGGGGATTGTGACTTGGTCTGTCCTGTGAGACTGTAAAGTCGAATAGCCTATTATTAATTACATGTTCTCTCTGTGTTATAGAAATTTGACTGCAGATCATGTTAGAAATCATGCTTAGGCTATGCGATGGTACTGTTGGGACCCGCAAAGGTCACGTACTTATTGAAGTATTTGCTAATTGGTGTCTTGTACTCATTCATGATTTTACTTGCATATCATATCTCAGTCTCTTCTTGATTCTCTCTTTGATACACTATGTTATTTTTGTTTGGGCTGATCTTTATGATTTCTGAGAGCCCGAGAGACTAGAGAGGTTGGTGACTGAGTTAGGGCTTGAGTGTCGAGCTGTGAGCTATATGTATGCCTATAGATTGGGTTGCACACCACAACAAGCCTTAGAGTTGTATATATGGATCGGGTTGCATGCCGCAATGAGCTTTAGGACTGTATATATGGATCGGGTTGTACGTCATAACGAACCTTATGGATATTTATATGGGATCGGGATGCACGCCGCAGCGATATAGCGCTTGGACGGAAGGAGCTCCTCCAGAATCTACACACCCCTAGTGAGCGCAGGTACCTATTGAGTGTGAGTACTAAGGGCTAAGAGCCGAGTGATTGAGTTGTTGTAATGAATTGAGTGACTGTTGCCCTGATAGGCTGTACTTGCTTTTCCATTTGTTGATGCACTTAGTTGCTATCTATCATTGTCATGAAATTTTTGAAACATTCTATATCTGGATTTACCTGCACTTTAATAGAATAAAAATTGATTTGATTTATACTGCCGGATTTGAAAGCATGTCTATTCCTTGCTGAAATTATTGAAATGAACTATATTGTATAGCCCGTCACTACCTTCTCAGTTCCTTATTTATTTCTGTTACTTGCTGAGTTGGTTGTACTCAAGCTGCACCCTGCACTTCATGTGCAGATCCAGGTGTGTTTGATCACGGAGGTCATTGAGTTCGTACGCGATTGAGTATCGGAGACTACGAGGTAGCTGCCGGCGTCCGCAGACCTTGTCTCTTTTTTCTATGTTTCTTTCTTTTCTATATTGATACTTAGACATTGTTTGTATTAGACTAGATATCTAGATGCTCATGACTCAGTGACACCCCGATGTCGGGCTATTTTTCCGCACTTATGCTTTGGGTTTTACCCCGTTTTGATGAAAGACTCCGGTTATTTTAAATATATTAATTCATTTCTGTTAAATGTTGAAAGTGTTTTGGAGATGTCGGCTTGCCTAGTATCACGATAGGTGCCATCACGACGGGTTAGATTTATGGGTTGTGACATGTCCGAGTCCGATATTTCCAATACCTGGCTCTGCACAAAAATGTGCAGAAGTGTAGTATGAGTACACCACAGTCGGTACCCAGTAAGTATCAAAACTAATCTTAGTGGAGTAGTGACGAGGTACAGTCAAGACACTCACTAGTCTAATAACTTGTGCAATACAGTATACAAAAATAATAGAAAACAAATAATAATGATGGAAACAATAATCAACCAGTGATATATACAGCACAGCAACAAGAACACCATAAATATTACTCAAGAAATAATGAATACAAGTACAATCAGTTAATCAAGTCATTCAAATATAAATCTTTCGCCTATATGTTTTTCAAATAATAATCTTCAGGATATAATACTTTCCAATAAATATATTTCAAATATACTCCCTTCAAATAAATATCTTTCAAATATAATTCTTTCAAATAAATCTCTTTCAAATATAATTCCTTCAAATAAATATCTTTCAAATATAATTCTTTCAAACAAATCTCTTTCAAATATAATTCTTTCAAATAAATATCTTTCGAATAAAAGTCACCCTGTGAAACCTCATTTCAAAATCATAAAATACGGGTCTCAACCCACTTTCATATTTCCACGACACCTTGTGCCAATTTCTCTATCACAACCACACGGACAACTCACGTGCTAATATCATCATCATTTACTCATGGCACCTCGTGCCCACATTTCATATCACAACTGCACGGACAATTCACGTACCAATATCATCATTATTTACTTACGGCACCTCGTGCCCATATTTTATTTCATAATCCGCCGGGCAATAGCCATAGGCTCCCAATTTCAACATAGATTAGACTATTATCAATTTACCAACAACAAGACAAATTGCACAAGATATAAAAATAAACACAAGAAAAATCACAACATCACATGAAAATTACCAACGCAATAACCCCACATCATAACATAAAAATTACCAACACAATAACTCCACATCATCACGTATCATCCCTGACAATAACCATCCTTATCTCTCCTATAGTCACCCTTATCACTCCTATAATAGCCTCTCTTATCCCCCCGCCCCTGCCCTAACAATATCAATAGCCACCCCTATCGCTCCATATAATAGCCACCCTTATCACTCCGCCCAGACAATATCCCAACACACATGACCACAGTGAAATGCCACCATTATACCCACATAATATCAACAGTGAAATGTCACCCTTATATCCTCATAATAATAACTCAAATTACACAATAATTTACACGGAATATTATCACGACAACACAACACAATCAATTCCTATCACAATTTTTCGAATGACCACCACCAATTCCAATGATATGGTAAAATCAATAATTTTTTCAAAAATAGCCCAAGGCTCCACACAACGTATATAAAACCTCAAAACAATCAACAGAGATGGAAAAGTAACTCAGCATAGGACAACGCCTTCTTTAATCCAAATTTTAATAAATATAAATTAATGCCTCATTTTAAACTTATTTAATAATTATTTGCAGATAAGGATTTCCATAATGAATTTAATTCCAAGAAAATATCAAATCAACAAGAACACGGAATTCACATACAAATCCAAGTGACAATAATATCAAATTATCATATAAGATACAATTTCGACAAACAAGAAATGAGGCATGACACATAAAGGATTTAATAAGTGCCAACAATTTCTAATTTAATACATAAGGACGTATACAATTTTAAGCTATATAATTTGCACATATAAACCAAGTACGTACTCGTCACCTCGCGTATATGGTTTTCAACTACACAATTTTCACATAAGACTCAATGCCTAAGGGGTAATTCCCCCACTCAAGGGTAGGCAAGATACTTACCTTTTTGAAGTTATGCCGATATTCCAAAATAGTCGTCTTGCTTGAATAAATCCTCCGTATAGCTCAAATCTATTTAAATTAATTGTATAACTTTATTAAAATTCATCAGAATCAATTTCGGATAATATAACGCCGACTTAAAATTTTTACATTAAAAGTCAATCAAAAGTCAATGCAGGGCCCGCCTCTCGGAACCCAATGGAATTTTTACGAAATCCGAACACCCATTCCGATACGAGTTCAACCATAAAAAATTTATCAAATTCCGATAACGAATCGACCTCCAAATCCTCAATTTAAAGTCTATAAAATTTCTACCATTTTTAACCAAAAACACTAATTTAATAAAAATAACAATAGATTCGGGTAATTTAACCAAAATTGAGTTAAGAACTCTTACCCCGATGTTTACCTTGAAAATCTCTCGAAAATTGCCTCTCCCCGAGCTCCAAATCATCAAAGATGGAAAATGGGACGAAGTCCCATTTTCAGAACTTAAATTTGATGCCCAGTCATTTCTTCTATGCGATCGCGAAGCACAAATATTTTCCAGCCCTTTTTTACTCTATGCGATCGCGGCCATTCTCCCGCGATCGCGAAGAACAAATTCCCCAACAACCTTGTCCAACTTCTTTCGGATAGCCTCTAGTATAATGGTCATAACTTTTTGTACAGAATTCCAAACAATAAATAGTTTAACTTTCTGAAAACTAAACACCAAGAGCTACAACATTCATGTTTTGGTCATCTCTGAATTCCTTACAGATTTCGAGATATAAGCTTCCAAATTCAGCCATGTAACGACCCGACCGATCATTTTGATTTCTAGAACCTTGTTCCCTTAAATAAGACTTCCTGTACATGCTTTTGCTAATTTATGACTTGCGGGGATGGTTAGTTCAGGATTTGAAAGGGTTCGGGTTGAAATCGGAATACTTGGTTCCTTAAGGTTACTTAAAAGGCCAAATTTGACTTCGATCAACATTTTGAGTAAACGACCTCGGAATCGGAATTTGATGGTTCCAATAGGTTCGTATGATAATTTCAGACTTGGGCGAATATTCGGATCGGGTTTTGGATGACCTGTGAGCGTTTTGACGCATAATAGTGAAAGTTGGTTCTTGAAGGTTTTAGAAGTTCTTTAAATTTGGTTGGGAGCGGGTTTTGGTGATATCAAGGTCCAAACGGAATTGCGAGATCGGGAATAGTTCCGTAATGTCATTTAAGACTTGCACGCAAAGTTTGGTGTCATTCTGAGTTGTTTACGTACGTTTTGGCGCATTGGAAGTAAATTAAAGAACTTGAAGTTCTTAAGTTTGATTCAATTGATTTTGGGGTGTGATTCTTAGTTTTGATATTGTTTCGGGCGTACCGAGAGTTCGAGCGAGTCTATTTTATGATTCCAAACTTGTTGGTATATTAGAGCGGGGCCCCGAGTATCAATCGGATGAGGCTCAGACTAAGATGCGAATTTGGAACAAGCATCAGGTCTGTCATAATTGCACCTGCACTTGGCCAGCCGCAGGTGCGAGCCAGGCCTCGCAGAAGCGGCCATGGAAGGGCAGCCCAGGTTCCGCAGGTGCGGCCCATCCTCCGCAGGTTCCGAGGATTTTAAGGATTTAAAAGCTTCAAGTTGAATTGTCTTTATTTTGAAAAGAATCAAGAAAGAGTTATGATTTATTGATAATTTATATTTGACCGCATCGCAAGTATGATTCGCGAGCGGTGTAATTCTTTCTACTACTATCATGGGAGCGGGCCGTTCGCCTCGGAAGGTTAATAGATACATCTATGGTTCGTACCGTTCGACCCTCGACAGTGCACAATTTACATTTATGTTGGATCGGGCCGAACGTCCCCGGTGGAATTTTTGTGCGTGATAACAGAACTGGAAATCTTTTTTTTATAATTGGTATAAATTCATTATTTGAAAGATTATTTGTTTTAAATGAAGGAAATGATTTGGGTTCTTAAATATGGTGATGAATTATTCGGTTATTTCTTGTTCTGAGTTTTATTGTTATATATATCATGCTTAATTAGAATTTTATTTTATCATATTGTTGGCCCTTAGTAAGTGTCGGAGTCGACCCCTCGTCACTACTTCTTCGATGTTATACTAGATACTTACTAGGCACATATTGTTTATGTACTCACGCTACACTTTTGTACTTAATTGTACAGGATCTGAGGCAGGTGCATCTGGTTACCAGTCTGGTGCGCAGATTTGGTCCCCATCTCGAGACTTCACGGTGAGCTGCCTTCTGAGCCGTTCTGCAGCAGCTGGAGTCTCCCTTATGTTTTATTTTTCTGTCTATTTCCTTTCGGACAGTAGGCTAATGTTCTTTTGTATATTCTACTAGATTGCACACATACTTGTGACACCAGGTCTTGGCACACACACTAGTAGACTTATGATTTTGGATTTGTTTACATGATTTCGATTTGTACTCGTTTGCTTCCGTTTAATTATGTCACATTTGCAAATTTCTAAATCTCTTTAACAAATGAGGAAATGTTATCTACTTAGTAATTTATTTAAATGGGAAACCATTAGTTTGATCAGTGTTGGCTTGCCTAACAATAGTGTTAGGCATCATCACGGCCTAAGATGGAATTGGATAGTGACAAGCCACATGCAGCACAAATTTCTTCTTCGCGATTTCCAAACTCTTTCCGGATAGCCTGTAGTATATTAACCATAACTTTTGGTACACAACTCCAAATAATAATTGGTTTAATTTTCTAAAAACTAAACATAAAGGACTACAACTTTTATTTTTGGATCATCTCCAAATTCCTTATAGATTACGAGATATAAGCTTCCAAAGTCGGGTTAGTGCAGCAGAAAATTTCCTCTACGCGATCGCGAAAGGCCTTCTGCGATCGCGATTCACTGGTCATTTTCCCCCATTTTGTACTTCGTGATCGCGGCCAATTCCACGCGATCGCATAGCACACTGTTGTAGCTAAAAACCAATAGCTATAAATGGCCTAAAAATGGTCTGAATCTACCCCGAAACTCAACCGAGCCACTCGAGAACCCGTCCGAACATTCCAAAAAGTCTCAAAACATATTACGTACTTAGTCAAAATCTCAAATCACATCAAACAACGTTAAAACCATGAATCATACCCCAATTCAAGCTTAATGAAACTAAGAAATTTCAACTTCTACATTCAACGTCGAAACCTATCAAATCAAGTCCGATTGACCTCAAATTTTGCACACAAGTCATAAATAACATAACATACCTATGAAAATTTTCAGAACTGGAATCCGACCCCGATATCAAAAAGTCAACTCCCCGGTCAAACTTCCAACTTAAACTTCCTATTTTCGCCATTTCAAGCCTAATTTAACTATGGGCTTCTAAATAATTTTTCGGACACACTCCTAAGTCCAAAATCACCATACGAAACTATTGGAATCATCAAAACTCTATTCCGGGGTCGTTTACTCAAAAGTCTAACTCCGGTCAACTCTTTTCATTTAAGCCTCAGAAATAGGGATTGTTCTTCCAATTTAATTCCGAACCTTCCAAAAACCAAACTCGATCGCACATGCAAGTCATAATACGTATTACGAAGTTGCTCGGGGTATTAAGTCGCTGAACGAGGCGTAAATTCTTAAAACGACAAGTCGGGTCGTTACACTAGAATTCCGATTATGTCCTTTTATTATGAGTTATTATGCTTAATATTATAAGGTTATTTTTATAAACTGACATTGTATTCATGCTTTTATAATAATATAGATTAATAGGGAGTTCATTTAGGGTCTCTTTGGAAAGCCACCAGGTAATTGGAATTGGTGTAATTACTAAAGTAGTAATTATACTGTATTGTAATTAAACAACATGTTTGTTCGTCATAATATAATTACAAGTGTATTGTTTGGTTGCACAAGTGTAATTACACAGTTAGATTAAATTATAGATATAAATTTAATTAAAAAAATAAAAATTAAGATTTAACAAATATATGCCTTTATAAATAATATTATATTTGATATTTAAGATAGATATTGTGTTTTGAAAATATATTAATTACCAATCATATATTTGTAACTAATATTATAAAAATAACTGATATATATACACATATATTTCAAATTAATAATATTTTACTTTAATCAATTATAAAAACTAAAAGTACATATTTTGTAAGAACATCATGGACTGCATGCTTGATAAAATGATTAGTATTTATAAATATAATGTCATAACATTACTCAAATATTTTACGAATAAATAATCTATCAATTTTAACTGAAAAATGAATGTCACGCAATCCAAATTAATAAGTGAACAGTATTGAAGCAAATAAAATGGAAGCGAAAATATAACATAAATTAAAAATCCAAAATAAATAAATAAACATAATACTCATTATTTCTAATATTAGGAGGAATAGTTTTAAACTAGAATAATAGCACAATTATGCTTAATGGAGAAAATAAAATAAATAAAAAATAAAATATGAGCAACTACATGGAATCACAAAAAATAAAGGTTGAAAAATGAGAATATTATTTGAATATTAAAAAGTAATCTATCATTTTAATATAGTTAAGTTTGCATATAACCTCATCAAATAACAAAGTTCAACTTTAATGACATCGCTCATTATAAGTCAAGTTTGTGAATGACTTATTCTTTCTAACATTACGGGTATATATATTTGTTATTTCAATTTTAGTTTACTTATTAGTGTTCAACTTTAGCTATTTTAACTTTTGTTAGTTAGATGATTGTTCATTTGTGTATGAGTTTCATTATATAAGAGGGTTAATTTTTTTAAAAAAAATAAGGTGAACTTATTATATTTGTATATATTTTTGATAGTATAAGGGGGGCAAATATTTGATTTTCAAGTAGAAGAGCAGTTGAGTTATGTTGCATGGACGTTTAGTATAATATATGCTTAAGAAAAAAATAAATTAGGTAGAGAAGAGCAACTGAGCAAGTTAATATTTTGACCATTAGCCTATTTGGCATGATCTAATTTTTTCTTTTTCTACTTTGTCCCTCTCCATTATTACTACTACTAGTTGTACGGTCCTCCAAAAATAAATAATTAAAAAGAGAAAAATATTATTTAAGATACCATTTTGAGGCAGATATATTAGTGTCACTTGACTAAAGGAGATAAAAATATGGAAGATCTGATGAAACAATAAAAAATCTTTCATTTTGCAATAAACTCCAGAGAATAAGTATTATTTGATTCATGACAGTGCTAATTAAAGATCTGATTGAGTTTGAATATGTTAAAGCTAAATAACTGGGTTGTATTCCTTTCTCCAACAGATTAGTAGAGATCAGTGGCACTGAACTCTAAAAACCTGCCGACAACAACCATGTATGCTTCGTAATCTCTATATCGCTTTTTTAAGCCCCTTTCTAGTTTCTACCCCACTTTTAGAGCATTGTTGTTAATGACTTTGAATGGAGGATGAAGAAAGTAGTACGAGAAAAAAAAAATGAATTTCTTATCAGCAAAGCTCGTTAATCAAAGTTGTTTACCCTCAAAATTGGATAACAATTGAATTTGTTAGTGGTTATAATGACATGTGGATTAACTTGATATAAAGCGATAAATTAGATTGCAATTAAAATAAATACCGATAAAATAACTGCAAATCATAGGAATTGAATGATTCCAATTTTAAGAATGTCAGCCACCCTTGAGTTGAATATACTTTTATTGACAGAAAAATATCAAAGAATAGGAGCTTGGAGAATATATTGCTTATCAGTATATGTTACAATGTCCTTAATGGATTGTCAAGTCTCCTTATATATTAGGGGAGATCTACCCTTTGAGATATTATTTTATTGTTCTATAAAAGGCAAAAGTCCTTGATTTGTTGACCGTTGATTCCCTTTTTGAGTCGTTCCGTAATTTTCGCCATAATAATTGGTTAATGCGAGAATTATGGACCCCTGTCGGATGAGTTGGCAAAGCTTTCTTCGAGATCGTTAGAAACAGGACCGGTTACGCCTTCGGCAAACTTGAAGGCAAATCTGATGGTTTCGATGGCTAATTTTGATAGTGCTTTGGGTTTGATCATAATCATCATGTGCCGATCTTGGTTAGTGGTGTTAGTCGTCAGATCGATCTTTGAGCTTGACTTCACCCGATCACAGATATTTTGACCCTCGCCTAATCAAGGAGTTCAGAAGCTCGATCGAATATCGAGCTCGATTTTATCCGTATACAGATAGTCCCCTCGTTTTTCGGAGAGTAGATGACGAGAAACGATATGAGCCTCAGATTCTCACTTCGATATTTCATGACGCAAGTGACAAAAATATGACGTCAAAATCCACCTTATTTTTCGGAGAGCAAATGATGGAAAACGATTCGAGCTTTCACTTCTTAAAACGTGACGACGAATTCATGACGTAAGTGATAAGAATAGTGGAAACATCCCGTCGGTCCAGTCTTCGAAGCATTAAATATGTGTCAGTCAATGGTCGGCCATCTTGGGATATAAACTGACGTGATGTGAACCGCCGTTTGGGAACACTATAAATACCCTTCAACCCATTCATTAGAACCTTTTCCATTTCAACTCTTGCTCTTGTGTTTTAAGAGAATTTCATCATCCTCACCTTCTAGTTTTAAGCTTAAGAACTTCCTTCCTTGTGAGTTTTTTGAAATTTCTTCATAAGTTACCTGCTAGTTACAACTCCTCATGTACTAACATCTTCTTCTCTCCTCTATTTAGAAGAATGGCAAAAACTTCAAAATCTGTTCCTAAAAAAGAAACCCCTTCTTCCTCGAAGCCATCGGAAAATGTTTCACATGCTGCTACTAAGGAACCAACACCGGAACCCCCTCTAAAGTCGTTTGTCCCTTCGGGGTGCCCAACCGGGGCCTACTTCAAGATCGAGCATACCCCTTGGTTGAGGGTCAGTGCGAGCCGGTCTCGAGGTACATATGTACTATCACAGTCGACATCCTCAATAAGGTCAAAAAGGGCTGCAACTGGGAAGATAAACTTGTAGTGGTCCCTACCCTCGAGGAATCGATCACCACCTACGTGGAGGTTTTTTTAAGTGTTTACACTTACCCTCTCACGCTGGGTCCTTTATACCCAATTATCGTAGCTTTTTGCAAAAGGTATGAGGTGACGCTCGGGCAGATCCATCCTTCATTTTGGAGGATCGTTATTCTGCTTCGTTTCTTTGTGATCAAGCTCGAGAGGTGTCCATTTACCCTCGACCACCTCATGTGCATGTATAGCCCTCGACTTTACCGAGGGGGATTAATCAAGCTCGCAGGTCGAGCCACTAAGGCCTTATTTTCGAGCATCAACGAGGATCGGGACCGGAGCTGGTTGGGCCGATTTGTTCGAGTGAGGACCTCGGACTTAATCCCGACTACGGATATGCCATTTCCTGAGAAATGGAATATGAAACGTAAGTGTAATTTCGCCTTCAAGATTTCTTTTATTGCTTTTCTTTTCCCTCATTTTTTATTGATGTTATGTGATGATGTAGTTGTTACCCAGATGTCGGACGCCATTCCTCGATTCAAGGAGTGGGTTGAGGGCGTTGTGACACAGAGACCTTATTCCAAGCGCTTATGGCGTTACCTCTCGAAGGGCCGATGGGAGGCCCGTAACCATGGTGAGAATTTCTCCTCTAAGTTATATTTGATCTTACTTTCACATCATCGGTCTCTAAATTGTTTTACTTTCTTTTTTGCAGGTTTACCAAAAGATGTCAAAATGAGGCCTCCATCAGCCGATGATGATATATACGCTGATCCCCCTGCTCCGAAGCAGGATAAAGAGAAGAAAAGGAAAAAGGCTCTGAGTTCCCTGGGCCCTGAGAAGAAAAGGCCAAAGAAAAGATTAGCTTGTAAACCCAAGTGAAGCACTAGTGGTCGAGCATTGTCTCCGTATTCACTCCATCGACTGAGGGATGAATCCGAGGGGGAAGGTGAGGCTTTTGATCTTGTGGCTAGTATGTCGTTGCAGCTCGAAGGGCAAGGGGCCTCCGAACCAGGGAGATGTGAAGCCGAATATCATCACGTCGGGGAGACCGAGGTAGAGGCAAGAGTTGAGGCTCCCCGAGATTCTGGCAAAGCCCCACAGGAAGCACTCGGCCCGATAGAGATTATCGACTCGCCCTCGTTCACAGAGTCGATGTTTAACGAGTCCCAGGTTGCAAAATAACGCCCCCTCGAGGGGGTCCATAGATCGAACGATCCTTTTCGTGGTTTTTTCGACGGTATGGATTCGACGGCTATGGAGGACGCCATTGGTTTTGGTGATTTAGAGATACCAAGGAAGAGCTCTCCCTCAGAAGCAAGCGGGCCTTCCTTCAGCCCAAAATTGGTTGATCGACTCCCTGCTCCGAGTGCATATCCTGATCGGAAGCACACCGTTATTTTTTCACTTTCGGAGGATGTCCGGGTTCTCTCCGCCCCAGTAGGGGTGGCTAGCTATCTTCGGTGCTTGGTGACCGAGGATGATCAAGCTAAGATGAACGAGGTGGACTCACCATGTCTTTTCAATGAAGCGCAACAGGTGCTGAATCGGGTAACTTCTCATTTTTCCAAGTGAATTTTTGATTTATACTTAGATTATTTCGCAGATGTTTTAGTGTTTCCCTTCTTGCTCATAGGCTTCAGTACTTCATCACAAGGTTTTTTTGAGGTACCGGGATAACCTGAAGCAACTCGAAGCCAGAGTTTGAGAGCTTACTGAGAAGAGAGACGCCTTTAAAGTTCTTAGTGAGCAGCTCGAAGGGGAGACTAAGAACCTCTGTGCTGAGCTGGAAGTGGCCCGGAAGGATCATGCTAACTTGGTCGAGCAGGTAAAAGTTTTCGAAGTAAGTGATGATGAATTTGATTCGGTGACTGATGGTCAAAATCCGCATGTCCAGCAAAAACTCGATCGGATTGCTCAGCTTCGAGCTGAAATGGACATAATCAAAGCTAAGACCGATGAATGGAGAGGCAAAATGGATCGCTTGGCCTCAGAAAAAGAGGCTTTTCGGGCACAACTATCTTCGGCCGAAATTTAGGAGAGCGTCAAAGGAAAGGGCCAGGGTTTAGACAAAAAGGGTTGAAGAGCTTCAATCTCGGCTCGGTTCGGCCATCTCAGATCGAGATAATCTGGTCAAGGAGCTCAAAATGGTCAAGTCAGAGATCGTCGTGGCCAAGTCCGAAGCCGCTGAAATGGTGACCTAGTACAAGACTGATGCCGAAGCTACTCAAGACCAATCGAAAAATATAGCCGAGCCTACGAAGTGGCAATCTCTAAGGAAGGTCCTCGAGGAAATTCACGCTCGAGGTTTTGACTTATCGGCCGAGATCAAGGATGCCAAAGTGCTCGAAGCCGAGGCCAGGAAGCTGGCTTATCCCGAGGAGGAGGATTCGGAGGAATCAAGCGGATTTGAGGATGGAGAAGACCCCAGGAATCCAGATGAGGAGGCAGGCTCCGGCCAAGATCAGGCAGCCTCTGTTTGATTTTGTTTCTTTTTGTACTTAGTATTTTGTGTCGAGGTTGCTCGGCCTTTGTAAAGACAACACTTCGTAAATATAACTCTCTATTTTTGATAATTTCTCGAGTTCTTCATTTGCTTTTCACTTTACATTTTTGCAAAGATTGAAATGTCTTGGCATTAAATAGTCATGTTCGAACAGGCTTTGCCTTTTATTTTATTATCTCTAGAGCATCATAGGATCTGGTATGTCCGGGAACTCTCCCTGAATACTCATGTTTTTTAGGATATGACTCGCCGAGAGTGAATTTTGTTCAGGTTTTAGTAAGCTTTTGCAACCTCGAGTTTTGTTAACTCGGAACGGCCTTAACCTTTAAATTCAGGCAATGCCAAATAAGCTTCATGCCCTCGAGTTTTATTAACTCGGAACAGCTTTAGCCTTTTAATTCAGGCAATGCCAAATAAGCTTCATGTCCTCGAGTTTTATTAACTCGGAACGGCCTTAGCCTTTTAATTCGGGCAATGCCAAATAAACTTCATGCCCTTGAGTTTTATTAATTCGGAACGGCCTTAGCCTTTTAATTCGGGCAATGCCAAATAAGCTTCATGCCCTCGAGTTTTATTAACTCGAAACGGCCTTAGCCTTTTAATTCGGGCAATGCTAAATAAGCTTCATGCCCTCGAGTTTTATTAACTTGGAACGGCCTTAGCCTTTTAATTCGGGCATTGCCAAATAAACTTTATGCCCTCGAGTTTTATTAACTCGGAACGGCCTTAGTCTTTTAATTTGGGCAATGCCAAAAAAGCTTCATGCACTTGAGTTTTATTAACTCGAAACGGATTTAGCCTTTTAATCCGGGCAATGCCAAATAAGCTTTATGCCCTCGAGTTTTATTAACTCAGAACGGGATTTGCCTTTTAATTCGGGCAATGCCAAATAATCAGTCCCCGAGTGAGAGTGAATGTTCGAACTTGGATTAAGGTGGCCCATGTGCTCGATAGCTTTAGCTTTAGGAATTTCCTTGAAAGATATAAGAAGTACTTTAAAGGACAAGACGTTTATGTGCAAGGAAGAATCTTCTTTTATATTCTTATGCATAATAGTTGTACATGATTACATGTTTTGTGCCAGGGTTCGAGCGGTCCATGTGGGCACGGTTCATTTGAACGTTTGGCCCTTATAATAAATCCTTTCCTCGTTAAAGTCGATATCTCTGAGGATATTTGTAAGGCCCCGTGAAATTTTTCCTAAAAATTGGGGTTCCGTGATGCCGGGGTAGGCGTAGAGGCGGTTCGGACTTTTTGGATTGAACAGTGCGCTGGGGAGTTGAAGGAAAATATTCGGCAGAAATAGGCATTTCTGCGGCCCATTATGCGGCCGCATAATCACTCTGCGGGCCGCAGAATGGCCGCAGAGTGAGACAGTCTTCTGGGCCATTTTTATGTCAATTTCGCGGCCCATTATGCGACCTCAAAACCATTTCGCGGGCCGCACTCTGATCTCATATCCAGCTTAGAGATTTTTGTGGAGGGAGGTTCTGCGGCGCATTATGCGACCGCAGAACAGGTCTGCGGGCCGCATAATGACCGCAGACCCAGACATATTTTTCCAGTTTTTTTGGCACCAAATTGTGCGGCCAATATGCGGACCACATATCCATTCTGCGGTCGCATGATCTTGTCTCTGGGCTTCATTTTTGGGGTATTTAAACCCGACCCTACCTCGTTAAAACATATGCCATGGTCCATTTTTGAGTATATTTCTGATACTTTTAGAGTGAGAAAGAATTCTTAGTGTGGGGGAGTAACCTTCAACCTAATATCCAACAATTCTTGCTCAATCCTTGAAGATTATCAAGAAAGTCCTCATCTTAAAGGTAAGAATCTATGCCCTAGCTCTTAATTTCGAAAATCTACTAAAAAGAGGATAATTAGATAGACAATTATTGGGTGTGGGGGTTGTTATCTTGCGTGTATGTATTCTTGAAGTATGTGGGAAGGTTGTGAGCTGAAAATGCTAGAGAATAGGTTGGGGAATGATGGAATCTTTCACAAAAGGGCCTTAAAAACCTTAATGCACACCTAGTGCTTGATAATATGCTCAAATGAGCTAGAATCATGACCATCATCCTAATTTGGTTCAACTTGTTATATTTCTAAAATAGATTGAAGTTGCTAAGAATTCCGAAACGTTTTAAAGGTTTGAGGAGGCTCAATTGAGGTATATTGGCTAAACCCCTCTCTTAGAATCGAATTCCACGGTGTTCATGTAAGTTATGAAAGACCCTAGTTGATCATTATGAAATCGGTTATCCCGAGTAATCTTGTGTTGAGAGATACATGTTTAGTATGTGTTTCAAATGCATTTATTCATGCTATGTTATCTTTTGAGTATATATATTCAAAGTGTGGTTGTGTGTGTTATAATTGTTACGATTTTAAGTTATGCTTGAGTGAAGGTTATCATACCAAATTATGTGAACAAAATCTCTATATATGTCTAAGACTCTCAATTGCTCTCATGTGTACCTAAAAGCCTTGAATTGGAGAGTCTTGTAGTCAATAGTGGTAATGGTGTATGAAAATAAAAAGAGGAGCATGAAATATGAAATTCGGCCAAGTGCCAAGAACGGTATTATAATTGTGGCCATAAGTGCCGATAATTAAATAGATATGAAAGAAGTATGATGTGAGATGATTGACTGAAAAAGGTAATGTCTTGGGTGAGACAGCCTAGCCGATCGGGCCGTGATCAGACGCTATGCCGCACACATGGTGGTGACTGTGCTGGAAATGATAATTGAAATTGTGGTTATGGTTGATGTCTCAAATGAGACGACCTAGCCAGTCGGGTCATGATCGGACTCCGTGTAAGAATACGGTGGTATTGTGAATTATGGTATATCAACTCTAAAGATCACCCAACCTAATAACATGGAAATTGACTTGAAAACTTATATGATCCTTAACTTGATGCTTTAGTATTATTTGAAGCTCTTATTGAATTCTTGATTGTTCCCCCTTGTATTATTATTCATTCTATTGAGATGGTGCTTAGTTTTACATACTAGTACTATTTAACAGTACTAACGTCCCTTTTGCCGGGGGCGCTGCATCTTTAAATGGATGCAGGTGGTTTCATAGCAGACAGTGTTAATCAACGATAGTGGCACATCCTCTTCCCAACAGACTTGGTGAGCCCCACTTCATCCCAGGGTCATGTATTGTACCTTTTGTTCATATCATTATCACGTTTTGAGGTATAGCCGGGGCCTGGTTGCCGGCACTATCACAACACTCTTTTGTATCTTTTAGAGGCTCTGTAGATATAGCGTGGGTTGTACATGGGTGCTAGAAAAGTCAAACAGATTATGTTATATTTTGATCTCTTGTTTTACTCGAATCATAAGAATGTGTGTATTTTTGGACTTTAAAATGATGTAACCAATGAGACGATTTAGTATTGTGTATATGAACTTCCTACTGTTTAATTAATGAAATCATGTCTTCTCTTGATCATGGGTGAGTTAGGTAGAAAATATCTATAGGCTTGCTCGACCGGGTTCACTCGATTGAGCACCGGTCGCGCTTCCCGAGGTTGGGGCATGACAATATTGCCCCTCCTCCGTGTTCGGGGCTTACTGAAGAGTGGCTTCGAATGTTGTTATGATCATTGCCACCGGTCCATAGCCGGCCTTCAATTCTAAGTTAGCACGATTTACTTATTTCCTAGTTAAAAACCTTGCCGAAAAATCCATTTGGGACAAAGCCGGTTCAAGGGAAAAAGAGTGCAACGCGTGCTTTCAGACCTAAGACCTCGTATCATCCTCTGTTGGTCACCTGCTAGTGTTAGTTTGAAATGTAAAAATAAAAGAAATAATCGGGGTTGTACCTTAGCAGTAATATCGCTTTAAATGAGTTATATTCCAGTTGTTCGGTAATTGTTCGTCGTTCATTGTTCTGAGCTTGTAGGACCCTTTTTCGGTAATCTCGATAATTTGGTACGGTCCTTCCCAGTTTGGTCCTAATTTCCCTTCGTTTGGGTTTCGGGTGTTCAGTGTAACTTTTCTTAGTACTATGTCCCCGGTATTGAAGTACCGAAGGTTGGCCATTCGATTATAATATCTCCCGATTCGCTGTTTTTGGGCGGTCAACCGAACCAGGGCGGCTTTGCGCCATTCATCTAATAGTTTCAGGTTGGTACTCATAGCCTCGTCATTTGACTCCTTTGTTGCATATCGAAATCTGATGCTCGGTTTTTTTCCTCGACCGGTATTAAAGCTTCGATTCCATAAACCAAAGAAAATGGGGTGGCCCCGGTACTAGACTTCGAGGTTGTACGGTATGCCCACAAGACCTCAGGTAGCATTTCCTTCCATTCTTTGGCATCGATCAACCTCTTTCTGAGGTTTTGGATTATGGTTTTATTGGTGGATTCTGCTTGTCCATTCCCACTAGGGTGGTAAGGAGTGGATAAGATTCTTTTGATTTTATAGTCTTCGAGAAACTTGCTTACTTTGCTGCCAATAAACTATTTCCCGTTGTCGCACACAATCTCGGCCGGTATTCCGAATCAACATACGATGTGGTCCCAGATAAAATCGATGACTTCTTTTTCTCTGACCTTTTCATACGCCTGTGCTTCCACCCATCAAAAAAATAGTCAATCATAAATAAAATAAATTGGGCCTTACCGGGCGCCTGTGGAAGGGGGCCAACGATGTCCATCTCCATTTCATGAATGGCCATGGTGACAAGACCGAATATAGCGGCTCTCCTGCTCAATGAATCATCGGAGCATGCCTTTGGCATCCATCGCATTTTCAAACGAACTCCTTTGCATCTTTTTCCATGCCGATCTAGTAGTAACCGACTCTAATTATTTTTCGAACCAATGATTCGGCGCCCGAATGATTTCCACAGGTGCCTTCGTAGATTTCCCTCAAAACGTATTCGGTATCCCCCGGTCCCAAACATATCGCGATCGGGCCATCTAACGTTCTTTTAACTAAGGTTCCATCCTTGGATAAACTAAACCGGACTGCCTTTGTACGTAGGGCCCTTAATCTTTTTGGGTTCAAGGGCAGTTTTCCGATCCTGAGATATTCCATGTACTTATTCCTCTAGCCCCAAGTTAGGCTCGTTGAAGTGATCTCGGCGTGGACTTGTTCCACCACTGATCTCATAAGCTGTAATTTCTCCCGAGTTGATCTCGTTGTCTTCGACCGACGATCCCAAGTTAGCGAGGGCATCAGCTTCGCTGTTTTGATCCCGAGGTACATGTTGCAAAGTCCATTCTTTGAACTGATGTAATGTCACTTGTAACTTATCCAAGTATCTTTGCATTCGTTCTTCTCTGACCTCGAATGTCCCATTAACTTGGTTTACCATAAGGAGTGAGTCGCACTTGGCTTCGATCACCTTTGCCCCCAAGTTTTTGGACAATTTAAGGCCTGCAATCATGGCCTCATATTTGGCCTCGTTGTTAGTCAATTTCACAGTCTTAATAGATTGCCTAATTATATTACCTATTGGTGGCTTTAGTACGATGCCAAGTCCGGACCCTTTTGCGTTTGAGGCACCGTCCGTGAAGAGGGTCCAGATTCCCGAAAAAGTCCTCGAGTTAATCAGTAACTCTCTTTCGGCACTGGGTATTAAGGTAGGCGTAAAGTAGTCCACGAAGTCTGCCAAAATTTGTGACTTAATGGCGGTCCGGGGCCGGTACTAAATATCGTAACCACTTACTTCCACGACCCTTTTGGCCAATCGGCCTGAGAGTTCGAGCTTATGCATAACGTTCCTTAATGGGTAAGTTGTTACGACACATATGGGGTGACATTGGAAGTATGGTTTTAGTTTCCTGGAGACGCTTAGCAAGGCGAGCACTAATTTTTCTAGGTGAGGGTACCTAGTTTCTGCCTCACCTAAGGTCCTACTAACATAATAGATCAGAAATTGCGTACTTCATTCTTCCCGAACTAGGACTCCACTTACTGCTATCTCCGAGAACGCCAAGTACACGTATAGTTGTTTGTCTGTCTTTGGTGTGTGAATTAGCGGCGGACTCGATAAGTACTTCTTTAGTTCCTCCAAAGCTCGTTGGCATTTTGGAGTCCATGAAGAGTTATTCTTCTTTTTCAACAGTGCGAAGAATCGGTGGCTCTTGTCAGACGACCTTGAGATAAATCGCCCCAGAGCGGCTATGCGCCCTGTTAGCCTTTGCACGACCTTTACGTTGTCTATGACCATGATATCTTCTATGGCTTTGATCTTGTCGGGGTTGATCTTGATTCCTCGGTTGGATACCATGAACCCAAGGAATTTACCCGATCCAACTCCGAACGCACAGTTTTCTGGGTTCAGCTTCATATTGTACCTCTTCAATATGCTAAAGGTTTACTGTAAATGTTTTAAATGGTCCTCTGCTCGCAGGGACTTAACCAACATATCATCAATATAAACTTCCATCGATTTTCCTATTTGTTCTTCGAACATCCGATTTACTAAGCGTTGGTATGTGGCACCAACATTTTTCAATCCAAACGGCATTACATTATAACAGTATGTGTCGTATTTAGTGATGAAGGAGGTTTTTTTCTGATCACCTGGGTCCATCCGTATTTGGTTGTACCCGGAATAGGCATCGAGAAAATTGAGGATCTCGTGGTCGTCCGTGGTATCGATCATACGGTCGATGTTGGGCAAAGGAAAAGAGTATCTGGGGCATGCTTTATTCAAATTTTTGTAATCTACACACATTCTTAGTTTATTCCCTTTTTTAGGGACTGCCACTACGTTTGCTAACCAATCCGGGTATTTAACCTCCCGAATTGACCCTATTTTAAGGAGTTTAGATACCTCGTCCTTGATGAAAGCATATTTGACCTCGGACTGGGGCCTCCTCTTCTGCTTGACCGAATTGATTTTCGGGTCCAGGCTTAGTTTGTGAGTGGTTATCTCCGACGGTATCCGTGTAATATCAAGATGGGACCAAGTTAAACAATCTATATTAGTTACAAAAAATTGAATAAGTTTTTTCCTGAGCTCGAGAGTTAACTCCGTGCCCAGGTATACCTTCCGATCGGGCAGATGCTCGACCAATATAACTTGTTCCAGCTCTTCGACTATTGATTTGATTGCGTCGGAGTCATCAGGGATTATAAAAGATCGGGGGACCCCATAATCATTGTCTTCATAAGTCCCCTGCTTATCCGATTAGGTCATGGCCGGTGTCGGTGACTGCTATTTGGACTCTTGGTTCGCGCCCGAATTTGGTTCCTTCGATGTTATGAGTACTCATATAGGAATCACTTCTTCGACTGCAAACATCTCTTTCGTGGCCGGTTGTTCCCCGTAGACTGTCTTAATCCCTTTCGGAGTTGGGAATTTTAACACTTGGTGAAGAGTTGAGGGCACTTCCCTCATGTTGTGGATCCACAACCTTCCGAGAAGGGCGTTGTACCTCATGTCTCCTCCGATCACATAAAACTTGGCCTCTCGTATGGTTCCGGTGATATTCACTAGTAATGTTATCTCTCCCTTAGTGGTTTCACATGCCATGTTGAACCCGTTTAGAATTCAGACTGTAGGCATGACTTTGTCTCATAGACCGAGCTGTTCCACGACCCTCGACCGAATGATATTGGCCGAGCTACCTGGATCAAGCAACACACGTTTAATTCGAGTTTTATTTACGAGTACAGATATTAACAGTGCATCATTGTGAGGCTGTATGATCCCTTTCGCATCCTCATCGCTGAAAGATAAAATTCCTTCTGGTACGTAGTCTCGAGTCCGTTTCTCCCTAATGATGTATACTTTGGTGCGTTTCAACATCGGCCATTGTGGGATATCGACTCCACCGATGATCATATTTTTGACGTGTTGAGGTTCGGTATCTTCTTGTCCTGTCTGTTTGTTAGAATCCCTATTTCTAAAGTGGTTCTTGGCTCGGTCACTCAAGAATTCTCGAAGGTGCCCATTGTTGAATAAACGGGCTATTTCTTCTCTCAGCTGTCGACAATCTTCCATTCTATGATCGTGAGTGCCATGATATTTGCATATCTAGTTAGGGTCCCTTTGAGCTGGATCGAATTGTAGAGGTCGAGGCCATTTGGTATCACTGATGCGCCCGATAGCAGATACGATAGCGGCAGCATCGACATTAAAGTTATACTCTGATAGTCTCGGCGCTTCTTTAGGCCCGATGGACCTGTCGAAGATGTTTGTGGTCATGAGCCCCCGGCTGCTTCCCCCTTGATCATTTATCCTATCGTTCCTTAGGGGGTTCTGCCTCGACCCACTGCTCCTTCGATCTCCATTATATGGTAGATATCGATCCATGTTTGATCTTGGTTCACGATCGATATCTCTCTTGACTATGTCGAGGATCTGACGGGATAAACAGACTCCAAAGGGCCCCGAGTTGGTCATCTTTGACTCTGATTTTTGATTGATACCTGTTATGTACATTTGCCCAGGTAACAGCAGGGTATTCTATCAAATTATACTTTAGTTGGTGTGAAGCCACCGAGCTTCGAATATTGAGTCCTTGAGTGAAAGCTTGAACAACCCAACCATCAGCGACTGGCGGTAGGTCCATTCGTTCCATTTGGAAATGGGACACGAATTCTCTGAGCAACTCGTTATTCTTCTGTTTAACTTTGAAAAGGTCCGATTTCCTGGTTTCGACTTTGATGGTACCAACATGTGCTTTCACGAAGGAGTCTGCAAGCATAGCAAATGTATCAATAAAATTAGGAGGTAAGTTGTGATACCATGTCATAACTCCTTTTGACAGGGTCTCCCCAAAGTTTTTCAGTAGAACTGACTCGATCTCGTCGCCTTCCAAGTCGTTACCTTTGATGGCACACGTGTAAGAAGTTACATGCTCGTTTGGATCGGTCGTTCCGTTATACTTAGGTATTTCGGGCATACAAAATTTTTTGGGGGGATTGGCTTTGGAGCCTCGGAGGAAAAGGTTTTTGCACGAACTACCTGGAATCCAGTCCTTTCAATATCAGAGGTGCTCCTGGGATTTGATCCACCCTGGAATTGTAGGTTTCCACCTTTTTGTTGTTCGCCTCGATTTTCTTTTCCCCTGATTCTATTCGCTTTGTCAACTCATCGTTCATCTTTATAATCTCGAGATTAGTACCCGATTCTTGTTCATTTGACCTGACTATGACCGGTTCATTTATGAGGGTGACTTCACGGGGCGGATCGGGTTCAACCCTGCTCGGCGTCTGGCTTTGGCTCTGAAACTGAGCTATCGCCACCTGTTGAGCTTGCAGCATTTCGAAGATCATCCGTAGGCTGATCCTGTCTTCTTCATTATTTTGTGTGTTTCGAGTCGCCGATCGGGCCCCACCACGGATGCTATTTTCGGGGTCGGTAGGCAAGTTGGTGTCGATCGCCACATGTGAATTAACATCAATCAGATCTGCAATCGAAATTCCTATGGGACCAGCGGGTGGCCCTGCGTTACCGGGCGCTATGTTGTTATTCTCACCCTGATGATTGGACTTGTTGTTGATATATAAGGGTGCTAATTGAGAGTTTGACATTTTTTGCCTGAAACCAAAGATCTTTCAAAGAGCAAGTGTAAAGTAGTGTGTGTTATGAAGATTTGCATCAAATAACCACTATTATCCTTAGCCCCACGGTGGGCGCCAAACCGTTTACCCTCAAAATCGGATAACAATTGAATTTGTTAGTGGTTATAAAGATATGTGGATTAACTTGATACAAAGCGATAAATTAGATTGCAATTAAAATAAATAGCGATAAATAACTGCAAACCACAGGAATTGAATGATTCCAATTTTAAGAATGCCAGCCACCCTTGAGTTGAATACACTTTTATTGACAGAAAAATATCAAAGAGTAGGAGCTTGGAGAATATATTAATTATCAGTATATGTTACAATGTCCTTAATGGATTGTCAAGTCCCCCTTATATATTAGGGGAGATCTACCATTTGAGATATTATTTTATTGTTCTATAAAAGGCAAAATCCTTGATTTGCTGACCGTTGGTTCCCTTTTTTAGTCGTTACGTGATTTTCGCCATAATAATTGGTTTATGGCGAGAATTACGGACCCCTGTCGAATGAGTTGGAAAAGCCTTCTTCGAGACCGTTAGAAACATGACCGATTACGCCTTCGACAAATTCGAAGGCAAATCTAATGGTTTCAATGGCTAATTTTGATAGTGCTTTGGGTTCGATTATAATCATCATGTGCCGATCTTGGTTAGTAGTGTTAGTCGTCAGATCGATCTTTGAGCTCGACTTCACCCAATCACAGATATTTCGACCCTGGCCCAATCAAGGAGTTCGGAAGCTCGATCGAATATCGAGCTCGATTTTACCCGTATACAAAAGGATAAACAAATTTGGAGGAGGAGCCTCTAGGAATTAAACAACAGAGGAAATTCGAGATGGGGTCTTGGAAGTAGAGATGAAAATTAGGGTATTTTTATTTAAAAAATCTTTGAAAATCTTTATTTTAACGAGTTTGGTAGGGGTATTTTGGTGAAACTAAAAGTGATTATAATGTCAAGACGCACACAGACACACACACATCAAGTAATTATGATTTGAAAGAACTCTGATACCACGTAACAAAGTATATCTTTGATGAAACACATGTACTTAAAATGACTAAAGTATTTTACAAATAAAATATTTTTCATTCCCTCTAAAGTGATGCATGTATTGTAAGACACTAATGCTTTAATTTATTTTTTAAAAAATTATAAATATTAATGACATTATATTCAATACAGTTGGAAAATACATTATCTGAAAGGAATTAATTATCAGAAAAGTAAAGCAAACATAAGGAGGCACCAAAACATCGTACGTTCTTGTCAGATATGTTTAACCATAAGAACTTCATTTCTTTTTATCAATCGGTGACGGTGAATGATCACTTAGAATTACTTCACAACCAGCATTGAAGTATAACTGTAGAGCATCAAAATCATCAGCATAAACCTTTACCACCAAATATTTAAAACTTCAAAGTTTGGCAAGATCATCACATGTCTAGAGTATAGTTGTGGCAATTTTATACATCATGTTTGGTGGTAAATTTTGTAGGTTGTTACTAATTCGTTGAAATACTTTAGCCTGAAAGAAATTGAAGGCAAAAATTTAAGATAACTTGAAGTTTAAACACCGAAAAATCTTGAGGACAAGAGACACTTCAGAGTTGAAACTTAGTATACCAAAAAATAAAAAATCTTGAGGACGAGCGGCAATTCAACTTTACCAAACTATACTCTAGACAAGGGATTAAAGTAAATGTTTACTACCCTCACCATTGAGCCACTCATAGCCCTAATACAACCATATACGAAAGGCATTTTAACTAGGGAAAAAACATAACTAGGCAATAAGTTTAAAAAAATTACACGGTCTTAGCAAATTTTCACAATCCAACTGGAATCTAACTATCAAACCGGCATCCCATCACTCCAATCCCAGCGAAATTCATGTTTCTAAACGGAGTTTTATCTTTTAGGAGTATTTTTATTCATTTTATTGGTAAATGGTAATGATGATTTTAATATTTCTCTCTCTTCCCATTATGGTGGCTGTAACTAATACTATGCTATTATACGAGGGATCCTTTATGCCCATATTTCAAGTCTTGCTTCTTATATCTTATTCCATCATATCTCCCCTTTCTCTTTTTAATTTGTAGTAGAACTAATCCTTTTTTAAAAACAATAAATTTGTGCAATGAGTTGAAAATTTCTTTTGTGTGTTGGGTTTGTCAAAAAAATTGTAAACTAGTAATCCGCCATATTTTTGGTATTATATGTAGATAAACTGTATATTATATTTTTATATATATATATATAAATATTATATGTATATTTTTAAATATATACAAAAAATATTATACATATACAAGTAGTATATTCTTTTTATATATAGAAAATACATATGACATATTTTGTATATATTAATTACGTATATACACGTCATATATTTGAAAAATATACATCTCATATATATTGTATATGCACTTCTTATAAATTAATACCATTATTATATACATTGTATATATTGTATGCACAGTGGTAATAAATTATCGAAATACCATTAGGATTCGTTCACTTTCACCTCTAATAAGAGGAGAAAGAAAATTAAATGCTAAATAAAATTTAGATAAGAGGAGAAAGAGAATGAAAAAATAAATAAGGATAAGAATCTATCCCATGAATTGTGCATTATGTTTACTCATTAATTGTGTGCTTAATCTGTAAAAAGAATTGCTAGTTATGGAATAAACAAAGAGTGATGCTATATTTAAAAAAAATTATAAATATTAATGATATTATATTCAATACAGTTGGAAAATACATTATCTGAAGGGAATTAATTATCAGAAAAGTAAAGCAAACATAAGGAGGCACCAAAACATCGTACGTTCTTGTCAGATATGTTTAACCATAAGAACTTCATTTCTTTTTATCAATCGGTGACGGTGAATGATCACTTGGAATTACTTCACAACCAGCATTGAAGTATAACTGTAGAGCATCAAAATCATCAGCATAAGCCTTTACCACCAAATATTTAAAACTTCAAAGTTTGGCAAGATCATCACATGTCTAGAGTATAGTTATGGCAATTTTATACATCATGTTTGGTGGTAAATTTTGTAGGTTGTTACTAATTCGTTGAAATACTTTAGCCTGAAAGAAATTGAAGGCAAAAATTTAAGATAACTTGAAGTTTAAACACCGAAAAATCTTGAGGACAAGAGACACTTCAGAGTTGAAACTTGATATACCAAAAAATAAAAAATCTTGAGGACGAGCGGCAATTCAACTTTACCAAAGAGTTTATCTAGTTTGTCCAAAACGCGAGAGACCTTCAAGATCAAAACTTCAAAAAACTTGAAGACACCAGCTATAAAATTTAACTTGATCAAAACATAAACAAAAATAAAACTAAAAATATGAAGCAACAAAAAAAAAACTCAAAAATCAGAAAAATAGATTTAAAATGGCATGATTTCTTTTAAAGATCGTATAATTGAAATCAGAATGGGCTTTCATGAGAAGTAAAAGAGGAATAAAAGATAGTCCTGAGATTCTGTAAGTGATTGGCAGAAAAATGGAGAACAAGGAGGTTAAAAAATATTGTGAAATTTTATAAAAAGAAATATATAGAGTGACTTTAAGGAATTTAAGATATTTACGCACATGCACAAAAATACTCACTTTTCACTTTTGGGGACAAACTTTTAAACTTCTAATAAGGCTATTCTTTTAATTTTTGCAACAATAGCAACATTGCATGTCCACAAGGTGGTACATCTCACTACTCCTAATATATTCTTGCCATAAGCTGAGTGTAAAAACGGATTGTCTCACAATAATGCAAGAATATGTTGCATGATCTACTAATATTAAGAAAAAATTATTTTGTTATTTGAACGTCCCAAAACCACATAATACTGCATAAAATACTTGAAAACTCAATGGACCCAGCTCTAGAATAAGTAGTAAACATTTGTTCCAATTCTTTGTGAGTGAAAAAAAATTATCTTTGAAAGTGTACGCTATCGTTTAAAGAATTTATTGCTTAGAACTCAACAAAAATTTGAAACAAAAATATAAAAACATACCCATATTTCTATTAGGAATCTTTTTAATTTTTTAATTGTGACAATAGGCTTCTCCTTATCTCTGTAGCATCAGTAATTTGCATCATTTACCCATGAAAAAATACTGCAAATAACTCGACATAAGTTTGAAACAAAATTAATCTTGCAAATAAGTAATCTGAAGGAGGATGCTCATATTAATAAATGTGTCATTTTAAGATTGCAAATTGTTGACATGATTAATTGGGTGCATATGACGCTTATAACCAAGATTTTTACTTGCTCCATTATCGTGGAACATGTTCATGTTTTGCAACAAGTATTGCCCGATACTTTGTAATAGAATCCAAATTTTATACACATGTATAAATATAGGCAAAAAAATTAATTTTTTCCCGTACTTATTTAAAGTGTAGTATTCTTAGAAGATATAAGACTTTTAAGTTCACTTAGTAATATTATTATTTATATTAGCAAGGGTTAGTTCAAGACTTCAAGTTAATAAGATATTAGCCATATATTTGCAATATATTACCTTGAATCTTGTTGTAAAAAACGTTATTTGTTAATATAAAAATTTAAGTAGTTTAATTCAAAGTTGTAAAATATTTCTAATGTTAAAAAGTAGGGATTCTTTGTTTCTTTCTTTTTTAGACACATTTTGTACTTTTTTCGACAATCTTGGCGGTTTAAGTAACAATATTATTCTGTATTCCATCATTAATACTTTTTGGGGTCTCAAAATTTTTTGGGATTAAAGTAAACGTTTACTACCCTCACCATTGAGCCACTCATAGCCCTAGTACAACCATATACGAAAGGCATTTTAACTAGGGGAAAAAACATAACTAGGTAATAAGTTAAAAAAATTTATACGGTCTTAGCAAATTTTCACAATCCAACTGGAATCTAACTATCAAACCGGCATCCCATCACTCCAATCCCAGCGAAATTCATGTTTCTAAACGGAGTTTTATCTTTTAGGAGTATTTTTATTCATTTTATTGGTAAATGGTAATGATGATTTTAATATTTCTCTCTCTTCCCATTATGGTGGCCGTAACTAATACTATACTATTATACGGGGATCCTTTATGCCCATGTTTCAAGTCTTGCTTCTTATATCTTATTCCATCATATCTCCCCTTTCTCTTTTTAATTTGTAGTAGAACTAATCTTTTTTTAAAAACAATAAATTTGTGCAATGAGTTGAAAATTTCTTTTGTGTGTTGGGTTTGTCAAAAAAATTGTAAACTAGTAATCCGCCATATTTTTGGTATTATATGTAGATAAACTGTATATTATATATTATATATATATATATATATATATATATATATATATATATATATATATATATATATATATATATGTGTATTTTTAAATATATACAAAAAATATTATACATATACAAGTAGTATATTCTTTTTATATATAGAAAATACATATGACATATTTTGTATATATTAATTACGTATATACACGTCATATATTTGAAAAATATACATCTCATATATATTGTATATGCACTTCTTATAAATTAATACCATTATTATATACATTGTATATATTGTATGCACAGTGGTAATAAATTATCAAAATACCATTAGGATTCGTCCACTTTCACCTCTAATAAGAGGAGAAAGAAAATTAAATGCTAAATGAAATTTAGATAAGAGGAGAAAGAGAGTGAAAAAATAAATAAGGATAAGAATCTATCCCATGAATTGTGCATTATGTTTACTCATTAATTGTGTGCTTAATCTGTAAAAAGAATTGCTAGTTATGGAATAAACAAAGAGTGATGCCATTTTTTAAAATAATTCTAAAGAAATGCTCAACCGTGTAAAAATCTCTTTTAACTATGTACTTAGTACGTGATACAGTATTGTGAATTGTATTTTGCCATATGTAAATTAATTTTCCCTGCTAGTTCTGTCAAAAGCTGACGTTAGATTATTTATCATTTGTCTATGAATCTCACATTAATATGCATATGAAAGTTACTGTAAGAAAAAATTAATGTCTTTGTCTACTTCTTGAATAAAGGGATAAAATGTTGGTGTCTCTTAAAAAAAAAAATTGGTTAATAGGTCGGAGTGTGAATGCGTTAAATTTATTTATACGTGAATTAATAAATCAATGTCATGTATTTACCTAAAAGACCCATATATTTTATATCAACTTCTGTTAAAAGGAGGATCAATTTTAGAGTTAATTTTAACTTTAGGAGAATATTAGGGTCCAATAGTAAAACTGTAAAAGGAGGCTCTTTATCATCCCAATGCCCAAAAAAGCATACTATCTTTTTCTTTTATTTTTCTCCTTTCTCGACTAATTCTAATTTTGAAGTTCTAATTTAGAGGATAAAAATGATTCCTACAAAGAAAATACTTAATCCAAAAAAAGTTAATAAAAATAAAAAATTAAATAACAAAATAACGAAAAGTAAATTTGTGAAGTGAAGTGGGTGCACGTTACCTCCAAAAACAAAAAAAACAAAAAAAAAAGTAAAAGGAAAAGGAAAACAACATCGTAGGGTATTCAATTTCAGTGCCGCCGAGATTGTTAATACTACAAATTTGGGCCGTCACCATTCTCGGGGCTCCGGTGACATTATCTACTGGGCTTCAAATCTTCATAGGAGCGAGCTTCATTATGTTGAGGAGGAAGCCACTCTGAACAAAACTAAGATTCGTTCGATTTCATATGAACACGATTTTGCAAGTACAATCTTAGATTCAGCTAACAGAGACATTTTATCAAACATGTTGTTAACAATCAGACAGGCGAGGCAAAAAACTAGAGCTCTCTTCAATCATCCTCTATATGTATTATACTCCACTAATACTCCTCCTGCCGCCGCCAATTCAATCCTTGCATATCCATTTTTACCTTCATCTGTATCAGTTTCTTCTTCTAATGTTTTGTCAACTTCTAGAACAATTGAATTACAGCCCAAAGATGTTGTTTTGTCCTTTAAGGAGTGGTTCATGAGCAGAAAAAACCCAGTTTTCGATCGGATCTTTGATATATTGAAGACACAAGATGATATTACAGCTGATATTTCACTGTCTCGATTTAACCTTAGACTCTCCGAAGCTTTGGTGCTTGACGTGTTAAATTACGAGAAAAACAAGGATGTTTTATCCTGTTTGAAGTTCTTTGATTGGGCGGGTCGACAGCCGGGTTTTCATCATACCCGGGCGACGTTTAATGCCATTTTTAAGATTTTGTCGAAGGCAAAGTTGATGTCTTTGATGGTTGAGTTTTTGGATAAGTATATGAAGCAAAGGTATTTTCATAAAGCGAGATTTTACAATACTTTGGTCATTGGATATTCGGTGGCTGGCAAGCCTGAGCTTGCACTCCAACTGTTCGGTAGAATGCGTTTTCAGGGTGTTGATTTGGATGCGTTTGCTTATCATGTGTTGCTTAATGCATTGGTGGAGGATGGTTTTTATGATGCGTTTGAGATGGTTTTGAAGCAGATTAAGTTTAGGGGTTTTGAGGATTCGATAACACATGCTATATTCGTTAAGAGTCTTTGCCAGCAAACGGAGCTGGATCGAGCTGAGGAGTATCTTAGAGGGTTGTTGAGAAATGGAGGGGTAGGGTTGAGTGGCATTGTGGTGGCTAATCTTGTGGATGCTTTGTGTAAAAGTAAGCAGTTTATGAGAGCTGCAAGTTTGGTTCAGGATTTTAGAGAGTCTGGTTTGGTTCCGATGGAACAGGCATATAGTGTGTGGATTAAGGACCTTGCTCAGGCCGGGGAGCTAAGTGAGGCAGTAGAATTTCTGAAAGGCAAGAAACTGTTTGATGGGTATGTTCCTGATGTATTTCGCTATAACAGCTTAGTGTGTCGGCTTTTAAGAGAGAACAGGTTAGAGCAGGTTTATGACTTGTTGATGGACATGAAGGATCAAGATATAGTACCTGACGATGTCACCATGAATGTAACTTTGTGCTTCTTCTGCAAGGTGGGGATGGCTGATGTTGCCTTGGAGTTGTATGATTCGAGAGCTGAATTTGGACTCTCTGTAAGTAGTATGACCTATAACTATCTGATAAATACTCTATTAGGTGATGCAAGCGTCGATGAAGCATATTTCGTGCTGAAGAATGCCATTGAACAAGGTTATTTCCCTGGTAGGAGGACATTTTCAATTATTGCTGATGCTCTTTGCAGAGAGGGGAAACTCGATAGAGTGAAGGAGTTGGTTCTTGCTGCTCTAGACCGGAATTGCATGCCCAGTGACTCGACCTACAACAAGTTCATATCAGCCTTATGTAGGGCCAGCAGGGTGGAAGATGGATACTTGGTACATGGAGAGCTCAGCAGATTGGATAGGGTTACTAACAAGAATACTTATTTTCACTTGATTAGTGGCTTTAACAAGTCAAGTAGGGGAGATATTGCAGCAAGATTGTTAATAGAAATGCAAGAAAAAGGTCATAGTCCAGATCGGAGATTGTACAGGGCGGTTATTTGTTGTTTATGTCAGATGGAGGATCCGGAGAAGCTATTTTACAGTTTATTAGAGGTTCAATTGTCTCGGCATGAGCCTAGCTGCCTCATTTATAATTACTTCATCGATGGAGCTGGTCATGCCGGAAAGGCTGAGCTGGCCAGAGATGTTTTTGAGATGATGAAGAGAAATGATATCACGCCGAATTTGCAGTCTGACATTTTAATATTGCAAAGTTACTTGAAAGCTGGAAAAATTGCTGATGCTTTAAACTACTTTCGTGACTTGTCCAATAGAAGAAGTCTAGGAAGAAAATTATGGAACACCATGATTGTTGGCCTTTGTAAAGCTAACAAGCCCGAAAATGCGTGGAACATCTTCTGGGAGATGAGATCAACTGTTTTGCGGCCAAGTATGGAATGTTATGAGGAACTTGTTAAATTGCTTTGCTCGCAAAAAGATTATTATAAGGCTATTCTTCTGGTCGAAGACTTGATGCAAATTGGTCGTCGGGTGTCATCCTTCATTGGCAATGTACTTTTGTTACACTCTTTACAAACTCCAAGAGTCTTCAGTGCTTGGATGCACTCAAGAGATTTGCGCAATATGAAGGATCACAGCTTAGCACTAGGGGAGCTGATAAAGACTTTCTCTGGTGGTAGTAATCTGGATGGAGATATATTGGAAATGGAAGAACTGATTCAACAATGCTTTCCACTTGACGTATACACTTACAATTTGTTGTTGAGAAAACTAACCATAAGTGAAATGGACCTTGCTTGCAAGTATTTCGACAGATTATGCAAGAAAGGACATGAGCCAAATCGATGGACTTACGATATATTAGTTCACGGCTTCTTAAAAGTTGGTCGATCTTCTGAGGCTAGAAAGTGGATGGAAGAAATGTTCAGTAAAGGTTTTGATCTGACTGAGGCTACAAAGGCATTTGTTTAAGCTAGCTTTGAATTTCATTCTAGATGGAATGGGGTCCCTCATTCAGGTATTGAAATGCAACATTGTTTGATATTTTACTTTGTTGTATTCCTCTTGTGAGGAGAAAAAACATCAGCTTCCTTTAGCTTTCCCCCCACAAAAGATATAAAAGAACTCTGGCTGTTTTACTTCTTTCAGGACCCAACTCCTATGACTAAAAGACTATAGAAGTAATCTAGGATCATAGTTGCAACTCCAGGAGAAAACCATGAGCAATGACCAGGAATTTTTTTTAACTTCACCTTGTATCTCTCTGTTATGGAAGTGTTACCTATAAAAGCAAAATTTGATCTCTTATGAAGCCTTGGGAATTCCTCTCACATTGTAAACTTTGCTCACTTCCTATATTATTAGCGCACTTCGCCTTGCCTCCGGAGCTCTTTTCTTAAGAAGTTTTTTCATGAGAGCTCGCCCTTAACCCGTGTTTAGCTTATGGTCTTTCAACTGCCTTTAGACTGTTGCTAGGGCTATTGGATTTTCTGTGTTTTCATTCATATTCAATGTTCAACTACTGAAGGGAAGAAGCAGCCCTCACATTGTCCTTTTCTTTCGAGTACTCTAAAAATCTGACTTTGAAATTCTGCATTTTAGGTTGATTTGCTTGGATGTGATTACTGATGTGGCTGTCTGGAAGTAAGTTGGTGGCACATGAAACCTAAATGGAAATATTAGTGCATTTGAAGATGGAGTACTCCTGGCTGTTGGCCGGAAGAATTTTCTGGATTCAATTCAATGAGTCAGTGAAGTGGCCACATAAGGGATGTCATGTCCTGTGCCCCAAATGAATCTGAAAGGTTGAGAAGTGGTATCGGGACCATGGAGAAAAGCCTCAACGATGTGATAGCCAACCGATTAACAAGCTTACCGGCTTCAGGTTTGAAACCACTTGATTTGAAATGGTTATAGAAATACTTTTAGTAGTTTGTAGATTTTGGGCTTATTTTCATCTTGTTGAATTCTGGGTTGTAAATGAGGTGTTCTAATATCTTTGGCTTACTATTACGCTTTTCAGTGCATGTCCTATTTACTAGCTATCGCTTTTGCTTTGCATCTTTCTTCTAGATTTCGTGGTGTTCCTATTTTTCTTATGATTGTTGTGGTGATACTAATATTTACTAATATTGTCTCCCTTTGCTTTGCATCTTTCTTCTGGATTTCATGGTGTTCCTATTTATCCTATGATTGTTGTTGTGATACTAATATTGTCTCCTTTTTGTCATTTTGTCTTTTTATTTTATTGAGCCGAGGGTCTTTCGGAAACAGCCTCTCTACTCCTTCGGGGTAGGGGTAAGGTCTGCGTACACACTACCCTACCCAGACCCCATTAGTGGAATTTTATTGGGTTGTTGTTGTTGTTGTAATATCTTTGGCATGTTGTGGCATCTATCTGGAACTCTGACTATTCTAGTTAATAATTTCCTAAAACTAAATTTCATGGAAAACTTTGGGGCACCAACATTGTAATTTATTAGTATATAAAGTGTTGATCATGTCCTTCTGAATGCATCTATTTCCAAAATATGTATGGGCATTGTTGTTATTTCCGGCTCAGTTTTTCGATTTCTATTAGATTTTGAAGAGTTTGGGATAGCAATAATAAATATTCCCCGTGTCCCCAATTTGTATTAGACACGAAGATTAAGAAAGAAAGGATGACTTTCACACTTAAGTTAGATATAAATAAAGTACCAAAGGTATTGTCATACCAAGTAATTCATCTCAGTGGGGGCACTGTAGCCTACAACAAGCATGTCAATCACAAAATGGGAATAAAAGTTAATTGGTTTCTAATTATAGAGAGATGCCAATCTTTGGGAGGGAAAAAGGAAATAGTATCAAACAAATTGGGAGATGGATTTAAATGATGATAATAGTCATTACAATTATTTATTGTTTTGGTTCTCAGCAGAGGCAAAAACACTAGGTGATTTCTTTACATCTATTTAAGCCCTAGTAGACGGAGCACCCGGTATCTGTGCTGGTGGGAAGCAACAGGTACCGTGTGTATTTAGTCAAGGTGCGCGCAAGCTGGCCCCAACACCACGGTTATCAAAAAAATTATTTATTGTTTTGGTGAAGTATATGTTTAAGAATTTAACAAGTGATTATGCATCATATTTTCATTTATTTCTCTCATCATCACCATTATTATTTTTAGGGGTTCTGCATAAATGCATTAAGAGCATTTGAGTGTGATAGGCGTCGTTCCTGCATTACGATTGTGGTTGTCTCCTCCCGTCTTCAAGCAGTGATGTCTGCTTTCACCTGCTTAGCAGTTTATATCATTGGACTTAAGCTGCTTTGCAGGTCATCCATAACGATACCAACTTCACCTCTACTGGTTAAAATGCATGATAACCATTGGGGCTCAGTTTTAGCAATAAAGGCCTTTAGTCAGCGGGTGGATCACAAAACTGATCCTGTTCTTTTGCTGTTTCTGATGCAAAATAAAGTTTCTCAGTCGTGTGGTCGGCCTTTTGCCAAACCTATCAAGATAATACTTCCCTGCTTGAGATGGTCCAAAAGTTAGTGATGTCCTTGAGGAGAATTGATGTAGTTTTTCACTGTATATTGCTAGATAGTTCTTGCTAGCTTGTACTTTCGTAGTAGCTTGTAGCCTTGTACGATGCTTAGCAGTGAGTTTGCCAGGCGCGATCTTATGCAGCTTCTTTTCTAGATGGTTATCTAGCATAAACGGAAATTGTCAGGCACCATAAAACATAATGGGTAAAAGCTTAATATTCTGTTATATATTGTTGCTGAGTTCTTTAAAAGGTTCGTTTATCATGATAGCTGCTTGTGCAGAGGTATAGCAGTTGCTTATGTAGTGATTGATTGATTCATGATAGTATGTCCTGTAGAATGTTAAGCACTGATTGAAGCAAACACAGATGCTCATATTTTAGTTTATTGGTTCCGTTGGTATAAAACTAGAGGGGCTGTAAATGATGTGTAGTAGAATCCGTTTATATAATTTGAACTTTGAGGGTATTTGCTATTCTTAAGACATTTTAAAGAGTTCTTGTTCGAGACATTCTTGGCTTTTATTTAGCAGATACAGTTCATCTGTGGAAGAAATGGAGACCGTGAACCACTTGTTTATTCATTGCAGATTTGCATGGCAGATATGGATCATTTTCCTGAGGTTATGGAATACAGTGTGTACAGTGGGTGATGCCTGGAGATCTGAAAGTGATACTGCAGTGCTGGCAAGGGCAGACAGTGGAAAAGAGATGAAGAAAAGATTGGAAGATCATACCTTTATGCATATTATTTGATTGTGTGGGCAAAGAAGAAATGATTGAATTTTTTGAAGGAAAAAAGAGGAATATTTCTTATGTATAATCTAAATGCGTTCAAACTTAATAATTTTGGTGTAAGAAATTTTGAAGATAACGTAGAATCCTAGAATTTTTTTACTCCTTTCAGTCATAGGAGTCAACTAGAGACTTTTGTACTATATCAGTACCTCCTTGGTACTGTTCAATCAATAAAATTACCTACTTCAAAAAAAGAAAAGGAAGTTCTCCCCGTCTTTTTTGACAATATATTTCTTCGTTTGTATCAATAATTGTGAATATTTACCTGGGAGAAGTTTGCTGCCTCAGTTCCTGTGATTACTTATTTATGTAAGGATCATATGTTAGTTCTTTGATCAAATTTGGACATTATATTTGATAACTATAAAAAATCTTTCCCATGGAGGGAAGAATGTTTCTAATCCAAACATGGAGTTTGAATTTGAGAAAAAGATTATTATTGCAACACATATTGCCTGAAAACTTTAGCAGAATTTGATTCAATCCATAAACATAAGTGTGCTCGTATCTGTCTGAACATTCTGTGTCCTATTCTTTTTATTTTTTTATTTTATTCCCCTCCCCTTTTGATTACCGTTTGATCCCCTTTGTTGGAACTATTGCACATTTGTTGATTCTTTTTATTTTTTTATTTTTTATTTTATTCCCCTCCCCCCTTTTGGTTCCTCTTTCACTCCTCAATTACAACCGCAGAGTCGTGGGTTCGAGTCACCAAAGGAGCAATAGCTCGAACAAAGACCATCTGAGCAACCCCTATTGTCCTTTGTCCTATTCAATTGCCACTGAAACTGGCTACTCTGCATTGCCAGAAAAAGGGCGGGGGAGAGAATTGAAATTCATCTAGCTATGACAAAAATGAGACAATTCACAAGAAGACTTATTGATCTTAATAATAACCAAGTGTAAATATTTAAACATCACTTGTGTAGTTTTTCATCTTTCCAAGTGCACACTCACTTATGTCTTACAAACTTATTTTGAATTCACAATACATGTCAAGGGTCAAGCCTCTCCTGTATCCCAACCCCACAAAGAATCTAGTCTCTAACAAATGGCAGTTTTATATTACCAATCTACAAATTCCAAGAATAATGTATGTCATGTACTCCTAAAATATGGTGGATAAGCAAATGCAACTGCACTTTCAGCATTTCCCATGAATCAAAGCTGAATCCAATCTGTGAAGCTCCAATAGGCAATCCACCAGACATTGTTCAATTCATATAGTATTTTGCGCCAACTGGCGACCCTGATTGCTCAGATGGGAGAGAACAATGTTCAAGCAGTGTCCCTTGCCTGTCTTGCAATATTAAAGTTGAGCAAAAAGAATTTCATTCCATGTATCTGGAACACCAGGCAAGCACCAATGCAAGCAATCCTGCATCCCGGGTGTTGCTTTGATGCTGTATCGAGATATATGACCCTCATCTCTCAGCTCAGATACAGCTGTGATATCCAAAAGCTTTACAGCTGTTCCTTTTACTGCCCTTGCTGCAGTAGAGTCACTGGATTCATCTTGTAGAACCTCTTTTCCACCAGCAAGCGGAGTAGTGTTATCACAGGTGCCTCCACTGTTCCAATCTCCATTAAAGAAATGCCTGGGTGATATAGACCGGTAAAATACTTTAAGACCAGGGTATTTTGGCAGCTCAGAATTTATCCAATTAATGATACTGTGAATTGTAAAATTCTTGGCACCAGCGATATCAGCAATTTTCCTGTTCGTGTTAGGAACGCCACCAACATACATGACCCACCGGTTGGCGTTAAGCTTTCCTCTATTCCAATGGTGTCCTGTGTTTAGCACAAGGACATCAAATCTGGGTAGGAAACGACTCAAAAATGCTGGCGGACGATCCAGGTGCATGGCGTAATCAGTAGCAGGGTTTGAAGCATTAATGGGTGTTAAGTTACACAGACTAGCAGACCAATAGTAAAGAATAGTTGTTTGGGTACTCGGAAATCGATAAGCCCATCCATCAGGTCGTTTAGCACCACGAGCCTTTACAAGACCATATTCACGTCCCACGTCGAGAACATCAGGTCTGTCTTCACCACCAGTAATCATACACATAAGCGACTGAAATTGCTGTCTACCAAGGGAATCCCCAATAAAAGCCAGAGTTTTGTTCTCCATCCTGGACGCACAACCAAGTTCAGAAAATTCCTTGTATGTAAAGCCAATTAAATATCACCTGAAGAATTGAAGAAGGGAGAAAGCAACGCCATATTCTATAAAACAACAAAACTTAGACACTGAAAAATAGTGCAAACAGAATCATCTCTTTTCAGAGATTAGGATGTGAGAGGGATAGCATGCACTACATAGGGGAGCTTCACGGTCACAAATTCTTGCAGTTAAATGTGAGATATATGCTCTAATCTCTTGGGTTTACTCAAGCTTACACTTCTGCCCTTGGAAAATACATTACAAGCCATGGTAGGTACAGTACTATTAATGCCAGACAGAACAAGAGAGAAGGTTTTAATAGAGTTCATAAGAAATTTTTAAAGGTTATACACATCCCAGGCATCAGAAAGTAATCAGTTGCATAAAAAGGAAAGCATACCTTTTCAGGAAGTTAGCACCTGTAAACTCTTCCATCTCGCAATCTCTTGGTCTCCAACGTAGTTTCTCGTATTCAAAATCCATACGCTGTGTCAAGCGGCAAGCCCACATGGATGACAACCATTGCTTGCAGCCAAATCCAGAATATAGAGGCCTACTATCATCTGTGACCCATCTACCTTTAGCAAAGTTACAACCTGGAAATTAAGACAAGGGTATTAATAATCAATTTCATTCTAACCATTGTACCAAATTCACCAACCAATTTAAGGATAGGTCGATTGGCAAACAAGGCCTTTTTTTTAAGATTATCCAGAACCCAAAAAAGGGTGAAAATAATTGGAAAAAGAAATAAATTAGGAATTAGTTCAATGACAATGTAATCAAATCCATCAAGATTTGACTTCCGTGAACATTAGAAGTTTGTTTTACAAACCTCTGAGATAAATTCTACAGCTAAATGACATCAACGAGAAAGGAAACAAAAAATCAAATAGAAAGATGATCACCATGATCTTTTGAGGCAGATGTCAAATTTACAATAGGGCTGTCTGCAGAATTCACTGGAGCGGCAACTTCATTTTCTTGTTCTCTTGAACTACTCTTTTCTTCCAAAGCTCCTTTTAAATCTCCTCTTTGGGTAAAGCTGGGAGGAATACCCGCACTTCCTGAAAAACACCATTAAAACATCAAACTGTAGAGACTAGAGATTGCTTGACCTCAATAACATCTCAGGATACAAAGATATTATAAAACATGAAGAGGTACCAGTGGAAGTAGTTCTTTAATGCAGAGAAACTGACACTTTGGCAAGTATAAATCAAGTTGAGGAGTTGAAGCAACAGATTCAGTACACACACAGTAAGCAGATTAGGAGCTATTTATTCATACAACTCAGGAAAAGGAAGCTTCTCTTTCTTTTAATTTAAAGGACAGAAAACAGACACATTGATGTATGAAGATTAGGAGCTATTTATTCATACAACTCAGGAAAAGGAAGCTTCTCTTTCTTTTAATTTAAAGGACAGAAAACAGACACATTGATGTATGAAGCAGAGACAGAAAGGGGCATTACTATAGCACTAATTTTTCATAATTTGAGGCACTTAAAAAAGATGAAAGATTGTAGTCAAACATACCATACCTTCTATCTCAGTATTAGTAATCAGTTCTTCAGTCACCTGATCCTTTGTAGAAGACCCCTTAGTAGATGAATTTGAAATGGTGGGTTCAAATTTCACGCTTTCTTCTGATTTCCCTAATCTATTTCGTTCTCTTAAAACTTCTTCATCTTTCACTTTATAATCTGCAAGAGAACAGATAATAGATAAGTAACTTAACAGGATTCAGCAACGTCTCCATCAAGTTCTATTTACTCTGTCATAATAATGCTGTCATTTTCGGTTTGTCCCAAAACAGCTACTCGTATTAAAGAGGAAAGTTTCTCCCTCAACATTTAAACTGGTGCCAAATACATACTACATTATAGTGTTTCAAACTTAACGTGACATCTTACCAACTAACATTTCAACTTTTTCATATTTGAAACATTACGTTACCTATCCAAACATTTCACTCTCAATAACAACAAAATAGGTATCTTTAAAGGACATATCCACTAAGGGGGACTTTAAATTAGTAGCCATATTAGTTATTACTTAGTTGTTGAAGAAACAGATGATATCATTATTTACGTAGAAAAAGTTGAGAAAAGAAAATTCATGATTTAGCACAAATGCACAATTCAGGCAGATCAACAGGTGCAGCAGGTATCCACAACAAAAGAAGATCATTACGCGAAAGAACCAGACAAAACATGCAAGAACCACAGCTTCTGCCCTGTCATCCAAACTTGAATACAGCAATGTGATCCAGCGCAAAAACGCCATTTTTTTATTTAGACATGCTTTGTTCTGGTACCTGCTATCTACAATGGCTGCTCCAGTGGTATTGGTTTACAAACACTGGCTCATAAATGCATCTCAATCTAAGTGTGATCCATTCCACTAAGCATATCCAAAAAGTCCTCTTTTTAAAAATAAAATAGGTTGAACCCAAGTAGCAGCAGCTTCTATAGCCTCATATACTACCTTATCTTTAAATGGCTCAACATACTTGCTACTCCGAAGTGGAAAATGTACTACTAATGGTATGGAAAATATCAAAAGAGAATTTATGCCAAACCTGGAGAAATCTGGAAGACATGATCTTGAGATGGTGTCCAAGAAGAGAGGAACGGGCTTTTCACGTATGCCAAAGTAATAACAGTGGCACAGACTAATCCAATAAGGATGAGAGAGATCCGTGGCACCTTTAAACCTCCCTTCATCCTCGATGCATAGGATTTATATACTTGAAGTCATTCCACCTTAATGGATGTTTAGTTCACTTCAGATTAATATCTGAAATAGTTGAAGGAAAATGTTTGAGGCAAGACCGAGAAATAGCGTTTCAGGTGTAAGAAGATTGATTAGAGATTCACAGGGCAATTTTTAGACTCATGATATAGACAACAGATAGACAGTAATTTTCTCAAAAAGAGAAACACAATTGTGCTGTAAAGTGTGTCAGAAGTTAATGAAGTATAAATACAAACTTGAAACAGTAAATATTGTATGGGTGGTTATGAGGGTGTTATAGGAAAAGATATTGTTAATAGGCTCACAGTACAATAAGTCCAAAACTACCTCAATCTCCCTTCATTATTAAATACTGTAGTATAAATATGCGACGAAAAACCTCTAATTGTTTGAGATGCCTGACATAAAAAATAAACATCTTGTATTAGACCTTCCTTCATAGGAAACTACAATCAAATAGTCAACACTTAAGATTCCTCTTGGACCAACAGCAGCTATCTTTCCTTTAGCTTCCTTCTCGAGATTCAAGAGCCACTTTTTGGGTTAACCCACCTAATTTCATGACAAAGCTGCCCTTGCCTTAACTCATTTCTAATTATCTTCCTAACTTCGGTCCAACCTTGCATCTTAACACATCAGTTTTGGACGAAACACAGAGCTGCTTTTTCATAAAGACATTTCAACTACTGAAATTTCAGATTGAAGCAGATCCTTTCAATATCTCTGTTCCCCAAAGAACTAGTGTTAATTATTAAGTAAAAACTAGTTAGATGATAGTAAAAAACGAACCGCTTGCTTTACCAATATCAAGGAATAATATCAAACAATTTCAATTGGTGCAGAGCCAAACAGGAAGTTGATGCAATTGTGAAGTCCAATCAAATCAAGGAACCTTAACCACGCAAAAAAAAAAAAATGCATCAACAGGCAAATAATGAACCACCCACACAAAATTACATAGATTAAATACATACACAGAACGAAACATTCAATAAGTTTGGATATTTAAGCAATTAAAAAAGCAGGCAAATAAAAGAACACAGAAAAACAAACTGAATTACGTCGATATGAAGATAAATACTATAATCTGTAATGTATACCTGAAAATGACTGAAATTAACCTCCGAATCCTCGGATTTGATCTTGGAACAATAATTCTTTAGCAAATAAAATATTAAATTCAGTTTCGAAATATTTATGCAAAAAGCGATGCGAAATTGAAGTTCAGAACAAAATGCAATGAGGGTAAAGTTTGAAAGGAAAGCTGGAGAAGAAGGAAGGAGCTCAAGTGTGAGGACGAATGAGAAATGGTGGAGGAGATCGCGGAGACGGGAAAATGAAGGAAATTATATACTGTCTTGTTATACATAGAATTTAACTTTTATATACTTTGTTTTCTCTCTTTCTTTTTTTTCACCGACAATTAATTTAGTATTATTTTTATTAGTATAAGTACAAATATAATAAATGACCTGTCACGTTCCATTATGTTAACACTAATGTAGTTAATGTATATAAATTATGGGTGTTTAACGGACGAGCTGGGACGGGCTGGACATAAAAAAAATCAGCCCGTCCGTTTAACGTTGCGGGCCGTTAGCGGGCTGAGTTAGCGGAGTGTACTTTTTCGGGGTTTTTTTTGTCCGTCCGGGTTCGGGCTTAGCGGGCCGTGGATTTTTATTTTTATTTTTTAAATAAATTTTATTTTTCTTATTCAATGTTATTGATACTTAAGTGTTTGCAAACTTTTAAGGCTTAGAATTAAACTTTGAAGTTTAAAATTTAAAATTTGAATTTTATAATATTAAAATTAAAATTTGAAAGTAAGTGGCTACAAAAAATTATTTAATAAGACCTATATGTAAGGATCAAGCTCCGAAAACTTTCATTTGATATTTTTATTGAATAATATATAATACTTCAAATTAAGTTGTAAGTTCTTTTTTGATTTTGTTATTTTTGAACTTGCAAATTAAAAGTTTACAACAATTACAAAAAATAAATAGTACATCACATGCTTTGCATCATTTTTGTAAGTTCATCCATGTCAACATGAGGTTCTTGATTTCCGGCATTGGTTGAATCAGAACCATAAACCATTATATCTCCAATTTCTTGGTCCTCCGCTTCATCTACCTCGTCACGCCCTTAATTTCGTCATTCTGATCTTACCCAATCTCCGAAGCACACTAGAATTTCCAAAGCGTTGCTACCCAATGAATGACGGGTATCTCCTAGTTGCTGCCTTGCTTGGCTAAATACGCTATCTGATGCGACTGTTGAAATCGGCACATTTAGCACGTCTCGAGCCATGGCCGAAAGAATAGGAAATTGATTTGAATTGCTCCTCCACCAACCCAGTGGTAGAAATTCCTTTGTGCGGGGCTCTACTGACTTTTGCAAGTAGAATTGAAGTTCATCAATATTCCTGCTACTGGTTTGTTGATGCTCCCCTATTGTAGACCAAATCAAATAATCTTCAACACCATCATTATCATCCAAAGCACTGCTCCCAGATGTTGAAACTGAACTTGAAGGAATATTTGCATCTACAGCAGAAGAAGCATAAACAATGTTAGCATAATAATTATATAATGTTTCTAAATGTTTGTGTAGATCAGAAATACAAGTGTCAATATCAGGAGTTTTAGTTGGTCCAATATCCATATAAGAATATAAAGCAGTGATTAATTGGCGATAAGTGGCCATTTTAATAGAAGGGTTTAAAATAGCACCAATTAGGTAAATTGGGGAATTGGGTAAATATTTTTTAAACTTATCTAGCATAGATTCAACAACAGAAGTATATCTTTCTTTCTTCTTCAAATTATGTAGTAAAAGAGAAATTTCAGCAATATGAACTAAACCATTTGCAATAGTAGGATAATAAGCTCCAGAAAACTCAAGTGTAGCCACATAAAATTTTTGTAAAAACTTTACAACATCTTCAATGACATGAAATATTTCAGAAAGTGGTGGGTGTAGATGCAATTTTAATATTGTAATAGCAGCATTGTTGTTAGAAGCATTATCAAATGACACACACAAAACTTTTTCTGCAAGATTATAAAATATAGCAACTTCATGGATAGTATTACTTATAAATGCACCAGTATGACTTTGATCTTCATCATATTTAAAAGTAATAATACATTTTTGCATACAAAAATTACCATATATCCAATGGCATGTAACAGTCAAATAATCATTACCATTTACAGCACGACCAATATCAGAAGTAAGAGAAATTCTACAAGAAAGACTGGCGAACAAATAACGTATATATGTCTGATATTGTCAAAAAAGCCTAAAGATATCAGCTCTACAAGTACTTATAGGAATACCTTTAAACAAAGGGTTATAAATTCTTTGAATATAAGTAACAAGATATGGTGAAGCAACAAAACTAAAAGGTAAACAACCTAAAATAATCATTTTAGGTAATTCTTCCCGATCTTTCTTAATATCGTATTTACCCATTAACCCTCCAGTACCCGGGTTAAGTTTTTGTTGTCCATCTTCCTCATCTACTCCCCAATCAAGAGTGTGGTTGTCTACCATGTGCCTACGAAGTTGACCCGTTCCCCCTCCCTTACCGGTCTCATGTTTATAAATATCCTTACAAATTCTACATCTTACATCATTTTAATCTTCTTCTAGTCTGTCAAAAAAATTCCAACACTTACTTCTTAATCTTCGATTTTTCTTAATAGGGAGGGGAGGCCTACTTGTATTACCATGACTTCCACCCCTAATATTTTGAGTTTGACTAGCATTACCAGGTGTAGCTGGTGGTGTTTCAAGATTATCAGGCGATGGAAATGGAATATCATTTAAATTATCATCTAAATCATCATCTATACCATATTTTTCTTGAAGTCCCTCATAATCTACATTTAAATTTTCACGTGAACTTTCAGAAATATGTGTAAAGCTACTAGAAGAACAAGCACCACCTCTTGATCTTTTGAAAGTTTTCTTACTACCACCTCTACTAGTGCACGCTTTTTTGGCTGCTCTAAATATATCCATTATGTAAATTAAATTAATAATTATAAATAATAAAATAAATGTACACCAAAGAAAGAGAAAGATATAGAACGAGTGTACCGGGATTCCGGATGCCGCACTAAATTTGATATCAAAAACCAAACTTCCAATTGATAGATCGATACTTGATAGTTGATACCACACTTCACTTGAATACTTGATATTTGATAATAATAATTTTGTAATGGCTAAACTAAATATTTGATGAAACTTAAAATAATAAGTAATTGAGAATTTAAGAACAATAATCAATAATATCAAGAGAGAATTAGAGTAGTAAGAGAGTGAATTGTGAGGAAAAATGAAGAAGAAGGGGGGCTATTTATAGTTTTTAAAAGGTGAAAATTGTAATTTATCAAATACTAGGGGTGTGGGGGCTATTTTCTTAAGAGGGTAGGCCGAAATGGCCATTTCTGTAAAAAAAAGCCGTTGGCCAACGGTCATATTTGAATTTGACCGTTGGCAACAGTCAAAAAAGAAAAAAAGAAAAAAAAGAAAACGTTAAAAATCGGGCTGAACCGGGATGTAGCCCGTTAATAACCCGTTAACGGGTTCCGGTGCACCGATATCAAAAAACTGTTCGTTTGAAACCCGCTCCCCGCCCAACCCGTCCCAGCCCGCCCCTCACGCTACAGTAGTGGGCTGACCCGGGATGAACCGGGTTGTAAACGGGTCAGCCCGGCCCGATTAACAGGTATAATATAAATTGATCGTATACAGATTCAAATAAGATATGTACAGAATAAATATGAGTTATAGCAGTAACTTTATAGCTTATTCGGCCAAGCTTCTTTTTTGCCGAAAGTGATTGTTTTTTTGGCCGAAAGTGCTTTTTTCTAAAGTTAAAGTTTTTGGGTTAGCTTTTAGAAGAAAAATAAGTGCTTTCGAGCAGAAGCATAAACAGTTTTTGAGAAGTAGAAAAAGTATGTTATCCCCGAAAGCACTTCTTCGAAAAATACACTTAAAATCACTTTTTAAAAGCTTGACCAAATATTAATTACTGTTCAAAAGTGCTTCTTCAATTAATTAGCCAAACACATACTACTTCTACTCCAAAAGTATTTTTTTGAACTAACACTTCTAAGAAAAAACGTTTATCAAAATAAGTTAGATTTTAGTTTATCAAAATAAGTTAGATTTTAGAAGCTGGCCGAGCTATTAATTTTATCATATCAATTCGTTCTTATGGTAGAGATAAGTATAATACTAAGAAACCTTTATAAGTTTAGTGTATAAAATTAAGCGAAATTTAGTATTGATGCTTAAATTTTTTATTTTTTTTGGGGGTGGGGTGGTGGGTGGTGGGGTGGGGGGATTTCCAACTAGTTTAAAGTTTAAACGATCGTGCGGACCACAAAAAATATAATGCTTATAATCGAATAAGTTGAACTTAGATTATTAAACTTGGCCATTTATTGTTGTCCCTTACCACACGCTTTTGTGCACTTTTTTTGTGTTCTGTATACATCCCAATTGTTCAAAAAGGGGTATAAAAGAATCTTAATTGCAAAAATATATTTTATGGTTGATTTTTTTCTTTTATCATTGGGTATGAATTTTAGCCATTTATAATTCTAGTTAATTTAATTCTACAAAGTCTTGCTGAAATGCGGTATTATGGCAAAAGAAGAAGTCTTTTATCATTGGGTATGAATTTTAGCCATTTATAATTCTAGTTAATTTAATTCTACAATTCTTCTTCTTCTTCTTCTTCTTCTTTTTTTTTTTTTTAGAAAAAAAATATATTTAATTTGTGTTCTTATTGTTTACCCGAAAAATGGATAACAATTGAATTTATACGTGGTTCTAAGGATACGCAGTATAACTTAGTACAAATTGAGGAAATATATAAATGAATATCGCTATTAACTATGAAAGAAATGAATGCAAACCGAATGAATTAATTTGTCTAGGCCCTCAAGTTTGATCACCCTCCAACTGAATGGAGAATAACGGATACAAGAACAAAGTGACTAAATACCAAAACCAGAAGGGAATATATTGTTTTGTATTCTATGAATCTGAATGCCCCTTACAAATGACCAGACCCCCCTTTATATAGTGGGGAAGTCCTATTCTTAATGTAATTTTTTAAATACAGCAAGGAATCCCATGATAAATTAATTAATTGACCTCACATTGAGATGCGTCGTGATTTTCGCCGAGATTCTTGCCCAATTGCGGATATTCCAGCTTTCTGTTTTTGGCTCGATAAGCTTTCCTCGATCTTGGCCGATCTCGGCCTCGATCGGTCCCTATTTTGCTCGATCTCGATCTTGACCAATCTCTATTTTGCTCGATCTCGATTTTGGCCGATCTCGATCTTGACCGGTCTATATCTTGATCGGTCTCTGAGTCTCGAGCTCGGCAACCTAACTTCGCATCATGGCTCCATATTATACGAAGTTGAACCTTGGTCTATCATGTTCCAATCTCGATTATTTATATGACGGGCAAACTCGATTTTGACCGTATACAGATAGTTTCCTCATTTCTCGGAAAGAAGATATCGAGAAACGATATGAATTTCCGAACTCCGACTAGATGGGTAATGACGTCAAAGACGAGCCCGATTATGACATATGTGACAAACGTCCCGTCGGTCCAGTTACCAAGGCATTAAATGCCTGTCAATCATTGGTCGGCCACTACCAGTTCTGAACCGTCATTACCAAGCTATAAGTATTCAAACTTTCATACTCATTCAAACCTTTTCACTCAAAGCTTCTTCTCTACTCTTGCATCTTCTTCAGAAAATCCCTTTGCTTCATAACTTTCACATTGCATACAACCCCAATTCTTTTTCCTTTGTTTATCAATGGCAAAAACCTCCAAAATAGTGCCGCAAAAAGCCGCTTCTTCATCAAGACCCGCCGATGGTGAGGATGCGGCGGAGCCTCATCCTGAGGAATTCGTTCCGGTAGGGTGCTCAACCATCATCGACTTTAAGGTCGAAAAAGCTTCTTCGGTACCGGGCCGATGTGAGACGATCTCGAGGTATCAGTGTACAATCACCGAGAAAATCCTCAACAAAGTAAAAAAGAAATGCAACTGGGGCAAAAGGCACGTGGTAGTCCCATCGCCTGAAGAATCGATTATTACCCACGTGGAGGGGTTCTTAAGCTTGAGTGTTTATACTTATCCCTTCAAGTTGGGTCCCTTAGACCCCGTCATCGTCGCCTTTTGCAAGAGGTACGACGTGACCCTCGGCCAGATCCATCCTTCTTTTTGGAGAATAGTGATTCTCCTCCGATTCTTCTCGAGCAAAATCGAGGGGTGTCATTTCACCCTCGATCACCTTATGCGCCTTTACAGTCCCCGACTCTATCAAGGAGGGCTAATCAAGCTTGCCCGCCGAGCCACCAAAGCACCATTCTCGAGCATAGACGAGACTCGTGACTGAGGTTGGATGGGCAAATTTGTTTGAGTCAGAACTTCGGACCTGATCCCCGCAGATGACATGTCGTTTCCTGAGAAATGGAATATGAATCGTGAGTAGTATTCCCCTTTGAACGTTTTAATTTTGTGGCTTTGCTTTTCATTTTCTTTATCTACTTTTTCTATGTTTGTTACAGTTGTTGCCCAGATGCCGGAACCGATTTCAGAACTTAAACAATGGGTTGAAGGTCTGGTGCTGCAGAGACTGTACTCCGAGCGTGCTTGGATGGAACTATCAAAGGGTCGATGGGAGGCCCGCAGTCATGGTAAGTTTCCTTCTTAGAACGGTTATCATTTTATCCTCTTCTCTTGCTTACTCCTCTTTTTTCCTTTGTAGGCCTTGGGAAGGATGTTACCATGAGGCCCCCATTTGGTGATGAAGAAGTCCCTGCTCCGAAACAGGTCAAAGAGAAGAAGGGAAAAGGGGCCCCAAGTTCCCCGGTCTTGGAAAAGAAAAAACGACGAAGAAATCTCACAAGCCCAGGGGGGCTCCGGTATTATGCCTCCGGACTTGATCCGCCGATTAAGGAATGAGCCCGAAGAAGGAGAAGAGGAAGTAGCATGTGTGCGGGCTAATATTGTGATACAACAATCCTCCGAATCGGCGGAGGTTGATAAGGGAGCTCTGGCCATAATTCCTGAACAAGGAAAAATTGAGGAAGTCGAAGGATAGACCGGAGGCAAGACTTCTCGGGCAGTAGAATATATCTTGAGAGACGAGCTCGGGATAGTTGACATTACTGGATCCCCTCAGATTTTGGATTCTATGATCCGTGAGGCTAACATGTTGGAAAGTCGATCTTATGAGGGTATTCATGGGTCGACTGATATCCATGGCTTTCTGGATGGGCTCGAGTCCACTGCCTCGGAGGATATTATCGGGTTCGGTAGATTATTGGTACCGAAGAAAGCATCATGGTCGGGTGGATCCCAGCCCCGAGTGTTAATCCCGATCGTAGGCGGAAAATAGTGCTCTCCGTCTCGGAGGATGCCCGAGTTTTCTCTCCCCCGTGGGGATTGCTAGTTACCTTAGGTCCTTAGTTACCGAAGAGGATCAAGCCGTGATGAACGTGGTAGGAGCCGCTTGCCTTTTCAACGAGGCCCAACATGCTCTGAATCGGGTAACTTTGAGGGTATCTCTATTGTTTCTTTTATACTTAGAGTTGTAGATAATTCTAATACCTGCTTCCTTATTTACAGGCTTCGTTGTTGCATCACGAGGCTTTCCTCCGAATTCGGGAGGAGCATGAGGTCGAGGTTCGGAACCTCACTGAGAAGAGTGACACCTACAAACTTTTTAGTTGTCATGACCCAAAATCCAACTAGTCGTCAGGGCACCTAACCCAACCCGCTAGGTAAGCAGTTACCAACTATCCAATTCCAATAAAATTAATAAGGCAATTAATTAAAAGAAAATATCTAAAGTCAATACTTTCCCCCAAGAACTGGTAGTACAAATCATGAGCTTCTAAGAATAGAATTTACAAAACTGGTATGAAATAATACATCATCTGTTCGAAATATACATGAACAGATTGTTATAAATCTAAGGCTACCATGAATAAGAGGTAGCTACAACCTGAACGCAGGTACATCTTCAGATCCCGCTCCCATCGAACACAGCAACATCAGCAGCCAACATCTGCACGCAAGGTGCAGGAGTGTAGTATCTACAACCGACCCCATGTACTAAGTAAGTAACAAACCTAACCTTAAGTTGAAAGCAGTGACGAGCTTTTACCAAGGTCGGGTCCAAAACCAATAATTCACAACAGTCCATAACAACGTAGAGCAAATAATACTAGAAGTAACTCAGAGATAAAAATGCTCAGCTAAATCATGATTTCAAAAATAATAGTTCTTCTTTTCAAGTACATCAGTGAAAACCCAAATCGTTTACCGAAGTTTCCAAAAATATGAATAAGTTTGAAAACAATAATTTTCCCAAAAATCCTTTCACTAATAAATGAGATGTTTCATTTTCTTTCCAGATAACCCGTGTAAAACCAATGCATCACTATGCCCATCTGTCAATATGTGTGAGAAATCATGAATGATGTGATACTGTACAGCATGAGGAAAATACATCTCTATGCATGTATGTCATGTGTGCATGTCAATGCGATGCAACTCAGTGATAAAATCACATGCATACTCTCAGAGTATCATTTCACTCAATCCTCCCAGTCACTCAGCACACGCACTCGACACTCACACTCAGTAGGTACCTGCGCTCACTAGGGGTGTGTACAAACTCCGGAGGGGATCCTATAGTCCAGGCGCTATAATCTGCACGGGCAACTCACGTGCCATGATATAAATATCTGGATCCGCACGGCCAACTCACGTGCTATAGTATAATATAAGGATGTGCACAGCCAACTCACGTGCTGCACAACCAACTCACGTGCTATAGTATAATATAAGGATCTGCACGGCCAACTCACGTGCTATAGTATAATATAAGGATCCGCACGGCCAACTCACGTGCTATAGTATAATATAAGGATCCGCACGGCCAACTCACGTGCTATAATAATATCTGGATCCGCACGACCAACTCACGTGTTGCACGAAAAACTCACATGCTATAATAATATCTGTATCCTCACGGACAACTCACTATAATAAAGCCTATAAGGCCTGCTGCAGGCGGGCAGCCCCGATCCACATAATAATCCTCACAATCAGGCCCTCGGCCTCACTCAGTCATCAATCTCTCCAGTCTCTCTCCCATGGGCTCACAATGTCATGAAAATAGCCCAAAAATAATGATATGATGTATCAATAAATAACAACAGAGACTGAGATATGATATGTAATGACATGAATATGACTGAGTATGAATTTTCAAATTTAAAACAAATAATTCACAGCAATATGACCTCTGTGGGTCCCAATAATACTGGCACATAGCCTCAACATGATTTTTAATATGCTTTTCAGCTCGATTTCTGTAACACATAAAACCGCATGGAAAATGCCAAGATTATTTAACTACAAAATTCCACAGAAACAATTATGTCACAATTTCTATAGTGCACGCCCACACGCCCGTCACCTAGCATGTGCATCACCTCCCAACAATTCACATAATACATATATTCAGGGTTCATACCCTCAACTCTAAGGTTAGAAGAGTTACTTACCTCGAACAAGCCGAATCCAATGTCGAGCACGCTAAACAATGCTCCAGAAATTCCATTCTGCGCGTAACAACTTCCGAACGGCTCAAATCTAGTCACAATTAATTTGATTCAGTCAACCCAAATTATAGGAATTTATTCCATATAAAAATACAAATTTTTCCACAAAATCTGAAATTACACTCAAAAATCGCCCGTGGGGCCCACCTCTTGGAACCCGACAAAAGTTACAAAATATGAACGCTCATTCAACCACGAGTCCAACCATACAAATTTTACTCAAATCTGACATAAACTCGACCCTCAAATCTCCAAATTAAACCAATAGGGTTTTCAAAACATTTCAACTTAATTCACCAATTAAATATTAAAAACAACCATGGATTCGGGTAATTTAACCAATATTGAGTTAAGAACACTTATCCCGTTGTTTTCTCTAAAAATCTCCCAAAAATCGCCTCTTCCCGAGCTCCAATCCGTCAAAAATGAAAAATGGGACGAAGTCCCATTTTCAGAACTTAAACTCTCTACCCAGTCATTTCTTCTATGCGACCGCGGACCAAATCCCGCGATTGCGAAGCACAACATCTCCACTGCCAAAATAACCCTATGCGATCGCGTACAAGGTTATGCGATCGCGGAGACCAAAATACACTACCCCCAAAACTTCTCTACGCGACTGCATCATAACACACGCGAACGCGAAGCACGAGCTTCCCAGGCCTACGCGATTGCGGACAGCCCACGCGTTCGTATAAAACAATGCTCGTGAACCCCAGCTGCCTCACCTCCTCTTCGCAAATGCGGATTTTCCCACGCGTTCGCGATGCGTTCTCTCTTCCCAGATACGCGATCGCGATTCTCCCCATGCGATCGCATAGAACAAAAATAGCCCTTCCCCAATTAAGCTTACGCGATCGCGGATGGACCTATGCGATCGCGTATAAGGAAACCAGAAGAAGGCAGCAGCAGATATCAACAATCTCACCAAGGCCAAAAATGATCCGTTAATCCCCCGGAACTCACCCGAGCCCTCGGGACCTCAACCAAACATACTAACAAGTCCTAAAACATGATACGAACATAGTCGAGCCTTCAAATCACATCCAACAACACTAAAAACATGAATCATACCCCAATTCAAGCCTAATGAACTTTGAAATTTCAAGTTTCCACAAACAACGCCGAAACATATCAAATCACATCCGATTTACCTCAAATTTTACAAACAAGTCATAAATGACATAACAGACCTATTAAATTTTTTAGAATCGGATTTCGACCCCGATATCAAAAAGTCAACTCCCCGGTCAAATTTTTCAAAAATTTAACTTTCGCCATTTCAAGCCTAATGCTACTACGGACCTCCAAATAATTTTTCGGACACGCTCCTAAGATCAAAATCACCAAACGGAGCTATTGGAATCATCCAAATTCAATTTCGGGGTCGTTTACATATAAGTGAATATCCGGTCAACTTTTCCAACTTAAGTTTTCAATTATGAGATTAAGTGTCTCATTTTACTCCGAAATTCTTCCGGATCCGAACCAGCTAACCCGATAAGTCATAAATAAATTGAGCAGCAAAAGAGGGAAAATGGGGTTGTAATTCTCAAAACGACCGGCTGGGTCGTTACATTAGTGAGAAGCTTCGGGCAGATTTGGCAACGGCTCGGGATGAGCATGCCAAGATGGCTGAGAAGGTATTTCGAATACTTCACGATAGTGAAGATGAATTGGAGATAACTACTAATGATCCGATTCTGCAGGCCCGACAGAGGTTCAAACAAATTGAATGTCTCCAAATGCAGGTGGATGCGATACAGGCCGAGGCTGAAGAATTTAAAAAGAACATGGATATTCTAGCCTCGAAAAAGGAAATCGTCCAAGCTCAACTGGAGTCGGCCGAGACCCAGCTCCAAACTGTGAAAGAAATAACCTCGGTGCAGGTCAAGAAGATCAAGGAGCTTCAACATCGATTGGATTTGGCTGTTTCTAATAAGGCAAGCTTGGTCGATGTACTCGAAGTGGTCAGATCCGAGGCGGCCGAGGCTAACAAAAGAGCTGATGCTAAAGTGGCCCAGTTTAGGGTCGATGTTGAAGTCAATCAGGCCAAGGGCATGGTCGAACATGCAAAGTGACATGCTCGAAGGGAAGCCCTCTAAAGGGTTCAGGCCCAGGGCTTCGATATCATGGCTGAGATTGAAAAGGCCAAAGTAGAGGAAGCCATGGACCGGAAGCTAGCCTTCCCTGAGGAAGACTCCGAGAGTTCGAGCGAATCCGAAGACGGAGAAGATTCTAAGGACGGAGATGCGACCCCCGATGAAGACCAAACCTCTTAGGACATTTTACTTTTTCTTTTTTGAGGCCGTTTTTTGGTCATTGTAAATTTAGGCCGATTTGGCCTTTGTAAAAACTTTTGTATATAAATATAAGGCCTTTATTGCCATTTCGGCTCTCGTATTTTTCCTTTGCTTTTTTGTATTTACAAAGGTCGAATATGCCTTAGCATAAAATAAGGTTGTGTTCTGGGGTTCGAACAAACCTTGCCTTTATTTTATTTTTGGGTTTAGGCATTATCGGGGTTTGATGTTTATCAAAGTTTTTCCCGAAAAACATCTTAAGTGTGAGATTTTGCCGAGGGTAGCTTTTTAGAACCGGTTGTGAAAGAATTTTTTCTTTTTTGAAGGCCTATATTTGTTACGGATTTCGGACGTCTCCGAGCCGTGTTACATTGGTCATAGCCTTTTAGTTCGGGAGTTAACCATTGGGCTTGTTTTCCCGTTTTATCTGGGCTTGCCCGAGATAGTAGTTCCCGAGTGGGGTGGCTGTGACTTTTAGAAATCGGGGTATTGCCTATTAGGTCTTTTGCTCCCGAGGCCCGATGACTTGGGCTATTTGAGTCGGATGGCAGAGAGATCATTCGTATTCCGGTTAAGTATTGCCCTAGGGCTTGTTTATATTCAGAAGTACGAAGCTCTTTGCAAAGAAGGAAGATAAAAGAAATTCTGCTAATTTTAAAGCATAAGATGTTTGTAAGGAACATATTTCTCTTTATTCTCGATCGAAACAGGGTTCGAGCAATCTATATGGGCACGGTTCGATTTGACTGTTTGACCCTTACAATAAATCTTATTTATCGAGATCCTCCCTTTATGAAGTAGTTTCCTTTCTAGAGTTGATATTCGAAGATAACGTATATCCGAGGGTAACCCCCCAGTATTCGAGGTTGATTGCAAAGGAACCTCGGATAATGTCGAATGGATCTCCAATGTCGATTCGTAATCGGTCTTGATTCTAAGTTAGCACGATTCATCGTTGCCTCGTTAAAAACCTTGCCGAAAAAACCCATTTGGGACAAAACTCGGTCAGAGGAAAAAAGAGTGCAACACGTACTTTCAGACCCAAGGACTTCATGCCGTTATCAAAAAAGTCCGTCGTCTTTTCTTGTCGACCACCTGCATGTGTTAATCTAAAAATAGAAAAGGAATGAAAAAATAGCGTACCTTAGCAGTAGTACCGTTTTAGGCAAGATATGTTCCAATTGCTTGGTAGTTGTTCCCCATTCATTGTTCCGAGCTTGTAAGACCCTTTTTCGGTGACTTCGAGAATTTGGTACGGTCCTTCCCAATTCGGGCTCAATTTTCCTTCATTAGGATTTCGGATGTTGAGGGTGACTTTTCTTTGCACTAAGTCTGTGACATTAAAATATCGAAGATTAGTTCTTCTATTGTAGTATCTCTCGATTCGTTGCTTTTGAGCAGTTAATCGGATAAGGGTGGTTCACGCCTTTCGTCCAATAGTTCTAGGCTCGTATTCATAGCCTAGTTATTTGATTCCTTTGTTGCATATCGGAACCGGATACTCAGATCTCTGACTTCGACCGGTATTAGAGCTTCGGTGCCATAAACTAATGAGAATGGGGTAGCCCCGGTACTGGATTTCGAGGTTGTGCGATATGCCCAAAAGACTTCGGGTAGAATTTCCTTCCACTTTCCTTTGGCCTCGATTAACCTATTCTTAAGATTTTGGATGATGGTTTTGTTGGTTATTCGGCTTGCCCGTTCCCGCTAGGATGATAAGATGTTGATAGGATTCTTTTGATCTTATGGTCTTCGAGAAATTTTGTTACTTTGCTGCCGATAAACTATTTCCCGTTATCACACACAATTTCGGATGGCATCCCGAATCAACATATGATGTGATCCCAAACAAAGTCGATGACTTCCTTCTCCCTAACTTTCTCAAAAGCATGTGCTTCAACCCACTTAGAAAAATAGTCAGTCATAAACAAAATAAATTGAGCTTTACATGGTGCCAATGGAAGGGGGACGGCGATGTCCATTCCCCAATTCATAAATGGCCATGGTGACAAGACCGAATAGAGCAGTTCCCTGGGTTGGTGAATCATTGGCGCATGTTTTTGGCATTCGTCACATTTTCGAACAAACTATTTTGTATCTTTTTCCATGTTGATCCAGTAATAGCCGGCTCTGATTACCTTTTAAACTAATGATTCAGCACCGGAGTGATTTCCACAAGTGCCTTCGTGAACTTCCCTTAGAACGTACTCGGTGTCTCTTGGTCCCAGACATATCGCTAATGGACCATTGAACATTCTTCTAAACAAGGTTCCATCTTTAGTCATAGTTGTCACGACCCAAACCGATGGGGAGCGACGGGCACTCGATACCTTACTTAACCGAGTACCAACGTAACGTATCTTTTGTATCATACTATTATAGATAAATGAGCCGGAGAGGCTATCGTGAGATAAGTATAATAAAACATGAGTAAACACTCAAAATTGGATGACCCAACATGTAATACAAACTTATACATATGACATACGGGCCTATAATACCAAAATGATCACTCGTACACTGAACATAGGCCGACAAGGCCATACAATCTTTTACGTACATGACATATGTCTACAAGCCTCTAAGAGTAGATAAACACCATAAAGGTCGGGACAGAGCCCCGCCATACTAATCAATACATGTCCTAATCATACTGACCAAATAAGCAACTCCGGAGCAATGGAGCGCACCAACACCTTCCGCTGAGCTGATAGCCTACTTGGAGGACTCTCAACCTGTCTATCGGACCTGCAGGCATGAAACGCAGCGTCCCCAGGAAAAAGGGACATCAGTACAAATAATGTACCGAGTATGTAAGAAATGAAAATCAGTAAATAAAAGACATAGAGAAACATGGAGTGAAAGACTCAACATGTAAGTCTGAATAGTTCTGTAAATCATCTCATATTTATAATGCCATGCATATGCGTATAATTGTCATACCATGCATAGGTATATGCATTCATAACATCATCAAGCCTCTGAGGGTATCCCATCATATTATCTTGGCCATTGTGGGCAAATCATTAATGTATACCAGCTGATCAGGTGGTGGTGCGTATATAACGCCATAACCTTTTCCCATATCCCATATATATATAATATACGTGTATATAACGCCATCTGATCATGGGTCAATGCACATGTATAAATGAATGAAATGCATAAGAAATATGTTAATAAGACTTCTCGGTATGTCATAAGATCAATACGCCTTCGGATAAATTTTATCAACTACGTATTTTTCTGAGACCCATGAACAGAAGATATAATAATAATTCACATGGGGAATCAAGAACATAGGCACCCCTAGTACTTCTATGAATAGAGTCATTTATGAAAGCTGTATGTTTGCTCATTTCATTTGTATCATATGAATCATGCCAAAAAGAAAGAAGGGATAGCCTTAACATACCTGAGCCGGTTCTCTGGACAATCCCTCTAACCCACGACAATTGCGACAAAACACGTGACGACAAGATCGGAGCAGGAAAACATCCATATGATATTCTTGAGAAAGATTTCACCGTAATCCATTAGAATCGCAAATCCTACGTTGCTATAATATTAAGTAGTCTTCGTATGAAATGTTGAAGCAATCACGTTGCTATTGCAAATTATCACGCTGCTTATAGAATTTTATGGGTTGTATGAATTCTTTTGGTGGCATTCCCATCCGTTACTTATCAAATATAAGTGTGATGTAGGAAGATTTCTTTATCAAAGTGGTGGGCCCCACATTTTATGGATTATTGCCAAAGAGTCCCCTAAATAAGCCACCTAGCTACATATGCCAAAGAGTCACCATTTGGTTTTATCAAATAACTCCTTGTTGCCACGTTGGGGCATTTTAGGCAAGAATATCTACCAATATGGTGAAAAGCAATGAGAGATTCAGGAGGTAGATACAAGTTTCAACCAGTAAAAGAAGCAAGGTGAAAGAGGGTACGACGTACCCAACTAGTAAAGATTATCATTATTTACCATTCAGGAAGAGAGATATAAGCATTATGAGTTACATTCAACAGTAATAGAGGTATTTTCAATTGGCCACACCGATCTAAGTTATGCCCTATGGGAGCTAACAAATATGGCTTAAGAGAAGGACGAAATATCAGGACCCGACTGGGGTTTGAGTATCCCAAAATGATGGATGGATTATTTGCGCTAGCTGACATTTTCGAAGGATATTACAAACGTGGTAATAATTCTCCTTGTGATATACTCAAATGATGCATTCTAGAATAGTACAACTAGATATGAATACTAGAGTGTTCAAAAAAAATTACAAAGATAGGTACTAGAATCCTGGAAGGGATAAATATTACCTTAGTATGGCTCCCGTCCCTAGTAGAGAGAGAATGTTAGGCAACCCGAAGAGCCAGTGGATGGAGCAAGGGGAGGTAGAAGTAGAAGAATGTCTTATTGAAGTTTTTAGAATAAAATAATAGACAGAAATGTTAGCAGGGAAATAAGAAGAGAGTTAAGGAAGCATTATGAGTAAGATGTGATACATTGATGACAACGGTAGATAAAAAAAATGACAGTATTACAGAGTCTATAGTCAAGGGAAGGAAAAGGTGAGAGGTGACAGGCCTTGAGACAACAAAAGAGTATAGGACATAAAGTCATATCTTTATTTCGAGAAATAAGTTCGTGACTTTAACGTGATTACCAGAAGGAAAAGTTAGACCCCAAAGTAATAGAAATCAGTATGGGCTGGTGAACAAGATAAACTAAACATGAATTAGGGACTGAGTGATTTGATAATAGTCGGCATCATGAGAATTTCAGAGATTACATTCAGGCGATAATGAATGGACGACAGAAGAATAACCTTTAAAGGTCATTCAGGAAGACGCTTCCCTAAAGCAAGCAATGTGAGCAAAGTTAAACTTAAGGGACTGTATATGCCAGTTACACTAGGTGTCACCCTCGCGAGTAAGGAAATTTGTTATCCTTGGTACAGAAGGATTACCGGAAGGCGAGTAAGGGTCATCGATGATGTGAAAAAATGCCAAAGATGAAGAGGTAAAATATCTATATGTAGATCATCGTAGCACTAAATCTTAGTACTCCCCTAAAGGGGGGGAATATGGAGTGATATGGCATTAAGTCAGAATTAAGTGGTTCTAGTAACTATGGAATGGTAAAGGAAGAATGTGATAAAAATGAGAAAGGGATGAGATTGCACTTATTCAAATCCTACAGATATGCTATGATCCCAGAACATTATGCAAGCATAACGTCAAGAAGAGGAAGTAAGGGTTCCTGCCCAAGATGTCATGTATATGGATACTTGTATGGCCTTGTCGGCCTATGTTTTAAGTATATAATGGATCACATTGGCCTTATAGGCCCGTATGTCATAGGTATGAGTTTCTATATCAGGTTGGGTTGTTCTATGTCGGGTATTCCCTCATGTTTACTCTATTTATCTCATGACGCCCCTTCTGGCCCACTTACCTATGATGTTGTAATAAGAAAGATATGTTACGTTGGTACTCGGTTGAGTAAGATACCGGGTGCCCGTCGTGGCCTATCGGTTTAGGTTGTGACAAAGTGAATCGTGTTGCCTTCGTGCGTAGGGCCCTAGATTCTTTCGGATCTAAGGGAAGCTTTTCGGTCTTCAAATACTTTATGTACTTATTTCTCCAATCCCAGGGCAAGCTGGTGGAATTTATCTCGGTATGACCTTCTTCGACTACTGATCTCATGAGCTGCACGGCGGCCCTTGAATCGAGCTCGTTGTCCTCGATTGATGACCCTAAGTTTGCGAGAGCATCTGCCTCGCTATTCTGATCTCGAGGCACATGTTGCAAAGTCCACTCCTTAAACCGGTGCAAAGTTACTTGTAACTAATCTAGGTATCTTTGCATTCGGTCTTCTCTAACTTCGAAGGTTCCGTTAACCCGATTCACTATGAGGAAAGAGTCGCATTTGGCCTCGATCACCTCCGCTCCCAAGCCTTTGGCTAGTTCGAGACCTGTAATCATGGCCTCATATTCGGCCTCACTGTTAGTCAATTTCACAGTTCTAATAGATTGTCTCACCACATTGCCTGTGGGTGGTTTTAGTACGATGCCGAGCCCGGACCTTTTCACGTTCGAAGCACCGTCCGTGAAGAGGGTCTAGATTCCTGAGGATGTACCCAAATTTATCAATAGTTCTCTTTCGACCTCAGGTACTAGGGCCGGTGTGAAGTCAGCTACAAAGTCTGCCAAAATTTGAGACTTAATTGCTGTTCGGGGTCAATATTCGATATCATACCCGCTAATTTCTATGGCCCATTTGGCCAACCGTCCCAAAAGCTCGGGTTTATGTAAAATATTTTGAAGTGGATAAGTTGTTACAACACATATGGGGTGACATTTAAAGTATGGTTTTAGTTTCCTGGAGGCGCATATCAAAGCGAGCGCCAATTTTTTTAGGTGAGAATATCTAGTTTCGGCCTCACCTAAGGTCCGACTGATATAATAAATGGTAAATTGCGTACCTCGTTCTTCCCGGACTAGGACTCCACTTACCGTTGCCTCCGATACTACCAAATATAAGTAAAGTTGTTCGTCTGCCCTTGGTGTGTGAAGCAGCGACGGGATCGATAAGTACCGTTTAAGCTCCTCCAAGGCCTGCTGGCATTCCGAGGTCCATGTGAAATTATTTTTCTTCTTTAGCAACGAGAAAAATCGGTAGCCTTTATCGGAGGACCTCAAGATGAATCGCCTCAAGGCAGCCATGCGCCCGGGTAACCTCTGCACGACCTTTACGCTGTCTACCACCGAGATGCCATCGATAACTTTAATCTTGTCGAGATTAATCTCGATTCCTCGGTTAGATACCATGAACCCGATAAATTTGCTTGATCCGACCCTGAAAGCATATTTTTTCGGGTTTAGCTTCATGTTGTATTTCTTCAATATACCGAGAGTTTCCTGCAAGTGCTTTAAATGGTCCTCTATTCACAGGGACTTAACTAGCATGTCATCAATGTAAACTTTTATAGATTTCCCTATTTGTTTTTCGAACATCCGATTTACTAGGCGTTGATAAGTCGCACCAGCATTTTTTTAATCCAAATGGCATTACATTGTAGCAGTAGGTACCATACTTAGTGATGAACTAGGTGTTTTCTTGATCATCCGAGATCATTTGTATTTGATTGTACCCGGAATAAGCATCGAGAAAACTGAGGATCTTGTTGGCCGGTCGTGGCATTGATCATGCGATCGATATTAGGCAAAGGAAAAGAATCCTTGGGGCATGCTTTATTTAGATCCTTGTAATCTACACACATTCTAAGTTTGTTTCCTTTTTAGGGACTACTACTACGTTTGCTAATCATTCGGGGTACTTTACTTCACGGATGGACCCTATTTTAAGAAGCTTTGTTACCTCGTCTTTTACGAAAGCATGTTTGACCTCAGACTGGGGTCTTCTTTTTTTTGCTTCACCGGATGGAACTTCAGATCCAAGCTTAGTCTATGGGTGGTGATTTCCGGTGGGATCCCTGTCATGTCAAGATAGGACCAAGCGAAACAATCCATGTTAGATATAAGAAATTGAATTAGCTTTTTCCTGAGCTCGGGATTTAACCTCGTGCCCAGGTATACCTTTCATTCCGGCAGATGTTCAATTAATGTGATTTGCTCCAGTTCTTCGACCGTTGATTTGGTAGCGTCGGAATCATCGGGGACTATGAAGGATCGAGGGACCCCATAATCATCATCTTCGTCAGACTCCCGCTTTTCTAGTTGGTGCCGGCTTTTATGATTGCTATTTGGTATCCTGTTTTCCTTTTGTATTTGACCCCTTTGTCGATGAGAGTAATGATATCAGAATCATTTCGTCGACGGCAAACATTTCCTTTACGGTGGTTTATCCCCGTAAATTGTTTTGATTCCCTCTGGTGTTGGAAATTTTAGAACTTGGTGAAGGGTCGAGGGTACTGCTCTCATATTGTGGATCCATGGTCTACCGAATAGGGCATTATACCTCATGTCACCCTCGATCACGTGGAACTTCGTTTCTTGGATGGTCCCAGACACGTTTACTGGAAAAGTTATCTCGCACTTAGTAGTTTCACATGCCATGTTGAATCCGTTTAGTACTAGGGCCGCAGGCACAACCTGGTCCTGCAGACCGAGTTGCTCTATAACCATCGATCGAATGATGTTGGCCAAACTACCTGGATCAATTAACACACGCTTAACTTCAGTCTTATTTATGAGTACAGATATTACCAGTGCATCGTTATGTGGTTGCATGATTCCTTCTGCGCCTTCGTCGTTAAAGGACAAGGTTCCTTTCAGTATGTAATCCTGAGCCCGAGATCGCTTCTCTCTTACGATCGAGACCTTAGTGCGTTTAAACACTGGCCCTTGGGGAACATCGATCCCTCCGATAATCATGTGAATAATGTGTTACGGTTCTTCTTGCTCGTTTTGTCTATTGAACTCTCTATTTTTGAAGTGATTCTTGGCCCGATCACTTAAAACTCCTGAAGGTGCCCTTTATTGAATAACTAGGCTACTTCTTCTCTCAACTGCCTATAATCTTTCGTTCTGTGGCCATGGGTGCCATGATACTTGCATACTTGATTGGGATTTCTTTGGGCTGGATCAGTCTGCAGAGGTAGAGGCCATTTAGTATCTTTGATGCGTACGATAGCCGATACGATGGTGGATGCATCAACATTAAAGATATAGAGGAGTTGTGCCCATGTCCTTTGCCCCTACGATCTGTATTAGACGGCTGGTATCGATCCTTATTCATCCTAGGTTCTCGATCGATGTCTCTTTTAGTAGCGGATCCAGAAGGAGCCCCCAGCTGGTCATCTTCGACTCTAATCTTTAATTGATATCGATTATGTATATCGGCCTAGGTAACAGCCAGGTACTCAATCAAGTTCTGCTTCAACTGTTTTGAAGCCACTGAGCTTTATTCATTTAGTCCTTGTGTGAAAGCTTGAACGGCCCAATCGTCTGTGACCGGTGGTAGATCCATTCGTTCCATTCGGAAACAAGATACAAACTCTCTTAGCATCTCGTTCTCTTTTTTCTTTACCTTGAAAAGGTTTAACTTCCTAGTCTCGACCTTTATGGCCCCGACGTGTGCTTTTACAAAATAATCTGCAAGCATGGCAAAAAGAATCGATAGAGTTAGGTGGTAAATTGTGATACCATATCATTGCTCTCTTTGTAGGATTTTCCCAAATTTCTTTAGTAATACGGATTCGATCTCGTCGTCCTCTAGATCATTACCTTTAATGGCACACGTGTAAGAGGTGACATGCTCGTTGGGGTCGGTCTTTCCATTATACTTAGGAATCTCGGGCATGCAAAACTTCTTGGGGATAGATTTGGGAGCTGCGCTCGGGGGGAAAGGCTTTTGTATGAACTTTTTGGAATCCAAACCCTTCAATATTGGTGGTGCCCCCAGGATCTGATCAACCCTGGAGTTATAAGTTTCCACTTTCTTGTCGTTTGCTTCGATTCTCTTTTCCCTTGATTCTATCCGCTTTGTCAGTTCCTCGAGCATCTATATAATTTCGGGGTTAGTCCCCGATTCTTGTTCATTTTGACCTTACCACAGCCGAGCCCGTTCTGTGGGTGACTTTTTGGGGTGGACCGGGCTCAGCCCTGCTTAGTGTCTGGGTTTGGCTCTGCAACTGAGCTATTGCCACCTATTGAGCTTACAACATTTCAAAGATCATACGCAAGCTGATCTCGTCTTCTTTAATATTTTGGGTATTTCGAACTGTAGATCGGATTCCACCATGGATGCTATTTTCGGGACCGGAATGTTGGTTTGCTTCGATGACCACATGCGAATTAATATCAATCAAATCCATGGCCCGAGTTTCGACGGGGTCAGTGGGTGACCTTCCATCCCCGGGCATCTCGTTGTTATTCTCCCCCTGATGGCCAGATTCGTTGTCGATATGTAGGGGTATTAATTGAGAATTCGTCATTTTTAGCCTGAAATCAAAGATACTTCCAAAAGAAAATGTAAAATAGTGTGTTTTACAGAGATTTGTATCAAATAACCACTATTATCCTTAGCCCCAGTGTGGGCGCCAAATTGTTTACCCAAAAAATTGATAACAATTGAATTTATACGTGGTTCTAAGGATACGCAGTATAACTTGGTAAAAATTGAGGAAATATATAAATGAATATCGCTATTATCTATAAAAGATATGAATGCAAACCGAATGAATTAATTTGTCTAGGCCCTCAAGTTTGATCACCCTCCAACTGAATGGAGAATAACTGATACAAGAACAAAGTAACTAAATACCAAAACCAGAAGGCAGTATATTGCTTTGTATTCTATGAATCTGAATGCCCCTTAAAAATGATCAGACCCCCCTTTATATAGTGGGGAAGTCCTATTCTTAATGTAATTTTTTAAATACAACAAGGAATCCCATGATAGATTAATTAATTGGCCTCTCATTGAGATGCGCCGTGATTTCCGCCGAGATTCTCGTCCAATTGCGGATATTCCGGCTTTCTGTGTTTTGGTTCGATAAGCTTTCCTTGATCTCAGCCGATCTCGACCTTGGTCAGTCCCTATTTTGCTCGATCTCGATCTTGGCCGATCTCGATCTTGACCGGTCTCTATTTTGCTTTATCTCGATCTTGGCCGATCTCTATCTTGACCGATCTCTATTTTGCTCGATCTCGATCTTGACCGGTCTCTATCTTGATCGGTCTCTGAGTCTCGAGCTCGGCAACCTAACTTCGCATCATGGCTCGATATTACACGAAGTTGAACCTTGGTCTATCATGTTCCAATCTTGATTATTTATACGAAGGGCAAACTCGGTTTTAACCGTATATACTTATATTGCCAATAAAGTGTATCTTATATTATTCAACTTTGAACTCTTGTCTTTGGTTCATAAACTTTTACCATTTGCAAAAATGTTTTTCAGTTTGAGTTTTTGTCCAATGACAACCAATTACCTCCCAAATCAAAGAGATCACGGGTTCAACCTGTCTGAAAAAAGGGAAGTTCAAAGGTTAGTTGTTTTTACTTCTATGGCTAATTTTGCAGTTGTATTGAATCATTTTATTTATTGTTCAGACTTCTTTTAAATTTAAAACTAAATAAAAGAAGAAGAAGCTGAAAAATGTTATGAAATACATATTATATGGATGTCCACTAATCAAATATATTTTCCACTATTCTTCTCCATTATGTAGATAATCCCCACTATTTACTTATCACTGTAACTCTCACGCCTCTATAAACTCCTTGTGATCTTTCCCCATATTCTCAATAGTTAATATCATGTTCGTGACATCCCTTTGTATTACCTCAATGTCATCCTATAAATAGAGGGTTTGGGCATCACATTGTGCACACTTGGAAAACACTTGAAGAAATAAGAATCTATCCTCTCTTTCTCTCTACATTCTTGTCTATTTGCTTGTTTCATGTTATTACTTTGAGCTAAGTTTCTTAACACGTTATCAGCACGAAGCTCTAGCCAAATTGAGAGGATAACCCATTTCATGATGGAACTATGAATAACCAACAACCTTGAATCAATTTGGTTGAGCCAATAAAACCTGGGCATTTCGTATATCATATAAATATTGAGTTTTCTTCTTACTGTCCAGCAGTGAGTATTATTTTTAATTATTACCATAAATTATGTGTTTAGCTTATATTAAAATTTAAGATTTGTAGTGACTCTGGTTAGAAAACAGTAAGCTTTGATTTTAAGTTTTCATGCATGTATGGCTGCATATGCCCGCTAACTTTGTTCCTAATTCTAAGATTGATCTTATACAATTATAACATCATGCTATCATTGATTTGCCATGATATTAAAAGATCTTTGTGAAACATTAAAAATCATTCTGGTCATGTTAAGTGTAATGTAACATTTGGTTTAGAATCATCTTGTGTATTAACGAGACTTTAAGATCGATGGCCTAATCTAATTAGATGCAACATTTTTTTATGTTGATAATTGACAAAGTGATATCATTATGTTTTACTAGCCTATTTTGACACTTCTGTATAAAAACATAATATGCTAGCAATAGTTATTACTTAAGATTATTTGCTTTATGAAGTTAAGAATATTTAGTTATGTGTTTCAATTCTTGTGTATATTTTATGTAAGCATCATGCATTAGTTTGCAGTAACACATCACATAGTAATAACGCTACATGGAGACTCTCTGTTTTAACATGTTTATATGTAGGATACTAGTACACGAGTTTGTACTCCATCATATTTTTATTGGTAATTATTCTTATCATTTCAATTTACTTATTTTTTATGATAGATTTTACTATGCGGCTACATAAAATTATGTTCCATTCCTAAAAGTGGATGGGATAATTTGTGATAAATATTATATGAGGGTAAGACGGTGGATTCAAGTCCCATCACAAAGTAAGAATAAGACATCGGGTTTAAGTCCTGGTGCACCATTATGATAAGAGTTGGGTTTGAGTCCCAACTCATTATGGTCTAACATGCCTTTATATGGGTAAGGCATTGGGTTTGAGTCTCAATGCACCACATTGATGATATAATAATGACTAAAGAAGATAATGTATTATTCATGAAAAAGCATGAAGTTTGTCACACTTGATTTGCTCCATTCTTGAAGTGAATTTGGTAGCGGTTCATAATATGTCTAAATGAAGACAAGTGGTTGGCCAATGAATGTGGCATGCCAAAGATCAAAATAATAATAGTCATCATTGGTAATCGCAAAAAAAGAGAACAATAAGGGTTCTCAAAATAATCCTTCAAAGGTGAAGGAAATATGTATCATTGTGGTCTGTTAATACGAGACGCGCTCACATGATTATAGTCCATTCCTTGAAAATGTGGCTTGTGATAGGCATTGAAAATGCAGACTCATTCCTGAAAGTAAATATGATAAAAATAATGCATAATAATGTGCTTATGCATGATTGAATAAATGCTACAACTCACCTCTACGGGAGGTTTGAGAGAAAAAAAGATAATGAACATTACTGTGTGGTTACATGAATATGTCATTGGTTGTACATGTGATACGCCAAAAATATATTGATATGCCTTATAAAAAGTTGTTAAAGGCAAAATATTAAAGCAAGAAATGATTTTGCTTATGATGATTTTGACCATGACAGTTATTATGATATAATTTCCATGAAGGAGACATTCACCATATGGATAGTGTGATAAAAGATCTTGTAGTACAAAATCAGTTAAGAGCTCTGGAAGAACTAATTTGTTACTACCCAGATGAATGAAATTATTCATGACATTGGTATTACATTAAGTCTCAAAAGAAACTTTTTGAGTTTTAAATATATTAGCCAAAGTGGTTGGCATTTGAGACTATAAATGAAAGGAAGATTGAATATCTTCATATTTCTATAATCATACCGAGTAAATATGAAAAGGTACCCGATTTTTCTTCTATTTGTATTACACATGTATAAGCATGATGATGGAATCACATGCCACAAAAACTAGAGGTTTACTGAAATAAATATTAGTTGGCATGACCTGTTGCCTATCCCGGTTCAATTATGATGCGAAAATTATTTGAGAATTCACATTAGCATATATTGAAGAAATAGAGATTCTTCAAAAAAAAATCTCTTGTGTTGCTTATTCTCATGTTATACCAGTTAAGGTTGGTTTTGAATCCCTTAATATCTAGAACGAATAAAATATGATATATATATATATGGGCCCAATCACCTGCCATGTGGACCGTTTACTATTATATAATTTTAATAGATGCATTTATTCTATGGTCACATGTACGTTTGTTATCAACTTGCAGTTTGGCTTTTGCAAGGTTGCTTGCTCAAATTATTAGAGCACAGTTCCAGAATAAAAATTATGATAATCTATCTTGATAATATTGGTTTATATCCATATTGGTTTAGCAGAAACTGTATGCCCCCAATTAAGCTAAATCATTGGTTATGATAACAAAACTCCCAAATAAAAATTTAGTATGAGGTGTATTATTTAATATACAACAACATTTGTACGCATCTAGTCAACAAGTTATGATAAATTCTCCCTATCTTAATTGGTTTAGGATCAGGAACCAAATAATTTTCATCTAGAAATATGGATGTGCTATATAATTTAATTGTTCCACCACAATGTACAATGATGGGTCCCCAAAGAAAGTTGGGGATATGTATTGGTGATCCCAACATTAAGGGGAGAAAATGGGCAGCTGAAAAAGTAATACATGGAATGAATTATTATGAGTTATCACGACCCCAAACTAACCCGTCGTGATGGCGCCTATCATGATACTAGGCAAGCCGATGACTATTCAGACATTTCCAACACTTAAATCTTTGAAAGACACAAACAACAGTTTAATTAAGGGAAAATCTTTTAAAAGTATAATAGGAAGTCATAACTCAATACAAAATCTCTCCCAAAATAAGGGTGTCACCGAGTACATGAGCATCTACATAAAGATATAGTCTAGTACATTGTCTAGAAAATAAAACTGAAAAATAAAATGAAAGATAAGGGAGAAGAGTCGAGGTCTGCGAATGTACAACATCTACCTCGATGGTCCCTGAATGTCCGGACTCTGCAAATCAACAACCGCCGTGACCGGAAGTACTTGGATTTGCACACGAGGTGCAGGGTGTAGCGTGAGTACAACCAACTCAATAAGTAACAAATCTAACATGTGTTCTGAAGACAGTGACGATCTCAAACAATATATTAAAGATACATGGTTTAACAATACAGAAAAGTAGGCATGCTTCTAGGTTCAATAGTTAAGTTTAGCACAGATGAAGTATGCCAAGTATGACTGATGTAATGACCCAACCGGTCATTTTTACTTTTAGAACCATGTTCCCCTAAATAAAACTCCCCGTATGTGCTTTTATAAATTTATGACTTGCGGGGATGGTTGGTTCGGGATTAGGAAGTGTTCGGGTTGAAATCGGAACACTTGGTTCCTTAAGTTGGCCTTAAAACGCTAAGTTTGACTTCGGTCAATATTTTGAGAAAATGACCCCAGAATAGAGTTTTGATGATTCCAACAGCTCCGTATGGTGATTTTGGACTTAGGAGCGTGATCGAAATTTTATTTGGAAGTCCGTAGTTAAACTAGGCTTGAAATGGCTAAAATAGGAATTTAAGTTCGGAAGTTTGACCGGGGAGTTGACTTTTTGATATCGGGGTCGGAATCCAGTTTCAAAAATTTTTATAGCTCCGTTATGTCATTTTATGACTTGCATGCAAAATTTGAGGTCAATCGGACTTGATTTGATATGTTCCGGTATCGTTTGTAAATATTGAAAGTTTCAACGTTCATTAGGCTTGAATCTATGTGTGATTTGTATTTTTAGTGTTGTTAGATGTGATTTGAAAATTAGACTAAGTTCGTATGATGTATTAGGACTTGTTGGTATATTTGGTTGAGGTCTCGAGGGGCTCGGGTGAGTTTCGGATGCCTAACGGATCAGTTTTGGACTTGGCTTGATAGCTGAAGTTCTAGTTTCTGCAGGTTCTGATTTCCTTCTACGCGATCGCGTGAGAAGGTATGCGATCACATAGGGTTAATTGAGGGTTGCTGAGTTTTGTGCTTCGCGATCGCGTGAAGCGGGATGTGATCGCGTAGCTTTGATATTTTGTGACTCGCGAACGCGTGAAGAAGGTCGCGTTCGCGTAGAGTAACGAAGTAGAAATGGAGGTCACGCGTTTGCTCTATACGATCGCGTGAAGAGGGTAGCGATCGCGTAGAGCTGGGAACTCTGTGCTTTGCAATCCCGTGCGGATATCCACGATCGCATAGAGTTAATTCTAGGCAACCTTATTTTGTTCTTCGCGAAAGCCTGGGCAGAATGTTTAAGTTCTGAAAATGGGACTTCATCCCATTTTCCATTTTTAACGATTTGGAGCTCGGATTGAGGCGAGTTTTTGGAGATTTTCAGAGAAAACATCGGGGTAAGTGTTCTTAACTTAATCTCGGTTAGATTACCCGAATCCATCACTGTTTTTAACAATTAATTGGTGATTTAATTTGGAAAAATTTGAAAACCCTCTTGGATAGATTTGAGGATTTGAGGGTCGAATTATTATTGGAATTTAGTCATTTTTGTATGATTAGACTCGTGGTTGAACGAGCGTTCATATTTCGTAACTTTCGTCGGATTCCGATACGTGAGCCCCACGGCAAATTTTGAGTTAATTTCGGATTTTATTTTAAAAAATATAGTATTTTCTTATGGAATTGATTCTATAATTTTTGTTGATTGTATCGAATTAATATGACTAGATACGAGATGATCAGAGTTGAAAAATCAAGGAAAAGGCATACCACATGGTTAAATTGGAGCAAGTCGAGGTAAGTGACTTGTCTAACCTTGTGTGGGGGGAATTTCCCCTAGGATTGGTATTGAAGTGATAAATTAAAATATGTTGAAAGTCATGTACACGAGGTGACGACTGTGTACAAAGGCTAAATGTGAAAGATTATGTCTTTAAATTGTGTAGATCGTTGTTACATATTAATTAAATAATTTTACCCTATTATATTCTTCATCATTGATTTAAATGTTTATACTTTAAATTTGCTTAACCTTTTTCTGCTAATTGTTTTACCTGTTTAGTTGAAACTTGGTTTTTTTTTATTCTGTGCATTATTTGAAGGGTGATTTTCTTTAAATTAAATATTATTAATATGAATTATTTAACATTTTAAAATTGGTATTGAAGCAACGTATTAAAATTTTGAAATATTATTTTGTTGAGTTATTTATTCCCGAATATTTTGTGAGATTTTCGTGCTCATTGTGATGGAGCCGTGAGTTCTTTATTGTGGAAAAATATTATTGTTGAATTATTTTGGCATGAGGTGTGAGCTCTTTATTATGAAAAAATATTGTTGTTGATTTATTTTGGCAAATTGAAATATTTGGGCACTTAAGGTGCAAATTGTGATATATTGTGATATTGATACGTATGCGGTGGTATAAGGTCTGAGTATTGAAACGTATGCGGTGAGATAAGGGTGGCTTGATACACGTGGCTAGTAGGGAAAACTACCAGAAATCATGCGGTGTGATAAGGATGGCTAAAACGCGGGATGCTATTTCGGGAAAAATATTTTCTTTAAAATAAATTGTGAAGGCTCCCGCGGTGATATAAGAAAATGAGATATTGTGAATTTATTTATGATTTGGGACTACGAGGCGGTACCTCGGAAGTGCCCTTGTTGATATTGATTCATGGTCGTAGCTGTCTTTGATTATTGTTGTGATTTTCTTAAAGTTGAAAAGAATTCCATTTTGTTTCTACGAGGTATTAATTGCCATTATTTGGTATAAGTAAATGGTGACATACTTCTTGATTCATTTCCATTGTTATTTTATCTTATTATATTGTTAAACATTTTACCATGTCATTATTTATTTTCCAGTAGGGCCTGACCTGACCTCGTCACTGCTCTACCGAGGTTAGGCTTGGCACTTTCTGGGTACCGCTGTGGTATACTCATACTACGCTTCTGCTCATATTTTTGTGCATATCCAGGTACATCTTATCAAACCAGGCATCAATAAACTAGCTATACGAGGAGACTTCGAGGTATATCTGCCAGCGTCCGCATACTCCGGAGTCCCCTTCTATCTTACTATGTTGTCTTCCTTATTTGCTTTAGAATCTGATGTATAGAGACATAGAAAATAAATTATTTAAATCTTGTGACTTATTTCTACCGGGTTTTGGGAGTTATAATTATTTGATTTGTAGTTTATTTATTTCAGATATATATTATTATTCTGCATTGATATGCTTACCTAGTCTTAGAGACTAGGTGCCATCACGACCTCCTACAGAGGGAATTTGGGGTCGTGATAAGTTGGTATCAGAGCTCTAGGTTCATAGGTGTTATGAGTCACAAGCAGGTTTAGTAGAGTCTTGCGGATCGGTACGGAGACGCCTGTACTTATCTTCGGGAGGCTATGGAACTGTTAGGAAAATATTCACTTCTTTGATTCCTTATCGTGCGCACTTTCGACTTCAAAGTTCTAAACCATTATCTTTCTATTCTATCACAGATGGTGAGGATACACACAACTGGATTCGATGATCAGACACCCGCGCCCCCTGTTGGAGCCGCAAGAGGCCGGGGTCGGGGCAGAGGCCGAGGAAGACCACGTGGTACAGCCAGAGCACCTGCACGAGCTACTGCAGTAGAGCCACCAGTAGCTCCAGTTGGAAAGCAGGCACCTAAGATGCCTGTTACTACTCCTGCACTTCAGGAGACCCTTGCCTAGTTTTTGAGCATGTTTGGCACTCTAGCTCAGGCAGGGTTGATTCCACTTGCTCCTGCCACATCTCAGGCCAGGGGAGCAGCACAGACTCCCACCGCCCGTACTCCAGAGCCACGGGCCCAAGTTGACCATGCCCCATAGGTTATACCAGTGCAGCCAGTCGTCCAAGTTTGGCCTGAGATTAGGACAACAGTTTTAGAGGGGGAGCAGCTCAGGCTCGAGAGGTACAAGAAGTACCACCCTCCCACTTTCAGCGGTATAGCTTCAGAGGATGCTCAGGGTTTTCTAGAGAAATGTCACCGTATACTTCATACTATTAGTATTGTAGATTCCAGTGGGGTTTCTTTCATAGTATTCCAGTTTAGAGGAGCAGCCTACCAGTGGTGGCAGGCATATGAGTTGGATAGTCCCGCTGAGGCATCTTCACTCACTTGGATTCAATTTTCAGATATGTTCTTAAGGGAGTATGTTTCTCAGAGTCTTAGAGATACATGGCGTGCAGAGTTTGAGCAGTTGCGCCAGGGTTCTATGACTATGTCAGAGTATGCGGTCCAGTTTAGTGAGTTGGCTAGGCATGCACCAGTCTTAGTTGCTACTGTTCGAGAGCGGGTTCACGGTTTTATTGAGGGTCTCCACCCTAGTATCAGATTCAGTATAGCCCGAGAGCTAGAGATGGACATCACATACCAACAGATGGTGTCAATTGCTAGGAGATTGGAAGGTATGCGGACTCGGGAGAGGGAAGAGAGGGAAGCTAAGATACCCCGAGATTTTGGCACATATAATAATTCTCGTGCCCCAGTTGTAGCCCGTCATGGTAGAGGTTATGTGAGCCATCCTATTCATTCAGCACTTCCAGCTTCCAGTGGTATTCCGGCTACTCCCAGACCTTAGGTTCCATATTATGCACCGCTAGTGTCTACTGTACCTCCTGTACGGGGTGCTTTCAGCGGGCAGTCTAGTCGATCAGGCCTGAGCCAGTCACAGCAACCACGTCCTCCGAGGGCTTGTTTTGAGTGTGGTAACACTCGTCATATCATGAGAGATTGTCCCAGATTTAGGAGGGGTGCACCTCCACAGATTTCTCAGGCCCCACCTATTCCACAGGGCCCTCAGGCTTCTCAGGCCATGATTATTGCACTAGTTGCCACTCCACCTGCACAACCAGCTAGAGGTGGAGGTCGAACAGGTAGAGGTCGCCCTAGATGGGGAGGCCAGGCCAAATATTATGCCCTTCCTGCTAGGATAGAGGCCGTTGCATCCGATTCTGTTATCACAGGTATTATTCTGGTCTATCATAGAGATGCATCAGTCTTATTTGATCCAGGCTCCACTTATTCTTATGTGTCATCTTATTTTTCTCCGTATTTGGGCATATCACATGATTTCTTGAGTTCTTCTATTTATGTATCTACACCTGTGGGTGAATTTATTATTGTGGACCGTGTGTATCGGTCGTGTTTAATTGTTATCAGTGGTTTTGAGACCAGAGCTGATTTATTATTGCTCAGTATGGTGGATTTCGATATTATTTTGGGCATGGACTGTCGCGTCCCGTTTTTCTCACGAAAATCGGGCTTTGACGTCGTGACAACTCTTTTAAATGGGAGGGTATAAAAAAAGAGTCACCACTTAACGGATTAAGATGCGTTAGGGCACTTATTTTTATATAACTCTGATTTAACTAGTTTGCGTCACCAAAGATCGGGTAAGGGCTCAAATTACCTCGAGGAAAAGGTGTTAGGCACTCCTAGAGGTCCACAACGGTGGGTCCCGGCAGAACTCGAATTATATGAATTAGGCTAAGGGAAGGGAAACAATTTGGACAAATAAAATGATTGACTTTAACAAAGGTGGGGGGTCCTAAGTTTTTTAGCCTAAAGGATCACCCCGTGCAACATAAATAATACTTCGTAACTCCCTCAAGATGGGGTGTTACTCATATTATTCAGCGGGCACGGACTATCATCTCCTGCTACCCGATTACTATCTTTTAGTTTTTTTTACCTAAAGCGCACTAGTCAATTCTAAGTCGTACTCTATGCGTGCACTACCCGTCATATGCCTATGGTCCAGGAGGTATTTGGACCTCTATTTCAGGGGGTTCTAGACTTTAACTTAGGTTGCTCAAAAATGACAAAACTAGGCGACATACAAAAAAAACAAGTTGGGACTTCATGTAAAGGCAATTAAGGGCTCAAGTTAGCCTCCACACACAAACAAACAAATGCATGCGGGCAATACATAGTTTCAGAATTTGAGACTTAGAGTCTTATATGCATGGATTCTAGGTGATGCCGAATTCAATATCGTATTTGTGGTGATGCTATCCCAAGTTAACTGATTTGTTGATTATGGAGGTCATGAAACCTATAGACATGATTTCTAAGCGACTATACAGTTTAGGAGCATTTGGTATTACACGTTGATTATTGAGACTACGGGTTGTAGGTTATTAAACATATAGACATGATCTCTAGGTGATTCACGCAGTAGGGTCAATAAAACTTATTGGAAATGCTCAAAATTACTTATGTCTCCTTATAATCACATGGATAACAGCGTTTGAAGAGCGAGTGGTGATGTCCTATAGGCATGATTTCTAGAGACTAGTGATTGGAACTGATTCTCATATGTTAGCTCCTATATGCATGCTTTCTAGATGGACAGTATGATGCAATAGCGATTTTAAGTAATTAAAATCCTACAGGCATGATATCTATTGAACGTGTTGCAGATTGAAAGGACTGTTATTAGTATTCATTCCCTATAGGCATGATATCTAATAATCAGACAGAAATAGGCATAAGAGCAGGTAAAATATTTAGTCAAACGATTATGCTTTTGAATAATGTGCAGGTATTAGGCAGGTTAAGTGAAGTGTATGATTTCCTATAGGCATGGTTTCTAATAAGCAGTAATAGAACACAATTGAATCAAGTATTGAAACCATAGGCAGGATTGCTAACATATAATGACTGAACATAATAGGATACCTACAGGCATGATTTCTAACACACGATAACTAAACATACATTATTGAACCTATAGGCAGGATTCCTACCCCACTGATTGCAAATATAAGATAAAAATCCCGTTCCCAATTTCACTAATACCCCAAATGTTATTACAAGAATTATTACAGGCCTAGAATGAATTACAAAGTAGAATAGCTATAGGGAGCCTACAGCAGGCCCAAAGATACATCCGGCCAGGCTAGGCCTTCATTCTCATAGTTCATAACAGCCCAAAATTACATCCTCATGGGCATAAGGTAGCCAGGAATTAAGTGATTCACCCAGTGGGCACAGGTCAGAGTTGAGCATTAGAACCATGGCCCTAGTGTGTCAAAGTTCCCAAGGGTTTCAAGACCCCAGGGCAGTGCTCACACTAGGGAGGTTGATAAGGGAAATTCAGAGAAAGCCTAAGGACCAAATCCTAGTATGTCAGAGTTCACAAGGGTCTCAATTGGACCCCGAGCAGTGCTCACACTAGGGAGGTCAAATGATAGAACCTAAATAGCCTTGGCTTTCAGCCGGCTAAGAGTAACAACACAAAGAGACCAAGTAGTAAAGGAATAGACTGAGGTTAGGGGGACATCACTGAAGGATACAAATAGATTCAAATTGAGCACATAGAACAGGTAGTAGAACATGCTTAGATTTTGAGAACAGACTTAACAAAGTTTCAGAAAAACAAGTTCAACACATAATGCATTTACTAACAAGACAGGTTTGCAAGATTGATGTACACAGACTCATATTTAGAAAAAAAAGTTTCAGATTATGCTAAGTATAGATGCTAGTGTCCCAAGAAGGGATCATATTAATTGGCAACAGAACTTAACGGAATGAGAACAAATTAATGTCACTATTGGGAAGTCAAGACATGGTAGAAGCATACAGGATCAAACATGCTACATGTCATCACAACAAGTTCAGAAACAGACTTATGCTAAACACTTAGTGAATACCTTCATGCTTAGTCATCTAATCCATAAAAGGGGATATGAAAGAACGTTCAAGTAACAGGGTTAATAGCAAATTTAAACAATAAAGAGATGGATAAAGTGCAAAGGTTCTAAACATCAGTAACACATAGGCTAGGCAGACTTAAAAAGAAATTAACCAACTTAAAGAAGGTCTAAACATGTCTCAAACTACAAGCGTAATGGCATTTTAGATTAGAAAGGCCTATAATTGAAGTAAGACAGTCAGGATTACATACGAGAACAACCCAGAAACATATTGAACAACAACCTTCAGAAGTGAAAACACATGTTAATGACAGGTAAATAGGAATGAAGTGACAAAAGTTCAGCAGCTCACCAGTTAAACGAAAAACAAGAAAGAACAAAGTCCACAGTAGCAAGAACCCAGAATTTCTGGCCTTGGCTGTTAAGCGAAAAGACAAGAAAGAACAAAGTACACAGTAACAAGAACCCAGAATTTCTGGCCTTGGCTTTCAGCCGGCCAGGAACCAGAATATAGAACAAGAGTATTTAGAGAACAAAGAGCGATAATTTCAGCCTTTTAGTAAACATTCACAATTCAAGTCTGTCCCAAAAAGGGGAATGAGGAGGGGTTTATATAGTAGTAGAAATTAACATCCAAATAAGGAAAATCATCAATCAAACACAAGAAAGGAAAGAATCATCGCATGCAATCAAATCAGTAAGGAAAAGAGAAAAATCTCAAACCCTAATTTTAGGGAAAGTGTAAAATCGGCAGAAACCAAAAATAAATAAAAGGTGAAAATCACATGCTGCATAGAATAAGATGAACATAGACAGAAATACCTTTTAAAATAAAAGAATTGAACCAGATTTGGTTCGATTTAAAAGAATCTGAAACCCTAATTTTAGGGTGAGTAGGAATCACGGAAATGCACAGAGATTCATACCGTAAATAAACAAGAACGAACATAGACGGAAAAGGTCAAGGAAATGAACTGGCTTTGGTTCAAAATCGATGAAATCCGCTTGCCATGTTTAGACAAGCAGTATATAGAAGGTTCCAGTATCGAGGGGGAGTTGAATATGGCAAGAAGCGACCATGGAATCCCATGATCGGTGGGATTAGGAGAGAAAAATGGAGGGAGATGGCTAGGGTTTGTCGGAGAGAGAAGGGGAGTTTGAGAGAGTTCGAGTGCGGCGGGTGAAGGGATGAATGGTTTAGGTTTTAGGGGGTTCGGGTATAATTTAAAATGGCGGGTGTAATATGGGTCGTTGATCTCAGAGATCAACGGCCACGATTAGTCGGGGGTTCTAGGTCGGGTTAGTGAAATGGGTCGCGACCGGGTATGGGGTTGGGTTAATTGGTTTGGGATCAAGGGTTATTGGGCTCAGATTGGGTAGTTAGGTCCGAAATTAAAAGGAATTTAGGGCTAGATTTTAAATACCCAATGTTTAATAAATAAATAATTTATAAAAGTAATTAATAAATATAAAAATTATCATTTGTGCATGAAAATGATTAAAAATAATTATTTAACATTAGAAAAATATAAAAAGTTATTTTCTGAAAAAATAATGTAATTATACATGCATATGGGCTATTATTGCAAAATGTGCAATTTGGCCCTAGAAAAATGCAAATGTAATTATAAGAAATGCCCTGAAAATATTTAAACCTAATATTGGTTCAAATGATAAGTTTAGATGATTAAATCATCATAAAATAATTTGGAGGATAATTATTGGATATTTATACAATAAAAATGCAGAAATAAATTGGTTTAAAGTCTTTAAAAATCATGAAAAATTATGAAAAATACTTGTGTATGATTGTAAGTCAAATGATGATGCATATGCACTATTTAAAGATATATATATATATATATATATATATATATATTTGAAACATATGAGAAAGAAATCGGGTATCAACATGGACTGGTTGTCGCCCTATCAAGCTATTCTTGATTGTTACGCCAAGATGGTGATGTTGGCTATGCCAGGTCTACCGTGGCTAGAGTGGAGAGGTACCTCAGATCATGTTCCTAGCAGTGTTGTTTCATTTCTTAAAGCTCAACAAATGGTTGAGAAGGGGTGTGATGCGTATCTGGCCTATGTGAGAGATGTTAGTATTGATAATCCTACTGTGGAGTCAGTTCCTGTAGTAAGGGATTTTCCTGATGTATTTCCAGCGGATCTTCCGGGTATGCCACCCGACATGGATATTGACTTTGGCATTGATTTGTTATCGGGCACTCAGCCCATTTCTATTCCACCATATCGTATGGCCCCAGCAGAGTTAAAAGAATTAAAAGAACAGTTACAGGAATTGCTTGAAAAGGGCTTCATTCAGCCCAGTGTATCGCCTTGGGGTGTTCCTGTCTTATTTGTGAAGAAGAAGGATGGTTCTATGCGGATGTGCATTGATTACCGTCAGCTAAACAAGGTTACAGTGAAGAACAGGTATCCATTGCCACGTAATGATGACCTATTTGATCAACTTCAGGGTGCCAGGGTATTCTCTAAAATTGACTTGCGTTCAGGCTATCATCAGTTAAAGATTCGGGAACCCGATATCCTGAAGACTGCTTTCAGGACTCGGTATGGTCATTATAAGTTCCTTGTGATGTCTTTTGGGCTGACCAACGCCCCAGCAGCATTTATGCATTTGATGAACAATATATTTCAGCCCTATCTTGACTCCTTCATCATTGTATTTATTGACGGCATTCTGGTGTATTCCCGGAGTCGGGAGGATCATGAGCAGCACTTGAGAATTGTGCTTCAGACTTTGAGAGAAAAGAAGTTATATGCAAAATTTTCAAAGTGTGAGTTTTGGCTTGATTCAGTGGGATTTTTGGGTCATATAGTTTCGTGCGAGGAGATCAAGGTAGATCCGAAGAAGATTGAGCCAGTGTAGAGTTGGTCCAGACCGTCCTCAGGTACGGAGATCCGGAGCTTCCTTGGTTTGATAGGATATTATCGCCAATTTGTAGAGGGTTTCTCTTCTATTGCTGCATTTATGACCAAATTGACCTAGAAGGGTACTCTGTTCAGGTGGACCGAGGAATGTGAGGAGAGCTTCCAAAAGCTCAAGACAGCTTTGACTACAACCCAGTATTGGTATTACCTACAGGTTCAGGGTATTATACTGTGTATTATGATGCGTCGCGTATTGGTCTCATCGCAGTGTTGATGCAAGACGGTAGGGTGATTGCCTACGCGTCCAGGCAGTTAAAGGTACATGATAAGAATTACCCGATCCACGACCTTGAGTTAGCAGCTATTGTTCATGCCTTGAAGATTTGGCGGCATTATGTGTACGGTGCCCATTGTGAGGTCTACACCGATCACCGGAGTCTACAACATCTGTTTAAACAGAAGGATCTTAATATGCGGCAGCAGAGATGGTTGGAGTTGCTTAAGGATTATGATATCACCATTCTCTATCATCCCGGGAAGGCCAATGTAGTGGCCGATGCCTTGAGTCGTAAGGCGGAGAGTTTGGGCAGCTTAGCATATTTACCGGTAACAGATAGGCCTTTAGCCTTGGATGTTCAGGCCTTAGCCAACCAGTTTGTCAGGTTGGATATCTCTGAACCGAGCCGAGTTTTGGCTTATATGGTTTCTCAGTCCTCTCTTTATGATCGTATTAGAGAGCATCAGTATGATGACCCCCATCTGCTTGTCCATATGGACACAGTTCAGCACAGTGATGCCAAGGAAGTCACTATTGGAGATGACAATGTATTATGGATGCATGGCAGGCTATGTGTGCCTAATGTAGATAGTTTGTGTGAGTTGATTCTCCAAGAGGCTCAAGTTCGTGGTACTCCATCCATCCGAGTGCTGCAAAGATGTATCAGGACTTGAGGCAACACTATTGGTAGAGGCGGATGAAGAAAGACATAGTAGAGTATGTAGCTCGGTGTCTAAATTGTTAACAAGTGAAATATGAGCATCAGCGATCGGGTGGATTGATTCAGAAGTTAGAGATTCCAGAATGGAAATGGGAGTGGATCATATGGATTTCATTGTTGGACTTCCACGGACTCAGCGGAAGTTTGATGCAATTTGGGTAATTGTGGATAGACTGACCAAGTCAGCTCATTTCATTCCTGTGATGACTACCAATTCTTCAGAGCAGTTGGCTCAAGTCTATATTCCTCTGATTGTCAGACTTCATGGCGTACGGTTTTGGAGGGCTGTACAGTGAGAGTTGGGTACTCGTGTGGAGTTGAGTACAACATTTTACCCTCAGACAGACGGGCAATCCGAGCGCATTATTCAGATATTGGAGGATATGCTTCGTGAGTGTGTGATGGATTTTGGGGGTGCTTGGGATCATTTCTTACCACTTGCGGAGTTTGCTTATAACAACAGCTACCAGTCGAGCATTCAGATGGCCCCGTATGAGGCCTTGTATGGTAGGCGGTGCCGGTCTCCAGTGGGTTGGTTCGAACCGGGCGAGGCTAGGCTATTGGGTACATACTTGGTTCAGGATGCCTTAGAAAAGGTTAAATAGATTCAGGATTGACTTCATACAGCCCAATCTAGACAGAAGAGTTCTGCGGATCGGAAGGTTCGTGATGTTGCATTCATGGTTGGTGAGCGGGTCCTGTTCCGGGTTTCGCCTATGAAGGGTGTGATGAGGTTCAGGAAGAAGGACAAGTTGAGCCCTAGGTATATTAGGCCTTTTGAGATTCTTGAAATAGTTGGAGAGGTGGCTTACAGACTTGCACTACCACCTAGTCTCTCTACAATTCATCTGGTATTCCATGTTTCTATGCTTCAAAAATGTCACGGCGATCCATCTCATATGTTAGACTTCAGTTCAGTTCAGTTGGACAAGGATCTGTCTTATGTTGAGGAACCAGTGGCTATTTTAGATATGCAGGTTCGAAAGCTAAGGTCAAAGAACATTGCTTCCGTGAAGGTTCAGTGGAGGGGTCATCCGATCAAGGAGGCGACTTGAGAGACCGAGCATGATATGCGCAGCTGTTATCCTCATCTTTTCACCATTCCAGGTATAATTCTAAACCTGTTCGAGGACGAACGTTTGTTTAAGAGGTGGAGAATGTAATGACCCAACCGCTCATTTTTACTTTTAGAACTCCGTTCCCCTAAATAAAACTCCCTGTATGTGCTTTTATAAATTTATGACTTGCGGGGATGGTTGGTTCGGGATTTGGAAGTGTTCAGGTTGAAATCGGAACACTTGGTTCCTTAAATTGGCCTTAAAATGTTAAGTTTGACTTCGGTCAACATTTTGAGAAAATGACCCCGGAATAGAATTTTGATGATTCCAACAGCTTCGTATGGTGATTTTGGACTTAGGAGCATGATCAGAATTTTATTTGAAAGTCCGTAGTTAAATTAGGCTTGAAATGGCTAAAATAAAAATTTAAGTTTGGAAGTTTGACCGGGGAGTTGACTTTTTTATATCGGGGTTGGAATCCAGTTCAGAAAATTTTCATAGCTCTGTTATGTCATTTATGACTTGCATGCAAAATTTGAGGTCAATCGGACTTGATTTGATATGTTCCGGCGTCGTTTGTCGAAATTGAAAGTTTCAAAGTTCATTAGGCTTGAATCTATGTATGATTTGTGTTTTTAGTGTTGTTGGATGTGATTTTAAGACTCGACTAAGTTTGTATGATGTATTAGGACTTGTTGGTATATTTTGTTGAGGTCTCGAGGGGCTCGGGTGAGTTTCGGATGCCTAACGAATCATTTTTGGACTTGCCTTAATAGTTGAAGTTCTAGTTTCTGCAGGTTCTAGTTTCCTTCTACGCGATCGCGTAAGGCTAATTGAAGGCTGCTGAGTTTTGTGCTTCGCGATCGCGTAGCTTTGATATTTTGTAACTCGCGAACGCGTGAAGAAGGTCGCGTTCTCGTAGAGTAACAGAGCAGAAGTGGAGATCACGTGTTTGCTCTATGCGATCGCGTGAAGAGGGCGGTGATCGCGTAGAGCTGGGAACTCTGTGCTTTGCGATCGCGTGGGGATATCCGCGATCGTGTAGAGTTAATTTTGGGAAACCTTATTTTGTTCTTCGCGATCGCGTGCCTTTGGCCGCGATCGCATAGAAGAAAAGCCTGGGCAGAATGTTTAAGTTCTGAAAATGGGACTTCATCCCATTTTTCATTTTTAACGATTTGGAGCTCGGATTGAGGCAAGTTTTGGAAGATTTTCAAAGAAAACATCGGGGTAAGTGTTCTTAACTCAATCTTGGTTAGATTACCCGAATCCATCACTGTTTTTAACAATTAATTGGTGATTTAAGTTGGAAAATTTTGAAAACCCTCTTGGATAGATTTGAGGATTTGAGGGTTGAATTGTTATTGGAATTTAGTCATTTTGGTATGGTTAGAATCGTGGTTGAACGGGCATTCATATTTCGTAACTTTCGTCGGATTTCGAGACGTGGGCCCCACGGGCAAATTTTGAGTTAATTTCGGATTTTATTTTTAAAAATGTAGTATTTTTTATGGAATTGATTCTACAATTTTTGTTGACTGTATCGAATTAATTATGACTAGATACGAGTCGATTGGAGTTGGAAAATCGAAGAAAAGGCATACTACTTGGTTAAATTGGAGCAAGCCGAGGTAAGTGACTTGTCTAACCTTGTGTGGGGGAAATTTCCCCTAGGATTGGTATTGAAGTGATAAATTGAAATGTGTTGAATGTCGTGTACACGAGGTGACGAGTGTGTACACGGGCTAAATATGAAAGATTATATCTTTAAATTGTGTAGATCGATGTTGCATATTAATTAAATAATTTTACCCGGTTATATTCTTCATCATTGATTTAAATGTTTATACTTTATATTTGCTTGACGTTTACGTGCTAACTGTTTTACCTGTTTAGTTGAAACTTGGTTTCTTTTATTTTGTGCATTATTTGAATGGTGAATTTCTTTAAATTAAATATTATTAATATGAATTATTTAACATTTTAAATTTGGTATTGAAGCAACGTATTAAAATTTTGAAATATTATTTTGCTGCGTTATTTATTCCCGAATATTTTGTGAGATTTTCGTGCTCATTGGGATGGAGACGTGAGCTCTTTATTGTGGAAAAATATTATTGTTGAATTATTTTGGCATGAGCTGTGAGTTCTTTATTATGGAAAAATATTGTTGTTGATTTATTTTGGCAAATTGAAATATTTGAGCACGTAAAGTGCAAATTGTGATATATTGTGATATTGATACGCATGCGGTGGTATAAGGTCTGGGTATTGAAATGCATGCGGTGAGATAAGGGTGGCTTGATACGCGTGGCTAGTAGGGAAAACTCCAGAAGTCATGCGGTGTGATAAGGATGGCTAAAACGCGGGATGCTATTTCTGGAAAAATGTTTTCTTTAAAATAAATTGTGAAGGCTCCAGCAGTGATATAAGAAAATGAGATATTGTGAATTTATTTATGATTTGGGACTACGAGGCTGTACCTCGGGAGTGCCCTTGTTGATATTGATTCATGGTCACAATTGCCTTTGATTATTGTTGTGATTTTCTTAAAGTTGAAAAGAATTCTGTTTTGTTTCTACGAGGTATTGATTGCCACTATTTGGTGTAATTAAATGGTTACATACTACTTGATTCATTTCCATTGTCATTTTATCTTATTATATTGTTAAACATTTTACCATGTCATTATTTATTTTACAGTAGGGCCTGACCTGACCTCGTCACTACTCTACCGAGGTTAGGCTTGGCACTTACTGGGTACCGCTGTGGTGTACTCATACTATGCTTCTTCACATCTTTTTGTGCAGATCTAGGTACATCTTATCAAACCAGGCATCAGTAAACTAGCTGTACATGAGACTTCGAGGTATATCTGCCAGTGTCCGCAGACTCCGGAGTCCCCTTCTATCTTACTATGTTGTCTTCCTTATTTGCTTTAGACTTTGATGTATAGAGACATAGAGAATAAATTCTTCAAAGCTTGTGACTTATTTCTACCGGGTTCTGGGAGTTGTAATTATTTGATTTGTAGTTTATTTATTTCAGATATCTATTATTATTCCGCATTGATAGGCTTACCTAGTCTTAGAGACTAGGTGCCATCACGACCTCCTACATAGTGAATTTGGGGTCGTGACAACTGATAAGAAGAGTATGACGTCTTTATAGCTACATGCTAATGTGAGAACCGTATGTGATGCAAGACGGTGAAATCTCAAGTACTCACACTCTCAGAGCACTCAATCTGCCCGTCTCAATTCTCGCTCGCCATGCTCAGCCACTCAGCACCGTACAATATCTATTGTGGCATGCAACCCGATCTACATATAGCCATAAGGCCCATTGCGGCGCGCAACCCGATCCACACATATATATCCATAAGGCTTGTTGTGGCGTGCAACCCGATCCACATATATATAGCCCTAAGGCTTATTGCGGCGTGCAACCCGATCTACATATATATAACCATAAGGCTTGTTGCGGAGTGCAACCCGATCCGTATATATATAGATATCACTCACAGCACGACACTCAGGCCCCAACTCAGTCACCAATCTCTCCAGTCTCTCGGGCTCACAACACTCATGCTAAGCAGCCCTGATCAATGATACGAGATGTGACAATATATGATAACAAAAACTGAGATATGACACGTAATGATAAATCTGACTAAGTACATGACTGCAATTAAACAGATAGCTCAACAACAAAGAAAGACCATTATGGGTCCCAATAGTACCAGCATATAGCCTAAACATGATTTCTAGCATGAATCACAGCTCGAGTGCTCTAACACATAGAGTACAACAAAATATTCAGATAAAATAGCTATGCAGTTCCGGGGAATTGACTAAATCATAATTTCTATGGTGCACGCCCACACGCCCGTCACCTAGCATGCGCGTCACCCTAACATAAATCACATAGCACAAAATCCAGGGTTTCATACCCTTAGAACCAAGCTTAGAAGTGTTACTTACCTCAAACTGTGCAAAACTCTACTCCAACAAGCCTTTGCCTCACAAAACGGCCTCTGAATGCCTCGAATCTAGTCACAAATAGTTCGGTACAATCAACACGGGCTAAAGGAATCAATTCCATAAGTAAATACTAAGCTATTAATCAAAACTCAAAAAGTTGACTCAAAAGCCGACCCCCAGGCCCACGTCTCGGAATTAGGTAAAAGTTACAAAATCCGGAAGCTCATTCAACCACGAGTCCACCCAAACCAAAATTACTCAAATACGATACCAAAAGCTCGATCAAAACCTCAAAATTCGGCCTAAGAACCTTCCTCCACTTTTTCCCAATTTTCCACCCCAAATCACCAATTTAATAATGAAATCAAAGGTATAAACATGGAATTTAACCAAAACTAAGTAAGAATCACTTACCCCAATTACCCACTTGAAAATCTCTCCAAGAATCGCCTCTCACTAAGCTCCCAAAATCAAATTGTGAAAATGAACTAAAACCCTCATTTTTGAATTTTTAACACTGCTGCCCAGTGATTACTCTTCGCGATCGCAAAAATTCCATCGCGATTGCGACGAAAAAAACAAAGTTGCCCCCAAAAATGGCCTTCGCGAATGCGGCATCCTCCACGCGAACGCGAAAATCTGCCTCTTCAGACCTATGCAATCGCGTCTTCCCTCACGCGACTGCGAAGCACAAACGTGCATGAACTAGCTGCCTCATCTTCTCTTCGTGAATGCGGCTATGCCTACGCGTTCGCGATTCACTGCTTGGCCATCCTACGCGATCACGCACCCTACTTCACGAATGCATAGAGTAAAAATCACCACTGCCCAAACAAGCCTACGTGATCGCGGACCTGTCCACGCGATCGCGTATAAAGAAACCAGATACAGACACCAGAAAATCTTCAGCCATAACACCAAGTCCAAAATTGATCCGTTAACCATCTGAAACTCACTCGAGGCCCCCAGGGCCTCAACCAAACATACCAACAAGTCCCTAAACATCATACGAACTTAGTCGAGCCTTCAAATCACATCAAACAGTGCTAAAACCACGACCACACCTCAATTCAAGCCTATTAAAACTAAGGAATTCCAACATCTACAAACGATGCCAAAACCTATCAAATCACGTCCGATTGACCTCAAATCTTGCACACAAGTCACAAATGACATCACAGACCTACTCCAACTCCCGGAACCCAATACGAGCCCTGTAACCACAAAGTCTACTCTTGGTCAAACTTCTAAATTTTCAACTTCTGCCATTTCAAGCCTAATTCAACTATAGACCTCCAAATCACAATTCGGACACGTTTGTAAGTCCAAAATCACACAACAGAGCTAACGGAACCATCGAAACTCCATTTCAACGTCTTTTACACATAAGTCAATATTCGGTCAACCTTTTCAACTTAAGCTTTCAACCTTGAGACTAAGTGTCTCAACTCATTCGGAAATCTCTCCGGACCCGAACCGACTACCCCAGCAAGTCACGAAGCAGTTATAAAACACAAAATAAGCAGTAAATGGGGGAACGGGGCTACAACTCTCAAAACGACTGACCGGGTCGTTACATCCTCCCTCTCTTAAACAAATGTTCATCCTCGAACGGGTCTAGAAACGTACCTAGAGACTCAAATAGGCGTGGACATCTGATCCGCATCTCGCGCTTGGTCTCCTAAGTAGCCTCCTCAACTGTCCGACATCTCCACTACACCTTCACTAAAATTATGTCCTTTGACCTCAACTTTCGAACCTGCCGATCCAAATTGGCCACCGGCTCCACACCATAAGTCAAATCACCATCCAACTAAACCGTGCTGAAATCCAAAACATGATACGGATCGCCGACATACTTCCGGAGTATAGAAACATGAAATACTGGATGCACATTCGACAAACTAGGTGGTAAGGAAAGCGCTTAAGCCACCTCTCCAATTATCTAAAGTACCTCAAACGGCCCAATATACTGAGTGCTCAACTTGCCCTTCTTCTCGAATCTCATAACACCCTTCATGGGTGAAACCTTGAGCAGTACCTTCTCCCCAATCATGAAAACAACATCACGAACCTTCCTATAGGTGTAACTCTTCTGTCTGGACTGTTCCGTGCGAAGCCGATCCTAAATCAATTTAACATTGTCCAAAGCATCCTGAACCAACTCAGTACCCAATAGCCTAGCCTCACCCGACTCAAAACAACCCATCGGATATCGATACCGTCTCCCATACAAAGCCTCATATGGAGCCATCTGAATGCTCGACTGATAGTTGTTGTAGGAAAACTCTGCGAGCGGCAGAAACTGATCCTAAGAACCCCCAAAATCTATGACACAAGTACGTAGTATATCCTCCAATATCTGAATAGTGCACTCGAACTATCCGTCCATATGGGGGTAAAATGCTCTACTCAACTCAACCTCGGTGCCCAGCTCTCGCTGCACGGCTCTCCAAAACTGCGATGTAAACTGCATGCCCCGATCTAAATGATGGACACTAGCACACCGTGAAGGCGAACAATCTCGCGGATATAAATCTCAGCCAACCGCTCCGAAGAATAGGTAGTCACAACTGGAATGAAGTGCACGGACTTGGTCAGCCAATCCATAATCACCCAAATAGCATTAAACTTCCTCGAAGTTCGTGGGAGCCCAACTAGAAAATCCATGGTGATACGCTCTCATTTCCACTCTGGAATATCTAACCTCTGAAGCAATCCACCCGGTCTTTGATGCTCATAATTTACCTGCTGACAGTTAAGGCACCAAGCTACAAACCCCATTATATCCTTCTTCATTCTCCTCTACCAATAATGCTGCCTCAAGTCCTCGCACATCCTCCCTGCACTTGGATGAATGGAATATCGTGAAATGTGGGCCTCCTCAAGAATAAACTCACGTAGCCCATCTACATTAGGCATACAAATATGATCCTACATCCTCAACACCCCATCATCCCCAATAGTAACATCTTTGGCATCACCGTGTTGAACCGTATCCTTAAGGACAAGCAAATGGGGATCATCATACTAGCGGTCTCTGATGCGATCATATAAGGAAGACCGAGAAACTACACAAGCTATAACCCGGCTGGGCTTTGAAATATCAAATCTCACGAACTGGTTGGCCAAGGCCTGAACATCGACTGCAAGAGGTCTCCCACCAACAAGAATGAATGCAATGCTACCCATACTCGTCGCCTTTCTACTCAAGGCATCGGCCACCACATTGGCCTTCCCGAGATGATACAGAATAGTAATATCACAGTCCTTTAGCAGCTCCAGCCATCTTCACTGCCTCAAATTTAGATCCTTTTGTTTGAACAAGTGCTGGAGGCTCCGATGATCCATAAATACCTCACAAGACACACCGTAAAGATAATTCCTCCAAATCTTCAATGCATGAATGATGACAGCCAACACTAAATCATGAACAAGGTAGTTCTTCTCATGAGGCTTCAACTGACGCGAAGCATAAGTGATCACTCTACCCTCCTGCATCAAGACACACCCAATACCGATCCGAGAAGAATTACAATGCACTGTATAAGAGCCTGAAGCTGAAGGAAAAACTACAACTGGAGTTGTGGTCAAGACAGTCTTAAGCTTCTGAAAGCTCTCTTCACACTCATCCGACCACCTAAAAGTAGCACCCTTTTGGGTCAATTTGGTTAAAGGTGATGCAATAGACGAGAAACCCTCCACGAAGAGACGATAATAACCGGCCAACCTGAGAAAGCTCTGAACCCCTGTAGCTAAGGACGGTCTGGGCCAACTCTAAACCGCCTCTATCTTCTTTGGATTCACCTGAATCCCCCCACTGGACACCATGTGCCCCAAGAACGCTATTAAACTAAGCCAAAACTCTCACGTGGAGAACTTGGCATAAAACTTCTCCTCCATCAACCGCTGCGACACAATCCTCAAATGTTGGGCATGCTCCTCCTAGCTACGAGAGTACGCCAGGATATCATCAATGAATACTATGACAAATGAGTCAAGATAATGCTGAAATACACTGTTTATCATATGCATGAATGTTGTTGGGGCGTTGGTCAGCCCAAAAGACATCACAAAGAACTCATAATGACCATAACGGGTCCTGAATGTCGTCTTTAGAATATCCGAGTCCCAAATCTTCAACTAGTGATACCCATACCTCAAATCAATCTTAGCGAACACCCTCGCTCCCTGAAGCTGGTCAAATAGATCATCAATGCGCGACAAAGGATACTTGTTCTTGATTGTAACTTTTTTCAACTGCCTATAGTCAATGTACATCAGCATAGTACCATCATTCTTCTTCACAAACAGAACAGGTGCACTCCAAGGCGACACAGTAGGCCTAATAAACCCTTATCAAGAAGTTCATGAAGTTGTTCTTTTAATTTCTTTAACTCAATGGGTGCCATACGATACTGAGGAATAAAAATGGGTTGAGTGCCCGACACCAAGTTAATACCAAAGTCAATATCCCTGTCGGGCGGCATGCCCGACAGGTTTGTAAAAAACATATCCGAAAAATCTTGTACCATCGGAACAGAATCAATAGTAGGAGTATCAACACCAACATTCCTCACAAAGTCCAAATAAGATAAACAACCTTTCCCAACCATCCATTGGGCCTTCAGATATAAAATCACTCTGCGGGGAACATAATCTATAGAACATCTCCACTCGATCCTTGGAAACTCCGGCATCACCAACATCACAGTTTTAGCATGACAATCCAGCATAGCATGACATGGAGATAACCAATCCATACCCAAGATCACGTCAAAATCAACCATACTAAGCAATAAGAGATCAACTCTAATCTTCAATCCCCCAATAGCCACTACACATGACCGATATACACGGTCCACAACAATAGTATCGCCCACGAGTGTGGATACATGAACATATGAGACTAAGGACTCATATGGCATATCCAGATAATGAGCAAAATACGATGATACATACAAATAAGTGGAACCAAGGTTAAATAATACAGAAGCATCTCTGTGGCATACTGAGACAATACCTGTGATCACTATCTCCGAAGAAATGGCATCTGGTCTGGCAGGAATAACATAGAATTGTGCTTGACCGCCACTTGATCAGCCTCCCCCTCTTGGGCAACCCCTAGCTGTCTGAGCTCCACCCCGAGCTGGCTGGGCGGGTGGTGATATAACTGGTTGAAGTCGTAGTCTTACCCCTCTGTAGAATTGGGCCTCCCAAGAGTCGGGGACACTGCCTCCTGATATGACCAAGATCCCCACATTTGTATCAACCCCGATCCGATAAGGGTGGTGGGGAGTGTATGGGGCCCTGAGGACCAGAATACCCGCTAGAAGAACATGTAACGACCCGACCAGTCATTTTAAGAATTGTAGCCCCATTCTCCCATTTACTACTCAATTTATGCTTCATAATTATTATGTGACTTGCCAGAGTGATTAGTTAGGGTCCGGTGAGGTTTTAGGAATGAATTAAAATACTTAGTTCCAAGGTTTAAAGTTTAAGTTAAAATAGTGATTAGATGTCGACTTATATGTAAACGACCCCGGAATAAAATTTTGATGATTCCAATAGCTCCGTATGGTGATTTTGGACTTAGGAGCATGTCCGAAATTCTTTTTGGAAGTCCATAGTGGAATTTGGCTTGAAATGACAAAAGTTAATTTTTTGGATAGTTTGACCGGGGAGTTGACTTTTTGATATCGGGGTCGGAATCCAGTTCTTAAAAATTTCATAGATCCGTTATGTCATTTATGACAGTGTGCAAAATGTGAGGTCAATCAGACTTGATTTGATAGGTTTCGGCATCGAATGTAGAAGTTGGAAATTCTTAAGTTCCTTAAGCTTGAATTGGGGTACGATTCGTGGTTTTAGCGTTGTTTTATGTGATTTGAGGTTTCAACTAAGTTTGTATGATGTTTTAGGACTTGTTGGTGTATTTGGTTGAGGTCCCGAGGGCATCGAGTGAGTTTCGGATGGTTAACGGATTGAAATTTGGACTTAAACAGCTGCTGGAATTTTTTTGCTGGAAAATCGAGGCTGGAAAAAAAATTGAGGATGGAAATCGAAGGCTGGAAATCGAGGTAAGGAAATCGAGGTCAGGTGTAATGACCCGACCAGTCATTTTGAGAGTTGTAGCCACATTCCCTCATTTATTGCTCAATTTATGCTTTACAGTTGTTATGTGACTTGTCAGGTGATTAGTTCGGGTCCGGTGAGGTTTTAGAATAAATTGAAACACTTAGTTCCAAGGTTTAAAGTTTAAGTTGAAATAGTGACCGGAGGTCGACTTATGTGTAAACGACCCCGGAATATAGTTTTGATGATTCCAATAGCTACGTATGGTGATTTTGGTCTTAGGAGCGTGTCCGAAAAATTATTTGGAAGTATGTAGTGGAATTTGGCTTGAAATGGCGAAAGTTAAATTTTTGGGAAGTTTGACAGGGGAGTTGACTTTTTTATATCAGGGTCGGAAACCAGTTCTGAAAATTTTCATAGGTCCGTTATGTCATTTATGACTTGTGTGCAAAATTTGAGGTCAATCGGACTTGATTTGATAGGTTTCGGTATCGAATATAGCAGTTGGAATTTATAAGTTTCATTAAGCTTGAATTGGGGTATGATTCGTGGTTTTAGCATTGTTTGATGTGATTTGAGGTTTCGACTAAGCTCGTATGATGTTTTAGGACTTGTTGGTGTATTTGGTTGAGGTCCCAGGAGCTTCGGGTGAGTTTCAGATGGTTAACATATGAAATCTGGACTTGGAAGATGGCTAAAGCTGCAAATTTCTGGTGCCCGGTTTCCTGCTTCGTGTTCACAGTAGGGGTCACACGTTCGCGAAGGGCAATTGGAGGCAGGCGAAGATTTGTTCTTCGTGTTCGCGAAGCAAGGGACGCGTTCCCGAAGGTTGAGGGTCAGTGTGCATCGCGAACGCAAGTGGGCAGATGCGTTCTCGAAGAAGAGTGAGGGTTGGGGTGGACTTCACGCGTTGGCCTACATGTGAGCGAGTGAGGCGTCGCGTTCGCGAAGGCCTGGGATCCCCGGTCTTCGCATTCACGAGAGGACTCTCGCGTTCACGAAGAGGAAAGTTTGGGAAGCACATTTTTGTGCTTCGCGAATGCGATTCAAGGGTCGCGTTCGCGAAGAAGAAACCACTAGATAGAGTGTTTAAGTTCTGAAAATGGGACTTCGTCCCATTTTCCAGTTTTACCGATTTGGAGCTCGGGGAGAGGCGATTTTCGGGAGATTTTTAACGAAAATATTGGGGTAAGTGTTCTTAACTCAACTTTGGTTAAAGTACCCGAATCTATGGTAGTTTTTAACATTTATTTAGTGGATTAAGTTGGAAAAATTGTGAAAATCCCTAAGTTTAGTTTGAATATTTGAGGGTCGAGTTGATGTCGGAATTTAGTGTTTTTGGTATGATTGGACTCGTAGTTGAATGGGCGTTCATATTTTGTAACTTTTGTCGGGTTCAGAGACGTGGGGACCACGGGCGATTTTTGGGTTAAATTTTGGATTTTTGTTAGAAAATTTATATTTTAATATGGAAATTATTCCTATAATTTTTATTGATTGAATAGAATTAATTATGACTAGATTCGAGCCGATCGGAGTCGTAAAATCGAGGAAAGGGCATACTACTTGACTGATTGAGCGCGGTTTGAGGTAAGTGACTTGTCTAACCTTGTGTAGGAAAATTTCCCCTTAGGATTGGTATTGATATGAAAATGTTGAGGTATTGAAAGTCGTGTACACAAGGTGACAAGTGTGTACACTAGCTGAATGTGGAAGGTTATGTCATTAAATTGTGTAGAGCACTGTTGCATATTAATTAAATTATTTTATTCTGTTATATTCATCATCATTAATATATTTTCGTATTTTAAATTTGCCTGACCTGTTCCTGCTAAGTGTTTTACCTATTTAGTTGAAACTTGGTTTCTTTTGTTTCGTGCATTATTTGAAGGTTGGATTTCTTAATTTAAATATTATTAAATATGAAGTATTTTACATTTAAAAATTTGATGTTAAGTCAAGATGTTAAATTTCTGAAATATTATTTTTGCTGAATATTTTGTGAAGATTTTTGTATTTATTGTGATTGAGTTGTGAGCTCCGTATTGTGGAAATAATGGATATTATTCTGTTGAATATTTTGTGAAACTTTGTACTCATCGTGATTGAGCAGTGAGCTCCTTATTGTGGAAAATATTCTTGTTGTTGATTTATTTTGGCAAGTTGAAATATTTGGGCACTTGAGGTACAAATTGTGATATATTGTGATATTGATACGCATGCGGTGGTATAAGGTCTAGGTGTTGAAACGCATGCGGCGAGATAAGGGTGGCTTGAAACACGTGGCTAGTAGGGAAACTACTAGAAGCCATGTAGTGTGATAAGGGTGGCTAAAACGCGGGATACTATATCGGGAAAAAAATATTTTCTTTAAAATTTAATGTGAAGGCTCATGCAGTGATATAAGGAAATGAGATATTGTGCATTTATTTATTTATGATTTGGGACTACGAGGCGGTACCTCGGGAGTGCCCTTGTTGATATTTCTTTATGGTTGCATTGCCTTTGATTATTTTTGGTGTTTTCCTTAAAGTTATAAATTTTTGTTTCCCTTCCGCGAGGTGTTAATTGCCCTTATTCTGTGTAGTTAAATTGTGACATACTACTTGCTTGATTTATCCCCATTGTCATTATTGTTATAATATTGTTAAACTTTTCTCCATGTCTTTTATTATTCGAGTAGGGCTGACCTGACCTCGTCACTACTCTACCGAGGTTAGGCTTGACACTTACTGAGTACCGATGTGGTGTACTCATACTACGCTTCTGCATATCTTTTTGTGCAGATCCAGGTACATCTCATCAGACCGCACATCAGTGAATTAGCCGTACGAGAAGACTTCGAGGTATATCTGCCAGCGTCCGCAGACTCCGGAGTCCCCTTCTATCTTATTATGTTGTCTTCCTTATTTCCTTTAGACTCTAATGTATAGAGACATTGAAAATAAATTCTTAGAAGCTTGTGACTTATTCCTACAGGGGTTTTGGGAGTTGAAATTGTTAAATTTGCAGTTCTTATTTATTCTACTATAAAGGATTAAATTTTAGTTTATATTCTGCATTGATAGGCTTACCTAGTCTTAGAGACTAGGTGCCATCACGACATCCTACAGAGGGAATTTGGGGTCGTGACATCAGGAAATCGAGGGCAGTGCCTCGACAGAAACTTTAAGTTATAAAACAGGGGGCTTCGTCCCATTTTCCATTTTTTGACAAATTGGAGCTTGGGGAGAGGCGATTTTTGAGAGATTTTCAAGGAAAAACATTGGGGTAAGTGATTCTAACTCGAATTTGGTCAATATACACGAATATATCATTATTTTCATCATTTAATCAGTGTTTTGAGATGGAAACTTGGGGAAGATTGTAGAAATTTCATAAAACAAATTTTTGAAATTTCGATATCGATTCAGTGTCGGATTTGAGTGAAACTAGTATGGTTGGATTCGTAATTTAATGGGTTATTGGATTTTGTGAGTTTTTTCGGATTCCGAGACGTAGGCTTCACTGGCGATTTTTGGGTTAAATTTCGGATTTTGTTAGAAAATTTGTATTTCCTTATGGAATTTATTCCTATAATTTGTGCTGATTGAATCGAATTAATTATGATTAGATTCGAGCCGATTGGAATCAAAAAATTGAGAAAAGGCATACTACTTGACTGATTGAGCATGGTTTGAGGTAAGCGACTTGTCTAACCTTGTATTGGGGAAATTCCCCTTAGGATTGGTATTTATATGAAAATGTTGAGGTGTTGAAAGTCGTTTACACGAGGTGACGAGTGTGTACACTGGCAATATGTAGAAGATTTATGTCTTAAATTGTGTAGAGCATTGTTGCATATTAATTAAATTATTTTATTCTGTTATATTCATCATCATTAATATATTTTTGTATTTTAAATTTGCCTGACATGTTCTCCTGCTAAGTATTTTACCTGTTTAGTTGAAACTCTCTTTCTTTTGTTCCGTGCATTACTTGAAGGCTGGATTTCTTAATTTAAATATTATTAAAAATAAAGTATTTTACATTTTTAAAAAAATTGATGTTAAGTCAATATGTTAAATTTGTGAAATATTATTTTTGCTGAATATTTTGTGAAGATTTTTGTATTTATTGTGATTGAGCTGTGAGCTCTGTATTGTGAAAATAATGGATATTATTTTGCTGAATATTTTGTGAGACTTTGCACTCATTGTGATTGAGCCGTGAGCTCCTTATTATGAAAATTATTCTTCTTGTTGATTTATTTTGGCAAGTTAAAATATTTGGGCACTTCAGATACAAATTGTGATATTGATACGCATGCGGTGGTATAAAGTCCGGGTATTGAAATGCAGCGGTGAGATAAGGGTGGCTTGATACGCGTGACTAGTAGGGGAACTACTAGAAGTCATGCGGTGTGATAAGGGTAGCTAAAATGCGGGATGCTATTTCGGAAAAAAATATTTTCTTTAAAATTTAATGTGAAGGCTCCCGCGGTGATATAAGGAAATGAGATATTTTGAATTTATTTATGATTTGGAACTACGAGGCGGTACCTCGGGAGTGCCCTTGTTGATATTTCTTTCTCGCTGCATTGCCTTTGGTTATTTGGGTGAATTTTCTTAAAGTTATAAATTTATGTTTTTCCTTCCACCAGGTATTGTTTGCCCTTATTCTGTGTTGTTAAATTATGACATACTACTAACTTGATTCATCCCCATTGTCATTATTATTATTATTATTATTATTATTATTATTATTATTATTATTATTATTATTATTATTATTATAATATTGTTAAACTATTCGCCCTGTCTTTTATTATTTCTACTAAGGCCCTGACCTAACCTCGTCACTACTCTACAGTGGTTAGGCTTGGTACTTACTAGGTACCGTTGTGGTGTACTCATACTATATTTCTACTCATCTTTTTTGTGCAGATCCAGGTACTTCCTATGAGACCAGGCATCAACGAATTAGACTGTACACAGAGACTTCAAGGTACATCTGCCAGCGTCCGCAGACCCCGTAGTCCCTTTCTATCCTTATTATGTTGTTTTCCTTATTTATTTATTTTTGACTCTGATGTATAGAGACACTGAGGATAAATTCTTAAGAAGCTTGTGACTTATTCCTACCGGGTTTTGGGAGTTGAAATTGTTAAATTGCAGTTCTTATTTATTCGACTGTTAAGGATTAAACTTCAGTTTATATTCAGTTATATTCTGCATTGATAGCCTTACCTAGTCTTACAGACTAGGTGGCATCACGACATCCTACGGAGGAAATTTGAGGTCGTGACAGAATCCGGTGCAGATGAACTCTGAACTGAAGGAGCATGGGACGAACTCTGAGCTAGGAGAGCACTGAGAGATGACTGACCCAGATGGGCACTATATGAACCATGGCTAGATGATGCACCACGATGAATTAGGCGAGTCATCTGAGCGGGCCTATAAGAACGACCCATGTTGTGGTAAGACTGTCCCCCATAATGAATACCACTGGGACCACTCGAACCTCGAGGCCTTTTGGCCTCCCTCTCCTCACGCTCCTGACTATGGACCATCTCTATCTGTCGAGCAATATCAACCACCTCATCGAAAGTAGCAGCAGATACCCTCTCCCGAGTCATGAGCAACCGCAGCTGATATGTGAGGCCATCAATGAACCTCTTAATCCTCTCCCTATCAGTGGGAACCAACCAAACTGCATGACGCGCCAACTCTGAAAACCTCATCTCGTACTGGGTCACAAACATACTATCCTGACGTATCTGTTCAAACTGCCTGCGCAACTCTTCCCTGCAAGACTGCGGCACAAACTTCTCCAAGAATAGAACGGAGAACTCATGCCATATAAGTAGTGCTGCACCGATCGACCTGCACCTCTCATAAGCCTCCAACCATCTGAAGGCAGTCCCAGTAAATTGAAAAATAGTGAATGAGACCCCACCAGTCTCCAAAATACCTGCCGTGCAAAGAATCCGCTGGCCCCTATCCAAAAAGTCCTCAACATCCTCATACTCAGCCCTACTGAATGATGGAGGCTGGAGTATCCCAAACATTTCTAGTCTCTTCTGCTCATCATCAATCATAACGAGACCCACCTAGGCCTCAGCAACTGCAACCGGCTAGTAGTACCCCAGTGTCTGAAGTACCTGCATCACCTGCTCTAGTGCACGTGCGGCGGAAGTCTGAGTACCTCCCCCAACCTGAGAAGTGGCTGTCGCGGCTGGAACAGAAATCGCCTGAGCAAGGCTGGTGCACACAGTCAATATCTGAGCCAAAGCCTTCTAAAGGCGTGGAATCACAATGGGCACAGCTGGTGCCTAAGATGGTCCTACTGGCTCAACCATATCTGGTACCTGCTCTTGAACTGGAGCAACTAGTAGATTTGCGGGTTTCTCTCTAGCTATTGTACCAGCTGCACCTCTGCCCCTACCGCGACCTCAGCCTCTCGTGGACCTAGCTGGTAATACTAGTGGTTATTCGTCCGGACCGGTAGCACGTGTCCTCACCATTTGTGAGAGAATAGAACAACAGAACTTTAGTGGCCAGAATCAACTAATCCGCACGGCAAAAATACAAGATTGTGAAGTTTTCTAAGGGTTCGGCAGCCTCTCGAAGATAAGTACAGACATCTTCGTACCGATCCGCAAGACTCTACTAAATCTGCTCATGACTCGTAAGACCTATGTAACCTATGCTCTGATACTAACTTGTCACGACCCAAAACCAACCCGTCGTGATGGCGCATATCATGGTACTAGACAAGCCGACTACCTCACAACACGACACTCAAGCCCCAACTCAGTCACCAATCTCTCCAGTCTCTCGGGCTCACAACACTCATGCTAAACATCCCTAATCAATGACACGAGATGTGATAATATACGATAACAAAGACTGAGATATGACACATAATAATGAATCTGACTGAGTACATGTCTAGAATTAAACATATAACTCAATAGAAAAGAAAGACCAATGTGGGTCCCAATAGTACCAGCATATAGCCTAAACATAATTTCTAGCATGAATCACAACTCAAGTGCTCTAATACATAGAGCACAACAAAATATTCAGATAAAATAGCTACGCAGTTCCAGGGAATCGACTAAATCACAATTTCTACAGTGCACGCCCACACGCCTGTCACCTAGCATGCGCGTCACCTCAACATAAATCATATAGCACAAACTTCGAGGTTTCAGGCCCTTAGAACCAAGCTTAGAAGCGTTACTTACCTCAAACTGTGCGAAACTCTACTCCAACAAGCCCTTGCCTCGCGAAAAAGGAATGCCTCGAATATGGTCACAAACAGTTTGGTACAATCAACACGGGCTAAAAGAATCAATTTCATAAGTAAATACTAATCTATTAATCAAAAATCAAAAAGTCAACTCAAAAGTCGGCCCCCGGGCCCACATCTCATAATCGGGTAAAAGTCACAAAATTCGAAAGCCCATTCAACTACGAGTCCACCCATACCAAAATTACTCAAATCCAATACCAAAATCTCGATCAAAATCTCAAAATTCGGCCTAAAAACCTTCCTCCACTCGAGCCGAATCACTCACGAGGCCCCTGAGACCTCAACCAAACATACCAGCAACAAGTCCCAAAAGATCATACGAACTTAGTCGAGCCTTAAAATCACATCAAACAGCGCTAAAACCATGAATCGCACCCAAATTCAAGCCTATTGAAACTAAGGAATTCCAACTTCTACAAACGATACTGAAACCTATCAAATCGCGTCTAATTGATCTCAAATTTTGCACACAAGTCACAAATGACACTACGGACCTACTCTAACTCTCGAAACCCCAATAAGAGTCCGGTAACCACAAAGTCCACTCTCGGTCAAACTTCTAAATTTCCAACTTCCGCCATTTCAAGCCTTATTCAACTATAGACCTCCAAATCACAATCCGGACACGCTCCTAAATCCAAAATCATCCAACGGAGATAGTGGAACCATTAAAACTCCATTCTGGAGTCATTTACACATAAGTCAACATCCGATCAACCTTTTCAACTTAAGCTTTTAACCTTGAGACTAAGTGTCTCAACTCATTCCGAAATCTCTCTTCACTCGAACCGACTACCTTAGTAAGTCACAAAGTAGCTATAAAGCATAAAATGAGTAGTAAATAGGAGAATAGGGATACAACTCTCAAAACGACCGGCCGGGTCGTTATATGAGTGCACCTAGATCCTCATACAAGAAAATGTGAACTTGAAGTTCAAGTGATAATTCATTTACAAAGTATTGCCAGACGCATTTGCTGACCCAAAGATAAATGTTATATTTCAACTGCTAATGCTCCAAATAGAATAAAGTTCATGATGGACATAGTATATGGAACACACGAAGTGCAATATACTAATCAGTTCCAAAGATAAAACTCCTTGAAGAAAGAGAGGAGCAAATGATAAAGATGGTCATACTAAGGAGGGAAGTGTTCTATAAGAGCACCACGATATAACACTTTATAATACCTCATGGAGAGGCTTAGGTACCTGAAACTATTGAGATCTCGATAAGTTATGTCTTTATTGAGTAGTGATGGAACCGATATAAAATGATCGTTGACGATATTGTTTATAATGTAATGCTCAATATTATTAATATTGACGAGGATCTTGGGCTCAAATCTGTCATAGAATATAGACAGATAAATGATTGGTCAACGAAAAATACACAATCAATATTAAATTCACTTGGAAAATGTGAAATTTTGGACTGATAGTCCTAACACATGAAAGAATAAAACAGTGAGGTGACACAAGATTTTTTCATAAACATGTTCTCTTGTGGTGGATGCGGTTGCTTTCATATTTTAGTCTGGCAATACCTGAAAAATTTGATATACGTATATAAAAATCGTTGAAGGATTTAAACTGTTCTGAAGCATATTAAGGTTTGCAAAAAAATTATTAAATAAAGCTTCAGCAAATCCCTATGTAGATTAGAGCAATCATGGCGTACATGATTTATTTTTTTGTCTATTGCAATTGGTGCACTATGTATCTTGCTAGATCATGAGTATAACAATATGCTAGTAAAATATAATTTAATTCATATATGAAGATATTGGAATACTATTAGTATTATATTGCAAAAGGAATCCTTGATATGGATTTGTTTATTCTAACAAATATTGTCAAGGTTTTGTTGGTTATGCAAATACAGGCATTTTCTGAAGTTCGTTCTTCAAATAATCTATTTGTATGTGAGGGTATTGCCATATTATTATTTCACAAGGCAGTCAATTATTGATACTTATCTAAGTCATGTCAATATACTAGCAACTGATAAACAAGTGACTCAACACACAACAAATGTGTGACTTTTCCTTGAAGAGAAGATTCCAATAATAATGAAGGCAATGATATTTGTTTATCTCGATTGAAAAAAAGATATATCGAAGGAGACAGAATAAAACATATATTTCATCAAAGTTCTTTATCTGATACAATCTTCACCGAACGGTGAAATAGATGTTCAACAAATTTGTTCGCTTGATAATTTGGTGTTCTGCTCAGTGAAGCATGAGCAACCTCAACATTTGAGAAGTTGGTATACAAGATCGGAACACGTCATCTCGGAGAATCAAACTGATCTTCTCATCAAGGGAAGGCAAGTACGTGTTGTACTCTTTTTTCTTTAGCTGAAATTTTATCCCACTGGATTTTTCTGGCAAGGTTTTTAATGAGACAACAAATAATGCGTATTACAAGATATGTGTACTCATTTTCCTTCACTAAGATTTTTTCCTACAAGGCTTTTTCTTAGTAAGGTTTTAACGAGACACATTATTTGTGGACATCCAAGGGGGAGTGTTATGAAATACATATTATATGGATGTCCACTAATCAAATATATTTCTCACTACTCTTCTCCATTATGTAGATAATCCTCACTACTTCTTACCATTATAGTTGTAACTCGCACACCTCTATAACCTCCTCATGATCTTCCCCATGTTCTCAATAGTTAATACCATGTTCATGACATCTCTTTGTATTGCCTCAATGTCATCCTATAAATAGAGAGTTTGGGTATCACATAGTACACACTTGAAAAACACTTGAAGAAATAAGAACCTTTGTTCTCTTTCTCTCTACATTCTTGTCTATTTACTTGTTTCATATTATTAATTTGAGCTAAATTTCTTAACAAAAAACCATATTTTTTCCGTTTTTAAACGTTTGTTATGCAAATTTGAATGGTCAACTCTCAATAGGTATTTGGACAACATTTGAGTAAGTTTACAAAATAAGTATTTGAAATTGATGTTGTAAAAAAAAAATATTTATGTGCACTTTGGACTAAACTACTGCTTGCCCGTTCTAATCAAATTATTATTACACATATGGAAGTCAACAAAAATGTTTTATGGTTTTTGTTATTTTTTTCATAAAAATAAAACAGGAAACGAATGCAAAAGCAATTTACCTAAAATTTAAAGTAGATACTCAAAAGTTGTATCGGTAAAAAAAATTTTAAAAAAAAGTACATACGAAATAAATTACGATTCATCACCATTTTTTTTTTCCCTTTCTTTTTTCTGACAAAATTTTCTTTTGCTCCTAAAAAATTGGTTTCTTAATACTATAGCCTTTACATCGTACGAAAATAATAGTATAATATTTTATGCGTTCCACATGAAATGATTCCAAAATTTGTGGCACCTTTCCATCGCGAGTGGCCACGTGTGAGCCTTCTTACCACTTGCCAAATAATGATGAGAATCTTTTCCTAAAGAGTATGATGAGATAGATCTAAAATTTCCTTACCAAATTCAACAACTCTTACATTGATGTTGAAAATCAAAGTAATTTACCTAATAAAGTATGTAAAATAAAATATATAATATTGTGGATTGTACTTTTACACTAACTTATCAATTTAAGGGAATGTAATTGAACGTTCAATGACAAACACTTAGCTTGCATCTTATATTATTGGTAATAAACTAAAACAATTAATCATAAAAATTATTAACCAAGTTAAAAGTAGTTATGCCAAGTGGTCGCATAAGAGAGTGACACATGGAGTCGAAAACAGTGGATAGTTAAAACTGAAGATAACTGTCCCATTTGTGATCGGAAAGAATGACGCTCATAAAGATGCAATAAATACCTGTCACCCGATAACATTTAATAGAGAATATTCCACATCATTTAGTACATTGCCCGTTACAAAGAATTTATCATTTATGCTCACCGTTACACATACTTCAATGGCCCTCATAATTGACATTAGAGAAGAACATGATCTTAGGACCTTGTTCCCTAGGTACAACTATAAATAGTGAGCTCTGTTATCATTGTAAATGACACGAATTTTCTCGCAAACCTACGCTATAATCAATTCAAAGCTTTGTACAATTTTACCTTCTTCCTTCTTGATTTCATTACTGTTGTGCCCAGAAACCTTGCTCCCGGAATTATTATTTCTGCTATTTTGTCTTCATTTCACGGCTATGTATCGCATATTTCTTCAATTCTTGTATTATTTCAGGATCGAAATAATTTACTTGTCTAGAAACCACGTATAAATTCAACTGTACTGTTTTACGGATAAATTGTTTGGCGCCCACCTTGGGGCCTAGACACTTGTGTAATTAAGTTGATCTTTGCCTCTTTTACTAACGTGTTTTGATTATTTGTCTTAGCAACAAATCACAAAAAATGACAGATAATAGTTTTAACAACACGCGCAATCTTGAGGCCCAAGGAGACCGGCCTCATCACGAGGATTCAGTCAGTGACACCCGCAATGAGGAAAACGATACTACGCCGGTCCATGACAGGCGATACCCGCGACATGTTCTGGGAGGCGACTCATGATGATGCTGAAAAGGAGCATGTTATTGAAGCGGTAAGGGTCTTGCAAGAGCAACAAGCGATCATTCTATGTCATCTCATACGGCAGGATAAGGTTATGACAGAGGTGAAGCAAGCGTTGTCGGAGGCTTCCAATAACGTGAATGGACGAGGTCCAGTTTCTCCTGGTGGTCCCGCGAATCAAACAACTCAGAGGGTTGACAATACTACCTCGGTGGGCGAGGTTGGCTCTAATGGGGCTGGGGGAGCGAATCTGTCCCTAACAACGAGAACGATCCCTTCAAGAGTGAACTCTTACGGTTTATAAGGGAAGTGAATGCCCGCATGGACCAAATCCTGGGTGCACCACCGATGCTGAAAGGGTCAGACTCAAAGAAGTATACTCAATTGCCGTACAAACCAAGTGCGACACTAGAATTGATCCCGAAGTGGTTTTAAATGCCTGACGTGCCGAAATATTATGGGACTTCAGACCCTTAGGAGCATATTAGCACCTATACAATGGCGGTGAAAAGGGATGATTTAGCTCCACATGAGATTGAATCTCTTTTGCTGAAGAAATTCGAAGAGACTCTCACAAGGGGAGCCTTGACGTGGTATTCGTTGTTACCCGAGCATTTCATAGATTCCTTTGAAATAGTCACAGATTCTTTTATTAAGGCCCATGCCGGGGCCAGAAAGGTACAAGCCTAAAAGGCCGACATATTCGGAATTGCACAAGGAGAGTCCGAGTTGCTAGGGGAATTCGTCACCCGGTTCCAAAAGGAGAGGATGTTGCTCCCGGCTGTTCCGAATGAATGGGCGACTGAAGCATTCACCAAGGGTCTGAATCCGAGAAGTTTTTATGCTTCACAAAAATTGAAGGAAAGCTTGCTTGAGTTCCAAGCAATGACTTGGGCGGATGTTCACAACCGGTATGAGTCTAAGATAAGGATTGAAGATTATCAGATTGGCTTTCCAGCGTCGGCAAAGGATCGGGAGAAGAATAAAGAAAAATCAAAAGACGATTTTGACACATATAGACGGTCTCCAAGGGGACGGTTTTTGCCCTACGAACAAGCCGAAGGTCACGGTAGAGGATTCTGGCTGCAGACAGGCTCGTTATCGACATAAGAGCTAATCGCGGTCGGAACAACAGATTATTACAGGACAAAGAAGTGCTAGGTACATGGGATCCTTCCTAGCCCAAGCTACTAGGGTGCAACTTCAACGTCAGTATAGTAGAGTTGGTGTCGGCTATGATGAGCACTAAAGAAGCACGGTTCCCAAAGATGATGAGGTCCGATCACAGCTAGAGAGATCCCAAATTTGTGGTTTGAATACCACGGGACGAATGGCCACCGGACTGGGGACTGCCGACATCTGCGTGAGGAGGTGGCACCACTGCTGAAAAATGGTCATCTCAGAGAATTCTTAAGTGACCAGGCCAAGAAGCTTTGACACAGCCCAATTTCACCTATAAGTCGTGATGGCACCCAACACTACAGCTAGGCAAGCCAACTAATAAATTAAGCATACATTGATAAAATTTAAAACCAAGAAAATATAATAAAACCCAAACTCTACCAATGTGTGTTCCAAGACCTGGTGTCACAAGTGTATGAGCATCTAGTAGATTATACAAAACCTCAAATATTGTCTGAAATAAAAATAGACAGAATAAAAAATACAAAGAGAGACACTAGTAGCTGCAGAACGGATCAGAGAAACAACTCACCACTATGCCCCTGGATAATGTGGGTGTAAGACGATAAGTCCCCCTACTAGTACTTGCCTCAGTTCCTGCACAAAAAGTGCAACAAGTGTAGTATGAGTACGTAAACAACGTGTACCCAGTAAGTATCAAGCCTAATCTCGAAGTGGTATAGACGAGATGGCCGACTTTGACACTCACTATGGGTCAATAATAATAATTAAAATACAACTAGGATATTTTAAATCAGCATGATTTATAGAATTTAAAATACGGTCGGAACCGTGATAACGCGGAGCCCTCAAAAGCAGGAGAAGATCCCTCGTTCCAAATGATCAACATGATCTTCGGGGGGGGGGGGGGAGGGGGGGACGAGATCAACGGGGTTACCTTCTCGGCAGCAAAAAGGACGAAGGTATCAATAACCCATAGCAAGATACTCCGGGAAGTCGCTGAAGACAACATCACTTTCACAGAGGAGGACACAGACGGATTGTTGCTACTGCACAACGACGCTTTGGTAATTTCTTTAAATGTACTAGATTTTAAAATCAAACGTGTTCTGGTGGATCCAGGGAGTTCGGCCAATATCATACAATTGATGGTATTAGAGCAAGCCAAACTCACCGGAAGAATTGTTACGGCCACAAAACTCCTCGCCGGATTCAACCTCGCAAGCGTGACAACCCGAGGAGAGATCTTGCCGCCCACGAACGCCGAAAGGGTGAAGAAGATGACTCTTTTCGAAGTTGTGGATGGTGATATGGGTTATAACATTATTCTCTCTAACACCCCGAAAAAATTTCAAAGTGTTTTAAGACCACTAAGAAGATTGGCGAGTGCTAATTATATCAATTCGGGTATGAACAAGAGTAGTAATTTGAATGATATCAATTGATCATGATAATATATGTATGAAAAGCATAATCCGGGCACGCCCCTAAGTCTAAAATCACCTAACGGAACTAACAGAACCGACGAAATTCCATTCCGGAGTCTTCTTCACAAAGTTTCGACTACGGTCCAAATCCTAAGGCTTAAACCTCCATTTAGGGACTAAGTGTCCCAAAATACTCCGAAACTCAAAACGAATCTTCCCGGCAAGTCACATTAGCAGAAATAGATATGGGAGAATAGTAAATAGAGGATCAGGGCTATTACTCTCAAAACGACCAGCCGGGTCGTTACATCTTCCCCCTCTTAAAATAATCATTCGTCCTCGAACGAGCATAGAGACATACCTAAAGTGGTGAAAAGATGAGGATAACGGTTGCGCATATCCTGCTCGGTCTCCCAGGTCGCCTCCTCGACCGGCTGTCCCCTCCACTGAACCTTCACGGAAGCAATGTTCTTTGATCTTAGCTTTCTGACCTGTCTGTCTAAAATAGCCACTGGCTATTCAACATAAAATAAATCCTTGTCCAATTGGACTGAGCTGAAATCCAATACGTGAGCTGGATCACCGTGATACTTCCGGAGCATCGAAACATGAAATACTGGATGAACTCCTGCTAGGCTGGGAGGTAAGGCAAGCTCATAAGCAACCTCCCCAACATGCCGCAACACTTCAAAAGGACCAATGAACCTTGGGCTCAGCTTGCCCTTCTTTCCGAATCTCATAACGCCCTTCATAGGCGAAACCCGGAGCAAGAACCATTCTCCAACCATGAATGCAACATCGCGAACCTTTCGGTCCACGTAACTCTTCTATCTGTACTGGGTTGTGCGAAGTCTATCCTGAATCACCTTAACCTTTTCCAAGGCATCCTGAACCAAGTCTGTACCCAATAATCTACCTCGCCCGGCTCGAACCAACCCACTGGGGACCGACACCGCCTACCATACAGAGCCTCATATGGTGCCATCTGAATGTTGGACTGATAACTGTTGTTGTAAGCAAATTTCGCAAGTGGCAAGAACTGGTCCCAAGCACCCCCAAAATCTATCACACAAGCACGGGGCATATCCTCCAGTATCCGAATAGTGCGCTCGGACTGTCTATCTGTCTGAGGGTGAAATATTGTGCTCAACTCAACTCGAGTACCTAACTCATGCTGTACAGTTCTCCAGAACCGTGATGTAAACTGCGTACTCGGTCAGAGATAATAGATATCGATATGCCATGAAGCCTAACGATCTCACGGATGTAGATTCGAGCTAGATGCTCGGAAGAATAGGTAGTCATCACAGGAATGAAATGAGATGACTTGGTCAGCCTATCTACAATCACCCAAACTGCATCAAACTTCCGCTGAGTCCGTGGGAGTCCAACAACGAAATCCATAGTGATACTCTCCCATTTCCACTCCGGAATCTCTAACTTCTGAAGCAATCCACCTGGTCGCTGATGCTCATACTTTACCTGCTGGCAATTCAGACACCGAGCTACATATTCTACTATGTCGCTCTTCATTCTCCTCCACCAGTAATGCTGTCTCAAGTCTTGATACATCTATGCGGCACCCGGATGAATAGAGTACCGCGAACTGTGAGCCTCCTGGAGAATCAACTCACACAAACCATCTACATTGGGCACACATAGACTGCCCTGCATCCTCAATGCACCATCATCTCTAATATTGACCTCCTTAGCATCACTGTGCTGGACTGTGTCCTTAAGGACAAGCAGATGGGGGGTCATCATTCTGACGCTCCCTGATACGATCATAAAGGGAAGACCAAGAGACCACACAAGCCAATACTCGACTCGGCTCAGAAATATCCAATCTCACAAACTGGCTGGCTAAGGCCTGAACATCTAACGACATGGGCCTCTCTGCTGCTAGTAGATATGCTAAGCTCCCCAAACTCTCTTCCCGGTGACTCAAAGTATTGGCCACCCCATTGGCCTTCCCAGGATGGTACAAAATGGTGATGTCATAATCCTTAAGCAGCTCTAACCACCTCCTCTGACGCAAATTAAGATCCTTCTGCTTGAACATATGCTGCAAACTCCGGTGATCAGTATAGATCTCACAAGGGACACTGTGCAAATAGTGCCTCCAAATCTTCAAGGCATGAACAATAACTACTAATTCAAGGTCGTGCACATGATAGTTCTTTTCATGCACCTTCAGCTGTCTGGACATGTAGGCTATTATCCTACCGTCCTGCATTAACACCGCGCCGAGACCAATCCGTGAGGCATCACAATATACAGTATAAGACCCCGAACCTGTAGGCAATACCAATACTGGGGCTGTAGTCAAAGCTGTCTTGAGATTTTGAAAGCTCTCCTCACATTCCTCTGTCCACCTGAATGGAGCACCCTTCTGGGTCAGCCTGGTCATAGATGCTGCAATAGATGAGAAACCCTCTACATGGTAATACCCCGCCAAACTAAGAAAACTCTGGATCTTCGTAGCTGAGGATGGTCTAGGCCAACTCTGCACTGCTTCAATCTTCTTCGGATCCACCTGGATCCCCTCACTCGATACTATATGACCCAAGAATGCCACTGAGTCTAGCCAAAACTCACACTTTGAAAATTTTGCATATAACTTCTTTTCTCTTAAGGTCTGTAGCGCAGTCCTCAGGTGCTGTTCATGATCCTCCCGACTCCGGGAGTATACCAGAATGTCGTCAATAAACACAATGACGAATGAGTCAAGATAAGGCTGGAACACATTGTGCATCAAGTGCATAAAAGCTACCGAGGCATTGGTCAGCCCAAAAGACATCATAAGGAACTCGTAGTGACCATACCGAGTCCGGAAGGCACTCTTCGGGATATCTGGCTCCCGAATCTTCAAATGATGATAGCCGGAACGTAAATCAATCTTGGAAAACACTCTAGCATCCTGTAACTGATCAAATAAGTCATCAATATGAGGCAATAGATACCTATTCTTCACTGTGACTTTGTTCAACTGGCGGTAATCAATATACATCCGCATAGAACCATCCTTCTTCTTCACAAATAAGGCAGGAGCACCCCAAGGTGACACACTGGGATGAATGAAGCCCTTATCAAGCAATTCCTATAACTTCTCCTTCAACTCATTCAATTCAGGAGGAGCCATATGATATGGAGGAATAGAGATTGGCTGAGTGCCCGGCAACAAATCAATGCCAAAATCAATATCTCTGTCGGGCGGCATGCCCGGAAGATCAGCTGGAAACACATCTGGAAAGTCCCTCACTACTGGAACTGACTCAATTGTAGGGGTATCAATACTGACATCTCTCACATAATCTAGATACGCGTCACACCCCTTCTCAACCATTCGTTGAGCTTTAAGAAATGAAATAACTCTACTGAGAGTATACTCTAAGTCACCTCTCCACTCTAACCGCGGTAATCCTGGCATAGCCAGCTTCACGATTTTGGCGTGGCAATCAAGAATAGCATAATGGGGTGACAACCAGTCCATGCCCAAGATAACATCAAAATCTACCATGCTGAGCAATAATAAGTCGGCTCTGGTCTCAAAACCACAAAGAGCAATCAAACACGACCGATACACGCGGTCCACAACAAGAGAATCTCCCACAGGAGTAGACACATAAACAGGGAAACTCAAAGAATCCCGTGATACGCCCAAATACGGGGCAAAATAAGAGGACACATGGGAATATGTAAAGCCTGGGTCAAATAATACCGACGCATCTCTATGATAGACTGGAACAATGCCTGTAATGACAGAATCAGAAACAACTGCCTCTGTATGAGCAGGAAGGGCATAATATCTAGCCTGACCTCCCCCTCTAGTGCGACCTCTACCTCCTCGACCTCCACCTCGAGCTGACTGAGCAGGTGGGGTGGCAGCTGGTGCTGTAATCATGGCCTGAGGACCCGGTAGAGCATGTTGTGGCTGAGAAGTCTGTGGAGGTGCACCCCTCATAATCCTGGGGCAATCCCTCACCATATGGCGAGTGTCGCCACACTCAAAACAAGCTCTGGGAGGGCGTGACTGTTATGACTGGCTCTGGCCAGATCTGCTGGACTGGCCGCTAGGAACACCCCGTGCAGGAGGCACACTATATACTGGTAGTGCATAATAAAGCTCTTGGGGCCTAGAAGGAGCTGGAACACCACTGATGGCTGGAAGAGCTGAATGGACGGGGCGACTCACATAACCCCTACCATGGCGAGCTGCTGGGGCACGAGCACCAGAATAATAACCAGTCTCTCGAGACCTCTTGGCCTCTCTCTCCTCTCTATCCCGAGCAAGCATGCCTTCCAATATCCTGGCAATACTCATAACCTGTTGATATGAAATATCCATCTCCAACTCTCTGGCCCTACTAATCTGGATGTTGGGGTGGAGTTCCTCAATAAACCATCGAACCCTCTCTCGAACTGTGGCAACCAAGGCCGGTGCATGTCAGGCAAAATCACTGAAGCGAACTGCATACTCTGACACATTCATAGCACCCTGGCGCAGCTGCTCAAACTCTACGTGCCATGAGTCTCTGAGGCTCTAAGGGACATACTCTCTCAAAAACATGTCCGAGAACTGAGTTCATGTAAGTGAAGCTGCCTCAGCTGGACTACTCAACTCATAAGCACGCCACCACTGATAGGCTGCTCCTCTAAGCTAGAATGTAGTAAAAGAAACCTCGCTCGTCTCCGCTACGCCCATAGTACGGAGAATACGATGACACTCCTCCAGAAAAACCTGAGCATCATTTGTAGCCAATCCGCTGAAGGTAGGTGGGTGGTACTTCTTGTACCTCTCAAGTCTGAGCTGCTCCACCTCAGAAGCTGATGCCCTAACCTCGGGCTGAGCTAGAGCTACCGTCTGCATTGGTACAATATCTGGATCCTGGTCGACCTGAACCCGTTGCTCTAGAGTACCGGTGACGGGAGTTTGTGCTCCTCCCCCGGCCTAAGATATGGCGGGAGCAAGTGGGATCAATCCAGCCTGAGCTAAGGTGCTGAACATGCTCAGAAATTGGGCTAGAGTCTCCTGGAGGGCTGGTGCAGGAATAGGTGCCTCAGGTGTCTGCCCTCCAGCTGGAGCTACTGGGGGCTCCTCTGTAGCAGCTCGTGCGGGTGCTCTGACTGCACCACGTGGACGTCCTCGTCCTCTACCCCGGCCCATGCCTCTCGCGGCTCTAGAAGGGGGTGCGGGTGCCTGATCATCAGATCCGCTTGTACGTGTCCTCACCATCTGTGAGAGAATAGAATACAAAAGTTTAGAATTTTTGAAGTCAATAATTTTCGCACGACAAGGAATCAAATTAGTAAAATTTTCCTAACAGTTCCATAGCCTCCCGAAGATAAGTACAGACGTCTCCGTACCGATCCGCGAGACTCTAATAAACTGGCTTGTGACTCACGATACCTATGAACCTAGAGCTCTGATACTAACTTGTCACGACCCAATTTCTCCTTTGTATGACGTCGTGACGGCACCTAGTCTCTATGACTAGGTAAGCCTAACATTTGCGGAATAATGAAATGAAAACATGAATTAAACAACTAACTGTTCAAAATATACAGTAATCCCAAAACCCAGAAAATCGTAAGTTACAAGCTACAGAAGGAAACTGGTATCTCTATACACTAGAGTCTAATAACAGAAGTAAGGAAGGTAAATGACATAGGAAGGAATATAGGGGGACTCCGAGGTCTGCGGACGCGGCAGATATACCTTGAAGTCTCCGTACAGCAGCAAACACTCTCAGCTAGTAGAGGGGCTGATAAGAAGTACCTAGATCTGCACACAAAACATGTGCAGAAGAGTAGCATGAGTACACCACAATCGGTACCCAGTAAGTGCCAAGCCTAACCTCGGTATAGTAGTGACGAGGTCAGGTCCGGGCCCTACTGGAATATGATAATAAAGCAAGGCAAAAATAAAATATCGCAGTAAAATAAAGACTGAAATTTAACAAGAAAGAATTTATAGAAGGTAACAGCTCAATACACAGAAATACAACAGGGGATCTCCCGAGATACCGTCTCGTAGTCCCAAACGTAAATGTGCAGGGGGATCTCCCGGAATATCATTCCGTAGTCTCAAAGTAAATATGCAAGATAGGGGGATCTCCCGGAATACCGTTCCGTAGTCCCAAAGTAAATATGCAGTACAGGGGAATCTCCCGGAATACCATTCCGCAGTCCCAAAGTAAATATGCAGTACATGAGAATCTCCCGGAATACCGTTTCGTAGTCCCAAAGTAAATATGCAGTGCAGACAATAGAAATACAACTACATCACGAAATCTTATGATTTAGACTAAGTACCAGTCAAGGAAGAAGCAGGAAATTCACTAAGCATGCTGCGTAGAGTTCACATAAGTAGTTAAGACACGTAGACATGCTGTATTAGACTAAACATGATAGCTACACATATTGGAATAACTCAATTAAGAATGAAAATAGATTAATACTCATTAAAATGGTATAACTCAAAATAAAAGGAAAATAAGTTGCTGCTCACTAAGAAAATCAGGTTTTTTCCATAACTAGCCCGTGTACGTACTCTTCACCTCACGTACACGGCGCTCACGTATCACAATAATTCCAAATCTTAAGGGAATTTCCCCACACAAAGTTAGGCAAACCACTTACCTCGAACCAAGCTCAATCAATCGGTCACAATGCCTTTCCCATGAATATCCGGCTCCGAATGGCCCAAATCTAGCCAAAAGCAATTACATATCATAAATACAACCATAATAGACTCATCTAATTAATGAGATCAACACTTTAACAAAAATTCCAAAATTAACTCAAAAATCGCCCATGGGGCCCACATCTCGGAATCGGGTAAAAGTCACAAAATACGAACACACATTCACTCACGAGTCTAACCATATTAAAATTACTCAAATCTGACCAAAAATCCCCTTTCAAAACTCGAAATCTTTGTTGAAGAAATTTTTCCATTTTTTCTCCCAATTTCAACCCCAAAATCCGAAATTTAAAAGGAAATTAATGATAGATTAGTGGAATATAACCAAAATGGAGTGTAGAATTATCACCCAATCGATTTCTCTGAAACTCCCTCAAAATCTCGTCCAAATCCGAACTCCCAACTCAAGTTAATAATTTGGCAAAACCCCCATTTTTGGAATGTTTAAGCACTGCCTAGTGATTCCTTAATCGCGATCGCGAAGAACAACTTCGCACCCTCAGAAACTTCCTCCACGCGAACGCGTAACACCTCACGCGAACGCGATGCACTAGCTACTCACACCTACGCGATCGCAATTGTCCTCATGCGACCGCGAAGAGTAACACTCAAACTCCACTGCTACCTCACTTCTTCTTTGCGAACGCAGCCTAGCCCACGCGTTCGCGGTGCACTTCCTGATAACCTTATGCGATCGCGTCTTCATCTTCACGAACGTGAAGAGAAATTTTAGCTGACCTCTCAGATGACCTACATGATCGCGAGATCCCCTCGCAAATGCGATGAAGAAAAATGTCTACAATAACACCAGAAAATCTGCCAACTCCCTAAGTCCAAAAATGACCCGTTGAGCATCCGAAACACGTCTGAGGCCCCCGGGACCTCAACCAAACATACCAACTAATCCTAAAATACTATACAAACTTAGTCGAGCCCTCAAATCACATAAAACAACGCTAAAATCACGAATCACCCTCCAATTCAAACTTAAAGAAACTTGAAACTTCCAAATTCGACAACCGATGCCAAAACCAACCAAACCACGTCCGATTGACCTAAAATTTTGCACACAAGTCATATTCAACACTACATACCTACTCCAACTTCCGAAATCGGAATCTGACCCCAATATCAAAAAGTCCACTACCAGTCAAAATCTCCAAAAATTCGATTTTCACCATTTCAAGCCTAAATAAGCTACAGACCTCCAAAACATAATCCAAACATGTCCCTAAGTCCAAAATCACCTAAAGGAACTAACAGAACTGACGGAATTCCATTCCGGAGTCATTTTCATACAGTTCCAACTACGGTCTAAATCCTAAGGCTTAAACCTCCATTTAGAGACTAAGTGTCTCACAATACTCCGAAACTCAAAACGAATCTTCCTGGCAAGTCACAATAGTAGAAATAGATATGGGAGAAGAATTAAATAGGGGATCGAGACTATTATTCTCAAAATGACCGGCCGGGTCGTTACAATGTGTTCCTTATAATGTTGAGTGGAGAGTTTCTTTTCTACCAGCTAGGCGTATATGTTGAGATTTGAATTTGAATCCTATTGAGAAAGTTGACTTGACTGTCACAAGAATAAATGCGAACTTAGCGGATGTTTGAGGTATTTTATGGTGGGTGTTACGTAAGCTTAAGAAGAATTTTTGTTGAACTGACTGTAGTATTATGGAAGTAATAAAGTATGGGTATTGTGAGTTATGGAGTGTTTTATTGTATGGCTTTAAGCCAAGTTGGGGAGCCTTCTATTAACAATTCAATTTCATGGATATATGTTAAATTTTAGTTTTGGTCTGAGGCATACTTGTGGGTTAGTTATGACTTGCAGAGGTGGAGATCGAGGATGACTCGGGTAAGGAAATTCTTGAATATGAGTTACATTGCACTTTATGAAAATGTATAAATTATGGAATGATTAAGTTGTTATTTTGTAGGATGTAGTGCGCACAAAGTATGAATTTGATTGGTCGTGTTAAGGCAAGGTTACTTCTTTGAGTATTGATTGTGCTAAAGGAGCACGTGTCTTTCAGCCCGTTTGGGTGGAGCAAATTAGATTTGAGCAGAGTGAATGACTCTTTCGAGAGTTCAAATGGATTTAAAATGTATATGTGGCAATTGAAAGTTTTTCGAATTTGTAAATCACTAGTCAGTTACTTACAGTAGATGATATCAGGACATGCGATAATTATGTTTGACTATGGATTCTACATTTCGGTATAAGAAAGAAAAGAGGAACAATTTTAAATTCACATAAGGTCCTTAAGAGTGGGTGTCTCGATTGTGGTATTTATGGAGGTGCTTAAGAAGAATATAGTGGCTTATGGGACATAGGGCGGTGTGGTTTTATGTTGGGATGTCTTGTAGTGAGCTTTGGGTAAGGATCGTAGTGTTCTGACAAGGAGAAGTGTCAACTTAAGGGTAGTTCAGAAGAAACTCGAAGAAAATAGGACAACTGGGTAGTAGGCTAGACCAGTATGTTAATGGTATGTTCGGTTCTTTTGGGATAATTATGATGTGGTGAGACTTTACAAATGTTTCAGTGGCAATATTCTTGGGTTTGGTGACCTGCATGGCTTAGTCGAGTTAGAGGAATTCAGTTTTGATAGCTTGGTTATGTGCAAATGGATTTGAAAGTGTTCTTGATGGTTTCTACCATGGTTTGAACTAGGTATTTTTTACCGGTGTAGGAGACATATTGTGCATTGTGAATTCCTCATGGATGAGAGAAAATGGAAGGTTTCTAATTGACCAGGTATGTAATATATTGGTGACTCAGAGTTAATAATGAGATTCTTGTGCTTGTCACATGATGGCATAATAGATGTTATGTGTTATGCGGGATTAAGACTTATATGTACAAGGTAGCAGTTCATTCTAGAAAGCAAGACCACGAATTATGGACAGAATGGTCAATTTCAGATGTTTAGACGGATATTATAACTACTCGGTAATCCCTGAGAAGGGTGTGCATTTCAAAACAGGCATTGTGTTTTGACTTTTAGATGTCATCGGTATTGCGATACTCACATGGTTAATAGACTGTTGATATTCCAATTATTGCTATGTGGCACATGAGGAAATGTGAAAGTATTCCTCATGGGATGATCGTACGAGAAAGATGTGTTAGTCATTCGAGTGCTGGAGTTAGGACCAGTATTTTAAAAGGCGTGGGCGTAAGACGAAATATTTTACATATGCCTCAGCGGGGCGTAATCCCCGAGGCGTGGGGCCTAAGCCCCATAGGTATTTAGTTTTTAATATTTTATAAAATAATATAATGACAGTAAATATTTATAAACAGGTAAAATTGCATAAATATTGAAGAAAACTATATATATGTGTGCTCCATCCCCACAAAAAACTAATCAAAACAATCTATTATATGTTACTTACAAGCACAAGTAATTTGAGTCAAAGAATAAAGTTTTCTATATGGAGGAACAAAAAAAACCTGCAATTTGAACCTTGAATTTGTTGCTATGAAGAAGAATGTAGTTCTCTTTGTATTTGTAAAAAAAATTAAATATTCGTTGCTTTTGGGAGATATTAGCAGACTAGCGGACAAGATAAAAAATTGCAAAAACCATGAATTAGGGCTTAAATCAATAAAAAAGGTCTTTACTTTTAAATTTAATACTTTTGAGTTCATTTTTAAACCTTTTGAGTAATTACCAAACTGACTTTTGAGAATTTGAGTATTATATCAAGGACTAATTCAACAAATTTTGTTTTAATATGAAAAAGTCTATGGGGCTTACTCCTTACTAAAAAAATGCGCCCCGAACGCCCGGACGTATGCCCCGAACGCCCGGGCGTACGCCCCCAAATTGCGGGGTGTACGCCTCTTGAGACTTTCGCCACACACCATCGCCCCGGGCTCGCCCCAGAAACTCCTTTTAAAACACAGGTTGGGACCAATCACGGTGATTCTTGTGTTCTATGAATATGGAGATTGGGGTTCTCAGAAGCATATTGTTTCAGGGTTGCGGCATGTTTGAGGTGAGTATTTTATTTTAACTCAGTGGAGGCACTAATTGCCTTTGTGATGACTACGCACTACAAGTGCGTGTATATATATATATATATATATATATATATATATATATATGTGAGGTTTGAGCCCATGTGTGGGCATCGGGGCAAGTATTCAGACTCGGGAAAATATTTAGACTATGATATGCCTAGAGTTGATAGTTAAGCATAAAGTTATGACGTTTCTCGTACTCGTACCTTTGTTGAGAACTATCTGGGTTATAATTAAGGTTACAACGAGGCTAATTCCCTGAATAAACTGGGTAGTTACTATTTCTGCATTCACTTGCCGATTTGAGTTGTGAAAGCGACTTTGTACATGCCTACTCTATGGCATGTTATTTATACCAGTCCAGGAGCATGTAAATTTTATTTTATTTATCATAAACATGTGTACTTATTTGATTGCTCCTATATGATATGCTTGGATTGGAGGCATGTGACCATGCCGGGCGGATTATGTTATTGGCACGTGAGTTATCTGTGCGGATCCATATACTGATATTGTTAGCACGTGAGTTACCCGTGCAGGTCCAGATATTGATACGATAACAGGTGATTTGTCCGTGTGGGTTGATCTTAATGTGAGCTCTAGGAGAGCTGATTACCGTTATTAGATTCGTGTGTCTTGGTTTTACCATGTATGGTGAGCTCATAGCATGTCGGTTATAAAAGTTCTTGTTGAACTTGCGAAACGATTCTCTTCTTTGAACATTTTCTATTTTTAGGTACACAGATTGCGCAGTTTGTGGCTTGAATTAGATTGGCGTGGCATGTTTTTGGGATAGTTGTGTTTAATAATATATGGTCATTAGACCTAGAATGGGTACTATCAGGTTTGATTATGGTAAATTTGGGAGGACGACATTAAAAGTCAGCTTAGAAAGTGATTATAGTTCTGGTTGGTGTGAGATAACTCCATGACTTGTTGATCTGATAAGCGTGTGTTGAGGTTCGGGAAGAAGGGAAAGTTTAACCCTCGGTATATTGGGCCTTTTGAAATACTTAAGAAGATTGGAGAGGTGGCTTATGAACTTGCCTTGCCGCCTAGTCTATTAGGTGTTCATCCAGTGTTCCAAGTGTCCATGCTACGAAAGTATTTGGGGATCCGTCTCATATTTTGGATTTTAGTACAGTGCAGTCGGACGGTAATTTGACTTATGATGTGAAGCCGGTGGCCATTTTAGATCGGCAGGTTCGAAAGTTGAGAAATAAAGAAATTGCCTCCGTGAAAGTGTTATGGCGAAACCAACAGGTTGAAGAGGCCACTTGGGAAGCCGAGGAAGAAATGAAGAAGAAGTACCCTCATTTGTTTGAATAGTCATGTATTTATAAAGTTGTGTTCTACAAAAATTCTAAGAGTTACCTTCTATGAATTGTATATCAACTGTATAGCTGATGTTAAAGGTGTTCCTCTTTGGTAGTATACTGCTCGTGAGGCCACGTTTGTCATTGTTTTAATGTTATGTTGCGTCGTTGGTTCATGAATATGTTGTTAGGACTGATTTTGGTGATTCTCTGGCAGGTGGTTAGGCCCAATTGCAGAGGACACTCTGTCGAAATTTCTGAAAAATTTGGGAGTTAGCCAAATTTTGGGGCCTTAAGAAAGTTGAAATGTTGGAAGAATATCTAAGATCTATATGAAGTCAAGAACGATTAGAGATGATGGTTAAGGTGAAAAGAGGATAATACTGTGTCTAATAATGAATTGTAAAACATTCGAGGACGAATGATCTTAAGTGAGGGAGAATGTAACACCCCAAAAAATTTCTGAGTGTTTTAAGACCATTAAGATGATTGGTGGGTGCTAATTATATCAATTCGGGTATGAACAAGACTGATAATTTGAATGATATCAATTGATCATGATAATATATGTATGAGGTGCATTAAGAATGGTTTAGGGTCTAAGAAGAGCCCTAAGGCTAAGGCAAGTTGAAAATTATATGATGGGATAAAGTTTCAAGTGAGTTTGCACAAGATCTAAATTTAAATGTGAATAACTCTCAAGATATGAAGAGTTATATGGTGTATAGCCTATCAAATTAAATCCTTTTGAGTCTAGTTTTCAAGGCATCAAACCGTTCATCCTTTGGATATGTATACAGAAAGTTATGGCCATTTTACTGGACCTGTGTCATATGCGCGTTCAGATGCGCGACCACGCATATTTGAGACTTTCTGCCTCAGGTGCGCGGCCGCGCACGTAGGAGCTCATTTAATACCCCCATGGCCGGGTAGGGAGAATGGTAAAGTCATTTTAAAGCTAAAACCTAATATTTTAGAGAGATGTAAGAGCATTTTAGAGAGAGAATGAGTAAACCTAGCATTCTAATCATCCAATCTTGCATCAATCTCCAAGAATCAAGGAAGCTAATCACAAGATCTTCATCAAAGAGGTAAGGTTCCATACCCTAGTTTTCAATTTCGAGATTTGGATTAAAAGTAGGTCATAAGAAGTATGATTCTTGGGTGTGAGAGTATTATGTATATATGTATGATTTATTATGGAAATATGAGTATGAATCAAGTATTGGAACTCATGGTATAGTGATTGGAAGCCATAAATTCTCAATTTAAATGAATACCCATTGTAGAAATTTAAAAGTGATTATTTGATGGATTTTTATTGGTTGGGTGAGAATGGTTGGTCACACATGTAATGTTAGGATTATAAGTTGTTAAAGAATGATGGTGGGAATAATTGTTGGTAAATTATGGTAGTTGGAAGAACTCATTCTATGGTTAAGAAATGTATAAATGTATGCCCACTAGGTGTTTGGTAAATTGTCTAAATGGCATAAACTATGGAATTGGTTACTAATGCTGGTCCCATTGGATGTTGATATTGTCGATTGAAGTTGCTTAGTATAGTAGATCAGTGTAGTATCATTAAGGGGTGAATTTCAGTTTCGGATCGTTGGCAATGAATTGAGGAGACAAGAAGGCATTCAGAGGTGGATACACGCGGAATGGAATTTCCTGAGTATTGATTAGCTTGCTCAACGTTGGGTTCATCTTGTTAAGGTAATTAACACTTCTAAACTTGGTTCTGAGGGTATGAATTCCCGAATTTGTGTTATATGAATTGTTTGGAGGTGACGCACACTATAGTTGATGAGCGTGTGGACGTGCACCATTGAAATTGTGACTTGGAATAAATTCTATGAAGTTGTAAAAAATTAAAGAATCATGTTATTATCTGAACATTTTTCCACGTGTTAGGGAAATTGGGATGAGGTTTTTATTAAAGATCATGTTTAGGCTACGTGCCAATATTTTGGGACTCATGGGGTCGTGTTGCTGTTGAATTAATTGTCTCAAAAATATACATTTCACACTCAGTCATATTCGTCCATTGTGAGGATATTTATGGGATAGGGTTTCACGCCTGCAATAGGCCTTATTGGCTTTATTATATGGATCGGGTTTGCCCGCCTGCATCAGGCCTTATTGGCTTTACTATTTTATGGATCGGGGCTGCCCGCCTGCAGTAGGCCTTATAGGCTTTATTATTATTATTAGATTGGATTGCACGCCGCAGTAGGCCATATCGGCTTTATATAGCGCTTGGGCTGAAGGAGCCCCTCCGGAGTCTGTACACATCCCTAGTGAGCGTTAATGATTATATATTCGGGATCGACTTCCCAGGGCATGGACTTGCCTTACTTATTTATATATATTGTGATGAAATTTCCCTCAACATGGATCTTGTTTGTATCATTTACATTTGGGGATACATTACCCCAGGGCTGGATTAGCCTTATACGATACTGAGTGATTGACTGTCAGTCGATGTGTATGTATATACAGGATGGAATATCCCTAGGCTGGATTGGCCATAAACAATACCGAATGACCGAATAATTTGTGACCAGTATTTACCTGTGGTCTTTTCTACTGAGATGTCATATTCCTCATATCATGCAGTATTGATCTATTTCACTTGTATTGGGTTTAACTATTGAACTTGAAAGCATGCCTACATTTTTGTACCATTATTTATACTAGACTGTACCTGCGGAGCTCGTCACTACTTTTAGCCTAGAGGTTAGTCTTGTTACTTACTGAGTTGGATGTACTCATACTACACTCTGCACCTCATGTGCAGATCCAGGTGCTTCCGAATACGGCGACTGTTAGATCTCAGAGTGCTATCAATTAGGGACTATCAAGGTAGCTGCCTGGAGTCCGCTGACATTCTCTCTCTCTCTCTCTCTCTCTCTCTCTCTCTCTCTCTCTCTCTCTCTCTCTCTCTCTCTCTCTCTCTCTCTCTCTCTTTCAGTTATTTTACTGTCCTATACTTTCAGATAGCGTTTTATCAGTCAAACTCTATATTTATATTAGATGCTCATGTACTCAGTGACACCGGGTTGTTGGAGGGTTTATATTTGTATTCGTAAGATTTCTTCCGCTGAATTTAATTATTATGTTTTCAAATTTAAAAGATATAGTGGTTCATTGGGATTGTTGGCTTGCCTAGTATTGAGTTAGGCGCCATCACGACAGGTGAGATTTTGGGTCGTGACATTCTGAGTAGACCGTGATTTCACGAGATGAGAGCCGTACCATCAACATATCATCAGTTGATGAAATTCCCAACACCCGAAGAAATCAAACAGATAAAAGGCGATCAACAGGCGCTAAGGGAGATAAATGCGATTTCGTTCTCCAGTAGCAAAGGGAAGGAGCATGCCACATAACAATTATAGGAACCGGCGCTTACTCTTGAATCGAGTGAAGTTAGCCTAGGGGAGAAGCGTCAGAATTTTATCAAGTGCCAAGATATTTCCAAGTACCAAAATAGACGGATGCAACAAAATCCACAACAAAAGAGCTCGAGCAAGTTGCATTGTTTGAAAAGTTCTTAGAGAGGAAATTCCACTTAGGGATAGGACTGCACCCCGAGCTTGGGTCTGGATTTATTGATTTTTTTTAAATATAACACCGATTGTTTTGCGTGGTCGCATGCATATATGACAGGTATCCCAAAGGAAGTGGTCATACACAAGCTAAGCTTGGATCCCAACATCCCTCCAGTAAGACAAAAGAAACGCTTTATTGTGGAGGCTAGGAATAAATTCGTCAAAGAAGAGGTAACTCGCCTACTTGATATCGGTTCGATCCGAGAGGTAAAGTATACGGACTGGCCAGCTAATGTAGTAGTAGTTCCTAAGAAGAACAATAAATTTTGCATGTGTGTATATTATAAGGATTTGAATAAAGTGTGCCCAAAAGACTCGTTCTCACTGCCAAACATCGATCAAATGATTGATGCAACGACCGGGCACGAGTTAATGAGTTTCCTCGATGCTTATTCATGGTACAACCAAATTAAGATGAACTCGTAGGATCAAGAAAAACTTCATTTATAACAAATTTTGGCACATATTGCTATAATGTGATGCCCTTTGGGCTAAAGAATGCCGGAGCCACCTATCAACGGCTCGTAAACAAGATGTTTGAAAAATAGATAGGAAAGACTATGGGAGTTTATATAGACGATATGTTCATTAAGTCTTTGAACGCAGGTGTCAACTTAAGCATTTTCAAGAAACTTTTGACATCCTAAGGAAGCATAACATGAAGCTTAACCCTTAGAAGTGCGCGTTCGGGGTCAGCTCCGGCAAGTTCTTAGGATTTCTAGTATCACAAAGGGGGGTTGAGGTAAACCCCGATAAGATAAAATCCATTGAAGATATCCCGGACCAACTATCAAGCATGAAATGAGTATTCAAAGGCTCATAGGGAGATTGGCCACTTTGAGCAAGTTTATTTCCCGGTCATCAGAAAAATGCCACTATTTCTTCGTGTTGCTCAAAAAGAAAAACAATTTCGAATAAACCCCGGAATACCAACAGGCTTTGAGAGATTTGAAAAGGTACTTGTCAAGCCCTTTGTTACTATCAAAACCGAAGGAAGGTGAAACATTGTTATCTTACCTAGCAGTATCGGAGGTAGCGGTAAGCGCCGTTTTAGTCCGTGAGGATAAAGATACGTAATCTCCCATTTATTACATTAGTAGAATTTTAACTTTAGCAGAAACTCGCTACCCACATTGGAGAAACTAACCTTAGCTCTCATAGTCACCGCTCGGAAGCTGAGGCCTTACTTCCAATATCATCCGATAGTTGTGGTGACCACCTTTCCCCTGCGGAATATCCTTTACAAACCCGAACTCTCGGGTAGACTGGCCAAATGCGCAGTCGAAATGAGTGAATTCGACATAGAGTATAAATCGAGGATTGCGATTAAGTCACAAGTTTTGGCCGACTTTATGGCCAATTTCAGTCCGGGATTGTTGCCTCTAGCAACCAAAGAAGTAGTGATGGTGTCATAATCGACACTAGGAGTTTGGACCTTATTTACAGACGAAGCTTCTAACGTAAAGAGGGTCGGGCTTAGCATAGTATTAACCATGCCTTCGGGAGAAACCCTATGGCAGGCCATAAGAACGGTTCGTTTAACTAACAATGAAGCAAAGTATGAAACTTTGATTGTAGCACTCGAACTGGACCGGGGACTAGATTTTGAGGTCATAGAAATCAAATGTGACTCTCACTGGTGGTAAATCAGGTTTACGGGATCTTTAAAACCAAATAGGAGCGCATGCAACAATACATAGTGAAGGTTCAGGCTCTGCTTGCTCGATTTTGGGAGTGTTCGATCACTCACATCCCGAGGGAAGAAAATGCAGAAGTAGATTCATTAGCTAACCTCGGTTCATCAACGTAAATGAAGGGATCGGATTCCGGGATGGTAGTACAACTCATGCACTCGGTTCTGGGCGCAGATAGCTACTATGAGGTAAATACGACTAATATGATATGGGACTGGAGGAATGATATCATCGATTATCTCGAGCACTATAAGTTGCCCGAAGACTCCAAGGCGTCTCGAGCGCTGCGCGGCAAAGCAGCACAATATAGCTTCAAAGGAGGTCAACTATACAAGAAATCTTTCCAAGGCACACTGGCCAGATGCTTGGGAGCGTCCAAAGTTAATTATGTTATGCTAAAAGTCCATGAGGGGATATGTGGAAATCATTCGGGCACAGATTCATTAGTGCTAAAACTGGTAAGGACAGGATATTATTGGCCCCGAATGGAACAAGATGGCAAAGCTTTCATGCAAAAATGTGATAAGTGCCAATGCTACACACCACTGGTACATCAACCAGCAGAACACTACATTCAGTTCTATCTTCGTGGCCATTCATGAAGTGAGGAATGGATATCGTCAGACCACTGCCGCCAACCCCTGGTAAGGTAAAGTTTCTTTTAATTTTAACTGACTATTTTTCTAAGTGGATTGAAGCAGGTCCTTATCAGAAGATCGACGAGCGTGGAGTGGTGAATTTCTCGTAGGAGAACATAATTTGCAGATTTGGAATACCAAAAGAGATAGCCTGCGATAACAGGCCGCAATTTATAGGCGGAAAGATCACAAAGTTCCTCAAAGATTTGAAAATCAAGAGAATCACATATTCACCCTATCATCCGAGCGCAAAATGGTCAAGCGGAATCAACGAACAAAGTGATTATACAAAATCTCAATAAGAGGTTGGAAGCGGCTAAAGGAAAATGGACTGAGGAACTGCCCGGAGTGCTATGGGCGTATTGAACAACAATTCCCTTGTGTATGAAGCAGAAGCCTTAATCCAGGTAGAAGTAGGAGAGCCTACCTTGAGATATTTCCAGGCAAGTGAAGAGATGAACAATGAATCGATGTTATGGAGCTACTCGATGAGCGCAAGGACTTGGCGCATTTAAGAATGGCAGCCCAGAAGCAGAGAATGGAAAGAGATTATAATCGAAGAGCCAACCTCCGTTATTTTCAAAGTGGGAGACTTAGTCCTCAGAAAAGTAACTCAAAACACTCGGGAACTCAACGCAGGGAAGCTAGGTCTAACCTGGGAAGGCCCCTACCGGATTTCAGCTGTCACCGGGAAAGATTCATACGAGTTATAGAATTATGATGGAGAAAAGTTGCCAAGCAATTGGAATGCGGCACACCTCAAGAGATCTTATTGCTGACAAACATCACCTGTACTGAAAGTATGTGCTGCACTCTTTTTCACTTCGTCCAGTTTTGTCCCAATTGAATTTTTTTGGCAAGGTTTTTAACGAGGTAGCAATGGAAAACATACTACGAAGAAAGTTTCATCAGCAGAATTAAGACCTTTAATAGCAAGGCACACAAACGAAGAACCACTCCGGAGCGGCTAGATAATCTTTGGATCGATAGCAAAATTCCCACCGGGAAAGTGAGTTTGCTATCAAGCAAAGGTTACCCGACTGTTCAAAAGTGCAAACCACTAAAGGGTTGTTAGATAGTCTTTTGCTCGATAGCATAAATTCCTAAGGGGAAGCGAAGTTTGTTACCGAGCTGAATATTGTCTAGTAATTCATTAGTGTGGTCCTCGAAGGTGCAAAACTTCTAGTGTTCCCATTCGCATTCTTCGCATTCGAACATTGGGGGAGAATGATATGAGGATACGGAAATAATGACTGCCACATCGACCAGAACACGAAAACCGGGAACATAGTTGTATCACCGGGACCAGGGACTGCGCGGCCAGCCCCGTAGAAATAAGTTGTACAAGTTAGCCACAAGAAACGACAATTTCTTTTTAGCATAACGAATGCTTATGTACTTTTTGAAAAGGGAAGGAATAAAGTAAAGTCCTTTTATTTTCCATCTTGTTTCTTGTCTGACCAATTAATTGATTTTATAATTTGAAAGTTAAACAAGTACTTCAAATGCTAATACCTTAATTAACAGGAGACATCCTCTTCAAGATCACCGTAAATATAAGAGGGCCCTCTCTTATAAAAACCCTCACGATAAAGGGGTTGATTTCGGAAGAACTTGTGCCCGAAATCCAAATGCTTTCGGGGAAAAAATACACCCAAGGCCTTACATAATAAGACGCAAACAATAAAACTTGCACAGAACACTTAAGCAAAAAAGAATGCAAAGATTAAAACTTGTATAGATGTTCAAACGGAAAAAAACTCATGCGATACTTGAGCAAAAGATGTCTTTATTCACAATAAACGTGCCGAAGCGGCATAGATATAAAAGTTGGAAAAAGAAAGGAAAAGCTAAACTGCTGCATCTCCAGAACCCGGAGGAAAATAAGTGTCCACACCCCAGGGGAAGTGGGTAGATCCTCCGATGGCTCAATATCTTGGCCCTCATCAGTTTGGCCTTCAACATCTTCGCCTTCCGGTTCCTCTTCAGTTCCCGAAGTTTCGGAACCGGAAGCATTAGGCCCTGCCGGGAGACCCCTTTTAACAGTTGACTCAAGCTCACGTGCCCTAGATATTTTGGCATCAAAGTTAATGATACACGTTTTAGACTCTTCCAAGGTTTTTCTCCTTATGTTGTACATAACATAAGTTTTCTCAACAATGAGGGAAGTCGCTCGGCGCTTAAGTTCTTCTTTGAGTTGGATAACCTCGACAGAAAGGTTTTCCCGGATAGATCTAATGGACTTGAGGCTGACATCGAGTTCGCGGACAGTAGAGCTAAAATTCTATTATGCTCAATGGTCTTCTTTTACTGCTCCTACAATTGGGAATGTTTCACCCCCGCAGCAACAAGCTCTTCAGTTTTGGAGTTCAGGGTTGCCTCTAGGTTGGTCAATCTCTCAACGGAGGTAGCCTCGTGATCGGTTGCAGCAAGAACGACACTATAGACTTCAGCCCATTTGGCCTTGGCCTCATCAAATTGAACCCTCGGCGGGCCAATCTCTTGGCTAAAGGTTTCCAATTATTGTTCGCTTTGCTGTAAACAAGCCTCTAACACAACGGCCTTAGCAGCTTTGGCTTCCAATTCTGAGAGGCGAGCACTAGTTTGCTCCCGCTCGACCAGAACTTGATCCTGTGTGGAGATAAGTTCTTCTTTCTCCCGAATCAACCTCTAGAGGCCCTTGGAAGCAAGGAAATTGGCCTACAAAACAAGAAAGGCAAACTCAGGATATTTTCTATCAAAGACAAAAGAAATGACAAAAGAAGTGAAGAATGTACCGTGGTGGCGTTGTGCATGGCATTGTTCAACAAGTACTCTCTCGAGAGAACCTGTATCTTTTCCATGGTATAAATCTAAAGCCAAAGAATTCAGATAGTTAGCAAGTTCCACTGTCCGGGATAGAAAATTGCATCTGGTGGAGACCGAGAGAGTAATGATCCTCCTCCTTTGCGGATCTTCTGATGGGGGAGCATAATTTTGCCCCAAATTCCCATGAACTGGGGACTGAGTAAGAAGTGCACCCTCTTCTCAGGTAGACGCGACCGGTGGAGATGATGTAGCAGTTGCTAGTGGAAGAGTTGGTAAAGATGGAAATGAAGCTGATGGTATTGAAGGATGAGAAACAGCTACGATAAACACAATGCTGGTTGCTGGGTGCTCATCAACCGAAGATGGAAGGGACCCGGTACTCAGCCCCAAAATATCGGGCACAACGACTGGGATCCGAAAGCGAGAGTTGGCATTTTCCACCATTTCATACTCCCCCAGAGCGCCGAGACATCGTCCTCGGTTGGTATAACTAACTCAACAGATTGAGCGGTCTGTTGAGTTGAGGAAGGTCGTTGTCTTCTAGCTTCTCCATCATTGTCAATCATTACGGTATCTATGGCCGGCCCGGGCAGAGGTATCATCACCACGACTTCCAGAGATGACTCAGTGGCAACATTCTTCGCCCTCTTATTCTTTCCCCCGGCCGAGGAGGAACGCCTTCTTTTTGGTTGCTTGTTCTCCGACTGGGGACTCCGAGAAGAAGCACTTGCACCAGAAGCAGGCCCGGAGACGCTTGTATGTGAAAAATCTTTCTGCAGCAGTCTCGCCGAATCAACAGGATCAGCCAAAACGTCCTCTTCGGGGATGACAACTAAGCCCTGGGGTAGACCTATATTCAACAGGAGAAAAGAACCATATAACTTTCTCATAAGAAAAGGTAAGGACATGCTGAGTTAAACTTACCATGATTTTTGGCTTTCCATCCATATTTCAGGGACAACTCTTTTCACGAGCGGATTTCGAGCGTAGTAATGTCCGAAATTTTCTAAACCCATTGGTCCAATCCCTCAACCCTAGGGGGAACCCACTGAGTCTCCGAGGCAGGTAAAGAAAGAAAAGTTACTAATGATGAGAAACGAACCTTTAACAAGAGTAGAAACAAATTGTATACTTACGAGCACGGTTCCACAATTCCGGGAAGGAAGGAGCCGAGGCCGGGGTGATGTTACTGGTAGCAACGAAAAAAATTATTCCATCCACCCACAATCGTTATCATCATCCATGCTGGATAGCAATGCATGGTGACCTCGCTTGCTGAAGTTGATCATTCCCACAAGGAAGATCTTGGGGGAATAAAGGTTCATCACGTGAGCTAAGTATAACTCCTACCCCGTTTCTTGGCACAGGCGCCGAAGGCAAGCAATCGTCCTCTATAGGGTAAAATATGCTATGCCAAGTGGTAGGGGTGAGCATAGTTTGGGCAATCCCGAAATCTGAATTATTTGGATTATGGATTGGATTTTACATTTAATTTTTAAAAATTTTAGATTTTGGATTGGATAATGAATTTAGTACTTCGGATTTTTGGGTATCCGAAAATCCAATTTTTTTATAACTTATATTTAGTACATTATTCATATGCCAATATCCTAACCATTAGATATAATCTCATATATTCAATACCAAATTATTTAGTAACTATCAGAATACTTTCTATTTGGACATGATTTTACTATTGTTACTTCTTATCGGCTTTATTAATGTCTTTGTTGTATTTTCTTGATGATGATTTTATTACTTGAATGCTTTATTTGGATGATTGCGGTGAAAATGAGGATTTTTAGGCTAATTTACATAAAAACTTCATTTGGATGTTCATTACTGTAGAAAGAAGAAACATCTGATCAACTTATAAGCTCAAAACTGAAAATTCAAAATATCCAAACCGATTAATCCGAATTCAAACTTAAAAAATCCGATCCAATCCGATTTTTTTTTGGATTAGATTTAGATTGTCATTTCTTCAATCCGAAAATCGAAAATTCAAACCGAAATTTTCATATCCAATCCGAATTGCCCTAACGCTCACCCCTACCAAGTGGTTGCATAAGAGAGTGACACGTGGAGCCGAAGGCAGATGATAGTTAAAACCGAAAATAACTGTTCCATTTGTCACTGGAAAGAATACCGCTCATAAAGATGCAATAAATACCTACCACCCGGTTGCATTTAATGGAGAATATTCTATAATATTTAATACATAGCCGGTTACAAAGAATTTGTCATTTATGCTCACCGTTACACATTCTTTAATGACTAATTGATATTAGATAAGGGCATGATCCTAGGACCTTGTTCCCTAGGTGTATCTATAAATAATGAGCCCTGTTATAATTGTAAAGGACACATTTTTTTTGGCAAACTTATACTATAATCAATTCAAAACTTTATGCAATTTTACCTTCTTACTTCTTGATTTCATTATTGTTGTGCCCGGAGGCCCTGCTCTCGGAATTACTATTTCTGCTATTTTGTCTTCATTTCAAGGCTAAGTATCGCATATTTCTTCAATTCTTGTATTATTTCATGATTGAATTAATTCACTTGTCTAGAAATCAGTATAAATTCAACTATACCGTTTTACGGGTAAACAAACTAAGTGATAAAATATATCTACAAGACATATGCCTTGCATATATTTGCTTAATGTAAACATTAAGTCCGAGTATTTATGTAATATATGATTTGAATAACTTAGAAAGTGAGATAAATATAATCACTATACATTTCAGTGGTGATTAATTTTATTTCGGAGTTGTATTGTGCTTGTTTAGTTATCTATGTGTACCATTCAACAAGAAATTGTGTATAGTTCATCACTAATTGCTTTTCTAATTTAATTGTAACATTCTTTTAACAAGCTCCAACCATCATAACAACATATAAACAAATATGTGATTAAAAAAAAATTAAAACTAACAAAAAATACTCTTATGCATTATTTGATTTATATATGTTGTTAGTTAATCTATCGGCTCATAAAAGCCTTCACCCTTATCTTTTGTCTCAAATATACCTCTGAACAATTAAAAAGATCCAAATATTCCTCTCGCGCTAATGTGAAAGTTGTATCAAGATATATTTAGACCTTTTTAATTATTTAGAAGTATATTTAGAATCTTTCAATTTCTTAGTCGCATGCTAAACCGTTGATAATTATTTCAAGGATCTTATTTCAAACAAAAAATTGCTATTGTTAAATTTAAAACTAAATTCAAAATATTCTACTACACTTTTTAGTTTTTTTCCTAACTTTAGGGGTTATAATTGGAAATAACCGTTTTCAAGGGGCCAATTTGCCCTCGGAGGACAAAGCCAGCTATACTGAAATTGCAATTGTCTCAAGTACCCCTGATTAATATCTGAATTACAAATCACAACCCTTGTTTCAAATTCCCCGAATTTCTTCCTTTCTCATTTATATACTCTCCGCTTTCCCGGCAAAACCCTCCGTTCGGCTTCTTTTGCTGGAGTTTATCTTATCAAGGTTCAGTTTCATCTCATGCAACTTGATGTTTGAATTATCCATTACGATCTTCTGATTATCATTTACACTTCAATAATTTTGTTTTTTTGTCCATTTATTAGTTCTTTAGAATCGATTTAGAATTTTAAAGTCTCATTTCGATGTAGTGCTATTTTCTAGCTCTTCTACTTGGCATTGCCTGAGTGTTTCTATTTCATTTAAAAATTGTGCGTTTTGCGTGCTTGCAGAGTGTGTGTGTGTGTTGTGTCTGTGTTTATTGGTGCTGTCTGTTATTGCCCAATATGAGGTGAATAATTTCAAAGTTACAATTTTGGGCATTTTAGGCTTTATTTAAAAATAAATAAATAAGGGGGTGTTCAGGCTAGCTCCACACTGAATTTTATGGGCAAGAGTATTAAGATGCAAGACAAGTTGTAATAAAGCACTGGGTGTTGTTGCAGGTTTGGTGGTGGAAATGAAGAAATCACCATTACCACTACAAAGTAATTGTGGACCTCAGAAGCAGGTGATTGGGAAGGAAGCTTTAGTCAAGCTTTTGAGATGGCACTTTGGACATTCCAATTTCAGGGGGAAACAATTGGATGCTATTGAAGCTGTTTTATCAGGTAAGGTTCTTTTCACATTCGCATAGTTGAGCATCTTTTTGCATTGAGTTAGAAAACCATTATTTTTGTGTGATATTATAGTTATAGAATTTCTAGCTTAAGCATTTTCTTGTATGGCATTCGTTTTATACTCCTTGTTTTTTTTTTTTTAAATTTTGGTTATATTCCTTGTGTTCTTTGTTTTCTCTTATCAACCTTTTTTTCTGCTGGTTAAATATGGTTTTATTATTTGGGATGTAGTGTGGTGTGGTATCTCTCTACTGTGCTAATAATATGTGAAAAATACGTAGGAAGGGATTGCTTTTGCCTTATGCCAACTGGTGGAGGGAAGTCCATGTGCTATCAGATCCCTGCTTTGGCAAAACCAGGAATTGTGCTTGTTGTTAGCCCTTTGATAGGTGCTTTCTATTAAACTTGTTTGGCTTTACCTTATGATGAAAGCACAAGCTATACTATTTTTTTTCGTTCGCTTGCAAATTCTAGTACACCTTATTGACTCCTTTCATCGGTTTGCCATTTGTTCTCAGCTCTCATGGTAAGTATAATATAAGAATTTTGCCTCTGGTTTTATGTTTATCTACTTTCATAGATTTGTCTTCTAATTTTCCCTTTTCTCGCTTAGGAAAATCAAGTGTCAGCCTTGAAAGAAAAAGGGATTCCTGCTGAATTTCTTTCATCAACCCAGACAGTTCAAGTGAAAAACAAGGTAAATAGGGATAAGTTAATACATTTGTAGAGATATTTGAAGTCTAAGCTTCTGAAGCATGGTCAAGTTATTGTGGGAGTGAGATTAGTGGCTGCTAGTTGATTTTGAAAATACTCTTCGAGAAAAATTATGTTCTATGTACAATCTCATGCTAGTTTCATAATAGTCAAAACACAGTTGTTTGTAGTCTGTATGAACCCTTCGGATGCATTAAATGATAATGGAGAAAAGAGAGGTGTAGCTTACAGTTGAGGCTTTATAGTGCGGCTGATTTCATGAATCCTTTGATCAGCATGGTTGACAGGGATCACTTTCTCCCTATTCCATTTGCCTAGATATTTGATCATTTGCCAGCAACTTATATTGAACACATTCTTTTGGGATGTGCTAAGATGATTGGTATTTAATGTCAGGAAGACCAAGGTACACAAAGGATTAGTAATTCAGGTTATGTGCTTAAGTAATACTGTTTTCAATAACGATGTGATGTTCATCCCCTTACAATGACCTGTCAACCATTATTTTTATTTTTATTCTTCAGCAATATACAAGCCAATTACCTTATTAAATTCGTCTGTAGTTAGACAATAATTCCTAAAATGGGACAGGTGGAGTATGAGTCTTGATTGATTATGACCTTAGCTGTGAGCTCTCTTTTCCTTTAGTAAGTTCAGTTATTTGCATGTTCATATCCCTTTATGCTTGAAAAAGCACTCGTAGGGGTGATTTTACGAATACAATTTCTGGGAAATCCTTTAGTATGAGTCACGAGTTGAAGTTTTCTTAAGGGGATGAACTAAAGGAATTAAAAGATATATCATCTGAGAGTTTTCACTTTCCTTTTTTTCCCTACCCTCTAACATAACTAACCTTACTTATGAGAGTGACGGGCCACTTTAGAAGATACAAGGTGGCTTTCTTGTGGTAGTAGTGAACATCTGTCCTCACATCCATCTTAGGAGTAAGCTACTCTGTTACAACCACTTCTGAATCTGTAAATAAAACATTGCTAAAAGATCAATCTTTTTTATCATTGAATATATGTGTTCTGGACGAAATCATTCTAACTTCGGACGAAAGGATCTAACTTCCAAATAGAGGAGCAAAACCAGTTGTCTTACCACTTGGCCTGCCCCATTTAGATTCCATCTGGCACAAATGTGATATTGATAAGTATATGGCCGGTCTTCTGTACTTATTTAGCCCTATTTAACACAAAAGAATTATTATCTATACCACAGTGAGCTGCTCCACAAAAGCACACAAATATTCAATAACAGTTCTTGGCAAATTCATATGGGCTAGGTCTTCTGTAACCATAATATGAGATTGCTGTTTTTGAGTTTTTGGAGAGGTCATTTAATTTCTTTATCATCCACTTCATACTGTTAAGGATGATTGCTCTATTTTATTGTTGTTGATTCAAAAGTTCCATGTGCATTTCATAAGGTTCACTATAAAGGTGCCCTAGAGGGATCAGTCATCAATGACTTGAAGTGTGCCTATTGCTTTTAAATGTATTTCAGACCATGGAACGAAACGTAAGGGTCCAACACATGTATATAACTGCATTTTTCCCTTGAATCTTAGATATACGAAGACCTGGAATCTGGGAAGCCAGCTGTAAGGTTACTGTATGTGACACCAGAACTAATTGCAACATCCGGATTTATGTCAAAGCTGACAAAGATTCATGCCAGAGGATTGTTGAATCTCATTGCCATTGATGAGGTTTAACTCCATCCCCATTTACTTCTGTCAGAAGTTTCTCTTGCTATTTATCTATTAATATCATTCGTTTAAAAAAATCCAGGCACATTGCATCTCTTCCTGGGGCCATGACTTCAGGTGAATTCCCAATCCACATGTCTCCTTCTATCGTGGTTGTTGGTGGTTGTGGTTAATTTAATACACTCTTTTGTCCTTTCTGGTTCAAATAAGGTTTATTTTGTGGACATGTTATGGGCTTTATTAATGGTTCTCTGAGCTTGTAAATTAGAATAATTTTTCCATGAAAATGGAAGTATGTTCCAACATAGAAGATAGATTTTACTAGCATTTTTCTGAAATATCCAGTGCCACTGTACTTTTTGTGTTAAATGCCTGAGACATCTCACCTCCTTTTTCATCCTCGAATTTTGCATGTACAAGTGCATTGGAAAAAAACACAACAAAGGTCATGCCATTTAGTGCTTTCTTTGATGCTTGCACTCTAGTTCCAAAATGACACTTTCCGATCCAAAGGCACATTGGCCTTACCGTTATAATGTGCATATACTCATTTCAAGTGGGATCTTTAGCTTAATGTTATACACACTATTATCCTTTCTACCTTTAAGCTATAAGTTTCCTATATTGGAGTTGTCATTTGTTTTTAATTCTTCAACTTTTAACTTCTTCTCTTCATTTTCTTTTATTAAGTTTATGCATTTAATCCTTGTGTAAATCTTTTGGTCCCTTGACTTTTTTTCCTCCCATTTAGGCCTAGCTATCGGAAGCTTTCTTCCCTGAGAAGTCACCTATCAAATATACCAGTATTGGCTTTGACTGCAACTGCTGTCCCTAAGTAAGTTTGCTTATGTGCATTTTGCTAGAGAAGTAAGTAATTACGATCTATACGTCAATGGAGATCACTCTCATTGTAACAGGAATTATATGTGATCTTACTTTCCTCTGGCTTTTTCTTTCCCACTGCCAAATATATTTTTAACGATTTTCTAATTAACAGTTCCTTGCTGCTTATTTTGAAATGATCATTGAAGAACCATGATTTGTTCATTTTCTCGGACCTTTTCCTTTCTCTGCAGAGTTCAGAAAGATGTCATAGAATCATTGAATTTGCAAAGCCCTCTAGTCCTGAAATCGTCGTTCAACCGGCCAAATATCTATTATGAAGGTCAGCTCTAAGGATCTCTATTCCTTGATAAAGTGCAAGTGTTTTGATATGTAATTGATGAACAGCCAGTCACCAATCAATTTCTTTAACTGCCAATTCTTAAATCTATGAGGAATCAGCTGGCAACAGTTTATAGTACAACTCATTTGATTTTCTTTTGCTTTTCCTCCTTTAAATTTTGTTATGGCTTTTAAAAACTGAGGGGAAGGGGGATGTAACTATAAGACAATTGCGGAGATTCAAAATGGCCATATATGATTCTGTAGCTTTTGGTTTAAAATCATGGGACCGAATTGTCACGTCCTTAGTCTTTGACTAAGTACACGTGCGGCACTTGACAACTCGTTCGGGATTTTGCACAACTTGCTCACGTTCTTGCTATGTCAAGTCAGCCTTACTACACTAAAGATCGCTAAGGGAATGTTAGAACACAGGAGGATTGCCAAAGGAAGCTTTTGTATTAGAGAGAACTTGATTGTTTTGCTTGGTGAGTTACAAATGAATGCCCCCTATTTATACTAATCATCTAGGGGCTAGTGTGTAAATAATAATTGTTCCACAAGTCCTTCTATATTTACAAATAAGTACACCCTCTAGAATTTTCTACATGACTAGAACATTCCAAGGCTTTCCAAAAGAGTCTTCCTACCAAGTCCATAAATATCTAGAGCTTTCCAAAGGAAATTCTCCATAGTTGTAGAATATTCCACCAAGAGCTAGTCCCTAACTTATGTAACCCTTCCATATGGCAAAAATATATGCCAAGTGGCACCTACATGGCATGATGATGTGGCGGGCCATGACAAAATGCTGTGTAAGTCTAATTTGCTGCATTTGTCCTTTATATGTTGTATGCAGCTGTGTGTATCAGATAAAATATCTATGGTCATTTATATGCTCTAAATTCTGGGTAAATCAGGTATCTTATTACCTTTAACTATCAGGTTATGTACCGTATCACTCATCAATCATCACTCTTTTAAGTATCAGGTTATCTACTGTATCAGTCATCACCATACTATACCTCAAACATTCCTATTACCTTTAGACCTACTTTTAACTATCAGGTTATCTACCGTATCTGTCATCATTTTTGCGATTACATACCTGATCATAATCTCTATTTTGCAGTTCGCTATAAAGACCTTATGGATGATCCATATGATGATGTGTGTAAATTACTAAAATCTTGTGGAAATGTTTGTGCCATTATTTACTGCCTGGAACGTAGTATGTGTGATGATCTTGCGACCCATCTAACCAGCAGCGGCATTTCTTGTGCGGGTAAGGAATGGCTCGATTAAATTCTATGCAATTGTCTTTAATGCGTTTTACTGATGTACATTGCCTTACTACTAGCATATCATGCTGGGTTGAACAGTAAAATGCGGAGCTCTGTCTTGGATGACTGGATTTCTTCAAAGACACAAGTGGTGGTAGCAACTGTAGCTTTTGGGTAAGAGTTCTCTTGCAGAAACAGATAATTCTTTAAGTAGCCTCTAAGCAATGGATTTGAGTCACATGATTCTCTATACTTTCCGTTCATTTTGATACGGGGTATCATGCTTTTATCTGTTTTAATGCTTCTGGATAACAATGGAGCACCTGAGGCACAAACAACTGCTGAGATCTTGATTCCATTGCAGGATGGTATGCATGTAATAGCTCAAAATATCTTGATTCAGTTTTCCAGGATAACTTTTGATAGCAATCTTGACAAGGATTATGTAGAGCTCATATGTTTTTCATTATTATAGGGTATAGATAGAAAGGATGTCAGAGTGGTCTGTCACTTCAATATTCCCAAGTCAGTGGAAGGCTTCTATCAAGAGTCAGGTAGAGCTGGGCGTGATCAGTTGCCTTCCAGAAGTGTACTGTATTATGGAGTGGACGACCGCAGGAAAATGGTTGAATCACCTATCACCAGTTGTTTTTCCTTTTATTTTTCATTCTCAATGTTGCTACCAAATTTGAATAAGTCACATGTATTGCAGGAGTTTATCTTACGCAATACTAAAAGGAATAAGGATGAATCCTCAAGCTTGCAAGATAAATCCTCTAAGAAGTCCCTTGATGACTTCAACCAGGTCCCCCTTTCTTTTGTAAAATCAAATTAATTTTTTGATGAGCTTTTCTTACATTATAACTAACATGATTCTTCTTGCACTGACTTTATATAATCTTGTCTATGAAATATGTTCAGATGGTTGAGTATTGTGAAGGGTCTGGCTGTCGTAGGAAAATGATACTTGAGAGCTTTGGAGAGATGGTATATTCATTCGTTATTATTATTAGTCCTTTTCAAATGGTAACTGCAAGATGTTGTTTTTACTGGCTTATATTATCTCATGTTTGTGTTATCTTTAAAATTAGGTACCTTCTTCCTTATGTAAAAAATCATGTGATGTGTGCAAGCATCCTAATCTAGTAACAAGTTACTTGGAGCAACTTAAAACTGAAACTGCTTTTCGTCAGCGAACTGGATCTTCAAGAATATATATGACCAGGTATCTTGTTTTGCATTCATCTCACTGCTGATACATGGATTACCACTTTAATTGGGATCTGCTGCATTTCCTATCATCTTCACTGAATGCTCATTGCTTCATTATATGCCAAAGATTATTATAAAAAGGAGATATGCTTTTACTTTCTATTGTTCTCTTCCTTTTACAGAATGGTAGCATAAGATGCTTGCCGGAGTCGAATATTCTATTATACCAGTCAATGCTCTTATAAAATAAAAACTAAAATGTGAGTCGATGAATGGATTTTATTAGCAGCTTTTATCAGTTAGAGATAAGTACTTGCACGGATCGTTCCTTCTTTTTGGTACTGAGTGCCACGTCTTTTGTGAGTGTTTAGATGTGGAAGAAGTGTGTGAAATATGAGCAAATTGGACGCTTCCTAGAGCAGTGGTAGAGACAATGACAAGTTGGAGGATGATCAAATTGGATGCTGGGAAAAAGAAGTTACGAAAGGCAGCCCTTGTTTGTCTTTTCTTGTTAGTATGGAGAGAACGGAATAGTTGATAATTTGAAGGAGTGGATAATTCAATATTAAGAGTCAAAATATCTCTTATTTACTTGTATTTTTCTCCTTGAGCTGAGGGTCTATCGGAAACAGCCTCTCTACCTCACAAGGTAGGGGTAAGGTCTGCGTACACACTACCCTCCCCAGACCTCACTTGTGGGATTACACTAGGTATGTTGTTGTTACTTGTATTTTTCCTGTAAAGAGGATTTTCCAGGTTGTATAGATAATTGGCTAGACTTTTGGGTGGCCAACACATACCAGTGTCAAGTCACATTTGTATAGCTACACCAACTTGTTTTGAATCCATGAGAAATATTTGATTTATCATTTATCAGAAACAAGTGGGGAAGATATAAAGATAGCCAGTAATACCTTTCTTTCCATGGACAGCAGCCTAAGAATCCACCCTAACAACTGAAAATTTGAGGACGTCTAGATTAGTTGGTGTTTCATGTCAATAAATGGGGAGAATATTAACCACTAATTGTTTCATACCCCAATTGTGTACAGGTTATGATACATTGTGGAATATGTTGGAACTGAAGGGTGATGTTACCAACCGTTAGAGGAAGAAAAGGAGAGCATGAGACCGAAGTTGGGAGTTCAAATCTGGGTTCAGGAAATTTATAGCAGGATGATAAGGCACCTTAGACTTATTCCAACACTAGCTAGCATGGGATGCTTATTGAAATGGAAATTTATACTTTTGCAAGATAAATCAATAATATGATGAATACGATCTCATGTTACATGGTAGAAGATAAAACTCTGCTTGTTAAAGAGCATTCAGTGGGTGTGTCACTAGATTTTAGTCTATTGTTGTTGCTCAATAGTTCTAGGATATACACTAGCCTCAGATATTGCTATACATACTGGAAACTAGAACATCACCTTTGAGGCCTCGTCTATGGTGTCACCCAAGAGCACCATAAGATACATACAGAACAATATTATCTAATACAGATGAAGGAATATCAAAGAATGTGCCGCACTTAGTAGAGGGGGTTAGAATAACTGTGCACCTGACTAATTTGTTTCTTGTTCTAGTGAACATCGAGTTTGAATTCACCTCAAATTTGCCTTAAATACAAAACACTGCTTCTTCTGTATGAGAATCTGCCTATTTGTCGCTTGCAATATAAAAAATTCTGAACTTCTTATGAAACTGTAGAGCAGTTAGGCATAGTGGGAGTTTTTCTTCTTAAACTACTATATCCTTCTCAGCGGTTCAAGTTTCAATGCCGAAGGACAAATGTCAGAATTCTGGAATCGTGATAATGAAGCTAGTGGGTCAGAAGAAGATATATCTGAATCCGATGGTATGTACTGATTACTGAGGTTATAGGGGCCCATTCACTGAAGCCACTTTGAAGCTTTCATGTCTTGTTTCCCTTCATTGATTTTCAATCTTGGCTAAGTCGGAATTACTTATATTTAGATGCTCTGGATGCTGCAAAGAGTGTCGCTTCATCAAAAACATCTGCAAAACTCAAGTTGCAAGATAAAATTGATATGCTGCAGCGTGCAGAAGAGAATTATTATCAGAACAAAAGCCTTGATAAACAGGTGGCTTTTTAAAGTCTTTTTTTAATAAATACATTTTGGTTGAATTGACAGGGTGTTCTTAGTTTACATGTTGAAGTATTTCTCATTCACTGGGTTGCATAACGATTTCACAATGCACAAAGCCAAGTCATCCTTTTCCAAAGAACTTGGAAAATGCTGCATAGTTTTTGCTTGATTTCCTTTCTGTTTTAAAGCTATATATTTAGATTTTCAGTGATGGAAAGGGAAGTGACAAAGTTCAACTAGTGAAATCCGTTTGTGCCAACTCTGAATTCGGTTAGGTCCATTCACTAACTTATCTACTGCTTGCGTTCAATGTTATAACTGGAGAAAATTATACTAAAAGTGCTTATGGATCACTCTAGCGATGGTGGCTTCTTTGTTTCTGAACTTAGTTTTGATAGGAAGTACTGCTATATTGAAAACAAATGCATTGAAGCAATCTAGAGGTTGGATCCTTCGAGATGCAACTAATGCAAATTTCGCGTAACTAACATTTGTCTGCATAATATGATAACATTTTGTTTTACTAATAATAGGCCAATAAACATGACAAGAATGCCATAGCTGAAACACTCAGGGAAGCAGGCAAGCAGAGATTGTTAAATGCAATAAAGCAAAACCAGCAGCTGGTCAGTGATTCAAGGTATGTGAGTTCTCTGTATTATCCTTCAGAATTTGTAGCTAAAAAGGGTTTCTGCTCAGATAAAACTCTGCTCTCTCATCGACTTTCTTGCTGGTTGCCTATTTGCAGGATTGACGTTGATAAATCTGCAGTTTCCCTTGAAAATGAATGTTATAAGAAGTATGGAAAAAGTGGAAAATCGTTCTATTTATCACTAATGGCAAGTACAGCTCGGTGGCTTTCCACAGCAGGTCCTAAGGAATTAGTGAATAAGCTCAGCAGCTCTACTCCTGAGAATGTAACTTCCACAGCCAACTGCTCTACAGCATTATCAAATCCTTCTATGCCTGTATCACCGATGGTTAACGATGAAAAAGTCCATGACAATGCTGGATCAGAAGATCCAACAAGGCCATCAGTCTCACCCCTACATGGATCTGCGAGTTCAGAGTTACCACCTATCCTGTCTTTCTCTCAGTTTATCAACAGCGGAAAGGCAAAGGGAAACAGCGCATCAGTCTCAAAGAGGGACTCACCAGATACAGGTAAAAAGAACTTAGAGAAGAGGATGAGATCTCAATAGGCTTTTGATTTTTCAGAAATCTGAGCAGATTTTTGGCTGAGCAAATTCCTGTATATTAAAAACAATTTTATTTATATTTTGCTGAACTGTCAGTGGTAGTCATACTTAATTGTAAGTATATTCAGCTATTTAATGGTTAAACTAAAAAAGAGCATTTACAATGTTCAGTAAATTATTCAGACTTGGGATAAAATCGTCATGCTAATGACTAATCGTACTAAAATTCCAATTCTTTCCATTCTCTGCAGTAGTGCACTGTAGATGTTGATGAATTTAGTATGAGTGTTCACATGTTGAATAAAAATTTAAATTCTAAACGAATTTCTCTGAACTTCTTCTTTAAGTATAAGCCACAGAAATCAGAATTTGAGATTAGGCCTTTAGGGAACGATCACATGATCCAGAAATTGGACTGATTTTCATTTTGCACAAATAGTTTTGTTACCCTTGTATTTTAGAAGTCGGCCATCTATTTTTAATATTAAATTAGTGATCTGAAGTTCTGAAATGGCCACTTGGTCCGAAGACATTTAATTTTGAGAAAGTGACTAATTATAACTTCTAAATACAGGGCCACAAAAGTCACCACCTGGTATAATTTAAATAACACCGAGATATTGAGGCTTAAGGTGGCAACGAAGAGATAGCCGCCCCTTATAAGAAATATAATCAGACTGACATCGGTTGCTTAGCCTTACGTCGCTCTTTCAAGTAACTTCAGGAAGGCGCCGCGTAACAGTTGGTATCAGAGCATAGGCTCGACATCGGACGAGGGAACTCATTGCCATCATCATCACCATTTCTGACCATGGTGAATTACGGAGATCGCATCACGACCCTAGAACAGACGGTTGATGCATTACGGCCCATCGTGGATACGTTGCCTGATCTAAAAACCAGCCTAGTGCAAAGGTTGGACGACCTGGACCGCAGAATGCGGCAGATCTCTATAACAATATTGCTATATAATAGTCATTCACTATACAAGCCAAGTTTTTATTAAACCAATTTTTATATTATGTTATAATATATGTTCTCTATAACAACTAAAAAATCTGGAACAAATGAGGCTGTTATAGAGAAGTTTGACTGTATCTGCAAGTATCTAGTCTGAACAACTCTTAAAGGTCGATTTCAAAACAACGTTATCTCAAGATTATAATATTGAGATTGTAATTAGGATAGACAACTTCATCTTCTATGTAGGATAGACAACAATCTCATAGTTTTAGTATAACTTTTGTATACAGTCAAAACCAAATTTGCCCTTCGTATAATTAGTAAAGATTGGAACATAGTGGACCGAGGATCGTCATTATAATATCGAGATATGATGTGAAGCCGGGTTATCGAGCTCGAGATCTAGACCGATCAATACCGAGCTCGAGTCAATATCGAGCTATGATGTGAACAGCGAGGTTGACGCTCTTGCAAACTTAGGTTCATCGGTCGAAGATGACGAACTCAACTCGGGGACTGTCTTACAACTCATAAGATCGGTGATCGAAGAAGGTCAGATAAACTCCACAAGTATAACCTTGGATTGGAAAAACAAATATATAGAGTACTTCACGAACGGGAAGTTTCCTTCAGATCCAAAGGAATCGAGAGCTTTGCGTATAAAGGCAGCACGGTTCACCTTGTCCGAAGAAGGAACACTGTTTAGAAGGACGTTCGATGGACCATTGACGATATGTTTGGGACCAGGGGATACCGATTACATCCTACGGGAAATTCACGAGGGCACTTGTGGAAACCATTCCGGTACCAATTCGCTGGTCCACAAAACAATCAGAGCAGGATATTATTGGACCGATATGGGCAAGGATGCTAGGGAGTTCATTCGAAAATGCGACAAATGCCAAAGACATGCGCCTATGATTCATCAACCCCGGGAGCTACTCCACTCGGTCCTATCTCCATGGCCTTTCATGAAATGGGAAATGGACATCGTCGGCCCCCTCCCATCGACCCCAGGTAAAGCTCAGTTTATTTTGTTTATGACTAATTATTTCTCTAAATGGGTTGAATCACATGCTTTCGAGAAAGTCAGAGAAAAAGAAGTGATAGACTTCATTTGGGACCACATCATATGTCAATTCGGGATGCCATCCGAGATTGTATGTGATAATGGAAAACAATTCATCGGCAGCAAAGTAACTAAATTTTTTGAGGATCACAAGATCAAAAGGATCTTATCAACACCGTACCATCCCAGCTGAAACGGACAAGCCAAATCGACCAACAAAACCATCATCCAAAATCTTAAGAAGAGATTGACCGATGCCAAAGGAAAATGGAGAGAAATACTACCCTTGGTCCTATGGGCATATCGCACAACATCGAAATCCAGTACCGGAGCAACGCCATTCTCGTTGGTCTATGGCGCCGAAGCTCTGATCCCGGTTGAGGTCAGAGAACCTAGCATCAGGTTTTGATATGCAACAAAAGAGTCGAATAACGAGACCATGAACACGAGCCTAGAATTATTGGACGAAAGACGAGAGGCCGCTCTCGTCCGATTTGCCGCCCAAAACAGCGGATCGAAAGATACTATAATCGAAGAACCAATCTTCGACATTTTAAATCGGGGACTTGGTACTAAGGAAAGTCACCCTCAACACCCAAGATCCGAATGAAGGGAAACTGGGTCCGAACTGGGAAGGACCATATCAGGTTCTCGAAATCGTCGGAAAAGGATCCTACAAACTCGGCATGATAAACGGCAAACAACTACCGAGCAATTGGAATGTGTCGCACCTAAAACGATACTACTGCTAAGTTACGACCCTCCCATGTTCATTTGTATTTCGAAATTAACCCTTGCAGGTGTTCGACCAGAAACAAGGATGGATTATTCAACTCGAAGCCTTTAGGTCTGAAAGCACGCGTTGCACTCTTTTTCCCTTAGACCGGTTTTGTCCCAAAATTGACCGGTTTTTCGACAAGGTTTTTAATGAGGCAACCATTGATCGTGCTAACTTAGAACAATTCAACAGTATCCGAGGCCTCTTTACAATCAACCTCGAATACTGGGGGGGCATTGCCCTCGAATATATCAAGTTCGATGCAAGAACGTTACTTCATGGCAACATGGTCTCAATAGGAAAAATTTGTAAGGGCCAAATGGTTAAATGAACCATGACCGCATAGTTTGATCGAGCCCTGGCACAAAACATTAACACATGTATAATGACTTATAAAGAGAATCTCTTCTTTACTGATATCTCATATCTCAGAAAGATTCTTCTACTTCATGTTCCCGATCTATTATGTAAACATGCTTAAGGGCCGACCATGGTCGAAGTTTGAATAATTACCCCATAAATCGGGGACTGCCAACCGAAAAATCAACGAGATCGAGCTCCATACAGCCTAAGGGCTACTTTTTCTTTGAGTTCGAGCAAGCACTCACTCGACCATTAAGCCTAAGGGCTACTCTTTCTTCGAGTTCGAGCAAACACTCACTCGACCATAAAGCCTAAGGGATACACTAGTTCGAGTTCGAGCGAACACTCACTCGACCATTAAGCCTAAGGGGTACATTAACTCGAGTTCGAGCAAACACTCACTCGACCATAAAGCCTAAGGGCTACACTAGTTCGAGTTCGAGCAAACACTCACTTGACCATTAAGCCTAAGGGCTATATTAACTCGAGTTCGAGCAAACACTCACTCGAACATTAAGCCTAAGGGGATTTCTCCACTATATGAAGAGTGACTATCATTTTTGTAAAGGAGGATATTCAACATTCAGACATCAATACACTCTCACACTTCAAAGATTATTGATATTTACACATATATACATCCTTTTTTGGGCTTTGGACATTGGTTCATCTTGCTCGTTTATAAATCATTCTCTATTCAATTTGGGTTCGTATTTCATTCCTTTTTTACAGTCAATATTCGATATATTTCTACTTATTTTTTTAATTTGTACCAAGTTATATCACGTATCCTTAGAACTACGTATAAATTCAACTCTATCAATTTTTCGGGTAAATAATTTTATTCTGATTTTAGCTAATACTCACAACTAGACACCGAATAAAATTAATTCCAAATTTTATATTGGATAAACACTAATCCTATAACAAAACGGGCAGGAGTATATGATATCAGAACCAAGGTCTTATCGTAAAGTACGACAATAAGTGGTCCAATGAAGAAATAATGGAATCTTTCCTCTTATGTATTTTTCACTCTCTAAAAACCTCAAAACTAGTAAGGAGTGTTTGCATGTTTCACACGTTGTACTACATCAAAAAATCCAAGATGTTGACATTACTTTCACCGATTCAGATTTTAAAATTTATGAGTTGCTATAACAATATCAAGTTAAAATATGATGATTAGATTTATTAACAAATAATATGAATATTTAATAATATTTTTTAGTATATATACAAAATTTGATAAAAGCAACTGAGTTTCAGTTAATTCAAAAAATTACACTATAAATCCGCCTCTAGTCACTTTCCATCTTATCTTTAAAGCTTTCAACGATATGGTTTATAAATCATTCCTATTACGTATGCTGCAAAATTACTTATAATATATTCCTTGTCAATCTTAGCCGCTCCAAAATTAATTAAAGGAGGATTCCAAAAATGAGAAAAGGTCCTTTCACTTTCCGCGCTTAGCCTAATTACAAAGTTTGGTATCTCATCTAACTTTAACTAACTTTGTCGGGTGAAGTATTGAAAGATTTTGCGTAAGAAATGTATACGACTTATATTTTCTTATTAGTTCGTTTTCGTTTTCATATTTAAAAATAATTTAATTTTATATTTTTCTACTTTTACACTTAATGGCATGCATTTATAGTCATTCTTTTTTTTTTAAAAAACAAAACTTAAACTATATGTCCAGTCAAATTACAATAACAAACCCAGTAAAATTACACAAGTAAGATCTGAGAGGGTAGTGTACACACTGATCTTACCCCTATTCTGAAAAGGCTAGATATTGTTTCCGTTAGACCTTTGGCTCAAGAGAAGATAAAATAAAGCAGTGGCAATAAGCAGTAACAACAACAAGATTATAAAATATCGAAGCGAAAATACCGGATCAAATTACGTTATATAAATTGAAACAAAGGTAAACTTTTTTTTTACATAGAAAATTTTGGGAGTTTAAGAGGTTAATGAAAAAAATACCCTACTGAGTTAAAGCCAAAGACGGTAAAAACTTTTCTTATCTGTTTCGTGCAAGTGTGAAAAGTTTTGCGTTCCTATATATTGTCAACAACTTAGCCTCGAAGCAAAATTAATATCCTTATAGTAGTGTCCCAACAACTTTACACATTTCAAAAATTCATATAATTTATGAGCTTGTCCCATCAGATTAATCGACATAAAAAAAATCCACGTGGCAATATTCATGCTATTATTAGTTAAATTAAATACGTAATCATAACAAATGTGAATGACTTTTTTCAGGTATAATAAATACTTATTACTTTTTCCAGAAATAAAATTCCGATATCTGTCGGTCTAGGGGAGAAAGTCACTTTATTTTTTATAAAAGAACCAGCTGGTTCCATTCCCATTTATTTGCTAAACCGACACGCTAACCTAAATATAAACAATAAAAACGTATTCAATATTACCAATTTTGCCATTTGTTAGGTTTTTTATTTGTCTAATCGTATCTCGCTGTAAGGAAAATGCCTCATTCCTGTCTTGTTCTTTAGTGGAGCTTCAATCAGAGATTAATTTAAAATTATAATTCAAAGTTGAGAGCTATATTTGAACTTTCTCCCCAAAAGATTTCGACAGGCGTAGTCCATTGTAAGAACTTTTTTTTTGACTTCACCTTTAGCAGAGCTCCAATCAAAAGATCATTTAAAATTATAATTAAAAGTTTAGAAATAAATATGAACTTTTTTCCCTACGGAATTTGGATGTACGAAGTCATCCATTTTACTAAGAACAAATACGAAATGATTTACTGACTGTTATAATATGAATAAACTAAAAATGTAACAAAAAAGAAAATTAAACAATTTCATATAGTGTGAAGACAAATTTGATCCGTTTACCAGCAAAAACAAAAGAGAAAAGCAAAAAAAGGGATTTTTTTTGTAAATACAATTTCTATCAGAGTATATTACATCATCTACAACTATTATTTGATTCACGTTTTGTACAATATTTTATACAATTAATAATTATTCATCTTAAAAAAATCTCTTTTCTCTCTACGGAAATCATTTACTCTCTCCGGTCCACAATAAGTGATTTTTTGGCCCTTTTTTTGTGGTCCAAAATATCTGTTTTTTTCCATATTTCAAGAATTAATTAATTACTTTTTTCCTACATTGCCCTTGGAGTAAATAGTGTTGGAGTATGTGCTAGGAGTGTTTATGTGAAGATAAAGTAAATGTTGATATGGTCAATTTCATTATTAATTAATGTTAAAAGGTGAATTTTTTAATCTGTATGAGAACAGCCAAAAAATCACTTATTGTGGACCGGAGGGAGTAATAAGAAGCCCAAAAATTTAGCAAATCTAGTGAGATCCTCTCATTTCCTAAATTTAAGCTTAACTGAATTGACTACAACTAATTATTTCTTAAAAAATCTGTAAATCCCTAAACTTTAGCCTAATCAAATTTACTGCAACTCAAATACAATGAATCATCTCTTAAAAAATGTCTTTTGGCTTTCATTAAAAATAGGTGAGAGAGTATGTTCATTGAGTAATAATATATCCTTTTGCACTATTGCATATAACAGATATATAGTATATTGTATACTATTTACATAGTGATATAGATATATTGTATAAGGTATATATTTGAATGTATTAATAAATAACAGAATAATATATATATATATATATATATATATATATATATATATATATATATATATATATATATATATATATATATGTGTGTGTGTGTGTGTGTGTGTGTGTGTGTGTGTGTGTGTGTGTGTGTGTGTATATGGTTAAATCACAAATATAAATAAAACAATATACTTTCTACCTAAAATATGCAATATACTTAAAGATATTATATATATTATACATAGTAAAAATATATTATATACTATATATTATAAACATGGTATATATCGTCCTCTTAAATCCAATATTCTTTATATTGTATATAGATAATAGAGCTCATAAATATATTCTATAAATATGTATATTTATATACAAATAATGTATTCATATATAGTATATGCATTTTATGGTACTTAGTATATAGTTCTCGTAAATATGATTTTCTTTACACACACACACACACACACACACACACACACACACACACACACACACACACATATATATATATATATATATATATATATATATATATATATATATATATATATATATATACTAAATGTATAGGAATATTGCACCAATCTTTGTTTTTTCTTGGTATACTCTAAGCATATAAAAAATATCTACATATATTATACCAAATTCATACATAAATATTTTGATATTTTTCCTTTAATCCTTGATACCACACGATTCAACATTTAAAAATGTTGAACCACGCTAACTTCTCAGAAAAATAAATTCAAAAATGTCAATTTTTATCTATTTAACAATTGATTGAATTTACTAGAAAGTAAAAGGGGAAAAAAGATGAAGAAAAAGAACATCATGGGTGTGAAAGACAAAAGATCATTTTTTCTTCACAGATTTATCTCTACGTGTTTTTTTCCAGATGCAACTTATTGATAATTAGAATGAGAGTGATGGCTGGCATGCGGTGTTAGTGCACCAGAACTATGGGATATTGACAAAAAATTAGTTCTTTCAATAGATGATTCTGAAATTTCTTCAATCCGAACATTGTCTCTACCACCACTGTCCATGATTTTCTGAGCAATGAGTTTTTTATGCATCTTGACCTACAGAAAATATATGGGACGAAGAAAAGGGGAAATAGACGCTTGTGATATACTGGAATATCTTTTACTGAAGAAATTGGGGTGGGTGTGTGTGGGGGAGTGGGGGGAGGGTTGATAGTGATAGATACATTAGGTGAGCAAGAATATAATCAGAAAGAGATATATTTTAAGTGACAGGGAATCTCAAGGGAGGGATTTTAGGATATGAAAAGTTGTACATAATTTAATTTAAAAGGTAAGATTTTGAAATAAGTTGTACTAAAAGTAATTTTGTAAAAATAGTTATAGGGAATATAAATAATCTTTTTTTGATAAGCTATAAATAAGTCTTTAAAGGGTTGTACTCTATGTAAATTCCTCCAAAAAAAGAGTAGAAACAAATAATATTTATTAACAATATGAAGAAAATAATAGGAGAAGCTTTCATAACTATCACATTTTTAAATAATATATACAGAATCCTAGCACCATTAAGTATATGTCAAATGTGGCAGTGTATTATTTACACTAGTGAATTTGTTCGTGCAAAAACGCGATACAGTAAAGAATTTAGAATTATCTTCTTATAAATCAAGTCGAGATAGAGATACAAATTCTTTTTTGCTTAAAGTTGAGACTTCTTTTCCCTACTAATCAAGTCGAGATAGAGATACAATTTGTTAACATCAAGTCATATATGTCATTCATATATAAAAAGAAACTCAATTTTATTAAATATAAATTATATAGACAGTATAAAAGTATTCATAGATTTTATTTATCCATTTATTTTTCACTTTTATCTTCTTTTAATACAGTGACATTGCCTCTTCGATTTCCTACTTTTATTTGTTTTCTTCACCAAATACATCTACATTATAGTCATCAGACAACACATAGCCAGTGCTTCTCATTGCAAAAATAATAATAATAAGAATAATGTAGAGACTTTTATTCTAACCATAGGATAAATATGAAAGTATAAGATAAAGGCAAGTAAATGAAAAAAAAGATAATAGAATATACCATGTTGAGTAATAGTATCCTCTCGAGATGTTAGAATAAATTTTAAAGTAGTTTTGGTTTGACATAAGAGTAGAAAAGCTAATTCAAGAAATAGTGAAAGAACCAGAGTGAAAATTACATCAAAATCAAAATTCAATAATCCATGGATAATGTCTATGTACTGCACTTTAGGATTTTTGCGGAGAATCATATGCAAGAGCGAAAATGTCGTTATCACAACTGTAACCAAGCCAAGGACCTGAATAGTGAATACAAAGCCAAGTAGCAGGTACCGTCACCACTCGTGCACACACCATGATGTGATTCATCTAGTAATCGTTATAGGAGAAAAGAGAATAGTGTTATTAAGCATATAAATTTATATAGAAGTAATAACGAAAGAATTAACAATACCTGTAGAGATCCCTCATAAGTGAACCGGCACAAACAACAATACTCTTTCGCAACTTTGGATAACATAGTATAATGACCGGGCCGGTCGTTTTGAGTATTACAGCCCCGTTCCTCATTTGCTGCTCAATTTATGCCTTACAGTTGATTTACGACTTATCGGGTTAGTTGGTTCGGGTCCGGAAGGAATTCGGAGTAAAATGAGACACTTAGTCTCATAATTAAAAATTTTAAGTTAGAAAAGTGACCGGATATAGACTTATGTGTAAACGACCTCGGATTTAAATTTTTATGATTCCGATAGCTCCGTACGGTGATTTTGGACTTAGGAGCGTGCCCGAAAAATTATTTGGAGATCTGTAGTGGAATTAGGCTTGAAATGCCGAAAGTTTAATTTTTAGGAAGTTTGACCGCGGGGGGAGGGGGGGTTGACTTTTTGATATCGGGGTCAGAATCTGATTCTGAAAATTGAAATACCTCCGTTATGTCATTTATGACTCGTGTGCAAAATTTGAGGTCATTCGGACGTGATTTGATAGGTTCCGGAGCCATTTGTAGAAATTAGAAATTTCAAAGTTCATTAGGTTTGAATTGGGGTGTAATTCATGGTTTTAGCGTTGTTTGAGGTGATTTGAGGGTTCGACTAAGTTCGTATGATGTTTTATGAATTGTTGGTATATTTGGTTGAGGTCCCGAGGGGCTCGGGTGAATTTTGGATGGTTAACAGATCAAATAATTAAACTACAACGGCTGCTGTAATTTCCTTATGTTGGAAATCTCATCTGCCAGATTCGAGCCCAGATGCGAGCCCAAATTCGAGCCCAGAATCGAGCCCAAAATCGAACCCAGAATCAAGCCACGATCGAGCCCACGGTCGAGGGCCACGATCGAAGGCAGGGTCGAAGACATGATCGAGGGCCAGGGTCGAGGGTCAGAATCAAGGCCCAGGATCGAGACCCAGAGATCCAGGATCGAGGACCTTGATCGAAGGCCAAGATCGAGGCAAAACCGAGGCAGTCTAGGGAGAATTATAAATTGGAGCTTGAGGAGAGGCGATTTTTGATAGATTTTCAAGAAAAACTTGAGGTAAGTCCCTTGTGATCATTTCTACTCCATAATATTGAATTATCATTGAATAATCCGACTAGATTACATGATTTTGAGGTGTAAATCGGAGATTGGAATTTAGAAATTTGGAAATAAGATTTGTAGATTTGAGGGTTGAGTTGAGGTCGAATTTTGGTAAAATTGGTATGGTTAGACTCGTGGTTGAATGGGCTTCTGAATTTTTTAATTTTTGTCAGGTTCCGAGACGTGGACCCCACGGGCGATTTTTGAGCTAAATTTCAGATCTTTATGGAAAATTAGTATTTTCTTATGGAATTAATTCCAATAAATTTTATTGAATGAAACAAATTATTTGTGACTAGATTCGAGGCATTCGGAGGCCGATTTGCGAGGCAAAGGCGTAGCAGAGTAAAGAATTTCATGTTTTGAGGTAAGTAACATTTTTAAATCTGGTCCTGAGGGTATGAAACCCCGAAATTTTGTGTCATGTGAATATTTTGGAGGTGACGCACATGATAGGTGACGGGCGTGCACCGAGGGGATTGTGACTTGGTCCGTCCCGTAAAACTGTAAAGTTGAATAACTTATTGTTAGTTATATGCTCTCTATGTGTTGAAGAAATTTGACTGTAAATCATGTTAGAAATTATGCTTACGCTATGTGATAGTACTGTTGGAACCCACAGAGGTCACATACTTGTTGAATTATTTGCTAATTGCTATCTTGTGCTCAGTCATGATTTTACTTGCGTATCATACCTTAGTCTTTCTTGATATTTGTTGATGCATTATGTTATCTTTGTTTGGGCTGATCTTTGTGATTTCTGAGAGCCCGAGAGACTAGAGAGATTGAGGACTGAGTAAGGCCGAGGGCCTGTCGGTGAGGTAAGGATATTATGGCACGTGAGTTGTCTGTGCAGGATATTATTGCACGTGAGTTATCCGTACAGATTATGGAGCTTGGGCTGTACGAGCCCCTCCGGAGTCTGTACACCCCTAGTGAGCGCGGGTAACCATTGAGTGTGAGTGCTGAGGGCTGAGAGCCGAGTGGTTGAGTTGTTGTGATGAGTTGAGTGACAGTTGCCTGAGAGGCTGTACTTGCTTTGCATTTGTTGTTACACTTGGTTGCTATCTGTCATTGTTGTGAAATCTCTGAAAGATTTTAGATAGGGATTACACGAACCTGAACTGTATAAAATTGAATTGTCTTAAACTACCGAATTTGAAAGCATGTCTATTCTTTGTTGGAATCACTGAAAGTGAACTATAACTGTGTAGCTCGTCATTATCTTCAGTTCCTTAGTTATTATTGCTACTTGCTGAGTTGGTTGTACTCATATTACACTCTGCACTTCGTGTGCAGATCCAGGTATTCTCGGACATAGCGGGTGTTGATCATTTCGCGCAGTTGATTTTCAGGAGATTTTGAGGTAGCTGCCGTATTTCACAGACCTTGTTTCTCCTTCTCTATCTCCTTGTTTACTGTATTTGTTCTCAGACTATTATAGACCGTATTTTCCAGACTTGTATTCATATTAGGTGCTCAGGTACTCAGTGACACCAGGTTTTGGGGAGTGTTCATGTCAGTATTTGTGAGATTTTGTATTGTATTAAATTATTGTATTTTCAAACTTAAGAGAAATTATGGTTTATCGAGATTATCAGCTTGCCTAGTATCGAGATAGGTGCCATCATGACAGGTTGAGATTTTGTGTCGTGACAATTTGGTATTAGAGCCTAGGTTACATAGGTCTCACGAGTCATGAACAGGTTTAGTAGAGTCTTGCAGATCGGTACGGAGACGTCTGTATTTATCTTCGAGAGGCTGCAAAACTCTTAGGAAAATTTCACTTTCTTGTATTTTATCGTGCATAATTGATTCAGCTTGAAACATAACTTTTTGAATTCCTTCAACGCATTTCGTATGCGTACATGAGCGCTCAGTATTAGCTGTGCGTCGCCGACTTATGATTCCATGAACGATGTTTGAGATGCGTATTCCGTGTTCTGGTGATGGGCCAGTCTGGAGGACTTGAGGCCAGGTTTAGACCGCAACTTAGGCTCGCGGTAGCTTCAGTTGTAACATGTACATTTGGACTCATATGCCCGGTAATGTCCCTACGAGTGGAATTTGTGGCTCGATGAGCGATGGAATGGCTTGGTGAGGAGTATGATGTAACTGCGGAATGTGTTAAGATAATTTGAATATGACGAGAAGTGTTTCCTTGAAATGTAAACGAAGTCCATTGGGTGCTTTATTTTCGTTTTGATGTGACGTACAGTCTCGAGTTGTGAGTATATTGAAGGATCTTTCATATTGTTAAATTATGGGATAAATTAAATTCTCATGTCTTGTCAATGAGTTTGGACTCAAGAAGAGTAAGTGATTGTATAGTAATTGTGGTTGCGAATGGGCATTTTTAATGTTGATGGCTAAAGAAAGATGATCTTCGAAGAGGCTTAGAGTCGGTAACATTTTATTGGTTCAAGTGCGGCAGAGATGCATTTTTGATTTGATGCAACAGTCGGGCAGCAAAGTATGAGGGAAGACATGACGGGAGTGTTTCGCGGCTAGCAGGTCAAGTAGGAGATGTAGAGGGTGAGAAGTTGCTTAAAGGAGATGGTTTAACCGAAGTAAGAGTGGCAGATTAGCATATGGATTATGTGGTAGGGTAGTCGCGTGCCTTGACAAGGTGTAGAACGGTTTGGAATCGTGATAGAATGTGATTTGGCCTACGGACTTTATTTGGAGTGATGGTTATTTTACGGAAAAAAAGATTGGATATGGCAGAAAGGAGTTTGTTTGAAATGAAGAGGGATGTGAAGATCTGATTATCGTTTCAGGCGCAATATGACTTGAGTTCGGAAGGTATTGTTGAACTTTCAGTTGATTTCAAAAGGGAAAGTGCAGACTTATACTATTGGTGGGCGAGCATGAGCTCAAGAGAATTTACTGATTACGTGGTCGTTGCACCCAGTGCAGTGACGTTGGGAGATGTCGGTAAGAAATTCCAGAGGTGGGTTATCTCTTGTGAGTAGTTAGCAGTGGCATGATGTTGATGAAACTTCTATGAGGAATATTACTTGCTACCCGGTAAGAGGTCGAGTGTGTGACTGTGGCTGGCGATTCAGAATGTTCATGAAAAGCTTAAGAAAAGACTTCAAGAAATTTGGAGGGTTAACGGTGCGAGATCTTGGTAATTGAGAAGGATAAATCCTTGCGGATTCTAATTTTATATAACTGCAGCTTAAGGCTAAGTGGGGGAGCCTGCTATTGACAATTTGATTTCATGGTTATGTGCTAAATTTTAGTTTTGGTACGAGGCATACTCGTGGATTAGTTATGACTTGTAGAGGTTGAGATCGAGGATGAGTCGAGTAAAGAAATTCCTGGACATGGGTTACATTGCACTTTATGAAAACATAAAAATTATGGAATGATTAAGTTGTTATTTTGAAGGATATAGTGCACACGAAGTATGAATTTGATTGGTTGTGATAAGGCATGGTTACTTGTTTGAGTGTTGATTGTACTAAAGGAGCACATGTCTCTCGGCCTGTTTGGGGCGGAGTAAATTAGATTTGAGCAGAGTGGATGACTCTCGAGAGGGTTCTAATGGATTCAAAATGTATATGTGGAAATTGAATATTTTTCGAATTTGTATATCACTAGAATCAGTTACTTACATTGGATGGTATCAGGACATGTGGTAATTCTGTTTGACTATGGATTCTACATTTCAGTATAAGAAAGGAAAGAGGAATAATTTTAAATTCGCATAAGGTATTTTCAGAGTGAGTGTTAAGGTTGGGGTATTTATGGAGGTGCTTAAAAAGAATACAGTGGCTTATGGGCCTTAAGGCGATGTGGTTTTATGTCAGGATGTCTTGTAGTGAGCTTTGAGTAAGGATAGAAGTGTTCTGACAAGGAGAAATATCAACTTAAGGGTAATTCAGAAAAAACTCGGAGAAAATAAGACAAATGGGTAACATGATGGATCAGTATGGTGATGGTATGCTCGGTTCTTTTGGTTCTTACGATGAGGTGGGGCTTTACAGGTGTTTTGTGGCAATACTCTCGGATTTGGAAACCTGTGTGGCTTGGTGGAGTTAGAAGAATTCAGTTCTGATAGCTTGGTTAGGTGCAAATGAATTTCAAAGTGTTCATGATGGTTTCTACCATGGTTTGAACCGGATATTTTCTACCGGTGTAGGGAATATGTTGCGTATTGTGATTTCCTCCTAGAAAGAAGTAAGAGAGAGGTTTCTAACTAACCGGGTATGTAATTTGCTGGTGACTCAGAGTTGATAATGGGGTTCTAGTGCTTGTCACATGATGGCATAATAGATGTGGTGTGTTGTGCGGGATTAGGATTTACATGTACTAGGTAAAAGTTCATTCTTGAAAGGAAAATTACGAATTTTGGACAGAATGGTCAATTTCAGATAATTAGATGAATATTATAACTAATCGGTAATCCCTGAGAAGGGACGCATTTCAAAAGGCGCATTGTGTTTTGACTTATGGATGTTCATTGGTATTGCAGTACTCACCTGGTTGATAGACTGACAATATTTAAATTATTGTTATGTGGCATGAAAGAATTATGAAAGTATTCCGTATGGGAAGATCGTGAATGGAAGATGTATCAATCATTCTAGTGCTGGAGTTGGGATCAGTTACGGTGATTCATGTGTTTGATGAATTTGGAGACTGGGAGTTCTCAGAAGTATATTGTTTCGGGTTGCGGCCTGTTTGAGGTGAGTATTTTATTTTTAACTCAGTGGAGGCACTAGTTGCGTTAATTATTTGTGATAGCTATGCTCTATGAGTGTGCATATATGTGAGGTTTGAGCCCATGTACCGGCATTAAATCAAGTATTCATACTCAGAAGAATGCTTAGGCTATAATATGCCTAAAGTTGACTGTTAAGCGTAAAGTTATAACGCTTCCCGTATTCGTGCCTTCGTTGAGAACTATCTGAGCGATACTTGAGGTCACAAAGAAGATGATTTCCTAAATAAATGGGGTAGTTACTAATTCTGCGTAAAATTACCGATTTGAAGTGTGATAGCAGACTTTGCACATGCTTACAATATGGCATGTTATTTATACCAGTCCAGGAGCATGAGAATCTTATTTCATTATCATGTACAAGTGTACTTGATTAATTGCTCCTGTATGATATGCTGGGACTGGAGGCCTGTGACCATGCCAGGCGATTCATACTATTGGCACGTGAGTTGTCCGTACCGTGTGTGGGAATTTTATTTCTTTGATAATTTATCGGATTTCATTTTTTTTCCTTCCCTCTACGATAAAAATTACACGAGCAGCGTATTTGAGGAATTGTGTACATGCGCCTATGGTTATCATCTTCATGAAATTTGAGGAGTTGGTTGTAACATTGTGGTTATGATGGTGCTTGTTGAACTTGCAATATGGTTCTCTTCCTTGATACATCTCCCATATTTGGGTACACGGATTGCGCAGTGGTGGCTGGAGTTATATTGATGTAGCGTGTCTGTGGGATAGTTGTGTTGAATAATATAAGGTCATTGGACCTAGAATGGGTACTATCAGGCTTGATTATGGTATATTCAAGAGGGTTATGGTTTTGGTTGGGGCGAGAGAGCTCCATGGCTAGTTGATCTGATGAGTGGTTATGAGTTTTTGATTGTCTCTTTCATCATTGGCAGTGTACGAAGGTTGTGAAATGAGGTTCTGTTGACTGCGAGGTTTTATAATTTATACTAGTACTTGGTTGGTTTGGAATAGTTATTGTGATCAGGAATGGTGCTACGAGCGGGCGAGTTGTGTAATATGCTGGGTGATTATATCCGTGATTATAGTTATAGCTCTATGCAACTTGTTTAGACTCATACAGTGTGTAAATGTAAGATTCGTGTCTTGAAAAGAAATTCTGAAGGTTGAGAATTAAATTCCAAGGTTTTGGGGCTAAGGCTAAATTAAGGATTTCCAGTTGTATTGTGTTATCAGGCCTATGTGAAATAGGGTGATGTGGGATCACCCCCGTGTACGCGAGTGGTAAGATGGAATAGTGATTTGATGGCTTGGAACAACTATTGGCACATTCGAGGACGAACGTATGTTTAAGTGGGGGAGAATGTAATGACCCGGCCGGTCGTTTTGAGTATTACAGCCATGTTTTCCCATTTACTGCTCAATTTATGCCTTACATTTGATTTATGACTTATCGGGTTAATTGGTTCAGGTCCGGAAGGAATTCGGAGTGAAATGAGACATTTAGTCTCATAATTAAAAAATTTAAGTTAGAAAAGTGACCGGATATGGACCTATGTGTAAACGATCTTGGATTTAAATTTTTATGATTCTGATAGCTCTGTACGGTGATTTTGGACTTAGGAGCGTGCCCGAAAAATTATTTAGAGGTCCGTAGTGGAATTAGGCTTGAAATGCCGAAAGTTTAATTTTTGGAAAGTTTGACCGGGGGTTGACTTTTTGATTTCGGGGTCGGAATCCGATTCTGAAAATTAGAATACCTCTGTTATGTCATTTATGACTCGTGTGCAAAATTTGAGGTCATTAGGACGTGATTTGATGGGTTCCGGAGCCATTTGTAGAAATTAGAAATTTCAAAGTTCATTAGGTTTGAATTGGGGTGTAGTTCATGGTTTTAGCGTTGTTTGAGGTGATTTGAGGGTTCGACTAAGTTCGTATGATGTTTTAGGAATTGTTGGTATATTTGGTTGAGGTCCCGAGGGGCTCGGGTGAATTTTGGATGGTTAACGGATCAAAAAATTAAACTACAACAGCTGCTGTAATTTCCTTCTGTTGGAAATCTCTTATGCCAGATTCGAGCCCAGAAATCGAGCCCAGATTCGAGCCCAGAAATCGAGCCCAAAAATCGAACCCAAAATCAAACCACGATCGAGCCTAGGGTCGAGGGCCACGATCGAAGGTAGGGTCGAAGACATGATCGAGGGCCAGGGTCGAGAGCCAGGATCGAGGGTCAGAATCGAGACCCAGGATCGAGGACCTCGATCGAAGGCCAAGATCGAGGCAAAACCGAGGCAGTCTGGGCAGAATTATAAAGCAGGGACTTCGTCCCATTCGCCATTTTTGACAAATTGGAGCTTGAGGAGAGGCGATGTTTGATAGATTTTTAAGGAAAACTTGAGGTAAGTCCCTTGTGATCATTTCTACTCCATAATATTGAATTATCATTGAATAATCCGACTAGATTACATGATTTTGAGGTGTAAATCGGAGATTGGAACTTAGAAATTTGGAAATAAAATTTATAGATTTGAGGGTTGAGTTGAGGTCGAATTTTGGTAAAATTGGTATGGTTAGACTCGTGGTTGAATGTGCTTCCGAATTTTATAATTTTTGTCGGGTTCCGAGACGTGGGCCCCACGGGCGATTTTTGAGCTAAATTTTGGAGTTTTATGGAAAATTAGTATTTTCTTATGGAATTAATTCCAATAAATTTTATTGACTGAAATAAATTATTTGTGACTAGATTCGAGGTATTCGGAGGCCGATTTGCGAGGAAAAGGCATAGCAGAGTAAAGAATTTCACGTTTTGAGGTAAGTAACAGTTTTAAATCTGGTCCTGAGGGTATGAAACCCCGGAATTTTGTGTCATGTAAATATTTTGGAGGTGACGCACATGCTAAGTGACGTGCGTGTGGGCGTGCACCGAGGGGATTGTGACTTGGTCCGTCCCGTGAAACTGTAAAGTTGAATAACTTATTGTTAGCCATATGCTCTCTATGTGTTGAAGAAATTTGACTGTAAATTATGTTAGAAACCATGCTTAGGTTATGTGATAGTACTGTTGGAACCCACAGAGGTCACATACTTATTGAATTATTTGCTAATTGTTATCTTGTGCTCAGTCATGATTTTACTTGCGTATCATACCTTAGTCTTTCTTGATATTTGTTGATGCATTATTTTATCTTTTCTTGGGCTGATCTTTGTAATTTCTGAGAGCCCGAGAGACTAGAGAGGTTGAGGACTGAGTAAGGCCGAGGGCATGTCGGTGAGGTAAGGATATTATGGCACGTGAGTTGTCTGTGCAGGATATTATAGCACATGAGTTGTCCGTACAAATTATGGCGACCCTCCAGAGTCTGTACACCCCAGTGAGCGCGAGTACCCATCGAGTGTGAGTGCTAAGGGCTGAGAGCTTGTGGTTGAGTTGTTGTGATGAGTTGAGTGACTGTTGCCTGAGAGGTTGTACTTGTTTTGCATTTGTTGTTACACTTGGTTGCTATCTGTCATTGTTGTGAAATCTCTGAAAGATTTTATATACGGATTACACAAACTTGAACTGTATAAAATTGAATTGTCTTAAACTGCCGAATTTGAAAGCATGTCTATTCTTTGTTGGAATCATTGAAAGTGAACTATAACTGTGTAGCTCGTCATTATCTTCAGTTCCTTAGTCATTATTGCTACTTGCTGAGTTGGTTGTACTCATACTACACCCTGCACTTCATGTGCAGATCCAAGTGTTTCCGGACATAGCGGGTGTTGATCATTTTGCGCAGTTGATTTTCAGAAGATTTTGAGGTAGCTGCCGTGTTCCGCAGACCTTGTCTCTCCTTCTCTATCTCCTTGTTTACTGTATTTGGTCTCAGACTATTATAAACCGTATTTTCCAGACTTGTATTCATATTAGGTGCTCATGTACTCAGTGACACCAGGTTTTGGGGAGTGTTCATGTCAGTATTTGTGAGATTTTGTATTGTATTAAATTATTGTATTTTCAAATTTAAGAGAAATTGTGGTTTATCGAAATTATTGGTTTGCCTAGTATAGAGATAGGCGCCATCATGATGGGTTGGGATTTTGGGTCGTGACACATAGCATGGTTTGAAGAGCAGATAAAATGTGCTCTTCACCATAGTGAAAATGCTGAGAATGAAAATTATAACGAAATAGTTTTTTGAAGAGCCAAACTCATGTGCTATAATAAAATTGCATTCTAGATCTTTTCCTTAGGCCATATATGCCTTGAGAACTCTTGTGATTCTTGAAATTCTCTTTTACTTTTTTTATATGACTACAATATTACTCAGATAAACCTTTAAATTAGAGAAAGGTTGTGAAAAAGATGCAATTTCATGAGATATAAAAAGTTTGTCGATGGCTAACCTGTCTGCGAGTATTACTCGGAGCACTTTCAATATTATCAGAAAGAGGCTTAGATTACAAAAAGATATGATGCAAAAATAATTACGATCAGAGTTTGCAACGTACTTGTCCGATCAGGTGCTTGACTTTGAAATTTAGTACTTGGCGGATCAGATGCTTAGCTTTGAAATTTAATTCCCTTTACGATATAACAGATACGTTGAATCTTATAGGCCCCTGCAATACACCCAAGGGAACACAAATAACAATTGCATAAGAGTATGAAGAAGAAATTAAAGAAAAAAAAATAGTACGTACTTAGTGCAAAGCCATAAACCTGGTCTTCAAATATAAGAACAAATTCATCAAGCTTTTGCCTCTTGCGCTGTGCTATAATGTAACGTCCATACATGTAAGTAAATTCTAGGAGTAATAAAGAAGCTAACGGTAGAAACTTATGGAAGAAATTAATAGAGGGTCTTTATATAATTTTAAGCAATATCTTAAGGTGAAAATAAGAGAAAAATGCCAAAAATTTGACAAAAAAGATAAATATCAATACTAGCTTAGCTTAAGAGATATGCCATTCATTGGCCCTCTTTTATATATAGAGAGAGAGATTAGTAGAAATCTAAAAGAAGTTGACATCCCTTTAATGTGCGAGAATGATGCAATTTCATCCCAAAAATATCTCCAAAAAATTAGGACTTCAATTTTATCTCCTTAAATTTATTGCCATTATCTCCTAATCACATTCATTGCTAACATATCATTCCCCTCCCGCCATAAATCATGTTTAATTTCCCCTATATTCTTTTCCAAATCAGCCTCATAATAAATTGTACAATATATATTAAGTATATTGTACATATATATCCGTCTATTATATGTTTATATATGCACCCATATATTCTATTTCCACACCCAAACTCGACACTCAATTATTTTACCTAACCCAAGTAAATGTTAATCAAGTTGCAAATAAAGTGCATACCATTTTTATACTTAAAAATATATGGTATATTTTGTTTATTTTGTTGTGTTTAGGTATAAGAAGTTTTTGTACTTTGTCTTCAAGATACATGGTATATTCTTTTTTTTTATTGTGTTTAGGTATAAAAGTTATATGTATTTTTTCTTAAAATACGTGGTATATTATATTTATTTAATTGTTCTTGGTTTAATAATGGTATGCTAATATTTTACTTTTATTTGTTATGTAATGTATTTGGTATAATATTGGTATAATCATATTCTCATGCAAAATACTTTGAATAATATTGTTATAGTAATGGAATGTAAATTGATTTAGATTGTGTATGGGAGAATAATAAAAAATGTGACTTTTTCTGAGATTCAAAGAAAATGACAAGAATAGATTAATGATGAGAGAGAATGTTGTGATAAATTAATGTGGTTCAATAATCCCTTTAATTGTGGTTAGTGTTTACGTTTAAAAAATTAGATGTCAGGTAAAGAATCTTTAAAAAGGTTATAATCGTAAATGAATGCGCTATTTTTAAAATAAAGCCAAAGTAATGTTATTTATATAAATTTATATAAATATTCTTTAAAAAGAGACTAACAGTGTTAAAATCCCAAATAATAGAGATTTTTATCATTTAATATTATGGACTCTATGATTGGGTAAGCATTACCTAACTGTAGGTGGTGGCCCAAAAAAGCCCAAAATTATCGAAAAGAACATTCGACTCATCCTAGAAAGCGACCACTTGTCTCCTATGCTAAATCTTCTGTTCCTTTGTCCTACGCGTCACACTTTTCATGGCTCCCTCTCCCTATTATTTTGCTCCCTTAACTTAATTAACTCCCCAGCTTCTTCTCCTCCTCCTTTCTTACCATTTCTCTCTTCAAAATTCACCCAAAAAAAAGAAAAAAAAGAGTAGCAAACCAGCTAGAAATTTCTCTTTCTTTTGCTTTATAACATCCTCAGTTGACAATTTTTGTCTCAGCTAAATTTCTAGGAATTTTCCTTTGAATTTTCCAAGTTTGGTTAATAGAATTCAAAATCTTGGAAGACCCAAATTTTGGTTTTTTCTTCGCCAGTCACTTTCTCGTAGAATTAAGCTTTTTCAAGAATTGGAAAAAAAATGGAAGCTTTGAATCGTTTTTACTGTAGGAAAAGGTCCAGGTTTCGTGGAATTTTCAATGGACTTTGTTTGTCGGTTTTGGTTCTTTTCTTTTTCCATAGACAAAATGTTCTTCAAATTCCACTTTCTAAGAAATCTTATTCCTTTATAAGGAGCTTCAAAATTACTACTGTTAGAAGAGAAATTGTTGAAATTCAAGATGTTGGGGTGTCAACTAGTAATCTCAAATTCTGTGCAGGGTTGTATAAACATAAGGGTTATAGTACTAAATGTGAGTATTTAAAGGCTAATCCTCAATGTAATTCAGGGGGTTTCTTTAATTATCTTATGTTCTTTTACTGTGACTGTGAAAGTTTTAGTTTTTTAGGGTATGTGACACTTGCCATTTGGTTGATTGGTTTGTTCTATTTGTTGGGAAATACAGCTGCTGATTACTTTTGTTGTTGTCTTGAAAAGTTGTCTAATTTGTTAAAACTGCCACCAACTGTAGCTGGGGTTACTCTTCTCCCTTTAGGAAATGGAGCACCTGATGTTTTTGCGAGTATTGCTGCTTTTATGGGCAGTGATTCTGGGGAAGTGGGGTTGAATAGTGTTCTTGGTGGAGCTGTTTTTGTTACTTGTGTTGTAGTTGGTACTGTCTCCTTATGTGTTGCTGAGCAATGTATTAGGATTGATAAGAAATGTTTTATTAGGGATGTGTGTTTCTTTATTATAGCTCTCGTTTCGCTTCTAGCTCTTTTGATTATAGGCAAGGTGACTGTTTTAGGTGCTGTTGCCTTTGTCTCTATTTATTTGGTGTATGCTGTTTTTGTTGCTGTAACTGAGATGTTGAGGAATCGTCGTGGTGGTAATAGTAGCAGTAGTAGTTTGATGTTGGATTCAGCTGCTCCATTGTTACCGGTTACAGCAAGTATGTTGTCTAGTAGTGTAGATGGAGAGCACGATTCTTTACGTGCGCCTCTTATTAAGTCGGAATCTGTAGATGGATTGGTGCAACTACAGGGTCAGATGCCACATTGGATGTGGTTTTCGAATGTGGCGATTTTCTCTGATGAAGTTGTGAAGGAGAATCGCGGAGAAAGTCCAATGGCTTTGTGGGGTTGGAATGAACAGGACGATGTGAATTATCAGTCGTCTTCCTTTTCGTGTTCCAAGTTGTTTTCACTGCTAGAAATACCATTGACACTTCCAAGAAGGTTAACAATTCCCATTGTTGATGAGGAAAGATGGTCAAAAGTATATGCTGTTTCCAGTGCTACGTTGGCGCCCCTGCTTTTAGCATTCCTTTGGAACACTCAGGACGATTTGCGCTACCCTACTAGCGTTGCATATGTTCTTGGTGCTGTAGTTGGTGGTACACTTGGAGGTATTGCATTCGTCTACACGAATGTTGATCATCCACCTAGGAGGTGTTTATTTCCATGGCTTTTCGGAGGTTTCTTTATGAGTATCATTTGGTTTTACATCGTGGCAAACGAGCTAGTGGCGTTGCTAGTGGCATTTGGTGTTATCTTTGGTGTCAATCCATCGATTCTAGCGTTAACTGTATTGGCATGGGGCAACTCAATGGGCGACTTAATGTCAAATGTCGCGATAGCAGTGAATAATGCAGATGGTGTGCAGATTGCTATGTCGGGTTGTTACGCCGGGCCTATGTTCAACACACTTATTGGTTTAGGCATCTCAATGCTCCTTGGAACTTTGTCTAAGAAGCCACAATCTTATATGTTTCCAAGAGATGATAGCTTGTATTACACAATGGGATTTCTAATGTTGGCATTGGTTTGGGCACTCGTCGTGCTACCACGAAACGATATGCGCCCGAGCAAGTTGTTAGGGTTGGGACTTATGACTATTTATGTAGTTTTTCTATCAAGTAGAGCTATGCTAGCCATGGGAGATGGTTCATTTAATGATGTACACTAAAAAATTTTTAAGTAGAAAGTTCCATAGTAACTCATCTTTTTTTGGGCAGAGCTATGGGAACTATTCCATAGTTTTTGCAATTGCATGTAAAAGCTCTTTTTGACAGTGTAGAAATTGTCTTAGTGTAATGTTGCAACGCAAATTTGAAAGATGTCTTATGTATATATTATATAATGCCAGAAAAATAGTACTGTACTTAGTTATCACATTTCATTTTGCAGAAGCAAAGCAGTTCAATCTTGTTTTGCCATTTGTTCCTTTTTATATTAGTTATTTAGCAAATAACCCTCATTTTACTGATGGACCTTTTGTACCACAATCTAATATTTTATGAGCAAACATTACTACCGCGTCTAATGTTGTCTGTAAGGGATGATTTCTTGAGGGTTATATTTACACAACTTTTGAAAGTAGGGACAAAGTCTAAAGAATAACCTAAAAAGAGATATTTGCATAAATCGTCCGTCCATGTTCTTACTGCCCTGCTTCTTTTTCCCATAGTTACTTTTAAGACTATTATTTAAAATATATTCAGAATTTATAATATATTTAAAAACTAGCCAGTTAGTTCAAAATTAAATATCTTGAATTTTTGAGCTGCTAATTTGATATTCAGCACTTAGGGTGTGTTTGGTATAACGAAAAATATTTTCCGTGAAAAATATTTTCTTGGAAAACAAGTAATAATCTTACTCATTTTCCGGTGTTTGGTACGCAAATTAAGGGAAATAACTTCTCAAGAGTATTCATAAATAATTTAAATACAATAAACATGAAACCATAAACTTTCGAACCAACAAGCTTCCGAACCCACAAATTTCATAAACTTCTGAACCGCTAAACTTTCGAACCCGTAAATTCTATAATTTCTAAATCCGCAAACTTCCAAACACATAAACCTCCGAACTCATAACTTTAGAACTCGTAAAATTTCGAACCAGTAAACTGAAAAAAAAAAAAAAAAAAACAAATATGAAAATATATAAAAGACCAGCGGGGGTTGGGGGGGGGGGGGGGTGATGACGGAAAAGAAAAAAAAACTGAAATCTGAAAATTAAAAAAAAAAGCCTTTTTGGAGAGAGGGGGCAGGAGAGGTGGGGTAGGGGAGAGAAGAGGGAGGGGGTTGGGGTTAGATGTGAGGGTAGGTTGAGTTTTTGTAAAATATTTTCTTAACTTTTTCTAGGTAAGTCATTTTCCTCCAATTTCAGGAAAAGGTGATATCTAAGAAAATATTTTCCAAACTATTTTGTGCAACCAAACAGTGGAAAAAGGGAATTTTCGAAAAATGTTTTCGGTCATACCAAACACACCCTTAGTATCCTAAATTTATAAGTTAGCTAATTTAAAATTCAGGACTAAGTGTCATGAATTTTTGAACTGCCAATTTTAAATTAAAGGCATAAGATTCGAATTTTTGAACACAATTTTCGAACTTTTCAACACAATGTCATGAAGTTCAAACTTTAGAACGTCAGTATCCTGAAATTTGGATGAATTAACTAATCTGTAAATATATTATAAACTATGGATATATTTTCATTTCCACCCGTATCAATTGCTGAAGTCCAATGACCATGTACAGACTTAAATTGGGCTGACCCAAATATGAACTAGTTAAATCGAACACAGAGACCATGACATGTTAAATAAAATGTCGCAATTCAATAACTTTTATCACCTTTTTTTTTTTGTAATATTCTTCAAAAGATTTTGACATAAATATAATAGCAATGTAACACCTCTTTTTACCGTACAAAAGCAGTTTAATTTATTGCACCAGATTACTTATCTAATTTTATAATTAGTCTCCGTTTATTATATGATTGATGTAATAACTATTAAGGTAACCTGATAATATAAAATTTATTACAACATTTTATTAAACACGTCGGTAAATCATGTATTTCGTGACACATGATATTTAGTTCTGAAGTCACCAACAAAACAAATCAAAAAAGAAGTCATTGTGTGACTCTTGGTTAAGACTTGGGTGTTACCCATAAAACGGTACAGTTGAATTTATACGTGATTTCTAGATAAGTGAATTAATTTGATCCTAAAATAATGAAATAATTAAAGAAATGCGCAATACTTAGCCTTGAAGTGAAGGTAAAATCACGAAAAACAGTAATTCCGGGAGCAGAATTTTCGGGTAAAACAGTGATGAAAATAAGGAAAAAGAAAGTAAAGTTATGTAAAGCTTTTGATTGATTATAGCGTAAATTTGCCAGAAAAGTCATGTTCTCTACAACGATAACAGAGCTCACTATTTATAGCTACGCCTAGGGAACAAGGTCATAGGATCGTGCCCTTCTTTAATGTCAATTATGAGGGCCATTGATGAAGGTGTAACGGTGAGCATAAATGACAAAAATTCTCTGTAACGGGGCAGCACACTAAATGTTATGTAATATCCTCCATTAAATGCTACCGGTTGGAGGGTATTTGTTGTATCTTTACGAGTGTTGTTCTTTTCGGAGACAAACGGGTTAACTGCCTTCGGTTCTAACTATCCCTCGCCTTTAATTCCACGTATCATTCTCTCAAGCGGCCACGTATCATGACGTATTTTACCGTATACATTGGGAGCATCGTATTTACACTAAATCAATGTATTTTATCACAGTTAAATAATAAGTGAGGTGAAATATATATTAATTAACAATAGTTAGATGATAAAAGAAGGAAAATCTTGGAGCAACGGTAAAGTTGCCTTCGTGTGACTTATAGGTTACAGGTTCGAACCGTGAAAATAGTCACTAATGTTTGCATTAGGGTAGGTTGTCTACACCACACCTCTTGAGGTACGGCCCTTCTCTGAACTCTATGTGAACGGGGGATAATTGTACACCAGACTGTCCTTTAATTAGATGATAAAAGAGTATGCGGAAGTTATTATTGGTTTGACATAAACTTTGTGTTTTACCATATTGAAAAGAAAAACCCATGTATTTCGTGGAAATCTATTAGAATTGGGTGGTGTTCCTAGAAAAGGCTTGAACGGAGAGAGTGGACAAGTAAATTGAGTACAACTTCTATTAAAGGAAACACAATCGATATAAGAACCTAAAAAAATGAAATAAAAGGTAACAAGCAAAACTAGGACAAAGAAAATATACGGAGTTTTTCTGAGATGTTGCAATTGCATGTAAAAGCTCTTTTTGACAGTGTAGAAATTGTCATAGTACAATGTTGCAACACAAATTTGAAAGATGTCTTGTGTATATAATGCCAGAAAATAGTATTGAATTTAGTTATCACTTATCACATTTCATTTTGCAGAAGCAAAGCAGTTCAATCTTGAAGAGGCATTTGCATAAATCGTTTGGGCTTTTTACACTTTGCCGGCAACTATTTATATTTGGTAGTCGAAAGAGGGTATCAAATTTGTATAATTTTTATATATAACATAAATGTATATTGTTTTGACTATTAGAGCGGCACTATAGTGTCATTTTCCCTTTCTTTTTTTCCCATTGTTCAGTATCAATGCTCCCAATGACCGTGTACAGACTTAAATTGGGCTGACCCAAATAAGAACAGACAAGTTACATATTTGGCCGGCCGGCCCAAATAATTACATTTACTAGTCAATATACAAAAAATACATATTAATTATGCATAAATCATATATATTTTTTGTATATTATATTTATCGGCTATTATTTTTTAGAGCAGCTATACTGTATAGTTTTGCCAATAAGAACTAGTTAAATCCAACACACAGACCACGGCATGTTAAATAAAATGTCGCAATTCATTAACTTTGATCCCAATTTTTTTTTTTTTTTTTAATATTCTTCAAAAGATTTTGACATAAATATAATAACAATGTAACACTTCTTTTTACGGTACAAAAGCAGTTTAATTTATTGCACCAAATTAGTTATCTTATTTTACAATTAGTCTCCACTTATTATATGATTGTTGTAATAAAAACTAGTATTAGTACTCGCGCGATACACCAAATAACCACGTGAAAATATAAAATTTTGTTACTACATTTTATTAAACACGTCGCTAATTAAGTATTTTGTAACACATGATTTTTAGTTCTGAAGTCACCAAGAAAACAAAGCAAAAAAGAAATCATTATGTGACATTCTTGGTTAGGACTTGCGAACACCCTATTTACACTAAATCGATGTATTTTATCACGGTTAAGTAATAAATGAGGTGAAAAGGCATATTAATTAACAATAGTTAGATGATAAAAAGAAGAAAAATCTTGAATCAACGATAAAATTGTCTCCGAATGACCTAAAAGTCACGAGTTCAAACCGTGAAAACAGTCATTAATGTTTTCATTAGAGTAAATTGTCTACATTGAAATTATTATTGATTTGACATAAATATTGTGTGCGCTTAAATTTTAATGGCATTTGAAGGGGTGTTTTTACCATATTGAATAGAAAAACCCATGTATTTCGTGGAAATCTATTACTACAATTGGGTGGTGTTCCTAGAAAATTAAATAAAGACTAATAAAAGGCTTGAACGTAGAGAGTGGACAAGTAAATTGAGTACAACTTCTATTAAAGGAAACATAATCAATATAAGAACCTAAAAATGAAATAAAAGCTAACAAGCAAAATTAGGAAAAAGAAAATATACGAAGTAAACCAAAAAGGAAAGAAAAATATTCTTACTCAAAACGTATTAGTACTACAATTTAGACTACATACATACAAAGAACAAAAAATGGTAAGTATAAAATACCTTAAAAGGAGATTGAAGCCTTCTTCTTTGATTTAACTCGGCGACTAATTTGGTATTCCTTCTTCAATTTCTCTCTTTCTTGCTGTTTTTAGCTCTGTTCTATCCTCATTTTTTTTAATTATTATTTATTTTGTAGTAAGAAATTCGTCCAATTACTTTAGCAATTATTCCTGAAATTGGGTTTAATTAATTCAAGCAGTTGTATTAATTATTGGTGTTCTTGTTTATTTATTTTTATTTTTTCTGGCATTTGGGTTACTAAACTTTTGCATACTTTTCTTTTAGGCTGACTATCTCAGCCACATTGGTGTTTCAGAAACAAAGGGTTTAATTTTGAAGATTTAAAGTTAATTACAAAGAGGTAATTGTTAATTTCTTGGCTTTAATTTACTGAACAATTATTCTGTACCAGACAAACATATATACTTTTAAAACAGACAAAGTTTCTTGATTTTGATGTTTTATGTTTGCAAATACTTATGAGTTTCTTATTATTGTTCTGTCACATAAAGACAATTAACTGAAATTTCTTCAAGAAGATGTATAGATGCTTTCAATTTTGAAGAATTAACTTAAATAGCAGTCGATCCAAGCACTTAAACTTAAAATAGTAAGTATATGTATAATCCATGTATAAGACCGACTATTTGTATAAAGATTTTCTTGCTCTTGAACCTTAGGCTCTATTATATTTAATTATATTTTTTTCATCTTAGATATTCCTTCTTTTCTAATTTATGTGATGCACTTCGAATTTTGAGAGACAATATTTATTTTTAGCATGTAAATGAGTGCTCCTTTTGGTCCACAATATTTATTTTTCGTAGATATCAAGAAGAAATTAACTTAGTTTTTTCAAAGTTAGTTCTTGGAGTAAATTATGGTTAATATGATCAATTTTATTATTAATTAATGCTAAAACATGAATTTCTTAATACATGTGAAAACAATCAAAAAATCAATTAAAGTGGACCGAATGAAGTAATTAATTGTTCTTGCCCAAAGGTTTCTTTCTTAAGGAAAACAATGGTATACCTTCATATAAGACCAATTTAATTATCTGTGGTAGTAGGAAAATTTATTAAAACTCTATACATTACTTTAAATATAGAATATGCTACTTTAACTTAGCCATTTTCTTTTTTATTACCCAAAATCACAAATTTTCCTGAACTTCTTGTGAATTCAACAGATGAGCCGAAGAAAAATTGGCATGGAACTGATTAAAAACGAAAGATCTCGAAATTCGACGTATCAAAAGAGAAAAAAAAGTTTGGAGAAAAAGTCGAATGAATTATCAATTTTATGTCAAGTCAAGCTATGCATGATTGTATACGGTCCAAAAGATAGCGAACCAACAATCTGGCCCGATAAAGATACAGTTCTGAGCTTAATCTACTCGTACAGAGCCCGATCGGACGATGATAAGAGATTGAGAACTCATGATTTATCCTTTTACTTCAGAGACTTAACGAGAAAAGTCGAGATCGAGTCTTCAAAATTACGCAAAAGAAATTTTGAGGCTAAGTATCCAACTTGGGATCAACACTACGATAGTTTATCTTCTGATCAACTCAAACAACTTTCTGCCTTATTGGGTGCGAAAATAGAGTTTATGAAGCAAAGGTATTGTTAAATACTCTCTCGGTCCCAATTTATGCGACGTTGTTCGAAATTTACTTAGTTTTGACTATGAATTCGGACATAAAATTTACTTAGAAGTATGCAGGAGTTCTATTTGGGGTCTTTACAGAAATAGCCGGTCATATTCATTATTTACTTTTCTAGCCATATATATAGATTATAACAATCATACACATATATTACATAAATTATGTATAGATATTATACCTCCGCCGACTATGTTTAGTTTAAGTGATTGGGTGGATGACTATTTGGGTTAATTTTTCTATTTAAAGATAGTGATTACTCGCGCTTCAAAGACATCTTACAATTATATCTTTCTACTATTTTTCTAACAGGTTGGAACTCTTGAAAGGAACGCAGACAATATCATTAGAAAACATGCATGCAATGAGTTTTCTTGGAAAGCAATTAACTCAGCCAAATACTCAATGTGTAATGCAGAGTTTGGTTAGAATAAGTAGTTTGCAACTTGAAATTATTGAGCAGCAACATCAGCAATTGGTGCCACCGATGAATTTCCCGGAGACAGAAATTATGCCATTTGGGCAATATCATATGATACGACAAGATAATCATCAAATTTCAGGAATCTCGACTGGAATACCTCACTGCACCGGTACCGGTTATGAGCCACATTTAGCGATGTTAAATGCTAGTGGAAATGTTATCGAAAGTCAACGGATGTGTCACAGGGATTTGGCCCGAGATAATAATATGTTGTTTAGCAATAATGTTGATCAACAACCTCAACCATTGTGTTATTTTGTTCCAATGGCGACACCTAATAACTACTTTCATCAGTATCATCCTATGTTGCCAAATGCTGCAACTTCTTATCAAATGCATACTTCTGAGACGGAAGAGTATTATGAAGTGGGAGATTTTCAACTACCAAATTTGAATAAGTAATGAAGCTATGTTCGTTTTGTTTCCTCCTCCGTTTTCTCAAGAGACGACGACGACGACAACAACAACAACATATCAAGTGGAGTCTGGGGAGGGTAGCGAGTACACAGACTTACTACTACCTTGTCCAGGAAAAAATGTTGTGTTCGATAGAGTTTCTTGTAAGAGTGAGTGGATAATTAATCAGTTTTTTTAAAAAAAAAATTATGTGAAAGTAAGTTATTTTATTGTAGTTTTTGACGGGCTAGGATTCTTTTATGGTTGGTTACACTTTTTGTTTATGCCATGAAAGAAATAGGATAGTTTGTAAGATCCCTTGCTTTGACCTAAGCTTTTACTTTTTGGGGGGTTAAGTAAACGTAGATCTTTTTTTCAACATTTCAGAAATGTTATTTATACGATGTGGGGACTAATCTTAGTGGGAGTTTGGGCACAAGAATTGTGAAATTTCGAAAAAAGTGGGGAAAAAATTCAAGTGAAATGGTATTTGAAAATTAGAGTTGTGTTTGGACATGAATATAATTTGGAGTTGTTTTTGAATTTTTTTTTTTCCAGTTATTTGAAGTAAAAAATTTTAAAAATAACTTTTTATAATTTTTTAAAATTTTAAAATTCAACTTTAAGTGAAATTTAAAATTTCATGGCCAATCACTTATTCTATAAAAAAAAACAACAAAAAACAATTCAGGGAAAAGTTGTAAAAAAAAATAAAATAAAAATAAAAATAAAAAAAATCAAATGGGCACTTATTATAATAATTGGCTTCGAATAGTTTGCTAGTTTAATCGAAGTGTAAACCATTTATTAGAATTTAGAGGAGACTACCACCAGACAGCATTTTTGTATGAATGATTGAATGTGACGAATGTTTCTGGTTCTTCTTAATTTAGAGTCGAAATTAGGATTTTAAGTTTATGAATTTTAAATTCCAAAAAAGTAACTGTATTCTTGAATTATTTATGCATATTAAATAAAAGAGTCAACACAAATATGATACCAAGCTACTTGGTTATGTCGAAACATAAGCAATAACGGACCTACATAGAGTGTACACATTGTATAAGTTTGGCCCAAAGGCATAAAAAATTAAAAGAAAAGAAACATGATAAGATAAAATCCAAAACCATTTGGACATAATCTAATCCACTTACTGTTGATAAAATTGAGAAATCCAAGATTCTTTAATCCTCAAGTCTTATCTGAGCTTCTTGTCCTGATAATTTTGTAAGACGTTAAGTAGATTAGTTATGACCATTCTTTTCATGTTTATTTATATTGGAACAAAACGTGCAATTTGAGCCAAGTTATGAATAATAACTAACTAGACTGTCGAGAAAAAGCCAATTTTAAAAATTTAAAAAAAAAAAAAAAAGGCAATCGTAATACTCTATATATTTCCTGTTTAGCCAAGACTTGATTGATGAAGAGACATCATGTTCCAACCAAATAGAAAGCCAACGAGCCCATTATTATGTTTTGTTCAATTATCCGTTTACGCTACCAAACGAATAAAGATTTAAATAATTAACCTAAATAGTCGCTCATTTAATTTCTTAAATAAAAAATAGTCAACAAATATATATATATATATATATATATATATATATATATATATATATATATATATATATATATATTAGAATAACGTATAATCTATGCATACCGACTAAAAAAATAAAACAATGCTATCAACCGGCTATTTGTTAAAAGATTCGTAATGATTTAGAGCCGACTTAATTGATTAAAGTAACTGATAAGCAATAAATATTGAAAATATATTATATATAAGTAATTCATAATGAATATAACTGCTGAAATTGATGATAAACATTTAATTTATTTTGGTAAAATATAATGATACATTTTTTATTTGTTAAAATGACCGAGATACTCTAACATTATTTTATATGAAACAAGTTTTGACTTAAGTAATTTTATTGTTACAAAAATAAGATTAAGTACTTTACTACAATATTTCACCAACCTAGTGATTATTTGAGAAATTAACTCAATCGATTCAATAGCTTTCACATGAAATAAATGTAAGAAAAATAGTAGATAATATTGATCAAGAATAGAAATAACTTATTGAATAAATACTGTGTCGTGGCAAGCCACTGCCTTGAAAGCGATTTCGGTCCGATTGGGTGCAAATCGTTAGGACCAGTCGCTCCCCAAGGTTCCACAATACTTCCAAATGCGTGCACTCGTGGCTGGAAGTTTGGAGTTTGCAAAAAAGAATTGCCCATAAAAAATAGGAAGAAGAATAGTCTTTTGAGAGGATGAGAGAATAATGTTTTTGGTTGGTGTTTTAGCTCACAAATGATGATGTTTATATAGGCAAATCATTTACGTTTTCTTCCATCAGAAAATCGTAAGAGGCCAAATGTGAGTTAATGTTATGTAATATTTATTTTGGTTTAATGACAAAATTGTCATAAAGACAGTAACTTCAAACCTTCTGAAAAGTTGTATCTTTTCACAAACGAAGTCACAAAAGTTAAGAAACTGTCATATGAATGAATGTGAACCATTTATGAAGTAGTAACTTTATTCTCCCACTCTGCATATACATAAAATCTAGAAATGTTATAACAAATTAATGGTGGAGAGGTATGACAATTAACCACGGATTAATTGTAGATTAGAAGTGTTCTTTGTTCTTTGCATTATCAAATTAGAGTAACACCTAAAGAGGAATAATACCAACAATCCCCCACTAATGCAAAGATAAAGAATAAGAATAATTCCTGGGCAAAAGGAAGGAATATGTATTTAAGTGTCAATATCTTTTGATTTGAATTGATACGTAGTGAAATGAGGCAACGACTAATATCCACAAAGTGAAGTACTCTTGAACTGAATGGACATGAGTTGAGACCCTCAACACACATACTATATCCTTAATTTTATGCAAACTCCGCGATACTAATAAAGTACTTTTATGGTCATGCACACACCTTGGGTCTCCTCATGAGTGCTCTAGAAAGACATCCCAAGTCTTTCATAAAAGGCGACCGCACCTTTACACTCATGTAGGTGATTTCACCAAGTCTATAAACATATAGACCACCTAAGGCTATGGAATCATTAAGAGAAAAATAGGCTCAACCTTATAAAGCACTACCACACGTCATAGGGATAGGAAATATAGTGCATATTAAAGTCTCATATGGCTTCGTTTGACCATGAATAGGTATCCATCATACTTTCTCAATCCATGGGCTTTAGTCCCATCTCCCTCGACGTTTCAAGGATAACTCTCCTTGCCAAAATCCTTGGTTAAAGGATCCGTCAAATTTCTTTCGGACCTTACATATTCCAAGGAAATAATACTATATTTTAATAATTATTTTACCGCACCATGTCTAATGCGAATATGTCTTCTTTTTTCATTGTACACACTATTCTTAGCAATTTCAATTGCCGCTTGTGAGTCATAATGTAAAGACACTGGTGAAGTTTGTCTTCCCCACAAAGGCACGTCTGCCAATAAGTTTCTCAACTATTCAGCTTCTTGCCCTGCTAACTCAAGAGCAATAAATTCAGATTCCATGGTCGAATGTGCTATACAACTCTATTTTGAAGACTTTCACGAAATAGCACTTGCACCCAAAGTAAACACATAGCTACTAGTGGAGCTAACTTCATCATTGTTAGTAACCCAATTTGCATCACAAAATTCTTCTAAAACAGCAGAAAAATTATTAAAATGCAAACACCAATCCATAGTAACTCTCAAATACCTTAGCAAGCGATGAAGAGCATTCCAGTGTTCACTACTGGGGTTGTGAGTATATCTACTTAATCTACTAACAACATAAGCAATATCAGGCCGTGCATAATTTATGAGAAACATTACACTACCAATTATCTTAGCATATTCAGTTTGAGAAACACTAGATTCTTTATTCTTTCTCAAGTGTATGCTAGGATCATAAGGAGTTATCACATGAGCTACATCAAAACAATCAAACCTTTTCAATATTTTCTCAATATAATGAGACTGAGACAATGAAAAATCATTAGCTGTTCTTTTGATTTTAATCCCTAAAATTACATCTGCTTCTCCAACATCTTTCATTTCAAATTTAGAAGATAACAAATTCTTAGTCTCATTTACAATATCCACATTAGGGCCAAAGATTAACATGTCATCCACATACAGACATATAATCATACAATCTGATCCTACTATCTTGAAATAAATACAAGTATCAGATGCATTAACAACAAATCCATTATCTACTAGTGTGCTATTAAACTTTTCATACCATTGCTTAGGTGTCTGTTTAAGACCATATAGAGACTTTCTCAATTTGCATGCTTTATTCTCCTGTCCTTGCATTACAAAACCCTCAGTTTGAGTCATATAGATCTCTTCCTCTAAATCACCATTTAGAAAAGCCGTTTTAACATTCATTTGATGTATCACTAAATTATGAATAACGGCTAAGGCAACAAGAGTTCTAATAGTTGCTATTTTAGTTACGGGAGACTAAGTATCAAAGTAGTCAACGCCTTTCTTTTGGTTAAAACCTCTAATAATAAGTCTAGCCTTATATTTCTCAATTGTACCATCAGGTCTCAATTTCTTCTTAAATATCCACTTGCTACTTATGGGTTTACAACCTTTAGGTAAATCAGACAAGTCCCAAGTGTGATTAGAAACTATAGAGTCTAATTCACTTTTAATGGCCTCTTTCCAAAAATTAGCATCTATTGACCTCATTGCTTCATCATAAGTCTTAAGGTCTTCTTCTATTAAATAGGTAGACACTAATTCATAATTCAAAAGATCAAGCTCAATATTTTCAGTCAAGAAAGTAGTGATAAAGTCATGACCAAAACTAGCTTCAATTCTATGTCTATTACTCCTTCTAAGTTCATTTTCATGATCATTAGCAGTAATACTAGAAGAAGGCACAATATGAGAATTAACAGATATAGATGTAGAAGTATTATTAGGCACATCAGTGGGAACATTATATTTCAATGGAAAAACATGCTCAAAAAATTCTACATCTCTAGATTCGCAAATAGAATGATCATTCAAAGATATGCAACACTGTTTTGAGCATAACTAATAAAAGCGGCATCAAAAGTCTTAGGTCTGTCACGCCCCAAAATCGAGGAGCGCGATCGACACTCAGCCGAGTAAACCCGGTTGAGCAAGCCTATTAGATTCTTTCTACCCAATTCACACATGATCAAGAAAAGACATAATTTCATAAATTATACAGAAGGAAGATCATGCATACGATGCTAAATCATTTAATCAGCCATAGCGCCTTTAAGTCTCAAAATACATATTTCTTATAGTTCGAATGGAACAAGTGATCAAACACAACATAACTGGTTTAACATTTCCAACACCCATATACAACCCATATAGTGTCTACGGAGCCTCTAAAGATACAAAAGAGAGTAAAGATGATGCCGGCAATAAGGCCCCGGCTATACCTAAAATAAATGATCACAATATAAGCAAAAGGTACAATACATGACCCCGGAATAAAATGGGGACCACCGAGACTGTTGGGAAGATGATGATGTACCACTAACTGCGATCAATATTGTCTGCTATGTAACCACCTGCATCCATTTAAAGATGTAGCGCCCCCGGCAAAAGGGACGTTAGTACCGTCGAATAGTACTAGTATATAAAGCTAAAGCACTATCTCAATAGAATGGACAATAATACAAGGGGAAAAACAGTCATGAGTTCAATAAGAGCTTCAAAATAATACTAAAACATCAAGTAAGGATCACATAAGTTCTCAAGTCAATTTCCATCTTATTAGGTTGGGTAATCTTTAGTGTCATATGCCACAATCCACAATATCACCGTGCTCTTACACAGAGTCCGATCTCGGCCCGATCGGCTAGGTCATCTCATTTGAGACATCAACCATATCCACAATTTTAATTATCATTTCCAGCACAATTACCACCATGTGTGCGGCATGGAGTCCGATCACAGCCCGATCGGCTAGTCCATCTCACTTGAGACATCAACCATCTTCACAATTTTATCTGCAATACCACCGTGTTCTTATACAAAGTCTGATTCTCGGCCCGATCGTCTAGGCCATCTCACTTGAGACATCAACCATTTTCACAATTTTATCCACAATACCACCGTATTCTTACACGGAGTCCGATCTCGGCCCGATCAGCTAGGCCATCACACTTGAGACACCAACCATTTTTTGTCAATCATCACATTTCATATTACTTTCACATCTTTTCATTTCATTGGCACAAATGACCATAATTATAAGATCATTCTTGGCACGTTGGCCATATTTAGTATTTCATGCTCACCTTTTCACTTTCTAACATAAACATCATCAACAACAACAACAACAACAATTCAAATCAAGGCATGTAGTACACATGTGAGTAATTAAGAGTCTAAGGCATATAGAGATTCTTCACAAAAATTTGGCATAATAGCCTTCGTTTGAATTTAACTTGAAGTTGAACATTTCTAATGCACAACCCATATTTTTATCACTTCCTTAATTGATAACATAACATAAATAAAATATTTGGAATACTTGTTGAAGATAAATCTTTCAACCCAATCTTACTCGGAATAGCCAATTTTGTAATGAACCACTCGGGACTTACATAATTCACATGAATATCGTGGGATCCAATTTTAAGAGAAGAGTTTAGACAACATACCTCAATTGAGCTTCCTTAAACTCTAAAATATTTCGGAATTCTTAGCAACTTCAATCTATTGTAGAAATATAACAAATTGAATCAAAATTAGGAAGATGATCATGGTTCTAGCTCATTTGATCATTTTATCAAACACTAGGTGTGCATTAAGGTTTCAAGGTCCTTTTATAGAGGATTCCATTATTCCACAACCCAATCTTTATCATTTTTAGCTCAACAATCTTCCTACACCCTTTGATAACATATGCATGTAAAATAAACAACTCTCATACCCAAAAATTATCTTGCTAATTACCCAATTCTAAATAAAATTTAAAATTGAGGGTTAGGGTGTATTATCTTATCTCTTAGGAAGAAGACCTAGGTGCCTCTCTTGATAATCTTCAAGGTTTTAATTGAGAGTTGAAGAGCAATTTTGATGAATATTCACATCTACCTATAGGACCCTCTCTCTCACTCTCAAAATATTAGAAAATATGTTCAAAATGGTCCAAGGTAAGTGTTTTAACGGAATAGGGTCGGGTTTAAAACATAGGAAAATGGATACTCCGAAATTCTGGATCTGGCTACAGACCTGGCCTCGCGAGCTCTGTAGCAAGCTATAGACCTGGCCTCGCGAGGGATATAGCCTGGTCTAGAGCGCTACAGAGCTAGCCTCGCGAGGGGTATAACCTGGTCTAGCGTGCTACAGACCTGGCCTCGCGAGCTCTGTAGTGAGCTACATGCCAGCCTTTGGGTATTTGAACATAACTTCTTGTAGGAATGTCCAAATGACGAACGGTTTGAAGATTTAGAAACTAGACTCAAAGGACTTTAATTTTATATATAGATCACCTCATAAGTCATTATAGTTTGATAGCAACATGCATTTGAAGTAGGATACTATGCGAATTGAGACATCTTTTTCACTTAATGTATCCTACTTGTTCCACACGAATTCTTTCCATTCACAAAACTCCTTAGTATGTTTCAACACACCTTAAACATATATTTTTCATTTTGAAATAATATGGTTTTATCCCATGGATCTCCTTTAATATTCTAACACGTTATTTCCAAATACCATTTGCGTACTTTAAAATATTAAATCATTAGAAAAATTTTAACGGAGCCTTACATTCTCCCCCGCTTAGGATCATTCGTCCTCGAATGAGGAGTAGAGTCCATCCCCAAACACTTAACATAATACATCTCTTCCTTTTTTTTGCACATCTCAAACTCCCAAATTTGATTAACTCCAATTTTTTTTTCTTGAAATTTCGGCAGAGTCTCCTCTGTAATTGGGCCTATCCACCTGCTAGAGAACCTCATAAACCAATCCTAACAACATATACATAATCCAATGAAGCAACATAATATGAAACAACACCAATCGTAGACTTATAAGCAATACATTACCAGAAAGGAACAATATTAGCATAAATTATACAGGTGACACACAATTCATAGGGAACAATTTCATAGAAACGATTACATAGCTATTCAAACAAATGAGGGTACTTATTCTTCATTTCTTCTTCGGCCTCCCAAGTGGCCTCTTCAACCTGCTAGTTTCGCCATAACACTTTCACAGAGGCAATATCTTTATTTCTTAGCTTTCGGACTTGCCTATCAAGAATAGAAACTGAAATTTCTTCATAAGTCAATTCCTCATTAATCTCAATAGTTTTAACGGGAACAATGAGTGTCGGGAAGACACATGAAATACTGGGTGCACTAATGATATCTCATGTGGTAGATCAAGTTTGTACGCCACCTGACCAATCCTCTGAATGATTAAGGCTCAATTTCCCTTTTTTACCAAATCGAATTACACCCTTCAAGGGGGAAACCTTCAAGAATACACAATCATATTCTTTGAACTCCAAATTCCTACGACGAACATCCGAATAGGACTTCTGACGACTCTGAGCAGTCTTCAACTGCTCCTTAATGATTTTAATTTTTTCCATAGCCTGGTGCACGAGGTCTGGCCCTATCAACTCTGCTTCCCCAATTTCAAACCACCCAATGAGAGATCTACATCTCCTACCATATAAAGCCTCGAATGGTGCTATTTAAATGCTAGCGTGATAGCTATTATTGTAGGCAAATTCTATGAGTGGCAAATGATCATCCCAACTACCTTTTAAGTCTAGAACATAAGCGCGTAACATATCCTCAAGTGTCTGAATAGTCCGCTCTGCCTGCCCGTAAGTTTGCGGATGAAAGGTTGTACTAAGATTCACCTGAGTACCCAAACCTTGCTGATATTTCTTCCAAACATTAGCAGTGAATTGTGCTCCTCGATCAGGAATGATGGAAACCGGAGTACCATGCAACCTGACTATTTATTTGATATACAACTGAGCATATTGTTTCACTAAATCGGTAGCCTTAATCGGTAAGAAGTGTGCTAATTTCGTGAGTCGATCCACAATCATCAAAATTGAGTCAAACTTACGAGGAGTACGAGGTAATCCTACCACAAAGTCCATATTAATCATTTCCCACTTCCACATTGGAATTTCTATGTTCTGTGCCAACCCACCGGGCCTTTGGTGTGTGGCCTTCACTTTGCTGACAATTTGGACATCTCACCACAAAGTCCGCTACATTCCTCTTCATATCATTCCACCAGTAGACTTGCTTAAGATCATGATACATGTTCGTAGTACCTGGGTGCACGGAATACCTAGAAGTGTGAGCTTTGGTCATAATTCTTTCACAGAGACCATCCGTATTTGGAATGCATAGTCGTCCTTGGTACCTTAGTGTGTCATCATTCATGCCAAGAGAAAAAGCTATGGTTTTATGTTTATGAATCCCCTCCTTCATTAGAGTCCGCAAGACGAATCCCAAACTAGCCAATCGATGAACTTCCTTGGCCAATGGCCTTTGACATGCCTCCAAGTGAGCCAAACTACCTATAGATTTCTGGTTAAGAGCATCCTCCACAACATTAACTTCCCCGGATGATATAGAATATCGATATCGTAATCCTTATGTAACGCAAGCCATCTTCTCTACCTTAGATTTAATTTCTTCTATTTGGAAATATATGGAAGGATCTTTTGGTCCGTGAATATGTCCACCAGGACCCCATACAAATAATGACGCCAAATCTTTAATTGTCAAAATCACAGCCGCAAGTTCTAAGTCATGTGTTGGATAATTTTTCACATGATTCTTGAGTTGCCTTGAAGCATAAATGATAGTCTTGCCACATTTCATCATTAGTGGAATATCTATATCATATTTCTCTTTCATATGACCTCCTAGGAATTGAGTTCTACAAAATTTCCTTGATACGGTTACAGTCTTATTAGTACTTGCAACTTGCTTTTCCCAAATTTCTCAACAAAAGACATATCGATGCCCTATAAGTCTTATAGGATTTTAAGAAATCACTCTACTTCCTTCGTGAACATTCTCACGATTCCTCTTTACTACTAAGCACTTCCCAAAACACATATCGACACCCTTCATATATATTCAATTCAAAAAAAAAATCATTGGCCCGAACAGGGCCTTTTCTGAAACTTGAGATCCTCCTAAATTCTTCAACGACGCCTACTTGTTTTCCTTATAAGTGTAGGACTTAGTCCACCTGATTCCATCCTCGATGAGTAACTCACCTCATTCCCCGTATTGTAGTCACCAATAGTGTTTACTGGTATTGCAGTCTAAGAGCTATCATGTTAAACATGTTTGGTTCGTAACAAGAGTTCATCCTCTCTCAATCTATTTCAAACATTTCCCTTTTTGCCCTTAATTCATAGTTGACAGCCTTATTGTGCCACACACTTGTCTGCTTCTCATGCACTTGTAGTATCATTGTGCCTGGTTTGTTGAGTTTATCACACCACCACTTCATCACCAGCAGTCTCACTTTCCAATGTAATATGTAGACGTGAACTCCCTCTAAATCTTTTAGTTGATATTCAGTATCACTCAAGTCAGCTGCATTACAGTTGATCCTTTATATCTTCTATTAACACTTGTGCTCTATGCGAGTCCACCATTCTGATACGAACTATTTTGCGATAACCATGGCTACCTAAATTTATAGATTTTTCTTCTAATCCTTCTCGCCTCATTCTTCCTAGTTAGTGAATAGCCATGCATTCTTCCATATGTTACATGGACTTTTCCCTTAGTTGGAAATTCATCCTGCTCGCCTCTCGACACTTGTTGGGATATCCATGGGAAAGTGTGTTCATCCGTGTATCACTTAACACTTCCTTGCTTGTAAGATTCTTAAGAGCAATTTTGATGAATATTCACTTCTCCCTCTAGGACCCTCTCTCTCTCACTCTCAAAATATCAGAAAATATGTTCAAAATGGTCCAAGGTAGGTGTTTGAACGGAATAGGGTCGGGTTTAAAACACAGGAAAATGGATACTCCGAAATTCTGGATCTGGCTACAGACCTGGCCTCGCGAGCTCTGTAGCGAGCTATAGACCTGGCCTCATGAGGGATATAGCCTGGTCTAGAGCGCTACAGGGCTAGCCTCACGAGGGGTATAGCCTGGTCTAGCGTGCTACAGACCTGGCCTCGCGAGCTCTGTAGCGAGCTACAGGCTAGCTTTTGGGTATTTGAACATAACTTCTTGTAGAAATGTCCAAATGACGAACGGTTTGAAGCGTTAGAAACTAGACTCAAAGGACTTTAATTTGATAGGTAGATCACCTCATAAGTCATTATAGTTTGATAGCAGCATGCATTTGAAGTAGGATCTTATGCGAATTGAGACATCTTTTCCACTTAATATATCCTACTTGTTCCACACGAATTCTTTTCATTCACAAAACTCCTTAGTATGTTTCAACACACCTTAAACATATACTTTTTATTTTGAAATAATGTGGTTCTATCCCATGGGTCTCCTTTAATACTCTAGCACATTATTCCCAAATACTGTTGGCGTACTTTAAAATATTAAATCATTAGAAAAATTTTAACGTGGCCTTACAAGGTCCTATGGTTACTTGTTTAAATTCATGTAGACCAACTTTAGCCAAACACCCCCACACTTTTAGAAATTTCAAGTTAGGAGCAAATCCTTTCCATAACTCATAAGGAGTTTTATCTAACTTCTTATGAGGAACTCTATTAAGAACATAACATGCAGATAAGACAGCTTCCCCCCACATCTTGTCAGATAAACCTGAACTGAAAAGCATAGAATTCATCATTTCTTTAAGGGTTTAATTTTTTCATTCAGCTACACCATTTTGTTGGGGAGTATAGGGAGCACTAACCTCATGTATAATACCATTTTTCTCACAAAAAACTTCTAGAGTATTAGTACTATATTCACCACCCCTATCAGACCTAAGTCTCTTGATTTTCCTGTCTAATTAGTTTTTTACTTCTGATTTGTATTTTAAAAACATGCTTTCAGCCTCATCCTGAGACTTAAGAATATATACCTTAGTGCATCTCGAAAAGTCATTCACAAAAGTGATGTAGTAATTCTTTTCACCCTTACTAACAGTGTTCTTAAAATCAGTTAAGTCTGAATGCACTAGTTCAAGCAATTCTGTTTTTCTACTAGTTATATTTTTAAAAGGCTTTTTGGTATATTTTGCTTTTATACAAATAGGACACTTAGAAAAATTATCAACATTAATCGCAGAAATTAATTCCATTTTTCTAAGTCTTTTTATAGAATCAATATTAATATGACCTAGCCTACCATGCCACAAATCAATAGACTCAGCAATATAAGCAGAATTTGAAGTACTTGCATTACTAGTAATCTCTTGAATAATGTTTAGTACAAATAAACCTCCATCGAGGTAACCCTTCCCAACAAAGTCTCATCCACGAGAAATAACAATTTTATTAGATTCAAAAACAAGTTTAAGGCATGCTTTGTTGTGAAGTGCACCAGAAACTAAGTTTCTACGGATGGAGGGAACGTACAGAACATTGTTCAAGGCTAACGTTTTTTCAGAAGTTAACTTAAAAAGAACTTTTCCTTTACCTATAACTCCTTCGGTAGTGGAGTTACCTATGTAAACACACTCGCCATCAGTAGACTCCTCAAAGTCATGGAACAATTCCTTGTTGATGCAGCGGTGCTTGAAGCGCCTGTGTCCAGTATCCAATCAGTCTTGTTAGCCACCATATTTGCCTCAACGACCACATAGCAATCGCATCACCACTTTTAGTAAAGTTAGCTTGGGGTGGAGTTTTCCCTCCCTGCTTCGAGCTTTGTCCTTGTCTTTGGTTGCACTTGAAAGCCTTGTGACCAATTTTTCCACAGACATAGCAAGGTCCTTTTGACTTTTGGATTTGGCCATCCGGTTTATTGAAGTAATTCTGCTTCTTTACATATCCTTTCTTCTGGCCTTTCTTCTGTTTACCTTTAAACCTGTCTTTTACAAAAGTACTAGCACATTCCACAAGGTTAGCTTTAGAAGAATTAAGAGAGAGAAATTTCATCTTATCCTTAAGTCGTTCTGCCTCCTCATCTTTGAGACGGTTTGCTTCCTCGGTCCTCATGTGACTGATCAATTCTTGAAGAGTTAAGTTTTTCTTCTTGTGTTTCAGTTGATCCACTTTCCAACTACATACTTCTTTTTTCCCGTATCATTCGCACCATATTTCTTCTCCAAACTGTCCCATATGACTTTAGCAGATTTATAATTTATAAACAAATCAAAGAGAGTATTAGTCATATGGTTAAGCAGATGCCCTCGAACAGTTTTATTATCCTTTTCAAATTTCTTTTTAGCAGCATCATCAGCAACAACAGTAGCAGTTATATTAGAACTATCAGCAACATTAGGAGTATTGGAAACAACATCAGTAGGAGGTTCATTAAACAAAATGTAATCCACTTCTAATTATTCAAAGAAAATTAGAAGTTTCTGAGACCAACGCTTATAATTGTTGCCATCTAAAGGCTCAAGCTTTGACGGATCAGGAAGTGTTTTGTTCAAAGTGGTAGCCATTAGTCAATATTATATACGAAATCGTTTTCAAATTATAAGAAAAATAGTAGATAATATTGACCAAGAATAGAAATAACTTATCGAATAAATACTGTGTCGTGGCAAGCCACTGGCTTGAAAGCGAGGTGCAAATCGTTAAGACCGGTCGCTCCCCAAAGTTCCACAGTACTTCCAAACACGTGCACTCGTGGCTGAAAGTTTGGAGTTTGCAAAAAATAATTGCCCAGAAAAAATAGGAAGAAGAATAATCTTTTGAGAGGATGAGAGAATAATATTTTTGGTTGGTGTTTTAACTCACAAATGATGATGTTTATATAGGCAAATCATTTACGTTTTCTTCTATCAGAAAATCGTAAGAGGCCAAATGTGAGTTAAAGTTATGTAACATTTATTTTGGTTTAATGACAAAATTTTCATAAAGACAGTAACTTCAAACCTTCTGAAAAGTTGTATCTTTTCACAAACGAAGTCACAAAAGTTAAGAAACTGTCATATGAATGAATGTGAACCATTTATGAAGTAGTAACTTCATTCTCCCACTCTGCATATACATAAAATCTAGAAATGTTACAGCAAATTAATGGTGGATAGGTATGACAATTAACCACGAATTAATTGTAGATTAGAAGTGTTCTTTGTTCTTTGCATTATCAAATTAGAGTAACGCCTAAAGAGGAATAATACCAACAATAAATTCTCCAAAAATCATTATTAGCAATTAGTTTAATCTGCAGTTATTTCCCAAAACTTTATCAAAGGTTCAAACTATACTAAACTAGATTGAAACGTTACATATGTTTTATTGGGTTTTTCATCCGATATTCGATATCCGTATTTGAGTATGACTATATCCAAATTCGCGCCGCATAAGACTTCGTTCAACGTCATAGATGTAATGATGCCATAGATGAGAGGATATTTTACTTGACAAAACGAAAAGTAAAATTCTTATTTACCAAAAACCAAAAAAATATATCAAATACAATTGTTGTCTCCAGAAAAATAAAAAATAAGAAAAAATTGACAGAAAGGTTTCTGACTATCCGAGTCATTGTGAGAGATGACGTGACTTGAGCTTACCAAACACACCTTACAGAAAGGCTTAGGTTTTGTTTACTGTCACCTCCTTCACTAAATTTTATGTTTTTTCCTCAGAACTACACGACAACTATTTTGCACCTCTTTTAAGATGGAGCCATTTTTTTATAATTATTTCAAAATAATATATTACGCCATATTTGTGTACTTGTTTACACCATTACAGAATCTCCAAATGAAATTATTCCCTCTGCTCTAAACCAAAAAAGCATAAAAAGAAAAAATAACACACATGGGTTTCAAAGTGCAACTTTAAAGTAATGCGAATTTTAATACAATTTTAATGTGAATACAAACTCAATTCATGGAAAAAAAATGATAGTTGAAATGAGAAATTATTGTAGTAGTATAATATATCGAAGATCACAATGTAATCTTTTATTCATGAACCGTATGAGTTAGACTTTAGCTAATGTCTACTAAAAAAATTAATTTATAATTCATATACTAAATAACTTTTATAACGCATTATAATTATACGACTTGAGGTTCTTGAAGTAACACAGTTGTTCTTACATTGACATACACATATTTAAATCAAATTACAAAAGACCATCGCAAATGTTAGAATCTAATTATTTAATGTAAGTGAGACAAGCACAAGCAAACCACACTTTTCGCAAGTTGATGTCATCTACAGAAATCATTTATTTCTTCTATATTTTGTACACACTTTACTTAATATCATAATAAATTTGAAATATTGCTCTTTAAAACGAATTTTCTTCATGTAATTTTAGTTATCTCAATTTCTCTTTTAGCATCTTCAACTTTCATATGTCATACCTACAAACATGTGCATGTAAAGATTTACCTAGACCTTACCAAATTGTTTGGACGTAGCTCAATACATATTTATCACATAGTATAATTTTTTTTATAAATATTACTCCTCTTTCATTTTATATGACATAATTTTATTATTAGTTTATTTAAAAATAATAATATTTTTAAATTAAAAAATAATTTAACATAAAAAATTTAATTCACTCTAAATGATATATTTTTATTATTACAAAAATATCATGGTAGATTTTATATTCATAAATTTTAAAAGTATTTTTCAAAAAATTTATACCGATTCAAACCATCATATAAATTAAAATAGGGAGAATATAATATAAAAATATACAGTCAAAATTATTAGAATTAGTTGTGTCAATTTTGACAGAAGATGAAAGGGCAAAGAGGAGTTTTCCTAAGATTTTCCCAATTTACTGTGGAAACGAGGATTTGACCGTACACAGTAAAACAGCACAGTCAAATCCTCCCCCTTTTTTTACTTTTCTATTTTTCTCTATCCTACGCGACCGTCACGTGCGGTCTGAACCCATTTAACGTTGAGCTTTTCGGCCCTCCCAACACAACCTACAGTCCCACTCTCTGCTCCTTTCTGCAAATACTGCACCCATAGACACCACTGAGAAATAATACTACTACTCCATATATATATATATATATATATATATATATATATATATATATATATATATATATATTCTCGCGTTCATGTATGAGCCGCTGCATTAAGTTCACGCTGTATGCAGGATCCGAAAAAGGATCGGACCACAAGGATCCATTGTATGAAGATTTACCTTGCATTTATGCAAGAGGTTGTTTCTGCAATTATAAAGTTGCTTCCCGCATTTACGTATAGTTACAAAAAAAAAAAGAAAAAAAAAAGAAGTTGCATTCTCAAAAAACCCAACTAGAAATTTAATTTTTGCTCAAACAGTACATTATGTGTAGAAATTCATTAAATATTTTTAAAATATTAAATTTAAAATCCAAATATAAATATTTGAAGTCGTCATACTACAAATCAAAATTCATAAAATTAAAATTTTGGTTCCGCCACTAATCCAAACGCAAGTATTACTAACTTATTTCACGACTTAAATTTGTGACTTATAACTCGTGCATAAAGCATCCAATATTTATGCAGATTCCAAAAAAACTACTCTAATACAAATATTAGTAATTATTTTTATAATTCGAATTCGTGACTTATAAATCACAAACATTACTTTACGGTTGCTTCAAAAAATACTACTGTAAAGAAAGAAGAAATTACTACTAGTACAATAAAAAAAAAGCTCTTACTTCAACATCAAGATGTCCTTCAAACAAACACTAGTTGCAGCCTTTTTTTTTTTACTAGTAGCATCATCATAGACTCTGTGTACCTCTTTTTCTCTATTATCATTGTCCAGAAAAGAGGATTTGTCTTCACAGACTCATCACTGTAGTAGTAATTATTACACCCTTTTTAGCTCTTCTCTTACTCTTCAATTTGTTTAAAGCAAAATAATATCTAAGAAATCTTGAAAAAGAAATTAGAATCTTAGGGGCTGTTTTTAATATCATTAAATGAAAACTTGAAACTTTGCATGAGGATATATAAATGAAATTAAATAGAAAGAGCATTTATCCCATTGCTATCCTCCTTATATGTACATTTTTTTCTTCATTACTACTCCAACCGTTCACTTTTTGGCATGTATGCTAAAAATATATTTTTATTTTTAATTGTCACTTTACGCCTATCAAGAGAAGATAATTTTTTTTTTCTATTTTACCCACAGTATTTATTATTCATTTCAAATCATTTTCTCAAATCTAATAAAATATGCATCAATTAATATGGGTATCATGGTAAATTATACACTTTATTTATTATTTCTTAAGGAATGTGAAAAGTCAAAACGTGTCAAGTAAAAATGAACGGAGAGAATATAATTGAAGGGGAGGAGGCGTAACTGATAAAGTTATTATCATTTGACCAGAATGATACGGGTTCGAACCATAAAAATAGACTCACGCAGAAATACAAATTAAGATTGCGTACAATAATTTAATAAACTATTGTAGTCCGATTCTTTCTCCGACCTCGCGCGTAGCATGAACTTTATATGCCAGGCTGCCTTTTTTCTTCATTACTATAATTACTACTCTTACTATTGTGATGTGTTTGTGTGAATGAATGGATTGTTGTACTGATACTTCTGTCACTACTGGCAGCTGCTGCTCTTTATTGGTTGTTGTTATTTCACATTAGTTTTGGGGTCCTGTTTTTCTGCCTCTTTCTTTGGATCCCCACCCCCACCCCCACCCCCACCCCCTCCTAATTATCCCAAGCGTCAGTAGTAGTAACTCTGTAGTCAGTAGTAATAATAATTTCTCTTCTCTCTTCACCTTCTTCCTTAATTTCACTCCCCCTATTCTTTTATGTTTTTACTCTTTGGCCCGCCTCTTACTCAAGGCCCCATTTTGTGTGTATATAATTTCTATCGTTGTCTTCGATTTTTTTTAATATTTTGCTGTTGTTATTGTTTGCTGTCATTACTTTTTTTTTATTATTAGTCAGGGTCCGACGAAAATAATTTGTTTGCCTTCCTAAGATTAAGATTTGCCTAACTACTATACTTCCTCGGAATCCATTGAGTTTGTTGTTATTGTTTTTGTTATACATTTGTGAAAATAAAGAAAGAAAAAAACTTTCATTTGTTATTTCTGTCAGCAAAGACATTATAACCACTATAGTACTACTCAAGACTGCAAAACTGCGAACTTTCAATATTATTAGTCTTTGGCGTCCTTTGTTGTTTGCCCATTTGCAACTCTGAACTTAGTAATAAGTTCATTGTATTTGTTAGATACTCTCAGTTGTTTGGTAAATTGGAGAAACCCCTTATATTTTATATGTAGAAATCAGGGTTGGTTTTTGGTGGTGAAAGAAAAAAGAAAGAAAAATGGCAGGAGCTGGTTCAAGAAGAACTGCTTCAGTGCCATCTTTGCCACCACCTCGCCCAAAATCACCACCTCAGTATCCTGATTTATATGGAAAGCGTCGCGAATTCGCCAAAGTTCAGATGCTTGAAAGAGAAATTGGCTTTCTTGAGGTCAGTTTTCTAGTTTAGAATGTTGTTCTAAGTAACCATTAGACTACTATTTTAAGGTAAAAATATGTTTTGTCACATCATATAAAATTTGTATTTAAGCATTAAAGTTGTTGTCTTTCTGTATTAGTATCTATTACTTAGCCCCTGTGTTTAGTTTTTTCATATTTGATATTGAGATGAAGAAAAGAAAGACAGTAGATTACCTGCTAATGAGGGTTAAGAGCTGAATCTTTGTTTAATTTGATTGTTATCTCACATTAGCCTTAGTTAAATCTTTGTTGGGATATATCAAATTGAGGAGCATATCTGTAATTTACTAATATTCCATGTTTGCTTAATTATTGCCATGTGCTAATTTGAACTATTTTAGGTTGAAGTCTGTGCAGATTAATATAGAAGGAGTAGACCACTTCAATTAATTACTGCCATAAAATTTTGAGAAGACATAGCATCTGACATGCTAATTGAAGTAAGTAATTAATTAAAGTGAACAAAATGACACAAGATTGTCTAAAATAGGGTGCTTAGACTTTCTTCCAACCCATTTGTTTTACAAGTTTTGAGTGCTTGCTGCTGGAGGATTAACTTAAGCTTTGGTTAAGTTGAATGCAAACCTATATTTTCCCTGTTTAGTTGCTCATGTATGTTTTCCAGAGTCAACATATCAAATGAATTTACATCCACTAGAATTTGTACAACTTGCACATGCTTACTGCACAACATTGAATCTTTGGAATCTCATGTATTTAACCGGTTCCGTACTTATGTTTTTCCGTCCTCTTACATTTGGTGGGCCCATCTAGCCAGAGGCGGAGGCAGGATTTGAAGCTTATGAGTTTGGAATTCTAGTTCTTTTAAGTTATTGGGTTCTAAATTGATAATTTGTATATATTAAATGGTTTTCCTAAGACAGAGAATTTGAACCAAAGTTACTTTGGTCAGCCAAACCCATATCTTCAAGGCTAACTCCGTCCCTTCATACTGCGTCAGGCTTAGCAGTCTAAGCGGGTTGCTTATCATTTTTACCTATAGAAATTGGAGAAGCTTACCTCGCGGTTTAACAATTATCTGTTGCTGAATAACCTTGAATTAAACATGCATATAATCTTGAAAAGAATGACATTAGTTTCATTGTTGCGATATAAGGAGAAGCTTAATTGAATTTGATTGAAACTTAAGATTAATGACAACTGTAGTGTGTTGCTTCTTGATGTTATACAATTTATAACCAGAGAAGAATATATTGGATATTTTACAGTTAACTTGATTGTACTTTGCTGTGATGAACGTGCAGTATATTCAATGATACAAAGACTTGCTTTAGATATTTATATACGAAGTTATTTTCACTTTGTTCTTGTCTCATCTCAATTCAATTCTTATGAGCAGGAAGAACTGAAATCCATTGAAGGCCTTCAACCTGCTTCTCGATCCTGTAAAGAGTATGTAGTGAGCATATTTTCGACATGTGCATTTATTTCCACATGCTCTGTACTACTGAAGTCATGTGCAATGAGTTTATGCATGTTCCATTAAGGTGGTACCTCTGTATTGAATGATGTTTGACCATTTGGCAGGGTGACAGATTTTGTATTGGAACATTCAGATCCTCTTATACCAACGTAAGAAAGTATTCAACAGTCATTTCTACAGAACTTTTTAAGTGTAATTGCAGTCTTAAATTTTACACTTTCTCATTGCCTTTTAATCCTCATTTCAGAATAAAGAAGAGTCGTAGATCCTGTTGCTTTTGGAAACGGCTCTGGTATGCTAAGTTTTAAGCTTATGATTACCGTTCAAGATTCTATATTGATATATTAGAGTGAGATTCATATACAAATTAAAGAGATAGCGAGTGATTAGTTTGACATTAACTGCATGAAAGGACGGAAACTTAAACATCAGAAACTTCTTATACATGACTATGAAATATTCTTAGGTTTCTTCTAGATAAAAGTTTAGCATCGTGTTATGCTACTTGCAAAATATTGTGCAGAATCTATTCAGAGCTAGAAGAATAGAAGGTAAATAGTAACCAACGTTAGTTGCAACTGTGCTTAGACGTGGCTAATGATTTCTCACAATTTTAAGTATTAGCATACTGTTAGGAACAAGTACTTTATTGGTGGCGCATAAGCTAGAAGAATAAATAGGAAATACTAACCAAAGTTAGTGGCAATTCCACTTCAGTGGCCACTGGTTCATATTTTTGTGGATTGTGCTCTTGCTAACTCACAAGCTTCATTAAACTTAGTTTTGGCAATAAGGTCTTTCCAGGAGGAAGTGTTTTGTTTTTTTATAAGCACAAAAAAAGGAGGAAGCTGTTTTGGTTTCGACAGACCTTGATATATTCGTGTGCTGGTAATAGACCAGCTGTTTGAACCTAGCCTTCATAGGCATTTCTTACTGGGGAAAAAAAGATTACACTAAAAACCCAAGTTTTTAACTCCGTCTGCACTGTTAAGGTCGTGAAATTTGTGTTCAAGCAAATGATTTGTAAGCCTAGTTATCTGAGTTCTGATAAAGCATCATTAATCTTTTCTTCAAGGAGGATGTCAATTAAGAGGTTACATGTATAAGTGTCTCGCAACCACTAAACATATTTACTGCTCATCTCATTAGGGTCATATGAGACTCACTTATTTGGTTTTCAGGAGCTTCTGTACAATTAAATGTATTAAAGGGCAGCCCGGTACACTAAGCTCCCGCTATGCACGGGGTCCGGGGAAGGGACGGACCACAAGTGTCTATTGGATGCAGCCTTACCCTGTATTTGTGCAAGAGGCTGTTTCCACGGCTCGAACCCGTGACCTCCTGGTCACATGGCATCAACTTTACCAGTTGCGCCAAGGCTCCCCTTCTACAATTAAATGTATTGAATGAGTTTAATCAACGTTTGTGGCTTCTCCTAGTGACAAACTTTTCTTTAACATTGTAGTGGCTCGTCATGTTTCAATCTCTCGTGGATTTGTTGCTGGTGCCGGTGTTCTCATATAAAGATGCCAGACTGCTGTAACTGTAATTTATGTAACTGCTGCTCATCTGTCAGTTGCTGTTGCTCAATACCTAAGTGTCAATGTTTCTCGTGTCCACCGTCTAATTGCTGCAGCAAGCCTGTCTGCTGCAGATGGAGTTGTTGTTGCTGCTGTAGCTTAAAATGGCCCTCTTGCTTAAGCTGCTCTTGTAGTCCATGTACATGTTCTTATCCTAAATGTCCAAAGTTAAATTGTAGTTCTTGTTGTAAAAAGTCCTGTTTCTACCCTTGCTACCTTTGTTGCTAGTTGTACTATTAAATCATGCAATAATTCCTATATAAAAGCTTGGTTCTCATGCAATAATTACTGTTGACTTTCTTTTTTCCTAACACAAGTAGTTAGTGTAAAATTCAGTTGCTAAATAAATCTTGCCTTTTGGTCATGCATGATGCAACTGCTCATCAAGCTCTGAAAATTCCTCTCTTTCGAGTGGTAGTGAATAATGGATCAATACTTGGATCGTGATGAATACGTGCAAGTGCACATATAGCCATTTTCAGGAATGCTATTTAGAGATTAGCCATTACTTATCTTGTCCTGAAATTTTAAATTAAATATCTTCATTTCAGGACACTTTTGTCCCAAAAAATTGAACCAAAAAATTGAATTGAGGATGCACTTGCTAAAATCCTTAATAGCAGTCCACTAGGGTAGCTAGCTGGTGTCATTTCTACCAGAAAGTTGGTACTACTGTTCGTTTTGGCCCAACAAACTTTATAGATTTGTTCCTTGTTGCCATGTCGACCCTATGAATGTGCATACAATATGAATTCGTGTTATGTCTTATAAAGATCTTAACTTTTTTCTTTCATTCTAATGTGGAATTCATCTAAGGTGTTATGTCCTTCCTTCTTTAGAAGCTATCCTTCTCTTGACCCCGCCGTCCATCATGTATGTCATGTTACCCGCTTAAGTTTTAATTTATGCTAAAACTTTTCGAGAAATGAGTTTATTTTACTTGTTCCTCTTCATTTAATCTGTTGGCCCTGTCCATCTGTGGTTATGATCCGAGGCCCATAAACTTGTAGAAATATTCAAAATAATCTTAACACAAAATATGGAATGATTGAGCAGACAAGGTGTTTATAGGAAACTATCTTTGGAATAGTAATTTCTCTCACACTTTTGCAAATGGTTATTGGGAAAGTCTATTCCCAGGATACAATACCTACTCTGAAATCAAAGTTGCACGCATTAATTTCTTCTACAAAAACTCGCCCCAATAGGAATAAGAACATTTAGAAGTTGGAATTGAACACCACAAGGATAACAACTTAGCAAAAGTGTATAAAATTTACATATTTTTTTTTTTGTATATAACGTACAGAAATAATATATGTATGTATATACAGTATCATTTTCCTAAAAACCTTTATATAAATGTATTTGTAACTTTTGAAGCAGCTAACGGTTACCAATATTATTATTAGAGTAGTTACAATTGTGAAGGAACACATCTGAAATAATGTAGTTACTAATATGAAGGTTTCCTTATGTTACTAATATGAAATTTCACTTAAGAAGATAAAAATTTGAACACTATGTTTCACTGACTTTTTTTCATTACATTAACTTCTTAGGAAGGTCAAAGACCAGCTGAGAAACAATGTTTCAGTAATCAATTACGAACTGCAAAAGTATTCAGTTAAATTAGAAAACCACTCTTATTTTACATCACAGACATAGATAGCAAGACTATAATTGCATTGCATGATTTTACTTGGAAAGAAAAGCTAAACTTTGGAGGAACTTCATCCTCCCTATCACTCAATTGCTAAAATACTTCCCAATTGCAGATCTGATTACCACAATTTCGTTGGTAAATCAAAGCAAAAACCCATAAAACATTAGATTAAAGGGAAAAACCTTTCAGTCTAATAGTTGTGACCAGGAATATGAGACTGGACTCCTAACTTGGTTTTGAGCATTATTCCAAGAAATGGAACCAAATGCACTCTTTCTCATCATGTTAACACCCTTGTTGGACACAAATGTAACGGTGTAGCGCAGCCTCTCTCCTACCCTTTTGAACACAAGCTTTGATGGCTTCACGGTCACCAGAACGGATGGGGGAGCATCAACGACTACCTCATAAACGGATCCTGCAGCTGCTACATTGGTCACTGCACGGGTGTAACGAACAACCCTTGATTTCCCAAACAAAACTGAGAACGAAGGGTAGTTAATCTGCCCGGGATCTGCAAATTTCTTAGCACAAGTGACATTCGGGCGCTTGACAATGGCTTGTATGTGGTTCAACTCATAGTCCAAGGAGCATAAGAATTTGATGTAGTCCTCTGGAGTAATATCATAGATGAGACCCGGGGAAAGTGCCTTGTGGGGATCAACATGACCTGATCCATGAGCGAAAGGAGTGGAGAGTTGGCCACCTTCAGCGTCACGGAGAGGAGAGTTGGTGGTGTCGTGAACATAGGCAGTCGTCATAAGTGCAGATTTGATCGCGCTTGGACTCCACTCGGGATGCGCTGCTTTCAGAAGTGCAGCTAGGCCACTGATATGAGGACAGGACATGGATGTGCCTGAAAGAGTTTGACGTACAAAAAGGATCAAATAATGTAACGAAACAGTACAAAGTCCAAATTTTGAGCTCTGTAAGATTTTAAAGAAAAAGGTCAGCCCAGTGCAGTAGGCTCCTGCTATAAGGGCCGGACCACAGGGTCTATTGTACGAAGACTTAGACTGCATTCCTGTAATAGATTGTTTCCACGGTTCGAATTTGTGAATTTTCAAGAATGATTCAAAAAGTTCATCAACTTATTTCCAGCTAATGAAGTGATTAAGATAGGTCCAGAGTACTCAACGGGGCAAGGGGGATGATATTAAGGTTATGACCCACTAGTGGAAGACAGACCATACTACTTTTCCTAGGTAGTCTCCTAAATTATTTTGATGACCAAGAAAGGCCATGGCAAAAGGTTAGGTTCGACTTTCGGTGGATAATGAACCCGTCTCTCTATCCTTTTTCACTTAAATATCAAGCTGGTCACCTATTTTTTTTAACTTAAATATCAGGCTTTTGTGCGGACAATGAACTCGTCCCTCTATCACTTTTCACTTAAATATCATGTTTTTGCCTTCATTATGACTCTAACCTTGTGACATGCACTTTGTCACATCGCACAAAAGCTCCAAGTAATACCTATTTAAAATCACTACTGCACAAAAGCTGAAAACAAACATCATATTGCACATTCCAACGGATGAATTTTACACTATTGGGTTAGCTATAAAGATAACTTCAAATAATTGTCTATAATAAGTGAAATTAATAAACTTTTACGATATATTACAATATATTGATGGTGTCAATATTTTTTACACCATCAGCGTATTATTGAAATTAATTAATAAATTTTTCTCTAGACCAGCGAGCCCCCTCTTGGATTTCTTCTGTCCCTGTTAAAGGGACGTTTCTTGCTATTTTAGCCATAAATTGGTATAGGCTTCGGCAGTTCTTTTATTAATATCACACGACACATCATACAACTAAGCCCCGTTTGGCCATATATTTTGTCAAAATAAATTTGGGTTTTATTTGGCAAACACATGTTTGGTCATAGATTTTGACTACATGTTGGTTTTGGGTCAAAATATCATTATTATATTTTTTAAAAATTATTCCAAACTTTTGTATTATATAAAAGAGTCCACCATTTTTCATTTATTATTTTGAAACGATGTTGCTTCGTATTC